>NC_080833.1:53006420-54256420 GCF_030435755.1 Ochotona princeps
AATCCCATGGCAAATTTTCTCCCCTACTGCAAAGTGTTTTGAAACTGCCTGAAAAGTCACTCTCTAATCATCCTATTCATTCCACATGGTAACAAAGTGGCTGTAATTACCAAACAGGAGAGTAAGCTTTGGCAGGAAAGAGACAAGAAACTTGAGTGTTGCAGCCCTGGCCATCTCTAACGCAGCAAAGATAGATGCTGTGAGGGAAGAGCCCAGCAGACAAGGTTAAATGAAGAAGTGAAAATCGATCAGCCCCGCTGTTCAAGTCCTTGAAATTCCGGCCGTATTGTCTGCAAATCCACGGGGTTGTCACTGCACACAAAAACACCACAATTCACTTGACGCTGCTGCCATTGTTTGCGCACTTGGAAGGTCCAGGGCCAAGTGGACCAGCATCTCAGCTGCAGACTGGGTTTTGTTCCCACTTTCCAAAGCTGCCTAGTTACAGCCTCCCCAGGCCAAAATCCTGCAACCAGGCAAACGGCCAGAGGCTGATGGGAGAGGCCAATGATGTTTTTATGAGGGCACCCAGCTGCCTGGATTTAAGAGCTGCTGTTGAAGAACGGAGTGGGAGCAGAGTAGCTGGAGCAGGAGGAAGCCTGGGAGAAGAACCCAGGGGCAGAGGGACTGTCAGTAAAGACACAGTTAGCTTACTGCAGGTCACCAGGGCGGTGGTGTGACAGGAAGAATGAGATCATCATGTCTTCGCAGACACCACCACACATTACAAAGAAAGACAGGGAGGTCGGTCTGGTGCCAGCCTGCCCTGAATTACTCAGGATCTTTCTCTGTCAGCCATTTTCTACGATTGTGGCCTCTGAAGATGTGTAAAACACGGGACCCTCACTGACTCCATTGTCTTCTTCGGGAATGTCCCCAATGAGTGGCCGCTCTGTAACAGAACACTATATCACAGCTATCCCAGACCACTCTATAGTTTTTCTTGAGCATCTTTATCTGCCTAAGCACCCTGAGCTGGTCTTTTATCTGACCCAGATGGTGTATAATAATTTCCTATGATTAGGTTCCTGTTCCTTTTATCTTTTATTTCCATCCAAATACATTTTGTCCCACTGCCAACTTCTTTATGATGTGACATTCTTTCCCCGCTTCTCCCTTCAGACACAATATCCGCCTTAACCCATGCTGGCATGATTCCCCCCAGCCTGTTGTGTCTATCTCTTATATAAACTTTCCATATCCAAATTATATCCAAGTCTGTTTCTGGTTTTAGCCCCTCCTTAGTAATCCCAGTTACATAACGTGTCTATTATATCTCCTGGTATTTGTTTTCTTTCAGTTCCCTTCTTACCATGCATATGAAAGTCATTTGTAAGGGGAGCTGTTTAGAATGTGTTTTTTCTCTTCTTTCTTTTTTTTTTTTTTTTGTCTTTTTTTCTGGTTTATTCTAAAATTTTGCTGCATCCTTGGAGAGTTTACATCTCTGACTATCCTGCCTCTCTCAAGCCCCATTGATTTTCACGTGACAAGCTCATTTCTAACTTCTCAGATGCACACGTTTTTACCGTGGTGGTTTGGTATAATTTCATGTGGTTTTGCAGCTAGAGTGTTTACTAACTTTCCAGCTTCTTCCAGTCACTTGTTTATCTGGGGCTGCATTCATGTTCAGTTTTGTTCCGTTCATCAGAACTGACTCCAAATCTGAAGGAACTTTGATAGAGGCTTTGAAAAGCATCATCACATCATTTTATATCTTCTTAAGACTTCATCTGCCTAGAAAAGTTCCAGAACAGCCAACTGAAAATAAAAACTATTTTAACTAATTACCCATCTGACCTGGATAGAAAAAGTCAAATAATTTGAACTACTTTTTTTTTCATTAAATGATTTTGTGCATACAGGTGTGTGCAAAAGTTGACATGAGCAACATAACTCCCTTTGTGTGTACAGAAAAGTTATCAAGTAGAATGTCACCAATAGCTACTTCTACTATCATTTAACCATTTGCTGTGGTGGGGAGTCTCAGCAAAAGAAGGGCCAAGGGGGTGGGCACAACTGGAAGACTAGTAGCAACTCTTTTTTTTTTTTTTTTTTTTAAAGATTTATTTTATTTTTATTACAAAGTCAGACGTACTGAGAGGAGGAGAGACAGAGAGGAAGTGGAGCTGCCGGGATTAGAACCAGCGGCCATATGGGATCAAGGCGAGGACCTTAGCCACTAGGCCATGCTGCCAAGCCCCTAGTAGCAACTCTTAAACAATCTTTTTTCCAAGGATGTGGTTCTTCAGGAAGGGTTAGGTCCTCACTCATCTTTGTTACTCAGTTTCTCCAGGCCTCAGTTGAAAACAGAGATGCACATGCTGGTATCAGTGGGACTCCTGTAAGGATAATTAAAACACTGTCTGAAAAGAAATAATCTATTACTAGTGTTCTAAATAACAATAAGAGATGACTCTGGAAGTCACCTGGGTATCAGTCTGTAAGTTGTACCCTAGAACCAGAGAGTGATTCAGTGATCTTGAAAGGAAAGGGCATTTCTCCTGTGGGAGTCCTTCAGTGCCTATGAGGCCCGTGGGGGCATAATTAGTGGATCACATTGCTTGCAGTGTCTTAAGAGCACTCCTCCTGTGGGCAGAAACATGGTAAAGATGTTCTGAGTAGAACACAACATTGTGAAGTAGACCCAGAGCATGAATGAGCTCAGTAAAAATTTCCAAAATGCTCCTGTTGTTAAAATCCTTAGGCTACCTGCGTTTTCACTGGATTCAGAAACATGCAATTTTAAGAGAAAGAAATCTTCAAGTTTGAGTTCATTTGAGTTAAGAGCACAGATTGGGAGTCATGCTGCTGCCATGTGACTAGGTGATGTTTTGCAGGTCACTGAGCCTCCTGGAAGGAGCCTCAGATTTCTCAGTTATAAAAGGAGGAAAGGTTTTATGGATACAAACATCTCATTATGAACTGATGACCCATAAGGAGCTCACAGCAATTTTTAGCTATGAATAAAGGTATTTGATCTGGGTAGCCAAACTCATCAAATTTACAATTAACCACCATGTGTTCATTCGTTCTTTCTTTCTTTCTTTTTTAAGATTTACTTATTTTTATTGGAAAGTCAGATACAGAGAGAGGAAGAGAGACATAGAGGAAGATCGTCATCCGCTGATTTCAAGCAGCCGCAATGGCCAGAGCTGAGCCAATCCGAAGCCAGGAGCCAGGAGCCTCCTCTGGGCCTTCTTCATGGGTGCAGGTTCCCAAGGCTTTGGGCCATCCTTGACTGTCCCCCCAGGCCACAAGAAGGGAGCTAGATGGAAAGCAGGGCTACCGGGACATAAACCAGCACCGAAATGGGATCCTGGCGCATGCAAGGCAAGGTCCTCAGCCACTAGGCTACCACACTGGGCCCACCATATGTTCTTTTAAACATTAGTCATTAATGTTCTTTTAGCTGACAACTGGTAAGCTCACTGGGACCATTTGCAAGTTTAACATGTGTAGATAGATCCCTATGCCTTATCAACATCTAATTGTTACGTGTCTCCAAAATATGAGTGAGAAATCCAGTAGTGTTAGTAATCTCTGTTAAAAACTGTTTGTAGTATTTTATTATATATGTTAACTTTTCTTCTCTCACTACCATCCAGTCTGCAGAAGAAAACACCACGTCGCCAAGGAAGTTCAGTAATTTGTCTGTGGTCACACTATTCATAAATGTGCAGCAGCAACCCAAGCCAAGAACGACTGACACCAAATCTTCATTGTCTGAAGGAAAGGTAGAAGTGGAGCACTCATACACTGACTGCCTATTCAGACATATTTTAATGTCGTTAAGGATACAGTTCTACCAGAACACTCACTTCGCATGTCATTAGAGTGGAATGCATTTCACGTGGCTCTGTTATCCCACATATAGATAACCCTATTTGCCCACATAAAATTTCCTCTTTAAAAAAATCAGCAGCATTTATGCATTTCTTTTTATCGAGTGTAGGTCCTGGCTGATTTTGAAGTGCGAGAGATCAGATTAATTTCAGGCTAGAGTTTGGCTGACTGTTGCTGGTGTGTGCCTGATTCAATATCAGCACCATTTCATTGTAGCCGAATCAAAGCTCCCTTTTATGTGACATTCTTTCTCTCTTCAAGCATTCTGTCTGTTTTTATTCCTCTTGGCTTTGTGTTGGGGTTAAGTTTAGAAACCGTCAAGAACACTTTTAACAAGCTTGTTATCAACTACTACTCCAAGAGAATCAACCAAGTGATTAATGTTTCAACACAAGAAGATATTCTGAGATTATTCTCAGGGTTGGAACACAAAGACTCACAAAACTTAAGGTTGGGGAAAGAGGGAATCAAGCATAAGAAATTGATTGCATAGTATTTATATATGAAATGTTTAATAATATGTGTATGCTGTGATCGATCAACACCCGTTTCATCAGAAACATTTTATGACTTTATGCAATTATGTAAAACATTTCTTAAAATCTAAAAGTTCAAATATTAAGGCTAAGGGATCATGTGTCAGATGAATAAGGAGAAGATCTATAGGAAAATAAATTATCTACATCAAGTTCTTATTGCTTAATATTGCATATCAAGAAAGATCGGTGGAGAATCTTTTGTTATTTCTGGAAAGAGGAAAAAGCCTAGTGAATTTAAATTTTCTCTTAGGACATTAGTGGAGAACATGTAGCCCACGGGCTATATAAGGGCCTTGAAATTATTTGGTCTGACCCTACCAAGACAATCATAAAAAGGCCTCAAAATTCAAAAAAATCTATAGCAGTCTAATTATTTGCAAATAACATTGCATTTAAAATTTTTTTAAACCTAATTTTTAATTACTATTGAACAGATTGGATACAACTATGAGAACAAAATGGCATTCCTCTCCTGTCTCCCTTCTTCTCCCTACTCAATGACAGAAGGCTAATTTTTTAAGCCTACAATTCTATAAGGCCCATGAATGATGCTAAAAATATTCAGATCCTGGCGTGGTAGCCTAGTAGCTAAAGTCCTCATCTTGCATGCTCCAGGATCTCATATGGGCACTAGTTTGTATCCCCGGTGCTCCGCTTCTCTTCCAGCTCCCTGCCTGTGGCCTGGAAAAGCAGTCAAGGACGGCCCAAAGCCTTGGGACCCTGCACCTGCTTGGGAGATCCGGCAGAAGCTCCTGGCTCAGGACCAACTCAGCTCTGACCACTGAGGCCACTTGAGGAATGAACCAGTGGATGCAAGATTTTTCTCTCTGTGTCTGTCCTTCTCTCTGTAAATCTTACTTTCCAATAAAAGTCAATATTTTTTTTAAAGAAATATCCAAAAGACTCTTGGCAGAAAAAGGATTCTCCATCAGCATCAGTGCTTTAAAACTTTGCCTCATTCTGACAAGCCTGTAGGTGCATTATTTTAACAAGCTGTATTTTAAAGCATTCTATACTCTTTGACCTTTTTAAATATCACAGGGGACAATCTTTTTAACATTTTGTTTAATAAACAAAGTATTTTTTATAGAACTTATTTTCCTGCAGGATTCATCTTCAATGAAAGTTAATTTTTTTTCTTGAAGAGAAATATGGTATTTCTGATTTTGTATTTTCCTTCTCTCTCCAAAGAGGGAGTTTATATTGTTTCTGTTTTCACTATCTTTACATGACCTTGGGACATTCATGGATTAGGTCAGGACATCAGTGTTTTTCTTCCAGAGGTTGTGCAATCTTTGGGGCATTGTTCCAAAGGACCCTGGATTGGAATACACGCAAGGCAGAGTGAAGGAAACTTTAGCACGGAATAATTAATGAGACTCCAAGACAAGAGAGTTGAGATGCTGCAGAGCGGCTGCCATCAGTCCTCTCTTGTGTTCCCATGCTCAGGCCCTGGCCCCAGCAAGGTGGATCAAATGCAAAACCCAATGCCCAAAGTCTAGCTCAGAGAAGGGAAAGAAACCAGCACCAGGGAAGGTGGGAAGGGCCACAAGATTAAAGTGGGGGAGGAAGAGGGCATGGTAAGTCAACATATGATGTCACCATAGGAAAAGAATGAAAGAAGAACAAACAAACAAAAAAAAGATGAAACACTGAGTCATGCGAAACAGAAGATACAAATAACATCTTTGAGAAAGCATAACACGAACAATATAACCAGGGCCCCATGTTGCTTTATGGTAGTAAAGGATTTATAAGACCAGAGTTTCTGAAAGGAAGAGCTTAGACAATGTGACACAGCAAAAGAAACGACATTGAGAAAATGCAGTGTTCGGTGAGCAGATTTTGAAAGAAAGCCATTACAAAGTCAACAACACAAACAGCCAAGGAAAATTAATACAATAATAGAATAATTGTCCACATGAAGGAATAAGTAAAAGATAGAGTTGAAGGTAACCAGAAGAAAATGACAGAGACAGGAAATAATGAAGAGTCATTATAATAATAACTGCATAATAATAGTAGAAAAAAAACAAACATGCAGATATGTAACACAAGAGACACAGGATTAGGGGCAGTGTGGAGGTGCATCAGGTTAAGCTTCTGTCGGTGACACCGACATCCCATATGAGCACTGGTTTGAATCCTTGGCTGCTCCACTTCTGATCCAGCTCCATAATGTGCCTGAGAAAACAGCAGATGGTAGCCAAAGTACGTGGGACCCTGGTATCTACAAGAGGAGATACAGTGGAGTTCCTGGCTCCTGGCTTTGGTCTGACTCAGTACCTACCATTGCAACGATTAGGAGAGTGAATCAGTGGATGGAAGATCTTTCTCTTTCTGTGTTTCCCTATCTTTGTATCTCTGCTTTTCAAATAAGTACATATTTGAAAAAGAAAACAATGTCGCAATGTTCTGGGGGATAGAAAAAGTATTAAATGCCTCCTAATGATAACTCAAGGATGAAGGCACCGTGGAAGTACTTGTGAGAGACCACATTCAACAACTCACCATAACTAGGGACCCCAATATAGGAAGCGCCCGCACTCACTGTAACCATTTAAAAGAGAGATTGCGTTCAAACAACCAGAAGGACTGTAACTAATAAACAAACAAACAAACAAACCAAAAATACAAATTCTGACTTAATCAAAATAAACCTTTAGTTGATGCCAGAGAGGGAGGAAGAAATATGACAATTTATTTCCTCACCTGTCTTAGCAAATTTTCAATCCACATTGGCTAAAATTGTAGCATACAGATTTTAAAAATGAATGATTCTCACCTCCTCAGGATCATTACCTTCTGGTTATCCAGCCATTTGTTCATCTGTCATTCTAAGCTCTCCCTCCTCTTGCATATATTCATGTAGATCTATCTTAGCTACTGAGGTAAATCAAATGTTAAGACTACTTGTTTTGGGTTGGTGACATTTAGAATGATTTATAGCTTTCCTTCTAAATTCCTCTATATTGCTTGAATTTTCCGAAACTTGTCGTCATCACTATGGTGGGTTCAAATTTGCTTGAAAATCTTTGTATGCTTGTGGAAATTGTGGTACAAAAGGTTAAGTTGCTGCTTCAAGCACTCATCAACCAGGTTAGAGTGCCAGCTGGAGTGCTGGCACCTCCACTTTCCATCCAACCTGCAAATGCTCCTGGGCAGACAATCCAACAAAGCCCAAATACTTAGGCCCCTGCCACCCATGCAGACAACCAAGCAGAATTCCCAGCAGCTGGCTTTAGCTTTTCCCAGTCCTGGATATTTTAGTCATTTGGAGAACGAAGCAGTGGATGGAAAGTGTGTGTGTGTGTGTGTGTGTGTGTGTGTGTGTGTGTGTCTCTTTCTCTATCACTCTGCCTTTCAAATAAAAATAAATAAATCTTTTTAAAATGCAAATTTTTGCAGAGCCCATCAAGAAGTAGAATCTATATCCTATCTTCTGCGTCTGAGCTGGACTTGTGTCTGGCATTGACTAGTATAATGGCACTTCAGTAAGTCAAATGGAAATTGAAATTAAATGATGAATTAATTTGTGTGTAAAAAGTTTTAAAATCCATTCATACAGGCCCAGCGTGGTAGCCTAGTGGCTAAAGTTCTCACCTTGCATGCACCAGGATCCCATATGAGTGCCAGTTCGAATCCTGGCAACCCCAACTCTCTGTGGCCTGGGAAAACAGTCAAGGATGACCCAAAGCTTTAGGACCCTACACCCATGTTGGAGACCTGGAAGAGGCTCTGGGCTCCTGGCTTTGGATCAGTTCGGGTGCTGCCACTTGGGGAGTGAATTGGGAGAAAAAGATTTTTCTCTCTGACTCTCCTCCTCTCTATATATCTGACTTTACAATAAAATTTTAAAAAATTGTTTTTAGGGCCCAGCACGGTGGCCTGGCGGCTCAAGTACTCACCATAAACGCACCGGGATCCCATATGGACCCCAGTTCTAATCCCGGCAGGCGCACTTCCCATCCAGCTCCCTGCTTGTGGCCTGGGAAAGCAGTTGAGGATGGTCCAAAGCCTTCGGACTCTGCACCCGCGTGGGAGATCTGGAAGAAGTTCCTGGATCTTGGCTTTGGATTGGCTCAGCTCCAGCCGTTGAAGTCACTTGGGAACCAGTGAATCAGCGGATGAAAGATCTTCCTCTCTGTCTCTCCTCTATCTGTATATCTGACTTTGCAATAAAAATAAAATAAGTCTTTTAAAAAATCATTTTAAAAATCCATGCATACATTTTTCAGAATCTTCATTTTCCATGAACTATTTGAACTTTCCTTACAGAACTCAACAGAGAAATATATTAAAATATCTCATGCTCACACTCAGAATTCTGAATCAACCATGTTGTAAAGCCTCATGCGCAGACCACCTCAGCCAACCAAACTGTATTAGTCAAGGATGCAGCTGAAACAGCCACTTAAAGAAGAAGGCGGTTGGGCATGGCGGCGTGGCCTAGCAGCTAAAGTCCTCACCTTGAAGGTGCCAGGATCCCATATGGCTCCGGTTCTAATCCTGGCAACCCTGCTTCCCATCCCGCTCCCTGCTTGTGGCCTGGGAAAGCAGTTGAGGACGGCCCAAGGCTTTGGGACCCTGCACCCGAGTGGGAGACCCGGAAGAAGCTCCTGGCTTCAGATTGGCTCAGCTGCAGCCATTGCAGTCACTTGGGCAGTGAACCATCGGATGGAAGATCTTCCTCTCTGTCTCTGCTTCTCTCTGTATATCTGCATTTCCAATAAACATAAAATAAATCTTTAAAAAAAGAAAAAAGAAGAATACCGGCGTGGTGGTATAACAAGGTAGTCTTCTGCCTGTGGTTCATCACATAGGATGGTTCTTGCATCCTATATGGACACCCATTCAAGTTCTGGCTGCTCCACTTATGATCCAACTCCCTGCTTATGGACTGGGAAATCAGCAGAGGATGGGCCAAAGTCTTGGGACTCTGCACGTACATGGGAGATCCAAAGAAAATTCTTTGCTCCTGGCTTCAGTTCTGCCTAGTTGTTGTGGCATTGCGACCTTTTTGGGACATGAACCAGTAAATGGAAAATACCTGTCTCTCTTTCCTGTCTATCTCCCTCCTCCTCCCATCTGTAACTCTGACTTTCAAGTGAAATAAAATGAATCTTTAGTATGGCTTATAGTTTTGGAGTTTCACAGTCCAAAACCAAGTGAACCCCATTGGTTCCACTGTTGGTTGAGGCCACAGATAACAATGAGAGAACATATGTGAAGGAAGTACCACATGGCAAACCAGGAAGCAAAGAGACTGACTCAGGTTTCTGCGGCCAACCTTATTGAGAGAACCGCCTCTTAGTACGTTCCCGATGACCTAAGGCCCTCCCACTAGACTCACCTGCTGGACACCATGACTAAACTAAGTTTCCATCATTTTACTTCCATCAACATATGAGTTTAGGAGCAAAATCCAATTCAAACCATAACATAGCCGTTTCAGCCAACCTCAATGAAACCTCAGGCATCTGCATATAAAACACACCAACTGAATCGCCAGATAACCACAGCTTCAGGTATGATACTGGGCAGGACCAATAAGTAGAATTTTCTAGTCAACCACTGACTTGTGAAACATAATAAATTATTTTTGTTTTAAGTTACTAAGTTTTGGAGCTGTTTCCTACGTAACAATGTATGGCTGATAACCTATTTTTTTTTTTTTAATTAATTCAGCACTCTTAAAAATCTGAGACGCTGGAGTTTGCATTCTACAAGGCAGAGGGAGCTCTCTTAACCTGGAGTTTTCCACGAGATTATTAACTTCTCCACCAACATAGATGGGCTTCTTTCCCACTATTTCCTACTTCTGATGTTCCATATTTCATCATTCTCTCTCACCACTCTAGTTCACAACACTCAGCATTTATTTCAGTTGACCTCCTGGTGCCACTAAGTTTGTTGTGTTTCAGCTGTTTACTAGGAGTAAACGACAACACAAAGATTTTGTACATCTATCTACTATTATGTAATAATTACTCCAAAGTGTGGTAGCTTACAAACCAAACCTATTTGGTTTGTAAAGTCAGAAGGTCTGTGGACTCCTTCACTCTTCGAGTCTACAGAACTCTCTTTGCCAGATATACATCCCTTTCATGGTACAGGGCTAACCCCCAGCTTCGTGTTGTGTGCTCAAGATTCTGTGACCCCCCATAGAGCTGCTTAACTTGGCCATTGCTGCTCTAAAGTTCAACACCATGCTTAATGCAAGTGTATCTAGAAGGCGTGACTCTTTCAAAGCATGTACTGGGAAGAGATAATTTTTGATTCTCTGATCCTGTCTGAGGCCTCACTACCTTATCCCTAGTCCCCCCTCTACATTTGTTTTAGCACAGAATTGTTCTTGTCATTTCAAATCATTGTGCATTCTTTTCAACTTATTGGTTCATTATGTTAATTTCAACTAATATTCTCTAATTTCAGTTAGTTTTCAACTAATAATCTCTAGATTTTTTTTTTTAACAACAGGCTTTCAACAAGAATTTTTTTTTCTTTTTCAAGAATCCCAGATCTTGGGCCCGGCGGCGTGGCCTAGCAGCTAAAGTCCTCGCCTTCAAAGCCCCGGGATCCCATATGGGCGCCGGTTCTAATCCCGGATGCTCCACTTCCCATCCAGCTCCCTGCTTGTGGCCTGGGAAAGCAGTCGAGGACGGCCCAATGCATTGGGACCCTGCACCCGCGTGGGAGACCTGGAAGGGGTTCCTGGTTCCCAGCTTCGGATGGGCGCGCACCGGCCCGTTGCGGCTCACTTGGGGGGTGAATCATCGGACGGAAGATCTTCCTCTCTGTCTCTCCTCCTCTCTGTATATCTGGCTGTAATAAAAAATGAATAAATCTTTAAAAAAAAAAAAGAATCCCAGATCTTATAAATTTATAAAAGCTCTGTTGTTTTAAGTTCCAAATGTGATAGTTTGATAGGACCTCCATAAACTATGACCACACAGTAGGTGCCTTGAACCATGGAAAATTCATTTCTCAAAATTCTGGAAGTCAGAAGCACAAGATCAAGGTGCTGGCAGCTCTGGTTTCTCCTGAGACCTTCTCGCTGGGGCCTTTGGGTGTACCCTCATGTCTTCTTATAAGGACACTGTCTCATTGGAAGAGGCCGCACCCTGTGACTTCGTTTCAAATTAATCACCTCTTGAAAAACCTTCTCTCCAATCATGTTCTGATGTTCTAGGCATAAGGACTTCAACATACGAATCTGAAAGAAGGAGTACAATGTAACATATAACACGAAAGAGCCTATTTAGAAACCTAGTTGATTTCCAAGTCGCTCTGTATGTTATGTGGGGTGTGTGTGTGTGTGTGTACGTGTGTTCTTTTCTCTGGAGCAAATTAGCACAGATTGTGCTGACTGACTCAACGGATGGATGACCTCAGAAATCCACACAATTTTTTTTTTAATATATTTATTATTTAACTTCAGTAATTACATTGTATTATGTGACACAATTACATAGATACTTAATCCACACAATTTTTATAGACAACAAAGTCTTTTATAATGTGGTTTCCCTCCTCCAAATTCTTTCAATTCCTCCTACACTTCACTTCCTCTACTCTAATAACACAAAATGTCTTAGGTTCTCAAAACCCCCATGACATCTCATACTTCAAAGATGTTGTTCCCGCATCTAAAATGCCTCTCTTCTTTCTGTTGTGAATTCCCTTCCTAATTCCTACAAATCATTTGTGGCTCACTTTATGTTTGCTCGGTACCTAAAACTAGATTAAACTTCATTATGTGTTAAGCTTCCCATAGTAATTCCCATTGTTTTGAACTTAATTGTCACATTTTGTAACAGTTATGTCTTATCTAAAGATTCTGCTGACCACAGAATATCAAGGACTGTACCTGTGTTTGTTGTGGTTATATTCGGTGCCTGCTCCAAAGTCGGATAAAAAGTAGGTGCCTGACAAGTATTTATTTTTCACTTCTGTTACGCATGCTCCACTCTCTCAGTCTTATTGAGGTATGATTGACAAACATGGGGATGCAGTCATCTCTCAGTATCTGACAGAAGCTGGCTTCATAGCCCTCATAGGTACAAACATAACTGGCATGTTCTAGTCCCTCATAGATAATGGCGTAGTACTTACATTTAGCCTGTGCACATCCTTTAAATCACTCCTATGTGACTTATGACAACCCACATAATGTCGATTCTGGCTAAACAGTTGTAATACTATTTGTTTATAGGATAATAACTCGAAAAGTAATGTCTAAAGGCTTTGGACAGATGCAACGTTTTCCCCAAATACTTTCAATTTGAGACTGAATTTTTGGACACAAAGCATCCAGCTCTGGATAACCAATGATGCTTTGATGTACGTCCATACTGTGAGATAATTACATAATTAAGATGCCATCAGCATAACACATGAATGTGTGTTTGTGTGTGAACACTTAAAACCTGCTCTCTCAGCAAATTCCAACTACACAATAGGTTGGTATCAACTGCCCATGCTATACATTGGCTCTCCTGAGCTTATTTCTCCTATATGTGTAAGTCAGTACCATTTAGTCAGCATTTTTCTCTTTCTGCCACTCTTAACCCAGGCCAACATGCTCTATTCTCTTACTGTTTGTTCATCTTTTTTTATTTTAGATTCCACATCTAAAAAACATTCATTAAATGAATAAAAACTAGTGGGGAGCATTATTGGCTTGGTGTGTAAGAATAGTATCATTCTTATAAAATTTTATTTCATGTGTCTAAAGATACTGCTCTATCCGTCAGGATTGTGAGCGGTTGACAACTAATACTCGCAGAGAGGGATGACGGGTAGCAGTGTCTTCAGGAGGGCTGGAGACCCAGACAGAGGTCATAGTTTCATGCACAGAGCCCCCAGTCTCAATGCAAAACTGGCTATCTTTGGGGATCAGATGCCACAATAGGCACAACCAGCAACACTAGACACCGACTTTAGATCTGCCACTAAAACCACTTTTCCTGCTTCTGCCTTCCAGAACAATGCCGCTGTCACATGACTGCCTCTACCACACATGTCCTCAATCATTGCTACTGCCATCAATGCCTGCACTGCCCTTGCTATCATCCCACACTGCTTCTTCCACTCTTGCTGTTCCCATCTACATAGGACCTTGGTACACCCTGCCTCTGCATCTCTCAGGCTTTCCTTTAAAGATCTGTTCTGCAGGGACTGATGCTGTAGCATAGTGGGTAAAGCTGTGGTATACAGAATTCTCTGTGGGCTCCTGTTCAAGTCCCAGCTACTTCACTTCCAATCCATCTCCAGCCACTGTGCCTAGCAAAGTAGCAGAAGATGTTCCCAGTCCTTGGGCCCCTGCCAGCCACGTGGGGAGATCCGGATGAAACTCTTGGCTCTCCTGCTTCAGCCTGCCTCAGATCTGGCTGTTGCAGATGGAAGATTTCCCTTTTCTTTCTTTCTTTCTCTCTCTCTGCCTCTGCCTTTCTATAACTCTGTCTTTCAAATAAATAAATAAACATTTCTAGAAATATGTCTGTTTGGCAGAGCATGGGTAATGTGACAAATCTCCAAATACAGTAGAAGCTGAGAGCAAAAATGTCTATTTGATATCTATACTGAGATATGGATTATGCCTCATAATATGAGAAAATCCCAAAGACAGGACAGAGGTTCAGACACTGGGAGGACAGAAAGTGTGACAACTGTCCACCGCACTGTTATTGCAGAAGCACTAAGTTTCATGACCCCATTAAGTACTGTAACCTTATGGTGTGCCTTTATGTGTCTATGCATGCATTTCAATGCCTCTTCCCAATCTTTGACATCACACTTGCTGGTGCAGAATTTAAAAATGTTGAATGAGGTGCTATTTGGGGACTGATTTCCTACAGAAGCACTGTCACACCAAAAATAGCACAAAAGGAAGTGCTCAGCTTTGCAGATATGCAGTTTGTCAGTTCCACACTCGACTTAGGCTCAATGGTCATACTCAGCCCAACCACCAATTTCCTGAATCTTTTCAACTCCATCTTCCATCCCATAATCACTATTTGTTCCACTGCCTCACATTTTATATTTTATGAAGTTGGAACATCCTATTCCAAGAGAGTAGGGTCTATGTCTAGTGCTGGTGGGGAGCTAGTGCTTACAGTGGGGTCTTCACACTCAAAGTTCTCTCTTAGCAAGCAAGACTTCCATGGGAGCTAAGGGAGAAGGCTACTCAGGCCCAGTGCCTCTGCCTTGCAGTACTAGATTCTCTGCATAGTACAGGGTGCTAGCCTTGCCTCTTTTACTGCTACAGATCCCACTTGCCCTGCCACTCTTTCCCAAGCAGCCTCAGTGCTAGGAAGCCTCTTTGTCCGCATCTGAACTGCTTTGTGCTGTGTGTTCTTAGATCACAGCACCTGGCCAACACTGCAGTCAGCATAGAACCTTCTCCCCACATTCTTTCCCTCAGCATGCCTTCCCGAGACCATCCTTAGCTCCTCAGTCCTTTTGATTCCTACTCCTTTTCACCGAAATCTTCCCGCCTGTGGTGCCCAGTCTCTGAGTCATCTTCTCCTTCGGGATCTCCTGATGATAATAGCAACATGAGGGTCAGGTTCAGGGGAGACCTAGAAGAATTCCTCACAATGATCTGACCTTTATTTAAAATATCTTTAAAAAAAAACATTTTTAAAGGCCTCTTATATTGAAGTTGGCCTCTTGCTGATATATCTACTCTTCTTTTAATGTCAAAAGACTCCCACACCTATCTAAATATAATTGGAAGTACACGCTCTGGAAAGGTTATTGGAAACATGCAAACATTGTTCCATCCCAGCGAGAGGGGTTAGTCCTCAGTCAGGCTTGAGTCAGCTCATCCCCTGTCTTGGTGTAAGGTCACTCTGGCCCCACTCTGGAAAAGGCATCCACATGCTTAGTGTCCTCAACACAAAGGCTATGATGTTGATCTTAAAGAAGAGGTAAGGCGAGCAACACACTATTATCCTTTGTACTTGGTCCACCACTAGAACTTCTTTCTGTAGATACAGTAGATCAATGAATGAATGGCCATCAACAGCAATGCAAGTTAGCTGTTTCAAGCAGAGAATGTGTTGTTGAAAAGTCTGAATAAGAGTGTAACATCTGGGCCCGGCACAATAGCCTAGCAGCTGAAGTCCTCACCTTGAACGCTCGGGGATCCCATATGGACACCGGTTCTAGCCTTGGCAGCCCTGCTTCCCATCCAGCTCCCTGCTTGTGGCCTGGGAAAGCTGTCAAGGATGGTCCAAAGCCTTGGGACCCTGCACCCACATGGGAGACCTAAAGGAAGAAGATACAGGCTCCTGGCTCTGGATCGGCACAGCGCCAGCCATTGCAGTCACTTGGAGAGTGAATCATCAGACAGAGGATCTTCCTCTCTGTCACTCCTCCCCTCTGAATTTCTGACTTTTTAATAAAAATTAATAAATCTTTTTTTAAAAAGAGAGAGAGAACGAGAAAGAGAGAGAGAGAGAGAGTGTGTGTGTGTGTTTTTGTGTGTGTGTGTGTGTGTGTGTGTAACACCTGCAAGCTACTAATGCCTTGCCGGAGATCCCATAGGGAACTTTCTACCAAAAACAATTATTTCTTCATTATTATTTACTTGAAAAATGGAATGACAGAAAGAGAGAGAAAAGGAAGAAATCTCCATCTGGTGGTTCACTCCAAACGGCCACATGCTCTGGTCTGAGCCAGGCTGACCCCGTGAGCCGGGAACTCCATCCTGAACACACATCCCATATGTGTGGCAGCAAATGATGAGTTAGCTGGCAGCTGGATGAGCAGGAGAGCCAAATCAAGCAGAACAGGTGAGGCTGGAACCAGTACTCTGAGATGGTACTTCAATGTCACAAGGAGTGACTTAACCCATTATGCCACAGCGTTGACCCAGATAGTGACTTTGTGTTTACTTTAAAAATTTGTGTGATGAAGTCAGTTTCCAACATACGAAAGACTTCATGAACTTCTGACTCACTCTTTTTTTTTTCTGACTCACTCTTAAGCATTGTTACTTTGTTTTGCAGTTATCAGCAGCACAGAGAAATCTAGAATACCAAAACTCTGCAATTCCAGAGGCTGAGTCTGATGGATTCACAGTCAGAAATGCCAGCTGTTTTGTCAAAGCAGTCACTGTGTTGCCACATAATGTCCAATGGCCAGACTCAAAAAATGAGGCAGCTCCCCCTTAAAGCACAGTATTTAGTGCCTATTGTCTGACTTATCATAATTATTCATGCCATTACTGCTATAAAAAACATATGGTAGTATAACTGGATGAAAGTCCTGTCCATCACTCTAACTCGCAACATTCATACACCTCATTTAAAATCCATTTTGAAATATATTTCAAATAAAGAGCAACTATCTCTGGATAGTTTTATAACCACAGGTGGTATTCATTTACACAATGAAAGTAAGAGTTACTAGGAGTTCTCTGGAGTTGGGTCCACACTAGTTGTGTCTATAATTAACTACAAGGTACCAATGGAACAAAAGTTCCAAAAGCAAACTTCTCTGAGTGTGCCACTCAAAATTCCTCAGGGAATTAACAATTGTGTGCAAGAAAAGTGTTCTTCTGCCAAGCTATTTTGAGAAGCCCTGGGTTCAACAAGGCTAACAAAGTTTGAAGGGTGTCATGTCTGCTGCAGAACTTTCCAGAACCTTTGATACACTAACGTACATTATAAGCTCTTCAGAACACTTTCCAAAGGTGTTTAACCACAGAATACTTGGTGGTTGAGCATCTTCTAAATGTGCTTTATGATACAAACTTGAAAATTTTTCACGGGAGGATAGACATTGTCTCATGGCTCATTGTTCTTCCTTCTAAGGATGAAGAAAACAGCAAGCTGTGCAAGTGAGCCTTTTGGAATCATTCTGTTGTATCATCTCTCTGCCACTGCATCAGAAAGAGACATTCCTGTCACAAAGTGTTTGTCTGACTTTTCCTGACCAAGTTCACACCTCCCTGCCTGTCCCCTGTAGAGATCCCCGAAGACGGTTCCAAGGAAGCCCTGTTACAGGAATCTACTCTTCACAGTTCACTAACCCCATGCTGTTTTCATCTTCATGTTGTGCTGCCACCACTGGATTCTCTGCCTTGGCTTCTCGAAAGCTGCAGTTATTGCCACGAACCCATTTTCTTTCTGATCATACAAATTGATTCTAAACTGCGCTTTGAAAGAACTCTACTTGCTCTGCTATGTTTCCATGCCTCTCCATGTGCCCCCTTCATACCGTCCACCTCCCCTATGGTTGCTTGTCCTAGGTTTGTCCTTGACCTTCCCTTTGACTTGGCCCACAGCTATGATATAACACTGACTACTGAAGCTTGCCAGAACCATAAAATATCGGAAGGAATTGTCTTGCCACATGAAAAATGGGCCAAGCTCCAGGAAGAGTGCGCCCTGATGACTGAGACCAAATGTCAGTGCTTGAGTTCTTCTGTATCCCCATGTTTGATTATGTCAGTAAATCATTAGTCAGTGGGTATTCTAACATTTTTTACACCAATAAACAATGGTACTCACAGAGATGTGTTCTTTCTATAACTGTTTTTAAAAGATTTATTGTATTTTTATTTGAAAGGCGGAGTTACAGAGAAAGGGAGAAAAAAATCTTCCATCTGCTGTTTCATTCCCCCAAATGGCTTCAATTGCCCAAGTTGAGCCAATCAGAAGCCAGGAACCAGGAGCCTCCTCTGAGTATCCCACATGGGTGCAGGGTACCAAGGACTTGAGCCATCCTCCTCTGACTCACAGACCATATGCAAGGAGCTGGATAGGAAGCGAGAAGCCAGGACTCAAACGGTGCCTGTATGGGATGCTGGTGCCATAGGTGGGGACATAACTTACCATACCACAGTGCTGACCCTATGTCGTTTCTGTATTTCTAAAATTGTTTATCTATTATACCACACTCCGTAAGCCTTGCTTGTTCACATTATTAGAAGTCATAACAGCTCTCTGCCTGTCGAACAGAGATTAGGGTTGCCATGTCATTTCAGTTGATCTTCTTCTGTTTTTATTTTTCTCTGAGAGTGCCCAAAGCCCTGAAGGCAGAAGTGCCTTCAAGTTACAATGCATTGTTAATATTCCAGACCACACATATGTGGTTCTGTTTGTGTCTTTGACTTTTGCTATTGAGATGATTATGTATGACAATCTGGTGCTGAGGAATGGCACTCAGCTCATCATATTGTGCAAACTCCTTAGTTCCCAAAGGCCAACTGGGCAGAATTTTGGTAAAGGTTCAGGTCGAATAACCCATATTCCTTCCCCAAGGCCATTTTTCAAATTCCTTGTCAGTCAGTTTAATGAAAGGTAAGTAAAGACTTGACTACAGAGCAGCCAAATAAATGGCTTCTGGGGTGTGTGTGTGTGTGTGTGTGTGTGTACGTGCAACACATACATGCGTGCATGTGTACATGAGGGGAGATAACAAAATCCTTTTTCAGCAACATCATGAGATAAAAACACCTGAGTATCTTGTAAAATTGGCAAGGTTATTTGTCAATTAAAAGACAGAGCTCATTGCAAACATTCATCAGTGAGATCTCTCAGAGCTTATTTTCACCAAAGGACCTATAATGTGAAGAACATTGTAAGTTTATTTGTATAAATAACGTAAATGGTATTTTAAAGGACTAGGACTTTCTCATGCCTAGAGTGAGTCCCAGCGTGGCCCTGGGAGGCAGCTGTCCTCACATGTCCTGGCTTGCTTGTCTGTTCTCTGGACCTCTCTGTGCTCTTTGTCCATCTCCCCATCCTCGTGCTTTTACTGGGCCTCAAGCTCCGTGACAGCTTTGCTAATGCATGTGCTCTCCCTGGATGTATTCATTAAGTCAAGATCATTGATAACTATTATCCTCCAGGAAGCAACTACTCATTTCTCTGTCTCACCAAAATTTACTGATTTTCAAATGTACAAGTCACATCCCAGAACTTCAGTTCCAAACTTAAGAAACGTAGAAGTCCAGCTTGTTTTACCCTTGATCTTTCACCCAGTGCCTGGCATATAATGAATCCACAAGGACATTTGTTGAATATTTAAAGTGGATGAAGGGTCCAGGAAAATCCTGGGGCATTGACAAGAGGTGAGAATGAGAGAACTCCTTAGAGAAATCAATCCCACCAGAGTGGCTTTAATTATTCATCTGTTCATCCTCTTGATAAGCATTATACACACCACTAGGTTCTATGAGAATACACAACTAAATGTGACTTAAACTCTTTTCTCCAGAAACCTAATCTTATGAGAGAAAATAGATGTGCATATCAATACCTGGAGTGCAAGGTTGAAAGACAAAGGCAAAAAGAGAAACACTAAGACAGATGAGAAGAAGAAAGGGATTAATTATGCAAGAGGATGCTAAAATGGAACTTTCCTGTCAAACTTTGAGGACAGCAAGATAGATGCCAACCACAATATGTGCCTCTCAAGCCCAAGAGTAAGGTGCCAGCCATTTCCACAGGGCTTACACAGGCAACCACCCCACAGCATCCAAGAGCTGATGATATTCAGCAGAATTTCTCTGGGGAAAATGGTCTGTGCGCTGTGCATTTCCCACCTGCTATTCCTGCTGAGCAGAGTCAAGGCTGCTTTCCTTCACCTGAAGTCAAGTGAGGGGATCTAAGAATGCCACAAAAGTTCAGGGAACTGGAAAACCAGCCTCACCTGGCTGGTGAAAGGTGAGCTGTTTGTAATCAGAGGAGACAAGAGACAGTGATGCTTTGGGGAGGCAGTTGTAGTTCCCAAACAGCAAGGCAAGGGTTTGTGTTTGACAGGAAGGGAGGAGGTGGAGCCCATGAGATGGAGCTGATCTGGAACATTCCCCAAGAAGAGCATGATAAAAACTTGTGTTTGGAAACTCAACCATGACAATGGATCATAAAGCAGCCATCAGAGGCCAAGTGCCATACCTGTTAGCAAGACTGCCATAAGGGCTCAATGGGACATTCCAAGAAAACCCACAAAAGCATTTCAGGAGTGCCAATGTCCATGGAGATTTAATGGCACAGAACTGTCAGGAGTCACTCCATGCAATCCCTTATGCATGGCCTGCCTCAAATGGATTAGACAGGGAGCCAGCAAGACAACAGAGGGCAGAGCTGGGAACAGACAGGAGACACAGGGAACATGAGCCACCTCTTCTGTTGACTTACAAGCCTGTTCAGGCACCACTGAGGGAAGGACAAGGTTTAACATGGGATGAGTGTTTGAAGTTTTGATTATTATCAAAGACCAGCCTACGGTTGTCGAGATTTTAATATCAAGCAAAAGGTACTTACTTGTCTATCCAGGTGTGACTGGACAAATCCTTGACACTGCCCAAAATTTTGGCTGCACTGGGTTTAAACCACAGAACAGGAGGAAAGGCAAGGGAATGTTGCTCTCAGCATCCATCTAGTGTCAGTCCATTTAATAAAAACAGTTCTAATTCTTCTAGTTGAGAACATCAGTGAAGACTAGAAAGGACAGAAAAGGTAGGGGAGGAAAGGATAAAGCAGTACTTCTCTACCAGGTACAGCCTGATGTATACTGAGCACCCTGGTTGCACCTAGAGCAAGCTGACACCCCTGGAGACCCAGCTGGGCTCTCTCAGTCACCACTGCTCCCCCTGGATAACCACTATGATAACTTCTTATTCTTCAATATTTTTTATTTATCTTTTCGTTTTTGTTTTTTTAATTTATTTTATTATTTTATGATATGGTTCCATAGATTCTGGGATTTCCTCTCCTCCCTCCGCAAATCTCCTTTGATCCACTGATTCCCCCAATATTATTACAATAATACAGTTCTTGATTCGGAACCTTGGGGCTTGGGGCGGCTGGCAGCCTCCCACGGGGTGGCAGCCCTGGGGGGGCACCCCGGCTGAGCTGGATCTGAGATTGGGGACTCAGCAGGCCAAGACCACTGCCGCAAGACAGTGACTGAGTCCCTGGCTTTGGGTGGCCAGTGCACCAAATGGTGCCAGGCTCTGCCTGCTGGCTGCCCAGCGGGGAGCTCTGGGGTTTTGATAAGTTGAAATAGCTGCTTAGGGACGCCCATGAATAAGGCCAGCTTTAGTGTAGGTGAGAGAAGAATTCTGAATGATTCCCAGAGAGGCACCCAACAACAACCGTGAAGGCTGGATAGTTGAGCTGGTTAGATGGAACAAGGTATTAATACCCTTTGACATGTATGAAAGCAAAAGAGGATGTGGGACAGACTGGACTAGTCTGCCACACATACTGGCAAACCAGGGTAGGGGGCAGGCCTGGTTGGGGTTATTGTGGGTCACTCCGGCTGGGTTGCAACCCCCACTGGTTTATGTGAGGGCCAAGTATGTGCTAGGCAAAACCAGGCTGGACTACAAACACCCACTGGTTCCACTGGAAGACAGGGATGGAAACAGAACCAACCCAGCAACTGCAACCACCAGCTGATCGGGGCGATGGACTGTGCTGGGCCCGGTTCTTGCTAGTACATACAAGAATCTGGTCTGGGAACACCTCAGAGAAAGTTTCTTTGGGGATCCCCCCAACTGAGCTTTCGGACTCAGAACCCTAACCATCAAATGACAGAGGACAGAACAAGTCAATCAACCACCTCAGCTATATGTTGGCAATGAAAATACTGGGCAAACAGAGACTCTATGATGGACTATGTCAATCAGTGGATTCTCCAACGACCTCATCATGCTTGGAGTGGTGAGAGTGGCAGCAATTCAGATCTGTTGAAATATCAAAACCACTCTGCCAGCTCTACCTTCACACCAGAGATGGTCTCCCCAAGAAACTGATGAACTTAACTGGACAATAAGATGCTGGACTTTATGCCTGGTAGATGCTTGCAATGAAAGAATCTCAACTGAATTTTAACTGTGGTAATGCAACAAGGTGGAGGAATCCACTATGGAGAGGGGTGGGGGGAATCCCAGTGCCTATAAAACTGTGTCACATAATGCAATGTAATCAATTAAAAAAATTCTTACTATAAAAAAAGTGATTTGACAAAAATGGTTTTAAATTTAAACAAATAATTGTAAGTTAATATTCCCCAAGTACATGATCTTTTTACATTTTTATTGATAGTCTCACTATAAATAGACTTAAGTTATTACAATAATTTGCTTTTATTACAACTTAAAGCATCACTTACATATTAAAGTTAAAATAAAAATGTGATTTAGAATTCCAGTTGATAATTATGTAAGTTATTTTCAATATTTACTTGAGTATTACTAAATATGAGTATACTCAATTTCTTGGAAAACAAAGATTTGTTTGCTGCATAAAAATCTTGAAGTCTATCAATAAGTCATCAAAAAGTTTATAGGAATGTATATTATGAAACAATTTTGCATGAATACAAGTTTTTCCTAACAAAATTTTAATGGCTTGTAAATTTTTAGCTGACCATGTGATTCGATGCATATATGCATTGTATATCATCAATCAGGATAAATGTATCTTTTTCCTTAAATAATAATAATAATACAGTTCTTCATAAAAAGTCATAAGTTTATCAGTCTGCTATTTAATTGTATCCTGACATTGTAGTTATGGACAAACACAGAGAGTCCTGCATCCTATTATCAAGATATATTTAACAGTTTCACTGGGGGTCAATCTTTGCTTTGGAAATACAGATGCATACTGAATTGTATCTTCACATCTGGATATGATATTCTCTATTGCACAATTACTATACATCCCCTTAAATGAAAAGCCATAAAACAAAACCAACAACAGGAAGAAAAATAGAACATTTACAAAAACATGAAGTCAAATGACATACTACTGAATGACAAGTGTGTCACAGAAGAAATAAAAAAGAAAATCAAAAAGTTTCTTGAAGCTATTTTGTGTCACTGAGGAAATTAATAAAAAAAAACACCTTTTTTGAAGAAATGAAAATAAAAACAAAAATACCAAAAAACCTTGATTTGTAGCAAAACAGTATTGAAAGAGAAATTTATAACATCAGGTGCTTACAGAAAATCAAAATATCTCAAATAAATGATCTAACAATGCAACTTCAGGACTTAGTAAAAAAGAAAAAACAAACAGAAAGTAAAAAATGATTTTTTTAAATCCCATAAAAATTAAATAGAATTGAAACTAAAAATCTACCAAGTGCAATAAGAACCATCTTTTAAGATGAGCAAAGGAAACTTTTAACCAGACTAGCAAAGAACAGCAAGAGAGAACAACCAAGTAAAATTAGGAATGAAAAAGAAAGCATCCTAAGAAACTAGTAAAGTGATCTCTTCTTGCTGAATGGATCCTATGCTCATTGTGTGGTGTCCTTCTTCACCTCTTTTAGTGTTTCTCCCATCAAAGTCTGTATCATCTGGCATAACAATGGCTACACCAGCTCATTTTTCTTTCCATAGTCTGGAATATATTTTTTCAACCTTTCACTTTCAATTTCCACATAGTATTGTTTGTGAGATGTATCTCCTGTAGGCAACAGATAGCTAGGTTTTGTTTTTTGATCTAGCTCGCTAATCTGTGATGTATGATTGATAAGTTTAAATCATTTACATTCAGGGTTAATATTGATAGGTAATGATTTGGTCCTGTCATCTTAGCAATGGGTTGTTCATTGTTTGATTTAAGTCTTTTGCTGTTTTATTGGAATGTTCTCCACTTTTACCTTCGGTTTTGGTAGGTACTATTCCTTTTCACTGTCAATAGAGTATCTTTAAGTGTCATTTGTAGGGCAGGTCTGAGAGAGACAAATTCTTTGAGCTTTTTTTACTGTGCAAGAATTTTATTTTATTTTCAAAGACAAAGGAAAACTTTGCTGGGTACGTTATTCTGGGCTGACAATTTTTTGCCTTTAGAATCTGGAATATGTCACTCCATTCTCTTCTGGCCTGTAGAGTTTCCTCCGAGAGGTCAGCAGTAGTCTGGGGACTAATCAGACTGATGTTGACTGATTTTTTTTCTTGTGTTGTGGCAAAGATTGCTCCTGATCAACCCTCTTGGGAGTTTTGTACCACTCCTGTGTTCTTCTAAAGTATTTGGGAGGAGGGGGGGATTAAGACCAAAGTACTTGGGTTCCCGCCATTCATGAAAATCTGGATGGAATTCTGGCATCTTGCTTTTACAGGCATTCAAATGTGTGAAAGATTTTGGGGAGTACTTATATGTGTGTGTGTGTCCATGTGTGTCTTCCCTTCTCAGTCATTATAGCTTTCAAATAAATAAATAAGTAAATTAGTAAATACATCATTTTAATTTAAGAAATTTAATCACCGGGATTTTGATTGAAACTGTTTGGAATTTATATATTTAATTATCTTGAAAGATTAGGATCTTTAAATTATTGGGTTTTGGGGCCCGGCGGCGTGGCCTAGCGGCTAAAGTCCTCGCCTTGAACGCCCCGGGATCCCATATGGGCGCCGGTTCTAATCCCGGTAGCTCCACTTCCCATCCAGCTCCCTGCTTGTGGCCTGGGATGGCAGTTGAGGACGGCACAATGCATTGGGACACTGCACCCACGTGGGAGACCCGGAAGAGGTTCCAGGTTCCCGGCTTCAGATTGGCGCAGCACCGCCCCTTGCGGCTCACTTGGGGAGTGAATCATTGGATGGAAGATCTTCCTCTCTGTCTCTCCTCCTCTGTGTATATCTGGCTGTAATAAAATGAATAAATCTTTAAAAAAAAATTATTGGGTTTTGAACCCATAAGCATGGCACATCCTTCTATTTATTTCATTTTTATTTACTTCCGTAGTGTTTATTAATTTTAGTAGAGAAATCTTATATATTCTTTGGCAAATAGTTTTCAATGTACTTTGTGCTTTTACATTATAGTAAATAATATTAATTTAAAACTTTTATTTCCTTGTTATTGTTGATATATTCAAATAAAACTTACTGTATACTTAATCTGTATAGAATAATTTTTGAAGTAGTGTTGTGAGTCAGGTATGTTATTCTCATATTTTTATATATGAGGGAACTTTAAAAAGTTCATAGAAAATTAAATTAAATGATAAGTAAATTTGGGTGAAAACATTTTGAAATCCAAGTATAGTTTCTTCATACTATGCATTTTGCATGAATTTTTTGAAATCCGTATACTATCGCTTTCAACTGCACTACAGACTTGCTTTATTTATTATCTTTACTTGTTTTTTTTTGTTTTTTTAAGATTTATTTTATTTTTATTACAAAGTCAGATATACTGAGAGGAGGAGAGATAGAGAGGAAGTGGAGCTGCCGGGATTAGAACCAGCGGCCATATGGGATCAAGGCAAGGACCTTAGCCACTAGGCCACACTGCCAAGCCCATTATCTTTACTTGTTAAAGGATAATACTGAGGTTCAAAATAACCAAGAGATTGTTCCAACATCACACAAGAAATAGTATTTGAATTGCCTTTGAAGAATAGTGTTTCAATGAAGAGAAATCATGTAAAAGACCATTCATGCAAACAAATAATCTAACAAAAGCAAAAATATAGTAAAGGAGAAGTTGAGTGTTCCTTTTGACTGGTAACCAGAAGATGTGAAATTTGTAGTCCACTAGCATAGAAAGGTGTGCTGCTAAAGTCCAGACACACAGTTTGCTAAATGGAAATGAGAGGTCTTCCTTTCAGCTCTTGTCCTTCCACCTTGTGGGATTTTCCAGTTCCAGAAAAAACAAAAACTGCAAAACAAACAATCAAACAAAAACCTGACAGTGGAATCAGCACTAACTATATGAAATCAACAAAAGCTCTGTTGATTTTTTTTTTCAACCCCAGGAATGTACTTTTCTCCAGGCAAAGATTGTATTGTTAGTCTCTTGCTTGCCAAAGGATTTGGCAAAGACGCATAGAGAAAGCATCCACCGATTCTCAGCTCAGTTCTCCACAGTATTCTTGGAATTGTACTCCCTGTATTGCTCAACACTTTTACAATTCTCCGATGCTTTAGGCGGATTTTGCATTTTACCTGACGTGTATAAAAAACGTACTTACTTGAAAAGCGAAGTGACAAAGAAGGAGATTCATCCACACACAGTACTTAGATCTGCTGAGCTACTTCCCAAATGGCCAAAAGAGTCAAGGTTCTCTCTGGCTGAAACCAGGACATTGGAATTCCATACTAACCTCCTACATGAGTGCCAGAGACTCAATTTCTCAGGCCATCATCTTCTGGCTCCCCAAGCGCCTTAACAAGAAGCTGGATAGAGCAACAGAGCAGCTGAGAATTGAACCAGCATTCTGATATGGGATATAAGTAGTGACTCAATCCACTGCACTGCAACACTGGTCTGTATGTGAATTCCTAGTTTCCCAACCAGGACAAAAATTCAACTTTTAATTTCTTTATGCAAAATTTTTAGTTATTGATTTTCTAAAAGTATATTTTATACATAATGCAAACATCTTTAAATTCTGAAAAATATATACATTCACTTAATCAGTTTCAGCCATGATATAGACAGCATTGTGATAAATACACCTAGGAGAAAAACTTTTTCAGTTGAGTCTGATTGGGTTCCCTTGAGTTTTTGTATATTCATGTATGTTTCAAGATTTGGCAAGTTTTTAACTACTGTTTCATTCCGTAGATTCTCAGTGCCTTTTCCTTTATCTTCTTCTCCTTCAGGTTATCCCTATAATACCAGTATTCATTCACTAAATGGTGTCCCCTATGCTTCACAGGCTTTCTCCATTGTTTTAAAAATCTATTCTCTTTTATCTGACCAGGTTACTTCAAAATTCTTGTCCTTCACATCAGAAATTCTTTCTTGTACTTGGCCTAGTCTGCCATTAAAACTCACAACATTTTTATTTTGTTAATTGATGTTTTCGGCTCTAATATTCTGTTTCATTGCTTTTAATGATTTCTCTCTCTTCACTTCATTTCTCTTCATGTCATCTAGTGTTTTCCTCACTTCTTCAAGCTGTCTGACTATTCTCTTGCATCTGATTGAGTTTTCTTAGGATAATTGCTTTGAATTCTTTTTAGACAGATCATAGAGTTCCTTCAGATCAGGATCTATTTCTGGAGAACTACTGTAGGCTTTGGGAGATGATTCCTGTGTTTTTATGTTTTCTGTGTCACCGTGTTGATGTCTGCATCTTTCTGTGGTGTAAGACTTGATTTAGATGAAGTGTGAGTTGCCAATTGGGTTATTGATTTGGCTTTAGGTCTAGGAAAGTCCAGAAATGTAACCTGTGAGTGATTTCTTCAGTGGCTGTAAATGTCTGTAGTGACTGCAGGAGCCAAGTTGTCTGGTCTGCAACAGTTTGTGGAAGAAGCAGTATGGCACTGTAGTGAATGTGAGCTTCCAGAGTGTGTGTCGTTAGTCCTGGGAGAGTTGGGTGTCAGTCACACTAGGGTTTTTGATCATTGTCGTCATGTGTCTGGTGCTGGGTGACACAGCTGTCTCCTATCCCACTGTGCTAGCCTGAGGATTCTGAGGCTTGTGCAGACAAGGACGAGCCCTGGGACCCTGTGATGTAGCAGGACCTCCCCCAGCTCCTCGTTTCTAGCATTTTTATGTCTAGAATCCTATTACAGCAAGATGGCCTCCCCCAGTTAGGACACCAGGAAAGGAGCAGCTGCTGCAGCAACCGCAATGGCTTTGTTTCCAGATTCGTTCAGTTTGTAGTTTCCGTTATTACTTTACTGAAGCTTTCTCTACAACAGTCTTCCGGAAATGTGTTCCTCCCTGCTTCTGAAAACGCCTTTCTAACTGAGATGGCCTCAGTGCCCCGCTATTCAGCCATCTTGACTGAGCATTCTTGCTACTCTCTTATTACAGTCTTTGAATGTCTAGTGAATCTGAAATGACTCCTTTGTCATTCTTTTGATTGGGAATTTCTATTTTCAGTTTTTCTTAAGCAGATACTGCAATGCATTTGCTTTGTTTTTCTTTTCCAAATATTATTGATATGGTTGGTGTTGTGGCTCCATAGGATAGCCATTTCTTGCTCTGGCAGCATCCTATATCAAGTCAAGTCCCCCATGCTCTCCTTCTGATCGAGCTCCCTACTGATGTGCTTGGGAAAGCAGCACAGCGTGTACCAAGCCCTTGTCCCCTGCCGTCTACATGAGAGACCTGGGTGGACCTCTGGGCTGCTCGCTGCTTGCAGCATGCCAGATACAGCCATTTGGGGACTAAATTAGGAGACAATCTCTCTCTTTCTCTGTTTGTTCCTCACTCTCTACCTTTCATCTACAAAATACCTAAAAAAGTATTTAAAGAAAAAGAAACTACTACTGACTTTGTCAATCTTCTCTATTGATTGTTTTCTATTTAATCAACTCCACTCTTCACCATTTCTTCCGTCTGCACACTTTGTAGTTAAATTGCTGCTTGCCTTCTAACATGACAATGAAGTCTCAGTTCATGGCTGTTAAATCTGTCTCCTTTACTACCATTTACATTTAAAGCTATAAAATTTTCTATAATCACTGCTTTCGTTGTATCCTATAAAATTTATGAGTAAATTGTTAAATTTCTTATCATATGGCTCCAAGTACTTCCTATTTTATTTTGATTTCTTTCTCTGTCATTAATTAGACATGTTTTGTCTTTTATTTTTTCTGTTTTTATTATTATTATTATTATTATTATTATTATTATTTTGTAGTTGTAGAGATTCCTTCATCCCTTTCTTTTCCCCATTTTCCCTCCTGCCATATTCCCCCCCGTTATCATAGTAACAGCTACAAGTTTAACTTTCTGCTATTTAAGTATATCGTGATATTGTAGGTTTGTATCTAACTTTTAAGTATTTAGAGGTATTCTAGGTTTTGTGCTGTTATTTTCAAATGTAATTTCGTTGATGTCCAATAATAAACTCCATATGATATCAAATTTTTGAGGCATTTTTAAAAGGCACAGTTATGTGTGATTTTAGTCAATGTTTCATGTCCACTTGAAAGGAGTAGATGTACTAGCGATGGTGATACACTGTTTTTTAAATGTAATTAGGTCATGTTGGTTGTCTTACTGTAGCCTTATTGGTCTTTTATTACTTTCCTCAGTTACAGTGAAGAGTTTATTAAGATTTCCAGCTACGACAAGGATGTGGTGCAAAATGTACCCTACCATGTCCTTTGGTGGGATTCTAGACTAGTGCAGCCACTATGAAAGTTAGTATGGAGAGCACTCAGACAATTGAAAATTGATCTACCCAGTGGTGCTACTCCTGGGAAAACTGCATATGAGAAAGTGATATGCAACCCTATATTAATAGCAGCATGATCCACACTAGAGAAGACATGGAAACAACCCGAATGTCCATCAAAAGAGGAACGAATAAAGAAACTGTGAAACTGGGCCCCACATGGTGGCTCAATTGGCTAACCCTTCCCTTGCAAGTGCCAGAATCCCATACAGTTGTCGGTTCATTCCTTGGCTGTTCCACTTCCTCTCCAATTCTCTGTTTATGGCCTGATAAAGTAGTGGAGGATGGCCTAAAGCTTTAGGACTCTGCATCTGTGTGGGGATCTGGAGGAGACTCCTAGCTCCTGGCTTCAGATCAGCTTAGCTTGGCTGCTGCAGACTTCTAGGGAGTGAAGCAGTGGTTGAAAGACGCTTCAGTTCTTTCTCTCTCTCTCTCTCCCTCTCTCTTTATCTCTCTCTCTCTCTCTCCATAAATCTGCCTTTTCAATAAAAAAATAAATGATTCTGAAAAAAAAAAGAAGAAACTGTACATCTACTCCACAGAATACTACACAGCCATTAAAAAGAATGAAATGTTTTAAAAATGGGGGGATAAATGAGATTCTACTATTTGCAACAAAATATTTCCAACTACACATATGATGCTCAGTGAAATAAGCCAATCCCAAAAGAACAAATATCATATGTTTTCTTTTATATAAATCAACATTAGTGTAAAATACAAAACAGACATATTGGTGAACAAGCATACACCTATATTCTCATGGTTGAACTGTATGATGGAGACTGTCATTACCAGGGACTGAAGACACATTGCAATAGACATCTTTACTATCAAATAAAAGGAGGACTTCCAGTGAAACAGTTAAATATACCTCGTCAGAATAATACTAAATTTTCTATCTTTGTCTATACCTAAAATGCCATGATGAACTTGAATAGGGGAATGTTACTCTTACAACTGTTACTAAAGGACTAAACTGCAATAATACGGAGGGAAATGGTGGGAGGAACATGGGAAGGGAAGGAGGAGTCGGGAATAAGGAAGCCCTATACCTGTAAAAATGTATAATGGAACATAAGAAAAATAATTTTTTTTAAAGATTTATTTTATTTTTATTACAAAGCCTGATATACTGAGAGGAGGAGAGACAGAAAGGAAGTGGAGCCACAGGGATTAGAACCAGCGGCCATATGGGATCAAGGCGAGGACCTTAGCCACTAGGCCGTGCTGCCAAGCCCAAGAAAAATAATTTTTAAAAAGATCTTCAGCAATGATTGTAGCTTGCTCTATTTTTTCTTTAGATCCTGACATAGCTTGTTTCATGTCGTTCAAACTCTATTATAAAGTACCAACATTTCCAGGATGATTATTAATAAATTACCATAACAAATTGTTCTGATTTATGTTTACTAGACTTGCCTACTTAGAAGTCCACTCTTTCTTATGTTACTATAACCATATCTGTTTTCTTAGGCTTGAGGTCTTCATGGTCTATTTTTTATCCTCTTATTTTCAAATAGTCAGCCTTTGTATTTAAAATGCAACTCTTGCAGACTACATTGACACTCTGTTTTATTCAATGTGACAATCTTTATCTTATAATTGGACTGTCAACTCATTTATGGTTGATGTAATTGTTGATATGGTTGGAACTAAATCTCAGTATTTGCTTTTGGTTCATCCTCATTTGATTATTTTCTCTGCAGCCTCTATCTTCTTCTAGCTCATTGAGCATGTGTTAGTATTTAAATGTTTTATTTATTTATTTGCGGGAGAGAAAGCAAGCATGTTTCACAGTACATGAAAAAGGCAATATGAAGTTGAAAAAACTAAAGAACTAATTGAATACGTTAAATGGAAATACTAATATAGAAGATGTTCACTTGGCTTGTGAGTTCAGATCTCTGCATCCCATCCTGCCATATCTGATTTAACAGCCAGCTTCACTCCTGATGGCAGCTTCCTGCTTGTGTCGGTTCTTGGAGGCAGTGGTGATGGTACATATATTTTGCTATTATGTATGTTATAAACTTCTACAATACATTGCTATTATTCTTGTTTTAAAATATAACTGTCTTTAAGCAAATTAAATTGGAAACAAATCTACTTGTAGCTTTGCATTTCTCATTTGTACTTTCCTACAGTGCTTCATTTTCCACCGGTAGCCTTTCCTTTCAACCTCAAGGAGTTACTGCAACGTTTCTTTCAGTAAGTAACTGTAGAAAATAAATAACTTCAGCATTCCTTTATTTGAAAAATCTTACATCTTAATGTTTGTTCATTTTTTAACCTTTTTAAAAAAATTTTTTTTCCTGGATATAACATGGCAAAGTGATAATTTTTTTTTCATTACTTTCAAGATGCCATGTCATTATGTTTTACCTCCACTTAATTTCCAAAGAGAATTTGTACAGTGCTCTTCAGGAATATATGTTTTTGTCTGGTTTAAAATTGTTCTCTTTCAGCTTTAGCAGCTGGACTGATTCGCCTGGATGTGGCATTGTTCACATTTGTCCCTGCTGGGTTCTCCTAAGATACTTAGGGGGCTTAGTATATTTCCACTACGCTACTAAACTTTTTTTTTCTTTTTGCTACTAAACTTTTAAAATCTTACTTGTAGGGAAAAACATCCTGTCCTACACTCTGCCTTTGCTTCTGTTACTCTGCTTTTGAGCCAACTTACTATTTCTGACAGATCTCTGTACAAGTACTTAATCCTTTCTTTTCCTGTTTTTTTTTTTTTTTTTTTTTTTTAATTTGCCATATTTGGTTGAAAGGCAGAGTTGGTGAGAGAGAGGAGAGACAAAGAAAGAGATCTTTATCTACAGGTTCTTCTCCAAATGGCCATGATGGTTGAGCTGGGAGGACCAAAGCCAGGAGCCTTGAATTCTATTCAGGTTCCCAATGAGGGTACAAGGGGCCCAGGCACTAGGTCTATCTTCTGTTGCTTTCCCAGGCACTTTAACTGGAAGGTGGCTTGGAAGCAGAGCAGCAGGACCTTGAAACGAATGCTATGAGATACTAGTCCCAGAAGGTGGTTTTACCTGCTGCACCAGTATGTCGCCTCCTCCTTGTTCTTGTTTGGATATTTTCCAATAATTTGTCTTCTCATTAAATGATCCTTTCTTTCAACGTATCTGGCCTTCTTTAACTTCTATCAAATAAGTTTTTCTTTTCTGACCCCTAATTTTTCCAGTTTAGAATTTCAATGTAGTACTTTCAGTTCTCTCCTGGGATATCATTTCCATTCACTCTTCCCATATTTCCTTTCAAATTTTTTAATACAGTTACAAATTGGGCTTCATTCCAGTGCCAATATCTGGACCATCTCTGGGCCTGCTTCTCTTATTCTCTTTCTGGCTAATTTTGTACATTTTCTTGTTCTTCCAAGTGACTTAGTAATACTTACTTTTATCCTGGGTATTGTAAGTGACACATTATAGAAATTCTGGGTTTTTGTATCCTTCCTCTAAAGAAAGGTGAGCTTGTAATGGCAGACAGCTAAGTTTCTAGCAAATCTCCTTAATCTTAAGAATAGGCTTGTTCTAGGTTCTGTGATGATAGATTTATTTACATTTTGCTTTAAATTCTGGAGAAGAACCCCTAGTCCTGTGCTTACTCATAAGGTGTGGCTTTTCTGAGGTTTTAGTGGAATGTCTAAGATATTTACCAAACCCTTCGGACTGGGCACAGCTTGAACTTTAATTCTTTTTATTTCAAGATTTATTTATTTTTATTGGAAAGCCAGATATACAGAGAGGAGGAGAGACAGAGAGGAAGATCTTCCATCCAATGATTCACTCCCCAAGTGAGCCGCAACGGGCCGGAGCATGCCGATCCGAAGCTGGGAACCAGGAACCTCTTCCATGTCTCCCACGCGGGTGCAGGGTCCCAAAGCTTTGGGCCATCCTCGACTGCTTTCCCAGGCCACAAGCAGGGAGCTAGATGGGAAGTGGAGCTGCCGGGATTAGAACCGGTGCCCATATGGGATCCTGGGGCGTTCAAGGCGAGGATTTTAGCCGCTAGACCATGCCGCTGGGCCTTTGAACTTTAATTCTTTCTTGCCACCTCCATGCAACAACTGTTGCCTCTACTGCTTTCTATGAGGCTTCTTGGATTCACTGCAGTAACAACATTTACAGCTTGGAGTCAACGAAGGATTTTAGGAAAATATTAATACAGAATATGACTATTCTAGTAATATGAAATATGATCTGCACCTTCCAACTAGTCAAGATGAGTTAGAGTATTTTGTAAGGAGCCACCAAAAAAAAAAAATCCTCTGGAGACAAAAAGGGCTGGAGACAAATTACCAGTGTGTTCATAGGCTGATTGGGTGATGGACTGTACTGGACACTATATTGAAAAGCACAAACAAGAATCAGGTCTGGGATCACCTCAGATGAGGTTTGTTTGGTGATTCCCTGCCAACTGAACCTCTGGATTCAGAATCCCAACCATGGAGAGAATTGCAGGTTCCATGGTATGACCGTGGAGTGCATGTGTCAGGGCTGGGACTCCTCAGTGGTTCAGATGGAGCAATGGACAACATATCCAAATGCACGTGGAGGACATGGCAGTACATTGGCGCCTCCAGAGGACACCTGGCATCATGGCAGAGGGCAGTGGACAGAACAAATTTATCAACTACTATCAATGCTATCCTCTAGCATTGGCAATGAATATCTGGGCAGATGGTGACTCTAAGGTGGACCATAGCAGCCAGTGGATTCTGGGAGATTTCATCACGATTGTAGTGGTGGGATCGCCAGTAATTCAGGACTGTTGAACTGTCAAAACCTTGTAAGAACTTCATGGCATTATAAATTTTTATTTTTCTTCCTGTTGTTGATTTTGTATTGTGGCTTTTCATATAAGGGGATGTATACTAACTGTAATGGGATGTATACTAACTGTGTAACCCTTATATCCAGATGTGAGAATACAATGTGGTATGCATCTCTACTTCCAGATCAAAGATGGACTCCCAACGAAACTATAAACTATATCTTGACAATAGGATGCTGGACTCTGCCATTGTCCATCCCCGCAATGATGGACATAGGATTGTTTATTAAGAACAATACTATAATAATAATAATAGAGGAAAATTCAGTGCGGGGAGGGGACTTGGGATGGGAGTAAGGGAAATCCCAATGCCTATGGAACTGTATGATAAAATGATAATAATAAAAATAATAAATTTTAAATTCCTAAAAAAAGTCTAGTAGATTTTAGAGAATGTTATAAAGTCTAACATTCTAATGTCAAGATATTTTTAACAATTTTATTGAGAGTCCATTTTGAATTCAGAAGTAGAGATGTATACTGCAATGTATCTCCATTTCATGGTATACTTGCCTCCATTATATAGATCCTCTAGATAAATGTATGTATATGTATAAACGTATACATATACATTACCTAAACATCTATTGGTCTTGTATACATTTCGTATACCTATGATGTCAAGACACACTTAAATAGAATAGTGCAGTTGTGACTATTGTTGAGGGACTAAACTATTCAGGAAGAGTAGGAGCAGGGGCAGCAGAGGGTAAAAGGAGAAATCCCTGAGCCCAAGGAACTGCATCATGAAAAATTAAAAATTAAAAAATAAAGAACATTAGATTTTAAAATTAAAAAAATAATGCAATTGATGCCTGGAAATGGACTTTCTGAAGTGGTGTATAAGTCAATGACAGATGACAGTAAAAGTACAAATTACTCCTCGTAAGTCCAGAATATAGTCAGGTGAAAGAAATTCATTCATCTAAGATAATCGCTTGAGCAACCACAAATCATCACTCAGGGCTCCCCTTATGGCCCAGGGATGTCTTCCAAGAACCCCAGTGGACACATGTAACCGAGGATGGTTTAGAACCCTATATATCAAGCTTTTTTCTTCTTTATGCAGACCTACCTCTATGAGAAAGTTCAATTTACAAATTAGGTACGGTAGAGATTAACCATTTTAACTACAATATAATAAGATACTATAGCAAAAATTGCATGAATGCTATCTCCACCTCTCGTTACCTCTCGGTATATCTTATTATACTGTACTCCCCCCTCCCCTAATGGTGCAAGATGATGTGTAGGGCCCGGCGGCGTGGCCTAGCGGCTAAAGTCCTCGCCTTGAGAGCCCCGGGATCCCATATGGGCGCCGGTTCTAATCCCGGCAGCTCCACTTCCCATCCAGCTCCCTGCTTGTGGCCTGGGAAAGCAGTTGAGGACGGCCCAATGCGTTGGGACACTGCACCCGCGTGGGAGACCTGGAAGAGGTTCCAGGTTCCCGGCATCGGATTGGCGCAGCACCGGCCCGTTGCGGCTCACTTGGGGAGTGAATCATCGGACGGAAGATCTTCCTCTCTGTCTCTCCTCTCTGTATATCTGGCTGTAATAAAATGAATAAATCTTAAAAAAAAAAAAAAAAAAAAAAAAGATGATACAGGTCCGTGTGATGTGATTCACCTAGTGAATGACAGAAACATTGTGACAGTATCAGACTATTGCTGACCCTCTTCAGTAAACACAAGCATCGCAATACCATGACTGCACATCTGATAACTGACACAGCACTAAGTAATTAAACGGCACAGAACTTTTTACAGCATGAGCATGCCAGCTAAGTGAATCATTTATGTACCAACAGGGACTGAGTGGGACAATGCAAGAGTTCATCACACTACACAAAATATACTATTGAAATTTTGAGAATTGTTTATGTCTGAAATTTTCCTTTTTTATTACTTCTAGGCAACAGTTTCAATGGAATGCAAAGTTATGGATGAGGGGAAATTACTATCATTTGGTTTGGTGCATTACTTGAGAGGAGTAATCTCACAAAAGGATTGCATGCATTCACAAACATTGAGGAACTGTAGTCAGAGTTACCATTAAAACTACTGTAACTTGATGCTTTAACTAATGCAACCACCAACTTTTCCATGAATTTCAGCAAGTTGTGGCCTGGGGCCAGATAACAACCTCTCTATACTTTGGGTTTCTTAGTGTATTTTTTAAGTCATTATTTTAAAGTATTTTGAGATTTGCAGATGGTAGGTAGGCACAACTAAGGTTCTTCACTCCGCTCATAAAATTTTGACTTTGGCCATGAATGTTACAGGCTCTTCGGTGCCCTTTCTGCTGCTTCTTAAATGACATCCCAATGCAAGATAGATGAAAGGGGGCGGAGCTCCACATGCCATTGTTGTTTAAACACAAGCCCGTGACAACCTGACTGTAAAATGAGTGCTTGAGTCAGTGTTAATGAATCAGTCCATTCCTAATCAGAAAACAACCCTCTGGCTCCCTCCCCCTGACTTGCTGATACCTCTCATTAGTTGGTGGTTCTGAGACTGCGTGGGATAAGTTTCTGAAGGCAAAGCTGGTTGGAGAAATACTCTAATCCTATTGATAGCAGAAGAAAGGGGAAAGGAGCTGGAGTTTTTCACCCAATTTATGGTATTTTAATTAAGCAGAGACTTTGCTGTGTCGTTTACAAGCTGGAAGAAAACACAGACAGCTGTATTTTACATATTGAGTGGCTATAAATAGAAGAATTAATATAGAAAAGATTAGAAAGCTATGTGGATAATGGGTGTCTGTTAGCTCCTGGAACCGTGTCAGGAGTTTATTAAAGAAAGCCAATCTGCAGACTGCTTTTTTGGAGATTAGATTTTCTAAACACACACACACACACACACACACACACACACAAGAAATCAGAATTTTGAACTCTGGGCACAATGTAAAGGAACTTTCCTTTTAATTCTCCTATATAATTCTATAACCACAGCTATAAAGCTCCCTAACTTTTTTTTTTGGAATCTCTTTTTGTACCAATGGCAGGTAAAGTTGGACCTCATCTCTGTGTTGTTGACTGGTGTTAGCCTCTGATGTAGGACATGGTACGACGCATATTCTCAGAAAGCGTTGGTCAAAAAGGCAAGCGAACTCTTTCAAAAGATTGGCCAGATCATCATGCTACAAATAACTGTCTGAGGTAACAAATAATATATAAGGAGCAAACATAAATATCAAACAGTTTTTAAATTAATTACAGAGAGTTGCAGGGAAAAAGAGAGACACAGATGGAAAGAAATCTTCCATCTGCTGGCTAATCCCCCAAGTGGGATGAGCAACCAGGTCAAAACCAGGAGCCAAGAACTTTTTACAGGTCTCCCAATTCAGTGAAGGAGGCCCAAGTGCTTAGGCCATCTTATTCTGCTTTTCCAAGTGACTGGCAAGGAGCTGGATGGCAGATGGAACAACCAGGACAGGGAGCAGCATCCATGCGGGATGAAAGGGGTAGGTAGCATAAGCTCATAAATCAAAACTTAAAAAGATAAAGACAAATGAGGAAAAAAAAAGCCGAAGTAACTAATATTCACATTATTTCTAATAAACATGCTAATATCATGAAAATCAATTAAGTAAGCTTTGTAAGAAATTAGCGTCATACTACTGGTTCTGAATGCACTCTTTCCATTTTCTATATATCCAATGCATGTCTGACTTTTGTTAGGTGCACTTATCTAGAAAACCTTGTACCTGAGTTTAAAGAAATTGGAATTTTTAAAAGATTTTTATCTATTTTTATTGGAAAGGCAGATATACAGATGATTCACTCTCCAGCTGGACGTAATGGCTGGAGCTGAGCAGATCCAAAGCCAGGAGCCAGGAGCTTCCTGCGGGTATCCCACACAGGTGCAGGGTTCTAAGGCTTTGGGCTGTCCTCAACTGCTTTCCCAGGCCACAAGTAGGGAGTAGGATGGGAAGCAGGACTGCCACGATTAGAACCAGCACCTATATGGGATCCTGGCACTTGAAAAGAGAAGACTTTGGCTGTTAAGCTACTGCACCAGACCCAAGGAGCTAGTGTTTAAAAAAAAAAAAAAAAAAAAAAAAAAAACCTCAACAACACAATCTGCAATAGTAAAGACCTGGAAACAATCCAGATACCCGTCCAAACAGGAGTGGTTAAAGAATTTGTGGCACATCTACTACATGTAATACTACTCAGCCACTAAGACTAAGTTAAGCCATTAAGGTTCCCCTAATAAAAACATCCCGAGCTTTGCTGAATTATTCCCAGAGGGAAGAAGTTGTCTTTCATATTTTCGAATATAGTAAGTGACATCTCAGATTTGTTTTCTCATGATCGTTTCTGTCATCTGGTTTTACCTAGTCTGGATGCTCATTCCTCCAGATGAGATCATCTGTTTGCAGTATCCTCTTGTGCTGCTTCCTCTTCTCCAGGTGCTCCCTCCAGCCTTGGGAACATCAACCTAGCAGCCAGCGTTCCGTAATGGTACTTGTTGGGGGAGAGAAATTTTCCTCTAATCCCTTATATCTTCTCTCTGAACCTGCAAATTAGATCTAGAAAAAAAATGAATAGGATAAAAAGGCACACAATTTTTATTAATATTTACATTCACAAGAGTTCACAGAAAAGTGTTATGAGTATTTATATGAATATTAGGATTACTGAAAAGAAGTGAAACTCGAAGAACCATGTAGAAGTGAATATAAGATGCCTTGAGATGCCTGCTAGTGGATGGGTCCTTGCCGTGTGGGAGACCTTGCCTTGATCAAAATGGACATTCGGGGACCCATCAGCAGTCTGCCTCTTTCTCTGTGTCTATCAATTAACATGAAAATAAATTCAAATAAATTTTTTAAAATAATCATTTAGATTCAGGCTTTATATACCGTTTTAACAGAAGACCTAGAATCAAGTGACATTTATGTAGGCTATGCATGATAACCAGTATTCTTATAAGTATTTTTCGGGCAGAATCTTATTCTTTTCTATACATAATAGCTGAAATAGCTAACATCAAGCCATGGAGAATGATTATAATGACAATAGCTACTTTTAAATATTTTTGAAGAGTTTTTATTTATTTTTATTTGGAAGGTAGATTTTAGAGAGGAATAAAGAAAGACAAAGAGAGATGTCTTCCATCCACTGATTCATAGCCACAACACTACAGAGCTGAAGCTGATCTAAAATCTGGAAGAAGGAGCTTCTTCTGGGTCTCCCACATGGATACAGGGGCTCAAGAACTTCGGCCATCCTCTGCTGCTTTCACAGGCCATAAGCAGGAAACTGGATTGGAAGTGAAGCAGCCAAGACTTGAACCAGTGCTCATATGTGATGCTTGCTGCACTGCAGTGCTAGCCTCAGATAAAACTTATTTTTATTGAATGTCAACCATACCCAGACAGCAAGGAAGAGTGCAATGTCACAGGCAATTCCCCCTCATGTGAAAATATTCAGAAATACAGTAAAAAAAAATAACTGTCACTAAGTAATTATTAGGAACAATTCAGTTCATAGCATTCTGCTCCTAGCCATCACAATTCCAAGTACTATTTGCATCCAAAATGCATTTATTCCATCCCAGTATTCCCCCAAATCTTAACTGCTTCCAGCATGAACCCAATGTCCAAAAATCCTATTTAAATAGCATCTAAATCAGTCACGGTGAGACTGCAGGCATGGTTTATCCTGAAGAAATTCCTTGCCAGCTGTGACCCTGAGACACCAAACTAGCTATGTGCTGCTAAAACGCAATGAAGGGACAGGCATAAGATAGCATTCTCATTCCTATTTCAAAAGGGAGAAATAGGAGGGAGGAAAGGCCCCCAAGTAAGTTTTAATCTAGGCAAGGTACATTGCATCAGATGATGTCAGGTTGAATAATGGCCCTCTTAGGTTCCATGTTTTGCCTTCTGGACTCATGTGACCTGGAAGAGAGGAAAGGAACATACCCAGGGATCTAGATGGGGGAGGGGCGGCCTTACTCCCATTAACAATGCCAAAAGAAAGAAAGGAAAGTCACGAAGGAAACAAAGAGAGATATGTCAACCAGGGATGTGAGCACTTGATGATGCTAAAGGGGTTTTGCACAGAATGAAAGAGAAATTTGTTCTTGGATGGAAGTCCTGAGAGATGGGACCTGTTCCAGATGAGGATAGTAGATATTCTTTGGATATGGAGAATTGGAAGTAACTCTTCTAATAAAACATGAGTCCTTTAAAAGCTGCTCCTTTCTGTTTTTTTTTTTTAAAGATTTATTTTATTACAAAGTCAGATATACAGAGAGGAGAAGAGACAGAGAGGAAGATCTTCCATCCAATGATTCACTCCCCAAGTGAGCCGCAACGGGCCGGAGCATGCCGATCCGAAGCCGGGAACCTGGAATCTCCTCTGGGTCTCCCACGCGGGTGCAGGGTCCCAATGCATTGGGCCGTCCTCAACTGCTTTCCCAGGCCACAAGCAGGGAACTGGATGGGAAGTGGGCCTGCCGGGATTAGAACCTGCGTCCATATGGGATCCCTGGGCGTTCAAGGCGAGGACTTTAGCTGCTAGGCCACTGCGCCGGGCCTAAGCTGCTCCCTTCTTAAGAAGAGGACCCATGAAATTCTGCCTCGTGATTCTAGGAAATCATTGAGTGCTTACTGTCCATCTAGAGCCTTGGGTACCCAGAAGTCTTTCCACTTCTAAGAAAAGACTTATTATACACACACACACACACACACATTAATCTAAGTTCATATGCATGGTGCACAAAATGATGTAGACATGTAGAAATACAGAAAGATTAATACGAATGTTGACCCAGGATCATTTAAATGTCTAGAATCAATATGGAAGGAAATATAACAGGTGAACACAAAGACAGAGACACAAACACACACATACTCATACACCCCACATAAAGATGAGGTTATAATAATAATGTTTCAGTTGAATAGAAAATGTGTGAATCTAAAGAGAAGTCTGCACACAAAATGCAGCCAATAAAAATTAAAAGATGGTAAGAGACATGAAGCATGGAAGGAGCAAACCCACCAGGTGCCTACTACAAGTTCCAGGAGCATATGTTTCTAGTTGCTGAACACTTGAGTGATCATCAGGATTTGTCTCCCTTAGTACTACTTCATTTAGCCTCCTTCAAATTCCATTACTGGTTATGATGGCCCTTATTTTGCAGATTAATAAAGCAAAGCTCAGAGAGCTAAAATGATTTTATCTGTAGTTACACAGCTCACAGATGGCATAGATGGGTTTCAAATCCTAGGTCATTCTAATTCCAATCCCCATAGTATCTCAATTCAGAATTCATGATCAGTTCTAGGCGACCACAGAGCTATCACAGGAAACACGGTCTTTTATGCCACATTGAAAAGAATATATTTTATACGAAAAAGAGAAGGCCTAGAATTCCATTTTTAAAAAGATCTATTTTATTTTACATGAAAGTCAGGGTTATAGGGAGGGAGAATGACACACAGAGAAAAAAAATCTTCTATCCACCAGTTTACTCCCGAAATGGACATAATTGCCAGAGCTGAGCCAGTCCAAAACCAATCTCATTAGCTTCTGGGTCCCCCACATGGGTGCAAGGTCTGAGGACTTGAGCTATTCTCACTGCTCCCAGGCCATAAGCAAGGAGCTGGATCAGAAGTGGGCAACCAAGACTAGAACTCTCACGAAGCAGGCATTCCATAGCTTGCTATGCCACAACTCTGGTCCCAAGTCCTTTTTTCTTATTCTTACTTTTCAACCTTTCTGTCTTCTGCTCAGATCCCTCATGGTGCGCACCATCTGTTCTTCCTTCTGACCTGTAAGAGAGTAATGGAGGCCGACATTGTGCAGCAAGACCTACTTACTGGAAAACACAACTGTCTCTTGTCAGTACTGACTGGCTCTACTGTTGGTACTTAGGGTGTATTTTACTAAGAGCCCTTCTTCAGAAGTCTTTATCAAGGAGAATGGATCAATGTAAAGATAACAGAATCATCTTTGGTTATATGTACAATATGAACATTGAGAAACAAGCAGGTGTGTTTTAACCAACTCTGTTTATCTATTAATTTCAGTGAATATAGCTCAATGGCAGTGTGAAATCTATATTTGGAACTCCAAAAAGAGATCAGAACTGCAGAGAAAGATCTGTGAATATTTTCACTGAATTTATGGTTAATGCAGCAAGATTCATAGGAAACTGCCTGGCTGGAAATATGCTTCTGGTTTTCTAGACCTCCTCATTTTATGATTTTTTTTTATAATCTTTTTAAGATTCCTCATAGATGGAAAAAAAACACTTTACTTCTGCTTGTTTTGAAATGTCAATGGTAGATTCAAGACGAAATGCAAAATGCATTTGATCCTCAAAAGGAACAAAAAATTACATAGGATAAAAATGTTCCTTAAAACAAGCTTGAGGGCCCGGTGGCGTGGCCTAGCAGCTAAAGTCCTCGCTTTGAACGCCCAGGGATCCCATATGGGCACCAGTTCTAATCCCGGCAGGCCCACTTCCCATCCACCTCCCTGCTTGTGGCCTGGGAAAGCAGTTGAGGACGGCCCAATGCATTGGGACCCTGCACCCGCGTGGGAGACCCGGAAGAGGTTCCAGGTTCCCGGCTTCGGATTGGCGCGCATCGGCCTGTTGCGGCTCACTTGGGGAGTGAATCATTGGATGGAAGATCTTCCTCTCTGTCTCTCCTCCTCTCTGTATATTTGACTTTGTAATAAAAATAAATAAATATTTTTTTAAAAAGCTGGAGAAATTCTGACACATTGAAAACATATAAGATAATAATAAACTCAAAAAGGGATCCAAAGCCAAATGTGTGAATTCATAACAATGTCATGAAATGCATAAAAGCTTTTTTATGAGGCTCAAAAGAAAATAAAGATGTAAACGGCTGAATTTTTGAAACATTGGTGATATTGTTTATTGAGAATTTAATGTGAATATTTATAATAGCATATGTTTTCAGCTTGATATAATATTTATAGTCAGTCAGTTACTATGAAAATTTATTTACAACTTTTCTTTGGCTCATAAAAAACATACTCAATTTCTCTCCTATGCCATAAAATGTCATGACTTTCCAATGGAAATTACCATATCCTGCAGCTTTTTTGAATTTACAAGATAAACATTATTTAACGTATGATTCATTTAAGAGAAAACTACTCTCTAAGTCTTTGTTAGAGGCCACCACATCCAGAACCAATTTGCTGAAAGCCTATTGTAGTCAAAATTCCACAATAAAACCCTGTGTAATGGGACTTTTGAAAATACTAAAATCTAGTAAAAAAAAAAAATTATAGTTGCTATTCTGAAATTTTGAAGAACTAAACCATGTGATGTGAAATGCTGGGGATTTTAACAAGATCTGTCTATTCTACAGAGTGGAAAGCAAAAAGATTTATAAATTTTTCTCAAATATCCTTAATTCTCTAATAGTTACACACTATTCTAAAGGGACAGACTTAGTTGTTTTTCAGTGACTTTTTTGGAGTAGCTTTAAGTAATGTTCCTTCCATGGCTTACTTTTAAATTATTAGTATCTACATGTAGATAGGTTTCACAGATTGCAAGGGACAGAAATAAGTCATTTATGATTCAAATTCTATTTTTGTCTCAAACACTATTGACGGTTCCTATAGCAGACACACACATAGACTGGTTCACATTTGTAATCATTTTGCACAAAGTTTCCTGTTACATGTAACATTCACGTATCATCGTTTTGTGTGACTGTCTGTTATCAAGCCTTGTCAGCAAACTTCAGTGCCGACTATGACAGGCAACACTGTTACCAGTCTAGAGACAAAAAATCAACTAGAATGGTCGAGACTTATTTGCTCAGGTCATTCCTGCTTTTGAATATATAATGCATTTCCAGCTTTTCATTTATTTAGGAGACTGTCTACCTTTATACAAAGCCTCCCTCTTAGATTGTTTTCTTTGTGACAGATTTTGGAATCTGAGGCTTGAATTTTTTTTTAAGATTTGTTTATCTGAAAAGAAGAGTTATACAGAGAGGGAGACACAGTGATGGGCCAGTGTGAAGCTAGGAGTGAAGAGTTTTATCTAAATGTCCAACAAGGATACAGAGAACCCAGAAACAGGGTCCTTCTCAGCTGCTTACCCAAGTGTGTTAATAGGCAGCTGGATCAGAAGTAGAGCAGCAGGGACTCAAATCCAACCTGAGATTTGAAATTTGTCTCTCTCTTTTATTTTTACCAAAATGATATTGTTTATTTACAAAAGGATTTCTTTTTTAATTTTTATTTTTGATGATTTTGACATAAATGATTAGGGTGCAAAGGGTCAAGGGCTACAGGAACGCGGGTGAGACCATTGTTTCCACATTCACTTTTTTTTTCCTCCCTGCCTCTGGGGAAAAGGGGGAGACAAAGGGAGAAGCCACGCTCAACCTCCCAAATACCTCTGTACCCTGGGATGGAGGACAGCCACCCGGTGCCACCCCAAAGTCCCTGATGTGGGGCATACGCCAAGGGTCCTGCTCAAGAGGTTTTGACAGTTCCACAGTTTTGAGTTACTGTTGATCTCGCCACTCCAAGCACAATGAACTCTTTCCAGAATCCATTGGTTGACATAATTCACCTTAAAGTCTCCATTTGCACAGATACTTACTCCCAACACTTGGTTATGGTAGTTGATCAATTTGTTCAGTCCTCTGTTATGGTACCAGGTGTCCTCTGGAGGCTCCAATGTACTGCCATGTTCCCCATGTGCACCTGGATATGCCGTCCACTGCTCCGGCTAAGCCACAGAGGAGGCCCAGCTCTGACACATGCACTCCACAGTCAGACCATGGGACCTGCAATTCTCTCCATGGTTGGGTTCTGAGCCCAGCAATTCAGTTGAGATGATCCCTACAGAAACTTCATCTGAGGTGATTCCAGACCTGATTCTTGTGTGCGCTTGCCAATACAGGGTCTGGCATAGTCTGTTGCACACACTGATAGTTGCAATTGCTGGGTCAGTTCTGTTTCCAACCATGTCTTCTGTGCAAATGAATGAGTGTTGGAGTCCATCCCAATTCTGCCCACCACACACTTGGTCCTAAGCAAATTATTGGGAGCTGAAGTCTAGTCAGAACAACCCACAATAAACCCCACCAGGCCCACCCACCTGCCTTGATTCCCATGCTTGCCAGTATGTACAGTGGACTGGTCCAGTCTGTCCCCCATCCCGTTCAGCTGTCATACATGTCATTGGGCACTGAAGTCCAGTTCATCCCAACAAGCCCCACTATCCTGCCCATGCACCTGCTGTTGGATACCCCAGTCCTGGTTCTCATGCTCACCAGTCAGAGTGGCAACCCAAAAGGGAGGTTCCACTATTTCCCTAATGGGCCCACTCCCACTCCTGGACCTTGCACTCTCCAGGTGGTTCTGCAGTTTAACTTGAATGAATTTGCGCCCCCCTCCCACCGTGCCAGCCTCTGCCAGCTGATGCTGCAGCAAAGCCCAACCAACCAAACCATACCCACTCTGGCTTGTGTATGCACCAGTAGAAACAGTCAGCCCCTGGGCCCGGCGCAGTGGCCTAGCAGCTAAAGTCCTCACCTTGAACGCACCAGGAGCCCATATGGGCACCGGTTCTAATCCTGGCAGCTCCACTTCCCATCCACCTCCCTGCTTGTGGCCTGGGAAAGCAGTTGAGGACGGCCCAATGCATTGGGACCCTGCACCCGCGTGGGAGACCCGGAAGAGGTTCCAGGTTCCCAGCTTCGGATCGGCATGCACCGGCCCGTTGCGGCTCACTTGGGGAGTGAATTATCAGAAGGAAAATCTTCCTCTCTGTCTCTCCTCCTCTCTGTATATCTGACCTTGTAATACGGATGAATCTTTAAAAAAAAAAAAAAAAAGAAAGAAAGAAACAGCCCAGCCCAGCCTGGCTTTCCCCAGATCCAGCTCATATGCAGGCCAATAGCTGTTGTGGCCTTGCCCAGCCTAGTCTGCCCCCATCCCAGCTTTCATGCTCCCCAGTGGGAGTATGGTCCAGCAGGGGATCCCTGCAGACTCCCTATCGGGTACACGACCCTCCCCAATGGGTCTTAGCTGTGCTGGTTGGGCACTGCAGCCTAGTCTGGCATGGCCTGCCTCACCTCAACATTTGCCAGTAGGATCACCTGCTGTTGCCTGGCCGGGCCCAGCCCACCCACAATTCCAGCTTACACTGGTGGGGGCTACAGCCTAGCCCAGACCAGCCAGCAACCAGTCCTGGCCCTCATGTAAACTGGCTTGTATTGTGGCCCAACCTGGCTCAACCCACACTTGTCTGGTTTGTCCCCAACCTGAGATAAATGTATGCTGGTGGGTACCGTTACCTGGTCTGGTCTGGGCTGCTCCCTACTGAGGTTCTTGTGCTCACCTGCAGGGACTGTGTCCTGACAGAGGAGTTCCCCAAGCTCCTCTATCAGAACCCCTCCCCATGCTAGAGTTCATGCACACTGGTGAGTCCAAGGGCCAACACTACATAGTGTACCTCCAGTCCTAGCAGGAATAGTGGCCTTTCCTGACCAGTCCTCACCCATTCTGGTTTTTACTGTTGGGTGTTATAGCCCAGTCAAGCCTGGCCCACACCTAGACACAGCTCACGCATGGCTCTGCAGGGCCAGACACCTATCCCAGCCTGTCCTATATCCACCCTGGTTCTCACAAACACCAGTGAGTGCTGTAGTCTGGCCCAGTCTGGTGCACCCCAGATCCAGTCCACACTTGTGCCAAGGGACACTGCAGCCATTTTCAGACCTGAACACAGCCACCACTCCAGCTTTCACACTTACCCAGTGTGAACCACATCCCAGTCAGGGCATCCGCTTAGCTACCAAAGCGTGTCTCTCAGCTACCAAACTAGGCCTGTTCCCAGCCACAGATCTTGTGGTTGGCCTGGCATAGTGCCAGTGGTTGCTCTGACCTGGCCTGGCATAGTCCCTCATCTGTCTTAGCCTTTGTCTCTGGATGCTGCAGCCTGGGCTGACCTAGCTAGCCCCAAATCCCAGCTCTCACTGGCAGGTGCTGCAACTTGGCCCTACTCATTCTGCTCCTATCCCTGACTCATGTAAACTAGTAGGTGTGATAATTTAGCCTGGCATAACCTGAACTACAGCCTGGTTTCTGCCATCGCCAGTAAGCTAAGGTTTGCCCCCTTTTAAAACCAACCCACACACTTGCCAATGGATGGAGATACCTTGCCCAGCTTGCCCGAGCCCCAGGTCTGGATCTGTGCTCACCAGTGGGAGCTATGACGCTGTAGGGGAGTTTCCCAGGTTCCCTCACTCAGCCCACCCCCAGACCCAGATCTCACATGCACCAGCAAGTGCTAGACCCTTGCCTGGGCATAACCTGCCCCTCCATCTTGGCCTTTTATGAACTGGAGAAAGTTGAAGCTTGTCCCGCCAACCCCACACCCTGTTTTAGGATGCACATGTAGGTGCTGCAGCCTGGACTTGCCCAACCTATTCTCAGCCCCAGTACCTGCGAGTGTTGGCAGGTTCCATGATTACACCTAGTTCAGCCCCCCACCACCCCAACTCTTTAGCTAACCAGCAGGACTTGTATTTCCACAGGATTTGGGCCCACTTATCCCCCGTGAAATCTGCTCCTTGACCTGGTTCTCTCGCATGCAGTTTAGTTTCAAAGCCCTGCTAAAGTGACCTATCCCCTGTTCCGACACTCCGATAGGTACTGGGATCTAGCTCTGCTAGACAGGCCCCCAGCCTTAGCATTTGTGTGGGCTGGTGTGTGGCAATCAGCAATGTTTTGTGCTAACAAGCCCATTCAGAACTCCCTTGTGGGCTGGTGAATCAATCTGACCCACACAGATCTTCCATTCTCTCCCCTTCAAACCATCAGGTCTCAGTCCCCTTGCTTACCTGCAAGTACAGTGGCCCTGTTGCTGCGTGTCTCTCAGGATTCATTCCTCACCTACACATACTGTGGCCTTACCCATGGATGTTTCAATCCCAACTCCTCCAAAACTGTGAGCAGGCAGTCAGTGGGCCGAGCTAAAATGGAGCTGGCTGCTCTTTAAGCAGTCAGACCACCAAGAGTAGCTGATGGACCAGAGATTCCAGTTTGTATGCCTGGCCCAAGCTAAGATGAAGTTGGTTCAGATTTGAAATTTAAAAGTCAAGATTCACTGTCTACAATTGGCCACTCTGTGATACTTTTATGTTCATTATCTTTTACAAAGTAAAGAGTATTTGATTTATGTGAAAGGTGGAGTTATAAGGTATTCAGCAAGAAAGAGAAATTCCATCCATTGGTTCAATAACCCAATGGCTACAATAGCCAGGATTAGACCAGGCTGAAATTAGGACCCTCCCACAGAGGTACAGATTTCCAAGGACTCTGGCCATGTTCCACCACCCTCTCCGGTGCGATAACAAGGACCTGGATCCAGTGTGGAACAATTAGGACTCAAAAATCAGCACCAATATGGGATGCTGATATTGAGGATAATGGCTTAACTCACCATACCGCAACACTGGTTCCTACAGGTATTATGTTGAAAAAAAAATTTATGCATTGGTATATTCTTTTTTAGTGACTTTCCTGATAAATGTTGACTTGTTGTCTACATAATTTATAATGTACTTTAAAAATCTTAACATAAAGACCGTAAACATTTTCAAATTAGCAAACCCTTCATAACAGAAGTTCTCAGTGGATTCGCTAAGTGGACAGAGTAGTTCAGTTATACATTCCTCTTTGACGGGCCATTGAATTTGGGTATTACTTTTCAGTGTTAGAAATAAGAATGCCAGGCCTGGTGCGGTGGCATAGCAGCTCAAGTTCTCGCCTTGAATGTGCCAGGATCCCATATGAGCTCTGGTTCTAATCCAGGCAGCCCCGCTTCCCATCCAGCTCCCTGCTTGTGGTCTGGGAAAGCAGTCAAAGATAGCCCAAAACCTTGGGACACTGTACCTGCATGGGAAACCCAGAAGAATGCTTCAGATTGGCACAGCACCGACCATTGCAGTCACTTAGGGAATGAACCATCGGATGCAAGATCTTCCTCTCTGTCTCTCCTCCTCTCTGTATATCTGACTTTGCAATAAAAATAAATACAGCTTATTTAAAAAAAGAAGTAAGGATGTCATTTTCACATACTGTGCTCCATAGTTGTGAATGATCAAACCAGGATACAGCACAAAGCCTGAAATCTTGATTGTGCTGCAGGTGTCATAGATACACTGTGCCAGGCCCAGTGCAGTAGCCTAGCGACTAAAGTCCTTACTTTGCATGCTCCAGGATCCCATATGGGCGCAGATTCATATCCCAGCAGGCCCACTTCCCATTCAGCTCCCTGCTTGTGGCCTGGGAAAGCAGTTGAGGATGCAAAGCCCTGGGACCCTGCACCCTTGTGGGAGATCTGGAAGAAACTCCTGGCTCCCTGCTTCAGATTGGCTCAGTCTAACCATTGTGGACTCTTGGGGAGTGAATCAACAGACAGAAGATCTTCCTTTCGGTCTCTCCTCCTCTCTGTATATCTGCTTTTCCAATAAAAATAATTTTAAAAAAAGATACACTGTGCCAGAGATGTCAAAAAAGATGAATGCAAGGTTTAAAAAATATGATGAAGAAAAGGAGAAATGGGTGTTTGGCCAAAGGATTAAGATATGTGCATCCCAACCAGAGTGCCTGGATTTTATTCCTGGCTCGGCTCCCGACTTCAACTTCCTGCCAATGCATGCCCTAGGAGGCAGCAGGTGATGACTCAAGTCATGGAGTTCCTGGCTCCTGTCAGCCATTGTGGACGTCTAGAGAGTGAACAGGAAATGAGAGTGCTCGCTGGCTTGCCTACTCACCCTTTCGCTCACTTTCTGACTCTCAAATAATGGGGGAGGAAGACATTTTAATGATTTCACTTTTTGTACTTGGTATTATCCCCCAACTACCTGTTTATTTACATAACATCATACACATTCATCATAGAAAAAGTAGAAAACATAAAAAAGCAGAATGGGAAGAAAGCCACCCTAATACTACCTAGAATTTGTTTGATTAGCATGGATACACAACTTCCAGCAAGGTAAGATGTGAAGCATAGGGAATTACAGAATCTCTGTATATGATTTCATTAGCACTTTCAAAAACTTTATTTATCCATTTGATGGCAAGAACCCCCAACCATTGATTCATTCCTCAAAGGGTCAGAAGGTGAAAAAAGTAGAAATTTAATCCAGGTCTCCACTTGGGTGGCAGAAACCTAACTATCCTGAGTCATCATCACTGTCTCCCGAGTGTGTACATTAGCAGTAAACTAGAATCAAGAGCTGGACCAGGGACTCAAGTCCAATTCTCTGATGTGGGACCTATGCATCATAAATAGTGTCCTACCCACTAAGCAAAATGCCAGCCCCTACTCTTCCTAGATTTTAACCAGAGTACAACCTCTGTTGATACTGGTTAAGGAGACCATTGGAGAATGTTTAAGGTATCTGGAGCCTTCTCATTAACCTAAAGATAACTCAGCTTCCTTCCATTTGCCCCCAGTTTACATACATTTTAAAAAAGATTTATTTATTTGGTTTGGAAAGGCAGATTTACAGAGAGAAGTAGAGACAGAAAGAGAAAGATCTTTCATTTGCTAGTTCACTACCCAACTGAACACAACAGCCGGGGCTGAGCCTATTCAACACCAGGAGCCAGGAGCTTCTTCCAGGTATCCCTCATGGGTGCAGGGTCCCAAGGCCCTAAGCCATCTTTCACTACTTCCCCAGGCCATAAACAAAGAGCTGGATCAGAAGTTGCACAGCTAGAACATAGAACTAGTGTCCATATGGGATATCGATGCCTGCAAGCAGAGGAATGCCCAGTTGAGCCATTGTGCTGGCCTCCAATTTACATTCTAAAATGGAAGACAGTTTGTCCATCAAAGACATTGCTTTACTTTTCCTACCAATTCCATCAAGCCTATCTTTCAGTGACTTACTTTTTCTCTTTAAATCTGCCCTTTCCATTGGTCAAGGTGAAGCAGGGAGACACACAAAAGGCAAATAATAAGGGTTGGCTCAGGAGAATTCTGGGACAGAATTCCCAATCTAATCCTTTTGGTAACCCAGGGAGCAGGATGAGAGTGAAGGCTTATCAAATGGATACACCAAAAAGAAAGAGGATTATATTTGTATAGAGGCAGAGCCTTCTATACAAACAACCTAGACCAGAAAATCAGCCAAAGAGGTTAGGAAACATGTGCTGGACGTGTAGCTGCTGCCTCACAGAGCACCCTCACGTCCAGTCACTGGTGAGGATTTAGTGAAATGGGGGATGGACTAAAAGCTCCAGGCATTTTGTTTGGTAAATGTTTTAAATTTGTATTGTTCAAATTCATCTTGTCTGGCCTCCATGAATCTTCCTTTCACATCTGGGACTGATATGAAGCTTGCTTTCCTTCCAATAATAAATGTAGGTGCTCATTCAATAAATCAGCATTTCTTGAAAGCCTTTTATAAATCAGGCTAATACTGTTGACCTGTGATATCAGGGGCAGCATTGTGGCATAGCTATTCAAACTTCTGTCTGAAACACCAGCATCCCACATCAAAGGGCTGGTATGAGAACCAACTGTACTGCTTGTGACGCAGTTCGCTGCTTATGTATCTGGAAAGACAGGGAATGGTGGCACAAGTATTTGCATTTCTGCCATTTGTGTGGAACTGAGTGCTGCTCAGACCCATCTCTTCCTTACCAAGCACATGCTCTGCTGAGTATGATCAATAATTTCCATTCTCTCCACCGTCGCATCGGTATGTGTATATATTGAAGGAGTTGGGTACCAGTTTTAGCCCTGATATTTCTGCAAATCAATTAGTATTCAACCCCTTCTGATGAGAATAAGACCATTTATCCTTACATCAGGCTCTCCAAAGTTGAAGTCCATTCCTTACTCATTATAGCCCATTGACGTTATAAATCCCTACAATGGTATGAGGGATATTTTATGGATATATTTCCCAGGCAGAAAAGTACATAGTTTTCATTAGATTCCCAAAGGAACCCTCAATCTAAATAATATCAAAAATTTGTGCCCTTGATCTAATCCTTTTGGTAACTCCCCACTCCCCACTGTGACTATCATGGTATAAATTGCGTGTACCCAAAAACACAATTTCATTTTGTCTGTAGCATTTGATTATGTATCACTTCTTCTATCTTGAAATTCTCTCCTCTTCAAGGACATTTTAAAATTCTATTTCTATAGCCTTTGCCTTTTGGTTTTTGAATATTCTGTCTCTAAAAATCTGATCACATTTCCTCTGGTTGCCAACTGAAAGTAGATGACTGGCATCTTTTTACTCAGGCTCTATTTTCCCTTAGCTACCTCTCCCCATGGCAAATGCATCTACCCCTACAATTCCTAATCTAACAGCAAGAGATGACTTCTAAACTTGGCCTGTGAGCCTGGTGTGGTAGCCTAGTGACTAAAGTCCTCACCTTGCACGCACCAGGATCCCATATGGACAACAGTTCGTGTGCTGGCTGCTTCATTTCCCGGCAGCTCCCTGCTTATGGCCTAGGAAATCAGTCAAGGATGGCCCAAAGCCTTGGGACCCTGCATCCACATAGGAGACCTAGAAGAAGTTCATGCCTCCTGGCTTCAGCCTGGCTCAACTCTGGCCATTGCGTCCAATTGGAGAGTGAACCAGCAGAAGGAAGATCTTTCTATCTGTATCTCCTTCTCTCTGTAAATCTGTCTTTCTAATAAAAATAAGAATAAATCTTATAAAAAGTTATTTTTATCCAGAAAGATAACAAAAATTCTGTAATGGATTTGGGTAGAAAAGTGAAAAAAACATAAGTACATTAGAAGTATTTCTCCGGAAAAGGACAGATGGATGAAGGAAATGCTTGATGGACTGCTGTCAGCACAGGAGTTCATATAATGTCAAAAGTAGGAAGAAAATATGCGCCATAGAGTGACAGCTGTTAGAACTATACAGATGGGCCCAGCAGCATGGCCTAGAGGCTAAAGTCCTCGCCTTGAACGCACCAGGATCCCATATGGGCGCCGGTTCTAATCCTGGCAGCTCCACTTCCCATCCAGCTCCCTGCTTGTGGCCTGGGAAAGCAGTTGAGGACGGCCCAATGCATTGGGACACTGCACCCGTGTGGGAGACCAGGAAGAAGTTCCTGGTTCCCGGCTTCGGATCGGCGTGCACCAGCCCTTTGCGGCTCACTTGGGGAGTGAATCATTGGATGGAAGATCTTCCTCTCTGTCTCTCTGTTGTAGGGTTTTTGAACCCCGAATACTGCAGCAACCTCAAATTCTTGTCTCGCAGGAAAGAAGAATTTTCATGTGGACACAGTTTAGTTTTAAAGTAAGATTTATTAGAAATAGTTGAGAAAGTAGACTCCCATCCTAGTGATGGGAGGGGGCCTCGAGATCCTCTGCCATAGTGGCAGGGGGAAAGGCAAGAGAGAAAAACCCATATTAATGGTGGAGAAAGCATCTTTTAAAGGTTCCCCTCAAAGATGTTTCTCCATAAACAAAGGAAATTCCTGGTTTCCATGGTACCTGGCCTTGGGACAAAAGGCCAGACAGGTGTCACTGGCCAACTTCCTTGGTCCCTTTCTAATGATAAAGAGGCCAGTCTGAAGCCCTCCCCCTTGGCAATGGCTGGAGACAGAATTGGGCGGAGGCTTCAGGTGGGGAATAGATATGTTAATGTCACCCTTGTCTCCTGGGGGAAACACTCCTGATAAGATATGCATTTGTCTTGGGAGAGACATGTTCTGGTGAATCCAAGACATGGTGGGGAAAATACCCCTTTATATTTGGGAAGAAAAATGACTTGGGGACCCAGAAAACCCTAACTGCCTACCACCCAGTCTAACTCCTCTCACATCTCCTCTCTGTATATCTGACTTTGCAATAAAAATAAATCTTTAAAAAAAAAAAGAACTGTACAGATGTGTCTGATCTTGCAGAAGAGGAAAAAGATTCAGAGATGCTGTGGATTTAGAATTTATGAATTTGGCGATTGTTTGGGTATGGTGAGGTAGAAGAGTGAAGAAGACAATATACTTCCAAAGTTGTAACCCTACGTGTCACAGAAAAAGTGATATTGTTAGCAATTAAAAGAAGCTTGTTAGTAGTTAAGAGTCAGAATAAAGGGTTGAGTTGAGGATTCATGTGTAGCCTAGCTTGGGCCTTTTCAATTAAAAATATTATCAGGTAAGTCATATGGAAGTACTTAGCAGGCCACTAGCAAAGGAGGAGTAGAGCTGGGAAGAAACAGTGTTCTGTAGGCCAAATTTTTTGTTGTTTGTAGGAGGACATTGTGACCGTAGGTCAGCAACCATAGTCAGCGAGCACAGGATTACAGTTGATGGGACAATATTTGTATGATAAAGAACTGAATGGATGTCTTGTGTGTGACTGATTGGATATCCTTTGCATAAGAACAACTGTATGGCTACCTTTTGTATACCTGATGAGATATCATTTGTATAAGAACAGTTGAGTGGGAAGTAATATACAAGGCAAAAGGACTTCCAAACTAAGGCATAGAAACAGTTGATGGGTCTGTTGATGAACTAAGTATCTCTACCCTAATCCTGTATGATCCTCAGCATATAAAGTCTGTTGCCCCTAATAAACTTTGGCTATTGATCATCAGTCAGTAGTCCAAGCGTGTTATTATCGGATCCCTGCACCAAGTCCATCGCTGCAGGACAGTGACAGTTGTTGTTGTATTTTTAAAATTTATTTAATTTTATGGGAAAGGCAGATCTATAGAGAGGAGAGACAGAGAGAATGGCCACTGAGCCATTGTGCCAGGCCCCAAAATAAATAAATCTTATTTGTAAAAAAATCACCACCTTGTCAGTCCTACCATATTCTGTATCATTTAGAGATATTTGAAAGATTCATGGAGGCGGTAGGCACTTGACACAATGCTCAAGATGCTACTTGGGATAAACACACTCCAAGTCTCTAAGTCTCCAAGTCTCAGTGCCACTTGAACTTCAGCATGCCTTCCAGTTTTCATCCAGGGAGATAGCAGTTGGCGATTCCAAAGACTCAGATTGAAAGTTCCTGCTTTTGGCCTGACTCAGCCTTGTAGTTTCTAGGCAGCAGAGGAAGACATAGCAGGAAAAAAGCTCTCTAACTGGCTTGCTTTGTATTCTACCTTTCAAATAAAAATTTTTTTAAAGATTTATTCATTTTATTACAGCCAGATATACAGAGAGGAGGAGAGACAGAGAGGAAGATCTTCCGTCCGATGATTCACTCCCCAAGTGAGCTGCAATGGCCGGTGCGCGCCGATCCGAAGCCAGGAACTTGGAACCTCTTCCGGGTCTCCCACGCGGGTGCAGTGTCCCAAAGCTTTGGGCCATCCTCAACTGCTTTCCCAGGCCACAAGCAGGGAGCTGGATGGGAAGTGGAGCTGCTGAGAGTAGAACCGGTGCCCATATGGGATCCCGGGGCATTCAAGGCGGGGACTTTAGTCTCTAGGCCATGCTGCTGGGCCCTCAAATAAAATTTTTGAAAAAAAGAGTGAAAGTTTTAAAGGCTAGTAGAAAAGGCGTGTTCAAAAAATATATATGTATGGTTTTCAAAGTTTTTATATCAAAAATAAACTTACCCTTTCTTTTCATTTTTCCACAAACTTTCTGAAATGACACCACTCAGCCACCATGTGCCATTTTAGCCTGTGATCAATGCTAAAATGATCCTGAGTTCAAATCCCAATTTAGTCACTTCCTATTCTGCAAATTTAGGGCAATTGCTAATTTTTTTTGAAGACAGAGTTAGAGAGAGTGATCTTCCATCCACTGGTTCACTCCCCAAATTGCTGCAACAGCCAGTGCTAGGCCAGGCTGAAGCTAGAAGCCAGGAGCTTCCTCTGAGCCTCCCACATGGATGTAGGGGGTCCAAGGACTTGAGCCGTCATCCACTGCTTTTCCAGGTACATTAATAGGAAGCCAAATTGGAGGTGGAGTTTCCAGATTTCTAATGGGCACCTATATGAAATAGCAGTTTCACAGGCAGAGACTTAACATGCTACACCACAAAGGCTTAATCATTTTTAACCTATAAAGACTGGAACAAGAGTAGCATTTATCTGTAGTAGCTTGAACATAACTAAAAATCTTTTACAAGTCCTGCCCATCCAAAGTGGGCCTGTATTTCCCCACACCTTGAATTTGGGCTTATCAGAAGGTTAGCAAAATGTATGGATAGTGAAGATCTTTTGCACTTTCCAAGTGCAGGCCCCAAGAGAACTTGAGGACCCCTTTCCGTGTTACAAAACCCAAGACCATCTTTTTCTTTAATTTTTTTTTTATTGATTACATTGCATTATGTGACACAGTTTTATAGGCACTGGGATTCCCCCCCACACGCCTCCCCCAGCACCCCCCATGGTGGGTTCCTCCACCTTGTTGCATTACCACAATTCAAGTTCAGTTGAGATTCCTTCATTGCAAGCATCTACCAAGCATAGAGTCCAGCATCTTATTGTCCAGGTAAGTTCAACGGTTTCTTGGGGAGACCATCTCTGGTCTGAAGGTAGAGCTGGCAGAGTATCATCCCGATCAATTAAAAGCCCCGACATTACATCAGTAACAATTTATAATGTTATGAAATTGGTTGACATGGTATTGAGTAACCAATATGTTAAAAGAGAAAAAAAAAAGAAATGCAAGTTTTGAGCCACAGCCTGTGACTTCTACATTGACATTTCAATTATTAGTTTAAATACAACCGGGTGCTATACACCTTAAAATGGCTATAGATTACTATTCAGCTGTCTCATGTCTATTTTAATTTTAGTGTTTAGCAGTTTATAGCGTTGAAGCATGATTTTGCTGAACCTGGCTGTTTTTCGGGTAGTCTAACTCTATAACTCAAACAAGACATATGTCAACAGTTTAGGTGAACAGTTTTAGGAGGGGTGTGCAGAGAAATCTTTAGTACCCCAGTGAGGAGTGACTAATCTTGGTGTCCCACTCAGTGAGTTTTAAGTACATCCCCGCTGACCGATTGCTGTCTGTTTCTAAGCTTTCCTTGTTGTTCTCTATCTATTCTAGCTTTTTTGTTTGTTTGTTTTGAGGGGTTTCTGGAGCGATCCTGATGGTCATTACAAGAGAGGGTGGGGACCCAAAGTCGGAACCAGGCAAGGACCAGAGAAAACTCCTCTCCCTAGTCCCGAAGCAAATTTACTGTTCTTCTGTTTCTGCGGACTGCTCAGGGTTCCTGGTTGTCGTTCCGATGACCTCGGATCATGCAAGGGAGGATTTGGGCTCCTTCCATCCCATGTGGTAAATCCAAATGGGGGTGGGTGACCTCAGAGTTCTTGGCCTCCGAAGGCACTCCATTTCCCCCGTGGTCTCCTTGGCAGTTGGGATGTAGTCCTTGGTGCTCATACTGATAGTCCTTGGTGAGGAACTGGGAGTCTTCAGGGTTGGGATACCAGCCTCCTCCTGTCCGCCTGCTCCACTCTGGGGTCCCCTGCTGCTCTATGCATATGACCTCCTATTAAGAGGTTGTTAGGATTGCTCCTGATTCCCCCCATATGCCTTTGTAGTTTGCTATTGTCTAATGCAATAGTCTGTTGCAAGACCATCTTTTGATCTCAAGAGACCTTCTAGAGCAAAAATGTGAAGAAACCTGCCTACATACATAGTTTCCCCTCAAATAGATGCTCCATCATTGAACATGTAACTGAAATCATCTTACATCATTCGCTCCAGCTAGTCCACTAGCTAATGACAGCTGCGTGGGTGAGATCAAATAAGACAACTCAAACTTGTACTTGAGTCAAGTACAAACAGCCAACCTACAGATCTGTGAGCTAAATTTGTGAACTTAAATTAAGCCCCTGTGTTTGGGGTATTGCACAGTGCAAGAAAAGTGGACAGAGTAGCTTATAGAATTGTCATGTGCATGCAATGAGGCAGCACACATGAAAGTGTGTACAATACGGCTTGATACAATAAGAGATGGCAGTTAGAGTGTTATTAAGTCAATACATACCTCTCAGGCTGTCACTTGGTTACTATCTGAGCTCCTCTAGTTCTCTTATCTCTGTACATTGCTTCTGAATGTAAGCATGGCAGTCTCTCTCTCTCTCATTCTCTCTCATTCCACCCATGAACAAACTTTTATCTCAAACAGCTACTTCTTCATGAAACCATTCCTGAATCTGTAACTAGGTCATGGAAAGAATGAGACTTTGGAACCCAACAAACCTAAGTCTGAATTCTGACTCTCCACTACCACTTAATCGGGTGAGCCAACTTGATTAATTTTTAGAACATTTTCCTGAAACTGGCTCCTATCCCTGTAAAATGAGTTGTGATGATCAAATGGCAGCACTGTTAATCTAACCCTTAATGCCCATTCAACACTTGCTTTTTTTCTCCCTCTCCTGCCTCTAAGCCACACTTCATAGTACATAACATGTTCTGCATTTGATTATAATCCTGAGTATTTTTTTTTTACTCTACTTAGAGGGAAAATGACTTATTTATCTTGGAGTTGCATACTGTACCTTATATGGTTATTTTCACGTGGTAAACACTCAATAAATATTTATTGCATTGGAATTTTAAAATTGCCCAATTACACAAGCAGTGTTGGAGGAGGAATTGCTTGTTTCTGCTGGGTGGTCAGAGTAGGATTTATAAAAGACTTGGATTCAAAGTTTTTCTACTTCGAAAAAAATAGGCAGAGATGGAAAAGAGGAAGGGGACCCAGGAAAATTTAAAACCCCAGCATTGGAACATGAGTACCTGCTCAGAGGAGAGTTAAATCTGTCTGGCTGTCACAAGACTGGTGACAAAGCTAAAAGGAAAAGCTAAAAAGAGAAGTGGCACCTTGTCTCACAGGAGAAGCAAACCACGTTTGGTTTTGAAAGCAGTAAGGGAGTCACAAAGAGATTGGCATATCATCCATTTTCTTTTCTGTATATGAATAAATGTAAGGACATCATATATATAATAAATAAGCAAAAGTAGAAACTCAAAAATCATCTGTTGTTTTCTAATGAGTTCGTTGCTGTTGTCATTCTACTGCTTCCTTTTTTAAAGATTTATTTACTTTTATTGGAAAGGCAGATATACAGAGAGGAGGAGAGACAGAGAGAAAGATCTTCCATCCACTAGTTCACTACCCAAGTAGCTGTAACAACCAGAGCTGAGCCAATCCAAAGCCAATAGCTAGGGGCTTCTTCCAGGTCTCCCATGTGGGTGCAGGGTCCAAAGGTTTTGGGCCGTCCTCGACTGCTTTCCCAGGCCACAAGCAGGGAGCTGGATGGGAAGTGGGGCCACCAGGATACGAATTGGCACCCATATGGGATCCTGGTGTATGCAAGGCAAGGACTTTAGCCACTAGGCTATCATCCTGGACTTGCCTCCCTAAAAGACAGAAGAAGAAATTAAAGATCAATTTTATTTGTATTTGAAATGCAGAGTTACAAAGAGAAGGAGAGGGGCCTGGCGGCGTGGCCTAGCGGCTAAAGTCCTCGCCTTGAACGACCCGGGATCCCACATGGGCGCCGGTTCTACTCTCAGCAGCTCCACTTCCCATCCAGCTCCCTGCTTGTGGCCTGGGAAAGCAGTTGAGGACGGCCCAAGGATTTGGGACCCTGTACCCACGTGGGAGACCCGGAAGAGGTTCCTGGTTCCTGGCATCGGATCGGCACAGCACCGGCCATTGCAGCTCACTTGGGGAGTGAATCATCGGATGGAAAATCTTCCTCTCTGTCTCTCCTCCTCTCTGTATATCTGACTTTGTAATAATAATAAATAAATTTTATTGAAAAAAAATTTAAAAAACAAAGAGAAGGAGAGGTAGAGGGAAGGATCTTGCATCTGTTGGTTCGTTTCCCAAATAGCCACAACAGCCAGATCTGAACTGATCCAAAGCCAACAGCCAGGAGTTTCTTCCAGGTCTTCCACATAGGCACAGTGTCCCAGGACCGGGGCCTTCCTCTGTCGCTTTTCCATGCCATGAACAGGAGCAGGATAGGAAATGAAGCACCCAGGAAATGAACCAGTGCCCATATGAGATGCTGGATGGGCAGGCGAAAGCTTAGTGTACTCGCCATAGAGCACCCTACAAATAATAATAATAATAGTTTTGAAAAAATTTTAAGCTCACAAGTGAGTTACAGAAGTTATTATCAAAAACAACAACAACAAAAAGTTCCACAGGCCTTTTGCCCAAATTTTTACTTGTTAGCACTTTACAATGGATGTTTTGTTAGACCATTTAATTTACAAATGTGATTCCTTCACCCTTCTACCACTAACCCAAAATATAGCCATGTGTATTTCCTAAGAAAAGACATCTCCTTATACAACCACAGTATAGCGTGAAAATAATAAGAACATGAATATTATTTCCCAGCTGTGGGCAATTACCTAGGTCATCTTGTGCCTGGGCAAGTGATACACTGCTAAAAAGAAAAGTAACCAGTAGCTGGCTGGCATTCTGCGTCTGCTTAATGCCACGTTTGTGTTAAACATATCAATCTGCCAGCACAGTTGCTTCTTTTTTCTTTTTTTAATAAATGGGGAAAGCTGGGATCACTACACCTGGACATACCACCCTAGCCCCCAAATGGGGGCGCTACAGATTGCCCAGGGAAGGGAGTCTGGGAACATGTCATAGTGCAGGCAGCTGAGAGCATGTTTGACAGGTGAGGAATGACTTCTGGGGTCTTCCACAGAGCGAACCGCTGCACTCACAGATAAACAAGGGAGCTGAGGCAGAGTGGGTTAGAGAGGGAGAAACCAGAAGGCATTTCTGGGTCAAGCCAAGGCACTCACCTGCTAAAGATGTTGGGGCTCAGTTAAGCTGTAGCACCCCTGGGTGTACACAAGAACCAGATGGGATGCAGGATAGGCTGAGCTAGACTACAGCAGAGGCTAACGTGCAAAATCCACGGCTAGGCCTGGAGTTGGTTATTGGGTTATCCTAGCTAGACCATAGTACTTGCCGGTATGCAATAAAGACCAGATCAATGGCAGATTGGGCTGGGCAAGGCCGCAGCACCCATCGGTTCACATGAGACATGGAGCTGTAATGGAACTGACCAGGCAGCTTACCATCAAACTACATCAGCATCTGGGGATGGGGAGCAGTCATTTGATGAAGCCTCAGAGACCCAGATGTGTTCCAAGGGTGTTACTTGACTGATTCAGATAGTTTAGATAGTTCTGAGAAGCTGTTGGTTTCATTGCTCCAGGGTTGAGAAAATCTTTCCAAGGTTTATTGGTTGACAGGGTCCACCTTAGTGCATCCACAGACCCAGGAACATGCTGCAAAGCTTGGCAAAGAGAATTGTCCTACCTGCTCTACTTTCCATCCGCTGACGAGGCAGTTGATTGCCTCTATTGGCCCAGATATGCCAGCCATCATGTCCTCTGTGTGCATTTGGTTATGCCTTCTACTGCACAGTCATCAGCAACTGAGGGAGCCCACTCACTCCTGATAGTTGTACTCTAAAGTCAGACCACATGTTCTGTGATTTGCCCCATGGCGAGAGTCTGAGTCTATAGATTTAGTTGAAGAGTTCCCCAAGAAACTTCACCTGGGGCCACCTCTGACTTGACTCTTGTTTGCACTAGTCAGTGCAGGGTCAGGTTTGGTCTGTCATCTGAACCAGTCAACACACATTCCAGAGGATGCGAGCTGCATAATCGGTTCCAGGCTGGACAAGGCTGTAACACCTGTTAGCATTTAGGAGGGCAGGTATGAGTGTGGGTCAGGCTGAGCTATGCTAGCACCCCTGGGTGTGCACAAGAGCCAGATGGGATGTGGGATGGGCTGGGCTAGGCCACAGCAGAAGCTGAAATGTGCAAAACTCAGGGCTGGGGGCAGACTTGCGAGGGAGAGCAGGTGATTATTTGACAGCAAGGAGCAATCCCTTCCCGCTCCATCCCTGCAGACACAGGAGTAAAAACAACTGAAGCATTTGTCTCACCCACCTTGCTGCATACCTGATCTTCCTTATCCTAATCAGAGGTCCACATGGGTGTGCATCCCTTTCAAATATGTAAACAATATTTAAAAAATAAATTTTAAAAAATTTTAAAAGAAAATGAGCATTGGTGTACCACTACCATATACACATAGATCCCATTCAAAATTGACTAATTGTCCAATAATTCCTAGGACTGTACCTGTGGTGCCAGCATCCCATATGGACACCAGTTTGAGTTTTAGCAGCTCTACTTCTGATCCAGCTTCCTGTTATTTAATGGCCTCTGTCCATCCTCTCTTTCTAAACTGCCTTCTAAATAATAGGAAATAAATTAATAAATCTTTAAAGAGTGAGAGATATCTTCCATCCATTGATTTATTTTCCAGATAGCTGCAGTGGCCAGGGATGAGCCAGGCTGAAGCCAGGATTCTGAAACTCCAGCTAGGTCTCCCATGTGAGTGATAGGAATCTGAGTACCGGGGCCTTTCTCCACTGCCTTCCCAGGCATATTAGCAAAGAGCTGGGTTTGAAGTGAAGCAACCAGACTCGAACCAGTGTTCAAATGGGAAGGTAGTGTTTTAGGCAGCAGACAAACCCACTGCACCTCAACAACAGCCCCAGCTTTGGCATCTTTGAAAGGCACAGGCTGGGCACTTTTCTCATCAAGTCATATATCTCTCTGATATTTCCTTAAGATTAGATTCTGATTGTGCAATTTAAAGCAACGTCCAGGAAGTTATGTCAAGCAGAAGCATACAGTATCAGTGTGTTTCATTACTGATGAGTTCTTTGATCACTCAGCAGTCACTTAGAGATCACTATTTAGTTCTCCACAGTGAAGTTATTATTTTATAATAACAATTAGTAAGTATTTTGTGAGGGGATTCTATGAGATCATGTAAAGATTCTGGTAAATTTTCACCTACTGGCTTTAGTAACCAGAGCTGATTCTCAGCTGATTTATCATATACCCATGGATCCCATTCAAAATTGACTACTTTTCCAATAATTTCCAAGACTACACTTGAATTATTTCAAGAATAATTCTCAAAGAACAATTTTCTAGCCCTGGTGCAATGGGTCAGTAGGATAATTCTCCCCTTACAAACACCAGGATCCTATATAGGCAGTTTATGTCCTCACTGCTCCACTTCCCAACCAGATCTCTGCCTGTGACCTGGGAAAGCAGCAGAGGAAGGCACAGGACCTTGGACACAGAAGAGTCTCCTGGCTCCTGACTTTGGATCAGCTCGGCTCTGACCATTATAATCACTTGAGGAGAACCAGAGTGGCCGCAATGGCCAGAGATGAGCTGATCCAAAGCCAGGAGCCTGCAGCTTCTTCCAGGTCTTCCACACGGCTGCAGGATTACAAGGTTTTGTACCATCCTCCGCTGCTTCCCCAGGCCACAAGTGGGGAGCTAGATGGGAAGAGGAACAGCCAGGACACAAACTGGCACCATATGATATTCTGACACTTGCAAGGGGAGGATTAGCCAATTGAGCCATTGCAGTGGATATCACCACCCCTCCAACCTCCCACTCTGTGGTAGGGGTTCTGGAGGGTCCTCACAGCTGGAGCTGTGAAGAACAGGGTGGGGTTGCCTGGTCAGGAGTGAACTCCCTAAATCACATGAGTACCTTAGATTGACTGGATCCCCAATCTTAAGGAACATCCCATAGACATGTGGCTTGACTACAGATCACATGTTGCATGAGCAGACCATTTCACTGCTGAATCCAGAGAAAGGATGGAGAACATATCCCAATGCACATGAAAGACAAGACAACCAGCTCCTCTAATCCAACTGAAGACTTCAAGTACTTCTGCAAAGTGTAGAAAAAACAAACCAAGTTCTAAGAAAGCATCTAAGCCTGTAGGCACTCTGAGGTAGGCATGAACAACCAACAGGCTTTAAAACTTACAAGAGGAGGGCTCGGTGAGATAGCGTAATGCTTGAAGTCCTCGCCTTGCATGTGCCAGGATCCCATATGGGCGCCGGTTTTAATCCTGTCAGCCCCTCTTCCCATCCAGCTCCCTGCATGTGGCCTGGGAAAGCAATGAAGGATGGCCCAAAGCCTTGGGACCCTGCACCCTTGTGGGAGACCCAGAAGAGCTCCTGGCTCCTGGCTTCAGATTGGCTCAGGTCCAGCCATTGCAGCTGCTCAGGGTGTGAGCCATTGGACGGAAGATGTTCCTCTCTGTCTCTCCTCCTCTCTATATATCCGCCTTGCCAGTAAAAATAGAAGATGTTCCTCTCTGTCTCTCCTCCTCTCTGTATATCCGCCTTGCCAGTAAAAATAAATAAATCTTTTTTGTTGTTTTTTTAATTAATTTATTTATTGTTTTTTAACAATTTTGACATAATTAGGGTAAAAAGGTTCAAGCACTACAGGAAGATGGACAAGACAATTAGTTCCGTATTGTTTCCTTAATATATCTGATGTAAGAGGAGATTTTAAGGGAGAAGCCCCACCCAGCCTCCCACCCACCCCCAAAATAAATAAATCTTACAAAAAAAAAAAAAAAACCTTACAAGGGGAGAACAATGAAGAGCCCCTTTGAGGACTAACGGAATAGGTCACCTTCTATACAATAAAGCCAATGACATCGTAGAGCATTCAAGAATGCTTGAATGTTTTAAGTATTCAAGAAGACACAGCCATAGCCACTGAACGGAAAGCCTCCAGTTGAGGCTTTCACTAGAGGAGGGTCAGAATGGGGACATGCAGCAGGCTTAGGGCCACCGGCCAGAAGTCGTACCTCCAAGATCTAAGTCAGTCTTACCTACCTACCACTCACTCAAGTAACGGCTCTAGGACAGGACATTCTTCCCCCTTACATCTGCCCCCCTCCCCCTGCCTCCCACCCTGCACGCCTGAAGAGGCATCAAGAGACCATCTCCATCCCCAGGCACCACTGTAGTCTGACAGCAAGAAATGAAGCACCTTTTTTTGGCCCCCTCCACTCTCAGCTAAGGATACACTTCTTTCACCCCTCTTCTTCCCCTCCCCACCAACTTTATCCCAACCAGTGGCCCACATGGGTCTGCAATCTCTTTATGTTTGTAATGAACTTTTTAAAGAAGCAATCAAGAAATCTGGCAGGGAGGTGGTCAGCGGAGGGGGGTGGCAAGTAATCTGACTTCCATTATCTGCAATGCATTTATTGGCTCAATGCCCCCGAATAGAACCTGTTCTCTCTAGCCTTAGCCTCTTTAATCATATCTTTAGCACTAACTTCACCAGCTTCTCATACAACATTCCCTTACTCTTGCCTTCACCCTCCAGTAACTTGGTTTGAAGTATAAAGGACATCCTCTTGGTTGTCACCAGTAAATACAAAGAAAAAAAGAGGGAAAGGAAATAAAGACAAGGAAGGGCATCCTTCACTCCTCTTTTTTGACAAATGGCTATCATGCATTGAGTACAAACTACTATTCTCAGTATTCCATTTGCAGTCTCTCAATTAATATCTCAATTGCTCTCTGAAATTAATGTCAATACCTCTATTTCATGGAAGGAGACCCTAAGACACAGAGAAGTTAACTGGCCAAAAACAAGAGAGCTAGAAACTAGAGCTAGGTCAGGTATTGGAATCCATGTAGTTTTTAAGTCCTCCAATCTTGATCACTATGCTAGATTACTTTCCATTTCCTATGCATATATTTTTAACCGTATCATGGTAAAGTAAAGCACAAATTACACTCACAAGTTTCGAAACCAGAAGTAAATCCAGCCTTCTATTTTACGTTTTCTCTGGGATCCTCGGCAAGTTACTTAACCTTCCTCTTTCTATGTGTCTTTCTCTATAAAACGATAGTAATTTACCTGGACAATTCAAGGCAAAAATTGTTTGTTATTATCACGATATAAAGTTTTTAAGAAGGGGACCCGGCACCATGGCTCAATAAGCTAATCCTCCACCTTATGGTGCCAGCATCCCACATTGGGTGATAGTTTGTGCCTGAGCTGCTCCACTTTCAGCCCGACTCTCTGCTTATGGCCTAGGAAAATAGTGGAGAATGGTCCAAGACTTTGGGACCATGTACCCATGTGGGAGATCCAGGTGAAGCTCCTGGTGCCTGGCCTCAGATCAGCTCTGCTCTGGCTGTTGCAGCCATTTAGAGAGTGAACCAGTGGATGGAAGACATTCTCTTTCTGTTGCTAATTTAGCACTAAATAAACTTGAAAGTCTTCTGATTCAATCCCATTTCTAACAGACCAACACCTGCAAATCTTCAGAAGGATACTGTTAAAAACTAGCTGGTAGTCATGTACCGGATGAAACAGAAAATAAGAGAGACCAAAACATCAGACCCAGGGAAATCAGCTAAGGAACTATTGCAAGTGAATTGAAAACACATTAAAGGGCCCGGCGGCGTGGCCTAGCGGATAAGTCCTCACCTTGAAAGCCCCGGGATCCCATATGGGCGCCGGTTCTAATTCCGGCAGGCCCACTTCCCATCCAGCTCCCTGCTTGTGGCCTGGGAAAGCAGTTGAGGACGGCCCAATGCACTGGGACTCTGCACCCGCGTGGGAGACCCAGAAGAGGTTCCAGGTTCCCGGCATCAGATCGGCGCGCATCGGCCCGTTGCGGCTCACTTGGGGAGTGAATCATTGGACGGACAATCTTCCTCTCTGTCTCTTCTCCTCTGTATATATCTGGCTGTAATAAAATGAATAAATCTTTAAAAAAGGGGGGGGGGCTCAGCGGCGTGGCCTAGTGGCTAAGGTCCTCGCCTTGATCCCATGTGGCCGCTGGTTCTAATCCCGGCAGCTCCACTTCCTCTCTATCTCTCCTCCTCTCAGTACATCTGATTTTGTAATAAAAATAAAATAAAATAAAATAAAAAAGAAAACACATTAAAGAGTTGATTCAAGTGCAGAACGTTAAAGTAATAGAGAATGGGGCACTGCTATAGAGACAAGATGATCTAGAGATATTAAATAGGAAAGAGAGGCATAAAAGGCTCAAACGTGCCTATCACTTTGTGGGACGTGTATGCTCTTGGTGCCAGTTAAGTTACCCTGACCCCTTGAGATGAAGCTAATCTTGAGTCGCAAACCCGTTGCACCTACCAAGGAAGTGCAAAGTCTTCTCTCTGCAGTCTCTGAATCTCCAGGGCAGCCAATATTTTAGGACCACTCTGGTTGGCCACAGGTTTCTACCTTCTGTCCATCCTCTCTACCCAACAACAGGGCTAATCAAACTTGCAGTGCTATTCCTTGGATGATGGCTATCAAACTGCCCTCAAACCAAGCACTATGTACATAGCAGACCATAACAGCAATTTGGAAGGAAACAAGAATTTTGTCATAGCATCATAATAGGCTTCAAACAGATCATTAAGGTTTTCTGTTTTCAAAATCTTCTGGAATCCACATCCAGAAGTACTCTCTAGGCCTCCACTGTCTTCAAGCTCCAGCTGTCTCAAATTCCTTGTCTTATGCAGAGAAATTTTGACATGTGCTGTGTCTTGAGGGACCCCTTTCCTTAAGCCATTTCCTTGAGCTCTGTTTAAGAGATTGGCTTGTCAAGAGAATTTTTTAAAAAGTATTTCCCTTCCTAAAAGAAATCCTGCTGCTAGTTTCTAAGAAAATATATTTTTCATCCAGTTCTAAAAAGTAAGGAAAAGAGCTTGAGACTCTTCTCATGGGCCACAGATCCTTGGGGAGCAGGGACATAGAACGAGGCAATGTAAAGACAATAGAGGATGACAATTAAAGGAGGGCTCTACTACCCCAAATTAATGGCATCCACCTGCTTTGGCAAACTTGCAAGGTTTTTCTTTCCCCAGTGTTTTTCTATAACCAAATGCATTTAGTGAAAAACAATTGTTAGCATGCCTATTCTCACTTCAAGAGCAAAGGTAAATCCCCCCCATGATGTACAGCCCTTAAATTTGTATTCCACTCAGAGATGTCCCGATTTGTAATGCATGGTGAGGCTATCAGATGCATAAATTCCTTCTAAGAGGCTGACCTAGCCTGAGGAAGCCAGGTAGGGAGCCAGGAACAGGAGAGACATCAGTGAAGAGTGTTTGCCTGTGAAGATATTAGTGAAGAGTGTTATGCCTTAAGGACCAAGTGTCAAGAGTGGGAGCACTGGAGATGAGATGAAGGGTGCAAAGCAAAAGAACAAGCGGGAAAGGTAGACACAAAGGAGCATAAATGTGGAGTCCACTGTAGTTTAAAATTACCAGTATCCAAGGCAGATAGCAGATACCTAAAACCTACAAAAGATCAAGCCCCAAACTTCTGCAAAAATACTAACATGATCTAGTATATCATAATAAGGTCAGAAAAGTTAAAGATATTCTTTCTAACTTCTTTTTATTATTTTCTTAAAATGTTCTTTATCTGCCAAGTTAGGGAATGGGTCACTTTAATCCAGTTGGCTCGATTTAAACATTCTGATTATCTTAAAACCGAGATAAATTGAAAGACACTTGAATATACTGTTGATGAGTGCAAGCATATTTCTGAAAGCATTTTCATTATTTTTATGATGAAGAATCAATCTGACCACCGGAAAGGGATTTTTGTCTAGTGTTGTTTACAGATTTCTGAGCAGCTTCATGTCCATCATAGTGTCTCGTGCACCTTGTGTGAAAATATCTTCGATACTGCCTGTCCAGGCCTGCCTGAGGTACTCCCAGCAAATACAAGAATCAATTTATAACACATTTGCTGACAATTGTGCATATCCATGCAGAAGAAATGAATCTGGGAGGAAATATGTGAGGTAAAAAGCTCAGAATAAAGAAAACAAAACAGGCAGAAATTATGCCTGTGGGGACACTGGCTCCATTTTGGCTTGATGGAACCAAAATATTTCTTGACTTGGATACCAGAATAATGGCAGTTTCTTCTAAAACATTGTGTTCTGGACCATTAGGACAGAGAAGAAGATAAAGACAGCCAAAACACTGGCCAGGAAAGAACTCCAAAAATCCACAATAAAAACTAAGGGAAAGATGCTTGTTTGTGAAAACCAGAAACTAGAATCCCTGATGCAGATGGAGGAGGAGGGCTCTTCACAAAGTAGAAAGTAGATCTTCCCCCTTCAGTCCATCATTCGCCATGTTTCCAATGGCTAGAGAATACATCTGCAGGCTCATCAACCACTTTTCACATCTCAGTGATAACTACGCCAGTGTAGTATTTTGGCCAGCTGGCCTTCCCCTGCCCTGTTCTGCCCTTCCAAACCTAACTTAGACATTAAGGCTGCCTTCCAGTCTCATTTCTCTGATTGTGCCAGCCCAGGATGACCTTAGCACAGAAATCCCTTTGGCACAGAACCAAAGTGGTAGTCATTGGAAGTTACCTGAGGGTGTATCTTCCACAGAGGAATATTCTGGACATAAGTCTAGCAATCAAAATCAGATACAGACAAGACAACTCCCTGCTTGTGTGAGGTTCAAGACAGGAAGAATTAATTCATGGTGATATAAATGATAGTTCTTATTATGAGGGAGGAATAATAGCTGGTTAGAGGAATTAAGATGCCTTCTGGAGTATTGGAGATGTTTTAGATTTTCATTGAAGTGATAATTACGAGTGTTACTGCTTGTGCAAATTCACTGGGTCAGGACCGGCTTTGTTGCATGCCTGCAGTGCTGACATCCCATATGGTGTCTGCTCCACTTTCGATCCAGTTCCCTGCTAATGGCATGGAAAAAGCAGAAGGTGGCTCAAGTGCTTATGCCCCTCCTACCCACATAGGAAACCCAGACAAAGCTCCTTGCTCCTATCTTCAGCCTGGCTAAGTACTGGCCATTGCAGCCTCTGGGGAGTGAACCAGCAAAAGATTTTTCTCTCCGTGTCTCTCTCTCTCTCTCTCTTTGTCTCTCCCTGTCTCTGTGTAAGTCTGAGTTTCAAATGAATTAATGATTTTTTAAAACTTACTGAGTATACAGTTAAGATCTGGTTGCTTTATATATTTTATACAACAAGCAATTTAACAGTTGGAGCCAAGTATTTGCATGGTCATTAAGAAATCTGCCCAACATTGAAGTGCCTGGGTTTAAATACCAGTCCTACTCCCAATTCCAGTTTCCCACTAACAGTCACACTAAGAGGTAGCAAGTGATGGTCCAAGAGCTCACACTCCTGCTGCCACAAGGAAGATGTGGCTCCCAACTTTGGACTGGACCAGCTTTGGCCCTTGCAGCTATTTGGGGAGTGAACTAGCGAATGGAAAATACATCTCTTTCTCTGTCTCTCCCTCCCTCCCTCTTTCTGTGTAACCCTGACTTTCAAGTAAGAGAGAGAGAACTTGTGCTCATTACTTCATATCTCTGGCTTGACATACAAGATAATGGTAATGGGGCCCAGCACAGTAGCCTAGCAGCTAAAGTCCTGGCCTTGCATGCATCAGGATCCCATATGGGTGCCGGTTCTAACTCCATCAGCCCCTCTTCTCATCCAGCTCCTTGTTTGTGGCCTAGAAATCAATTGAGAACAGCTCAAAGCCTTGGGACCCTGCACCCACGCAGGAGACCCAGAAGAATCTCTAGGCTCCTGGCTTCAAATCAGCTTGGCTCTGGCCATTGCGGCCACTTGGGGAGTGAATCAACGGATGGAAGATCTGCTCTGTCTCTCCTCCTCTCTGTATATCTGACTTTCCAATAAAATAAACAAATAAACAAATAAATCTTTTTTTAAAAAGTGTGATCAATCATGAACCCATGCAATCTTTCATTAGCTATGGATAGCAAATTTAATAACTCACCTAATAACTGTTAGGGCAAAGTGAACTATGAGCTTTTATTTATTCATCCAAATGGAGTTATTAAAATATTATTGCAGGCCTGCTATGTTTAAGAAATGTCATTGAGTTAAGTACTCATGGCACAAAACTCAATGTATGTTAGGCCTGTAGTTTTCTGTTTCTCTGATTTATTTAAAGTTCTCCAACAGCTCCCATTCCACCGAACAAAAGGAAATGTACTTATGCTCATCAATCAACAACATCTCTCTCAGTTACATTGGCTTTTGATTTAAACCCACTCTCTTGAGGGATAAACAGTCATTTGTCAGGATGTCTCTCTTTTTTCCTTCTTGCAAGATTAATCTGGGCTGAAAGATGACTTGCACATCCTTCTGATGTTAGCTGGGTAGCTGATCTGTGACCTGTTGTTGTAGCTGTTCTGCTCTCTGGCCTGACTTCTTATTGGTAGCCACGTTACAGTTTTTAACATCTAGTCTGTTTGGTAATGCCCCAGCTTCTGGTGTGCTCCTGTGTTTGACACTGGTGCTGGTGGCACCTTGCTGTCATGGATGACACATATCCCATGAACAGGGCCCCTCTTGGGACTTACCCTTCCCACCCCCTGAATGAAGAATTCTAGAGTTGGAACAAGGGAGCCTCTGATTTCCCATAGCAGAATCACCCCACAACATGTTGAAGAGCTGGGAGATGGCTCCTGTCCTGTTCTCTGCCTTGGCCTTCCCTGGACTCACAGGAAGCCTAAGAACTCTGTCTTTGCCAACTCAAGCTTCGGACAGCCATAGTGAGCCTGTCACTACCCCACGCCACCTTGCTCTGCCTCTGCCATCTCTGCATTACAGATGGATGGTGCTGTGATCAAGGCTTACCTGCATCCTTCCAGAGAAGCAAGGACAGGTCCCCCAGCTTTGTGGCTCCTCACATCAGTCTGCTTGTTTTCCAGCTCTCCCCCTCACTCACTCACTGAGGTTTCAGGATCAAGTGTCTCTTCTTTCCTCATCTCTCTACCAAAGTCCTACTTCTTGTTATCAAAATGATAGCCTCATCTCCTCCTGTCTGAGAGAGTCCTTTTGACAGCATGATGTTCTCCCCTAATGTGATGGGTTATAATCTTTTTCCTAAGTCCAGGTGGCAACTGACAACTGGAAAACATTCAAGGGGAAGAACTGGGTGTGTGACAGACCACTTGTCCTTGGGGACCTTAAAAACAACTTGAGAGAAAAGACAATAAACAAAACATAAGAAAATGCACAGGTAGCCACCAAATTGGAGATGTTCTGTTCCAAGGTCAGCTCAGCCAGTGCAGAGCTGAGATGGACAGAAGGTGGCAGAGCAGCCCCCCAGGATGGCACCTTGATGGAAAAGCAGGCAGGCACCAGGTAGGAATCCAGCTGGTCAGCAAAAGGCCTTCTTACAGAGTGCTGGGCCAAAATATGTTAGCTGATCCCACACCCCTCCTCTGCAAGTCGTGCTGCCCTGAGCAAAAGGAATTTTGGAAAGTTATTTTGCAAATGAATGTGAGATGTGAGATTATTCAGTCCAGTGGAAAACAGCCTTTTATTACTCCTGTCTTACTTTCAGTTGAAACGTTAACAAGTATGGGACACATTCTTTAATAGTATTCCAGAAAGGAACTCAAGCCTTCAAGGTCCATTTAGGCTTTTGCCTGTGAAGGAATGTCCTTGTACGAAGTCATGTCCCTGAAGTTTCTATTTCAATCATTGTTCCTTAAGGTATTAGTTAGCGGGCTGAGTGCAGTTACAGATATAATGAATTGGATTTCCTTCCTTTGAAAGTACAGTGACTCTTCTGCTCTTAATTGTTCCCTTTTCCGGTAAGTGTATGGATTAATATACTGGAATGACAAAAGGGAAAAGAGTAAAACAAAGATATTTGTATATCTATATTTACATAACTATTTCACACTTGAGGAATCTTCTAAAGTTCACAGAAATATGCGGTATGAATTTCAAAAATACTTTGGTACTAAAATAAATGTGTTGTCAATGTAATTTTTTAACAATTTGTTTTGTGTGAAGGACAGAGTCACAGAGAGGAAAAGGTAGGTATCTTCCATCCATTGATTTTATGTACATGTCCACAACAGCCAGAGCCAAGTCAGTCTGAAGTCAGAAATCAAGGATTGCGATTGGATCCCCACATAGGTGGCATTGATCCAAGTACTCAGGCCATCCGCTGCAGCCTCCCAGAATCATTAACACAAAGCTGGTTAGGAAGCACTGGGCAGGCAGGCCTGGAAACACCAGTGTTCTGATAGAAATCCCAAGCAGCAGCTTAACATGTTGTATCACAACACCTCTTCTAAAATTTTTATTTATATGAGAAACAAACACACACACACCCCTCCCATGCATTGTTCACTACAAAATGTCAGTAATAATCAGGACTGGGCTGAAGCTGAGTGTCAGGAAGTCAAACTAAGTCTCCCACATGGGTGTCAGGAGCCCAGTTACCTGAGATAGCACTGCTGCCTTCCGGAGACTGCAATAGCAAGAAGTGAAAATTGGAAACTGAAACCAAGAATTGAACTGAGGTACTTCAATGTGAATGGAAGCATCTTAACCAGGGTTTAAGGCTATAGTCCACTCTTTTTTTTTTTTTAAAGATTTATTCACTTTTATTTGAAAGTCAGATATACAGAGAGGAGGAGAGACAGAGAGGAAGATATTCCATCCGATGTTTCACTCCCCGAGTGAGCCTCACTCCCCAAGTGAGCCGCAACAGGCCAGTGCGCGCCGATCCGAAGCTGGGAACCAGGAACCTCCTCCGGGTCTCCCACGCGGGTGCAGGGTCCCAAAGCTTTGGGCCGTCCTCGACTGCTTTCCCAGGCCACAAGCAGGGAGGTGGATGGGAAGTGGAGCTGCCAGGATTAGAACCGGTGCCCATATGGGATCCCGGGGCGTTCAAGGCGAGGACTTTAGCCGCTAGGCCACGCTGCCAGGCCCTATAGTCCACTCTTAATCTTACTTTCAAATTCCATTTCTCCTTAAACCTTTGAAATCCTCTCATGTATGTATACATGTCTGCATATGTATGGATGTAAGCATATAAATATTCCAAAAATATAAATATATGAAGTGCATATGTGAAGGTATGTGCACACATTTGGGTAAATAACAAAATCTTGAAGTTCATATTGAGGTGCAAACTAAACAAATTCCCACTTTATACAAAAGAAATGAATGTTTTATGCCTTTGAACATTTGCTTCCTTCAGCCTGAAATGTTCTTCCAATTCCTTTCAATTCCCAAACTCCTACATATTCTTCAGCAACCAGCCTAAAAGCCACCTCACTACTATCCTACTGTTATATAGGACTTCACTAAATATTTTATATGCATGCTTGTGTTGTGTTATGTACCTGTCTCCTGTCCTGGACAATGAGCTCTTTGAGTATAGGAACTGGCTCTTGTTCATGTTTGCCTGACTCCAGAAACTAGCCCTCAGGCACATACTAAGTACACAATAAACATTTTATGAATGAGTAAATGCAGTCCTTGAATAATCGTTAGAACTTTGATGTGAAGGGATATAATGCAAACCCTATCCCAGACTGGGAAGAGACCTTAAGAAAGGCTGGAACCATTTGCTAAGATGGAGAGAAGTAGAAGGACACAAGTTGGCCTAGAATGAGGAAGAGTCACATGGGAAGCAGAGAGTGATGGCCTATGAATAGCTTGTGTGTTTAGATCTTTGAAAATTAATGGACAAAATGATCAGCTGTGGAAAGTGAGGCGCATCCAAAAGAAGATCAGGGTCTCTGGAAGTTGTGGATGGAGGTTGTAGTTTTGGACTTGGACAGTCCTCCACTTAAAGCACCTGACTCTAGCAGTGATAGATAGTGGACCTCAGTGTCATCCTTTGTAAAGGACTGGGACAGAGAGAAAGGGGCCTTCCTGATGGACAGGGAGGAAATGGGAGATTTTACTTGGTGTGCTGTGTGTGATGCACTCATGTGAATCAGGGTCTGGTAAGGAAATGTGCAGTGGCTTCCACATACTGGAATAAAGAAAAGTTAATGCAGGAGATTAAGTCACTAAATGGGGCTGGGAGAACTGGGGGCCTTAGAGGTTACAGGGCGAAAGGGAGAGGGTGAGTGCCAGTGACACAAGGGACTGTGGCTTCATCTTTGCTTTGACGCAGCTCCAGGCACAGGAACTTTGGTAGAGTTCCACTGCCGGGAAGATGCCAACCAAGACAGAAAGGAGGGAGAACTACCTTCTTTTTTCCTCTGTTCTCCAACTGTTCACAAGCACTACCCACTGTCTGAATCCGGGAAGCAAAGCAGGAAGCAAAGCAGGAGATAGAGAGATGGATAGCAAGGCAAATGATGCAGCTCATTGTCTTAGCAAGGTAGGATTAGTTTTGGCCACAAGCGACGAAACAATCCAAGTAACAGTGGCTTACATAAGATAGAAGCGTTTGTTGACGTCACATAAAAGCCCACATAGAGACTTTAGGGTTGTTGTGACATTTTATCCTATCAGAGACGCAGGTGTTCTTCCTCTTGTTGCCGCTGTATGTGTGGCCTTGAACTCATGATCCAGAGAGGGACATCTGTGCCTCAGGAGGCTGGAAAGTAGAACAAAGGGAGAGAGAGAAAAGAGAAACTCACAGGGCCATGTTTTTTTAAACTGTGGCTTATGACTCACTTGTGGGTCATAAAATCACTACAGTGAATAACTTTAAAAATGAAATGGAGGATCTCAGAATATACAATATTCTAAAGGTATTTCTATACATAACTTGTTCTTAGATAAGAGTACTATTAAAAGTGTGTGGAAATGGAATTAAAACATAACCTTCTTTTGGTATAAACCTTTTTAACCTATACAAATAATTTAGTAATAATATTCATTTTCCATAATCTTTTAAGAGACTGCTCAAATATATTTTGAGGATGGAAACCACTACTTAGGTAACATGAAGGAACAAAAATTCTGACCTGCCAATGTCAAGTAGTACGTGGAGGGAAAAACCAACTCAGGCTCACTCGCTGCATATCCAACCTTCAAAGACCTTGACCTTGTTCTGGATTTTCCTTTCAAAAAGAAATCAGTCCAATTGTTTTCAGATACAGATACAAAAGCCATGTCTAGGACTTCACTTCAAGTGTATGGGGTACTACTCCAAGCAGAAAAATTCATGAGCATAAAAATAACATGCAAGTTTATTTTTATGCAAAGTTTTGAAATTCATGCAAAGTTTTTTCACAATATGAACTTTAAATAAACTTTTTGAAGGCCCTGTGTAAATGAATATAAATGTAGTATATATATATATATATATATATATATATATATATATATACCCAATGTATTTTTAAAAAATCAAAACTATTTTTATAAAGTTTGAAACTACTCAATTTCCCTTTCATTCCTTTGGCAGAACTTAGTCACAGAGTTGTACAGAATTGTTAGAAGGGCTGGGAAGTTTGCTCTATTACAGACAGACATTTGCCTGACTAAAAACTAAGTTTTTTTTTCCCTTGGCGTCTCCATTCACAGAAGATGAGGAATCTCCCACATACAGAGTCACGGCTATTACTGCCCATTATTGTTGTTACTCATGGCTGTGATTATTGGCGGAAAGCCATCTCACACAGAGTAACTCCTGGCAATTTAACACAGTGATAAGTAAAAATGATCCTGGGACCCACCAGTCCATATGTGAATCCTGCTTTGTCATTTAGCCTTCTCGTTTACAAAACAGGGATATTAAGCAGCTTCTTCATCAAGTTTTTGGAAAGACTGAATAACAATGAGTGCCCGTGTTTAGTAGGTACGTATGTGGTACTTCTGAAGAGCTCAGTGATAGCTGCAGATGTCAACTCTGGAGCCCTCAGGCAGAACACGCAGGAAAGTTGCATGATGGAGGTCCGCTGTAGCCAACCAGCATTCATCCTGATGAGGTAGAAATTGTTAGAAACATGGTAAGGCACCATAGCCTCCCAGCAGCATAGGGAACATGGGTCAGCAATGCCACACTCGCCAGCAAGAAAAACCAAACAGATGAACTCCCTGGAACTTTTGAGGAAGAAAACTGGGGGGAACTGAAAGCTGATTTAACTGATTTAAAAAATCACATGGCAGTTGGATCCATTTTCAAATTGAAAACTACCGTCACGCTCTTTCGTGCAAAACACGTAACTTTTTCTTCCACCTTCTGCATACTATGATTACTCTTTTAACACTAATTAAATTCCCACCATGTGCTAAGTGGTAATCAGAACATGTGAATTATATCGTTTTTGCTCTCATGGTGCTGAGCCGAGAAACTTGATAGAACACTCCACAGGAAGGATGAAGGTGAATTTGATGTTTTTAATATTGATCTTATTCATCACAGCACCTTCAGAAAGAGTTGTGAAGCCTTATTTTGAAATAAAAAATAAAAAATAAACTCCCTTCTGCTGGCAGAGGAGAAAGTCAGTGCTTGTGTGGGCTCTTTCTTCATCTCCCAGGAACTCCCTGCATCTCAACCAGTGCTCACTTCAAACATGACACGTGTCCCACATGGCCAGTCACGTATTCACATCTCCTTTCTGGACATAATAGGATCTTTCTGGGAATATTTAATAGTCTGCAGAATATATTCATTTGTTCATAGATTCATGTTTTCCTTAATTCCGTAAATGTTTATTAAATCCTCAATATGTCTCATCTGCTGCAGAGACATTAAAAATCTAAAAAAAAATTGTTTTTCCCCTAAAAGATGTGATTGTAGGGCCCAGCGGCATGGCCTAGTGGCTAAAGTCCTTACCTTGAACGCCCCGGGATCCCATATGGGTGCCGGTTCTAATCCCAGCAGCTCCACTTCCCATCCAGCTCCCTGCTTGTGGCCTGGGAAAGCAGTTGAGGACGGCCCAATGCACTGGGATCCTGCACCCGTGTGGGAGACCTGGAAGAGGTTCCTGGTTCCTGGCTTCGGATTGGCATGCACTGGCTCGTTGCGGCTCACTTGGGGAGTGAAACATCGGATGGAAGATCTTCCTCTCTGTCTCTCCTCCTCTCTGTATATCCGGCTTTCCAATAATAATAATAAAATCTTAAAAAAAAAAAAGAAGTGATTGTAGAACAACTGTCAAGATCTAACTATCGCAAAGCAGGGTGATGAAAGCAATTCCTGGCACAGGCAGGGAAAGTTCATGAAAAGACACCTGCCTCCGTAGAATGCGGGGGTTGTGGTTATTGGCTAGGACATAGGAGGTAGATGGCTCTGGCAGGAAGCTGACATAGCAATCGATGGACCAGGGTCCAGATCATGCCAGTCCTAAGGTGATTAAAATGTTTAATTTCATCCTAAAGATTATGTGAGATCACTAATAAATACCTAGAGGAGACATGAGACGGTTTAGTGGGATTCAAAACAAGAGAATTCAAGGACCGTGAATACCAATGGATTGCTCTTGTGTATCCTCTTTCCTGAAGGTGACTAGGCAACAGCAAGACTACCAAGTCACTCTGTGAGCTTAGGGGAGCAGTACAGATGTTAAGATGCTCAGTACCAGAGAGAGAACAACTCAAATATGTCTCAAGTGACATCCTAAAGTTGTGGGTTCAACACCAAATTCGAGGACACTGAGGATGAGAGCCTGTGTTCAAGAGGAGAATTGAATGGATCAGGGAACAAAGAGTGATGGGTGGCAGATGTAATGAGGAGTCTTCTGACCTTGTTTTGGAAGCTTCCTTGCATGATTTGCATGATTGCGTACAGCACTAGCTAGGGTTTACTTGGGTATGTGTGGGTTCTTGATCCCAGGAACAGTAAGATGAAATTACAATGGACAGTGAAAAACTGGACAAATGGAGACTCTAAGATAGACTATGTCAATCAGTGGATTCTTCAATGATCTCATCATGCTTTGAGTGGCGAGATTGGCAGCAATTCATAACTGTTGAACTATCAAACCACTCAGAGCATGCCCCACATTAGGGACCTGTGGTGGGTGGGAGACTGGGTGGGGCTTCTCCCTCAATATCCCTCTTTACCTCAGATACGTGAAGGAAACAATATGGAAATAATAATCTTACCCACTTTCCTGTAGCACTTGAACCTTTTTACCCTAATTAACTATGTAAAGATTGTCAAAAATATAATTTAAAAATGGAAAAAAAAGATATTACAATGGAGCACACATTCCCTTAGTGGGGATTCTAGAATTTTCCCACACTGGGGAAACAACAGGTTTAAAAGACCCAAGCACAAACTTTGTCTTTCTTATGAAGTTATGCATTTGTACTTGCGGTTATTGACCCAATACCTATCCTGACACAATACCATAAGCTCCTATAAGCAGGGAGTTCCACCTGTTACATCCCTGATATCTAGTAAGATGCCAAGTCCCTGACATGAGTGAATGACTGAAACTTTTTGAACATTAGAGTTATAAGTGTCACAATGCTAAACAAAATGGTTAGGACATACCTCCCCTTACACTTGTGTACAGACTAGAAATAAGTGTGAAGAAACAATCTCAATAGATTTCCTGCATTTATTTTGAGCAAAACACTACTGTTCTTTTTTCTGGGATGTGATCATGCAGGTATGTACACACACTCATGTGTGCAAACACACACACAGACACACACACATCCACTAATGTTTGTTTACCAAATAACCTTGGTGGGTACAGTGTCATCACTTAGAGCAACAGAAAATTTGCTTTCTTTCCAGCATGTAAGTTATTCCCTCTGGGAAGAAGAAAGTTCTGTTTCCTTTTCATTATAAAAGATTTAGGTTATTGAGCCTTAAGTTTCCGCCGTCAGGGCCACCTAACATGTGCAGATTTCTCCTGGCCTTCTTCATACTTCCCTTTGGAAATTGAAGCTTGGAGGACTGCCTCAAAAGGAGACAGCCTGGCTACTGCTCTTAATGGGAACAATAAAGTCCCGGTCTCTAACTCAGGCATCATGTCTATTCTGCCTGATCAAAGAGGATGTGGAACTTGACTTGATGACTTTCAAAAAGGGTGACATCTCTGCTCCACCATAGCTCTTATTTATGTACTTGAGAGGCAGAGAGAAAGAATGAGAGAGAGAAAGAGAAAGAGAGAGAATGAGAGAATGAACCTCATCTGCTGGTTCATTCCCTACATGCCTATAATGGGGACTGAAGCAAGGAGTTAAGAATACAACCAGGGCTCTCAGGAGGGTGGCAGGAACCCAACTGCTGAGCCATCACCACTGCCTTGTAAGGTTTGTATTAGGAGGAAACCAGAGGAACAAACCAGAGAGCAGCAAACCCAAGCCCTGGGATATGGGACACAGGCATGTTCAACACCCGGTTATATTTGTGACCCACCTTTACAGCACTTGATGGTGTAATACAGACACTTGGAGGAAGAAAACATGGAAAGATCTTGAGGCACTTGCTACATGTGACAGAATCTGTTTTCTCTCTTTTCAACAATGACTATAATATTAACTAAGAAAAACTGATAATCCATTGATTTGCTTTTTAATCAGGAGGAAAATTACAAAGAATAGGAGAATCTAGTCTAAGATTTCATTCAGATCATTAGCCATTTCCATTTATTTAGCAATAAATCACACTTGCTGAGATTAGTAGTTTTATAGCAGCTAATGAACAAGTGCTAACATCTGCCCTTAGAATTACCGCTTCTATTCTCCTGAGTTCACAAGTTCACTGTTGTTGGCAGCCAATTATTGTTTTGAATGAGAGGCCTGCCAAGCAGTATTAGACTGAGAATTTGTTGTTAATGTGGGCCTCACTTCCACCTCAGAGTATGCCAAGGAGAATGATGGGGGTTTGAAAGAACACAACACATTTTTTGGAAATGTAACCCAAAGTCCTTCAAAACAGCTTGTCAAGAGGCTTTCTTGTGGTGAGACTCCTGGGCACAGACATACCATGATAGCTGGCAATGAAATGGCCATGGATGCCCTCAAATACAGAAAAGCAGCCAGTTTGATGGGGACCCCTGGTTCATTCTTCCTCAGTGATCAAGGAACAAAACTGCTTTGTGTAGCTCCTTGAATATGTGTGGTTTATTATTCGTGTTTTCCAATTGAGTTTCTTCTCTGGGTCTGGAAGTGCTATTGACTCTGTAGCAGTGACAAAGGAAGACAATCCGTGACAGATGATTCTATTGTGAGTGGTTATAGAGTACACCTGGAGAAACATTTGGATAGGACCACCTGAACAGAGGGGCAATGATGAAACTGCATGATGAGTGCTGGAGCTTCTAGGAGGAAATGGATAATGACTGGGTAGCCAACACTGGGGATCACAAGAGTACTGGAAGAGTCCACAGAGGGAGGACATGAGGCATCATACAAGCCACATAGTGGTTTACTGTCTTCTTCTTACTTATCATCTTGAGATGTGTTTATTTTTATTGGAAAGGCAGATATACAGAGAGAAGAAGCAACAGAAAGAACTATCTTTAATCCACTTGTTCACTCCCCAAATGTTAATCTGATTCAATCCAAAACCAGGAGCCAAGAGGCAGGAGGCAGGAGCCAGGAGCTTCTTCTTGGTCTCCTATGCAGGTGCAGGGTCCCAAGGCTCTAGACCATCCTCCATTACTTTCCCAGTCCCCAAGAAGGAAGCTGGATGGGAAGTGAAGCAACTAGAACCCAAACTGGTGCCCATGTGGGATCTTGTGCTTCCAGGGGGAGGATTTTACTAATTGAACCATTGTACTGGGTCCAGTCCATTATCTTCTACACACTGTTGTGACCCACTTACCAGTCTGTTCATCATTTTGTAGTTCAAATAGCTACCTGGTATAGATACGTATGAATGAAGTTGATTCTTTGAGTTACATCAAGACTATACAGAGAAGAAAAAAGAAACTGCTAATGACATAACTTGTAGACTAGATTTGGTGTGAGAAAATTCTGAAATCTACTTGGTTACACTCTCTGGTCCAGCCCACACGTTCTAGGGACTCCAAAATCCGTGCTGTCTGACTGACCATCTGAGCTCCTTTGCCTTATTTGCTCCCTCACATCTTCAGCATACAAAATCATACTTGCTCTTTATTGGGTAATTCTATGCACCAGGCACTATGCTAGGTAGATGCCTTTTCATAAAAACGATGGGCAGTATGGTACATATGAAGAACCCGAGAATAAAAGAGGTTTAGCTTTTTGAAGAGAGCATGGCTAACAAAAATTGTTCTTGGGATCCAAGTGGATTTCTGATACCAAGCTTTACACTCTTAGTTGCTATACTCACTTACATACACATATATATACACATGTACTTACAGGTATGGTCATCTATACATATAGCCCTAATATGTGTGAGAGTATGTATATACAGAGGTGTGTATTGATGATACATATACATATACAGAAGTATATATAGATGAATGTGTATGCATTTATCAAAAATATTTATATACACATGCACATACATGCATATGAAATAAATAGCCATAAATATACCTCTGCATATATACATGCATTTATATGTATATATCACTATATATTTCCTCTTAGACAAGTGTGTATTACAGGAGTCTTGGCCTCTATGGCCTCATTTTGTATCTTTTTAGATTTAAGTGTCACTTCTTGCTTTTTCCTCCTATTATTTTCTAAAAGATAAATATAAAATCAAGGTTCTGTCCCAGTTAATCTTTCTACTCACCTTCAGTGCTGTATAGATTAATCATTTTGATGTCACATGCCCAACTGTCCCCTGGGAAAATACAATCAACAACCGCTGGGCAGAGATCAAAGTGTAGAGTCATTTCAACTATACAAATGGGGCCCAGCACGGTAGCCTGGTGGCAAAAGTCCTTGCCTTGCATACGCTGGGATCTCATATGAGTGTCGGTTCTAATCCTGGCAGTCCCGTTTCCAATCTTGCTCCTTGCTTGTGACCTGGTAAGACAGTTGAGGACGGACCAAAGCCTTGAGACCCATGTGAGAGACTTGGAAGAAGCTAAGGCTCCTGGCTTCGGATGGGCTCAGCTCCGGCCATTGCGGTTGCTTGGGGAGTGAATCATTGAATGGTAGATTTTCCTTTCTCTCTCTCCTCCTCTCTGTATATCTGACTTTCCAATTAAAAAAAAAAATAAAAATAAACAAATCCTCAACTATACAAAGGGAAGACTTAAGAATTTATAGTTGTGACGGATTAACTAGCTAATCTTCCCCCTTCAAATGCTGGCACCCCATATGGGTGCAGGTTCACGTCCCAGCTGCTCCACTTCTCATCCAGCTCCCTGCTTGGGGCCTGGAAAAGCAGCAGAAGATGGCCCAAGTCCACAGGACCCAGAAAGAGGCTCCTGACTCCTGGTTTTTGGTTTTGGATTAGCTCAGTGCTGGCCATTGTGGTCATTTGGGAGTGAACCAGAGGATGGGAGCTATTTTACTCTGTTTTTCCTTCCCTGGAAATTTGCCTTTCCCATGAAAATAAATGAATCTTAATAATAATAATTTCAAAAATTTGTAGTTTCTCAGGCAACATGTTTTTACTATCACGTACAGTATACATGTGTGAAAATGCTCTGACACCAGACTAGCAGCTCCAGGCTTGCAACCTTGGTGCTTGGAAAAACTAGGTTTGAGGGCCTGACATGGTAGCTTAGTGGCTAAATCCTTACCTTGTACCCTTGGAATCCCTTATGGGCACCAGTTTGTGTCCTGGCTGTTTCATTTCCTGTCCAGCTCCCTGCTTCTCTGCCTGGGAAAGCAGTCGAGGACAACCCAAAACCTCGGGACCTCGCACCTGTTTGAGAGACTGGGAAGCAGTTCCTGGCTTCTGGATTCGGATTGGTTCAGCTCGGGCCTTTATGCTAAGGAGTGAACCAGTGATGAAAGACAATTTCTTGCTGTCTCTCCTTCTCTCTGTGTATCTACCTTTCAATAAAAATACATGAAATTTAAAAAAGAAGAAGAAAAGAAAACCTGGGTTTGAATATTGGTACCATCATGTGAAAATTGTATTGCCTTGAGTAAGGCTTTTTCTCATTGGTGACATAGAAATCGCCTTTCTGGGTATTGAGAACCTATTGAGTGTAGGCATTGGGCTAAACATTGGTGCTCTAAGATGTGTGCTTTGCCATACCAGAGAGCTTGCTCGTAGTCCAGCAGCAGTTCATACAAATCATGAGTGAGGTCTGCAAGATGCATATTCCCAGACCCACCCCACAATCAGAGATTCTGTTTCATTTGACCTGGGAAAAAATAAAGGATCTGCAGTTCTTAACTGCAGGTGCAGGTGACTGGGGGACCACACTTTGGGAAACTATAGGGTAAAGAAAACAAAGCCCCAGAGGGACAAGCACAATGTTGTGTCTTAAATGCAGGGGGGACACTAGGTGCTGACAGAAGGTTCCAGACCTTTGGAGCAGCAAAGGAGCAATGAATTCCAGAGTAGGGTGCTGGGAACTGTCATAGAAGGCCTCACAGCAAGGACATTTCAGCTGAATGGGGCATTAGCCAAATGGAGGAAAGGTGTTTTCTGGGGCCAAGGAGGCATTTGGAAAGAAAACAGTGAGAACAAGGCCAGAAAGGCAGCCAGGTTGGAGTGCACACAGCCCTGTTCAGCATATGCTCTGAAAGCGGGCACCCAGAAATGAGGTGGTTTCACTAGCAGGCTAGAGAGAGACAAGGTTAGTTCTGACTGTTAGGAAAATGATTTTGACTTCAGTGTGAAGAAGAGCATGACTGGCTTGGAGAGCAGATGACATCACCCAGATTTTCAGAGTTAAGGGAACCACAGGAGGAAGTCTTCAGTTTTTATGCATGGGGATCTCAAAATATTCACGGAAAATGGAACTAAAAGAAGTTTATTTTGGCACAAAAAAGATTTGAGGTCCATGCATGATTTTTTTTTTCACAATATATATCTTCAATGGACTGTTCCAAGGGCCCTTGGATGCATGGATTTCTAAATCCTTTTTGCATGAAAATAAAAACTGTCCATAAATGTGTTGAATTCCTCTTGTATCCAGTACCCAGTAAAGAGCTGAAAAAAATGGAGAGTCAGCTCAAGAGAAGGATGAACTTTTTACTTTTGCAAAACTCTGGTATTTTGGAGACTAATGGAGGCATGGTTATAGATAAGTCTTCTCACAAAAAAGGGTGGTAGGGTGAAAAAAGGCAGCAGGTGATTAGAATCCCAAGAAATAGCAACACAGACAGGATGGGCAGTAAAGGAGAGCCCCTTTTGGAAGGTGTATCAGAATAGCATAGAGACATATGCTAAGTTGGTAACCATGGTAAATTCAATGGAAAAAACTAATGTCAGCTGCTATTATTATTTATTTTGCTTTCTACTTACCAAGTGGACTAGTATTTTTGTGTTATTAATAACTCTCATGTGCAAGGCTATAATGACCAAAAAAAAAAAAAAAAGAATGGTCGGCTTAACTCTGGGGGCAGAAGACAGACATGTAAGTTTACATCTCCTTGTTAATTCAAGAATCGCTTTTCTGAAACCTGTTATGTTGTTGTGTTGTGCAGTGAAGGACTTGGTCTCTGCAGTGGACAAGCTCACCCGGGCTCCAGGTGTAAGACAAACATGAGGCTGCTGAGGGTGTGTTTTGCCCGTGTCAAGGTGAACAGACTGAAGGGTGTCACCAATGAGAAGCTACATCAGTGTAGTAGAGACAATGCTGATTGGAGAGTTTAGAAAAAAGGATGGTCATGAGATACAATGGACCAGAAGAGTCTGAAAAGAGAAGGTGGGCTTTTAGCACACTACTGTTAAAGGATTAAAACACAAGCCTTTCGGGATAAAGTGTAAAGAGCGCCAACTCCAGGTCTGATCCTCCTAGAACCTCTACTAAGAGTGTCCTGTTTCTCTTCCTGTGCCTTGGCTGTGTGTTCTGGGAAACTGCACGCAGCCAGCTCGCAGCACTTGTCTGCTTTTACACACACACACACACACACACACACACAAGCGCGTGCATCCACCCACTCTCACCCCCACCTGTTCAGGTGCTTCCAACCGGTCATTTCTCAGAGAGTCTGAGCTGGGGGGGGTCCAGGGGAACAAGTGTTCGCAGTGAAGTAGGGTTGACCTGTAGGTTTTGGGTGATTTCTTTGTTGCAATAATGAGATCAGGTGCTTCCAACAGGTCATTTCTCAGAGAGTCTGAGCTGGGGTTCCAGGACAACAGGTGTTCGCAGTGAAGTAGGGTTGACTTGTAGGTTTTGGGTGATTTCTTTGTTGCAATAATGAGATCAGGTGGTTCCGTTCCAAAGGCTAACCAGATGAACCGTGTTGTGTTTCAGAGCAAGAACCTGGGAGTAAGGCGGGCGCTTAATTTCTGGATCTGCTTTTTATCCACTGGGTGACCTTCGACCATCTATTCCATTGCCTCAAGCCCCAGTCTTCAGCACCTAAAATTTTGGATAAAGATGCCCACCTCCTAGAGGATGTTGGGGGGAGGTGGATAATGTCCAGAAAGCTTGGGGCACCACACTGGCCACGCAGTGGCGAGCTTCAAATAGAAAACCGTCGAGCGACCAATCCAGGGCTATTGTTATTGATAACCTGGAAGACTGGCAGCAGATGCAACAGCCGCAGTGCCTCGGACCCTCAGGCTCCGCCCGGCACACCACCAGCGTCCTAGAACTTAAAGGGACTTTCGATGGGCGGAACCTGGAACGGATAGGAGCCCGGAGTCCTCGCGTGGGCGGAGGCCGTGAGAACCGGCGCGGGGGTGGGTGGGTCGCTGTCCCCGGTCACAAGACGGTGGTCCCCTCCCGCGGCCCGGCTGGTCCCTGGGAAGGGAGGCTGGGCTCGGCTGCCGGGGCCGGGGGGCCTGTTGTGAGGCGGGAGCAGGAACGGAGGGGAGGGGCGACTGGGGGAATTTCCCCGCCTCTCGCCCTTGCTCCATAAATCACCGCAGCCGCGGCGGCGGCAGCGGCGGCGAGCTGGGAAGTGCGCGGACCCGTAGCGCGGCGTGGTGGCACCAGACACCTCCCTTCCTTCCACCTCTTTCTTTCGGTTGTGGGTTTTTTTTGCTGGTTGTTCGCTCGTTCGTTTGTCCGTCCACCCCTGTCCCCAGTCCAAGCCTCCGCGTCTCCCTCCCCGCTCGGGTGGCTGCCCCGGCGGCCGTAGCTCGGTGGCCGTTCTCCCTCCGGTGCCGCCGTCGCCACCACCTCGCTGGGGACTCCGGGGAAGGGGGAAAAAGCCGCGCGGTTCGCGGCGCCGACTGTCAGCCCCGCAGTGCGCGCACTCAGGCTCCCGGAGACCCTCGGCACACCGCGGGGAGCGCTCCGGCGGCCGCTTCCTCTCCCGCCCAACGCCGAGCCGGGCGATGGTGGCCGGCAGCGCTCCCGCGCTGGAGCCGGGCGCCCCCTAAGTTTGGGAGCCGCCGCCGCCGCCGCAGCAGCAGCAGTGTGGAGACGAGTCTGCAGAAGAGGAAGAAAGTTTTGCGGGCTGCGTGGAACGGGGCCCAGGCGCACCTCCGGCGGCTCCCTCTCTGCGTCCCAGCTCCCCGAGCCCCTCGGCGGGGCGTAGCGAGGAGGCTGCATGGCCCGCGAGCAGGAGGACGAGGAGACGGCGGGGGCGGCCGCCCTGGCACAACACTGTCCGGGCTCGCCTGGCTGGGCCGGGGCCGGGGCTCGGCGGCCGCCCCTCTGGCTGCTCTGCCTGGCGGCGTGCTGGCTCCTGGGCGCCGTGGCCGACGCAGACTTCTCCATCCTGGACGAGGCGCAAGTGCTGGCGAGCCAGATGCGGAGGCTGGCGGCGGAGGAACTGGGAGTCGTCACCATGCAGGTAAGCGACCCCATTCGCGGCGCTGGCCTTGCCCGGCAGCCTGCCTTTCCCCTTTGCAAAGAAACGCCTCCCAGTGCCCGGTGCAGGTCTCCTGGTCGTGCACCGACTGCTCTTGGCCGGCACAAAGCCCCCACCCCACCCGACTTTTCTGTCCTGTGCACAGAATCGACCCCAGCCCCTTTGGCACGCACTGCCCACCCCTCGCTTTCGCCTCTGTAGGGTCCCCCTTCCTTCCACAGCTTGTGTCTGTTGAGCTCCAGCTCCTTGACCTCGGGCACGATCCTCTGGTTTCCTCCGCACCTCTCTTCCCTCATCTGCACACCTTTCTTGGTCAGTTACCGCCCCGCCACCGCTGCAAACTCCCGTCTGCTCTTTGTGTGTCCCTATGCTAAGGCAGCCGGCTCCATCGGCCTCCGACGAGTTTCCGAGGCCCCAGCCCCAACCCTCCCGGGACCACTCCTCTGGTGCCCCAGGCCAGCGAGGCGCGCACCGCAGGGAAGGCACCGGCTAAGGGCGCGGCTGCTCCCGGGCGTTCTGGGTCCCCGCGGAGAGCGGCCCCGCGCTTCGCTCCCTGCCGGGTGCGTTGGGGGAGGGGCCGGCCTGGTGGATTCCTGTTTAGATTCCGACTCCGGTCCTGGTGGGCGACTCTTTTTGTTGCTTTCAGCTTTGGTTGCGCGCTATCTGCCCCATGCAGTTGGGGGGGGGGGTGCTGTTTGGGGTGTGAGTGTGTGTGTGTTCGCGCGCGCGCCTGGGCCTTTGGGGGAGAAGCGAGGAGAAAGGGAGAGATGAAGGCGGTCGCCGTCTCTCCCGAGTGTTTACCACGCGGGTCCTCCCGGGGAGTGGAGGCGGGCGCGCCAGTAAACCTCGCCCGCTGCTGATAGGCACTGGCGAGGGTCGCGGGGACGTTACTACTGTGAACCACCGAGGTAAAAATCGCCCCACGGCCACCACCTGGAGATTCTAGCTCGCCGTTATTTTAGTGTTGCGGGCCAGAAGCACCCACTCGATTAGGGGCGCTTGAGGTGAGATCCCCAGTCTAACACCCTCTTAGGTAAAATCATCCCATTTCTCTAACACTCCCACGACAATAATGGGTGACGGATAGGGTCTTCGAAAGAGCGGCGTTTCCAGGAAAGTGTTCTTGGAAGAGAATTCTGAGACCGTCGCTACTCCGGCCGCCTTTCCACCTCCCACCGGGAGAAGTGTTTTTTGTGTTTGGGATTCAGGTTTCTGATCTTTTTCTTTTTTCTTAAATTCTTTGTACCCTCACTTCTGCCTCTTGTCGAGAGAATACGATTTTCCTAAATTTAAGTTCCACAGACATTTTCCACTGTCGAAAAAAAAAAAGTCTGTTTTGCTGTTGAGGGGAAGGTGGAGGTGTGGGTGGTTTGCTTGGAAGATCAGTTTACGTTTGCACACACCCGGCCCTGAAGTGCAGTCGGGTCGGCTTTTATTCATTTGCATAATAATAGGTAAGACTTAAATATATCATTTTCCCTTTCTGTGCAAATCCTTGATGTTCATCTTCAGTTTTTTCTTTTTCCCATCTGGATTTTTCTAATTTTTTTTGGCTATTGCTTAGTTCCTCGGAGGGAAAGGACTTTTGGAGGTGAAGGAAAATTAGTTTTCTTCCCAGCGGCGAATGTTTAGATCCGGGGTGCACACAGAATTGTGTGGCGTCTTTGGAGGCGGGGATGTTGAGCCGGGTTTTGCAGCTTTGGATCTTGCTGCAGGGGTTAGTTGGCGGTTGCCACCTTCATTGCATTGCCAGGACGGGCCATGTAGGGTCTTCCACCCCCCCCCCCATTCCTGTAAGCTTCAGGACTTGATTTTTCTTCACTGTTTTTCACCCGAGCCTTGACAAAAGGTGAAATTGGATCGCCACACATTGTCATTCAGGTAGGGATCCAAAGCAAATGTAGTTTTAAAAGGCTTCGCTGTTGAAAAGGAGACACTTCAGTCAAAAGCTCTGGTCGGCAGGGGGTTTGTGCCCAAATGGCCCTTTATCTCCTCCCAACTGGCCTCATTCTAACACCTTTGCCACCTCATTGTGAAAGCCGACCTCCTGCGTCCAGGGTTTTGTCTGGCAAAATGTGAAGTGGCTTCTCTCCCTTGCTGAAAGGAGCCAACGCACACACACTGCATCTAAAAGTTCTGTCGCTGTACTTGGTTTGCCACTTGCCTCTGCGAATATTGGGAGAAGTGGAGTCTCTTTGGGGAGAATATTTGTAAAAACAAATTAAGAGAATTAAGTTGAATAGCAGTTAGATGTCCGGCTCCTAAAGATTTTAGGCCTCAGTTCTGCCTTGCAAATGTTTGGGGTCTGTTCAGTGGTTCTGCAAGGCTGTAGATTTAGTTGTCTTAATGTAGGTGATGTAGCTCTCCCTTGGAGGATGTTGGATTTTACCTGTGCAGAGCTGGGCTGTTGTGCAAGGGTTGTCTGAAGGTGAGTTGGGTCAGATCCCTGGAGGGATCCTTCCCCCCCCCCCCCAAGACATACCTTTCGCACTTAAGGGATAGGATACCTTTCCCACTTAAGGGATTGGCTGCTGTCACCTGACCTTGGCATTTCGAACACAGTGTGGACTTCTCTATGACAGCACCTCATTGGTAAAGAAAAAAAAATGGTAGGTCAGTTTATATAAAAAGCCAGTTTTCAGTGGCTTCTGCTGCTGAAAATCTCATAAGACAGTTTTTCATGCTGTGAAATTGCAAAGTGGCCCTTCAAGCCCGGCCTCGTGTCGGGCACAATTTCCAGGGCCCCACGTGCCCTGTTCAGTGGGATGTTGGGAAGGTTACTTAACAAAAACAGAAACCAGGCTTCTTTCTGCTCTGTGGTTTCCGGTGACGTGGGACCTGTGCCTGTGTAGAGGACAGTGCGAAACCTACTCCGCCTCCCATGTTGTCTTGGAGAAGTTTGCTAATGGTGACTGTTTCGTCACTGTTGTTTCTTTTTAATAGTGGACAGAAATGTTGGAAAAAAATATTTTGATTTACAGCAACCAATTATGCAAGTGCTCTGGGAAAACTGCCACTGGATGCTGTCTTTCCAGGACCAGACATCATGCATCATGGGTTGGGGGAGCGGAACTGAAAAGCTAATCATTCTCTCCTCGGGGGTCTGGCTGCCCTGTGGTCTGAGGATCAGTGTGCGGCTGTGTCTGGCGAGACTGGTTTCTGCTTCTTAATCCACACAGCAGGATTGTGACCAGGCAGCCTCAGGAATAGGAAAGAACCCTATCTATCCTGGGTGTCTGGGTACCTGAGTTCCTGCTCTGCTACCTACAGGTTGGGTGATTTGTAAATGTCAAGTTGTCCATATGATTCTTGCTAGAGGCTCACTCTGAATGTAATGGCACCTGTTAACTTGAGGGCACCTGTTTTGGCATGATGCTGAACTGGAGACACGTTGATGGATGTGGTGGTTCTTAAATGGAGAATTGCTTGTTGAAAGCTTACTGAGCACGGAGCACTGTGCTTAGGTGTTGAGGTTTTCCAGCACAGGTGCTAATGGCTGAAGGAGGAGGTAAGTTTGCACAGGTAAAACAGTTAAGTAACAATGCCTGCTTGTTAGAAGGCGGATCTGCTTTGGGAGCCATTTCATCAGGCACTTATAAGGCCCATTTAACATTATATAACAATACAGGCTTCTTAACAGCAAGCCCCTGGCACGTGGCCAGTGTGCCTGCTTTAGTGTTAGTACTAACACAGCTCTGGTAGGCTGAGCACACTCAGTATGAACTTGGCAGACACACCGGCAGGTTGGTCAGACAGCTGCTGTATGGGGCCTGGGAGGGAGGCTTGTGGTGGGGGCTGGGTGTCTCCCGCTTGGGGCACAAGAAATACCAAAAGCATAAATTGGAACCTGGACTCCAGTGGAAGAAAGTATAGCAAGAAGGAGCAGTTGATACTTCAGGAACTTAAGAGGGCTCAGCAGGGCAGAGGTGTGGATTGAAAATACAGCTCCGTGTTGTAAATGACAAACAGGCAGGCTTGCTCTGCATACAGCAAAACAGCCATGCATGAACTTCTTGGTTTGGTTTTATGTATTGCCAACAGACTTTTGGAGGGCTTTGATTCTCTAAGGGATCTTGGGTTAGGCTAAACTGAAAGTAGTGACTAAGGCTGGGTCCATGTCCTTAATCTCCATAATGATGAAAGTAGGCACCAAATGAGGCCCTCAGATATAGGCAGCCAGCAAGAGGCATAGGGGCGTTGGACTGCAGAGGGTTAGTGCAGCGTGAGAGGGGTGCCCCTGCCATGTTGGGAGCACTGAGGAGTCCTCAAGCCCCTCTTGTGGAGATAAGGAAGCCAGTCACTTTGCTCTTGACCATTTCAGTGAAATGTCTGTACTTAGTGGCAGAGCCTTAAACATGAAGGGTTAACAAATCTATTCATCAGACCCTTCTGATTCTTTCTGGTGGTATCACACAAGGGACACCTGAGCTGGAGGGGAGCTCTAGCTCCCGTGTCCCTTGGTTGGGTTCCCATAGCTTCTTTCTTTGACCATTACTCCAGAGCTTCTGTGGTTATTGGACATGGGTGTCTTGATGGCCCTATTGCAACCACACACTGCTTTGTAGTCAGATTTAGCAAGTTTTTTATTCTTTAAGATTTATTTATTTTTATTGGAAAGTCGGATATACAGAGGAGGAGCCAGATGCCTCCTCCAGATCTCTCACACAGGTGCAGGGTCCCAAGGCTTTGGGCTGTGCTTGACTGCCTTCCCAGGCCACAAACAGGAAACTGGTTGAAAGCAGGGTAGCTGGGACACGAACCGGAGGCTCCCGTGCTGGGCCCAGGTTTGGTAAGTTTTTTACCTTCTCCTAAGTCATGTGCATCACACCAGCACTAGCCTGGTTGACAATGGTTTGAATGTGTAACTGGGCAATATGGAATGATTGGGTGGGGGCAGGGAATCACTTGCATTTAGAAATAATGATTTGATTCTGTGCCCTTTTGTACAATAAAAGCATTAGTGGAAAGTCTGTTGCATTGCATCTTTGGGGAATTGAATACTTGGAGTAGAAGAAAGCTGCTGATTAAAGGGTGACTTGGTTTGAATGAGTCCAAGGAAAAGCAGGAACAGTTTCTGTGTGCATAGTCCTTCCTCCCTAACACTTGACTCAGCTGGCCTGGTCCCTCCTGCTAGTTCTATTTCCCCTGCCAGTGGTATTTGAGTGTTGGAAGGGCTCAGGGGATGGGAAGGAGATGGTTTCATGCTTTCTAACAGGTTGCTGCTATTTCTGGTTGCTGCTTGAGGAGTTCCTTCCTTGAGCTTAAGTGGATGAGCAGGCAGGAATTTTGCAAAACGCTGGCATTGTGGTAGTAGATGGAATGGGCTTTGTTTGGGATCCGCTTAAGCCTGCTGTACAAATACACTGGAAATCAAATTATGAAGGAACAATTTTGAGCCAATTATTCATGGTATAATTTCTGACGTGTTATTAAATTGTAATGATCTCTAGTGTCTTTCCACTTAACTGCAGGAAAGCTATTTGACAAGATAACGAAGTATCTGGCACAGGGATCTAACCTCAGAACAGGTTGTAAACAGAAAAAACAGCAGGATGGTCTGTGTAGTGCTGGGGGCACAGAACCTGGAAGGCAGCAGCGGTGAAGATCTTGTGCCCAAATGAAAAGGAGACGAATCTTTTGGCAGTTGCAGCTCTGCTTGCCATCAGTATGGTGCCCCTGTGTTTCTAGGGTACCGCGTGTAGATCTCAAGGATGTGCTGCCAAACCCTTCTTTGGGGCTTCTGATGAAAATAGTGGAGCTATTTTCCTGCGAAACTGTTTTACTAAAAAGACTGTAAATGTAGTCAAGCATTTTAAAAGTAGCGTGAAAATCCCTGCCTCCCTTTCTCCCAACTTAAACATTATCAACTTGTGATCAGCTTGGTTTCACCTCCGCCTCTGCCTCCACCAGCTCTTCCACTCTCCCCCAGATTATTCTGAAGTAAATTTCAGACATCACATGACTGTTGATAAGATTTTGTTGCATTCTTATGCTTTGAAGATTTATTTACTTATTTGAAAGGCATGGTTAAAGATAGAGGGAGTGTGGGTCCAGCATGGTAGCCTAGCAGCTAAAGTCCTAGCCTTATGCGCACTGGGATCCCATATGGGTGCTGATTTGTGTCCCAGCGGTCCTGCTTCCCATCCAGCTCCCTGTTTGTGGTCTGGGAAAGCAGTGGAGGACGGCCCAAAGCCTTGGGCCCACGTGGGAGACCTGGAAGAAGCTCCTGGCTCTTGGTTTTGGATCAGCTCAGCTCCAGCTGTCGAGGTCACCTATGGAGTGAATCAGCAGATGGAAGATCTTTCTCCTCTTCTCTGTATATCTGCCTTCCCAATGCAAATAAATCTTAAAGATGGGGAGACAAAGGGAGAGCGCAAGAGAGTGGAGGAGACAGAGATTGAATGAGAATGAATGTTTTGTCTGCTGGTTCACTCCCCAGATGGCTGAAATGGGAGTGGCTGGTCTAGGCCAGAGCAAGGAACCCAGAACTTCATCCAGGTCTCCCACAAGGATGGCATCCAGTGCTGTCTTACCAAGCTCATTGGCAGAGCGCTGGATCAGAAGTGGAGCACTTGAAACGATGTATATTCTTTGATGTGGATGCTGGTGGGATTAGTCACAGTGCCACAACACTGGCTCTTGCATTCTCATTTAATATATGTATTTTTTAAAATGCTTTATAATATACGGAATATATTGGCAAAGTAGTGTATAGGACTTTTCAGTTGACAAATCAATACAGATACCTTGGAAGCCTTAACGCTTCCTGGTGATGTGTCTAAACAGCTTCCACACAGTGTCTACACACAGCAAGTACCTTTGCCTGGCAACCTCCTCAACCTTCTAGGGTTAAAGTCAAGTTTGAGGAACCTCCAGTGGGGCTTCCTAGTTGTGCCTTCTGGCGCTGGCTTTCTTGTCTGACTTCCCCCCCCCCCACAAGTCTTTAAGGCTCCTTTTTTTCTTAGTGTATGGATTATAGTCTGGGTATTTGTATTTGATTCTGCATGAACTGGCTGCTGTTCTCACTTCCAGAAGAGGTAAGAGTGAGGAAAAACCAAGGTGAGAAGACGAAGTGGGAGGGAGAGGCAAACAGAAGAGGGATAGCTGGACTGTGTACAGGTGTGTCAGAAAATGCGCTCAGTATGCTACATTGAAGAGCTGGAGACATAGAGGGTGCAGGAATTACTTGGTACCCCAGTGCCTTTTACTGGGATGTTCCTGCCTTGTGAGGGAGCACCCCAGAGTGACTTGAGTCAGAATTGGAAAGATGTGTTCTGGAATCTACTGATAGTTGCTACATGAAGTATTCATAGGGGTCACAGCATGAACAATGTGGACCAGTAGAGAGTAATGTTGGATATTGTTGGCTAAGGGTACAGCGAGGGCTAAAGGAGATATGGTGACCCTCAGCCTGGGATTGTTGCCCGTGGGGGGCTAATGTTGATATATCTCTGTTTTTAGAAGAAGCTGGATGCCTGGTTTTATTGGAGATCTCTTGATTCTTAAAATGTTGACAACTAACTTATTTATTTTCTTTAAAAAACAGGACAGAAACCACTTTGTGGGTCAAACCAAACAGGTCTGCAGGCCTGATCAGGCCAGAGGCCACCAATTTGCAATGTCTGGGTTGGAATTATGCACAGGTTTCGGGAAGTTAAGCCAGGTTTGCAGGAAACAGGTTGTGTAGTATAAAAGAGAACTTTTGATAGAGGAGTTCTAAAAAGGATTTCCTTGAGACAGGAGTTCCTTGTCATCCTAATACCTTCAGGTATTCACTGAATGTTTATTTTGTACCAGGAACCGTATTAGGCTTAAGAGATCCATTAGCTAATTTCTGATATACCATGAAAGAAGAGGTACTAGGTGATCAGAGAATACATATGAGTATATTAGCCAATCTGGGAGTAAATAGGAGTTCTAGAGGCCTCCTTGCAAAAGTAGAATGAGTAGAATTGTTTGGGCATGGTAGGATAGCTTAGAGGGAGGCAGAGTAATGAAGTTACCAGAAGGGTCCTTATTGGAGGTGAGGGGAGCACCTTTTAGGATTGGGGAGATGTGATTAAAGGTTTGGCATCTGCAGAGCTAGAGGGAAAAGAATGTACAAGAAGAGATTGGAGAAGTAGGTGGAGATAAGGCTGTGGGATGCTTGCATCCTCCATGTCACTCCAATCTCGTTTATGAGGCAGGTTACACAACAACTCACAATGGCTTGACCAAGAAAGGAAACTGCTGTCCCAGGGAAATGACCAGTTCTGGAGAGGTCTTTGTGTAGGCTGTTTTAGGAGTGGTCAGTACTCTGTTTCTCTCTTTGCAAGCCCACTTCTTTTTTTTTTTTTAATTATTTATTATTTAACTTCATTAATTACATTGTATTATGTGACACAGTTACATAGATACTTGGGTTCTCCCCACCCCTCCCCAAACCCTCCCACCATGCAAGCCCACTTCTTAAGTACCTCTTTTTGTTTCAACTGGTTTGCAGTAGCTACCCCTGTTTTTGAGTTGGAAGTTAGCTGTGCCTGTGCCTGGAGCCTGAGTTCCTTGGGTTTGGGGGTGTTGTGAAGAGAGGAAATGAGAATCTGGAGGGAATGTGTACCCTAGGCAATGCAGCAAGAGTAATTTGGGATTCAGACACTTTCGCCAGCAGCTGCCAGGCCCTGCCCTATCTCTGTGTTCCTCTTCCCCAAGTCCCACTCGAGAGAGGCCTGGAAGTGTTCTTCCTGCCCTCGTACCTGTGCAGGCTGGCTGACCACACTGCATTCTGTCCTGAATGTTTGTCTCAAGTCCAGACCCAGCAGGCCTCTGCTGGACCTACCCTCTCTGGTGTACAGACCAGAGTGCCTGGAGAAAGGAGAAAGGCCTGAAGCAGTCAAGTCTGCACCCCTCCGTGCAGGGCCGAGGCTGTCTGGGCATCGCAGCAGTAGTGAGTGGTAGATTGAGAACTCCAGTTGTGGTCATTAGAATCTAGCCTTTGACCCTGGCATGATACTGTTTCACGCTCCACTTGCCACCCAGTTCCCTCTTTATGGTTTGAAAAGCAGTGGCGGCTGGCTCTTCCTTCTCCTGTCTTTGGATCAGCTCAGTTCTATTCCCGCCATTGGATCCATCGGGGGAGTGAAGTAGATGAAAGGTCTCTCTCTGTGCTTTTCTCTTTATGCCTTTTCCAGTAAAAACAGCCAAATAAAAACAAAACAAAGTACATAATACACATACATATATATATAGTATTTAAAAACCAGGGAAGAAACAATTTTGTTTAGTATTTGCTTATGAAAAAACATGGAAGAAAATTCCACATGTACTGTTTAGGCAAAGTTCTATTGTCTTAAACTTATTTATTTATTTAATACAAAAGGTAGAATAATAGAGACAGAGGTCTTCAAGCCACTGGTTTATTCCTCACATGGCCACAATGGCTAGGCTAAGCCAGGAGCTTCATTCAGTTCTCCTGCATGGGTGGGTGCCTTCCCAGGCGCATTTGCAGGGAGATGGATCAGAAGTAGAGCAGCCAGGACACCAGCTGCCACCCATATGGGATGAAGGCATCAGGGCTGCAGCTTTACAGTGCAATGTCCGCCCCCAGTGTTCTATTCTAAAAGTGGATTTTATGATCTGTATTTCTCTTCCAAGAAATTAAAAGTATGAAATTCTTTAATTTTTTATGAAAATTGTATTAGTGTTAAAACTTTGAAAAAGTTGTTTATTTGATTTGTTCATGAAATTGTCATTTGAATTCCTCTTTACCTTGCCCTTTTTTTTTCCTGAAGGTAACTTCAAAGATATCTTTAAAATCATCTTCAGAAAAAAGTTAACTTTTCTGAAGATTCATATAGCCAAATGACTTCTGTCTTAATTACAGTTTGGAAAGTTGCAACACCTAAATACCAGAGTGCATCAGCTGAAAAATAGCTTATGGCTCACCTTTCCCTGGAAATGGTATGCTTGATTGTAATTGTATGGTAGAAGCTAGTGTGGAGTAAATTCTTATCTTGTACATGATAATGGCTTGGTTCTCTTCCAACCATAACAGTTATTTTAAAGGTGCAGTCAAAGCTCATGACTTCGATTCCTCTGGGATTTAAAAATAATATTTAAAAAAATATATTTCTTGCATGGCGTATTTAAAAAGATACTTTGAGGCCCTGGTAGAAGAACAGTGAAAATCAGCAAGTCTGTGAGAAATGCATCTGAATTTTTAATTAGGCTTTGAGTTGTTTCTTCAAAGTGTGGAGACATCATTAGTGATGTAAGTCGTGTTGCATTAGCAGAGACTGACATTTTACTTCAAACGCTGAGAGTGCAGCTGTCCTGTGCAGATAAAAGTTGCCAAGTGCGGAATAGCAAGGTGGATCGGTAGATAATTAGCTGTCCCACATTACTGCGGTGTGGAAGAAGCCTGCCCGTCATGGGCAGGAAGGGGGGATTATTAGCGGGAGAAAATCCAAGTGTGTCATAAAGCAATTGGCATCACTTCAGCTGCGGCAGAGCTGATAAGGCCTGTGTTAAGGAAACAACACAAACCCAGGCCAATGTGTAAGATGGCCAACTTTTCCTTTTTTTTTTTTTCTTTCTAAAATCTTTTCAAAACAGGAGATAGCCAGAAATGAATGATCCACGGAAGCACAGGTTCATCCAACTTCATGTGTAAAATAACTAATGAGCTCAAAATAATCATGTTTTCGTGTTACTTGGTGAAGCAGTGAGGATTCCATCCATCGAGGGAAGAGCACAGAGAGCCCTCCGACGTTGGCAGTTATCATACTGTGGGTGCCATGAAGAGAAATTTGACGTATATTGGCTCCTTGATTGGAATTGCATGCAGTACATATCAGTGATTTCAGGAGAGCTTTATTTTTCATATTGTTAGTTGTGGCATATTGTGTATATTTAAATATTTTTAAAGATTTGTAATCATTGCACTCATCTCTGAGAAATTAGTCTAGAAAGACCTATTGGATTTCTTCTTTTTTTAAAGACTTATTTATTCATTTGAAAGGCAGAGTTACAGAAGGGAGGTGGGAGAGGTCTTAACCAGTGACTTCTCAGATGGCTGCAATGGTTGGGGCTGGGCCAGGTTGGAACCAGGAGTCAGGAGCTTCAGGGTCCCCCACATGAATGCCGGGACCCGGGTACTTGGGCCATCTTCCACTGCTTTCCCAGGCACATTAGCAGGGAGCTGGAATGAAAGTGGAGCAGCAGCCAGAACTGAAGCTGGTGCTTGTGAGATACCAGCATTGCAAGTGGCAGCTCCTGTGAAGGGGCGTTTTACAGATGAGGTGCAACAAGTATCTGTTTGGGTTACTTCTTGTGCCTCTAATTCCTTTTACTTTTGCTCATTGCTTTTTCTATAGCCAATGCCTATTGCAATAGCCCAGAGGCAGGAGAGAATGGTGGGGGTTGGCTACCACGTTCTGAGTGCCGATGCCCTTGGCCGCCATTGGCGAGAGTCAGCTGTGTGTGCCCCTTGCTGCTGCTTCTGCCCCTTTCCCAGGGAGACTCTCAGTTGCAGGCTACTGCTGCCTCTTGGTGTTTGGGGAGGAAACATAGGATGCTGGAGGTGCTTTTTTGGTTGAGGGGGGGAAGGTGGAGGGAAATGGAAATCTGTTATATCCAGAGATGGCTTTAGCTGCTGTAAAATGGGGACATACGGCCTTTCTTCATCATGATATGGTTAGCCCGGACGTGGACTGTGGCATGATTAAGTATCAGACATTGCACCAAACCGATGGTCTAACCATCCTTTGGTGTATGGCATTTTGGTAGTTACTTTCAAATCAACTTTTACTTCTAAAGTAGTAAATTTGTATTTACTGTGTCAGTTTCAACCAGACCTTCCCTTGGTACTAAAGATTTTAAATGTTTCAGAGGAAGCCAAGTACCTAATAGCACACATGGTAGGTGTCTAAGTATTAGTTGATCTTGATGCTTAATTGATGTTAGAGGAAATTGGACTGCATTTAGGAATGTAAAAAAACGCAAAAATGTACTGGAAGCTACCTTATCCTGAAGGTTAGAATTTATGAACAAATATTCATTGAGATCACACTGTGTATCAGGTATTGCTTAATTTTGCATCAGATAGTTTAAAAAAGAGAGACGTAGTCTACTTCTCACCCTTCTAGGTGAAATAAACATTCAACAAGCATATTAACAAGTCTTAAGTTGTAAATTTTAAGTAGTGTTAGGAAGGAAACCGCTTTTAGAAAGATGGCTAAGGGGGTCCTTTCAAGCATTTAAGTAGGGGTAGGTGTTGCCCACAGCAGCTGAGCCACCCCTTGGGATGCCGGTATCCCATATCTGAATGTCTTGAACTCTGGCACCACTCTCCACTCAGCTTCCTGCTAAGGCCTACCCGGGGATGGAGCAGTAGATCCCTGCCACCCACGTGGAGACCCCATGGAGTTCCGGCTCCAGCCAGGGCTGTTGTGGGGTTCAGAGAGAGAACCTGCAGATAGTTTGCTCCTTGTCTCATCTGCCCTAACCGGTTTCACAGCCTGTCAAACATAGACATGATACTTTTTAAAAATTAACTCAGATGTGTGATTGTATTTTTTTTTCTTAAGCTCTCTACAGGTTCCCCCTCTGAATCGGTAAAATCTCATATTTCAAGTGGCCTTGGCAGCAGAGCGAGCTGTTCCCTGCTACCTGAGACCCTTCCCCCTCCACCCCTCCGGGTCACAATGTTCTTTGAACACTCCAAGCACATACCTGCCCCAGAGACTTTGAACTTGTGGTTCCTTTTGCTTGGGAGACGCCAGAAGCCAGCCTTGTCAACCCTCTCTTTTTTTTTTTTTTTTTTAAAGATTTATTCATTTTATTACAGCCAGATATACACAGAGCAGGAGAGACAGAGAGGAAGATCTTCCGTCCGATGATTCACTCCCCAAGTGAGCCGCAACGGGCCGATGTGTGTCAATCTGAAGCCGGGAACCTGGAACCTCTTCCAGGTCTCCCACGCGGGTGCAGTGTCCCAATGCATTGTGCCGTCCTCGACTGCTTTCCCAGGCCACAAGCAGGGAGCTAGCTGGATGGGAAGTGGAGCTGACCATATGGGATCCCGGGGCTTTCAAGGCGAGGACTTTAGTCGCGTGGCCACGCTGCCAGGCCCAACCCTCTCTATCTTTAAAAAACATTGATTTATTTTTATTGGAAAGGCAGATTTACGGAAAAACGGAGAGAAAAAGAGAAAGATCTTCCATCTGCTGGTTCACCCCCCAAACGGCTGTCATAGCTGGCCAAGCTGAGCCGATCTGAAGCCAGCAGTTTCTTCTGGATCTCCCACATGGGCGCAAGAGCCCAAGCACTTGGACCGTCCTCCGCTGCCTTTCCAGATCATGAGCAAAGAGCTGGATCGGAAATGCAGCAGCTGGGTCGCGAACTGGCGCCAAGAGTTGCAGCACTTGAAGACGGAATTAGCCTGTTGCGCCATCGGCCACCCCCAAGTCTGATTTAAAAACAGCACCCTCCATCGCCTTTCCTATGGCTCCTTCCCCTGTTCTTGCCATTGCTTGCCCCGCCCAGTGACCTCTCACGGATGTAAACACCGGTTCTTTTGCAGCTGTCTTCATGGCGCTTTGCCCAAGAGGGTGAATAGTGCAGCCACTTAACTGGTTGCTGAGGAAGTGATGGGAAAGAGAAGCCAGTTAAGACTGAGGTGGGGGCATGAGTGGGTGGGAGCAGCACAAGGAGAACATGGAGGGACAGGAAGAACCAGCAGGGCAGGGATTGGTGGTCTGGCAAGGAGGGGAGGAACCGACCGAGTACCGGTGGAGAAGGACTCTGGTAGGGACGCTGTGGCCCCAGGTGCGGGTAGGGAGCTTGCCTGTCGCATTCCATCAGAGGGAGGCGCCTTTGCGGATGTGCGGGCTGCTGTGAGTGTGGGTGGCCGAGCGCATTGGAATTTGGATTCCTGTTTTCCTGTCAGCATGGCGCCATTATTGATGGGGCACTTGGAAGATGTGTGATCAGAAACCCTGGGTCTGAGGAGTTCTGGAAAATGGCAGGCCATCTACTTTTTTTTTTTTTTTGAAAACACCTTTATTTGCTTTAAAAACATAAGACTTCTTGTACAATAAAGCATAAGCATGTTTCATCTACAAAGTCAGAATATCTTCCTCATAGAACACGCAGGAAGAAAGGAAAAACACACACATGGCAAAGTAGTCACAGATTACCTCTAAAATAAGACTTCCGGCCAGAAAAATTAATCTTTTGAAAACAAAAGTATAACAATAACAAAAAGCCATATTTCACACCTGGTACTAACAGTAAACATTCATAGAACAAAATTATCTGTTAAAATCAAATTCCTATATATTGAAAGTATTAATATCATCAAAATACCCATTGTACTTAAAGCAATTTACAAGCTTATTGCAATCTCAAAATACCAAAGGCATTTTTTTTTCCCTCATATCTAGAACATTTTTTTTAACTAGTTTTTCGGATTGACATCATTTCACAACAGCCACATCAATCACAGCATGAATAACAACAGTAACAACGTCAACAACAAATTGTAGCACCTTGATTAATGTGCCACTGAGTAGGCAGCACATGCTTAACTAAAAGGAAACACAAAAGTCTCTTGGGAACTGTGTTGCCATTGCATACTCCATGGGCACTTGATGAACTCCACTAGAGAAAAGAAATTATTTGGGAGCCAACAAACCGACAAAAAAACATCAAAACATCTGAGACACAACCAAAACAGCCAACAGACGCTCAAAAAAAACAGTATAGGTTGGACTATTGGAGTTACCCTTTCCATGTTGGCTTCCTTCTATGAGAGAGAATATATGGTATTTATTCTTTTGTGATTGACTCATTTCACTGAGCATAATGGTTTCTAGTTGGGACCACCTGGTTTTAAATAGAATAATATCGTTCTTGACAGCTGAATAATATTCCATTGAGTAGATGTACCATAGTTTTTTTAACCATTCTTTGTTAGACGCACATCTGGTTTGTTTCCATGTCATTGCTATTGTAGATTGTGCTGCTGTAAATATAGGATTACAGAGTCCCTTCTCATATGCAGATTTTACTTCTGATGGGTATATTCCTAAGAGTGGGATTGCTGGTTTATTTGCAATTTTCCAAGCACTCTCCAAATGAATTTCCACAATGATTGTACTAGCCTACACTCCCACCAGCAATGAAGGAGGGTATCTTTCTCCCCACATCCACGCCAGCATGTGTTGTTTTTTGAATTCTGAATGTAGGCCAGTCTCACAGGAGTTAGGTGGTACCTCAAGGTGGTTTTCATTTGTATCTCTGATGGCTAGAGAGCCTGAGCATCTTTTCATATGTTTGTTAGCCATTTGAATCTGTTCTTTTTTTAAAAAAAATTTTAAGGTGTATTTATTTGCATGTGATAAGCAGAGTTAACAGAGAAAGATGGTTCACTCCCCAAATGGCTACATCAGCTGGAGCTGAGCCTGACCAAAGCTGAGAGGGAGGAGTTCCCTCAGGGTCTCCCGTGCGATGCAGGGTCCCAAGATCTTGAGCCATCCTCTGCTGCTTTCCTAGGCCGTGTGCAGGGAGCTGGATGGGAAGTGGAACACCTGGAACAAGTGGCAACCATGTGGAATACTGGCCGCAGGTGGAGAATAAGCTGGCTTCAGCCACCTCACTGATCCATTTTTTCCAGTTTAAAACTACAGAGCTCCTGCAGCTTTGTTAGTAGGAAAAGCAGAAAGTAGTGTGCTGCTTTTTTTATCTGAAAATTTTGAAAATAGGCATGCCTTTTAATTTAAAAAAATACGCATGCATTGTTTTTTTATTGATCCAATGAAAGCTTCTAGGACCACTCTGTATGCCGTTAGGATTCAAATGTCCCTTCCCACACTGTACTAGCTTTTTTATCTGTATAGAGATAGATACAGATAGAGTAACAAACATGTTAGGGATTAATCTTGAACACTTCATCTAGCTTTGAATCTTTGGAAAAGAATCCTTGTGGAGAACATAATTTTTTCGCTTTATTTTTATGATTGTGGTAAGATATGCATAACAAACCTTTCCAATTTAACCATTTTTCTGAGTGCAGTTCAGTAGTGCTGAGTGCACTTCTGTTGGGCAACCATCAGCACTCCCCACTGCGAGATGATTTGGATTTTCCCCAGCTAAAATTCGGTGCCCCTGTCGCCAGCAGCCCCTGGGAGCCACCTTTATGCTTCCTGTGTATGGGATTTGGCAATTCCAGGAACCTCATTTAAGGGGAATCTCTTGCTTCACCTAAGCAGAGAGTCTGCAAGGGTCCCTGTGTGACAGCCAGTCAGGATTTCCTTCTCTGGTTGGATAGTACCCCATCGTACCTGTGCACCGACTTGTTTATCCTTTCACGTGTGGGTGGCCACTAGATTGCTTCCACCATTTGAGTCTTCTGGATAGTGTGGCTAGAGGGGAATATGCAGGTGTATGTTTGGGTACCAGCTTACAGTTACTTTGGGTATATATCCAGAAGTGAAATGGTTTTTGAGAAACCATGTCTTGCCATCTTTTCAGTGGCAATGCTATTTCCTGTTTTCAGCAGCAATACACAAGGATTCTGATTTCTTCACAAGCACCAGGGTTGTGATTCACCGGCTTAAGTTGCTGTTGGCAGTACTGGCATCCCATGTTGGGGTGCCATTTTGAGTCCTGGCTGCTCTGCCTTTAACCAGCTTCCTGCTAATGAACCTGGGAAGGCAGTGTTTCATGGTTCAGGTACTTAGGCTCTTGCAGCTCACATGGGAGACCAGGATGTCTATCTTAGCTTGAGCCTGGCCTAGCCATGGTGGTTGTGGCCTTTTGGGGTAGAGAACCAGCTCAGTAGATAAAATCTCTCTGTCTAGATTGCTCTGCCTTTAAATAAATAAATTTTAAAAATTACTTCTAATTTTTGTGGATACTTACATAATATATATATCTGTATGCATACACATGTGAATGAACATGTATATATTTATAATGGGTATTTTTGCACAGTATCCTGAATTCCATCAAAGATACAGTCAGGACCCCCACTCCCCATGAGAATATTTAGCAGTATTGTCATCCAGCAGGCTGTGATACTTCTCCTTTGCAGGTAGTTTCCCTGCCCCCGGAATCCCTGAAAATTATTCATTCTAGTTTATTCATTCTGCAGTAGGTCATTTGCATGAAAATCAACTGATGTACATTATTAACGTGACTAAGTCTCATCTGTGTGTGTGTATAGATTGTATTCTGTGGAGCTAGCATAGCTTTCGAAAAGAGTTTTGGCTTTTCAGTGTTAAAAATTTTTTTGAAGACTTGTTTATTATTATTTTAACTGAAAGGCAGGATGACAGAGATCTTCCCTTTGTTGGTTTAAGTCCTAGGTGGTCACAGTAGCAAGGGGTCAGGCAGGCTGAAGCCAGAATCCTAGAACTGCATTCTGGTCTCCCACATGGAGAGGGCAGGGATTCCACAACCTGGGTCATCATCCATGGCCTGTCCAGTTTCATAGCTGGAGCAGAGGCAAGACAGCTGGCCGTCAAAGTCACATTCCGCAATTGGATGCTGATGGGTGACTGCACCAACCATAAATCTTTTCTAAAAAATTTGCATGACGTGGTTTTTAAGCAGAGGTTTCCTGTCTCTAGGCTTGGGGTAACTGTTATATATGTGAAGTATGTGTTAGGTTACAAGAATCGGACAGTCTTTGTTTTGGAGTGGATGTGTCATTTTGTGTTCCTAGGAGCAAGGTATGAGTGTCTTGGCATCCCACAGTTAATTGTTTGACTATTTGTCACTGTACATTGTGCGAACATGGTTATCTTGTAGTTTTAATGAACGTTTTTCTAATGAATAATATTGCTGAACATTTCTTGTTTCTATTTGCATTAACATGCCATTTTTGGGAGAATATCAAGGTCTTGACCCACTCTGTAATTAGTTTCTTTGACTATTGATTTTTAGTACTTGTTAACTTTTATTGACTTGTATCAAACTTAAAGAATTGTGCAGTGATTACCACTACCCAGGATTTAATTTTAAGATTCAGTTACAGTACAGAGAGAAGAGAGGCTTTGTCAGCACGTTCACTCCCCAGATGGTTTCAATGGCTAGGGCTAGGCCAGATTGAAGCCTGGAGCCAGGACCTTCCTGTTGGTCTCCCACGTGGGTGCAGGATCCCAAGGACTTGGGCCATCCTTTACTGCTTTCCCAGGTATGTTAGAAATGGAGCAGCTGGGATTCAAATCAATGCCCATATAGGGTGCTGGTGCTATAGGTAGCAGCTTTACCCACTGTGCCACAACACCAGCCTCACCACTATCCATTTTTGCAACATTTCCATTACTTCTGAAAGATCATATGGCTTGTTTACTATTGAGTGTTGAGAGCATACAAGTGGGCACTTAAGTCAAGGAAAATGCGTATTTTTAAAGTTTTATTTACTTATCTACTGATTTCAAAGGCAGAGTGGCAGAGAAGAAAAGAGAGAGATGGAAAGCTCTTCTAGCCACTAGTTTACTTCCCAAATGGCTACCACAGCTAGGGTTAGGCCCAGCCAGGAGCCAGAAGTTTCATCTGGGTCTCACATGAGTGGCAAGGGCACAAGCGCTTGGGCCATCTTTCTCTGCCTTCCTAGCACATCAGTAGGGAGCTGGATCAGAAGCAGAGCAGCTGAGACTTAAGTTTTCACTCCAGTATGGGATGCAAATGTGGGTTGTCAGCATCACAAGCAGTGCCTTAACTGGCTGTGCTACAGTGCTGAGCCCATGCTTTATCAATTTTTAAAATATTTACTTATTTTTATTACAAAGGCAGATAAACAGAAAGGAGGAGAGACAGAGAGGAAGATCTTCCATTTGATGGTTCATTCCCCAAGTGGCCGCAAAGGCTGCAGCAGGGCCAATCTGAAGCCAGGAACTAGGAGCTTCTTCGAGGTCTCCCACATGGCTTTGGACTATCCCAGGTCTCCTCCCAAGGCTTTGGGCTATCCTCGGCTGCTTTCCCAGGCCACAAGCAGGGAGCTGGATGGGAAGAGGAGCTGTTGGGATTAGAACCAGTGCCCATATGGGATTCTGGCGCGTTCAAGGTGAGGACTTGAGCCGCTAGGCCACTGCGCCAGGCCCCATGCTTTATCTTTTAATTCCATTTTCCCTAAAACTTTAGATCTCCCCTGTGTGTGTGTGTCTGTCTGTGCTTAGATACCCGTTTTACTTTCCTTTATGAGTGCCAACTTGTACTACTGTAGTTTTTTTAAAATCATTGTTCTCATAGTTTAGGTCCTCATTATTTAAATAATGATGCCACCTGGATAGAAAGAATGAAGTATAATGTTTAAAATTAAGAATGAAATAAATGTCTCCTAAGGAAATTAAATTTCAAAACTTTGGAAAAAGACTTAAGGATTTGGCTGCTGTTTGAGATAGGGGCTCCCTATGGGATCTTGGAGTCAGTGAAGCAGTGTGCTTGGGAGGAACTAGTAGTGGACTCCCTGGGTGGGGCACCTGATGTGGAACAGGGCAAATTCCCTTCTTACAGAAGGGGCTGCTTAGGCCAACATTCAGGAGCATGCTGGGTCCCAGCCTGCTTGGGGAGGAGCTAAAGTGGTTGACAGGAAAGTTCCCAAAGGGCTCATGGGAGCACTGATGTTGATGTGGAGGCTTGGGGGATAACATGGGCAGTCTGAGAGGAGCTGGGGTCAGCAATACGAAACCCACCCAGCCTCTAGTGGGAAGGGCATTCCTGTGTGCAGCAGAGTGGTCATGTTACGCTGCCAGGATCAGTGAGGTGTGGCTCTTGCTGTGGCTGAGGTGGAAAACCACTGGAGGGTTCTAGGTGCAAGAGGAAGGTTGTTGACTGTTGCCGTTGAAGCATCCCTTTAGTTGCTCCCCTTTCTTTGCTTTTCTCTCTAGGCCTCACCACCTTGCTGTTGTGCGGGCCACAGCATAGATTCTCCTTAAGGGGCTCCTTGTGCCACCAGGGTGCTCCTGTCAGCTGAGAGGAGGAGTGTGTTATTCAGCACTTGCTCCTGGAGCTTGGTGCAGTGCACCCACATTTTTATGGCTGCTTTGTAATACACAGAGTAGGGGTGCAAAGAATTAATACTGGTGTTGGCTGCAGTGGTAGTCACCACACCAGAGGCAGCTGCATATGGAGAAGGATTGTTTTAATCACTTCGGCTAACATCTCACTTTTGCTGATCTTTCCTTCCTTTAAAAAAAAAATTCAATTAAAAAAAATTCAATTGATTATTTCCCGAGTATCCCACCCTTCCTGATCCTCAAATGTAACATAAAGCAGAAAGTACATGATGGGATATGTCAATCGTTGGCGTCTGCACTTCTCAGTCTATTTGGGAGACAGAGTTCAAGTCAATTCATTTAGAAAATGGTTCTAAAAATTTATTTGTAAAGCAGAGGGGAGGAAGAGGTGTCTTTCATCCACTGATTGATTTCCCCAAATGCCAGCCTGAAGACAGAGGCTTGGCACTCAATTCAGGTCTCCCACTTGTGTGGCAGGGACCCAAGAACTTGAGCCATCATCTGTTGGCTCCCCAGCTAAAATCGGGAGCCGGGCAGGGACCTGAACCCAGAAGCTCAGCTGTGGAACGTGGGCATCCCAGGGCGTGTCTCAGCCATGCAGCACTGTGTATTTCCCAACACTGGGGGCAAACACTTTTTAAATTTGTGTTTTACAAGTTTGAAGTTTTTTTTTTAAAGCTGCCTTCTTTATTTATACACAAATCATCACAAGCTTTTGCACAATATCCAGTTGCTTTATTTTTACTTCATGGTTAAGAGAATACAAAAGACAATCCTAAGGAAAACATTTTCAACAATCATTACTCATTGAAACCTGCAGTCACCTGGCTGAAGCCAGGAAACAAGTTTGAAGTTTTTGGCCAAACCCTTCGTGCCCATCTCTAATTTCATCTTTAGCTGTGTCTGTTCTGTGATGACATTTAGTGAAATTAGAGAATTGGTTGAGGTTTTAAGGGTAAGGCTTTCAAACAGTCAGTTAGTGAATGAAATGAAATAATTACTTGCAAATGAACAGAAGTAGACATTTTATTAGGCTTTAGTGATTGTTTTGTGAGTGTAGGGTTCCTAAAACAACTAGCATCTGTTGAACAGTTCTTGAGTATTCATTGTGTGAGGATCTTCATTATGATCCAGAAGTGAAGTCTTAAAATTTCCTTGTTGTGTTTACCCAAAATCCCTGAAAGATTGGGCTGCTACTTCATGTGTTTCAGGAATTGAAGGATTTGCATGTTAACATGGTGGATTTTTTTAAACTGAATTTTCATTTGGTGTTTTTGTTTATAAATTATGGAAGCAAAGGTTATTGTGGTGCTACTTCCCAAAACCTCTCCCATTGCATGAAAGGATGGACAGTCGGCCAACAGTCACCTCATTGTGCCTCCACTGTTTTTCCTTTCAGCCAACAACTGCACGTGTGCACATTCTGTAGAGCAGTGTGCCATACTCTGAATTTTGGTGTCTCCCATTTCATTGGAATTTGCCTTTTTATACCTTGATTCTCTTTAGTTATGAGACTAAGATCAAAATTATCCAGCTACACATTGGTGTGTTCTTTTATCATCTCCTAAGAACTCTAAAAGTGCCTCTTTTCTCAAATTATTCCCATTGTAATATCCTATCATTTAAACTTTGTAAAAGATTCCTCAGGTGCAGCCATTTAAACAGGAAAATTAAGTAGGGATTAAAGTAACTAATCCTTCATTTAGTGTAGTTAGCACCTACTACTAACCAGACACTCTTAGACATGCTGAAGATGGGGTAGCATTGGTCAAGGTTTCCATCCAGTTGATGCAAATGGACCCTGTGTCATGTGTGAGGATTAACTGTTCAAGCTAGGCTCCTCCAAGTTGTATTTACGTCCTTTTTAAATGTATCTGAGTGGCCTGTAAACCATCCGTATGCTCTCCTCGTCTATGTGTTTCCTGTAAACCATCAAGTTTAAAAAAATAGCCATACCACTGAGCTCCCACTTGTCCCCAGACTTTCATTGTCCAGTTTCCTAGGAGTGCCCATCAGCAAGGCTCACTTCTTTGTAGATGTTTTGCAAATGTGCTACAGAAGTCAGAACTTCAAACTCAAACAAATTTGTAAGTAGTGCAGGCCCCTTCCTGAAGGAGGCAAGAAATATGAACCATTCCAGCAAACCCCAGGTTATGATTCCCTCTGACTTAAGCTCTGTCATTTGCAAGAACATCCACCTACAAGGGTTGTGAAAACAAGGCCAGTTCTCAGGCCAGCTCACAAACTTGCGTTCACCCTGGTGCTATCATCATCCTACTGAGCCTCAAGCTCAGTGTGAAAACTGGGGTTGTTGTACACTGGGCTTACATGAGGTTAAAGGATGTGATAACGTCTAGCCTGAAGTCAAGGTCCCAGAGTTTGCCTTCTCTTTCTGTGCAAATAAATATTGCTTGGTCTTCAGAAGTTAATACTTCAACCTTACCTCTTAAACATTGAGCCGTCATCAGGGTCCTTGGTATGTGGGAATGAGGAATAAGTAGGATGGATGATCCATACTGTGATCAGAACAAGTGTTGTGCTATTCGTTAGGTAAATTGATGACTTCAATGCCTGTTCCTCGTTGCTTTGGCCAAAGGGAGTGTTGTAAAGATGCCTGTTGGCTCTGGCCATGGATGCCAGCAGCTCTCCCCAGCCTGTGCCCATCTCTTTTCAGTCTTCCAGCATAACCTCTGTCCGACCATTGATCAAGGATAACAGCTTGGGAACTTTTTTTTTTTTTAATTGTACTGTCACTCTCAAGCCAAAAGAGAAAGGCTTTTCCAATTTCCCAAGGGCAGAAGCAGCCCTCTCTCTGGTCTTGCCGGTCTGACTGGCCCTGGTTTCCTCTTGCAGTGTCTCCCTGTGATGTTGTAACTTAAAAGATGGAGGCCCTTTTGATCCAAGCCCAGGATTTGTTGGCTACAGGGTGTTTGTTAATAGAAAACACTCACACACCTCTAGGGGGGAGAAATTAAAGCACGTACTTCTTCCTCTTTGACCTTTGAACCCTTGCCATTTACATCAAACGCTTGCCCAGAAGAGAAGGCTAAATTAATAATCTGTGATAGCTCCCCTTCTAACAAGCCTCACTTTAAACTTGGCATTTCCTCCTGGAGCTGATGAGTTTCTGTCTCAGAAGATGTGTATGCCCTTCAGACTTCTGAGCAAATACCCTTTGTGGGAGGTGCACTGTTCTGTGTTCACCGAGTCTCCAACATGTCTTGCCTTTCAAGAGCAATTAAAACTGGTTACATGAAGGGCAATGACTTGGCTTCATAGAAACTTGATTTGTTTATCTGTAAAATGGGGATTTAACCCTGTCGTCAAGGATTAGGGTGAAAGCCAGAAGGAAAAGTGTTGTACAGTGTTGCTTTATAGCATGCTTTTCAATTATCACCTTTGATTCTTGAAGGAAGTCTGCAGAGGGTGGGAATTTAGGGGCAGAGTGACATCTTCAGAAGGCTGAACTGAGAGCTCCTGCCCTTGAAGCTTGAGGAAGCCTTCAAGCATTAAATGTTCTTGTATGCAAATTGCAATGTAGGAGATCTCAAAAGATTTCTCTTGGAAATATTTTTATAAGTAAAGAAATAGTGAAGCTTGTTTTTTCATCCTTGGACATCAATCTGATGTAACTGTAGGCCTGATGATGCAGTCTGTTACCCTGCTTTATGGCTTGGCTGAGGGTCAAGTTGCTGTTAGTGATCCAAGGATGCCAAGCAAGGGGTCTTCAAAAAGTTCAGAGGGTAATGAGAAAACTTTACAAGGGTGTCACATTTATTTACACCCATATCTTTTAATTCCATTTTGCATTTGAAGTTTTTGAAGTCCTTTTGTGTATATGGTAATCTTGAACAGTGGAAGGAGGTAGTATCTAGAACTACCTCCTCTATCTCTTTATCCTTTTAAAAAAACATTAATAGAGAGGTATTTTGTGCAACTAAAATCATGTACAGTGCACTCTATTTGATTTCATTAAAAGATCATGAGTTCTCTTTCTTGATTAAAGATGGTTTGAAACTTGAAAGTTTCTTATTTGCATATGACTTTAAAAAGATGGGAACTTGGGCTTGGCTCAATAGCTTAGTGGCTAAATCCTCGCCTTGCAACCATTGGGACCGCATATCTAGGCGCTGGTATGTATCATGGCTGTTCCACTTCTCATCCAGCTCCCTGCTTGTGGCCTGGGAAAGCCATTGAGGATGGCCTAAAGCCTTCGGGCCCTGCACCTGTGTGGGAGACCTGGAAGAAGCTCCTGGCTCCTGGTTTTGGATCAGCTCAGATCCAGCCATTGTGTCCACTTGGGGAGTGAACCAGCAGATACAAAATCTTTCTCTGTCTCTCCTTCTCTATATTATATGTCTGCCTTTCCAATAAAAACAAACAAAATTTTAAAAATATGATAACTTTCTTTTAAATTGAAGTTCAGGATAAAACCTATAGCAAAACATTTTTTTCTTGGTAGTGTTGTTTGTTTGGAAGAAAGAAGCAGTTTAGAGAAGACATTCCATAGTTGTAACATAACTGTGCTTTGAGGATGTTTTATCCTTAATGACAAGCCACTGGATTCTTTGTTGTTGGAAGGTTAAGGGCATTTTTATAATTCAAGGAGAACCTAAGGGAGGAGACTTTCATTCCAGTTTGGATGCAGTTGAGTTTTATAGATCAAGACTTTGGCCAGTAGCCACGTCCTCTAGGTTTGCTCTTACAGACTTGTCTCTGTGTCTTTTGGACAATACCAAATGGGTCTGTCATCGTGCTTGGCGTGGCGAGACTGGCAGCGATTCATGACTGGTGAACTATCAAAACCACTTAAGCAAGTATCTCAGAGCATACCCCACATCCGGGACTTGGGGTGGGTGGGAAACTGGGTGGGGCCTCTCCCTCAATAACCCCCTTTACCTCAGATACATGAAGGAAACAATATGGAAATAATAGTCTTACCCACTTCCCTGTAGCCCTTGAACCTTTTTACCGTAATTGCTATGTAAAGATTGTCCAAAATATAATAATAAAAAAAGAAAGTAAAAAAAAAATACCAAATGGGTCTGGCTCCAGATCTTTCCAGGCCAATCTCGCAGAAATACATTCCTTGCTCAGCATATCTCTTTTTGGAGATGACTTCCCTATTTTGATATCCCTCTTCATAAACCACACCAGGCTCAGCCAGCTGCTTTCTCAACTCATCAGGTGTGCAGCCGTATTGTGTTGGCACTGCACCCATCCTGTCTATGGAGGTAGCAGCATTACTTCAAGATGGGATACTGCTGTAGAAACTTGCCGAGTTTGTGTCTTCTGAAAGGTGTGCTGTCATGTGGTCCATTTGTGGTTAGCCTGGCTTAAGACTAAGTGCCTCATGGGAGGCACTGCGTTGTCATGAGAATCCTAGATTTGTCCTGGAGACCTCAGCTGTTACCACTTTGTTTGGAAAGTTATCTGTGTCCTTATACCTACACGTGGGTTGGGAACTGCCCCTTTCAGGGCTCTGGGTTTGCACTGATGAACTAGAGATAGTCAGTGTACACTTAACTCTGAGTCTTCAGTCTGGGCAGAACCAGAGTAGGCCGTCAGTGAGTGAGTGAATTTAGAATCAGGGGCTTGGAGCTCTGTGTAATCTGTTTGGGTCTCTTTCATCACCCTTAACATAGAGATATATACCTACTTTCCAGAGCTGTTATATCAAATGAGATGTTCTAAACTCTTGCAAATTATGAAATTTCTGCTATCTAGTTTGGAAATCCTTTTCAAAACTTCATCTAATCAGTTAGTGACTAGCCCAGCTCTGTATCTATTTGGGGAGTGGATCCATGGTTGGAGGATCTGTCTGTCTCCTTCTCTTTTTGTAACTCTGCCTTTCAAAAAATCAAATCTTTTGGCAAAATGTATTCAGAAGTCACAGAAAGAGACAGCTCCCATCCACTGATTAACCGACAGCAGAGGGCTTGGGCCAAGAGCCTGAAACTCGTCCAGGTCTCTCACAGGGGTAAAAGGGACTCAGCTACTTGAGCTGGCACTTGCTGCCTCCCGTAGCATACCTTAGCCAGGAAGCTGGAAACAAACCCAGGCACTCTTGGGTTTGGAATGTGGGCATCTTAGCTGGCATACTAACCACTAGGCCATATATCCACCTCTGGAAGTATTCTTGAATATTGTTTTAACTTTAGATATCCAGGTAAATAAAAGAACTTTCTGTTTCTTAATCATGAGTGAACTTGCTCTTTGTGTTAACTTCATTCTTCTCCCGGATAAATAATACGAAGGTTATAGTGAAGTAAATACAGTCCATGAAATCATTTGGTCTGGCTCTGCCAAGGCAATCATAGATGAGACTTAAAAATTCAGCACATCTGTAGCAGGCTGATTTTAAGTTGATAATTTTGCTTGACGAGTGAATGATGTCACAAATATCCAAATATCCTTAGGCAGAACCCCTCTCTCCTCCCCTGCCCTGGTCTATACCTTCTTTCCCCTCCTGGGAATATCCAAAGAGGGAAGAGCCCCCTTATACTACTTTGAAATCTGCACCCCTCCCAGCCACATACACCTTCACCCCTCAGAGGACTTAAACCCATTTTGTGGGTGTGATGGAGTGAGCCTGTGGTCCTCATAATCTCCTTAGAGGAGTGTATGCATGTTAAAGCCCCGTAGTTAATGGACAGTTTCACCCCTGTGAAAGAATGCTTTGTGGAAAGAAGCCTTTGTGAATTTCTCCTTCTTAGCAGTTCCTGGGGGAGCTTCCCAAGTCTCCCTGACACTGAATGGGAGCTGGGAAGGACCTGCGCCAGGATAATGGGAGGGAGTGGGGAGAGTAGGCAGAACCAGAATGCAGAGACCCTGGTTTTAGCTGAGCTGAGGTCTTAACTTTTTTTCTCTTCTTCTTACCCCCAGCTGGGGACTTTGCATTTTCAATGAGGGCCCCACTACCGCAGCCCCAGTGAAAGTGGATCACTTTAAGCTGGCAACAATGGCAGCTTCTTATCCTCTTAGTTGATGCTTCAGATAACTTTCTTTTAGACCAGGTAGGGGCTCAAAATGTGACTCTGGCCAAGGGGAATTTTCTCATCTTTCTTTTTCTTGCCTTCTCTTTGCGTTGGAAGAAATACTTGTATTCATATCTGTGGCTAGTTCAAGCTATATTAGGGACCTATCGTGAGCTGTTGTCACAGGATTATCCTAGAGGACAGCAGTTACTAGTTCCCTAACGGCATCCCAAAGCTGTGTTAGAGAAAGGATTTAACACTTTTTCTTTAACTTGCTAGCTCCAATCTGCAGTTCAGCGATGGGAAGCTAGTTTTGTTCATGGTGTGTACCTACCAGTGAAACCGCAAGAATTTTGCCTGATAGAGTTCCTTAAACTGGTAGGAGGCTGTGTATGTGTGGTGTGGGGAATCTCCTGTGACTTATTGTTAGTAAATAAGACTTACATCTGCATATGTCCTTTGGACCTCCTATGTGCCAGGCACCTTGCCAAGTGTTAGTGTTCTTAATGTAGACAGCTACTGACTTAAAGGGTCAGTGACTATCCAAGGTTGGAAATTCATAAAGTGGTAGATGTGGACTTCAAACCCATGGCAGGTGTGGCCTGAGCACTAGGTGAATGACGTTCATTGTCTCCTCATGGAAGGAGTCCTGTTTTCTTTGTGTTGGGGTCTGAAGAATAAAGAGCATGAGTTAGAATTATGAGAAGAAGTGGTATTGGTGTGGTTGGGGCTACAGGAAGTACTTGATGGATCCAGTGGTTTGAAGGCGCATGTGGTTAGTTTATGTCCCAAGTTGGTGTGTCGGAGAACGCTCCTACTTCCTTCCTCCAGCCCACTTAGAATGAGGCGTATCTAGCAGGTGAACTGGAAAAATGTTGTCCTCATTGTGAGGTGTGAAGCAGTTAGGATGGAGAAGAAAACCTGATAACAGAATGTGAAAATTTTAAGTTTTATGGTTAAACAGAGTCTGGGCTGTGTTCTGGAATTCCTTCCCAGCGTGCGAGGGACAGTTCTGTGCTTTCTAAGCTGATTTCTTGCTGTCCTGTTCTGTGACAGAGTGGCTGCTGTTCACACAGCCTCTTCATGTGCTTGAAAGACTTCCGAGTTCTTCCTTATCTTGTAGATGTTTCACTGCCACTCGAAAGGGTGGGTCACTGACGCACCTGATCTGTGTGCCTGGAATGAGGCCGTGGGAGGACTTTGTCCTTAGTTGTTGATTGGGCAAGAGATGGAAAGATACCCATGTGGGCAGGAGAGGCAGTCAGTACCCTTTTTTATTTGACTCAGAGCTAAAAGAATCACATTTTTTTGAACCAACTCTTTTTGAACCTAAGTTAGTTGAATGACTTTTCAAAGGGCTCTTAGCATTGACTTTTTCAAATTTCCTCATTTCATCCTTTTTTCCTTTTTTATTCTACAAACTGTGGCTCTCTTTTTTCCATTTTTCAGGTTTGTCCTTAGAAGAAAGTAGAAGTTAGGGGATGTAATTATTATTACAAATTTTTAAGGACATGTATGGACTTTTTTCTTTGGCTTGGACCTTGATAGCTGTATTTCAGTTTTATTGTAATGTATCTGGATTGCTTTGAGGGTACCGCCGAAGGCGAGAGGGTACTTAAAAACCTTTGCATTTTATGATGGTTCGCTTGCCAACCTGGCTGATGTCCCAGACACTGCATCCTACCTAGTACGTGGGTGGTGGTGAAAGTGAGTTGAGGTTAGTGTTGTTTAAACTGTGTTCATATCTATCCTTTGAAATAAGTAGATTAGTTTAACCTTGCCAATAGCCTTGCTGACATCCTTGCTAGAAAGGGTTTCAAACTGTAAAAAAAGAATCGTCCTACATTTCAAAATATTGAAAATATTTAGACTGTTTTTTAGTCTCTTAGTAACAGTTCAGCCAACCTGAAATGCCTAAGGAGTGATGTGCTAAAAAGTCAAGAACAATCTAGTAGTTGAGGTGAGAAATCATGTTCTGCATCTGCTTCTGCAAATGGCAGGTGGTTGAATTGATCACATACCCCTGTCTGTGCTGTGGTTGTCTTCTGTGAACTACGGAGTTTACTAGACTGATTTTTCTGTTGATTCAAATCTGACCCCACCCGTACTCTTTTGCAGCCAGAGACATCACAGTTAGAGTGCTTGTACTTGAAAAGAGCTGGCAGAAGTCATTGACTTTGGGTAAAAATGGAGAGGACTATAGTATGGAACCTGGTTAGCAAGAATCTTAATAGGAGAGATGGTACAATGTGCTTGGAAACGAACAATCTGTTGCAGGGGTGAATTCCAGCTGAGACAGACAGGGAGAGTTTTACTTATGGGTCAGTTATGGGTCAACGGAATCTCATGCCACGGACTACTTTCCTACAGGATAGTCGTGCATGGAAGCCCAATTTCCTCAAAACCTAGATTTTCCTTAGAAGTTGCCTTAAAAAAAAAAAAAAAAACCCTGAGCTCTGCTTAAGTGGTTTCCTGTCCTTAAGGTTTCCATGGAGAGAACATTTTTAAGATTAAAGGACTCTAGCTGTCATTTTTAACCTGAGGGGTCTTGAGATTTATGTTTCAAAGCTGAGTAGGAATCTGATCCTTTTTTTTTATTATTATTATTTTTCAATCATATGTTGAACAAGTTAACTTTTTTCTGAAAGAAGTGAGCAGTCTATTGGCTACTGATACCTTGATTTCATAGTGCCTCTATCCCGCAAAAGAACAGAGTTTCCCTGTCTGTCTTCCAGTAATACTGCAGGGGATTGGACCGTGGATCCTGCATGTCTTCAGGCAATGTTTTTAAAGCCTACTATGTGCTCCCTAGTGCATCTGGTGTGCTTGTGGCCACTTGCCAGTAATTCTAACCAGCAGCAGTTGGGAAGAAAGTCAGGAAGGGCAGAGATGGAGAGTCTTAGCCCAAAAGAAGAAAAGATTGCAAAATCTAGGGAAATTAATACGATGGTTATGGGAACCAAGGCTGTCTAGTCACACAGTTCAGGAAAAGCCTACCTGAGAGAGTCCAGCATCAGCAGACATTCAGTTGTGATGAATTCTCTTGCCTCTTTTCAGAGCTGCAGTAAATGAGTCAGCTCCTTGGGGGGGAAAAAAGTAACCAAACAACAGAGCACTAGCTGGAAGGGGCATGGGGGCTCTGACCTTGACCTGCCTGCATCCCCGCTGGCATTCCTGCTGCCTCATGCTTCCAGTGCCTGGGGGAGAGGGATGGTTGATCAGCCCCCAGCTGGCAGACATTGCACAGTTGGAGACAGCTTGGAGATGTGAGCAAGGGGAAGACCTCGGGCCTCCCAGTAGCCCAGCTTTCCACGCACTGCAAGTGATTCTCTTTGTATGACAAAATGTTCTGTTTCAATTCTATTTCTACAGCCATATTTTGAGTTGCCTTTGCAGTTGTCTTCCTGTCATTTCCATGGTTTTACCAAGCTTTTAGCATTGCACAGGGAAGGTGCTTCCATGTAGAATTTCCTCACTTTAACAGAGGAGGGGCTGAGTCTTGGCAGCATAGCCCATGTTTGCTGAAATAATTGGCCCAGTCTCCTGACTTTTTAATTCAGTGCCACCGGAGTGTCATCTGGAAAATGAAACAGGACTGAGTCCCAGGCCTCAGCTTCTTAGGTCTCAAGTCTTGCCTAAAGAGCTTATTACTTGATTCCAGTTCTCTGATCTCTTGTCAGGACTGAAAGCCACAGCTCAGTTGCCCTGCAGCTGGGTAGGGTATTGACGTATCATGTCAGGCTGATGTAGCAGAAAGTAATCCAATCATAGTTTCTGCTAGCATTCTTTGATCAGTTTTCTCTTCACCTTGTAGAAAGGAGATATGCCAAAAAAAGCAAGAGTTATTTCAACCTTATGGGTTGATCGGCATCCACTTTCTTGACCATCGCTCCGAAGGGACCCACAACTCCTTAAAATGCATTTTTACAACTTGAACAACTCTTTCCTCAGTTTGCTGTCACCGTGTCCAGAACCTCTGGCAACTACACAAGCCACAGGGTAGAAAGCCATTCATTCCCAGCTCTACAGGGCCCAAACCTGCTGCTTGAGAGGATGGTCATGTTAAGTCAAGATAAAACTTAGCCATTCCTAAATTCTGTGAAGCCCAAAATGGGGAGTCCATGAGCTTGTTGACGGGAACAATTATATTATAAACTCCTAACAAAAATGTGCCATTTCTTTCCACTGTGATTATAGACTACAGATCCCAATAGTGTTAGCAAGACCTGGGACTTTTTTTTTTTTTTTTAAGAGATCTATTTAATTTTATTGTAAAGTCAGATGGAGAGGAGGAAAGACAGAGGAACATCTTCTGTCTGATGATTGATTCCCCAAGCAGCCACAACAGCTGGAGCCAAGCCGATTCGGAGCCAGGAGCTTCTTCCAGGTCTCCCACACAGGTGCAGGGTCCCAAGGCTTTGGGCTGTCCTCAACTGCTTTCCCAGGCCACAAGCAGGGAGCTGGATGGGAAGTGGGGCTGTTGGGATTAGAACCGGTGCCCATATGGATGGGATCCTGGCACGTTCAAGGCAAGGAGGACTTTAGCCACTAGGCTATCGTGCTGAGCCCCAAGACCTGGGACTTTAACATCAACATAGATACAATAATTTTGCATCTACAGTGATACAGATAAGTTGAAGTAATGGAATACTCACTGCTTTGAAATTATAGTGGCTGATAGACCCACTCTGTTATATCTTTTGTGATTAATATAATGAAAAACATGTATTATTATGACATAATGTTAAATATTTTAGTAATGGTAAAAAAATATAGTTGGTATTCCTTATCCTCCTGTACATTTTATGCATTATGTGAATGATCTTGAGAAGAGAATCACAAACTTCTGAATTCCATGACATACAGAAAGATAAGAGCCCCTGGCAGTAACAAACCAGTCCTGGCTTCTCAGTGACTGCCCTCCGTGCTTGTTGAGATAATTGCTTCTACTGATTGATGGGGCTTGCTTCTATCGTGAGATGTTAGTGTCTCAACATGTGACTTCCAGGTGTGCCTCCAGAGGGCAAAAGAGGCATGGAAAGCTTGCACTCCTTCGTGTAGAATTCAGCTGCAACACAAGTCACTTCTAAGAACAACTCTGGGAGAGCTTAGGAAATCTAAGCACCTTCCATGTCTTATTCACAGTAGTGTGCTTTGCTCTGCCCAGTGTCCAGTGGGCAGTTTGTTCAACGTGATGTGCCTATGTTCCAAAATGTATAGGTGAGATATATATATATATGTATATATAAAATAAATAAAACTGCTATATAAATATATATAAACTGCTATTGAAGTTCATAAGAAGTAACCTGTTGCTGTGGAGATAGTAAGAATTGTGCAGAATTCCTCTACAATTGAGCTGCTGGCATTTTAGGATTCTCTGTGCTCGCTTCTGCATTTTACTAAAAAAAAAAGGGGAAAGAACAGTTAGCTACTATTGGATTTTCTAGGAAGGATATTACAAGAAAAGTGGTGAGTTATGTCCAGAAGAGAGAAATGGCCTTCATACATTGTATTTCTTGCCTCTCCTACAGTTCACAACCTCTCCTTCTCCAAACTCTGTCTTTATTTTATGTGTTGTTTCTCTTGGGATAAAACCAGCTTCACTCATCATGACCAGGGGCCTTCCAGTCTGGTTGGTAGCTGTATTCTTGGATTTATTTTAGTCTGGGTTCACTACCTCTTTGAACTGATTTATGCCTTTTCGTGTTGATGCCTTCAGCAGTTAACTCTTTATTTTTACTACCTTTTCTGTAGAAGATACTGTTTGAATAGTTTCGAGAAATCACTTCTACTTCTGCTGTTTTCGTAACTTGTACACCAAACCATTGAAAGTGTAATATAAACACCTTTGAAATATTGCCTTTCCAGTATCTTTACCCTAAATTAGGAGATTTCTCCTTGAAAGGTATGGAAGGTTGGAAATTCCACTTTGCTTGAAGGCTGATGAGAAAGAATAGAAGTAATTTCCAGCTAGAAGCCATGTGCTCTGTTGTACTTGTATTAAAACATAGCCAGTCTCTTAGTGTAGATTTTGAGAGCAGTACTGGGCACTGATAGATTAACACAGTAAGTTAATGAGACATAAAAAGCCTAGAACTCTGGTGTAATTCATTGCTAAACAGTCATTTTATCCATTCACTGTTCTTCATTCTAGAAAACCTCTAAATAACTACACAAGGATGTTAATAACATAAGGCTTAGCTTGTCCTACATAGTCCCTGAAGATTTTTGTTTTTAGATGTTTTCTTAGTTATTTTTCTGTTGTAAGGCAAGTAGAAAGAAACAAGCCAAGGTTTTTTCTTATAGAGGGAAGACTTACAACCGAGGTAGGACAGAAGGCATTGCAAGTGGATGCTTTTCCCACAACAACGCTGTGAATGTGTCCTTCCTTGATGTCTGTCTTGAGCAAATCTTCATGTGTCCTAAAATTGATCTGTACTTTGCTCCCACATTTTTGGCCGATGGTTTAGATGGAGCTAGTACATATTAAACACCAGTGGAGTTCTCCATTGTCCTGTCTGGCACTCTGTTTCCTTCCAGAGTGTACACTGAGATGTGTTAGATCAGCAAGGGCTTCGTTATTGCTGAAGTGCAGCCAGCGTTTGGTTTCCTGAATGCATGTGCTGGGCTGGTATTGCTTGTAGGCCTCGAGCTCCATTTTGCTCTGTTAGAGTGTGTGCATTGCTTTTGTTTGCAGAGAATAGATAGAGCATGCATTCTTTTTAGATTATATAGCAGTTATTCATTTCCACTACACATTCTGCTATGCCGAATGGATTTCAGGTTAAAAAGGAACAATGCAGCTCTAATGGGTTAAGTTAAAATTGGAGTGAAGTAGAAGAGGTAAGGGTGGTTGAACATTTGTCCTTAGAAGTAGAAGATTATGAATAACAATCAGTGCAATTAAAACCACTGTACCTTGTAGTTGTCGCTACCCAAACTCAAGTGATACCCTTAAAACTAACTGGTGAGTTATAGAAGTTGAATTGAAATGGGCTTTGGTTCATAGTATCAAAGTGCATTTCTTTTTCTATTTTGTATATATTGACGTTCCTATATTCCCTGATGTTGATGGGAAAACTTGGTCAAATAGGGTAATTACTTTTTTATTTAGTTGCCTGCTCTTCCAAAGGCAACAACAAGTATTCATTAATTTTCATCTGATCCAGCAGAACTTTTTTATGGCTAAACAATTGAAACAGGAAATGACCCAAGATACAGTTTCCATGACACCCTGTCACTTGGATCCAGTTTTCCAGAAGATGAAAGACCAAAGCTGGCTTTTAATAGTGAGTAACTAATTGGACTGGCTGATAGTGGGAGTTTTTTTTTAATGTGAAAAATAAAGGAGAAAAAACTGGAACAGCTGTGTTTTGGTACAGTTGTTTAATCCCCTGCTAAAATGCTCCAGCGACATTGAAACTGAATAGTGTACCTGGAGTTGAGGGGGAGAATGTAAAATCTGTTAAAGCACTAGTTTAGAGAAAAAATACGGAATATATTTATGTGAAAATGCAAACAAGAAAAAACAATTACAGAGCCAAGATACCAAGTGATGAGTTTCAGGAGTCATCTTTGTTCAGGCAAAGTATGATTTCACATTTTTAAGAAAATGAGGCCAGGCCTTGGATTGTTTTTTGTAGTCCACATTTTCAGATGTATTTGTGTGTGGCATGGTGGGTGAAGCTGGTAAGTTTTGTCGAAAGACTAAAGAATATCTGTACTGTAGGAAAATAAATTTGAAACATTTCATTAGAATTTTTATTTACCAGCCCTCCCTACAAGTCAGAAGATCCATTTTAGGGCTGAGGAATATTTGCTCAGTTGTGTGTATTTCGCTGCTGAAGAAGTTGTCTAAAGAACCAGATATTAGGGCCCGGCGGCGTGGCCTAGAGGCTAAATTCCTCGCCTTGAAAGCCCTGGGATCCCATATGGGCGCCAGTTCTAATCCCGGCAGCTCCACTTCCCATCCAGCTCCCTGATTGTGGCCTGGCAAAGCAGTCAAGGACGGCCCAAAGCTTTGGGACCCTGCACCCGCGTGGGAGACCCGGAAGAGGTTCCAGGTTCCCAGCTTCGGATCGGCGCGCATCGGCCCGTTGTGGCTCACTTGGGGAGTGAATCATCGGACGGAAGATCTTCCTGTCTGTCTCTCCTCTGTATATATATCTGGCTGTAATAAAATGAATAAATCTTAACCAGATATTAATGGCCCAGGGGCTCCTTAGCCCACAGATAACCATTTCTGTACACTGTTGACATGTTGATTGGCTGTGGGAATTGGACTTTGATTCTTGGCTTTGCCAGCCCACAGCCCAGTGACCTGCACCTCTCTGGGGCCCTGTTGCCCTTCTCTCGTAAATATCTTGTAAATGAAGGGTGTCTTTTTGTGTGCTTTTGAAATGTAGGCTAATGTAAAGGTAACATGGAGCACAACAGATTTTCAATCCTGGGAATTTTTTTAAAAAGAGATTTGTTTATTTTTATTGCAAAGTCAGATTTACAGAGAGGAGAGACAGAAAATCTTCAGTCCTCCGGTTCACTCTGCAAGTGGCATCAACGGCTGGTCCTGAACTGATCCGAAGCCAGAAACCAGGAGCTTCTGGGTATCCCATGTGGGTGAAGGGTCCCAAGGCTTTGGGGTGTCCTCCATGGCTTTCCCAGGCCACAAGCAGGGAGTTGGATTGGAAATGAAGTAGCCGGGATACGAACTGGTGCCCATACGGGATTCCAGCACACGCAGGTTAGGAATTTAGCCACTAGGCTACCATATTGGGCCCTTCTGGGAATATTTTAATGGTAATAATTTATTACAAAGTTAACCACAAGGAGTATATCTGTCTTAATGTATATGTTCAGTCTTTATACATGTCTTATGTATAGAACAATGGGAAAGTTGCTTAAAATGTTAAATGCTTGGTGGCACAGTAGGCTAATCCTGTGTTCTGTGGCGCAGGTTCCTGTTCTGGCTGCTCCATTTCCCATCCAGCTCTGTGCTTATGATCTGGGAAAGTAGCGGAAGATTGCCCAAGTCTTTGGGACCCTGCACCTATGTGGGGGTCCCAGAAGAAGCTCCTTGCTCCCAGATTTGAATAAGTTCAGTTCTGGCTGTTGCAGGCATTTGGGAGAGAGCCAGTGAAAGGAATAATCTCTCTTTATTGTAAAATCTGTCTTTCAAATAAACCTAAATAAATCGAGGCCTGGTGTGATAGCCTAGTGGTTAATTCCTCACTTTGCATCTGCCAGGATCTCATTTGAACATCAGTTGGTGTTCTGGTTGCTCCACTTCCTATCCAGCTCCCTTGTTGTGGTCTGACAAAGCAGAAGAGGACAGCCCCAAAACCCTGGGACCCTGCAGCCACATGGGAGACCAAGAAGAAGCTCCTGGCAGGGGTGTTCAAAAATAAAGATGTGTAAAATGGAGTGGAGGAGCCGGCATCATGGATACGTGATGTCCTTACTTGCTATGCCAGCATGCTATATGGTCACCTGTTGGTATTCTTGCTGTTCTACTTCCTACATATCCCATACCCTGATAATGGCCTGGGAAAGCAGCCAAAAAAGTGAGCCCCTGTTACCCACATGTAAAACTATGATCAAAGCTTTTAGCTTTAGTATGGCCTAGCATTGGCCATCTTGGCCATCTAGGGAGTGACCTAGGGAATGGAAATTTCTCCCAAACCCCAATTCTGACTTTTGTAATTCTTTAATGTATTAATTAATTAAAATGGGTGTTGCAACATCTTGCACTAAACATGGTGGTGAGTTGAGGCTTTGCCTTGTCATGCTGTCCTTCAGTGGTGTCCTTTCATAGGCTCCTCGTGGGTGCCCCGTGTCAGGGATGCTGCTGCAGGTAAGAAGACCAAACGGGGTCACTTGTGAGGCTCACCTTTTGCTGCCTGCCATTCATTGATTTCATATATAGTGAACATTGGCATCGTTTTTGTCCCTGCTGTGTTATTCAGAGGAAGGCATGGAGTGACAAAGTTGAATTAACCACTTAGAGCAACAGGTTAATGACACTGCAGGAGCCAGGGTGCAGTGGTGTACTGGAAATCAATAGTTGTGTGTGTGCGTGCTGCACATGCGTGCGTGTGTTTTGTACTAGGAGCAAGGGTGGCTGTGCTAAGGAAGATTCCGTAAGGGAGGTGAACCTTAGGTGGAGTTCTGGGTATCATAGTTTTGTTCCTCCCTAGTATACCCTGTGATTGTGTATAAAGGATGTTCAAAGGATATCTAGCAAATTATTTTATGCTATTCAGAATTTTGACTTAAATTCTTTTGTTATTTAACAGCGTCAGTTTGTGGGCAGCTGTTAGTGAAAGGTGTTAATTGTAGTGATTGAAAACCATTGGTAGAAAACTAGGACGGGGGCTGGGATGGCTAGATAGAGAGGCACTCAACAACACCCATGAGGGTTGGATGGTTGAGTTGGTTAGATAGAACTAAGCTTTAATACCCATTGACAAGTGCCAGAGCCAAATGGGATGGGGAACAGACTGGTCTTCTGCTACACATACTGGCAAACCAGGGGCGGGCCGGGTGAGGGTTATCGTGGGTCGCCCCAACTAGGCTGCAGCTCCCACTGGTTAGTGTGAGGGCCGAGTACGTGCTGGGCAGAACCAGACTGGACTGCAACACCCATTGGTTCCAGTGCAACTCGGGACTGAAAACAGAACCAACCCAGCAACTGCAACCACCAGCTGATCGGGGTGATAGACTGTGCCGGGCCCTGTGCTTGCTAGAACATGCAAGAAACTAGTCTGGGAATACCTCAAAGTTTCTTTGGAGATCTCCCCAATCGAACTGCTGGACTCAGAACTCTAATCAAGAAAAGACAGAAGACAGAGCAGATCAATCATTCATCTCAGCTACATGTTAGCAGCGAAAAATGGGGCAAACAGAGACTTTATGATGGACCATATCAATCAGTGGACGACCTCATTGAGCGAAACTGGCAGCGATTCATAACTGGAGAACTATTAACACCACTTGAGCACATATCTCAGAGCATGCCCCACATCCGGGACTTGGGGTGGGCGGGAAACCGGGTGGGGCTTCTCCCTCAATATCCTCCTTTACCTTAGATACAAGATGGAAACAATATGGACATAATAGTATTGCCCACTTCTCTATCCCCCTGAACCTTTTTTTTTCTTTTTCTTTAACTGTAATTAAGTATGAAAAGATTGTCAACAACAACACAATAAAATAGATTATAAAAAAAAAATTTAAAAAAAGCAATAAAGCTTAGAAAGCAAAAAAAAAAAAAAAAAAGAAAAAGAAAACCATTGGTAGATGGGAGGTGAATTTGCTTTTCAAGTTTTTTTTAATAGCTGCATTCGTCAAGGATTTTAACTTACTCAGCTATAAAATGGGACTAACGATAACTCTACCATCTGTTCTTGTGAAAGATGTGAGTACTTTATGGCCCAGGTAGCAAGATTTCAGAACTACATGACTTGTAAGTTAGTATGCATTTCTATCGGTGAGGCTTTGAAGATTTTAATGTATTGGAATTAGACAGGTACTCAGACTTTCTTTTAAAAACAAATTATTTGAAAGGCAGAGCACGAGAGAGAGAGAGAGAGAGAGAAATGTATTTACTAGTTTACTTCCTTAAAATGGGCCATGCCAGAACCAGGAACTTTATCCTGGTCTCCCACATGGATGGCAGGGGTCCAAGGACTTGGACCATCTTTCTCTGCCTTTGCAGGTGCATTAGCAGGGAGCTGGATCAGATACAGCAGAGCAACTGGGACTGGAGTCAGCACGTTAATAGATGCTTCTACTCAAGCAGCGGTTTAATGTGCTTTGCCACAATGACAAGCACTGGGACAGACTTTAGGGTCACAGCCACCCTCCTCGGCACCTTCCCTTATTTTCCCCAGCCAGAAACAGGTCTTTTTGTTCTCTTCTTTGTGCTATTCCTCTTTCAAGAGTGTTGCCTTGTAGTCAGTTGTAAGCATTGCTGCTTGCCCATTCAATTAAGAATTCCCTTGCGGTCAAGGTCAGCCCTCCTCATCCCTGCGTTGTCACTGAGTTTTAGATCACAGGTGAGCCTGTGCTGATGGAATGGAACTTATGAGTAGCCTGGAAATGTTGAGATGAAACGTGATTTTTGTTGTTGCTGCTGCTTTTGTTTTACTTGGTGGGGCTGAAAAGACATATCTTGCATAAACAGGCATGGAGTGTGGCTCAAAAGCCGCTGGTAAAAGGGTGGGGTAGGGCAGGAAAATGGGAGAACTGGAATAGGAATCTGCTGACAGCCCAGGGGAGAGGGAATGTGGAAACTCAGGTTGAATTAGGAAGATGAGCCAGAAATAAGACAAGAATCGGCTCTCGGGGGCTGGCAGTGAGATAGACTTGTGATCCAGAGAAAATAACTTACTAATATGTCAAAAATGTGATATTAGGAGCAAAAAGACTTGAATTCAAAGCACCAGTATGTGCCTGGGCAAGTTGTTTGAAGTTGGAGCCTTCATGTCCTCAGCTTTACAGTAGGAAAAAATCATATATCCATCTCGTTCCTGCCAGGTTTTTATATTTATGGGAACTACGTAAGAATGCTCATAGAGGCACAGGTGTTGGGCCCGGGGTCCTAGACACCCATTTGAAAATGCCTGGGCTCAAGTCCCTGCTTCTAGTGTGATTCCAGCTTCTTGCTAATGTGGCCTTGGGGAGGCAGCAGGTGGCTTAAGTGACTCAGTGCTGGTCACCTGTTTGGGAGATCTAGACTGATTTTCTGGCTGCTGTCTTTGACTTGACCCTGCCTTTGTGGATGCAGATGCTTGGGAGAGGGGAGCTCTCTTCATTGCCATCTTTCAAATAAAAATTTTAGAAGTGCTCAAGTGGATTTTGTATACATATGAAGTGTAAAGCACAACATAAATGATTGTGTGGACGTATTGAGTGAAAGCTTCCCATTAGAAAAAAGTGGCACTTTATTTAGACCCAGAGAACTTGAGAACATATAATCAACCTTGTGACCTCTGATTAGGAAACGATCTCTGAGCCTCAGCATTTCCATGTGTAAAATGGGTATACCAATGTCTAAGGACATCACAAGCTTGTTTCTGTGATTGATGGTAACCAGCTGCTCTTCTTACTCAGTGTGGTCCTGTCAGTAAGAGTGAGAGTGGATCAGGCGAGCCAATGATGTGCCTCACTTTAGATGACTTGTGATTGGCCACCCCGCTCTGTGGCCTGAGGCTGTTTTGCCCCCTCAGGCTGTGCATTACTCAGAAGCTTCTCCCACCTGGCTCAGTTGCCTCTTTGCTTCTTTGTTTTTGTCCTCAGCCCCTAGCTCTTTCTTTTCTTGGTGCCCCCTGCCATCACCCCTCCTACCCCCATGCCCACCCAGGATTCTCCCATCCAGGACCAGCTCCTGTTGACTTCCTCCAGAAGAGAGACACACACACACACACACACACACACAAAGGTCTTTTTTTCACGCTTTCACTGCTAATGGTAAGAGGAAAAGGAAGCAGGCATTGCACAAAAAAATTATTCTGAAAGTTATAGAGAATTCAAACTGTAGTGAAGTTCCTACTGTCTTCCTGTAACCTCTCCTGTTGAAAAATAGACTGTTTTTATTTTTGAAGATTAAGGCTCTTCATCACTTTGAACTATCATTCATGAAAATCCTGACTCCCTCCTTTGGGAGTCTTTTCTGCCTGTTGTCTCTTCCCCTTGTCCAAATGTGGAGTTTTTGTTTTTAGAAATCATCTGACAAGGTAATAACAGGTTCACAGGGCCTCGGCTGTGCCCAGAGAGGGAATAATTGAAAAGTAAATCCCAGGCCATAATAAGGAATTGTTGAAAGAACACTATCTTTAATCCTTTCTTTGTCTTGATCCACTTATCCACTTGTTATTAAAAAGATAGGTTTGACTCAACTAAAGATGAACAGCTTTAGTTCATGTATTTTCCTTGGCTTGAAAATGTGGGTAGGAGGCCCAGCGTGGTAGCCTAGTGGCTAAAATCCTCACCTTGCATGCACTGGGATCCCATACAGGAGCCAGTTTGTGTCCTGGATGTTCCGCTTCCTGTCCGGCTCCCTGCTTGTGGCCTGGGAAAGCAGTCGAGGACGGCCCAAAGCCTTGGGACCCTGCACCCATGTGGGAGAACCAGAGAATGCTCCAGGCTCCTGGCTTCAGATTGGCTCTCCTCTCTGATCATTTGGGGCCACTTGGGGAGTGAATCATTGGACAGAAGATCTTCCTCTCTGTAAGTCTGACTTTTCAAGAAAAATAAATAAATCTTTAGAAAAAGGAAAATAGAAAAAAGTGGGTAGGAAGGCAAAAGGCCTTAGGATGAAACACTGGCATTATTCAGTTATTATGGAAGGGGAATTTTTTTTTTTTGGACCGTGCAGTTAACCCTAGCTGACTTAAAAGTACAGAACTTTCGCTAAATCCCCAATGATGGAAGAAATACACTGTAACATTATGTGTAAATGTGAAATTGAAACTATCAGGTGTATGACAACTTATTTTCTTCAAAACCTAATAGTATGCTTATTTTAATGTTGGGGCATATTCATACCCTCTCAGCTAGTTAGCAATGGGAACATTAAGACACAGCGAAGAAAGTGATTCTCACTTCAATGGGGGATGTCTTTCACAGCTACTGTTAAGATTTTTAAGCTCAGGATTATGAAGAATGATAGGTTTCAGAAAAAATACACATTAAAAGGGGGCTGAAAAACAGGCAGTCCGGATGGTACATGCTACGCGCACACACAGTCATGTTTATAACAGAATAGTGACAAGGAATTACAGCATTCTTTAAAACCTCTGTTGGTGGTGCCAGTTCAGCTGCTTTTGAAAGAAGGTTTTACTGGGAGTTCAAGAGCCAGGGTCATGAATGAATCCCCGTGTGGGCACTTGACCAGCTTCATAAACCGGAGCCAGTCAGTGTCGTCTTTTATCCGAAAAGGAAAGGCAAGTGAGTTGGTCCTAGAGTGCTGTGATGCGCATGCAGTGGATCTTTGGGCATTTGGCTGTCCTGAATCTTAGGTACCCTTACTGCTGTGGGATCACAGGGGAGCGGGGTGAGGGCAGATGAGCCTGCTCTAACTGCGGGGGACGTGGGGCACTACCTACTCAAGCTGTTGTTTGACTTTGAGCAAAGGGGAGCTGCAGAAATGAGTCAATCAGTGATTTTAAATTTTTGGAGAAACAGGAGGATCTGCTAACAGAACAACCAGGCATCCACAATGGCCTGCTAGCAGGAATGTTTCCATGGTTTAATCTCATAGGAAGTGTTCTCAGCTACTAAGTTCAGTAAGTTCCTATATTACTTCCTATATTTCTGAATTGTCTTTCTGATGACGTGAATTCTCTCTTGATTGGTTTTCTGCTGATCATCGTCCAGACCTGTGCAATATTTAAACTGTTGAACCGGAAATTGGGGGCGGCAGTTTGGCAAATGGGTTAAACCACCACGTGCAACGCTCACGGGTTCTCTTATCTCTTGCCAGGTGTTGGTTTGAGTCCCTGCCGCTTTGCCGCCCATGCAGCTTCCTGCTAGCATACCTGGCAGGGCAGTGGATGGTGACCCACCTGGGTCCCTGCCATTCATGTGGGAGACCTGGGTGGAATTTCTGGCTTCTGATTTTGGCCCAGCGATGGCTGTTGTGACCATTTAAAGATGAACCAATGGATGGAAGAATTTCTGTCTTTCCATCTTTGTCACTCTGCATTTCAAATCAGCCAATGAATATATAATGTTATATATGTATATACACACACAGACAGCATTTAACAGATGTTGGCTCATTGTGTAGGATTCACATCAATTCAGATCATGCTAAGTGAGTGCCCTTGCAAATCTCCTGCATGATTCTTGTATGAGTTAAATGAGATGTTGTGTACTGGAGTGCTTTAGACCTTGATGGTTCAGTTGCGTTTGTAACCTGGTGTTCCTGAAGTTTCTGTCTGATGGTGAATCTGATTAATAGGACCATAAATCCAGCTGGAAATGACGAGGGTGTCAAAGATTGATAGTGGAGAGTTCATTGTCCCTTTGCCTGTGTCTGTGGCAGGTAAAATGTTCACTACATAATTGGTAATTTCACACTTTACTTTTCTTTTAGCATATTTAAGATCTTGACAGGCCTACAGGACATTGGGTCAGACGCTGAGGAGTCCAACAGTGTGATAGATAGGACTGAAAGAACATTGTGAGTGAAGACAGCTTGTTACTGCCATTTCATAGGCACTGTACGTTCATCTGTTTTGTCTCGTTGATGTTCCTCATTATTGATGAGGTCATGATCATCAGTGGAGATCTTAATAACTTGCCCAGTGTTGATTAGCTGTTATGGGGGGAGATTGAGCAATCATGTCCAGGGCTTTTGCATTTCTAAGCCTGGGCTCATTCTATTACTGCACGGTGGATTTATGGGAAAATTAAAAGGTAAGTGAACAAACGACCAGGTGTAGAGGTGGCCCCAAGAAACTGAAGATCCATCAGTTCCAAAAAATGGTTAATTGGGAAACAAATAGCTCAGACAAATAATCATTAGAGTATAAGATTGAAACAGAACTTAAAGGAAGGTCTCTAGCTGATCACCGCTTCATGATCTCTCCATTAGGTGGTCACCGGTCTTCTTCCTGCGGCAGTGTCTTATTTCACGGGACCCTGTCTGCCATCTCTGGGCAGCTCTGACCATACAAAGAAGTCATTCCCTGAGCCACAAGTTAACAAAAGGCAGTCGTGGGTACTTTAAGTGGGTAAAGCCAGGCTGCAAAGTGGCCCTGGAAAGCTCTGCAACCCCCTTGCCTCTGTTGGGATTTGAAATTGCTTTCTTGCACTCACCAGTATAGCCTTGGGCAAATCATATTCCCTGGTTTCCTCTTCTGTAGGTGGAAGCCACCTCTTCATAGTGTGATGCAAATCAAGTGAGATGAAGTGTCTGTCATGTAAGGAGACTCTCAAGGTTTTAAAGGGATATGCAGTATCATTTTCCACAGTGCTAAGAGGTAGAAATCATTAGTCCCATTTTGTGGATCTTAGAAGCTGAGGAACCTGTCTGGAATTACAGATAAAGCAGGGAAAAGACCTGGGCTTCACAGGCAAATGGTTGAACTACAGGTGTTTGTATCTTAATGTTCACTTTGCTGCTGCTGGACTCTGCATAGCCAGCTGGAGAGCTTAAACCAATTCATCTGCAGGTGTAGTCAGGACCTTCTGTGCCTGCCAATCTTGAGCTAAATTCAGTGCCATTACAACTTTTCCTCTTTCCCCTAAAGAGAATTTTCTTTCTAAAAACTATTTCAGTCATTTTATTCTCTATTTGTAAGCATTTGAATTAGGTGTTTCATATATTAGTTTTAAATTCTAGATATAAAAGTCTCCATTTTTCAGTATAAATGTAATAAACTTAAACATTAAATATATTAAATTTCCCTATCCTTCATGACAATAGTTAAGTGTCTTGCAGAATCTTCCATGACCAGGCCACACCGTGTATTTTGCAGGAGATTTTGTCAGCTGAAGGTAGTCACGAAGCTGAACATTCTTACTAAGTTTATGCCAGACAGAGGCATGAACGTGTTCACAGGCTTAGTGTATTTTTCTATTTTCATTGTCAGATTCTCAGACTTACTAGGAGTTCAAGTTAGTAAACCTCCTTACTTATAACTTGCAGTTACCCACTTGCAAATGCATTGAAATATTTCTTGATCCATCTGTCATACCAGGATCATTTTAAGTTAGATTTCATGAAACTTGACAATGCCATTTGGTGGTGGTAGTGATGTTGAGAGTGGCTGTTGTACATTTTGGATTTTAATAACCTCTGTGGCCCCTTCCATTCTGCCACTAGCTTCCTCTTCCTCCTCAGTTTGACAACCAAGAATGTCAAATGTCACCTGGGGTTGGGGGAAGGAGCAAAAAAATTAGCCCCAGTTGAAATCCGTTGTTCTGTATATGAGAGGCTGGGTACAAGCTAAAGAGCTACGAGGTAACTAGGTGTCTTATTAGTTTTGTTGAAGATACTGTGCCAGGGGCACTGGAGAGAAAAGGAGCAATAATTGCTAGTGATTTGCCATCCCTGCTTTTGAGCAGCTGTATTAGGTTGAGATGATGCAATTTGGAATTTGATAAGTTCTCGAGGTCCAGGAGAAATTTTAAATACAAGGTGCCATTTGGCATCTGAGCAATAACTTAAATAGAACTGTAGAGATGAAACAACTCCAACGAAGGAACCAGTGTTTAATTTGTAGTTGTTTGGTAGGTTGCCAGTTAGAAAATGAGAGAAGTAGGCTGTGAATGCATGAAGCAAACCAGAGATTGAATGAGCCACCGAAAGGAAGCTGGCAGCTGGGAATGCCAGCTCTTCCAGTTTTTGTGAAAAATGTTGGAGTTCAAATTTTTAGAAAATGAAAATTCCTGAGTTTAAAACATGAACTCAGTTTTAAATAATGGCAGCAACACTCTGTGGGTCAAACAAAAGGCTTTTGCAGGTCAAATTAAATTGCCAGTTTGCAGTCTCTGTTCCAGGTAATCTTTTCTTATCTCTCTGTGTAATGATTAGAAGAAGGGGCTGTGTTACAGTTAAGTTGCTGCATGTAGCTCCACATTCCGTGTCAGAGTACCAGGTTCAATTGTTGGCTGTTGTTCTTCCGAATCGGCTCCCAGTGTGCCTGTGAAGCATAGCACATGCCTCAAGTCCTCGAGTCTCTGCCATCCATTAGAGAAACCAGGATGGAGTTCCTGGCTCTTGGCTTAAACCTGGCCCGCCCCTGGTTATTGTGAACATTTGGGCTTGAACTTCCCGCCTTTCCCCCCCGCTCTCTTCTCCCTTCCTGAATTCCACATAAATCTTAAAAAAAAAAAAAAAGTGGAGGAAAAGTTAGACTAGTACATCTGCATGTACTGGACAATGTTTCATCTTCCCATTTGAACCTGTGCTGTCCTGTTGAGGCTTAGATCCGAAGTGTTGAGCTACCTTACATAGAATAGCATTTGTGGAAAATATGAACATCCTTTGCTTGGTTCTCTGGGGTCTTGTGCTAAAAGTGAAACCTAAATTATTTGCCAGTACGTGCCTTTTATAGCCTTGGACATTCAAAGTGATTTATCACTCAGTGGTAATAACTGGAGGTCTCTATATACAACAAAGGAGTTAAAGAGGCCAAAAATAACAAGCGTAACCATATGGCTTTTTTCGGGATGTGTCCATATGGCTATCTAACTTAAAAGGACTTTTGCCAGCTAGGCTGTGAATTCTTACATAAAAATCTCCTAGTTATGAGGAAGGAATTTCTTCTCTTTTCACTCTTAGCCTTTGAAACAGTGACCTCAGAAATGGAGATATATTTGTAGGCAACAGAACCAGATTCTGTTGGCCATAGAATGGTTTGGTCACTCTGATTTATATTCCATGTAGTCTCCAGCAATAGCTTAGCATTATATATTGACATCTAGTTCTAAGTCAGTCATCCTCAGTGTGTCATTGTTCTCAAGGACGAAGCATGCAGTACTCCAGGTACTTAGATAAAATCAAGATATATGTGAATTTATGCAATTTCTTCTGTTTCGGGGATCTTAAGGAAGTTCATGGAAAATGTGTCTTATGCATAATCTATGCATGGATATCAAATAATCTTTGCATCAAAATCTCATTTTTAGTCTCATTTTTCATTAACTTTAAAGGAAGATTTATTTATTTGAAAGGCAGACTAGTGGAGAAGAGACAATCTTCCATCTACTGGTTCACTTCTCAAATTGCAGTGGCAGCCAGGGCTGGTCCAGCACAAAAGCAGGAGCCAGAAATTCCAGCATGGTTTCCCACGTGGGTAGTAGAAACTGACACACTTAGACCATCTTCCTTTGCCTCCCCAGGTGCATGAGCACAAGGTTGTATGGGAAGTAGAGCAGTTAGGACTCAACCTGGCACTCTGATATAGGATGAACACAGCTAGGGAGCATCTTAATTTACTGAGCCACAGTGTCTGCCCTTTCCCGTGAATATTTTAAAATACACACGCATGTAGCTCTAATATGTTTTATAACAGATAAAAAAACAGTGTAACCCGCCTTTAACAGAATCCTAATTCTGTCATTTTAAAGAAATTTTTTTTTAAAGATTTTATTATTGGAAAGCCGGATATACAGAGAGGGGGAGAGACATAGAGGAAGATCTTCCATCCGATGGTTCACTCCCTAAGTGAGCCGCAACGGGCCGGTACGCGCCAATCCGATGCCGGGAACCTGGAACCTCGTCTACGTCTCCCACACGGGTGCAGGGTTCCAATGCATTGGGCCGTCCTCGACTGCTTTCCCAGGCCACAAGCAGGGAGCTGGATGGGAAGTAGAGCTGCTGGGATTAGAACCGGTGCCCATATGGGATCCCGGGGCTTTCAAGGTGAGGACTTCAGCTGCTAGGCCACGCCGCCGGGCCCTAAAAGATTTATTTTTATTTGAGAGGCAGATTTACACACACAGAGAAGGAGATCTTCTGTCTGTTGGTTTACTCCCCAAATGGCCACAACAGCCAGAGCTGAACCCAATCTGAAGCTAGGAGCCAGGAGCTTCCTCCAAGTCTCTTATGTGGATCCAAAGGCCCAAGGACTTGGGCCTTCCTGTGCCGCTTTCCCAGTCCGTAAGCAGAGATCTGGATCGGAAGTGGAGCAGCTGGGACTAGAACTGGTGCCCATGTGGGATGTAGCACTGGCAGGTGAAGGATTAGCCTGTTAAGTCACTTATCTTTTAACACAAATAAAAAATTTATTTTAATGAGAGAGTCTGAAATCAACTAATTCACAGATTCTAGAATTCATTTTCTTCCTTGGTCGAAATGGAAACCTCTTGCCTAACCTTGAAGCTCCTCAGGCCTTTTGTTGCGTGTCATTCACTATTCATGGGATTTCCCCCCCCCCATTACTGTCCTAGATGATGTAGGAGGAAAATGCACACAGGAATGAACATGCATCAAAATTCTATCTCGTTATAGCATGGAAAAATACGTCAATGGTCTGGATTAATTTGGATGGTATTAATCCCTAGATGTTTTTCTGAGTTTCTATTAATACAAACCATTTAACAATTTCTATTCATCTTAATTGAACAGATGCTTCTAAATAATAGTTTATTCAGAGTACACTTTGGAAAACCTAACTGGGGAGCTTTGGAGGTTGCAGCCTTTCTGATTATAATGAAAACAGGTAGGAAATGGCACAAATCCTACCACTTTGTGCGACGGACTGAATTTCAATTACCCCAGGAGTCTCCACAGTCCAGTCTGATTGGTTTGACATTTGTTTAGGACCTTTGGAATATAAGTGTATGCGATTAAAAATGAAAATGAGTCTCCGTCCTTGCACATTCGGAGTATCTCAAAGCATTCCTTCCCTCCTTAAATCATTTTGACTTGAAGTATGTGTGGTGATGTGGCTTCGTTCTATGAAACATGCTATTATCCAACAGCTGTAGCTGTGCTGCCTGAATACGTGCCAGTTCTGCTCAGATTGGACCGTGGGGGCTGCTTGTTAGCTCCCTTGCTGCCTGGGAGAGAAAGTAATGTAAAATTAATGTCTGAAGAAAGGCCTGTTACCTGACAGTATTTGGGGATGCAGGTGGTCCGAAGTGGTATGCAGAAGTTAAACTAACATGCTAATCTTTTTGTTTATGGACGCGTGGCTACGATTCACTCCATTGGTTTTAATTTTTAAAATCGAGGAGGGCATTGCTTTCACTCCTTTCCTCGCTTAGCTGTGCTTCTTGAACTGAAAGTGTGCATGGTACTGGAGATTCTGAGAGAGAGATTTGGTTTGCAAACCGTGGATAAGCTTCATGCGCTTCCGGAGGAAGTAGTGGAAGAGATTGTTAATAAGCTGGAAATAGTCGGTTGTTCAGTGGAAGTAGTATGTGAGCTAGAATAATACTGAATTTTCAAGTTCATCCTTTTTCTGATTATTTATTTGAAAGGCAGAGTGATAGAGAGGGAGTGACAGTTGAGAGAGACAGAGGTCTTGCATCTGCTCTTGGCAAAGGCTAAGGCTGAATCAAACCAAAGGCAGGAACCAGGCACTTCAACTAGGTATTCCTCATGGGTAGCAGGGTCCCAAGTACTTGCTCAATGTCTGCTGAATTTCCAGGCATGTTAGCAGGGAGCTGGGTCAGAATTGTCAGGATTCAATCTGAAATTGATTGGTGATCAGAAATGAAAAGCTGGTATCACAAGCCTTGGCTTAACCCAATGCCCACACATTCTACATTATGGGTAATGAATGTGGATCCCTTCCTCACCCATATAGGCCCGATTCCTAGACTTTTTTCCTCTTTGCATCTTTTTTTCTTATTGATTGTACATTCCATTATCATTCTCTTGCATTTTAACCAAAGCAGCTAATTTCATCATTGCCTTATGATGTCCAGTGCAATAACCATCATGTCATTTCACTTGCTTCTAGAATGTGTTTCTGTTTCACTGATTTACCTCTAAGGTGGGGGGACCTTTTTTCTAAAAATACGACTTATTTATTTGAAAGAGTTAGAGAGGGAGAAACCCAAGGAGGATGTCCCATCCACTGGTTCATTCTTCAGGTAGCTGCAATAGCCATTGTTGGGTTAGACAGGAGCCAGGAGCCTCATCTAGGTCGCCCACATTGAGAGGCAAGGATCCAAATATTTGGGCCATTTTTGCTGCTTTCCCCAAGCCATCCCCTGGTTTGAAGGGAAGCAGCTTGGTCATGAGCCTGTCCCCATATGGGATTCTGTCACAGATGGTGGCTTCACACACTATTCCACAATGCCAGCCCTTGGGAGCTTTCTCTTATTGCGTCAACACAGCCCTAAACAGTGTGCTTAATAAATATCTGTCCATGAATGAGATTGTCAGTGACATTCTCACACCAGAAAGAAGGCAGGACCAACTAATGTGTCAGACACCATGTTAGGCAGTTTCAATTACATCATCTCATTTTACCTTTAAAATGCTAAAAATAGACCTTGTTGTCCCAGTTCTGTGTGTTGCTACCTTCGTGTTTTGAGAGCTAACCAGGGGGAGGAGTCTGGATCGGAACTCAGATTGTCTTTCATTGTACAGTTGTTCTAATTTCCCCTCAGGAGGATAACCTATGCTTACCCAAGTGTTTCTGCAGACTTTGTTCTCTTTGAGTTTGTGGAAGCAGGTGTTCTTTCAGACTGTCTTTCCTAGTCGACAATATCGCGCTGAAATGTTAAGCACAACTTTGGAGTCAACTGGAATCAGACGGTCATGAGATTTCCTTCTGACTTCTTTACTTCCTCGCAGTGTGATCATGAGCAAGGCAGTTCCAGCTGAGTTTACTGACATCTGTTGGGGATGACTGTTCACACCTCTGCCATCTAGGCCTTTGAGGGTCCCCTTGGTGTGAAGCAGACAATGTCGCCGCCCTGCAGTGACACTAAAATGACGAGGAATCTCGAGGGCCTGGAAAAAACAGGAACCACCACCACAACCGGCACACACACACCAAACGAACACACAAGAATGAACGAAAAACCGAACCAAAAAGAAGGCAAATGAACGAAAAAAGCCACAGGCGAACAAAAGGAGAGGGCGAACCAGAAAAGTTTATTGCTGAAAACGGGCTGCTTACATACAGTTCTCCACCAATCACTTCTCCCCACTATCTGATAGGCCAGCAATCGCAGCGGGGGAGGATTAGCCTATCCTTGTGACTTCCTGCCTGCCTACTGACGGGACAAATCCCACCTTCTGGCCCTCGGCCAGCCGCCACCTTGCGGCCCCTCACATACACGTGGGGTCGGCCGCTCCCCACAAGACAAGGCACTTACTATGTATTAGAGGCATAGTATGGGCTGCACAAGTGCTAGTTACAGTTGTTAATAAATGGGGACACCTGATTCATTCATTCAGCAAGTATTTATTACATTTGATCTTAGCCAAAAGACCCAGAAGTGTGTGCTGGGTGCTGCACAACTTTACAAGTCTCAGTTTACCAAAATAGACAAAAATCCTTTTGTGCATAGAATTTACATTCTAGTTGCATTTCAGTTGTGGATAGCTTGATCAACAGACATGATAAATGTTGGAATAAATTGCACGTTGATCAATGGCTAGTGCTGTTAAGTCAGTAAAGAAGGAAAGAAAGGTGTAGAGATTCAGGTGAGTATGGGGGAAAGGGAAGGGATTGCTACCGTAGGGTATTCGTTGTAAGCCTCCCTGAAACAATGACATTGGAGCGGGTTTGGAGGATGTGAGGGCGTTTGCCATGGATCTCTGGGCAGAGCCTGGCAGACTAGGAGGGGTTACTAGGAAGCCAAATACAGCAGGAAGACCATAGGAAAGGGCCCATTGTGAAAGAGTCATTGGGAAATGAGCAGAGAAATGAATGCCCCACTTTAGAGTTCAGTCGTCATTCGCCACCATGCAGCTTCTCACTGGGAAAGACCAGGATGGGTAGCACGTTCACCTGGCCACTGTTCTTTGTCCTACTAGCTTTGCCTTTTACACTTTCGATCTAGAGGGAGGGTGAGGGAGGGAATGTAAGTACCACCCCAGTGTAGCTGTCCTGCCTACTCTGTTATTGATTGGACTGAGCAGTCCTGGGGGTATACTGGTCGTATTCCTTGGGAAACAAAGGAAGTGATTAGATCTTAAGAGAGAAGGAAAGTAGAATCCTGTGATAGCACAGCTTGCAACCCGCTTTGAACATAGCTTGATCTCTTGCAGGCTTCCTTGCTTGAACCAGGAAGCCTTTGTAGAGAATCCTGGGAGGTGCAGGCTTGGCTTAGTGTTTTTAAATGTTTGTATCTCCTTACCGGTTGGAGGATCCATTATGGGGCAAGAGGAAGCGTGTAAGTGTAGTAATTTGTCAGCTTAGGACTCATGCTTAACTTCTTTCCTCTGAGATAAGAGTGGCAGACTCCCTCTCAGCACACAGAGTTGGAGCATGCTTCTGGATGGTGTCTCCAGTGAGAATTGGTACCCTTAGTTGCAGCTTTGACACTCCAAGTGATCTTGTACTGTTCCATTTATGTCCTGTTGTTCTCAGTTGATGTGAAATGCATGTTTGTAAATGCGTGCATGCAAATGTGGTGGAGATAGAGAATAGGTCAGGGCTTGGGAGCAAGTCCTGATGCCAGATTTAGGGCAGGATCACACAGGCAGAGTCAGAGGACCTCCATCGTTGTCCAGCTCTGTGAAAGCAGCCCTGGACTGTGCCATGGCTGAGCCCAGGTGTCCTTGTCTCCAAAATGTGTGTCACATGTGCCCTTTCTGTCTCATGGAACAAGAACAAAATAAGGTTGCCGGTTTGCTAAGTCCTGGTGTTGGAAATCATGTTGCTGGTGAAGCTGAGTGTTTGGGGGAGGGAACAAGGGTGAAAGGATTCTAGTTTCTCCTCTGGAGTTCCTGGTGCCCATCGTGAGTGTTACTGCCTGACCTCAGGCCCTGGCTTCCCTTCACACTCCACTACCTGTTGAGCTTTTGAACCCCATGGGTAAGGGCACAGTCTAAACCATCACAGGTGCCTTTCAACCCTCTGTTTAATGGTTCCATGAGTATCTTCTTGTACCCCTTAATACTCCATATTTCCCTTATTATGTTAATTATTTGAGATAATTTTAGAGATAGGCATCACTTAATTAAGTGAAAGCTTTGCCATTGAGAGGTTACTCATTAGCAGGAACTGCTGTTTTGGTTTTTGTGTGTGTGTGTATGTATTTTTTTAAACTCGATAACCCCTTGTTGCCCATTTGATAACAAGAACTTAAAATTTACTCAAAAATCTCTTTGGAATACTGATAGAATCTTGGGCCTGATTGATGAACTTTTGCCTTCAGCAATGGAGAGGTGCAAAAGTTCCAGATATTAGATGAAATACTCTAACTTGGGGCCAGCAGTTGAGGTGGTGGAGCCTTTTGTTTGAAGCCCAGCCAAGAACTACTGCAAGAGAGAGAGCAAGTTACGTCAAGATAGCAAGGAGGCCTGATTTCAGGACTGGAAACCCGTGGGGCTTTGGAAGAGCAATGGTGTGCATGCCAGGCCTCAGTTTGCTTATCTCTAAAATAAAAGAACTGATCAGCTCAGCACAAGGGAGCTCATTATTTATTCTGATACTTGAAGAAATACCTACTAAACCTTCAGGGTCAAGTTAAATGAACATTTTGCCTTCTAGCAAAAGAAGAAAAAAATTGTCAGTGACAAATCCCATGAGTGACTCCAGATAATCAGATAAAATAAGTTGGTAGGATTCTAGGACCAAACCCTAAAAACCCTCATGTTTTTAGTCAGCTTTTGGAGAATACATTTTGGGTTTTTTGCTTTGTTATTTTTCAAATAATGGAAAAGGCCTCTGTCATTATCACCTTATTTCTCAAAACTCTTTCCAGTTTTTGGAGAGTGTTATTTTTGTGAGTGAGATTTGGTGAGTGAGATTTAGTTACTATCCCACAACCTTGCCACCTGTTTACAACTGAAACAAGTCTGAGGCATGAGCTTGCTACGCATACAGATACTGTTTGACAGCCATGAAATGAGAGAGCCAGCACAAAATAGGTCAGGCTAAACTATTGTATAGGTTCGAGAAAGTCCCAGCTCTTTTTTTCGTTGCTGTGGTCTCCCGTCTGCACAAGAAGCTTTACTCATAGACATTACAACATTCCATAGACTTTCTTTGTCCTTGTAAGCTGGTATCAAGCGATTGCAGATCATCCCCACTGGACTGGACTCTCAGTCATTTAGGAATCAGGCCTATCAGGGGCTGCACATACCCCCTATTCATGGCGGGATAAGGAATCCCTCACAGATGGTTTGTCTAGTCATCATCACTTGAACATTTTTTAATTTCAGGACTCATTTCTAACATTTATAATGTAAGTAGATGAGTCTTTCACTTAACCAGCACACACGTACAAATCCACCCCTGACATTCCTTTTGCTAATTGACAAAGGGTCTGGTATTGATTAGCATGGATAATAGTAACATTAACAGTGTCTCTTTGTGGAGTACGGGCTTTGAGGTTAGAACACAAGCTGCCTACCCCTGCAGAGTGTCTTCAGGAATATAATGTCAACTGTATTTGAGTTGTTTTAACCTAATTAACTCAAATGTGATATCACATTACCTCTGCTAAATGATTGCTAAGTTAATTAGGCAGCCTGACATTGCCTTTGGAACCCTATTATGGAAACCACTGTTACTAATGACATTCTGAAGGACTAAATGTTGAAATGATTCTTCAGGATTCCTTTGTTCAAAAAGCATTGCTTAGCCTACTAGGTCATCAGAACCATGTCTTGTCATGGAAGGGTAAATCATCTTACCTACTATTTAATGAGCACCTACTGTGTGTCAAATGCTTTCTGTACATTGTTTCTCCTTATCCTGTCCTCTACTCTCTGAAGCATTGAAATGCCTCTCATTTCATAAATGAGAAAAATGAGACTAAAGAAACAAATAGCAGTGAAACTCTTACCTAACCAAAGTCAGATTTTTTCCTGCAGGGCTCCCCTAAAGTACCTGAATCCATTTCTTGTTGCTGTGTAAGATTTTATTACAAACCAGTGGCTTAAAACAACACAGTGTTATATTCTGCTTAGGGCAGAACTAGACATGGCATGGCTAGATTCTCTACTCAGAATCTTACTGGGCTGAAATCAAAGTGGTGGTAGCTGGGCTGCAGTTCCCAGTGGACTTGGGGTCTCACTGGTGTTATGCTGAATTCTTGTCTTTGCAGGTCCGCCTATCTTCTGCAGGCTGCTCTCAGCTTCCAGGGCCTAGCCAAGGTTCTGTTCCTTGCCACAAGTAGTTTCCAGTGTGGTGCTGTATACTTGTAGACCTGCTGGAGTATTCTCTCATTCCCTTCTGGCACTAGCCAGAGAAAAACTCTTGACTAGCGTGAGCATTTGGCCTAGCATTTAGGATGACACTCGAATACCCATATCCCATATCACAGCATCCGAATTTGGGTCTCAACTCCATACCCAGTCCCAGGTTGCTGCTGATGTATACCCTTGAGGCAGCAGCTGACAACCCAAGCAGTTAGGTTCCTGCCACTCATGTGGGTAACCTAGGTTGAATTCCTGGTTTTGGTCCTTGTGCAACCCTAACCATTGCAGACATTTGAAAGTGAACAAAGGCATTGGAACTCACTCTGTCTCTCGCTACATTTCTTCCTGTTCTGTCTCCCACTTCTGTCTCTCAAAATAAAAAAAGACACAGTACATCTTCAAAGGTTTCGTGTGATTATGTTGGACCCATTGGATAGTCTCCTCTTCTGGGAGACCACAGTGCCCCATAATGTAACTCAATGCTGAGAGTACCATCTCCGTCCCAGAGAGCATGCTGTACCCTTGGACCCGCAGCCATCCTAGTGGACCATTTCTTGGAGGTAACACTAGGTACAAAACTGACTCCCTGTGTAGGACTCTGAAAATGCCCATCGCTGCTTTCTTATTCCAAGTCTTATTCACCCACTTTTATACCCAAACCAGATACTCTGAGAGCCATCATAAGTAAATCATACCTAGCAGGTGTGGGTGCAGGTGGGGAAAGTATTTTCTTTTCCCCGTTGCAGAGCATTTTCATGATGCCTGATGGCAGAGCAAGAGTATGTGAAGAATAAAGTATTCTGTGCTCCAAGACACTTCTGTCTTTCAGAGGAAGTAAATGATGTTTTGATGTTCCTTTTGGCTGTTTTCTGACAACTCATGAACAGCACTGAATGCCAGGTGCCTTTGGAAATATGCCTCTTTTAAGGTATATATGGCCCTCTTTCAGATAGAAGTAGTTGGTGCTTGACCACCAGCAGGAAGTTTTCTGGTTGAAACAACAGTTAAGGACTTAAAGTAATGATGCAGGTGGTTCTTTTCAAATGTGTGTTAGGTTTTTGTTATGTAGTTTTTGACAGCTCGATTGATAAAATTCACATGTCAGTTAAAGTGTACATTTCAGTTATTTTTAGCATATTCATCGATGTGGCCAATAATCTCATTTGGTTATTAGTTTGTGCATTTCCCAGAGATCCATATGTTAAAAGCTTGGTCCCCAAAGTCTCATGTTAATGGTTAATGGATTAAGAATTGAAACTTGATCCAAGTATGGTATCTGAAGATGGGACTTGGGGAAGTGGTTAGAACAGATGAGGTTGTTAAGGAGGAGCCTGCAGGATAACATTTTGGTGACTTTATGGGACTAGACCTCATAGGCATTAGTGACAAGTTCACTGCTGGTTCTCTGCTCCCCTTCCTTCCTGCATCCTTATCCTTTCACACTCGCTCTGCATTGCCATCCTCCAGTCATGCCACATGGCTGAACCCATGAGTCATGCCCAGTCTTGGATTGTAAACCTTCATGCTTGAGCCAAAACAAACCTTCCTTCATAAGTAGCTTGCCTCAGGTGTTTAGTTATAGTGATGAACAGCTAAGACAAGCTGTCATAAGTACCAGTTAGTTTTAGAAAGTTTTTGTCGCCTCAAGACTAACATGCCAAGAAGTGAAGATACATTGCAGTATGCATCTCTACTCCCAATGAAACTGTAAAAATATATTTGGCAATAGGATGACAAATCAGACAAATATATTTTGACTTTCTACCATTGGGTATACCTACAGTGTCATGATACACTTAAATAGCAGAATGATGGACTTGTAGACTGTTGTTAAAGAACTGTACTATTATATATAGGGGAAATCCGTGGCAGGGAGAGAGTGGGGAAAGTAGAACAGCAAATTCCTGTGCTTATGGAACTATAGCATGAAAAACAATTAAGAAAGTTTTAGTCACTTCAGGAAAGGAGCATTATATCATTTAGCTATTCCCTTACTCTTTACCAGCTTGAGTGATCAATAATCTATCTCTGCATTGATTTTCCTATTCTGTATATTTCATATGAATGAAATCATGCAGTGTATGGTTTCTTGTGCCTGGATTCTTCGCCTTAGCCAAGTATTTTCAAGGCCTATCCATGCTGTCATGCTTATGTCAGTGCTTGATTCTTTCCTGTGACTGATACCACATTTTGTTTATGCTTTCTTCAGTTACCAGACATTTGAGTTTTTACCTTTTGGAATCTTAACGACCAGTGCTGCATTTGTTTATAAAGTTGAAGGCAAATACACATTCTCATTTCTCTTGGGTATGTATTTGTGGGTGGAATTGCTTGATCATGTATGGTGACTGTATAATCATTTGAGGAACTGCAAGAGTGGCTCCCCTGGTGGAGACCAGCTGTCCCTCAATATCCTCCTTTACCTCAGATACAAGATGGAAACAATATGGACATAATAGTATTGCCCACTTCCCTATCCCCCTGAACCTTTTTTTTTTCTTTTTCTTTCTTTAACTGTAATTAACTATGAAAAGATTGTCAACAACAACACAATAAAATAGATTATTAAAAAAAAAAGAATTTTTTATGCATTCTAAGTACTTTAAGTCTTGTATCAGGTGTATGCTTTGCAAATAGCCACTTCCATTCCATGGGATGTCTTTTTGTATTCTTGATGGTATTGTTTGAAGCACATTTTATAATTTTGTTGAAATGCAATTTGGCTAATTTTTGTAGCTAAATAGCTCATGATGTTCGTGTTCTAAGAATCTTGGGCCACAACCAAGATCCTCAAGATTCACCCTGTGCTTACTTGTAAGAGTTTTATAATTTACCTATTACGTTTACATTTTTGGTTCACTTTGTGGAGTTTTTGACTGTGGTGTGTGGTAAGTCTCCAACTTCAGGTTTTAACTGTTTCAGGACCATGTCTTTAAAGACTCTTCTTTCCCCAGGCATTACTTTGCTATCCTAAGATCAGGTGGTCTTTTAGGTGGATTGATTGGCATAGTTTCATGAAGTTGTATAAATTGCTTTCATGGGCCTGGAAGGCAAGGATAGTTGAGAGGAAATTTATTGTGTTATTTGTGCAGCTTATAAGCCTGTCACTTTTTTTTTTTTTTTTTTTTTTTTAAGATTTTATTATTTTTATTGGAAAGCCGGATATACAGAGAGGAGGAGAGACAGAGAGGAAGATCTTCCATCCGATGCTTCACTCCCCAAGTGAGCCACCACGGGCCGGTGCGTGCCGATCCAAAGCCGGGAACCAGGAACTTCTTCCGGGTCTCCCACGCGGGTGCAGGGTCCCAAAGCTTTGGGCCGTCCTCGACTGCTTTCCCAGGCCACAAGCAGAGAGCTGGATGGGAAGTGGAGCTGCCGGGATTAGAACCGGCGCCCATATGGGATCCCGGGGCGCTCAAGGCGAGGACTTTAGCCACTAGGCCACGCCGCCGGGCCCAAGCCTGTCACTTTTATAAAGAAAAAGTTATTGGTAGATGCAAAATTTAGTAGATTTGGGCTCATTTAATACAACCCTCCTAGTTAGGAATGCATTCTTTTCTGGTACAAAGCCTTTTCCAAGTAAAAGGACACTCCCTTAGTAAAGTTCAAAATGATGTAAGTCCAAGGAACAAGATCATACTACATTGTTAATGCCAGCAGTGTTTTAAAAAAAAAAATCTCAGCTATATGTTGGCAGCGAAATATGGGGCAAACGGAGAGTTTATGATGGACCATATCAATCAGTGGACGACCTCATCGAGCGAAACTGGCAGCGAATCATAACTGGAGAACTATTAACACCACTTGAGCACATATCTCAGAGCATGCCCCACATCCGGGACTTGGGGTGGGCGGGAAACCAGGGGATGCTTCTCCCTCAATATCCCCCTTTACCTCAGATACATGATGGAAACAATATTGACATAATAGCATTACCCACTTCCCTACCCCCCTGAACCTTTTTTTTTCTTTTTTTCTTCTTTTTCCTTTAACTGTAATTAACTATGTAAAGATTGTCAACAACAATACAATAAAATAGATAAAAAAAAAATAAAATGTAAAAAAAAAAAAAAAAAGATAGGGGCCTGACATGGTGGGTTGCAATGCTGGCATCCCCTATAGAAGTGCTTGTTGGAATCCAAAGTTCTGTGCTTCTGGTCCAGCTCCGTGTTAATGTGCCTCAGCAGCTGAAGATGACCCAGGGGCGTGGGCCCCGGCCACATGTGTGGGAAACCCAGATGAGTTCCTGGCTTTTGGGTTTGACTTAGCCCAGCATGGGCTGTGGCGGCCATTAGGGTAGCAAGCAGTGGGTACAAGTCTCTGTCTTTCTGTGACTCTCTGTCACTCTTTCAAATAAATAAATAAAATCTTAAAACCCATCAAACCGTGAATAGTCAGTGTCCTAATTCTAACTGCTGCTCCTGTCTTTTCCCATAGAGCAACCAAGAGAGCAGGAGTTTGAATCTGGTTGGAATTCTGATAATTGGTCAGAATTAATATTAGTTTGCTAATGGTGTTGTGGTTTTATTTTTTGGTACAGTCTTTATACCTTAGAGTATTTTTTAGTAAACTGTAAATGATATTATTTGCTATTTTAAATTTTCTTACAAAATATTCTGGATTGAGCAAAGTAGGCGTGTGTATGAACCAAAGAGTGAGTTAATATTGAACTAGCTAAGTATGTGAAGATTTTGTATGCTGTTCTTATTTCAGTTGGGGAGGGGTTGTTTTTCATAAAGCAGTTGGGGCATTTCCATTTGGAGCCAAGCAAGCTTCACTGGGGTGTGCATCTTCAGCATGTGGCTGCCTTTGGCTCTGCTGGTGCCCCCTCTCACAGACAGCCCCATCCAAGGCCTGCTGGAGCCCTCCTAGAATGAGTTTTTGGCTTTTAATTGGTGCCCATTTCCCATTTTGCTGTGCATGTTGCAGATGCTAAGTGCAGTGCTCTTTGTCCCATAGTATGCAAGTTTATTTTTCTGACGCTTTTCTAAACCCACAATTCTGTCCGCCTTTAAGCTTTTGAAAGTGTGTATATATATGTGAACTAGGAATTTATAACATAAATTTGAACATGGAAAAAATGAGAAATAGTCTGGAGAATTTCTTCACTGGAGTTGAACTGTATTCTTCCCTAATCACTGGCTGTGCTGTTGGCTGGAAACTTTCACATGCTCTATTCTTTTTCACTCTTTCTAATGGCTAGGAACCTCAGTAAACGTGGTATCCAAGAACAAGATTTTGGCATGGAATTGTTACAGCTCTCTATTCAGACGACTAAAGCTTTCAGAATGATGTTGAATTGAAAAATCTGTGCAGAAAAGGACACCATCTGGAGATTATTCTCTTTATTCTTGGTTTTGCTGGTATAATGAAACATGAGAATTCCAACTTCTCGTAATTGTTAAACTTTGTGATGTAAATGGTGCCAGACTTGGGGAAAGGCTTGTAAAGGTTTTGCTGACTTTTTTGTTTTTGTTTTTACATGCTTTCAGTGAAACTGTCTATGCTGTTTTTGCTGGGAGAATGTTGTTTGACCATTTGGAATAATGATGAGCGGGTCTGTGAATGCATATTGACCACCACATGAATAATTTGCTTGGAGGCCAGTTTTTACCTTTTTCCAGGAGTGTTTTGTAGTATTTGGCTCCTCATTTGCTTTTGTGTAACATCATCTGATATCAGATCACAGGATACCCAGGGTTTTTAACCCTGAACTAGGTGACTTGATCTGTTGTTGGTCTAATTTGCCACGTCCGTTTTCCCAGTTGATGAGGGGAATAAGAATACGAAAGTATCTAGCATTTGCCTCTGTAAAAACTACTTTCAAATGAACTCTGTATCTCTCCCTCACTGAATGTGTGAACGAAATAATGGCGTGCAGTTGGTGATCAAAATCCAGTCGAGTAGTTGGTGATCAAAATCCAATCGAGTAGTTGGTGATCAAAATCCAATCGAGTGCTAAAGTGGAAAGGTCCCAGGGCTGACTTTATATATCGAAGAACAACTAGTGGCAGAATCCAGAGGAAAAACTTTATTTTAATAATAATTATTAAATTAATGATTTAATTAATGATTTAAATAGTGATTTTAAGTTACTAAAATAACTCTGAAAATACTGATGAGGAGAATGCAGTGATGTTCTTGGCCCTTTTCTTACTGCTCTCCATGAATTGCTGTTTCTTAACACATCAATCCTGCAGGTTTGAAAGTTCTCACATTTTTCACATGAGGACACCAAGAGTGATTAAGTAACTGACCCAGGGGAACTGCTGTTGACCTGCAAGCTCTGGCTTGGCTTCATGGGACCACAGAACCTTAACTGCTCTTCTGTATGCCCATGCCCAGCTCATTACCAGCAGACACTCTCAGCAAATATCTTTCCATCTTCATTCCTCTTTGCTAGTAATATGTACCATTCAATTGCCATATTGTTTGCATTAAAATTCTGACATATTTCAAAGGACTTACGTTCAATATTTACTCAGGATTTAAAAAACAAATCTGACCTATTGAACTTTCTTTTCCTTTCTTGTACAAGAAATGGGTCCTGTTTTATGCTCTGCAGTCTTGCCCAGTTGGACCCACCTGCAGCTCCCTTAACTCCTTCTCCTGGCTTCTTTTCTACCACGCTTATTACTGATGACCAAATATGGTAGCTCGAGATTGCAGTTCCTCGGTTTCAGGTGTAGGTCAGATATGCAGGCGGCTGACTGGCATTGCGGTCTTTCCCTGATGACAAAGAGCATCTTCACCTAATTGGTCCCGCATGTGCACTGTGCTGTCTCTGGATTCTCTCCAGACCCTGTAGGTTTTCATTAGGGAATGGCAACACTGCATTCTTCAGCCTGCCTGGGAGCTCGCACGGGGTGAGCATAGATGAAGGAGACCCCTCTGACCATTGCTAATTGCACTGCGCTTCCAGAAAACTGTAGGTGAGGAGGAGCACTTTGGCGACTCAGGTTTCACGTAACTGTGAAATTCTTAGGAATGTAAACAGTACTCTTGTTGTTCTGGATGTGTGTGCTTACTTTTTAAAAAAAAAAAAATGATTATTGCTTTTAGACAGATGGTCCCGGAACTGGAAAGAATCGCATCTGCATTAAGTGCTATTAGGTTCAAATAAAAACCTGCCGCAGCATGCTTTGTTAGATTTATGAACTCTGTAACTTCCTGGGATTGATTTAGGGTCAGAAGATGGAAATTTTAGTTGGAGCTCAACTCACTTTGTACAAGCTACAATCCCTCGGAGCCCAAGTTGGTTGGTAAAATGAACATAATTGCAATGGGACCTGCCCCCATAGATGGACTGTGTGCACTGTCCTTTTGTTTTAAGGATTACAGAGCCATAGTGAAACTACATGTGGAATGAAACCTTGTGAATGCTTGCTTGCTTTTTCAGCAACGAGAATCTGCGAGGTGATTCATGTCTACACAGACCTATGGGGCTGTGAGGTCTTCAAGTGCTTTTTAAATTTTTTTTAAAGAGCAGTTTGAGGCAGAGACAAACAAAAATCATTAATAAGAGTAACCTCGTTATTCCCTGAAGAAAAGAAATTTTCAGCTTGCTATGACTTGTTTTGGAATTTGTTGAGAAGTCCCAAGAGGATCGATTGCCTCAACAGGATTTCTTTGAGATGCCGAAGTTTAAGAGACTCGGGGGTGAGGGCAGCGGGAAAGGGAAAGAAGCAGTTAAGTTAAAGTTTCAACATTAAGTGAAGCAATTTCCCATCTCTGCTAATGTGCTAGAAGTTCTGCAGATTTACTTACTCTTTTGGATTTAAGTCAGAAACCTGTTCTTTTCCTAAGAGGCCTCAGGAAGGCCTGCTGTGACGGAGGCTGGGACCTCATCCTGCCTTCCTTTGTCCTCTTCCCCATGGCCAAGGCTGTGGAGCTTCTCTGCCTGCCCAGCAGGACTTTGGGCTAGGACAAGCAACTTGGAGTCTGTGGAACCTCATTTTCTTGCTTGTAGAGGGGAGGGGCTCTATTGAGCAAGAGCTGGAGAACAGTATTGTGCTTGTTCTTGTCGCAAAAAAAACCCACATGTCTTTATTTGAAAGGAGCAGTGGCAGTTCAGAGACAGGAGAAAGAGGTGTTGCATCTGCTGGTTTGCTCCTCTACATGACCGCAATAGCTGGAACAGGAGCCTAGGGCTTCACCTGGGTCTCCCACGTGGGTGACAGAGACTCCAGCAGTTGGACCATCCTCTGCTGCTTTCACAAGTAACTTAGCAGGGAGTGGGATCAGAAGTGGAGCAGCTGGGACTGGAACAGCTGCTGCAGTGTGGAATTGCCAGCATTGCAGGCAGCAGCTTAGTGCACTGTGCCACAAGACTGCAGCATTGTTTTTGAAGAACATTTTGGGCAAAAACCTGGATTCTTATCCCATGGCCTAAAATGAACAAACATACGCAGTGGGCTTGCATGGGGCTACATACAGTTCCCCTTGCTTTTGCAGAACAGGAGCTTTTTTCTCTGTCGCCCTGTCCATCTCTGCAAAAGCTTTGTAGACCCAGGGTAGCCTGCAGTTGTCATTGAGTAGCTCACACGTAACAGAGACCATATCCTTTGTCGGTGTTGCCTGAGATGCTGTTTGTGTCCAATGAACACTGCATTCTTGTGGATTGGAGTCACCATAACAGATCCGAGTGCATCCTCCTGGGTTTAAGTGAGGCAAAAGAGCTTTCTTGCAGGGGCCCTGGGTCGGGTGATGCATGTGCTAGCAGACCGCACACCTTGCATACTGTCCTCTTGTGACATCGTTTTGGGCTACAGCCAGCATTTGATAAATTTTGGTTGTTTGGGTGTGAAGAAGCTGAATTGTCAAGTGAGGTAGGTCAGTGGCTCATGGATGTTTTTTTCCCCCCTGATCATGGAGACTTCTTGGTTTAATTTTACATCGTTCTGGTCTTCATGGTTTAAAACCGTCTTTATTCCTCTCTCTTTGAAAGTAAAGCAGATTTTACTGTCACTTGGATTGAGGGAACAAACCTATGCAGAGATTACATTTCATTTTCTGTAGAGGGAACAGCAAGGACTAACCGACACGTGAGTTTAAAATACTTGCTCCAGACAAAACTGAATTCCCTCCTTAATTTAGGGTCTGACAGGGAGCTGTGCTTCTCAGTTGTCATTTTGTATTGCTAATTGGCCCACTCCTGGTGAGACCTCACTGTCTCTGCTACTGCTAGTGCCTGACTTTTCCTAGCCACTCCATATGTAAATGTATGTTGTATGATGCAGATGGATTCTGGAAAGGAGAAGTGCGAGTTTCTGAAAGATTATCTCCATTTATAATGTGAGCAGCACTACTTTGGAATTTGAAGGTACTTAATAAGCCTGGTATTTAAAATCAAATCTCTTACATGGTTTAATTATGTAGATCGATATTATTGCTGTAACCTAATGTGAGTTAAGTTTGACGATCCTTGTTTTTTTTTTCTTCATTGTTTCTGTAGGAAGGTCCAGCTAATTTGTTGCAAATGAAAAAAAAAAGTATTTTGGAGGATGAGGTTGACATTTAGCATTCTGGTTTGAAAATCCTGTGACTGTTAAATATTTAATGAACTGCAAAGCATCCTTAAAAATGAAATATGAATGAGTTTTAGAAAACCTTAGAGTGGTATAAAAAATTGAGAATTTCCCCCCACCTCCCGCATTTCAAGTGTGTGTGCCTAGGGATTCTTAATTATTTTTAATGAAGATGACGTTATATATCTGATTAGTGATGGGAGTATTCTTAAAAATGAAGTTAATTCAGAGAATCCTGCTGAATAATACAGCAGAGATTTACTTGAAATGAATTATCAGTTTTGTCTCTGGAGGCTAATCAGTTTACCCCCCTTTTAGTTTTGTGTTTAAAATTGACAGTAAAATTAAATGACCAGAGAAAAGTCCTTTGTTCAAAATAAACTTCCTGGGTTTGTTGCTTTGCTAAAACTAGTGTTTTACTTTTCAGGCTCTCGAGCTTTAGAATATTATAAGCTCTGTGTGTGTGTGTGTGTGTGAGAGAGAGAGAGAGAGAGAGAGAGAGAGAGCTCTCAGAAGGAAACAGTTACTAATATTCAAGAATAACTGGGTTTTTGACATCTGTCTATATGTAATTTAATAGTTTTTTATTTTTAAGGTAAAGTGAGACAGGAAAACAATGTAATCGCTTAAGTAACTTCGGGGGTAGGACAGGCTGAAGCCAGGGGATTGAAACTGTCTGGGTACCCCATCTGAGTGACAGGAAACCAAATACTGAGACCATTGCCCACTGTCTTTCAGGCACAATTGCAGGAAGCTATATTGGGAGCAGAGGAACCAGAATTTGAACCTGTACTATGATATGGGTGGGGTGCTACTGTCCCATGTAGCAGCTTAACCCTCTATGCCTCTTAACGACTTTTCAACAGAAAATCTTAAGTGCTCTTCCTCTAATTTAATGGCATTAGAATTGGTCACGAGCGATTCTTACTGCTTTTAGAATGTTAACATCTGTCTTTTTAAAAAGAATCATACCTGTGTTTACTTACCATACTTTCTTGCATTGAGTTTAGTTCTGTTAGTAGAGTGTTATGAGCTGGGAAAGATGGGATCTGAATTCAAGAGCACAAGCTACAATAGCAAAGACATGGAAACAACCCAAATGCCTGTCCGAACAGGAGTGGTTAAAGAAACTGGTATATCTACTCCATGAAATATTACTCAGCCACTAAAAAGAATGAAATTATACCACTTACAACTAGATGGTCCCAAATAGAGACCATATGCTCAGTGAAATGACAAATACCATATGTTTTAATATAAGGAAGCTATCATACAAATTGTAATTTCAATAACCTGTTCCATACTTCTTTTGGCTGCATCCCATGTATTTTGATGTTTTTTGAATTTAATTTCTTTGTAATACTTTTCTCTTGTCGAATTCATCACTGGCTCATGGATTGTGCAGTGGCATCAATTTACCCAAGAGACTTTTGTGTTTTCTTTTTGTCACCTGTGCATTGGTTATTCAGTGGCACATTTTTTGGACTGCATGGTGCTGTAATTTTGTTGTTTGTTCTAATTCATACCGGTTGTTGACCTTATTTCATGGCTACTTGTCGCGGCTAGCTGAGCCGGTATAGTAGGCATGGCGAACATCCCAGCGAAAAGCACCAACACACAGAAACCATGATGGTGTTAGAAGTGCTGGGAGCCATCTCTCTGAGCCATCTCTCCTAAGTCTCTTTATTACCATATTATATCCTCTTCCCCCCAAGCCCATTAACAGGACAATAGGACGCCAATGAGTCTGCAAAGGCCAGATGCTACTGCCATAGGCCCGATTCCTGAGTGCTCAGCTTAAGGAATATAAATCAACTCCTCAGCCCACAACAGCTACTCATATAAGGAAATATATAGTGATGGAGTAATAGAGACTACCATATCCAGATGTGGGGATACAATGCAATATGCATCCCTGCTTCCAAATCAAAGATGGACTCCCAGTGAAACCGTTGGACATGTGTAGACAAAGGGATGCTGGACCGTCTTACATTGAACCAGCAACGTCAGGGGACACTGAAATAACAGTGATGAAATCATGACTCCTTATGAAGGAAAAATCACTCGGGGGGTGGGATTTTGGGGTGGAGGGAAATCCCAGACTATGAAATTCTACCATAAAATTCAAAAATTCAAAATAAAAACTTTTGAAAGTTTATAACCTCATATTTGTTTCTATAAAAAAATTGTGAGTTGTATGCGCTTCAAGAATGTGGATTTCCTTGCGTTTTTCATGAGAAACCTCTTCTGCAAAAAATCGGTTAATGTCTATAATGACTATCTGAGAACTATGATAACTTACACAAAAACCATGATTTGAATTTTTTCTACCTATGTAATGATCATAGAGAATACTGTTTCCTTATTTTTTTCACTGTGACTATGTGAAAGTAACATACTCCAAAAAGAACTTTGCATGCCAGTTCTGTAATTACCCAGCTCCCAGATCTTTCTGGAATTTTTGGTGCATTTCTCAATTCTCAAAAATACCCCTTGTATCTGTTCTCCTTTTCTCATTCTGGAGCAGTCACCAGATTCCAGTGCTCCGTATCTCCCTGCCCCCACTTACTAGAACAGCAGCCATAGATGTTATCATTGATTGAACACTTACAATAAGCTTACTACTGTACTACTGTGATAGATTATCTTATTACTAATAGTCTTTTTTTTTTTTTAAAGATTTTTATTATTATTATTGGAAAGCCGGATATACATAGAGGAGGAGAGACAGAGAGGAAGATCTTCCATCCGATGGTTCACTCCCCAAGTGAGCCGCAACGGGCCGGTACGCGCCGATCCGAAGCCGGGAACCAGGAACCTCTTCCAGGTCTCCCATGCTGGTGCAGGGTCCCAAAGCCTTGGGCCGTCCTCGACTGCTTTCCCAGGCCACAAGCAGGGAGCTAGATGGGAAGTGGAGCTGCCGGGATTAGAACCGGTGCCCATATGGGATCCCGGTGCTTTCAAGGTGAGGACTTTAGCCGCTAGGCCATGCCGCCGGGCCCAATAGTCTTTTTTTTTTAAAGATTTATTTTATTTTTATTACAAAGTCAGATATACTGAGAGGAGGAGAGACAGAGAGGAAGTGGAGCTGCCGGGATTAGAACCAGCGGCCATATGGGATCAAGGCGACGACCTTAGCCACTAGGCCACACTGCCGAGCCCAATTAATAATAGTCTGATGAAGTGGGAAATTGAGGGCAGGAAGAAAGGAATTTAGGGGTTAGGTTATATGCCCTGGGCCATTCGGCTAGTAACTGGCAAAGCTGGAGTTGGGATCCTAGGATCCACATTCAGTTCTGTGTTACGTTTTCATTTTTTAATATGTCTGCCATCTGTTGCTGCCAAAATACTACAGGCCCAGATCAATTTGTTTCCTTTTTTTTTAGTCTCAGGGGTATGTTTATTCCTACTCTTAAGCATCTTGCCCCAGGTCTTTGATGATTTATCCCGAATCTACATTTGTTAATGATCACAGAAACTAGAATAATGAAAAACAGCACAAGCTGCCTTCCAGAGTGATATTGGTGATCCTAGTGTTAGGGTCGTTTATTGTCTCCTGAGGTAGCACAGTTCCCGCCATAAAATGGAACACAAGTGGTCAGGACCTGACAGCACAGGACTGTTCCTTTCAAACTGAAAATTGTGGTCAGCACATGCCCTGTCATTTATTTGCAAGAACACTGGTTACGTAAACAACTCAATGTCCATCGAGTCATTGGGCTTTCCTAAATCTTAGCCCGCACAATGAATCCAGTTATTCCTTAATGGAAGTTTTAGATTCTCAAATGCTCAGTGAAAACATAGCTTCAAGAAATAACATTTGAAACTCCCTACATTTGAACTCTGTACATATGCAAGACCAAGTTCAAGAACAGTGAAGATATATAACTATATCAATAGTTGGACATATTATCAGCCTTAATTTACTGTCAATGTGGGGTGATGTAAGGATTTTTTGTTGTTCTGTTGCTTGTTTTCCTGTTTTGCTTTGATTCGTTCCTGCAATAATTGAAAAGGAGTTCAGATGTACGCCAACATTCCCTCCCCTCCCTCCTTTGTTCTTAAGAAAGAAGATTGAATTAAATACTTCTTGCCTAAGCCTTGTTCTTTTCAACAGGAATTTGTTTTTTAACTGCATATCAGTTTCAGCCAGTTCTAGAATGCAGCGTAACTCTGTTTCTTGCACGGAGTGCTCTCTGCTAGCTTCATTCCTTAAATTGGAAGTAATGCATTGTGGATAAAATCATTAAGCATCCTTCGTTCCTGCTTCCCCAGAATGCCCTTCAGAAGAACACGTGAAGGACTGAGTCACACACTGTAAGCCAGTTTCTTTGTGATTCAACACAATCCTGTTCTCTTGCTAAGGAAAGTAAGCAAACTAATTTCACCTGCTTGAATGTTGATATTTTCCATGGGCTCTTCTCAGATAGGCAGACAAAGAGGGAGCTTCCATTGGCCAGTTCACTCCTGCGTTGGCTACCCTGTCTACTGAGGCAAAGGTTGTAAGGTCTCCTGGTTGCCTGAGCCAGTGCTTTGGCAGGAAGCTGGAATTGGGAGCTAAACTCAAACCCAGACACTCCAATATGGATTGTCAATGTCTGGCAGATTTCTAATTTAAGTCAAGAACTAAATCCCCAGGACTCTTCATACCTGGCAAATAACTTGATCTGCTACTTTCCCTTTGATTTTCATTTGCCAGTGAGTAAGAATGAGAGTGGTGTGAGTATGTATGTATTGTGTGTGGGATTGTGAACTGGAACACTACCTGGAAGAACTTATTTGGGAAAGATCAACAATTCAGTGATTTCAGTATCTACAAACAGAGCTGTAATTTGTGTGATGCGCAACTTGTTAATTTGTCTGTTACTTCCCAATGGCTCTCTCTTACCCAAAGCCAGAGTGGTATCTGCTGTACCCACAGGAGCTTGGCATGTATATGCACTGGCTGGTGGGGTTGGTGACACTGCTTTCTGGATGCTGCAGCTTAAATGAGTGCCAGACTCAAAAGTAATGGCAGCACCTGAAGGACATACTGGAAGGATATGTTAAGAGTATGTATTCAGAAATAGCATGCTCCTGTGTGATGGGGATTCCAGGATGATGAGTTAAGAATTCATCTAGAAGCTCACAGGATGGGAAGTGGCTGAGGGGGGTGAGACAGGAAAACAGGAGTACGGTGTGTTAAATGTCAACCTGGTGTGAGACCTCTAATGCATCCAGGTGGCAGAAATGTTAAGAGCCTTTATGATGAGCATCTTGGGTAAACCAGAGGCCAAGTGCATTCTGGACAGAAGAGACAGCCTCTTTGAATGGTTCTCTGGGTTAGGAATTTTGGCAGCCAGTCTATGGTTCTCCTACAGCAGCTCTGCAACTAGTGCCCCTCTTGTGAATTTGTGAATTGGTCAACAAAACAAAGGTGTGCCCAGAAATATATATATAGGCCTATGGGGAGACTGACACAGATAGGTAGATAACAGGGTAGTGCAGATTGGATGAGAGCTACTGGAGGTGCTGTTCTGTATGCAAAGGTATTCGAGCAGAGGCCTGGAGGCAGAGAGAAACAAGCCCATAGAAAGAAAATGTGTTCCAGAGTGAGGAGCAGGAGTGCCAAGGCCCTGCAGCCGGAAAGTGCTGGAGAGGTCTGAGGAACGCCCTGGAAGCTGGTATGTTGAGCAGGTGGAGCCTGGAGAGAAAGCTGGGAGAAGTCTGAAGGATATGTGAGTTATAGGCAGGGGCTTCAGAGCCTGGGTGAGGACTTAAGCACTAACCTTGAATTCACTAAGAAGTTCTTGGAGAATTCAGGGCCTTGGCAGTGGCAGGGGCCTTGGTCTAAGAGTCAGGTGCAACTGACTTCAAATCTCAACCCATGAGACTGACAAACTATTCCTTCATCTATAAAATAGGGTTTAATGTATGTACATTCCAAGTTTGTAATGGAGGTGGAGTGAGTGGTACTCAAAGTAGCTGTAGTACTAGCCATGATAGAAGGCAGGAAATGGCAGTGTGTCACATTATTTATTGGTGTCTTCTGTGAAGACAGGCAGGGGAGGAATGAGATGGATGCTAATGGCTTAAGGCAGTAACTTCAGGGTGTGAGGTTGGGGTTCTGAAGAGTCCCAATGTGAGAAGCCTTGTAGATTCACCTGATAGGTGAGAGACCAGGGAGGCACTGGGCTCTGGTGTCTGTAGATTGGGACCATCCAAGAACTTAATACAACTCATTGTCAAATTGATATGCAAGGGTCTTCAGCAAGTTCATAAAAATAATATGAAAAACTGTATGTGGATGTCAAAAGCTCTCTGCATGAGCGCAAATTTCTTTCCATTTGTATAGATTTTGGAAGTCGCCTTGTATTAACAGCAGTTGGACTTTTCAGAGACTGGAGTGGTTCAGCCACTTTAGATCTTGAAGCAGCTCCATCAGGACTACGAGTGGTGTTGTATTTGAAATGCTTCTATTTAACAGGTTAACTCTGAGCACACAAATGCAACAATTGTGCCATTTGAGTTGATTTCAGTTTTTGTTTTTAAAGCATGAGTTTTGGGACTATTAAATATGAGAGTGGAGAGTGGGGGTTGAGGAGGCTGCATTTTATAGCGAGGAATCAAGAACATTTTATAACAGAGACCAAGATTTATTTTGAGCGCTGGAGCTTGATAATCATGACCTTAGTAACAGAAGCCTAATTTTTGTCGCTGTTATTGACCATCTGCCAATAGTTGGTAACTAATTAAATCCTTCCACATTTGACTGTAAGGTACATATTACTGAGCTAGTTTGTTTCCTAAGCTCACCTGTTTAAAAGAGTAAAATTCAATGACTTTACATGTGTCTGGAGTTGTGCAATAATTGCTGTGTTCTAATTTTAGAACATGTACAACCCAGAAAGAAATATTATACCCACTGGCAGACGCTCCCCACAGTTAGATATTATGATACCCAATTTTAGAGTTAGGAAAATGGAGGCTCTGGCATTGAAGCAGCCTGCCCTCAGCCTCACAGTGAGGAGTGGAAAGAAAAGCCAGAGTCCAACTTCGTTACTTCCAGAACCCTTTCTCTTTCCATCACAACATGCTCTCTTCCAGGAACTGAAGCCAAATTAAATATTTACTTCGTGGGCAAAATAATTTGATGTTATGGTTTTGTCTTTGTTCAGTAGTTTCGGGTAATATATTTTCCCTTCTCATTGCAACTGGCATTGTGGGATAAATAAATATGGCTTTGGCTTTTAGTTTGGTATGCAGTCAGCCAGATTTAAAAATTACATGAAAAATTAGCATGACAAAAAAATTTCATAGTGGGAGACCAAAAACTAAAGAAGTATTTGGACCTGTGTCTGGTTAGTGACCTGTCACATACCTTCACTGAAGCTTGACTTCCTCTTCTGTCAAATGAGTAAGTCATATCAGATTTTTATTTACTCTTTAAACATTGGCTGGAAATGAATGTGTTATTATACTGGATCTTGGATGCTCAGAGAAAATGACAACAATTTCAACGTGAGTTATGCTTCACTGGACAAAGCAGATACTGGCCTAGCTGTTCATCCCATTTAATTCTGGCAGCAAACCTAGGAGGTGGCTGTTAGCATTCTGTGCTGCTTCTCTGGGACAGGAGATACGTTGCTTAAATTCCTAGGAGGAAACTTCTGGCTCAGAGGGTTTAAATATTTGGTCTTGTACCACCTATGGATATAGCTGAAGACTGAATCATTTCAGAGCCCGGCCCTCCACTCCATTGTCCCTCCAGGGACATTGTGTTGATGCTTCCAAGTAGATACTTACAGTGTAGCATGAAAGCAAGTATTTGATGACAACACCAAGGCTGGCATCTCCTCCTCTCCCACAACCACTTACATAGAAAATGTGTATTATGAAAAACCCATACATGGATTTCACAATTATTTTTACACACAAATTTGGTTTTAAACTATTTTTTGATAAACATTTTCAAGTATCTTATTTGTTCAGTATGTGCAGGTTGAGTGGTTTTTTTTTTTTTTTTTAAATCCTCTTATTGTTCATGTATTTGAGAGACAAAGATTGACTGGATTGCCCCCATTAGTTCATTCCCAGAATTGCCTGCAGCAGCCTGGGTTGGGCTGGGACAGTTAAAACCAGAGGACTGGATCTCAGAGTCTCCATGTGGTTGACAGGGGTCCAAGTTCATGAGTTGTCACCACTGCTGCCCATGGTGCACATCATCAGAAGCGGAGAGCAGAGCTGGGATTCAAACCCACATATTCCAGTACAGGAGGGGAGCCTCACAAGCAGCATTTTTGTTTTGTTTGTTTTGTTTTGTTTTTAATATTTATTTATTTAGTTTTTTTAAAAAAACTTAATAGAATGATAGAGAAAGATGAGACGTATCTTCCGTCTGCTGTTTCACTCCCCAAGTAACCACAGTGGACATTGCTCAGTCAGACCAAAAGCAGGAATGTCATTCATGTCTCCCACGTGGGTGGCAAGAACCCTAATAGTTGGACCATCTTCTGCTCTTGGAGGGTGCATTAGCAGGAAGTTGGATCAGAAGTAGCAGCTAGGATGCTAACTGGCGCCCATAGGGAATGCTGGTGTTAAAGTGAGTGACTTAACTCACTGTACCATAATGCCTAACTCCCCCAGTGAGTGTTTCAGTCACTGTGCTGAAAACTCATTCCTGTGGGTTGGGTTTCTAAGGACCACTTCCTCTCTCAGCGGTGGTACTGTTTTGCACAGGAAAAGCTAGATTGAATAAGATTAATAAGCACTTCTGCAACCCAGTTCCCACCTTGAGTGGACTGCTTTGGCCCCCGTGACATATGCACAAAGCTTTGGGCTAAAGCCAAATGGAGATTTTTGTTATCCTCAAAAACAGGTGTTCCTCACTAGGTCCCATCAACTGTCAATGGCAAAGTCACTTTCTCGGGAACTCAACTATCTAAAGAATCTTGAGGAACACAGCTTGCTGAGTCTGAGAACCATATTTATAAGGCATTAGGGTCTTTGATACATCACAACCAGATCTTGAATGTCAGTCATTTCCTGGAAGTGAGCACTTTTATAAAAGTCTTGCCACCTTGGAAGACTTCAGGATGACTGATTTGGGAGAATTCTTAATATTGGGGTTAGGACCCAAGTAATAGCAAATGATTCTATTCATGGAATTGATGTTCAGAGGGATTATTTTAAAAGTTACTGTTAATGGAGCTTTTACTAAATGCAAGACTTGCCTGCTATATGTGCACTGATGCTCATAGAGTCAGCAATAAGTACTTGGAGGTGGCTGTTATCACCACCTCCACTTTGGAAGTTAGGAAATTGGAGGCAGATAGAACACCCACTAGGCCACCTTACTGGTGACAACATAGGACTTTTTAAAAACTCCCTCTTTCTTTACCTTCACTTCTAATTTTTTTAAGATTTATTTTTATTGCAAAGTCAGATATACAGAGAGGAAGAGAGACAGAAAGATCTTCCATCCATTGATTCACTCCCCAAGTGGCCACGACGGCCAGAGCTGAGCCTATCCGAAGCCAGCTCAGAGCTTCTTCCACGTCTTCCACACAGGTACAAGGTCCCCTTTGGGCCATCCTCAACTGCTTTCTCAGTCTGCAAGAGGGAGCTGGACTGGAAGCCGGGCTGCCAGGAAACAGTGCCCATATGGGATCCTAGTGAATGCAAGTTGAGGACTTTAGTCACCAGGCTACTGTGCTGGGCCCACCTAGAATTGTCTTTAACCTTTTCTTTTTAATCCTAACATCATGAAGACAGTTTTCAACCTAGAATGTATCCATCTATTAAAATTATATTGTGAATCTGACCTCAAAAGCCATCCTTCAATGAAGATGTTAGTTAATAATCATGATTGAGATTCATGGCTAGTTGGGTTGGAGCCTTTACAGGCTCGAGCTGTTACCATGGTTTTCAATATGCGTGACAAGCACCCTGGCTGTGACAGCCTGAAAAAAACGATACAGTCAAGAGGACCTGGGAGACATTTATGTAATCATATTAGCATCACTTTTATTCCTTACAGGCTAGCTGTTCTGACTTATGTCTTAAATTTCTACATTTTGACTCGTCATTTCCAAGAGTCTGTTTAAATTTTCATCTTAGAAAATTCTTTCCATCAATACTTGGTCACTCCTCCCCCACCGCACAGCAAGTTTTTAACAATTTAAATTTATTAGCAAATATAATTTTTGTAAAACATCCACATGACATACTGTTAGCCTTGGTGGATTTTCAAAAGCCTAGCACTTGGGATTTCAGTATAATACTAGCATAATAAAATGGAAGTTTTAGGCTCTTAGTATTCTTTAGCCCTTAGGCTTACCACTTTGGAAGCTAAATGACTTCCCTAAGCCATAGAACTAATTTATGCAACCTATAATTTTGGTATTATTGGATATTTTTAGTTACTTTGGCTTTGTGATAAATTGTGATAGTTTGTAAAAGTAATGGTTATACTAGAAAAGCATCTGTTTCAGTGTTTAAGCACACCTGAATAATGTTTATTTAAATTGTCTCGCAACAGCCTCACTGTAGTCTAAAGTGTCAAAAACCAGACTTCATCTTAGAGTGCAACATTGTGACTGTTTTAAACCCCAACCATTGTCTTTCGTTAATATTTCAAAAATAATTTCAGAAGTACACCTATTGAACACCTATTACTAAATCTCCTTCCACAATGCTGCTCTGCAGAAGCACTATAAGAATTGCAAAATCAAATATAACAGTCCCCAGTAGATTTGGTAATCTTTTTTTTTTTAAGGTTTAAATTAAAACACAGCTAATCACATCCCATCCTGGAGTGTATCTAGTTTCTAGTCCTTACTCTGCTTCCAATCCAGCTCTCTGCTAATGGACAATCTTTTTAAAAAAGATTTATTTTTATTGCAAAGTCAGATATACAGAGAGGAGGAGAGATAGGGAGGAAGATCTTCTGTCCAATGATTCACTCCCCAAGTGACCGCAACGGCTGGTCTGCGCCAAAGCCAGGAGCCAGGAACTTCTCCAGGTCTCCCATGTGGGTGCAGGGTTTCAAGGCTTTGGACTGTCCTCAACTGTTTTCCCAGGCCACAAGCGGGAAGTTGGATGGGAAGTGGAGCAACCAGAATTAGAACCAGGACCCATATGGGATCCCGGTGCGGTCAAGGCGAGGACTTGAGCTGCTAGGCCAACATGCCGGGCCCTGAGTAATCTTGTAGAAGAGATCATCTTCAAATCCAGACCCTTCAAGCATCACACTGGGGAACAGCCCATTTAACCTAGTTCTTAGGGTTCACAGGCTCTTGCGATGCAGTTTGTGAATGGACTAGTTTTTTTCTTTCTTTGTGAGAAAGCCATTTAGAAAAGCTCATGTAAGGCTCTGAACATGTAGAATGTAAACATTTTTCAAGCACCTAGTTCATCATGTCAGTTCTCAGTTAAAAATGCTTTCAGCAGCTCTTTATTTCTTGGCAAATATACATTTATTCATTTGCCCATTCAAAAAACATCTACTAAATGCCTACCCATCGCTCCCTGGCTTGAGTAACCCCCACGGTCTGGCCGGATCATTTCTAGGCTGTGTGCGACTGTCACAACTGGCTTCAGGTCCTTTTCACTAGGATGTAAGCAGGAGTAACTCCCTTAACTTTGAGCATGCCACTTCCAATACAGGACACTACCCAGTGAGTCTACAGCATTCTAAGGCAAGTGGCTGGCTTGCTGGCTGGCTGACTGGCTGGTTCACTCTTCTATCCCTAGGATCTAGAACAGTGTGCATAATAAATATTGTTATTTTTTAATATAACCTAACATGGATGCATAATAAATATTTTCTTTATGCCAGACCTTCTCTGAATGCTTTCACCTAATCTTTTCTAATTTAAATCCTACCTCCAAGTATAGCCAAAGACCATTTCTTTGGAATTCTCCCCTTGCGGTACTCTGACAGCACCTTGGACCTGTGCAGAACATACCACGTCCAGGCTAGGTGTTTTTGGTGGTAGTGGTTGTTACTAGTTTTTTTCACCCAACTGGAGAATAAGCCCCTTAAGGTTACCTGGTTTCCGACTCCTTCAGGAAATACTTGATTGATTGAACTATTAAACTTCAGTTGCTTCAGCCTGGAAGGGTAAGCATATTAAGGTCTCCAGTCTCCTTTGTCCCTATTGAATAGATTCTCAGAGACCTCAGCATTTTGGTGCATTTGTGTACACAGAGAATATTTGAAAGCTCATCTCATAAAGCAATCACCTCCCTCCCTGGAGTTAGTTGTATAGTCCTTAAACACACTCTTCTCTATCTTTCCTCCCCAACCCCCCACCCCAGTCCCATGCAACAAAAATTGCCTTAATGGTGACCTAGGGGTTGTGTGGTGGAGTTTGAAGTTAGGAGTCATGCTAGGGAAGTGGAAATTTGGCACCGTTGCAAAGTATTGGGGCAACCTGGTGTCCCATTTCTGAGCGCCTGCCATGTACATTGTCATGAATATTACTTACAGTCAAGCTACATTGGCCAAAGGCTGCTGCTTTCCAACATGTGGAACTGATTTACATGCCTTTTTTCCTCTTTCCCCCATTTGAAAGGCAAAACAACAACAACAACAAAAACCCCAATAACCCTTCAGAACCTTTATTGCATTGAGGGAAGTGTTTCCGGCTTGCCTTTGTTCTCGAGGTTCATGTTTACCCACCCACTCTCTGGGGTTTGAATGCTGCACCAGGAAATCAACTGATCAGGACTAGAAAGTTTGCTGAGATTGACTGCTTTAGATGTCCCCTGCTCGCTCAGAGTGCAGGCTGTTCCCTTTTGCCTGTCATTTCTTTTGAGGGCTAGAGTGGACCACAACAGACAGTTCTTTGTAAAGGTGACACTTGTCACCAACTTGTGATTCTCCTACATGCTTTCTTACCATTCAGAAGACTAAGACTATTGGTTTGAAGGGTGGTGAGGTTGGAATGCCATCAGACTGAAGAATTCATAATTTGATTTCGTTTGGGAACTTGGAGTATTCAAGCTGGTGTGTGTGTGTTTGTGTGTGTGTGAGCATTGTGAGTGTGTGGTTCTTTAAAGGTGAGAGGCTACAGGAAGGACTTCGTTAGGTGGTTTTTGAGAAAGTTAAAGGTTATTGAAAGAATGGGGAGCAGTTTTTTTTCTCAAAGGGAAAGGATGCCTTATTGCTAGGTGGTCTACTAACCAATCAAAATAGATTAATGATCTGTGTGATTGAATGCCTAGATTAGTGGACCACAAGTGCTTATTTGTTCTAACTATATACAATACATAGGGCTAGGGAATCACAGCATGGACCAATTTCAAAGAGTTTGAAGAATAAGACCTTGAAATCCAAAATACTGGAAGGAAATAAAGTAAAATGTCAATAATATTCAATAATATAAGTTTTTACTGAGCGATCAGACAGCAAATTTTCTTCTCTCCTTTACATATTTTTATTTTTAAATTTTATATAATGACTATAGTACTTCAACTGAAACATAGAAAGCCTTCCAGGCAGAAACTTCTAGGAGGGAGAAAAGATCATTTGTGAGAGGTTAATAGACAGGTGTGGGACTTGAGTTATAAATATCTATAAGGTATTTTTTGCTCTCTATTCCTCCAACTATCCTAGAAAAACTGTCATTAAGGTTAAAAATCTGAACTTTCTTAAAAGATTAACTGTGATAGAATAGAATAATCATAGAATAGCTGTCACAATGATATGTGAAATAAATTCATAGTATTTTTGGTGCACACTATATAAATTCATCTTTGCATTTGTGAGCTAAATGAGTTAAAAAATGGGAAGTACCTACTGTTTGACACACAGTAAGTACTGTCAGAGCATTAGCTATGACCCGTATTAATAGTAACCTTCAACAAAATAAGGAAATCTGTCCAACTGGGACATGTATACCTGGGGTAGGGTTTGAATTGGACAAGGTCGTCTATTGTGTCACTGATTAGTTTTGTTTTAGGTTCCCAATGCGGGCCTCTTCCTCTGCCATGCTTTTCATCAACTAAACATTTCCTTTGTTAGAAGCATGGAATAGTCCAGTTTCTTGACAGGCACTGTGGTGTCCAACATGGAGTTTTCACAGTGAGAAACGAACATAAGAGCCTGCATTTATTGTCTTCTCCAAATGGTTCTTTGTAGTCTAGTTGTGACTCTGGACATAATGGCCTGCTTTGAGTTGGACAACTCTTTGAAAAATATTTTGTCACTGTTAAAGGGAAATGTGTGTTCAACTTTGAGATTGGGGTGGGGGAGGAAAGAAAATATATTTTAGATTCATTATTCACAGGAAAGACCTGTTATGATTTTGGTTCAGTTCTAGATTTAGCTTAAGTTTTCCTTTTTAAGAAAATATTTGCAAAGAGACCATGTTTAAAGGGGGGAAAAAACTTAGAATCCAGAATCTGTTTCTTTATCTACAGTGACTGGAAAAAGTTGTGAATATTAAATGCAATAATGTGCGGTAAAGAAGCTGAGTGCATTCTGAGCCCATGGTCCAAAATGTGGTAACATGATAGTTTGTAGTACAGCCATACACACATATAGTTACAATATTTATGTTTAACAGTAATAAAAACACTGTAAATGTGTCTTAAATAGTTCTACAATCTGCTTGTAAGTAGATGAAAAGTCATTTAATTCTGTCCTGAGTTTTGGACATTTAGGTTACTTTCACTTTTTCTTTTAGTGCTAACCTTGACAAACTTTTTTCTTGAGCCATCTATACACAGAATAAACAGTTTGAAGGATTTAGCAATAACCAAGATTGATAACAAACCTGTGACCTCAGAATTGGTAGTGTTTAACCTACTTGGAGATTGTCATTTTCCTCAACTTTCCCTATCTGTAATAACTAAAGTTAAACAGTCTGATAAAAATCAGACAATATCAGGGGCTCAGCAGCGTGGCCTAGTGGCTAAGGTCCTCGCCTTGATCCCATATGGCCGCTGGTTCTAATCCCGGCGGCTCCACTTCCTCTCTATCTCTCCTCCTCTCAATATATCTGACTTTGTAATAAAAATAAAATAAATCCTTAAAAAAAAAATCAGACAATATCTAATCTAGGCACAATGAACTCCTTAAAATCTGGTAAAAGATTATTCATGGGGTATGCTTAGATGAAAATGAAGTCACACATGTGTTTTCTTTTCTGAAACACTTAAGTTACATTAGTTACCCCTCCTGTGATTTTTAGAGTTTCTTTAAATGACAGCACTTTCTGTTTCAGTGGTTAGTGTTGGTCAGCTTCTTGAGATAACAGTGGTGATCTATATTTTCCTCCCCTGTGGCCACAATGCCTAGAATCATGGGAGCAAATCCAGAGCGGAATGAAGCCATTAGTGAACTGTCAGCCATATGGGCTTGCCACAGAGACCCATAAATAGCAAGAGAACAAACTTTAGAATAAAACTCAGTCCACATTTTCTTAGCAAAGAGCTTGGATGTGAGGGGGCTTGGGTGAAGGGAATACCAAGAAAACAGTATTGCTGGGCTTGTAGAGGTGTTTCTTTTTTGCTGCAAATATTGGGGTAAAATTTGTAGAGCTGTCAGCAGAGTGAAGGTGGGGTGACTGTCTGGACTGACAATCTTACTAAGTGTTCCTGTAAATGTTCCTGTTCCAGCAAAGTGGAATTCTCTTGCCATCTGTTAAGTAGCACAGTTAAATAAATTGAGGGGAGGAGCAGGTGGGTTAGGGCGTAGGGAATGTGACCAGTGGGGTGGGAGGTAGGGGCAGCAGAGGACAAAAGTACAGCAGCCCTCAAGAGGCGGGAAAAGTGCCCCCCCCATACACACACACGCACACACACGCACATACACATACTCACAGAGCAGGATATTTATCTACCCTCTCTTCTCTTGGCATAGAGAGATAAGGGGGACTGTATTCAACTGTTCCTTGGCTTTAATTTTTAACTTGATTTATGTTGAACATCCTCCTTAAACAGTGGTTTGGGAACAAAAGAAAGAAATACGCAAGGGGAAATTGATTCAGTTTTGCTCTATGTGTTAAGAGCATCCATGTTGGATAAAACTAAAACATATCTTTATTTTCCCTCACCAAAAATCAAACTTTGTCCATTCCCATCAGATGGATATCTGAAGAAAAGCATAATGGTGCAGATTTGAAGTATGAGGGAGCAATTAATATGTAGCCTCAGGAAGGAAGGCCCCTGGTTGTGGGCTGCTGGGTGACTCCTTGCAGCTTGTACAGCCCATTTCAGCTGCATCACTGGCTGCCATTGAGGTTGTCCTTTGAGGATCTGTGTGGCAGCCCAGTTAACGGATTCTTACCCTTCCTTTTTAAAATACATGCATTGTCTTAAAAGTATGTGAAAACATTTGATTAGAGAAATTTTAAGACTGCCTTGAAGATATGTTTAATGTTTATCGTAATAAAGCACATTTACAGAAAATTACATCATCTGAATTCTCTTGGAGGTGAACCCATATCATAACTAGCAAGAACACAGGTTACAACAAAACGAACATTTGGAAACGAAACAGAACATTTCATCACCTCAGGAGCCCCTTGCCTGTCCTCTAGCATTCATTCACTGTCGTGACTTCTAGAAGTAGGTTAGCCATGCCTGGTGTTTTGGATGTGCTGTAAATGGAATTAGGCACTTCCTTCCAGTGTCTGGCTTTTTTCACTCAGTCTTATGTTTGTGAGATTCATCATGCGGATGTGTTTTGCAAATGTTTGTCCTCATCGCGGAGTATTCCATTACGGAAATACAGCACACACTTTTTTGTTGTTGTTGTAGACATTTGGATACAATAGGCAATTGGATCTTAGACTCATCCTGATGAACGTGTGATCACATCTGTTCTAGGAACATGATCAAGGGTGGGATTTGCAGACTCATGAGATGTGCATGTCATTAATATTAGAGGACGCCAGCAGTTTTCTGAAATGTGGAAAAGTCAGTTTTGTCGTCAGAGTACACAGTTCCTTATGAATAAGACGTCTTGTCATTGTTTTCATTCAAATTATGGAAATTTAGTGTCAGGATTCAGTGGAGTAATTTCACTTGATATAACCTTTTCGATCTCATCTGTTTTAATGATCTGACTACACATTTAAGGCTGTTTGCTTTTCTTGTTGGATGTGCTAAGGACTTCCATGACTGAGAGGGGCAGGGCTGGACCATATCTCTGGCTTCTCTCCCAGGGGGCTGCAAACTGAGGAGAGTTACTTCTGACTCCCTGTAGGGAGATGTTCAGATTAAGAGTTCACATTTCTGGAATTCCTTGGGTTTTTCCAGGGAGTTTAAGGGAAAGTGACAACTTGGAATTGAACATGGAAAAGGCCCACTCTGCCTGTCCTCTCCTGAATTCCTCTCCTTTGAGTAAACCATCTGAGGGAGCTGAAGGTTCTCACCTGTCAGTATTGCTCATCATTCTCATGTGTTAGGAAAACTTTTCAGTTCTGTTTCCATTTTTCAAGTCCTCTGATAACCAAGAAGGTCTTGACTCTGAGCTCAACAAAATGCCAGCTATATAATGTCAGTCAAAACAGAACTCTGAATTCTGTTTCTGTCACAGTTACACATAGCAATAGAAAACAATTTTTAAAAACCTTTGTTATCGTGACATTATATCTCATATAACAAAATGGACAGGAAGATCTTAAATCCACAGGTCTTTCCACATGGTAATAATAGGATTCCTAGATTATCCTGAACAATTGTTACAGGGAATAGATAGGTTTAGTTTTTCTAAAAGCAGTGCTATTTCTAACTAATGACATGGATTTAAGCCTCAGTAATTCAGTTTTTTTTTAAGACTTATTTTTTTATTTTTATTACAAAGTCAGACATACTGAGAGGAGGAGAGATAGAGAGGACGTGGAGCCGCCGAGATTAGAACCAGCGGCCATATGGGATCAAGGCAAGACCTTAGCCACTAGGCCACGCCGCCGAGCCCAGTAATTCAGTTTTGTACCAGGGATATAGTTTCTCATTTTTGAGTTGTAGCTTTTTTTTTTTTTTTTTTAATTTGTAAAACATGTCCTGGTTCCTTGCTCTCCCTACTTTATGCAGTTGTTGTAAGGGTCAAATGCAATAGCTTACATGAGATTGTAAACTGTGAAAGTAATAAACCTTTGCAAGCTGAACTTAGCAGGCCCCACCTTTTAAAGAAAGGCAATTCCTTTTCATTCATAGCTACAGCACAGTTTTGGGGAGCAGATTTTTTCTGTATCCTGAAATACTGTGATACATAAGCCTGAACTTTTAACCTGGCACCAGATGTGGTTGATCATGAGTTACTTGTCTAGGGTCTCCTGGCTTCTCCCTACAGTTCCTAAAACTCGCCTCCGTCCCTACCACCACCACTGGGAAGGATAGGGAGCAAAAAAAAAGTGTATGCTTGGTGACATCCCCCAGCTGTGACCGCGCGGCAGATCATCTTTCAGTTCTGGAGTGCTTAGAGGGAAGTCTGTAAGATCACCACTGCTTGTTTCTGAAACATTTTTCTTGCTTTTAACCTTTTCTTTTATCCATTCACATCTGTTGTAGAAAATGCTTACAAGCCAGAGAAAAGATCTGTATGTGATCAGGACTATGTTCAGCTAATTAACACCCTCATGAACCCTTGCGGTGTAGATGCTTCATTACTTCTGAGGAGTTCACCTTTTAAGGCAGGAAAACGGAAGCCTTTGATTTGACCATTGGATGCCGTTGGTATGGAAAACAATTAAAAATAGCTTTAAAAAGGTGGGGTATTATAGGAATCTGGGTCTGAAAGTTTACATCTCCTTTCCCTAGATAATGTTTTCAGGACTGATGTCCCTTGCTTATAAGACATTCTGGTGATACCTGGAGCAAACACATGTAATCAGTTGCATTTATTATTATCTGTATCAAAATTGATGGATGTTCATGCAAAAGTGGCTTAATAAAGATGAAAAACACCAGTTCAATCCAAGATTGTCAGATTCAGTTTCTTATTTGTAAACATGTGTTACATACAGGTGCTGATTTTCAGTACCTTTTGATTTTAGGAATAACATGAGGAGTTGGTGATACGTGTTATGTCCAGATATTGGTGGGCTAGAAGACCAGATCTAGTGTCAGAGTGCCTGGGTTCAGATTCCAATATATAGGTGATTCTGGATAAGTTATTGAAGCCTCCAGGGTCTTACTTTTTCACCTTTAGAGTTGTAGTAATTTGCACGTGAAGATCAAACAGTATGCGCATGAGGCATAATGTATGCATTGCGCAAGGTACTCGGATAACTTGCTCTAGTTTCCTCATCTAATAATAGTGTCTATCACAGGATGTTTAATAAGACTCAATAAAAGTTAACATCCTCACTGTAACAAATGTTCAGTAAAAATTAGCCAACATAATTATCATTGAGTATTACCAGAAATCTGTAAGGCAGACATTCCTTTCACAAGCATTATGGGGCAAAAATGGATGATAAACTTGTGTTGAGTAACTGAGTGACATTGAAGAATTGTGGGAGGCACTGTGACTCAGAATCATCTAAGCTCTTCCCAAGTTTTTTGCTCCCCTCCACCCTGGCAGATACCCTCAAAACTCCCGGCTTGCTCTTTGCTCATTCGCACTGCACTTTGGCTGTACAGTACTTGGTGAACTTGGCACTTGTCTTCCTCACCGCAACCATGCAGGTGTGTTTGGCTGTCTGGGAAGCTGTCCCAGATGCTGACAAACCCTTGGCGTTAGGATACAAAGGGAAGAGGAGACTCTGACAGCTCCAGGCTTTCCTCCTTACTCCTGGAGAGGTCAGTGATATCTTTAAAAAGATAGATGATGAGGCAACTGCTCTTGTTTTTCTTTTCTTTTCTTTTCTTTTCTTTTCTTTTCTTTTCTTTTCTTTTCTTTTCTTTTCTTTTCTTCTCTTTTCTTTTCTTTTCTTTTCTTTTCTTTTCTTTTCTTTCTTTCTTGCACCTCTAACAGGTCTGTAATTCAGTGTTCTCATTCTTTAGTTTGCTACTTGTTCATTTCTTGTGATTACACTGTAAGGATATGGCTTAGTAAGGTCGTAAGTCTATAGAGATGTTTTAAACACAGAGAACATGTAGCTTGGCAGGGACCAGGGGAAGAATGTGTGTGCTTGTTGCCACAGTTTGGCCTCATGTCTTGGCATGGCTGTCACATTTCCTGGCATGTGAAAACTTGGATCTTCTCTTAAGGCCACACGTTTTGGCAGACCTTTTATGCTGCTATCCTGAGGGGAGTTTGTGTAACAAAGGTGACAGATCGCACTGGGGAGGTACTGGCTGGAGAGGGAGATGAGGGAATTTGTGAAGGGGAAAAAAAAATCTTTTTACAAATGCTTTCCTGCATTAGATTTTAGTGTCTGTAAACAATTACAGCTTTCAGGGAGTACAGGATTTAAATGAGAAACACAACTTGGTCGATTATACCAGTTGGATAAAATGGCATGGCTCCGGAAATCTATAATTAAATGTAGTTTTGAAGATGAATGGTACAGTGTAACATCTGGTTCGTTTCACTGTTAAGGTGCCTGGGTATTGCTTATATGGTGTGATTGACTTTGGCTGATATTTGGAGTTCTTTCTGTAAAATTGTGGTTTTAATTGTTTTCTCTTTTTTTTCCCCGCCCGCTTAATTCTGCATGTGCAGTAAACAACTCATTATTCACACACACACGCGCACAAGTGTGCGTACACACACCTCTGTGGAAAATGTGTTATTTAAAAAAATCTAATGTATGCTTGTTTTCTTTTTGTTGCAGCGAATATTCAACTCCTTTGTTTACACTGAGAAAATCTCCAATGGAGAAAGTGAAGTGCAGCAGGTAAGAGGCCGCTGAGCACTTGATGTTCTTGTCTTGCCCTTAGATGCCACTGCATTGCTTGCTGTGGGCAATCCCCACCAGAACTGCCTGTTCTCACTGCATTGTTTTCTATACATCTTATGCATAATGGTGGCAAGCACACACTCCAGGTTCTTAGAATTTGTTGAAAATACAGGTATGTGGGTGGCTGGCTGCTACTTGTGTTATATTTTTTAGAATACATTTAATTCCTTAAACATTTAATCCTTTTAAGAAATTCCTAAACAAGTAAACTCTAAAAAAGTATCACAAATTATTTTGACTCGTAGAGAAAATACTTAAGTGTCCAGGCTTCGCAATCGAGCAATTCTGCTTTTCATACATATCCTGTGGTCTCATTTAGCATGGAAGCCATCTTTAAGATGTATTTGCTTATTTGGAAGGCAGAGTGGCAGAGCAAGCAATCTTCATCTGCAGGTGTGTTCTCCAACGGCTAGGGTTGGACCAGGCCATAGCCAGGAGCCAAGAGTTTCATCTGGGTTTCCTGTATAGGTGGCAGGAGCCCTAGCACCCAGATTATCCTCCACTGCTTTCTCAGGTGTATTAGCAGGGAACTAGATTGGAAGTGGAGCAGCTGGAATTCCAACCAGTGCTCTTTGGTAACATTGGCCTCCAGTTTCTCAATCCTAAAAGAGAGGGGCATAGCATTTGCCTTATGGAGTTGTGGGAAATACGTGAAGTGTTGTCAGATTAAAATGAAGCCCATTGACCAGTACAGTGACTCAGCAAGCTAATCCTCCATCTGCGGCAATGGCATTGCCTATGGATGTCTGTTCATATTCCTGGCTGCTCTACTTCTGATCCAGCTCCTGCTGGCCTGGGAAGGCAGTGCAGGATGGCCCCTGAACCCACATAGGAAGCACAGAGGAGGTTCATGGCTTCAAATAATAAGCTCGGTTTGGATCATTGTAGCCACTTGGGAAGTGAACCAGGGGATGCAAGATCGCTCTCTCTCTCCATATCTCTGCAAATCTGCCTTTCAGATATAAATAATTTTTTTAAAATGGAGCCCTTGTGGCAGGCTGTCACAGAGAAGCAGCTTATTGGAGTTGTCTTCTTTTGCCCTTGGCTTTTCTTCTTCTTGTCACCTTCTTTCCCTTCATCTCCTTTCAATGGTCCCTGGAGTCAAGAACTTTTGAGGCCAGATTCTATTTACTTTATTTATAGCTCGCTTCAAGACGGACTGCCTCCTAAATTAAAACATGCTGCTGTTGGTGAGCTTGGTCCTAAATAATTTATCTGTGCTTGAAAAGAAGGCTGGTGCCAACAAGTCGGTTTTAATTTCAGCGAATCCACCAACTTCATTACGGTCTGTGGCCATCACCTGGTAATGTGAAGCTAGATTCGAAACTTAAGTAAAAAAAAAAAACAAACAGTACCAAGTTGAAAACTAGAGCTTAGCAGGATGCTTTCATGGAATCAAAAGATAATTGTAAAATGCATAATAATGGAAATCCTTGAGAGTTTCTCATGGTTTTATTCATGGAAAATAGCTTGAGTCGATCTGAACTTCAAAAGTGTTAGACAAGAAGCAAAAGCTGTGCAAGTGCCATTGGAGTGAAGTTATTTATAGGGTAGGTATTTATTTATAATAAATTACTGTGGTTTAATCTTGAAGTTCAGTGTTTCCTGTTTATAAACATGACTCTTTTATGGGTTTCTGCAGGTTAAATTTAGAGGATGTCGGTACTTGTGCATATATTCTTTATCTTAGCTTTAGATTGTTTTTAGGACCAGTAACCTGAACTTCTAGCGAACAAAACATCCTTTGCTGTATGTAGCTAATCTTGTCATCATAATTTGCATCTTACTATTATTCTAGAAAAGTGGAAAGTGTGGTAGGACCAGGAAAGTTAGAAGAGTTTATGTGAGAGAAGATGTCTGCACAAAGCAGGTTCAAGGAAACTTTGAGGGCAACCAATGCTAATTTGATCCAGGGAGATCAGTTTTGCTGCTTTCCTTGAAGTAACAGATACAAGTCTTTTTACCTCAACTCATTTCAGATCTGAAAGTCATTTTGTTTCCTTGGCTGGCATCCTTGTGTCATTTATCTAGTCATAAAACCATGTGGAACCCTTCAGTAATATTTTTGTAAATTTAAGTAGGTGAACCTTGTTGCTCTACCATTTAATATATTATCATACTCTATTTGCCAAGTAACATTGAATGGAAGATATTGTCCTCTCATAGTTAAGGAAACTGAGGCTCCAAGAGGTGAAAAATAAGTCCACTGTAGTCTTAGGGCTATGAAGTAGGAGAGCTAGTTGTTCAAATAAGTTTGACATAGGTTTGATTGACAAATGGGTTTGATAATTATCATAATATTTATATTTTTAACTTAACCACATTAAATATATGTTGATTTTTTTTAAATGTATGTTTCTACCCAAAACAAGAATTGCAGTTGAAGTCTGTCTTATATGGAACTAGAATATGATTACTTGTGACTTCCAGAATGCCTGGGAAGAACGCTGAACTAGTAGATCTGTTGTCCCTTTTCCTTGAGTATAAAAATCATTATGTCATTATCCTTCAACCTGAATTTTAATATACTCAAGTCTTAAATAATTTCGTCTTCTGTGACATGATTTCCTGATCCTTTCAGTGCTGTGGCCACTATAAAAACAACAGTAATAAGCAATTATGCTTGCTTATTTACTGAAGAGTTTTCTGTGCTTTCATTATGATGATAGAACTGTGGGTTGGACTGAACAGTGTGGTATCAGTATTTTGGTATCAAGGAGAGAGGCCTAAGGCAGCTGCAAGCAGGGATGAACATGACTGTCCTCTGTCTTTGTGGTCTCTAAAACCTTAAGAATTTACTCATGGGGATTTCACCCTACTGACCCAACTGAATCCAGTCATTCCCCATTATGCCCTGCCTCCAAACACTGTGATTGAATCAATTGCTGCCCTCTGAGTTCCACTATAACTGAAGATTTGGGGGAATATATGCAGTCATAGGAGAAGATCTAGCATGAGCAAATAGATTTCTTATGTCTTCTTCACTTGTTTTTAACCACCCACAAGTCTTCTGTGCACTTGCCAAGGGTCTGACCATCTAGGAAGTCATTAAAGTGATTTTTCTGAAGGCTGTGATACTTGTGACGTGTGTAAAGACATTATAAAATACGTATGTAAAATAAAAAAAATATGGAAATGAGCATCACAACTAACCGCCTAGCTAAAGTTATGAAGTATCACCAGTTTTAGATGGCCCTTGCTGCCAGAGATTATCTTATTCCCAGAGACAACCTTATTCTAATTTTTTGTTAGACATTCACTTGCTGTTTTTGTTTTAATTTATATCTGTAAGTAGACAGATAATATAGTTTTATAGATAACGTTTATCCCCAAGTTAAATTTAAACTTTATTGGGAGAAAGTTCCTGCCCTCTAGTTTTTTGTTTTGTTATGTTTTATTTTTCTTTAATTAGAAAGGCAGATTTACAGAGAAAAGGAGAGACAGAAAGATCTGTCTGCTGGTTCACCTCCCAAGTGACTGTAATGAAAGAATTGAGCTGATTTGAAGCCAGGAGCCAGGAGCTTCTTCTGGGTTTCCCACACGGGTGCAGGGTCCCAAGGCTTTGGGCCATCCTGCACTTCTTTCCCAGGCTAACAATCAGGGATCTAGATGGGAAATGGAGCTGCCGGAAGACAGACCATTGCCCGTATGGGATCATGGCAGATGCAAGACGAGAGTTTAGCCTCTGAGCCATTGCATCAGACCCACCTGCCATTGAGTGTACTCCCCAAAAACCCACAATTTTGGGGGCTGAGCTGAGGCTGACATTTTGGTAGCAGGGATCCAGTTATTTCAGCAGCATTATTGCCTCCAAGTGTCTGAATTAAAAGCAAATTGTCTTTTTTGTTGTTGTCTGTTTTGCTTTTCCCAGGCCCTTAGCAAGGAGCTAACTGGTAAGTAGAGCAGCCAGGACTTGAACTGCTGCCCATATGGAATGTTAACATTACCGATGGCAGCTTTAACCACTCTGCCAGAGTCAGCCTCTGGGCCATTTTTTGTTAATTTGGATATTTAAAAATTGTGTATAGATAAACTGTATCCCAAGATAATTTTCAGTGATGATGAAAATATTTCTTATTGGTGCTAAGAGAGCAACCAGTTGCTGCTTGTGATTAAGAAGCTAGAGCTACTAAGTAATTAAATTTTATCCAGTTTTTGTTCAAATAGCCATCTGTGACTACTATGAACTACATTAGATTGAATCACAGATTTATGCATTATAAATATGTTCTCTCAGTTTTGCATGCGCCGGAATTCCATATGGGCACCAGTTCTAATCCCAACAGCCCTGCTTCCCATCCAGCTCCCTGCTTATGGCCTGGGAAAGCAGTCGAGGACGGCCCAAAGCCTTGGAACCCTGCGCCCATGTGGGAGACCCGGAAGAGGCTCCTGATTCCTAGCTTTGGATTAACTCGGCTCCTGCTGTTGCAGCTGCTTGGGAAGTGAATCAATGGATGGAAGATGTTCCTTTCTGACCTTCCTCCTCTCTGTATATCTAACTTTGCAATAAATAAATAAATCTTTTTTTAAAAAAAAGAATTAGTTTGCTTTAAGTCATTTCAGATCTTTCCTTTTTGTATTCTCTTACAATTTTTAGAAGATACATTTATTTTGCTTTTAGAAGCAATTTGAGAGAGAAAAAGGGCTGGCAAGAGAGCTCTTCATCAACTGGCTCACTACCCAAATGGCCATAGTAGCTTGGGTTGGGCCGAGCCAAAGCCAGGAGCTGGAAGCTCCATCAGGGTCAACCACATGAGTGTAGGTAGGTGCTAAGGCCATCTTCTGCTACTGTTCTGGTTGCATTAGCAGGGATCTTGGGTTAGAAGTGAAGGAGCCTGGAGTTGGACCAGTACTTTTACTGCATGTCCATTGTAGGCAGCAGCCTAGTGCACTGTGCCACAATGCCAGCCCCTCACTTTCTTTGTATTCCCAAAGGCACGAAAGTGTTAGCTTCTAAGTTCTGTCTCTTATGTGTGCCTTTTACCTGCCTGGACTTGATTTGGAGATTGGATGTGAAATAGATGGCCAATTTTGCTTTTTTTCGCATTTGTATTTCCAAGTGTTGTATCAGTGTCTATTAAACAATCCTTCCTCTCTTTGATTACAGCATATTTTCTGTCATTAATTGAGTTGCCATGTACGCGCAAATTTCTTTCCATTGTTTTATCTATCATCCTGCCAGTGCTATGGTATCCTGGCATTTGCAGATATATAATGGGTTTTAATATCTGATGGGGTCACCCTGCCTGTTTCCCTTTGTTGGCACATGTCTGAATATCTATTCCTGTTCCTCCTGTCCTGAGTTGGCTGTCATCAAAGTGGAAGCTCAAGATCCCAGGTGGCGTCCACATTCTTAGGCTAAAAGCAGGATTTGGGGCTGGTTTACGTCCCAGATTCCCTGTTTCACCTTGTTACATTGCCCCCGACAGTGATTTGTTTGTCATTCATGCCATTAACGATTTAACAATTCTAAAGGTGAGTATAATTGCTTATAGGATTTATTTGATTAGACAAAACACAGGTAACTTATTCGAAGATTACTGACTCTTAATTTGAGCTCATAGTCTTTAGGTAAAATACGACCACTTTATGCTTTTTTTTTTTTTTTTTTTTTGGTATAGTTTAAACAGTCTGGCGTCCTGACATGAACTTTCTTTAGATTATGTCTCTTTTCAGCTCATGGAAACAGTTCTTGCCTACTCTCACCCTCTACTTCACTAATCAAATCCTACTAAGAGTTGAATCCGACTTGTGCATACTGTACACCTTGGCAGGAAATCTAACCTGTTGTTACTATCTTGTAGTTAGGGGAGCAAAGTAATTAACACTAATAAAAACATTTTGTTATTCTTGACTTCAAAACTCTCAGTGACTATTTCAAGCTAACCTTTGGAGATTTAAAGATTTATTTTATTTTTCTTGTAAAGTCAAATATACAGAGAGGAGGTGAGACAGAGAATCTTCCATCCATTGATTCACTCCCCAAGCAGCCACAATGGCTGGAGCTGAGCCAATCTGAATCCAGTAACCAGGAGCTTCTTCTGGGTCTCCCACATGGGTGCAGGCTCCCAAGGCTTTGGGCTGTCCTTCACTGCTTTTCCAGACCACAAGCAGGGAGCTGGATGGGAAGCGGGCCTGTTGTGATTGGAAACGGCACTTATATGGGATCCCAGCATGTGCAAGGCGAGGACTTGAGCTGCTACTAGGCTATTATGTAGGGCTCAACAGTGTATTTTTAAATCTTTAGTTCACTGTATATAGTTTGATTGCTCAAGGATCTATGGCTTAAGCCTCAAAAAATGAAAATCCCATGAATACATTCTTGAGTAGACCTCCACCCATAGACTTCAAGAGTTAAAGTACTGCCATTCAGAATAAACTAGTAGGAGTTTCTCTTTACCTTTTTGGGGGAATTGTTTGATAATATTTTTGAAAGGCTTAAGCTTTAACATTTCATTTTAGCAATTATTTTTTAGGACACTGTACAAGACAAACATTGGGTTTTCTAACTAAATAATACTTTGTGGGTGTTACTAGTCCAAACTCAAGCCTTCTGTGTTGAAGAATCCAGAGCAATGAATTAGAATCTGCTGAAGAGCAAAGTGTAGATCCAGATGTAGACCTTGAAAAATAATTATATTTTAATCATAGGAGAAGCAGCATTTTCTGTAGCAAGTCAATGCATAGGGCATCCAAAATAGCCTTTAGTCTTTGAAAAGATTAGAAACTGAGATTCAACCGTAGAGGTGGAATTTTTTGTTGTAAAATGTAAATCATTAGTACTGACTGATACTATGTTTTAGAAATGGAGGCCTGGCAGATCTCAGAGGCTATGGGACAGGGCCAGAAAGGTCAGGAGACTTCTTTGGATAGTGCTGCCTCAGACTAGCCCACGATGCAAAAGTAACAACCTCAACTTTTGAGTTGGAAAAACTGAAGTTCCCGATATGAATCTGTCATTTGCTGACCATATGATATTTCACAGGAGGGTTAATCTGACAGTGCTAAGTCAATTCATCTCTACAATAGAAATAATAGTCTATCTTGCCAGGTTGTTCCATAGATTATGGGGTTGGTATAGAGCAGATCTTCAGTATTTGGTGTTCTGCTTCCAGCATACAAAATGTGTTAACAGTGTAATGTAAGAGTACACTAGTGAGAAGACTGCCTTTCTTACTTCCTGTGTTTGTTACTCTTTGGTATGGCTTAGAATGGAAGATTTGTAATGTTAAAAGGAAAATGTCTTCTTCCCTACCCCAGATTTATTTATTTGAAAGAGTTAGAGAGCTATTTCCTCTGCTGATGCACTCTTCTAAGCGACAAAGCAACCAAGGCTAAGACAACTAAAGCCAGTAAGCAGGAGCTGCTTCCAAACTTCCTGTGTGACTGCAGGGGCCCAGTATGTGGGCTGTCTTTTGCTGCTTTTCCCAGGCTCTGAACAGGGAGCTGGAGTGGAAGTGGAGAGGTTGGGAATCCAACCGGAGCCCACATGGGATGCTAGTGCCACTAGTGGTGGCTTTACCCACCATACCACAAAGCTGTGCCCAGAAGTAGAATTTGTAGGAAAAAATGATCACAAAAAGACTCTGAAAGGGCTGGTGCAAGCTTTGAGTAAGAGCAGACTGAGAGTCATGAAATTGGACGTGTTACTTACATTAGCTTTGCATTTATGTTACTGCTGTCCATCTGTTTGAGACTCCCCACTCTAGGAGAGGCTGGATTTTTTGATGAAATGGAGAAAGGACAGTGGTTAGAGATAAGAGGTGCAGAAGTGGTGAATGCTAGGAACCCTTGTCATTGAATTCTGGCCTGCAGTACCTAGGACTAGATAGGCATTTAATAAATATTTGTGGGGAAATGGCTGGATATATTTTTCGGTTTCAATAGTCATGTTTCTAGAACTTGGGTTTGTTTAGGAGTTGCCCTGCCAAGTGTAATCTAGCATGGTAGTAGCCTGCAGGCTCTCATTTTGTTTACAGTTGCCTAGTCAAGTGTGTTCAGGACTCAAACTTGTCCAGGCTGGAGGAATCCTGGAGCCGGGCTGGATGGATTCCATTCTCTTTTTGCTCCCAACCTTTCGCCCATCTGTCCTCAGAGATTTGTTCAGGCTGGGTCCTGGTTTCATTCACCCACTTATCCAGATCCACACTTGGCTCTATGTTTATTATAAGTATTTATGAAATGTTTGTTGCATGAGTGAATGAATGCCACTAAATCTGTAGGAGGAAAGATTGAGAGACATTCAAGTTACCCAGATGGGGAATTTATAATGACTCAGCCAAGGATCAGAGAAAAACAGATGGCTGTTCTGTCAGGCCAGCATCCCAGCCAGTTTACCTGGCTTGTGTTTAGGTTTCCACAAATAGAAATCAGTCCAGGTCTGGCTCAGCAGTTACTGTGCTGGGTCTGACTCCAACAAAAAAGTAAATTTTATCTTAGAGTCTTCCTAAGCTGCTTGTCCCTTGTGGTCATCTATAATTTTAGAAAGATAGTATATTAATTACTTTTCTTAGCTAGAATGACATACCTGACACAGACTGCTTATGAAGAAAGAGGTATTTTTAACTCACAGGTCTATTAGTCCCAGAGCATGGAATTCTGCCATCAGCTCAATTCTGGTGAGGGTATGTGTGAGGAAGGACCGGATTGTTACCCAGGGAGTCAAGTGTGCTGGGTGGGATCAATTGTGAAAGTTTTATAACCAAACTCCTGAGGTCACAGGTGAACTACAATTCAAGAATGTTCCCCAGTACCCAAGGACGTCCGTTTAGGTTCCACCTCTTACAGGATCCACCATCTTCAGTTACACTACCCTATGACCATGCTTTAATCACCTCAACCCTTTGGAGAAGACATAATTCAGGAAGTTCTATTTCCAGACCAGAGAAGAGAGTGTAACAGATGTGACACTTGTAATGTTTGTGTCATTTTTTAAAAAAGATTTATTCATTTTATTACAGCCAGATATACACAGAGGAGGAGATACAGAGAGAAAGGTCTTCCGTCCGACGATTCACTCCCCAAGTGAGTCACAACGGGCCGGTGCGCCAATCCGATGCCGGGAACCTGGAACCTCTTCTGGGTCTCCCACGCGGGTGCAGGGTCCCAATGCATTGGGCCGTCCTCGACTGCTTTCCCAGGCCACAAGCAGGGAGCTGGATGGGAAGTGGAGCTGCTGGGATTAGAACCGGCGCCCATATGGAATCCCAGGGCTTTCAAGGCGAGGACTTTAGCCGCTAGGCCACGCCGCCGGGCCCTATTTGTGTCATTTTTGTCGATTTCTTTCTGCATTTACATGTGCATGTTCTCATTTTATCCTCGTAAGGACATTGTAAGTAGGACAGGCATTGTTACCCCCTTTTCTGTATCAGCGAACTGTCACAGAGGAACAATGATTAGCCATAGATCTGGGCCTCGTAAAAGTGCTAGGTAGCAGAAACAAGATTTTTAATCTCAGTCTCATGTTCCCATTACTGATGCCATACTGACTGTGATAATAAGCATCATTTATTAAACAGATTTATCACTTAGCACTGTGATGACATCTTTTCTCATGCTGTCACGTGGCTTATTTCCTTATGTCACTGGGGCCTTGGTTGGAATGCCAACTCTCCCTAAGCCCTGCCCGACCACCCCTGTATGGATTTTGCTAATGATATTTCTCCTCTAATCCCATTCTTTGCTCGGTCTCCTGAAGAGACTATAACTCAGGACTTACATATGTATATATTTTTTGATTTTGCCTTTACCCCAGATAGTTTAGAAGCCCCATGAGAAGAGCAATATTTGCATTATTCTTTCATGTGCCTGCAACACTCCTAAAATTGTTGCAGCATAGCAGATGTGTACTTAGTATACATTTGCTCCATCAGTTAATAATCCTCAAAAACACCTCAACAAGGTTTACGGACAAAGAAAATTAGGCACAAAGGTAGTTAACTAAGGTCAGCCTAGTAAGAGGTTAACCAACCTAATTTTGAATTCAGGTATGCTCAAATTGAAAGCTCTCCTACAAAACCATGTCTCCCAAGTTTTGTTCCCTGTAAGTGCGGGAGGGACCGCAAAAGCTTACTGAAAATAATGGACCAGGTTCAGTCCTCCCCACTTCCTTGTTGGATATATTGGGATTTAGTATGTGATCGGCTTTATTTTTCTTTTGTTTTAGCTATTTGTGGATGGTTGTGCTTAAATTGATAGGAAATTGTTAGAGATGTCTGATTCTGCTACCTTTTTTGAAAGTTGAATAAACTGGGTTTTAGTTGTTCAAGCAGACGCGACAAGATTCACTGGAAACAAAAAAAGAAGAGCTTTACTCCTATGTTCATCTATGTCACGGGATGCTTCCTTCTTGGAAGGGTTGATAACTCCAGTTCTCAGCAATACATATAAGGCCCTTTTTTTTAAAGCACAGAAAAGAAAATATGGTCGGGGACACTCCTTAAAACTTGGGACTGGTAGGAAAACAGTAAACATTTTACTTGCAGGGAGAAAGTTTGTTGGGTTTGCTAGCTCCTCTAAAACACACGACTGCTTCCTTCTTTAACGAGATAGACTTCCAGGCTGCAGGTGAGTCATTCACTGCTGTGCTTTGTGGATATTGTGGAATATGTTGTGATAGGCCAGCATTTGTTGAGGACTTACTATATACTTGGCATTGCAGAAAGAGAAACAAAGAGCTTATCTCAAAGACAGGAGGCATTTGTTCGTGCATTTAATAGGTCTTGCTAATAATCTCTTGAAGGCAAAGACAGAAATGTGCTCCTTGGGAAATCTTTCTCGATTGTACCAGGAAAGTGGGAGGGGGAACGTACAAAGGATGTGCATCGTATCTGGGATGGCACAATGTTCAGTTAGGTTCAAGTTAGGTATATTTTCTAGAGTTCTTAATAAATGGCAATTGAGTACAAAAGTGAGTACATATACACATCAGGCTGCATTTAGAAAAGATTATTTGACTTGATAGTTTGTGCTCATTTAACAAACAGTACTTCATGTCACTTATCTCAGTGCATTTTTAACAGCTCTGTGTTATAAATATAATCCTGCTTCCTGTTTTGGAGTTGAAGAAACTGAGACTCCAAGACGTTAAGGAATTTTCCAAAATCATGCTCAGATCAGGTGACAGGACTAGGATTTTTGCCAAAGTGGCCTGGCTCCTAAAACTCATATTCTAAAACCACATGCTGTGTAGCCTTTCATTCTTCTCCCCCTTGCAAATTCTATTTTTGATTTTCTAAAAAGCAAGGTGTTTTATCCTGTGAGAGTCTTACACATCAATTGATGTAAGGGAAATAATGCCTAAACACAGTAAGTGCTAGATGAAAATGGAGCTGCTTAAGTGCAGAAAAGACATTTAAATGCCCGCCTGACAGGGTAAGACGCGAGTGGAGGATGCCTTTTGCACTGTTAGTGACAAGCCTTTTAACTCTCATAAATCACAAACGTATAACTGCAGTTGTGTGAGGAAGCACATTAGATTACTAATGGATCATCCTGCAGAAACGAACATAAACAAGATATAAAAATAAACGAAGTCCTTGATGACTTCTTTGTCTTTCCTCGCAATTCATCATTATTCCATGATTACCATAACCTCGAGACAGTTGGTTATAATTTGCGTCAGTGTGGAATTTCTATTGGGCTGTTGGGGTCTTGTCTCACTCTTCAGTAAGTACCCCCTAAATAAGGACCTTTCGTTAGCAGAGCAAATGAAAAACTGCAGCTGCTGGGCTACAGGTAGGGTGAAGTTGAACTGAGAGGGCTTCCTATCTGTCACAAGCCACAAGGAGTGGACAGCAGCACAGCATTCTGGGTGGGGAATGATTTCCCTGGCGGATGTAAGCAGGCCTTGCATACCTCCCAGCTGTTCCAGATTGGTCTCCCGATGTGAGCCTTTAAAGTAAGCAGGAGTACTGCCCAGCCAGCTTGCAAAGCAAAGAACTGGATAGGCAAGTTGGGAGGAAACTTCCTCTCGCCTGTCAAATTTAAAGTACAGTTTGCGATCTTGAAAGCATTTTAAGGGAAATAGGTATGTAGCCTCCATTCCTTACCCTTGTATATGTTTGGATGTTAAAATACATGGGTTCGCATGCATAAAAGCTTACATTCCTGTACTAAATATAGACCAGCAAGCTGACTGCAGGGCTACATTTTGTACTTTAGCCAATGTATGCGCCTGGTGTTGAGATAAGCTGAGATAATCCTGCTTAGCACCCACACGCACATGCTAGCCCTGTATACTCACACATTTTATACAAAGCTCATTGCTTCTCCAACACTGTATGCATTTTGATACTTGCAGATGTCATGTTTATTTTTGCATTTGTGTGTCCACACATATACCAGCTGTAGAAAACATTCTGTATATCGCTACCAACACTGCCACACACAGTGTTATTTAAGACTTAAAAATTCTAGTTACATGTAGTTTTTGGTGCTGTTCATGATGCTGTTTTGGCAAAATAAAAAAATATTCGTAACTTCTCATGGTGAGGTTCCTCCTTTTGATTTCACACTTGATGTTTGCACTGTATCAGGGAGCAAGCGAAGAGCTGATCGCCAGCAGTCCAGAGGAGCCCCACTGCAGGTGGGCCCAACTGGGACACAACAGGGAGGGGCAGGGCTGGGGGAAGACATGCACATTCCCCCTGTCTCGCCCCCTCATTACATCTCTCCTTGCCCTTGGTGCAGCTGCAGCTTTGCACACGACAGCCATCCATATGTGTGCATTTGCCTTTCTGCAGTGAAGCTGACCTTGGCAGACCTGAGCTTTGTACCCCAGGCTCAAAGCTCTGTTTAACTAGAAGGCATTAGATGGAGTCTACATCCTCAGGTTAGAGGCCTTCACTGTGAAAAATCGGCATTCACACTCTAGATAGCAACCGCGAAGTCTATTCTCAATGCTGGGTGGTATTTGGAAATGCTGGTGAGAAGATAGCGGCCGAGATCTCTCCAAACCACCCTGCTCTTCCCCTGCCCCTGACTCTACCTTCCAGTCAATGTGCTGCTCCTACCAGAAAATAAAATATTCTGCTGGCAGAAAGCATAAGCCAAAACTCAACCAAGGTCTTAGTAACCCTGATGAGTAGCTTAAGACTAGGGACCTTTAGTCCTTTGAGAACCAAGAAATACTTTGGTCTTCAAGTGAAGATAATCAGTTACTGCTGATATCAGGAGATCTTGAAATGGCTGAATGTCCTGGGCTGAAGAGCTAGAGTTTGATGCGGGCACTAGTGGAAGGCCACCAGGCACTACAGCTCTCCTTTGGTATCAGAAGACTGGCCAGATGGAGATGATGTTTGAAGGGGTTGATCACAGGTGTGCACACTGAGTGTTCCTTAAGCAGCATTTAGTTCTTTTATCTGCTGAGAAGCATGTTTGGGTTCTTCCTGACAGTCATCAGGAAGGGTCACTGTCATGTGTGCTGACACTCATGTCTGGCCTGCCCTAGCAGCAACCTCTACAGAAGATGCTCTGGAAGCAGACAGCCTATGGGGAACAGACACGACTGGGTTCTTGTGTTTGCAATCTGCCCTGTCATCAGATAACGGATGAGAAGACCTTGCTAAATCCAACTGTGTGAGTTGGAGAGTGATATTCGATACAGCTTGGCCAGGGAACACACAGAATAGTTCAGAGAAGGATATAATAAAATTGTTGTGTTTCAGGCAAATATCCTCATTCCTCTGGCTTGGAACCCACATGGGAAACATTTCTTTTCGTTGTTGTTTCTAACAAGTCTTCAGGATAGGCAGTGCATTTCCTGCCAGCATCCAGCATTCACACCTCATGTAAGTTGTCTGTGGGGATGATAGCATTAGCTTTTTGAAAATTTGCTACCAAGATAAATGGATTAAAAACACCAACTTGAACCTCTGAGTCAGCCCCTATCTGCCTACATTATAACATTACCTATATCTGCTTTGCCTCTGTCACATGTCTGAAAGACCAGTTGGGCATTTCTTTATTAAATACCACAAGGACATTCTGTACTAGCTCCCTTGTTCAAAGGTGGGAACTTGGACCTGGTGTGATGGCTCAATGGCTAAATCCTCCCGTACAAGTCTGGGATTCCCTTTGGGTGCAGGGTCGTATGCTGGCTGCTCCACTTCCCATCCAGTTCCCTGCTTGTAGCCTGGGAAGGCAGTAGAGGACGGCTCCAGGGCTTGAGACCCTGCATGTGTGTGGGAGAACCCTAGGAGACGCCTCACTCCTGACTCCAATCTCCTGGCTTTGAATGGGCTCAGCTCCGGTTTTCCGTTGTGGCCATTTATGGAGTGAGCCAGCAGATGGAAAATCTTTGTCTCTTCTCTCTGTAAATCTGCCTTTCCAATAAAAATAGATACATCTTAAAAAAAAAAAAAGAGTAGGGCCTGGGGGGCGGGGTAGGATATCCTTGACTCTTAAGGTTATCCTACCTTTCAAGGCTCAAGTAGTAGGAATATTCAAGGCCATTTCAACAGCTAAAGAAAACAAGTACCCGCCCATTCATCAGATGTTTCGCTGTTGATTCTTAAGGGGAAGCTCTCTTGGAAATTTGTTTTAGATATGGAAACCCTGTAGATTAGATTGTCTTGCTCTTTTTATCTTCTTAGCATGGAGAAGCCTACACATACTGAAATTGAGCTCTTCTCCTGTTACAACTGTGTATCAGTGATGTCCTGGCATGTCTCTAGCACAGTGGGTAAAGGCCGCTGCCTACGACTCAAGCATTCTGTCTGGACACCAGCTTGGGTCCTGGCTGTTAAACTTGTAATCCAGCTTCTTGCTATTATGCCGGGGGTGGGGCGCAAAAACACCACAGGATGGTAACAGTGTTTGCACCCTTGAGCCTTTGTGGGAATCCTGGCTCCTGGCTGTGGACTGGTCCAGTTGCAGCCATTGTGGCCATTTGGGAAGTGATCCAGCAGATCAAAGATCTTTTTATCTCTTTCTATCGCTTTCACTCTTACTCTTTGTGTCGCTGTCCCGCAGCGATGGACTTGGTGCATGGAGCCGATAATAACACACGTGGACCCTGACTGATGGTCAAGGACGTAGTTTATTAGTGGCATCAAACTTTATACACTGAGGGCCATATAGGATAAGGGAGGAAGTATTGAGCTCATCAACAAAACCATCAATGCTTTTGTTTGGAACTCTTTTGTCTTGTATATTCCACCAGGTGTTCTCATATACATACTCTCCACTCAACTGTTCTTATGCAAATGATATCCAATAAGGTATACAAAAGGTAGCCATTTGGTTATTCTCCTCCAAATATTATCCAACCAACTGTAATCCTGTGCTCACTGACCTTCTGTGGTCACAATGTCCTCCTACACTTTGGCTTTCAAATAAATCCCTTAAAAAAAAAAGATGTTCTGAAGTGGTACAATGTTACATTCTGTTGCAAAGGAGAGCCAAGTGAATGTTATTAAAAGGTCAGATGGAATCATTTTTTCCCCCCAAGTTTTGGGAAAGGTCAGTATGTCTCCAGATTGTCTTCCTAGCAACTGGATTTAATATATGCTTGGCTGGTGTGAGGGGAAGAAGCATTCATAAAAGCAGATGTGTGTGTCCTTGCCCATGTCATCTTTCCATTGCTGAACTAATTGGCACTCACCGGCAAGTGGTTGATCAGATCAGTAAGCTTTCAAAGCAACAAATGCTGTGGTCAGTTCACTTCTAGCTGGAGGATTGATAAAGTTCCATCCTTGATTTCCACAGCAAACTTTCTGCTGAGTTTCCCAGGCCCCGGCCCAGGTTGCAGTGCGGGTTTATGTTGAAGTATTATTTATGTTCAGTATGGGAAAGATGATTTGGGCTAGAGAAAATCTTTCAGAAATATCTTCCCATCCTATGTGTCTGTAAGAACACTCAGATAATTTATGAGTTATGCACAGATATTCCTACTTTAAACAAAAGCTTTACATTGCTAAAAATAATAATAATAAACTGGATTTGCCCTCTTTTCTACGGTTGAATGTCTTTCATAGGCCACCAGAGAGTTCACAAACTTGTAATGTTTCTTCCCTTTTCCTCCATGCTTAAGATCCTGCACAAACTTATCTCAAATGTTGGGAGGTAGAATGTTGGGAATTCTTCCTTGTGCTGAGGCTCCTACTCTCCTCCCCTTAGTTCTCGGCTTCTCCTTTATTTCTAAGGTCAAGATGAGGTTGAATTTCTTTTTTCCTTATGGAGGAGCAAGCTATAAACTTCCAAGGCCTGAGCACTTGCTTGTTGTAGATTTAAAGGAATCTCAGATTTAAAGGCACCCAGGGTCTCCTATTACAGAGTAAAGTGAGAAGTGGGCTGAAGCCTACCATTCCCATTGTTTCCTTTGTTGTGATCTGGTTGTTAAGGGTAGAGTGGGGTGAAAAGCAGGGCAAGAGCTCATTGAGCCCTTGAGTTGATAACCTTGGCTTTTAGGAGGCTGGAGTATGTGTTACCACAACTCTCCAAGAATATCCAACACAAACTGCTCCCCAGGCCAAACCCCATAATAACCTCTAAAGCAAACCTGGGTTTTGCTTAAAAGGAGAAAGCCATTGCCGCCCTCCCTGCGTCCCAGGGCTCGGCCTCCTCCCGGTCCTCTGACATGTCAACACTTGCCTTCTGTTTTTTCCATTGTGCTCCTCCCAGCCGAGCACAGGGGCCCCACCTCTCACAGGATCTGGGTATGTGACCCTACAGTCCAGACAGCCTTGTCCATAAATCTTTCTGGTCCACCTGCAGATTGTCTGTCAGCGGCTGTCCTGCTTCTCTGTTGGATGAGCCATTTCCACCCTTCCGTTGGACAACCCTGAAGCTTTATGGGCTGCTGGAAACTCCAGCTGGCCTTATTCCCCTTCTGCGTCTTATCCTATATTGTTTTCTGTCATGCCCAGACTCTTCTGTGCTGGGTAGTTCCATGAAGCCCACACACGTAGTGATAAGAAACCATATTGTGATTGTGGCTGTCTTAGTCATCTTTCCATAGCTGTGATCATGCTATGGACTGAGTAATTTATAAACAGTGGGGGCTTATTCAGTTCATGCTTCTGGAGGGAGCTTGGAAGTCCAAGATTGTGGCGCACTAGTATCGTGCTGGGATGTAGCATGGCTGAAAAGCAAATGGGCACACTTGCAACGGATGCTGAGCTAAAATCCTACTCTGAACCCACTCCTGTGATAACTGAGCCTTCAACTCCATGGCTATAGGCACTGATCCATTCATGAGCTCCCCTGACCCAACCAGTTGCTACAAGGTCCCACCTCTGGGAAATGGGCATTTAACCTAATGGTTAAGATGCCAGTTAATATAACTTCATCCCACATTGGAGTGCATGGGTTGAACCCCCCAGCTCCTGTTTTCTCTCATGGCAGACCTTGAGAGGCAGCAGTGATGGCTGAAGTAGGTGGATTCCTTGTGTTCCAAATTGCCTGGCTCTAGCCTGGAATGTTACTTCCATTTGTGCAGTGAACAGCTGGAGATGTGGGAATTTAGGGAGGGATTGAAATGAAGTCATGGTGATATAACCCACGGGCATGACATTAGTGTTTTTGTAAGAGGTGGCAGAGACACCACAGTACCCTATCTTGGGAGAGGAGGAAAGTGAATATCTCTGACACGTGAGGATACAAGAAGATAGCCATCTGCAAGCTGAGTAAAGGACCAATACCAGACCATCCTATTTGCTGGCATGTTGTTCTCATGTACGGAACTGTGAGAAATAAGAATTTGTGTTTAAACGGACCCATACTATGACATTTTTATAGCAACTGGTATTGACTGGGTCAACAAGTTGTTCTAGAGTGGCTAATACTATCTGTTGGCAGACAAGGAACTTGGCTCTGAACAATATTCACAGGTTAAGCTTCTCTATTCCAGACTGGGACGCAGAGTTTGTCAATATGGCAAAGTAAAAGTGTACTGTGTGAGGAAACGGTCAGCGGGGATGCACTTATAACTCACTGGATAGGACACAAAGATTAGTTACTCCTCACTGGGGTACTGAAGATTTCTCTGCACACCCCTCCTAAAACTGTTCACCTAAACTGTTGACATATGTCTTGTTAGAGTTATAGAGTTAGACTACCCAAAAAACAGCCAGGTTCAGCAAAATCATGCTTCAACGCTATAAACTGCTAAATACTAAAAATAGACATGAGACAGCTGAATAGTAATCTATAGCCATTTTAAGGACCTGGTTGTATATAAACTAATAATTGAAATGTCAATATAGAAGTCACAGGATGTGGTTCAGAACTTACATTTTTTTCTTTTTTAACCTATTGGTTACTCAATACCATGTCAACTAATTCCATAACGTTATAAATTGTTACTGATGTTATGTCGGGGCTTTTAATTGAACGGGATGATACTCTGCCGGCTCTACCTTCAGACCAGAGATGGTCTCACCAAGAAACCGTTGAACTTACCTGGACAATAAGATGCTGGACTCTATGCTTGGTAGATGCTTGTAATGAAAGAATCTCAACTGAATTTGAACTGTGGTAATGCAACAAGGTGGAGAAATCCACCATGGGAGGAGGGTTTTTTTTCCCCACGGTCTGTACAGTTTATACAGAGACAGGGACCCCCGGGGCCCCCTCATCTTCTACAAATATAGAGTTCTCTCTACAAAATAGAGATAATTTAGCCTCCCATAGCAGCCGGGGGTGGGGGGTGGGAAGGGGAGGGATGCGGACAGGGGCAGGAAAGAAGGCACGGAGAAGGGGAGGAGTTGCAGGAGGGAGGCCAGGGCTTGGGGGCCCCAGAGTAGGGCCTCTGAGGTCAGTGTCTGTGAAGGGGCTCGCTAGTGTCTTTGGTGGGGCTTGAAGGCACCACTGGTGGGGGACGGAGGAGGGGGAGCAGCAATCTTATAAATAGAATGGGGGAGGGTACGGGTGGAGGGGGTGCCAGGAACCCAGGAGCCGAGTGTAGACAACACTCGGGGTGGGGGGAATCCCAGTGCCTATAAAACTGGGTCATATAATGCAATGTAATCAATTAAAAAAAAAGTGTACTGTGTGAAGGCAAATGCACAGGGTACTTAACACCTGTCAGGCTCCTCTCTGCTAGCGTAGTGTCATGTTCCAGGGCATGTGTACATTCTAATGAAGCTGTTTATTAGCATAGTGATTGGGGCAGGTATTGCTTTGGAACCATCCTATGGTGATTACCAAGGACTCTTGTGAGGATTAAAGGGAATCAGAGTCACACTTTACACAGTGCCCAGCACAATTAGAGTTTGCTTTTCCTTTACTGGTTTCTGGGCACGAGGAGAGATCAATGATGTGGAGCAGGATACAAGTGGAGTAAATGATTAGCCCTAAGACATCCTGGAAAAGAAGAACTTGAGAAGACTTCAGAAATGCTGGAATTGGGCTGGAACTGGAAGAGCAAGCAGGAGCTGGAAGAATGAACAGAACTTGCATTGGAAGTATTTGTTTTTCTGAAATTTGGAGGAGCTTATAACTGAGAGAATTGAGCTAGGCTTTAGCAGAAAGGGTCTTTTTCTTTCCTGTTTTGATACAGCTTGAGCTTGGGCCATTCACTCAGCGTTGATTGTAAAAACAGGACAGGATATACCTGTTTTGCTCGATTCTCAAGATTGTCTATAAGACATAAATGACATACATAAAAATTTTCCCCTTAAAGTTAGAACCTAACACATGAATAAACTCATTATGAGATTTTTAAGTTAAAGGGATCCCAGGAACAGGCATTATTCCTGGTTAATGAGTTACCAGTTGGGCCACCCATGTTGTCTGTGTGTCTCTGCTTTCTCTCTCCAGTTGAATTCATGGATGAGAATTCCAGTGTGGCAGCCTGTCTGTTTGGAATGAATGGATGAGGATTCTGGAAGAATCTAAAGCTTCCAGAGGCTGTAGTTTACCCCTCCTTCAGGACTCAGTGCTGACTTGTCACTGACATTCAAGTAAGGTCATAGCCCAGTGTGAACACGTACATCTGGCTACATGGAGTCTACTTGCCTTTCCTTCTCCAAGTACCAAGTGTATTCTTAGGGTTCTTCATCTTTAGTACCTGAGCCAAATGTTACATTTCCCAAGTAGCTATAATAGTAGATAATAATAGTGAAACAGTAGCCACCTCCATTTACAATATGTTAGGCACTCTGATAAATACAAACTTTAACCTACTTCATTCTGAACAACCCCTCAAAGCAGGTATTACTGTTCTTGCTGTAGAGGTGAATACACTTGGAGAAACAATTTGCCTGATCTCCTTTAGCTGATAAATGAAGACATTGGATTTAAGTCAAATTTATTTGACTGCAAAGCCTAAGTAAGCCTTTTGTACCATTTTTCTGTTAATCTTAAAATGCTCTTGTACTGCCTTGTACCAGATTTCCCATGTAGCATTGGCTATGAGGAGAAGTTCAATGAGTGAAATGCTTAGTTTTTCTTCAGGTAATCCTTCTGCCTTATAGTTTTACTGCTATAAAATTCAGACCACACAGCAGTTCCCACTCACCACCACATGCACTTTTTGGTCCAGAAATTGGAATATATCAGCAAGAATCATCTTATGCTTTTTCTGAGCTCTGTATGTTTGTTGTTACACTTGAACATTGACATATGCCCTTTTAGGGCTATTAATCCTATTCATGAAGACACTCAAGCTAAGAAACTTCCCCAAATTCCCAGCCAGTAAGTGGAAGAATTCTATATTTTGAATACTGTGGTTTTCACTACTCCCATTAGCAAGGACTTAGGGAATCTTCTATAGGTAGAGTGTAGCGTGAAACAATGAGGATGTTTTCTACTTGAACTCTAGAATGCAATGGTGTGATGATGTTCAGAGGTCCTTGATATTTGTGTTTGGCACAGACTTGGAATTACTTCTGTGTCATGTACATTTAAGAACTTAAAACCTGCAACTTGCTGGAAAACAGAATGGAAGGTTTACTCTGGAATAGTAAGGCTGGAGTTGAAGGAAAGGACGATCAGCTATTAAATTCTTGTGGCACAAAGGTTTTTGAATGTCAAATGTGAAACTCTTCTACATTCAGTAGGAATTTTGTCTGTGAATCTTCTGTCCTCTAGGGTACATTTCCTGTCTGGGCCTGTCAGCCTCATTGTTATGTATTTTACGGAAAGCTTTTCCCAACATTAAAACTCTGTCAGGCCCTTCCTTTTGGGAAGCAGACATAAATAAAATGTGTACTGTGCCTTTGCATTTTTGTTTTCTTTTACCTTTTTCCATCCTTGTACCCACCCCAGCCCCAACCTTCAGAAGTTGGAAGCTAAAGCAAAAAAAAGAGCTTTATGAAAGGGGACTCTGGGGAAGTATGCAAATGACAGAAACATCTATGGGAAAATTAAGGGAAAGGAAATTCAGTAAAAAAGAGAGATTCCTTGATGTTGTGATGAAACACTGTCACTGGAGACGATGAAAAATTATACTCCGTTCCCATGGGGACCACACATTACCTACTGATCATTTGACCCATGGCTGGGATGTTGGCTAGCCCAAGAATTAACCCAAAAGATGACAAGATGGTTTTTGTCCCTTTGTCTCATCAGCATTCAGGAAGCCCTTAGGGGACGAAGAGGGGTAGCAGGTGAAAGCTGAGCTGTGGAAAGAAAAATGTGTGTAATTAAGCTGAGAGGGGACTGTGGGTCCACCTGTAACGGTTGAGGATGGCCCTTTTATTTGCAGGGATCATGGTGGGACACAGACTCACAGTGTCTGCCCTTCTGGAAGGTACCACCTGGGTTAACCAGGCAGCTTGGATTTAACTTATCCACACAGGATTGACTCTCTCTGTGGGCGCTCTACACTTTGAGAGCTTCTGTTCAGCTGGACCGAACGCTTGGGTTTGGCTCATGTGCTCTCAGATTGCTTTGAGAGGGATCTCCTAAGGCCCCATGAAGGACTGCAAGGTGAGGTTTCCTCAGTGAGCACCCGCTCTAGGAGTCAGGAGATCTTCAGGCTCTGTATCTTCAGTTTCTTCATTTGGAAAACAGGAATTCCACTAGTATCCTCGTATCCTCCTGTGATGACAGGTTAGTTCATTAAGGTGGAAAACACCAAATTCTGACATTCTTCTCCTGAAGAAAAAGAACAATTCATCCACTCTGTTCTGTCTGCAGGCTGTACTTGAGTCATTGGACAGTTTAGTTGGTTTGGTATCTCTTCTGCGATGAGGAGTGATGACCCCTTGCCTTGAATTTGGCCTCGTGTCTCTCTCTCATCTTGCTGGTGGAATTCAGCAGTTCTAAAGTTCCATCAGAATATTGGATTTTGTAGGAAGTACAAAGAAGTCTAAGTGAAATCACGCTATTCTTTAGAAATCTAATTCTCATTACAATGTAATAAGACTGTACATGGCTTAGAGTATGCTGCCTGAAATTTCACAGCATTTGTTAAAGTGGATTTGAATAGGTGGCAGTGGGAGGCAGGGAGTCATCAAGACAAAGCCATCTTGCTTGGAAGCTTTGGCTCTGAAGTTACTTAGGCATTTGAGTTTCCTAGCATCATTACCTTGGGCAAGTTCTTTAACTTTCAGAGTGCACTTTTAGAAAGTAATGGTGGGCCCGGCGCAGTGGCCTAGCGGCTAAAGTCCTCGCCTTGAACACGCCTGGATCCCATATGGGTGCCGGTTCTAATCCCGGCTGCTCCACTTCCCATCCAGCTCCCTGCTTGTGGCCTAGGAAAGCAGTTGAGGACGGCCCAAAGCTTTGGGACCCTGCACCCGTGTGGGAGACCTGGAAGAGGTTCCTGGTTCCCAGCATCGGATCGGCACGCACCGGCCCGTTGCAGCTCACTTGGGGAGTGAAACATCGGATGGAAGATCTTCCTCTCTGTCTCTCCTCCTCTGTGTATATCCTGCAGGCTGCAGCTGAGCCTAACCAGGGAACCAAAGGCGGACGTTCTCCCACCTGTCTCAGGGCCCCTCTCCCATTAGCCAGTCCCCACCACTCCAAGCAACAGTCAGTTCCACGGCCAGCCCAGTGCTCTCTGCCTTATCTAAAGGTGTTCACAGGACTGTAACCTTTGATTTGCTGTATTTTTTTTTTTCAATTTTTTTAAATTTTGTAGCTTCTTTTTGGTTTGTTTGAGCTACCATAGCTGAACCAGTTAACATGCAATTCCTATAGACAACACAGTTCTGAGTTTGGATAATTAAATTACCTTTCCACTTCCTTTGTGAGTTTGTGTTTATCACTTGACCCCCATCAGTATAAATTGAAAAGGACAAGTGCTTGGCTCTGCTGTTGAAGCATCACTTGGGCCATTGATATCTCTGGAGTTTCATCTAGACATCAAATTCCGGCTTCTTGCTAATGGAGATCCTGAGAGGCAGCAGGTGCTCAGGTACTGAAGTCCCTGCCCCCGTCCCCCATCGGAGACCCAGATTGAATTCCAGGTTCCTGGCTTAGTCCTGGCCTAGCTACAGCTGTTGTGAGCATTTAGAGAGTGAGCCAACATATAGGAAATTACTTCTCTCCCTCTCTCTTGCCCTGTTCCTATACCTCCCTCTCCCTGCCTTTCAAATAAATAAAGCAAATAATGTTTATATTAATACAACTAGAATATTGGTATAAATTAGAATATTTACACCATAAGTTACTCTGTGCTTACTACATGGTGGATACTTCTATAGTAGCTAAAAGAAAATCTTTGGATGAACATTGAAGTCTCTGCAACAGATTGATAGATGACAGGGTACAGTCTTGTATTTTTGGTGATTAGAGGCAGAGCCTAGATTTGAACAGTTTTGTTTAGCTTAGCTTCAGTATGCTTATCCGAGGATGGAGTCCAGCCTATCCTGGACGTTCCAGTTATCTGCAACTGCATAACAAACCACCCAAAGCTCAGTGCAGAAACTGACATCTTGAGGCTTGTGGATGTTATGAGGCAGGAATTTGGATCAGGCCCAGCAGGAGTGGCTTTTCTCTGCACTGTGATGGCTGAGACTCAATCAGGGAAGACTCAATGAACTGGCATTATCTGGAAGCTTCTTGACTCCTGCCTGGATCTTGTACTGGGATATTTTGGAGACATGCTTTGCCAGGTCTGTCAACCAAACACTTACCATGTGGCCTCTCATGTGTCTTGGGCTCATGAGTTGGGAGCTGCTAAGAGGGGCACATGGAAAACTGCATTGATTGTTGTTGACCTAGCCTCAAAAGTCAAATAATCTTACTATTCTAAACTTTGTTAGAAGCAATCATAAGCTCAGTCAGACTCCAACAGGAGTGAGGGAATGTGGCAGGGTGAAGAATGTGCAGCTATTTTTTAGACATTTTTCTAAATGTATGAGTCATTTTGGCCTAACTCACAGCGTATGCATAAACAGGCAGTGGATTGAAATTGTTGGCTAGATAATATAGGTAGATAGAATTCTACTTTGGTTAGAATTTTCTGATGCATAGACAAAATCCTTGGGTACTCCTCATTTTTTAAAGATGTTTTTCATTTGTTTATTTGAAAGATACAGAGATAAGAGAGAGAAGGACAGACAGATCTTCCATCCACTGATTCAGTCCCCACTGGCTGCAGTAACCAAAGCTGACCCAGATCAAAATCAGGAACTTCATCCAGGTTTCCCACATGGCTGGCAGGGGCCCAGGGACTTCAGCCATCTTCCATGGCTTTCCCAGGTTCATCAACAGGGAGGCAAATCAAAAATGGAAGTGCTGGGGCTTGAATCCATATGAAGCTGCAGCCTGATCCACTGTGCCACAGCACCAGCCACTCATTTTCATTTTTAATAAGTTTGTGGAAGCATCATTTGGAACTTCGATTCTTTCAAATATACTTTATCCTGTCATAGTGGAATATTTGTTCCCAAGTCATGGGCCACTCTCCTAATTCTTGTTGGTGGAATTTTTGTATTTATATTACCAGAACCTTGAGTGAACTTGCTTAGAGTGCACTTAATGCAGCTTCCAGAAATATATATATTATTTATTTTCAAAGTAAGCCTGAGCTTTGTTGAAAAAGTTAGTGAGGTCATTAGATCAAAATACAAGGTAGATGACTCAAAAGTGATTCTGTTTACTTTTGTGCATTAGATTGTGTGTGTATGCACTCCCAGTGCAAGGCATGGTGCTAGAAACAGAAAGGCATGGAACTAAACAAAGCATATGTGTAATAAAAACTGCCTTCACAGAGCATGCTGTCTGGGGAGGGAGTTAGATATCAAACAGATGATAGCATCAAAGTGTAATGTATGTCTTAAGAGTATGCAGCGCACAGTTAGACTATACATTAGATTTTTGAGCTGAACCTGTTATTTTCACAACTCTCCACTGAATTCAAAGTGTAAGGAAGGAGAATTGTTTGATCAGTGCACACTGTTGTTCCAAAACTGTGTTAGTGTGTCTACTGATCATGAGCAGTAGTCCTGTACCTGTTGTTTGGACTGCATTTAAAGTCTCATTAGCAAGACTAGTGCAGCGGCTCGGGCCACTGACACCAGGATTCCATATTGAAGTATTAGTTCTAGTTCTAGCCACTCCACTTCCTATCCAGCACCTTGCAAATCTATTTTGGAAGACAACATAAGGTGACCCAAATATGTGGGCTGCTGCCACCTAGGTGGGAAACCAGGTAAAGTTCCAGGTTCCTTCTGGCTTTTGGCCTGGCCCAGTCTAGCCATTGGCCGTTTGGGGAATTAACTCACAGGTTAAAGATTCTGTCTCTGACTTCAAATAAATGTGTAAGTCTTTAAAGAATAAAAACCGGCGCTTCGAGAGTCAGGGAACTACAAGTCCCGACGGCCACCGGGGCTGAGCGCTTCCGGCTTGCGCGTCAGTGTTGTCCCTTTCCGGCCGGCGGCGGAAGGGGCATGATGATGGAGCAAGAGGGCTGCACCGCTATTCTCCTGCAGCTGCGGGTGGGGGGGGCCGCCATCAGCGGACCCTAGATGCCTCCCTAGAACATGAACTCGGGCAAGAACGCCACTACAGCTGCTTCTCCTGGGGGCCTGCCGACCTGCCCGCCCCTAACACTGCTGCTGGGACCACAACGGAAACCAACTTTGGGCCTGCTTTTTCAGGCGTCACCACCATCACGAAAGCTGACGGAACTGGCACTTACAAGCAGCATTACAGGTCGCCCTCCTCCTCCAGCACCCTGGCCTACTTGCCACGGGATGAGGAGGATAGCATGCCCCCCATCACCACACCCCGCCGCTCCGACTCTGCCGTCTCCGTCCTCTCCCTGCACTCCGAGTCCAGCCTGTCCCTGCGCTCGACTTTCTCACTGGCCGAGGAGGAGGAGCTGGAGCCGTTGGTGCTCGCTGAGCAGCCCTCGGTGAAGCTGTGCTGCCAGCTCTGTTGCAGCGTCTTCAAGGACCCTGTGTTCACCACGTGTGGGCACACGTTCTGTAGAAGATGCGCTTTGAAGTCAAAGAAGTGCCCCCTGGACCACGCCAAGCTGACGGTTGAGGTGAACAACATTGCGGTGGCCGAGCAGATCAGGAAGCTCTTCATCCACTGCAGGCATGGCTACCGGGTGGCGGGCGCTGGGAAGCCCCCCGTATTCGAAGTGGATCCTGTGGGTGCCCCTTCACCATCAAGCTCAGCGCCCGGAAGGAGCACAAGAGCAGTTGTGACTACAGACCCGTGCAGTGCCCCCAACAACACTGGCTGCGCCCCGCTCCTCACCATGAATCTGGAGGCGCACGTCAAAGAGTACGAACACATCAAGTGTCCTCACTCCAAGTATGGGTGCACATTCGTCAGGAACCAGGACACATATGGGACGCACCTGGAGACTTGCCACTTCGAGGGTCAGAAGGAGTTCATGCAGCAGACAAATGACCGCTTCCACGAGATGCATGTGGCGCTGGCCCAGAAGGAGCAGGAGATTGGCTTCGTGCGCTCCATGGTGGGCAAGCTCTCTGAAAGGGTCGACCAGCTGGAGAAGATCCTGGAACTCAAGTTCGATGTGCTGGATGAGAATCGGAGCAAGCTCAGTGAGGACCTCATGGAGTTCCGAATGGATACATCCATGCCGAACGACGAGCTGTCCCACATCAATGCGCGGCCGAACATGGGCATCCTGGGGTCTTACGACCCTCAGCAAATTTTCAAGTGCAAAGGGGCCTTCGTGGGCCACCAGGGCCCAGTCTGGTGTCTCTGTGTCTATTCCATGGGAGACCTGCTTTTCAGCGGCTCCTCTGACAAGACCATCAAGGTGTGGGACACATGTACCACCCACAAGTGCCAGAAGACACTGGAGGGCCACGATGGCATTTTGCTGGCACTCTGCATCCAGGGGTGCAAGCTCTACAGTGGCTCAGCAAACCGCACCATCATTGTGTGGGACATCCAGAACCTGCAGAAGGTGAACATCAAACGGGCCCACAACAACCACGTGTGCATGCTGGTCTCCTCTGACAACATGCTCTTTAGTGGCTCCCTGAAGGCCATCAAGGTCTGGGATATCATGGGCACTGAACTGAAGCTGAAGAAGGAGCTCACGGGCCTCAACCACTGGTTATGGGCTCTGGTGGCCACTTAGAGCTACCTGTACAGCGGCTCCTACCAGACAATCAAGATCTGGGACATCCGGACCCTTGACTGTATCCACCTCCTACAGACGTCTGGCGGAAGTGTCTACTCAATCGCGGTGACGAATCACTGCATCATGTGTGGCACCTACGAGAACCTCAGCCATATGTGGGACATTGAGTCCAGGGAACAGGTGCAGACCCTGACAGGCCACGTGGCAGTCATCTCAACGCCGGACCAGACGAAAGTCTTCAGCGCATCCTACTCCCGATCCCTGAGGGTCTGGAGCATGGACAACATGATCTGCACACAGACCCTGCTGCGCCACCAGGACAGCATGACAGCACTGGCCGTGTCCCGGGGCCGGCTCTTCTCAGGAGCCGTGGACAGCACCGTGAAGGTTTGGACTTGCTAGCCGAAGCCAGGCCAGGCTAGCCACATGACAAGGTCTCGGGGTCTTCTTCCTGCCCTGGGGGATGGGTGGATGGACACAGGTGGTCGGCAGTGCCTTCCCTCCTGCCCCACACTCAGCCTCACTCCCTCGGCCTGGTCCTTCCTGTTGCCCGGACAGTGGCCAGGGCCCTCTCCCTGGGTGCCAGGTATGCCGCCTGCAGCCCTGCCCTGCCCCATGCTGGCCCGCTGGCCTTTTTATTACCCTTTTCTACTGTTTTTAGGCTGTACATAGATTTGATTACTCCTGATGGACTAAATGCTGCACCCACTGTGGAAAAAAAAAAGAATAAAAAACCACTAGCATATGTTATGGGCCTATTTTATATATATTTTTTTAAAGACTTATTTTATTTTTATTACAAAGTCAGATATACTGAGAGGAGGAGAGACAGAGAGGAAGTGGAGCTGCCGGGATTAGAACCAGCGGCCATATGGGATCAAGGCAAGGACCTTAGCCACTAGGCCACGCTGCCAAGCCCGGGCCTATTTTATATTAATTGAGGATGATAAAAAGCAAAGAATAAAATTTTATAAATGTTGGCTTTTTTAAGTTTCTTTTTTCCTCTACTGGATACCATTTAGATGTGAAGAATTACAGTAGAGCAAAGTGGGAGCTTTTTGGCTGAATTGCAAATGAGATAGTTATCTTTCATTTCTCTCTCGGTTAAATTGCCTGATTGGAGATACTATTCACACGTGAGGCTGGACAGTTCTTGGTTCTGCAGAGCTGTCCTATGCACTTGAAATGTTTAGTAATGTCCTCTAGCAGTGTACTTGGTAGCAGTTTCTTTCAAGCTGTGAGGACTAAAATTATTTCCAAGCTTGGCCGAATGTCCCCTGGAGGGACAAAATCTCCAGTGGTCTAAATTTAGATGGTAAATTAAAGTGTTTTCGTATGTTTCATTGCAGTGACCCGTAACAACAAAAACCTAATGAATAGTAGCTGAGGCATTTGAATTGTAGTTGATTTTGCTCATTTTTGAGACATACAACCCCTCCTTTGAAAATGATAAAATGAATTTTGACAGCCCACCAAATTAAACATTCTACTTACATTCCTCTGTTAAGTCTGGAGATTTCTCTACTGTTGGGCAGTTTTAAGGGAGGCTAAGGATTAGGGTTATTTGAGATTGTAAAAGCTGCAGAATGTCTGGAATAAAATGAAGCCTGAAAATAACAAATGGGTGTATTCCGATCTGATGCACGTTCTCAGCCTATGAGCTGTGGGATTATATGCAACACATGGCCCAAAGGAGACCATCAGTTCTCCTCTGGTGTGCTGATAATGAATAGCTCTACAAACTCAATTAGCTATAATTCTATCAGTCATTTCATTGGGATAACATTTTGTTTAAGAGGAAGAAAAACAACAGTCCTTTCCTTGGGGATCTATAATTAAGCTGTGACTTTTGATGGCAACAGGGGAGGGGAAGGCACTGTGCTTACCAATTTGTTTGTACTATTCCCATCTGAAAGTAAATCATGATGGAGTGCCATGTTCAAAGCTGTTAAGAAAGACATTTGTGTATCCTAAATATGTAACTGGCTGAACACAAGGATATCCCTAGCTATTCCTTTTGCTTTACGTGGGCATCTGTATTGCACACCTCTGAGAAATTACCATTCTTACCAAGATCTGTGCGTAGGGCCCGTGGAGTTGTGTTGCTTGAGGTGCTGAGTGTTGCTTCCCTTCCTTCCTGTTTTTTCCTGCTCCCTGAAAAGCAGTGTGCGTCCAGAACCAAGTAATAGATGATGTCCTATACTTTTGCTGCAGCCATGCTGTTGCACTAGACTTGGCAATGCTCGCTGTCATGCTGACAATAATAACATCGATAGTCTTTGTTTGCCTTTCTCCTGCTAGGCATTTTATGGATAGCAGTTATTCTATGTGAGTTTAAACATATAAAACCATCACACTACATTGTCCTCTATTAGACGATGTCATTTTATTGATATTTTCTGGGCATTTTGGAATGTTTGTCTCAACCCACACATGTGGGTGGGGATTTGTTTTCTGTGAAGTTTAAGATTTCCAGCTTGTGGCACAAATTAATTAGTTTACTAGAGAAAAAAAAGCACAGTGGGTTACTGTCTTGGAATTTCAATTTAGTTTTCTTGCCTTCTTCCCACAGCTAGCCAAAAAAATCCGTGAGAAGTTCAACCGCTACTTGGATGTGGTCAACCGGAACAAGCAAGTTGTGGAAGCATCCTATACGGCTCACCTAACCTCGCCTCTAACTGCAATCCAAGACTGCTGTACTATTCCACCTTCCATGATGGAGTAAGACAAATGTTTTTGTTTTTGGTGTTGAAATCATTTCTGATGCTGTCAAATTACATACACTGTTTTAGGTTCAAAATATCTGTGTTTATGACAGTGTGTCCTTTATTTCTTGTTATTTAAGACTTTTTTTTGAAGAAATGTGACTGCATGTTCTGTAACAAGAAAATACCTGAACCTTCTCTACTGCTCTGTTTCAGAGAAGAAACAGTAGAGTTCAGGGTCAGGAGTATCAGCCTACTGTCAGAACAGTCTGCTAAGTGTGGGGAACTACAAGCAGTTTATAGTGACTTGACTCCTAAGTCTTGATTGAGATAGTCTCTGTTGCGGGAACTTGCTTAAGACATGTTTTTATTCGTGAATGAGTACCCAAAAATGCTTACTTTAGAAGATACTGTCATTTAAATTCCTAAGGGGAATATTATTTCACCTAATAGTGAAACAGGATTTGTTTCTGCATGGTTGAGGATATAATTTGTTGATTAGTAACTTTATATCTGAATGGGTATAGGGTCATGTGATGTTAGAAGTTGTAGTGGAAAGAAAATTTGTTTAGAGATACAGAGAACTTAATTTTGACTTGGTCTCTAGTTAATTGTGTCCTTAAGTTTTCTAAGGTGCAATTTCTTAGTTTTTTGTCAGTGTGGATTATAACCTGTATTATGCCAGATTTTTATCTAGAGTAAGTGAAAGTTGTTAATGAGCTTTAAAAAAACATATAAGCATAATTGTTAGTCTGCAATTTCCTCCTTTTTTTTTCTTTTTGTGTGTGTGAGGATAGGAAAGGTGTAGATACAGTATAGTCAGTTAAATGATGCTTTAATGCAACAATCAAGTTTGTACTTATTATAGATTCCTGTACTTATTTTAGATAGCCAAGCAACATCTAAGTCATCTTCTTTCTCCACGTGAGCCTCTCTCTGGCTTACACCCGCCCCCACACCATGGCCTGAAGAAGCTGCTACTGGTCATCCTCCAAACTAAATGGAAGGCACATGCATTTTGGAATGAGACTGGCTAGCAACTCTGCCTGCAGCACTTGGTTTTGGATAATTTGATGTCTTTGAACCAGCCTATCTTCGTTTCTAGGATGAGAATAATATAATTAAGTCTTCACAGGGTAGTATAAGCATTCAGTGAAATAAAATATGAAAATATTTAGTGAGCTGTAGTGCTCTGAATAAATACACGATTTTTTAAAAGAAAATTATTTTTTAGACTTTTAAAGATTTATTTACTAATTTTTTAAAAAATGATTTATTTTTATTAGAAACTCAGATATACAGAGAGGAGGAGAGACAGAGAGGAAGATCCTCCATCTGCTGATTCACTCCCCAAGTGGCTGCAATGGCAGGAGCTGTGCCTATTCGAAACGAGGAACCAGGAGCCTCTTCCGGGTCTCCCACATGGGCGCAGGGTTCCAAGGCTTTGGGCCGTCCTCAACTGCTTTCCCAGGCCACAAGCAGGGAGCTGGATGGGAAGAGGGGCTGCTGGAATTGGAACTGGTGATCATATGGGATCCTGATGTGTGCAAGGCGAGGACTAACCACGAGGCCCTACCTATGCCAGCCCCTATTTTTTTTATGTTTTGTTTTATTTGTTTGTTTAGGGAAAGCAGGGAGGCATCTTGCATCTGCTGGTTCTCTCTCCAAATGCCACAGCAACTATCACTTGAGCCAGGTTAAAGACAAAAGCCTAGAACTCAGCCCAGGTCTCCCTGGTGGGTGGCAGTGACCCCAGGTCTTGGGTCAGCTTCTACTGCCTCTTGGGATACACCACAGCTGGAAGCTGCAAACTAAAGTGGAGCTGCCAGCTCTCGGTCCCAGGTCTGATGATGTAGGATGTGGACGTCCCAGATGGTGTCTCAACTGGCACACCAGCTGACCACTCCCAGCAATAGTATTTATATGCTTCTCTGTTACAGTACATAATTCAATTTCAGTGTTTTCAGGACAAGGAGAAAAGACAGTATTGTGAGAAGTTGCTAGAGCTAGAATTCAGTCTCCCCTCCCTGGGAGTCATTGGCAATGTCTGGACACATTTTCAGTTGTCACAGCTGCAAGATGGAGAATAGTCCCTACCTGCTGTGCACTGTACCTAGGATAGCACCCTACAACAACTGACCAACCCAAAATGTCTGTCATGTTAAATTATAAAACCCTGGTTGGCAGAATGGGGGTCTTCATCAACGTGGACATAGAACCAGTGTGAGTGAGAGTGAGCGAGCAAAAGCAAAACTTTAGTTGACTTCTGCTAGTACATCTACGCTATTATTAGCCCACTTGTAAACCATTATGCCTATTGCAAGATGTACTCAACAACTGCGCTTTTGCTGGAGCTTCCTGCTGTCTTTGATGTTGTCCTCTTTTGTTTCCATTTGCTCTTAGAAGAACTTATTGCTCTCATATAACCTTTGTTCCCAAGCTAGTATCCATATACCTCTAAATAGCACAGACATCATTGTGTGCCACCTTGGTGGTGAGTCTACCTCCCCTGCTGTCCCAGGCAGGTATTACACCTCTGACGTCTGGCAGGTGTTCAATTCTTATTAGAATCTAAACAGCTTAGAATGCAAGAATGAGTAAGGCAAGGTCTGCTCTCAAGGAGTGTGTATGGTACTGAAGGCTGCCGTGACAAACACTGAGCAGAATTGATGGGACCAAACATGTCACAACACATACTCCCTCGAAGCAAAGAATTCTCCAAGGTATTGAATTATGTAACTTTAGAAATGTGAGTATTATCTGATCTGGCCATTTAAAGATAGGTCACAAAAAAAAATTTAAAAATCTTAAGAAAAGCATGAAAACAGTTTTTATAGTGTATTAGGATGAAGAAAAACGATTAAGTACAATAGAGAGTTGCTTAGGACAATTCTCGTACCATCCATATGTATGACCTGGCAAGATACAGCCATGATGCAGAAACTGACCTGTGAAAATGGTCTTACAGACACACACAAGCATCCACTTTAAATTTGGCAGGACTTGCTCAAAGTTTTCTAGGAGTATTTGAGTCCTGGCATTGTGGCAAATATAGCAAGTTAAGCAGCCACCTGAGATACCAGCCTCCTGGAAGTGCTGGTTCAAGTGTTGGCTGCTCCATTTCCAACCCAGCTATCTGCTAAGGTGCTTGGGAAAGCAGCAGAGGATGGCAGCTTTGGTCTCTGTACTTGTCGCGGCTAGCTGAGCCGGCATAGTAGGCACGGCGAACGTCCCAGCGAAAAGCACCAACACACGGAGACCATGATGGTGTTAGAAGTGCTGGGAGCCGTCTCTCTGAGCCATCTCTCCTAAGCCTCTTTATTACCATATTATATCCTCTTTCCCCCAAGCCCATCAACAGGACAATAGGACGCCAATGAGTCTGAAAAGGCCAGATGCTACTGCCATAGGCCCGATTCCTGAGTGCTCAGCTTAAGGAATGTAAATCAACTCCTCAGCCCACAACATGTACTGAATGGCGAAGTGACCTGCTGTCCTTACTGGGAATTGACAGAGCTAGAAACTGTCATTTGGAGGGTGAATCGGAAAACCCAGGTCTGAGGTTAAAGCTGAATGATAAGAATAAGCAGGGATGAGTGCAGCAGACATGAACACTTTCTGGTGATGCATTCAAGGGTTTCTGATGCCAGCAGTTTGCAGCTGAAAGTTTTCCTTCTACTCTTGGACTGAGTCTCCTTGGCTATGAATAGAGCTCGTTTTCCAGGGAAATATGTATAGAAATTGTTGTAATGACTTTGAGCTGATGCACATGCTGGTAGAACATGTGTAATTTGTAATTTACAAGAGTCCAATCCCCCAGTGCTTTTTCATGAGCCTAAGAACTAGAAAGAAAAAATGAGTTATTGGGATACGCCAGGCTAAGAAATCTTAGCTTGGGCCCTGCACGATTTCGTAGCAGCCAAAGTCCTCGCCTTGCACATGCCAGGATCCCATATGGGTGCCGGTTCTAATCCTGGCAGCCCTGCCTCCCATCCAGCTCCCTGCTTGTGTTCTGCGAAAGCAGTCAAAGACAGCTAAGATCCTTGGGACCCTGCACCCACATGGGAGACCCAGAAGCTCCTCGCTTCAGATTGGCTCAGCTCCGACCATTGCAGCCACTTGGGGAGTGAATCAGCAGATGGAGGATCTTCCTCTCTGTCTCTCCTCCTCTCTGTCCATTGAAAATAAATAACTATTTTTTAAAAGAATTCTTAGCTTGAAGACTTTGTTCCAGCCCTTCATAAGTCATTTTATGTGCATATTGTAACTGTTATAGTTTGTTCTTTCCTGTATTCCAGTCCCCACCCAAGATGTCTTCATTTGAATCACAGGGAGTTGGTATTGGAGTTAAATGCAAAAAGTAAAAATTCCTGCTTTTGCTAAGCAACTTAAAGGTACTAATAACAATGTTTTCCATGCTAGTCATATTTGGCTTTGAACCAACCACACCTCTGTGACTCAAAATCAACCATGGAAGTCACTTAAATTTCTGAGTCTCCTTTTCCTAATCAAAGAGTGGAAACAATAGTAGTACCTACTTCACAGAGTTGCTGTAGGGGAAATATTTTTATTCCATCTTCAGACAGACATTTAGTTGATATGTATTTATTTTAGTATCATCCTCTATGGATAGTAATAATATAAAATTTCTTTTTCAAATACAAGTAAAAACATGGAATTACTTCAAATGAAAATTTAAAGTGAGAAATTTTATAAGTGGAGGATATGGTAATGACTGAAGTTTATGAAAAATCAATTCAATTATTGGGGTGAAGTTCTTTCAAATTGTAACAATTGGCCATTCTAAGTGTCAGCTGTTGCACAGTGATCAGATAAGGGATCTGACGTCTTAGTCCTTCACCCACCCATTCTAAAGTCATTGGGATCCTAGAAAAAAAAGTTTAACTCAGCACTGTCTCCAGGGGGCCAGCTGATACTATGAACACTTGAAGTGATTAATGGTTTATTAGAGGTAAGACAATGTTTCTGCAGTTTTAATTACTAGTTAATTATCACCTTTAGGACTACAGAGATCCTAACTCCCAAATAGATTTTATTTTTTTATTGACTTATACTCCATATTTGATTTTCCTCAGTAAGATTTAACAATGCACCTTGGAAAAAATGCCATGCCCAGTTGGAAAGAAAAAAGTTTTAAAATTCTACTACAATGCATTCCACACAGTATACCCTGAAGGTTATATTAAGAGAACAGAGAGAAAACCCTGAAGAGTGGCAGAAGATTGGTTTTTCAGATGGATTTGATACTCTCCTTCTGCAACCAACAAGTTGGCTCTTTTGACTCAGAAGCTTTGGAAGTTATTTTGCACAGGGTCCTCCTTAGTGATTTTTCACTCTGTCAATGTGTGTTAAAGGAATTACCTGCAGAATCAACATTCTGTACAATGGAAAAATATAGTTAAAGACATTTCAGTGGTGATACTTAGCATGACTTTGCAAGTGTGTTCATTTACCCACATAAATCAATTAACAGCTCCCTTTGTGGTGTTTAGGGTGAAGTGCAGGAGATTGTTGGCTCTCCCACAAGGAGTGCCCAAACACAGAGTTAAGTCCATAGACTATGTCTGGCTTGCAGGTTATTTTGGTTTTGTATTTTGGGCTTTATTTTGTTTGACCCTAAATGTCTTTGAAATAAGATTTTCAAATTTATAGGGTTTTTTTAAGGATTTATTTGTATTTATTTGAAAGATGTAATTGTGGGGTGGGTGGGTGAAGAAACAGGAGCAAGATCTTCCATTCATTGGTGTACTCCCAAGTAGCCAGGGCTAGGGAGCCCAAAGCCAGGAGCTAAGAACTTTGAGATCTGTCACGTGGACTGCTTTCCTAGTACTGAATGGATCAGGGAACTGCATCGGAAGTAGAGCAGCCAAGGCTGCAGCCAGTACTCGTATAAGATGCTGGCATTGTAGATGTGTGCTTAAGCCACTGCGTCACAACACTGACCACGTAGCTGGAGGAACAAAGTAGTAGTCTGCTGGAGTCATTCAGTGAACACCTTGTTTTCCCAGATTTCTAGAGCCAGCTGCTGGTAGCTAGGAGATTTCTGCTGAATAGATAATTCTCACATACACCCATCAAGGGAGATTCCACATTCTTCACTGTTTTGAGTAAAATGAAAAAATTCTTGAAACTATATTCAAATGGATTCCTGCTATTTTATAGGAAGCTTTTTGAGGTCTGCGTCCACTGAGATTGATAGAGTCTCTGGGAAAGGCATGTAGGACTCCTCTCATTTTTAAAGAACCTAAATTTGCTGCATTCCCAGGTGCCTTTAGAACTGTAATTTCAAGAGTCCTATCCTCTTATTCCAACTCATCATGGAGCAAACGAAGCAAAGAACATAGGTCCTGACTTTAATTCTTCTAAACAAACACTGTTTTGGGCCCAGCGGCGTGGCCTAGCGGCTAAAGTCCTTGCCTTGAACGCGCCGGGATCCCATATGGGCACCAGTTCTAATCCCGGCAGCTCCACTTCCCATCCAGCTCCCTGCTTGTGGCCTGGGAAAGCAGTCGAGGACGGCCCAATGCATTGGGACCCTGCACCCGCGTGGGAGACCTGGAAGAGGTTCCTGGTTCCCAGCATCCGATTGGCGCGTACCGGCCCGTTGTGGCTCACTTGGGGAGTGAAACATCGGATGGAAGATCTTCCTCTCTGTCTCTCCTCCTCTCTGTATATCCGGCTTTTCAATAATAATAAAATCTTTAAACAAACAAACAAACACTGTTTTAACTGGTGTCACTCAAGGGTCCCTAGAGGAACAGAACTCATAGGGTACGTGTGTGTCTACACACATACAAAGAGATGTTTATTTTAACATCTCACATGATTGTGGGGTTACAAGTAAAAATGAATTAAGGCAGACGCATCTGGAGAGACAAGGCTTCTAGAATTCCTCTTGCGTAGGGGAGGTGAGTCTTTTATCCACTATGGTCTGATTGTATGAGATTCATCCACTTTGTGGAGACTGATCCGCTTTACTCAGCATCTGAAAAATGACTTCACAGAAACATTTAGAATAGTATTTGATCATAGCCTAGCCAAGTTGCCACCTTAGTATAACTATCACACTCCAAAAGAAAGAATGGATTGGGTTGCAAAACCTGCTCTTGAAGTTTCATTTTTATCAGACCTTCGTATTGAGATGGGAACTTTTTGCTGTGTTCTCCTATCTTTCTTCCCTTGAAAAAGTTAATATCCATGTTAATGAGCTACCTGGAAAGAAGTCTAATTTTGAGGCATTATTTTTCTATGCAAATCAGCTGGTATCATTTACGTGTTATGTAATTTCCATTCACATTTCAAATTCTTTAGGTATTATTGGCATCATGTGATCAGTGGTTACTCAGAGCTGTTAGTGTTGGTGGTTAAGATACTGACCCATAAGGTTTATATCCCTTTATTAGGCTATTTAGCAATTTATATTAAATTTAAAAGCTCTGATTTCCAATCTTAATGGACTTGGCTTCAAGCCAGGGGTGCTTTTTTTTTTTTTTTTTTAAGATTTATTTATTTTTATTACAAAGCTGCAGAGAGAGGAGGAGAGACAGAGAGGAAGATCTTCAGTGCAGTGATTCACTCCCCAAGTGACCATAATGGCCAGTGCTGTGCCAATCCAAAGCCAGGAGCCAGAAACCTCCTCTAGGTCTCCTACGCGGGTGCAGGGTTCCAAGGCTTTGGGCCATCCTTGACTGCCTTCACAGGTCACAAGCAGGGAGCTGGATGGGAAGTGGGGCTGCCGGGGTTAGAACCAGCACCCATATGGGATCCTGGTGCACGTGCAAGGCGAGGACTTTGGCTGCTAGGCCACCGTTCCAGACCCATGTTTTACTTGTTTTTATACTGTACTCAAACGTGAATTTTTATTTTTAAGAAGTGGAAAGTATTCTAATATTAGTTTATTTTGCTTGAAAGTCCAAGTTCCAGAGAAAGGATGCACAGGGAGAAAGATCGATCTTCCATCTGCTGGTTCATTCCACAAATGGCTGCTACTGTCAGAGCTGTGCTAGTCTGAAACCAAGATCCAGAGGCTTCTTTTGGGGTGGGTACAGGGGCTCAAAGTCTTGAGCCATGCTCTGCTGCTTTCCCAGACCATTAGCAGGGAGCTGGATTAGAAGAGGAACAGCCAACATTCAAACTGACACTCTCATGGGATGCTGTCACTGCAGACTGAGAATTGGCTTGCTACACTACTGTGTCAGCCTTAGTGTTGCTTTATTATTTTTCAATCAACTCAGCCTCCACCATGTGGAAAAGAATTGCCTTGGGGCTGGTGTTGTGACAGACTGGGTTAAGCCATCACCCTGTATCAGGGTCCCAGCTGCTCTGCTTCTAATCCAGCTTCCTGCCAGTGCACCTGCTAATGCAGCAGTAGATGGCCCACTGCTACCCATATCAAAGACCAGCATGAAGTGCTTGGCTTCCAGTTTGGGCCTGGCCCAGACCTAACTGATACAGCCATTTGAAAAGTAAACCATCAGATCAAAGATTGTATGTGTGAGAAAGACAGACTGTTGCTCTGCCTTTCAAATTGAGTAAGTTTTTGAAAGATTTATTTATTTGAAAGAGTTACAGAGAAAGTTTGACAGGAAATCTTCCATTCACTGATTCACTCCCCAGGTGGCTGACACAACCAGGGTTAGTTCAAGTCTAACCCTTTGTCTGAGTCTCCCACATGGGTAGCAGGGGTCCAAACACTTGGACCGTCTTCCACTACTCATATCAGGCCGTTAGCAGGGAGCTGGGTCCAAGGTGGTACAACTAGGACACAAATCAGTTCTCGTGTAGGATTACGGTATAGCAGCCAGCGCCTTTCCCATGGTGCAAGAACACCAGCCCCATGAATAAAATCTTTTTTTTTTTTAAGATTTAGTTATTTTTATGGAAAAGTCAGATTTACAGAGAAAAGGAGATACAGAAAGATCTTCTGTCTGCTAGTTTGCTACCCAAGTGGTCGCAGCTGAGCTGATCCAAAACCGGGAGCCAGGATCTTCTTCCGGATCTCCCAAATTGGTACAAGGTCCCCAGGTTTCCTAGGCCACAATCAGAGTTGGATGGGAAGTGTAGCATCCGGGACCAGGACACAAATTAACACCTATATGGGATCCTTGTGGATGCAAGGTGAGGATTTAGTCACTAGGCTATCACACCAGCCCCATAAAATAAATCTTAAATAGACGGATGTTTTAAATAATAAAGACATTTAGCCTACTGCTCAATTAGTAACTTCTGGATTCTGTGAGAAAATTGCTTTCATCTTTTTAAAGGTTACCTGGAAGAAAATATTTGACAGTAGAGGGAGAAATTATGTAATAGTACTGCGAGGTTAAATCACTCACTCATTTATTCATTTGATGTAATAGAGCTTAGTAGAATGCTTATGGAAGAAACATTGCAACTGGGTACTGAAATAGGAGACGGTTTTGAACAAATGCAGATGTAGAGAAAGAACTTTCTAGGAGAACACTTATTTCCAGATGAACATAAAGAAAACCACTGGCTGGCAACAAGCAGAAGCACAGGAGTGTTCTTTGCCAGAGCTACAGATGGAATAGACTGGGAGGCTCGATTAACATCACGTCACAGGGCCCTCAGATGCTAGGTCGCTCCATAGGCAGTGAGCTCCATCAGTGAAGAAACAGTATTTATCCTGTTCTTCCCTATTTTCTGACACATTAGAGGCACTAATAAATGTTGCTTAAATGAGAACATTCATTTAAGAACGCAATCTAATGGCGAGACACAAGCCTTAAAGGAGTTTTACTTGTCACCAGTGTAACAGCTAGAGTCAGCCTGATTTCATTTATGTAGGGAAGGCACAGGAAAAAGCCTGAACTTAACATGGCTTTTGACTTCCTCTGTGTTGGGTTTTGCAAGAGGGAAGAATCAGGGGGTCGATGTTGATTCTGGGTAAACTGTGAGGGCTGGCACCAGGTGGTACTTTGTGTGCCTTCTCATCTCTTTGTCACTTGAGTTCAGAGGCCCTGTCAAATTCTTCTTTACATTCACTACCTTGCTGGAATAGGGCCTTGGTAAATATTTGCCAAAGAAGTCAGGACTCAGTAGCAAATTGTCTTTAGTTTTCAAGTTGCAGTGGTAGTATAGAATGATCAAGCTATTCGTCCTCCAGGCAGAAATTAATATTGTTAAATAATTTTACAGTTGAGGGGCCCGGCGGCGTGGCCCGTTGCGGCACACTTGGGGAGTGAAACATCGGATGGAAGATCTTCCTTTCTGTCTCTCCTCCTCTCTGTATATCCGTCTTTCCAATAATAATAAAATCTTTAAAAAAAAATAATTTTACAGTTGAACCATATTGGTAGTTTTCTACCCATCCATAGTAGTGTTTTCACCTGAATGTTATTCCATTATCATAAGCTTTGTTATGAAATTTAAGTTGATGTCAACTCAGTTATTAATCACTTTTTATAATCTTGCACCAGTTGAATTTTTAAATGCACAAAAATATAGGTAGCTATGCATATCATTTTTCTAACACTTACTTGAAAGGCAGTTTCAGGGTGAAGGATAACACACAGAGAAAAAATTTTCTGTCTGTTGGTTCACTCCCCAAATGGCTGCAACTGACAGAACTAGACTGATGTGAAGCCAGTAGCCAGGAGCTTCTTCCATGTCTCCAACGTGACTGTAGGAGTCCCAGCACTCGAGTCATCTTCAGCTGCTCTCCCAGATGCATAAATAGAAAGCTGGATCAAAGTGGCACAGCCAGGAATGGCATCCACATGGAATACTGGTACTGCAGGTGGTAACTTTACTTGCCACAGCACCAGCCCCATATCATTTTCAAGTGAACTTGTCTGTTATGTCTATGCAAGGTAATGTGAGAGACATTGTATTAAATCCAATGCTGGTGGAAGAGTAAAAACCAGTTTTCCTTGCAGGAAGTCATGGAGCATATGTAGAGTAAATTCTAGTCCGGAAGGCAGGCTGGAGCAAATGTATGACAGAAATCCAGACTCCTTTATCTTGTGGTTTATTTATTTGGAAGGCAGAGTGACCAGGTAAGGGAAAGACAGGAAGAGATCTGTTGATTTACTTCCAAAATCCGGAACCCAAAACTCCATCAAGATCTCCTGCGTGGGTGGCAGGGACCCAAGCACTTGGATCATCTTTTCTGCCTTCCCAGGTACATGAGCAGAATGCTGGGTCAGAAGCAAAGCAGCCAAGACACAAACCAGCACTGTGATATGGGAGGCTGGCATCACCAAGTGTCAGCTTGATATGCTGTGCCACAAGACTAACCTTCAGACTCCTGGAGATCAAAAGTGTAAATCCTTTAATATGGTGGGAAAATGGTCGGAGCATCCCAAAACCGAACCAGGGGATAAACACTTCAAGCCAGGAAACAGCAGTGTGCATAAAGTACCTGAGAATGGTGAGGTGGAGGACCCAGTTGGAGCTGTACCTTGTGGGTATGCTGGGGGATGCACAAAAGCACAGTTCGCCTGGGAATTTCTCTGCAGGCTGTAGCGAAGAACAGGCTGTGGTCAGGCTCATGATTTGAAGAGACTGGTTAGTTAGAAAAAAAAAAATGATTTTGGTGGAGAAGTAGACTGGTCATCAAGTAGGACCAATGTGATAGTCACAGAGCAAAGTAATGACAGCTTAAGGGGTAATCCAAGGAAAACAGGAGCCATCTGCGATGACAGTGGTTACATGGGATGTAAAAAGGGGGGTGGAGAATATGTAGAACCTGGCAACTAGTTTTATTTGAGGTTTGAAGGGTCAGGAGGTTTCTAAAGATGCCTCTAAGTTTTGGATTGCGTGTTTTAGAAGATTCTGTACACGTAAGAGTGAAGACGTACAGCAGAACACTTGGAAGATGAAGAGGGTCAATTTAGGAGGCTGCTGATTTGGGTTTTGAATTGCACGTGTATCATTCTTGAAAGATGTTTGGCGAACAGTTGAGAGTTTGCAGTGGTATCACTGTTTTCATCCCACGGATATTTCCTCCCTCATAACTAGATTATTTGCAGGGCAACCCAGGAAACAGGGCAGAGTTTTAATTCCTGGTCTAAATGATATGATAAAACATAGATGAGCTTTTTATGAAATGGTATTTTTAGATATATAGCTGACCAGTATGTAGACAGATCCTCTTTTTTTCCCTGTGATTTTAAATGTTGAAACACAGATATTTTTTCTTATTGTTACTGTTCTTAGGAGAAATAAAACATGGAGGTCTTGCCAGGTGTTGCGTCTTACACCTTGGTTCGCTTTGTGTCACAAGGTCAAGTAATGGCAGGCTTGGTCTCTGACAACTTCATTTTATTGTAAGTCTTATCCTTTCCCTCGGCAGGCATGCTTTGTGTTTTCACCCTCAAAGCACTGATGGCAAATCTTATTCTTTCAAATTTCACATTACCATCTCCAGTCCCTTTTTTAAAAAAAGATATAATCCACAGGCTGACTGAAAGATGCGGTTTTCCCAGGTACTGGTACCAGTAAAGGTTTTGTGGCACACTTGGTGTTTCTGAAAACCTACTTAGTGACATTGTTTAACTGAGTTAAATTATTCAAAAGGGTTGCACATGTTTCAGTGAAATACTTCCTTGGGCTTTCCTTCTATAAATACTATTTAACTGATTGTATTCCGCCTGCAATCCTGGACAATGGAAAAGGCAAGAACTCCCTCTCAGAGCTCTCTCCCATCTTGTGGATAGGAAATGGGCTCGGGGAGGGTGTGGCAAGGCTCAGGGTAGTGAGTCTGAATTGTAACTTTCCTGATTCCAAATGATTTTTAACATATTTATTTGAAAGGCATAGTGAAAGAAGGAGAGGAGGAAGAGACAGATTTTCCATCTGCTGGCTCACTCCTCAAGTGGCTAAAATGGCTGGAGTCACAGCCGAAGCCATTTGACTAGGAATTCCACCTAGATCCTTGGCTTGGGCGAAAGGGCCCAGGTACTTAAGAGCCACGGACATTACCAGGGAGCTGAATAGAAGTGGAACAGGCAAAGACAGAGGTGCCAGCAGTCAGCCAAATGATTTTTTTTTCTAATGGCAATATACCTTGACCTGTGGTAATATTGGCACAGGTTATTTGCCTTTGAGATGCAACTGTGTTCCTGTTGAGAATCTGTCTCCATGGGAGCTACCATGTGGTCTTGCAGTGTTTCTAACCTGCTTGGTTGGTTCCTCGGGCTGACCCGGTGTTCTGCAGTTTGGGTCCTTCCGCTCTTGAATGTGACCTTCATTGAAAGGAGGAGATGCTTAGCTCCTTACAGTGTTGGGTTTCACAAGCTGCATTGTTTGAATTTTAGGTAGAGATGTGTTTTATTTTTCAATTTTCCTTTCTTTTTAAAATGTGATCAACATAGCAGAAATTAGCAGATGCCACCACCAGCCCTGTCGTAGCCACAATTCAAAAACCTTCCCATTAGCTTTTACAAATTTCTTTTATACAAAGTATTTTGATGAAGGTCAAGACAAATTGTTTTGTCTGTAATTTCTTTTCTGGGGGGACTTGTCTGGTATATATCAACCTTCACTCCCATGGCTTTAGACACTTTTAGTATTGGGTCAGTAATTCGCGTTGTAGGTTCATCAGCCGTAAAAATCACGCATTTTATGTGCCCTGCCATGTGTACCTGAGAAATGCAACCAATTCCTCTCCAAGCTCACCTGCTAGCTCTGAGATCCCTGGTGCTCCTCTTCGGTGTTGGTGTTGTACCACTCACTCTTTGCTAATGAGCCAGTGTATAGCAGGGATGAGAGCACACCCCGTTGTCAGCCTCTGGCTTCCCATCTCTTTGATTTTCCCCATTTGTTCCTTCAGCAGCCATTAAGGTTTGATGCCTTCCAGGTCAACTGTGGAGCAGCCCTGGGAATAAAGAAGTACCAGCCTTTCTCCCTTTTTGCCTTCCAAGCCAGGGAGAGTGTATATAAACAAACAATGGTAAATAAGTAATGCTGAGCCCTTGTTTGAGTCAACTGGCCCAATGGACAAGGGCACTGAGGGGCAACACAGAGCAAGCCTGTTGATCCTGTTGGGTTGTCCTGTCCTCTACTTGATTCTTTTGGCAAATACTCCTCTTCTGATGTCCACGCCCCCACCTCAATATAGAAGATAGGATCAGTATTTGAAATGTTAATGAACCCATTTCCAATTCACCTGTGCAGTTTTCTGTTTATGTGAGAACGCAGATTAAGCAGATAATACCATCCAAGTATGAGATTGAGACACAAGTTCACAGCAGGACCTTTCTGTGATGATGGATAAATGGTGAAAATGAGATGGGGTTGGTTCCTGTGATACCTGGAGGCTTGTAGAAAGGGAGATGCTTTATGGCTCTGAATGCCTCACCTTGCAAGGGCATTTGAAACCAGCCGTTGTTACCAGTCCGGGTGAGGGACTGGACCCCGAAGGTTTCCATCCTTCTTACAGATAAGAACAAAAAGAATGTGACTTATCACTGCAATCTCTACATAAATGGAAGGAAAAACCATTTTTCGGGCCATGATTACACGTTACTTGACAGCTTTTCAGTTTGCCCATTAATTCAGGTGTTTGAATAAGTAAACACTGTAGTGAGGAGGGAGTTTGAGTATCATTTACTTTATAAATGTGATAGTTCCTTTTTGAAGTGATCCTACTCTTACCCCCTTCCCTCAACCATTCAAACAGAGTTTAAATATTTGCCCGTGCAGATGTTTGATTTTTATCTTAGCTCTTTCTTTGTTTAACTTTATCCTCAGGGGTAGTTAAGTGGAAGATAAGGAGGCTCTTGTTTAATTCTTTTCAACTGGTGTTGCTCAAATATTTGGAGAACGGGCTGCTTCCCAGAATGACCATGTAAGCGGGAGCCTGGTTCGATGGCTGTTCATGCCATCACCCAGTCACCCAGACCTCACCAGGCAGGGTTCCTGGGGTCTGCTCACTCTGCAGACGGCCCACACGCACACATTGCTTTGAAAGCCCCTGCAGCTACTGATTTGGGATTTGGGCCTCCGTGGCTTCCCCAGACTGTGCTGCTCTTAAAAAAGAACTTGACAGAGCCTGCCTGTCCAGTGACCACCACGAGAAGCTGCCAGTATTTGTTCCACACTCCCTTCTTATCAGATAGGATGTTTTGCTTTCAGAAGAATGGGTGATTTTTCTTTTGACCTTTTGCACTTAGCACAGTATTGTGGCTGTGATTAAAGAATGAGCCACATTCCTGGCCCCTTTGCCATCATTACATTGGTTTTGTGCATGAAATCAATGATCAATGTAAGTCTTGCTCTTCTGAGAAATCTACAGGGATTTGCTCTTTTTAAATCATTACCTTGGAAATGTATCCTTGAACAATGCCACATTTCACCACCGCCCACACACTAGGGGTGTGGTTTTTGTTTGCCGTGTGGTAAATTGGGCAGGCTTCCTTGGAAATGTTAGGGAAAGCCCGGGATTCTGAGTGATTTCCCTGACAAATCACCTTCCCCAGGAAATTCAACAAAGACCAAGAGGGACTCAGGAAGTAAACCCCAACTAGAGTGAGTGAGTGAATGAGTGTGTGCGTGTGTGTGTGTGTGTGTGTGTGTCCTTTATATTCCTTCCTTTCTAACTGGGGCTCCACTGAAACTTGATTTACACTGTGAATCGAGGCTGAATGAAATCCAATTGGAACTCACTTGAATGCTGTTTTGATGTAAGATTCAAAGCTTCTGCAAATTTATTTTATCTTCTACATTTGCTGATCTCCTGCTTGTAAATCCTGTTGAAGGAGAATAAAAATGACTGCAGCCTGATGGGAATTAAATGTCTGAAGTTCAAAGCAGTTTGCACATCAGAGCAAACGTCAATCAAATGAACATCTTGCAAGGCAGGCAGGGAGTGAATTTCTCCATGGGGAAGAGATCAAAGTGGGAGTCACAGTTCTGTTTTCTCCCTCGGGATGCAGTTTCGATCAGTTGTTCATGAAAGTAAATCCAGAAGGAAGTTTTTTTTGTTGTTTTTTTTTTTTTTTTTTAAGTGGGGCTGGAGAGATGGAGTTATTTCTCTTGAAACCATATTTCTAGCAGTGGTTTTATCTTGTGAAAATAAATATAGAAAACAGACATAATCCAATATCACCAGTTTTTTAGACCAGAATCTAAAGGAGATTTAGATAGGATTTTTCTATCTTCATTACTAACTTTTTAAAGCACAGATATAAAGAATGAAGTAAACCAAACCTCTTAAGTTGGAGTACCTTCTCATTTTATATGAAAATCAATGATGTTTTTAGTTCTTGCTCTTTCTATAAGGCTAAAATTATACACATGTGCCTGGGAACTAATATATTACTCAATGGAAAAAGTATTTCAGGTAACCCCGAAGAGTCACTGACATGTCTTTATACAGTATCTTAAACATGAACTTCCTTTTTCACAGTCCCAAAATTAGGTTAAATAATATTTCTTTTTTATAAATCACTTTTCTTTTTTTTTTTTTTTTTTATAAATCACTTTTCTTAAAAGCACACACACATATAAAATGCATTCCTGTCTTTGGCAAGGCAGCCGTGCCTCTGGGACCTGGGGATACCTAACAGAACCCAAACAGCTAAGTGTGTTTTTCTCGTGTGTTTGGAGCCTAATAAGAGAAACAGGCATTAGGACTTTGAGACTGGAGCAGAGAGAGAGAGAGATTAACCTTCACTATACTACGTCACCTACATTTTGCGTCTGATATTCCCAGGCAGCCCGCCAATCCTATACATGCTCTTCCTCCTGATCTCAGAAGCCCCTCTGACTCCTACCTCCTTTCCTGACTGGCAGAGCAGTGGCAGATCCAGTGAGAGAAGCAGGACAAGGCTTTCTGGGCTTTTCAAGAGTTGACTTTGCTGATGAATATGTGGCTAACATTCAGCATATGTGAGAGAAGAAAACTGGACGCAGTTGAAACCATTGTGAGATGCAGGTGCTATTGAGTGAACAGTGTTGCTTATTTGCATCTTGTGGATGTGACTATGAGATCGTAGTAACCCTGAAAGGACACAGCGAAGAAGTCAGCCGTAAGATAGAAAGACTGATCACATTGGGGACTGGCAAGGAGGATGGCTTGTGCTGGACATTGGAGAATGGGTGCAGTAGACACTGGAGACCATCTCAGTAGGGGTCAGAAAAGCATGGATTAGATCATGGGAAACGAAGGTTGGGTAGATTATTGATGACAAGTACTACATTGTGAAACCGTTTTATGACTAACCAGTATTTACCGAGCACCTACTTCTGTTAATGAGTCACCACCATTTTTGTTATAAAAATGTTTTCTTTAGTTCTCTTAGAAGTGATCTTTTTAGGAAAGAAAATTAAACAACTCGCGTTAGTGGTTCCCAAGTTTCTGTGGTCTCAAGAGCCAGATTACATTTTTACAACGGCCTGAGAAATCCATGCACCTTAGGGCTGGACTTGGACATTTTCAGTGTCCTGGCTGCAGAGCCCCCACCAGGTGGAAGGAGACCTCCCCACACTTACCAGTGTGCTAAATGATTGGTCAGTTACCTTCTCAAGTTGCTGCTTTCCCCAGTTTCTTCCTCATGTCACTGAAAGTGAAGCAGAGTAATGGCTCATCCTTAGAAAGCAGTTAGGTGATGGGTTCAAGTCTTCTTGGGTTCTGACTCAGCAAATACAACTCTCCATGGATATATCACCATCTTCCCTATGGGATGCCAGTGGTTCAAGCAACAGCTTAAATTTGGTACACCACAGCACAGCCCCTGAATATCTACTTTTAGCAAGACCATTGCTAAGCATGAAGTGGACAAAACCAATGAGCCACGATGCCTGCTGTCATGGGACTCTGTTTATTCATGGGTCATGATTCATGAAGAATACAAATGTAACCAGGCATTTTAACTCATGGCTCCTGCTCTTCAAGAATGTGAAGGCACCTGATGCAGACTTGAAAAGTCATCCGTTACCAGGAGGAGCTGTTCTGAGAAAGTCACTTATGACTTTTTTACCTGAAAAATTGACCAGGGAAGTAATCAGGGGACCTTAGATTTGCGTTGTTCAATATGCTATCCACTGTCTAGTGACTATTTACTTTTAAGTGAAGAGTAGATAAAACAGAAAATGGAATGCCTCCTTTGTTGGCCACATTTCAAATGCTCAGTAGCCACATGTGGCTACCATACCAGACAGTGTAAAAATAATATACTTTCAGCATTTCAGAATTCTCTTGAGTTGCCTTAGTCTAGATCCATGGTGGTCTGGCCACAACACCTAATTTTAAAAATGAAATTTTCCTGAAATACAGCTGCCATCAATCTTTTATGTCTTCTCTGTGGCTGCTTTCACTCTAATGGCAGAGCTTGGTGTTTGTAAGAAACTTAGGATCCACAAAGCTTAAAATGTTGATTATCTGGCCTTTTATAAAGATGTTTGTGAGGAAATGTATTTAATGTAGCTGGCTAACACATGGAGAAAAGTGAGATGATAGTGATACAACTTGGCCTGCATTCACATAGGCAGCTGCTGCTGCATTGATCTCTTCTGTTTCTCTCCATCTGTGACGTTTAAGGCAGCACTCTTCTCATTTAGACAAATTGGAGCACGTCCAAGGAAGAACAGCCATGTTGGTGAAGCAACTGTGTCCTCCAAGGCCCAGTTGACATACTTGGTATAATTCTGCACTGAACAGAGCATGGACTACAGGTCCCTAGATATCCAGCTACATCTTCTTATGAGACATGTGATGAAGCAAGAGTGTTTAACTTTTGCTGTTGAAACCAGTTCGGGGTGTGAAGGGTTAGTTCCCCTGCCAGTACAATCAGTTCAGTTTAACAGCTCGTTTATATTATAGATGCTCTCAACAGATAAAGTTCATTTAAATCACTAAATTGATCCTGATTGATTTTATTTCTCCCATTTTATAGATGCTCCATCAGTGTTAATGGAGTTTCACTAGTGGCATTTAGGATGTAAAGTTTTTAACATCCTTGTCCCCAGTTAGGTTCATTTGAAAAACCTCTTAGAGAGGATCCAGGCGGGGGCCGAGCGGCTTGACCCCGGGCAGCCATGCGGCCCGGGTACTCGGGTCCCCGCTACGATTCAGCCTAACACAGCCAAGCTTTCCACCACGTACGTACGTACATGGGGAGAGAGGCTCTCGGGCAGCTTCCCGATTTGCCGGGTCCTGGTTTGATGGCCTCCTTTTGGGTGCGGGGAGGCTGTCCTGGGACCCTGAGGAGCGGATTGGGAACGCCCCAGCGCACCATGCGGCTGGAGCGGGGGAGGAGCTAGCAGGATCCAGGAGGGGGCCGGGCGACTTGACCTTAAGATTTTCAATGGCATTCAATCTTCCACTGAAGAACCTGTAGTCACTTTATAGTGCAGATTGCCAACATCAGTTCAGTGAAAAGCAAAATTCCGGGCTTGTCTAGCAGGATACCCCATTACCTGATAGGATGAGGGATCAGCAGAGGGGTCACAGAAGGCAGGACTATGACATTGACTGGCATTCGAGAACCATACTCGGGGCTAGAATGTTTGAGGCCTGCGTGGACCAATCCCCTGGAAACTCTGACCCCATTGGACAGTTTAGAAGGGCCGGTGGAGTCTATGCAGGAGGCATGACAGTCTATGGGACGTGCTGAGCTGACCCAGAGCAACCTCTGGCATACTTAACACTGGCTGGCAACAGGCCTGGTTGGGGAGCGTGGGGGAGGCCTTGGCTGCGTGGAGCCTACCACTAAGGGGCGCAGGAACTGGAAGGGGGCTGAGTTCTGGTCGGGTCACAGTTGTAATCCCTTGGCACAAATATGGATTCGGACTTGACGCACCATGCCGGATTAGGCCACAACACAGTTCGGTGCTCCGGAGGACCAGGATAGATGTGGGACGGCTCAGCTAGGCCTCAACCCCAACTGAGCCTTGTATGAGATATACGTGGGTATGGACGAGCCGTGGCTGGGCTGAAACTCTCAACAGCAGGAACCAGAATGGGTTGAAGAGCGGTGCTGGCCAAAGGACCTGCTGGTATGCGTGAAGCCCGACACCAGGAAGGAGTCAGAGGGAGGAATCTGAACAATTCCTCTGACAGGACACTGACTCTACAAATAAACGCAGGAAGCATGGAGGTAAGCAACCCAGAAGAGGCTTTGGAATGTGACCCACTGGCATACATTTGGCTTGGGTTGGGGGCAGACCAGGCAGAGTCAGTTCACGTCATCCACTGGCAAGCCCAAGCGCTGGAACTGTGTGGGGGCCTGGCTGGGTTTGGTTGCGATTTAAAAAAAACAAACAAACAAACAAACAAACAAACAAACAAAAACAGTACAAAACACAAAATGCCAAGGTGAAATGGCCTGTGCCAGTAGGGAATGCAACACCCGACCAGCACAGCTCCCACTGGTTTAGGTGAGGGACGAGAGTGTGATGGGCAGAGCCGGGAAGAGCTGCGATACTCATTGGTTCCAATGGAGGTTGGGGCTCAGAATAAAACCAACCCAGGGTGTAAAACCACCAGCTGATCGGAGTGATGGACGGTGGCGGGCACTGTGCTTACTAGTAGTACATGTAGGAGGCTGGACTGGGAATGCTTCAAAGTTTTTTTGGGGATTCCCCCAAACAAAATGGAGGAATCAACACATTAACCAAGAAAAGATAGAAAATGGAGTAGATCAATCAACCACCTCAGCTATATGCTTCCAGCGGAAAACTGGACAAGGGGAAACTCTAAGATGGACTATGTCAATCAGTGGACTCTGCACCAGCCTCATCATACCTGGACTGTTGCTGATGATATTGTTGGAGGTTCTAATTGATCGAGGTGACGCTCTGCTGGCTCTGCCTTCAAACCTGAAAGGGCCTCCCTAAGAGGCCATTGAACTTGAACTGGACAAGTGGGATGCTGGACTCTGTATGGTGTGAACTTTTAATTAGGGAATCTCAATGGAACTTGAGCTGTGGTTATGCATCAAGGTGAAGGAATTCACCATGGGGGAAGGGTTTGGGGTGAAGGGGGTGGAGGGAATCCCAGTACCTATGAAATTGTGTCATGTAATACAATGTACTTAATCAATAAATGAATATATATATATATATAAAGAAAAACCTCTTAGATACATTAAGAGTCCTTGGTATTTGAAATCCCAAATGCGTTAGTTAGAAATTCAAAATGTTTGTCATCATTTTTGGATTTAATTGACTCTTAAGGACTATGTATAAATTTGTTGGCACATTTTCTTGTTAGTCTTGCAGATGTTCTGTCTAGCACATGGGCTGTTGATTCCACTTCAGCATTTATTGAGCAACTGCTAGCCATAGCACTAGCATTGTTAAAGGTTAAGTAGCATCCTGATAAATCCACTGGAAGTAAAAAAACAAAAAGACCATAGCCTTATTTGCGTTACAATCTAACAGATACAAGCTGAATATCATGTCCCATGAAAATTTCCATATATTGTTTCTAATGTTTTAACAGTTTTGGAAAATAAGTTTTTAGTCATTTTTTTCAGGTAAGGAAATTAAGGTTCAGACTAGCTGAATAATTTTTTTAAGGTCACCCAGTTTTTAGTAGCAGAAAGAGACTCAAAACCAGACCTTTGCCGTTTTCTTCCTCTTCACAACTGTTTATGTACTCTGGCATTGGTTTTCAGATAGAATTCTGTTTTACATGTAATGTCTGAGCTTAAGTCTGATTTTTTTGTAATTCTAATATATATTGTGTCATCTGTTTTCTGCATGATTTTTATCAATAGTACCAACTCAAATTCGTTAGGGAAAAGTTAGTTCCAAGATCAGTGTTGTTTTTTTTAATCTCCCTAAAATTGAACTTGACTTCTAAATTCCGTAGTTACAGAAAACCCTCACCGCCATGTACACACACACTGTTCTGGAATTACTTTTGTGAATATTTGCTGACAAGTCCCAGTTTTCCTACGTTATGACCTCTTTGACATACGGTATCAGTGTTATTTTTATTGGTTGGCTTTTCTGTTTTGAATCACAAGTAAATAATGGTTTCTAATTCTCTTCTATTATTTCAGGTTTGATGGAAACTTTAACACTAACGTGTCTAGAACAATTAGTTGTGATCGACTTTCTACCACTGTTAACAGTCGGGCCTTCAATCCAGGGCGAGACTTAAATTCAGGTCAGTAATCTGTTGGTTTTATCAAGATGTACTGTGTTCTACCAGAATAGATGAAATAAATGTATTACTTCAGATAGCTTTTGTAATTTTGAAGAAAAATGTCATATGCTATTGAGTGTTTCTTGCTGGAAAATTAGTCCTCAAAATAAAGAGTGGACGACAGGCCATCATACTTACATGTTTTAAGCATCTGCTCTGAAACTGCACATGGTACATGCCAAATACCTTGTTGGTGTTTCACTTCAGTATCTCATTTTTTAAATGTTGTACATTTTTTTTTAATTTTGGAAATTAGTAGGAGTTGCTGGATTTCAGTCGTATTACCTATTAAGTTTTCATTTGTTTGGGGATTTTCTTGGAAGAATGGGACAAGTTTTCTACTGATAAACTTGGTACCATAATACTGTATCTGTTAAGGTTGCGCTTTCTTGTGGTCTCACTGGAATTAGGTTCTGTGTGGTGATAATAGCTACTAGCAAGGTGTTTGTATAACTGTTTATTGTTCTAAAGTAGCACATATCTTTGCTTTCTTGACCTAGATTTCCACAGCATCTTTTTTTCCTTATGTACACTTGTTGACTTACGGGCATCAGAACCCAGAGGTTTTGCCTTTTAAGACTGTAAAGAATTTTGCAATTCACATCATTCGCAACGCTCAGATGTTTACCAAGGTAGAATCTGGAACCAGGAGAGGTGCTGTGGCTTCTTTTATTTTGTAGAAAGTGAATCTAATCCTAAGCGTAAAGAATTGAGACACATAAGGAAGAATCCAGCAACCTAGAATATTTGCTTTCGGGGCACATCTAATCTCTGTTTGGGAGAGCAATGGTAGTCTTTGGGATTTACACAAACTGGGTAATCTATTATGTCTGGAAAGAAAGAGCTTTAAGTTTTATGCTTCTTTAAGATAATAAAATTACAGCTGTTAGATAAATGGTCCAACAGAATTCTGCTAAGTACATATCACCTGGATCTATATATTGGATTTAGCCATTTTTTAATTGGCCAGAGATTCTAGAAGACTGTGGAGTAGATGGGCTTTACTCCCAGAAAGGAAACTAAATGAGAATTTCTGCATTGAAACTGTGACAGAACAGAGTATATAAGAGCATGGACTGGGCAGGGGAAACCATGGAAGAGTCCACAGGTGGAACTCAGTTCTCCGGGATCGTGAATGTAGTACTTTCTTTCAGAAATGGTCAGTATACAAGGTGCATCACTGGATGTGAAGATGTAAGGCTGAAATAGCAACCTTCAGTGATCAGATTTAAATGTGCCCCCAAAGGACACAATGTAGTCAACATTGTGTGTAAACTTTTTATGGTTGACATCCATTTTGATATATCTATTTGAATTAATAATTCAGCTTATTTTTGCACAGAAATGGAGACAGCTATCTTTTGTTGGATATTTCCACTTTCTTATTGATATGTTTAGTTTTAAGTTAAGTCGCTATAATCAGGGAAAAAAAAGTAAGAAGGAATTATTAACTATTTTTAAATACTTTTCTGTCCCTTCTGGTAGACAGCATCCCTCAAACTCTCTGATACTAGATCCTGAACCTGGTGTTGCGTTTCTGTGGAAATCACTCCTAGCTATGAGATTGGGACCATGAGAAGGGGCCTGGAACGGTGGCCTAGTGGCTAAAGTCCTTGGCTTGCATGTGTCAGGATCCTGTGTGAGTGGCGGTTTTAATCCCAGTGGCCCTGCTTCCCATCCAGCTCCCTGCCTGTGGCCTGGGAAAGCAGTCGAGGATGACCCAAGACTTTGGTACCCTGCACCAGCATGGGAGACCTGGAAGAAGCTCCTGGCTTTGGATCAGCTCAGCTCAGGCTATTGCAGTCACTTAGGGAGTGAATCATAGGACGGAAGATTTTCCTCCCTGTCTTTCCTCCTCTTTGTATATCTGACTTCGAAATAAAAATAAGTAAATCTTTAAAAAAGAGAGAGAGAGAAGAAAGGGCAGACTTGGACAGGCTGCAAGTAGTACATACCAAGTTGGAGTCCACAGTGATGTTCCCTAGCTATGTCACCTACCCCAGCGAGCTAAACCTTGTGGGATCTGGGAACTACTGTAGTCAGGCTATATCCTTATTGCCTTGTTTTATGTCTGTTCATTGGTTCTGTTAGTGAACTTATTGTTGGTATCTAACTCTATCATTACTAAAAATAGTAGAGGACCTTTTTTTATTTTGTGAATACCAGAGGCATTCTTTTACTTGATAGCCTCTCTACGTACATATTATTGGAATAATATACAGTTAGAGAAGTTCAATATTTATTCTGTTCCTTCTGTGTGGTTAACATTTCCTCTGTGCTAGATCAGAACATGTCAATATGCATAACATATGTAAATGTGCTGTCAAGGAAGAATAATGCAGGGGTCAGACCAAGGAAATATTCTTGTTTTGGGTTAAGAGGAGGGAGACTTACTGTTTTACCAAAGGTTTCATTGGTGAGGTCTGGGTGAGTTGGGCTGAAGTTAATGTGCTCAGAAGTTGCACAGCCACTAGACCAGAGGTAGTTGGAGGCTGGATAATCAGGAACCTGACTTTAGTGATCACTGTAAGGACTAAGGATTTTTCCCTGGATGATAAGTGCAGCTATTGGCATGGAGTGAGGCCTGACAAGGGGAAGAAGACATGGCTTGACTTCAGCTAAAAGGTTTACTGGCTTTTGTGCTAAGAGTAGGTTGTTCGGAGCCCAGCAGCATGGCCTAGCGGCTAGAGTCCTCGCCTTGAAAGCCCCGGGATCCCATATGGGCGCCGGTTCTAATCCCAGCAGCTCCACTTCCCATCCAGCTCCCTGCTTGTGGCCTGGGAAAGCAGTTGAGGACGGCCCAAAGCTTCGGGACCCTGCACCCGCGTGGGAGACCTGGAAGAGGTTCCTGGTTCCCGGCTCCGGATTGGCACAGCACCGGCCGTTGCGGCTCACTTGGGGAGTGAATCAATGGATGGAAGATCTTCCCCTCCGTCTCTCCTCCTCTCTGTCTATCTGCCTTTCCAATAAAAATGAAATAAATAAATAAATAAATAAAAGTAGGTTGTTCAAGGCAAAGTTATTATTATGACAAAGTCTAGGTGGCAGGTACTGAAGATATTAAAATAGTATATTGCAGTGGTCGTGGTAAGAAATGGTTGAGTTCTGAATCTGTTTTGAAGAGAAACCAAAGGATTTGCTGACTGATTCGATAAGGGAGCAGCAGAGGGGAGGGCGTTTGTTGTGTGAGTAAGAAGAGAGTCAAGAAGGGCTTCTGAGACATTTAGCCTTGTCAGTAAGGAGAGTTGACATTTGTTGTGATGGTGATCCTGAGAGAAGCTGAGGAATCAGTAGTTTGGTTTTTTATTAGCTAAGTGTGAGATGCTAATTAAAATCCAAATAGAAGGATGAGTTGATTATTCAAGTCTGATGTTCAGGGACTAGACCTGGTTAGACATAAATGTGAGATTCATTATGTATAGGTAGAACTTAAATCATGAGACTCATTAAGACTATGTAGCAAATGACTTGGTTGAAAAGAAGAGCTCAAGGGACTGAGTGTTGAGGTACTTTACTTCTTAGAAGATACTGAGAGAAGCGGAAGCAGGAAAGAACATTAAGAGGGAAGAGCTGGTCTGGTAGGGGAAGAACCAAGAGACTAACATCCCTGAAACTAAGTAATCAAAGTGTTTTAAGAAAGAGGAAGAGATCAAACCATCATTTGGTCCCACTCCTGTAAGATCAGGGTCAACCGTAGGATTTAGTCATGTGTAGATTATTGGTGAGTTTGATGAAGGTTATTGGGTGGAATAGAATGATCCCAGTGAATTCAACCACTTGGGATTGGGAAAGAGGTACTGGTGACACTGTGCCCAAAAACTCTTGATGGTTGCTTGAAGGAAACCTGAAGGGCCATGGGCTCAAGAAAATCAGCAGTTTACATGCTAATTGGAAGGGTCCTGTAAAGCAGCGCTAATAACATGAAAGCTTCCTTGGTTAGGCATTGCAAGCGTTAGCATCCAAGTAGATGGAGTTCATTTGTAGTAAGAAAGGGAAGGAAAAATAGGTGGGTAGAGATGCCTGTAGGGTGATGCCTGTAGTGCTGTAGGCTCTGATACTTGGGAACATACCATCCTTAGTGATTCTGTGTTAGAGAAAAAGGAAGCAAAGTCATCAGCTGAAAATGGAGACCGGTGGATGAGGAGTTAAAGACCTACTTGTTCATTGTATTATGATTACCTTCTATGACCAAGGTGAAGCAGCTGCGCAAATCAGCAAGCATTCCTACAAGATACTGTTTTATTTCAGTGTTTATTTGTTACTGGGGAGAGGATTAGGACAGTTTGGATAGTTCGGAATCTAGAGTGCGGAGAGAAGTAGGCAAGATACAGTCACAGACTTAAAATTGAATTTTGGCATTTCTAAGAGCATGTCTCAAAGTGCAGGCTACTACCTAACAAGAGTTCTCAGCACAGTTGACAGGGCTGAATACAACATCTTTGGGCAATATAAGGTATTTAAGAACTAACTTAACTGCATTTGAAGTTTGGGGCCATTCTAGCCAGGCACTGGTTGCATCCCGAGGTCCACACACTTGAGCCATCATTTCTAACACAAGAGAGATGATGGTTAGGGAAGGGTGACCTCACGGTCTCCCCTCTTCCTCCTCTTCAGCTCACGTCTCCTTTCAGAGCAGAATTAGTGTACTCCATGGGCAATCACAATCACATGTCTAACATTTACGTCTGTAAGATGTCCTCCCTCAGGTTCTTTCAGACTGTATATAATCCATCAGTGGGCTCTTAATTGATAACAGTTTCAGACTTACTAGAAGCAGACTCACATAAAATTGTAAACCATTCTGAGCTCCATTTATCCAAAACTAAGTCATGTGTCCATCCATCCATCCATCCATCCAACACACGTGTGTGCGCTCTTTAAAAATAAAAAAAAAGAAAAAGAAAACCCTGCCAGAGCCCCACTTACTAAATTGACTCCTTGTCCCTGAATCCGTTCAAATGTCTAAAGTTTGACAGTGCATGTGTTATATTATGGTGCTGGTAATGTTTTGCTCAGGTCCTTTCCTGCTTTCATCCCTAGTTTCTCACTTTTTTTTTCCAAATTCCTGCTGCGCTATTTTCTTCCGTGTGGCCTGATCCCTAAAGAGAGTTTATTTGAAGAGTCCAAGGAAAGTTGCCTTTCGCTCTCTTGACTTATGCAATTGTGGTGAGAGTAGAAGTGGAGTTCATCTTTCTCGCTGAATGAAAAAATGTCTGGACTTTCTTTATTGTGTTTGATTTAAAGAGCATTTGAAGTTGCAAACTTCGATCTTGGTAACGTTGTGGTCTTCGTTGAGATACAAGACTCGCAGGGTGTAAGGGGCATTTATAACTCATGTTAGAGAAGTAAATGTTACAGGAGGTACAGGTAGGCACTGGAGACTGCCTTTAAAAAAAAATCCCAATGGTGCAAAAGCAATATGCATTCAGTAGAAACCACATTTGGAATCTTGGTCTTTAGCCAGGCTAGCTACGTGCTACATGATGCCCTCTTGAGAGGGTGGACCCTAGCAGAGGCCACAGATCCCAGTTAGACATGTGGCCATGAGGAGACCACCCATTCTCTACAGGGTACAGTTTTGCCCAGGGTGTTTAAGATTTTGTTTGTTGTTTTCGACATTCCATCTTGTCCACAAAGCAATTGTTTGCGTGCATGCATGAGAGAATCAACTGTATTAGAGCTTATATAAGTGTTTCTGAGCATGTTGAAGATGGGCTAAGCTAAGCTATAGCATTCAGTGAGAGGTTAGGTGCATTAAACACTGAATAGTATCAAATGTTTTCAATTTATGATGGGTTTATAGGGATTCAATGTCATTCTGAGTCAAGGAGCCATAACAAATGGACCATAAACATTATCTGTTAAATATTCAAGAAGTTTTCCTAGTAACAAAGCAGGAAAAAATCCCTGCTCAAACTAAAAGCCCAAAATGAAAGAGTAAAAATGAGCCAAATCTGGTATTTTTTTTCTTTCTGTACCCTGTTAATCCTGCTTCCTAATTCCATTAGTGTAATAAAAGATATGCTAATGCTTTGTGTAGCATCTAAATTAAGTTAAAAATCAGGGTACTTGAGCTTATGGTTCCACTTATTTGTATAAATTTATATGTATATTATGTATATGCACAAAAAAGTCGGCCAAGAGAGTACCCTGTTCTTTCCTCTGATTTCCCCTTCAAGCTCTCTTGTTACTTACTCAGCTACTCCAAAATCTATCCTTTCTTCTGGTTTTAAAATGAATCATCATACTGAATTCATATTTTATTATCTGTACCCTGGCTATATACTAAAATATATGTTATAGTATACTTATATCCTGAACATTCTCATATACATATAATTTGTTTTCCATTAATTAAACTAAATTAAAAAGTTAACTTTTGCAGCTGACATGATGGCTCAGCTGGCCAATCCTCCACCTTTAAGTTTCAGCATCCCATACAGGTGCCAGTTCACGTCCCAGCTGCTCCACTTCCTATCCAAAGCTCCTTGCTTGTGGCCTGGGAAAGCAGCAGAAGATGGCCCAATGCTTTGGGACCCTGCACCCATGTGAGAGACCCAGAGGAAGCTCCTGGTTCCTGGCGTCAGATTGGCTCAGTGCAGGTCATTGCAGTTGCTTGGGGAGTGAATTAGCAGGTGGAAGAGCTTTCTGTCTCCCCTTATTTCTGTAAACCTGACTTTCCTCCCCCCCCCCCCCAAAAAAAAGTTAGACCTGGCCCGATAGCCTACTGGCTAAATCCTCACCTTGTAACTGCCAGAGAATTCCTACTCTGATCTCATTTCTCCAAACCCTCTGATGATTCCCCTTTGCCGTGGAGGTGAAGGTGGAACTTATTCTTTTGTGCTATAATTTTCACTGCTTCTCGTTAGTTCTTCTGGACTCAGGTCGCAGGGAATCCTGCTCATATTATATGTCATCCTGCAGTACAACGCTGCTAGCCTCTCTCACATGGAAAACACACTTGCTCCTCAGGACCCAGTGTCTTTTTCAGATTGCTTTACTCTTATGACTTGAAGATTATTGCAGCCAATTGGACTCCTCTGGCAGCAGACTCTGAAATGGAGACTGGCAGCCGAGAGAGAAAGAAGGGGAACAGAGTGGGCCATGGGAGAGGGTGGTCTCGGGGATGTCCCAGCAACACAGGCCACGCCTGAAAGCTAGGGTACCTCCAGAGTTGTGTCAGCTCAGCTGTGACTGCTCTGTACCACACTCTTAGTTTTGTTATGTTGGACAACTTCTTGATCTTGTGCCTCTTTTTATTCACTGTTTGTATGCTGCCTGCCCAAGCCAGTGCCTTGCCGATAGCAGGTACACAATAAATGCTTAAAGACAAAAACTACATTTTCTTTGTGCTTTTGTTTCATAGATACCAAGGACAAGTATTAGCTTCCTTTTATAACAGAAAAATACCAGAGTTCACTGATACATGAAAATTCAAAGAAATTCCTTGTTAGTATTGATACTAACAATCGATACTAATTATATGCCCTGACTCAAAGTCTAGTGTCCCTCTCTGCAGTAGATTGCTGTAAGATGAGGAAATACAATCTAAGACCAAACTTAAACTCTGTCCACCCACCTAGACTTGCTCTTTGGCTCTTGTTCTATAGCAGTTAACAAGAGTTAGGCTTTATTAGTTCCTAAAACCAAGATTCAAGGTCAACCCTGATTCCTTCATACTTCATAAAGAGCTACATGGTAGTTACTATGCCAACACCAAGGTGAAACAGTTTGTATCCTTGTGGAGTCCCTAGCTTAGTGGTATCTTGGGGTGAAGAAAAAAACAAACAAGTACAATTACAATGCAGTGCTCAGATGATAAAGGTTATGACCTGTAAGCTGGACCTTGAAGGATGTATAGCACTTAACCAGGTGATTTGCTTATAAAGGTATACATTTTTGGATCTAAGAAGCATGCAGTCATAGGCCTGGCACAATGGCTTCTTTAACTAATCCTCCCCTTGCACATGCCAGGGTCCCCATATGGTGCCAGTTCATGTCCTGGCTGCTTCACTTCCCATCCAGCTTGCAGCTTGTGGCCTGGGAAAGCAGAGGAAGATGGCTTAAAGCCTTGTAACCCTGCCACCTGACTAGGAGACCTAGAGGAGGTTCCTGGTTCGTGGCTTCAGATCGACTCTGCTCCAGCCCTTGCGGCTATTTGAGGAATGAACCAGCAGATTGAGGATCTTTGTCTCTCCTCCCCATAAATGTGGCTTCGCAATAAAAATAAAAAGTGATGCAGTCAGAATGTATCATTGTTTAAAAGTGTAAGCAGAAAATGAGAGTAGTGCCGAGCCAGACTGTAATAGGTCTAATGTATCAGTCTGAGGAATTTTGGGGTCATTTGAGTTTGATTTGCTTGCTTCTATATTGAAGGCAGCCAGCTGGCAGACAAAAAGCAAAGGAGGCCAGAGAGCTTTGTGAAGAGTCGAAGCAAATGTAGGAGAAATTGGGAAACAATATTAAGGTCATCCAAGAGAAAAATAAATATGAAGCAGATAAGAAAGGGTCATTGTGCTGTCCAGAAACAGGGTTGATTGGCTGTCACTGGATTATCTTTTGCAGTGGAGCTCGTCTAACTTTTTAGCAAGGTGGCCCAGTCACAGGGCTACACGGTTTCAGTGTCACACAGGGTCCAAGGCTTAAGTCACTGTCCCATTTCTGCCCTGAAATTGCCTTACTTATCAAATGAAAATAATTTAGTGAAACTCTATATCCTGGGTCTTGATAGCTGTTATATACTTGGAAACTAAATGTCTCTGTCCTTGGATTCCTAGACATAAATCAAATATCTGCCTCACTTTGTTGTTTTAAGAATGAACTGAGATATTTCAAAAATGCCTACTTCATGGTTAAGCATTCAGTGTATTCACCCCACCTGGAGCAGAACAAGCAGTATCTGGGTGTGTCTGAAGTGTGACCCTTCCAGAATGCATGGGTAAACAATACTCATGGTGCAAGTGAAAAGTGTGAATCGGGAAGAGTTGATAATATAATGCCAGAAATGTGCTGTTCTCTTGTAGTGCTCAGGGTACCATGTAGAAATGATGCTGGGCATCAGTGGTCAGTTCTACAGCACCTCTCACCACCGCATGCTCTCACTGCTCCGTGTGGGAAACCTTCCGTAGGTTTACATGACAGGGTTCTGGAGCCAGAGGCAAAAGTGTTGCTGTTACACAGATTAACGGAGTAAACCGAGGGTGGAAGAAGTTTCTGTCTCTCCTCTGTAAATCTGATCTGCCTTTCCAATAAAAATAAATAGATGTTTAGAGGGAAAAAAAGTGAAACAATTTACAACCCAACTTCAAGTGATTTACACTCCATCGCTCCCAGAGACAGAGTGGTTAAAGACTAAGAAAGCCGGCAAAGAGTTTGAGGCTTGGTTGGTTTATTTTTGACTAGTAAGGCCAATAACTTAGAACCAGGTAAATGCAGATGGTGGAACTATAGAGAAATTATTTGGGGTCAGAAAATCTGGGGACCATATGTGAAAAATGTCCACATAGAATTCAGTGTAATGTATGCTGGTGGATTTTGAGGTTCAGTAAAAGAAACAGAAAGAAAGCCTGAAAGGGGGAAAGGCCCGTTGTTCAGGTAAAACTTATCTGACAATGATTTTTATGCTGTGGTTGAGAACTGTTGGTCTTTACCTTGGATTGGCATAGCAATTATGCGAGAGTCAGAGCCAACTTGTTGACATCTTTATACAAAATTAGATGGGAGTAGAACTTGTCCAAAACCTCTTGAATTTTAGAATTTTGGGGTTTGGGGGGGCATTAGATGGTGCAGAAACTGAACAGCACCCATGATGCCCCAAAGCTGGCCCTTTGGGATGCCGTGGGCAACTATCTAGGAATGAGGAATGGAGGTAGCTGCTGGCAGTCAGATCCAAAGCACCCCTCTCTATATACACTCTCGTCCATGTTCTCACCACTGCATGTAGCAAACTTTGCCCTGGTGCACTGATTATGTTCTGGACCCAGAAGAAGCAGTTCACATGGCCAGCACTTGGGGAGAATTTGAAAGCAACAAAGGCAGTGCCATCTCCTCCCTTGATGCTGGACAGTGGCGCTGAGCTTATCTTCCAGTCATCCATGTGATCACAAGGGACACAGCTACTACTCCATGTGACATGCTGCTAGTGTTCTTTACATTTAGTGTTTTCAGTTTTCACCTTCCATCATAGGTTTCAAAATGCCTGTCTTTGTAAGTAATGAGATTTGGTCTACACTTTATTATAAAAATACACTTTGTGTTAAATGACTTGCCCCATCTGTAGAATAATGTAAGTCTGAGCACACTGAAGGTAAACTGGGTTAAATTGTAGTGTTGGGCAGTGTAAGAGTATTAAATGCATTTTCAACTTAATATTTTCAATTAAAAGTGGCAATATTGCTGGTTGAGGAGCATGTGTACTTGTATCCTGTTAGCCTTCATTCTTTGCTGCCTTTTTACTTTTCCCTTTTGGTTTCTTTTTATTAGAAAGGCAGATTTACAGAGAGGAGAAGAGACTGGAAGAAAGATCTTCCATCCACTGGTTCACTCCCCAAGTGGCCACATTGGCCAGAGCTGAACTGGTCTGAAGCCAGGAGCTTCCTCCGAGTCTCCCACATGGATGCATGTTCTTAAAGCTTTAGGCCGTCCTCTACTTCTTTTCCAGGCCACAACAAGCAGGGAGCTGGATGGGAAGTGGAGCAGCCAGAGTACAGACTGGCACCCATTGTGATCCTGGCACATGCAAGGCGAGGACTTTAGCCACTAGGCTACCACACCTGACTGTCTTTTGGTTTCTGAAGTGTCTTTAGGGCCACCTTGTACAACTCCTTCACTTTGCAGAAGTGCAATTTGGAAAGTCTCATAGGGGAAAGAGTTGATGACTCTTAGCTAAGATCCCCATTTACTCTGCAAATGCTGACAGAGTGCTTATAAAATAATAGGTGTGTGCTAAATACTACAAATAAGATGCATAATGCTTATTCCTGCCCTGTGGAGCCTGTAGCTCCTCTGCATAGGATAGAATAAACAGTCACATTAAAAGGACGTAGAACCTCACCATTTTCTCTCTGAAGGAAAACACTGGGTGCTCTAATGGAAGTTGATCATTAAGTGTGAACAAGGAAGGACTTATCAGAAGGTGAAATTGAAGGCAAACCCTGGATGATACAAAAGAATTTAGTAGATGAAAAGTGGAAAGAAGAGATAAGCCTTATACCCACGGCCTGGCACATTTCTTATAGTGTGGTGAACTGAAGAGCAGAAAAGTGAGATTGGAAAATAGGAAGGGGCCAGATTGTGCAGGCCCTGGTGAAGCTTGAGTTCAGTGCTCTGTATAGTGCAGAGGAAAATCTTAAGACTTTCCAAAAACCCGCAGGAGGATTTGATTGACATTTTGGAAAGATGCCATTGGATGCTTTATAAATTTAAGATCATGTGGCTTGCTAGTCTTAAGAGATGGAGCTTGAACTTAGGGCTTCTCAGTCTAGTCCATTCTGATTTATTAGCGTCTTTTTCTATTTGGTATGTGCCAACCTGAATTAAATAAAAAGTATAGAGTTGTGCTGGGCCAATGTCCAAATGGCTTTCTTTGTCTTGCTTAAGTTGACAGTGAGAAAGAAACTGCTAAAGCACACGTCTCTAGCCTGTTGAACATCTAAAATGATTGTGATGTCTAGACTCCATGGTATCTCCCTACCTACTATATAGGGACAGGCAGTTGGTCTGGTGATTAAGCTGCCTGTTGGCATGCCTGCATTGTATACCTGAGTGCCTGCATTCAAGTCCTGTTTGTGTTCCCGATCCTGGCTTTCTGCAGATGCTCACCCTGGTAAGGTGTCAGGTGATGACCCACCACTGTGGGAGATTTGGGTTGATTTCTAGGCTCCCAGCTTTGGCCTGGCCCAGGCCATGCTGTTGGACAGTGAGCCAGTGGCGAACAGCTCGCTCACTCGCTCAGTCTCTCTCTTCCTCTGTCTCTTAAATAAACTTTTTAAAATCTAATAGTATTCTATTTAATGTCCAATGTCACACATAGGTGTGTATTAAATAATTACTGTTGACTCTACCTTCCAAACAGTAACTGGGTCTGACCGTCTTCCAGTTTGGGCAGTCTGGCATGGGGAGTGTCCAGCAGGTGTGCCGCAGATTTTGCAGTTCAAAGGTTGTTTTTTTGTTTCTCACAAGATTAAATGCCCCAAGTCTGAAGTGATTTCACTATGAAATTATTTTTTTGCTAAGTGTCACCTTAGTTGCATTTACTCACATTCCATGTTTATAAACAAAATCAGCTTTCTCTTTTGATTGGAAAGCACTTGCATGTTTATGTATGTATTCTGCCTCTCAGGTAATATTCAGTGTGCTTCTAGTCTGTGAATTGCTAACTCATTCAGTATGTATTTATGGTCACACAGTAGAATTGTAATACTGTGGAAAAAACAATTGCCTCAAAGCTTAGCACATCCGGATGGCATTTTGGCTGTACCTTTATGGCCTAGAGCAAGTTTTGAATCTGCAAAATGGGGATAAGACAGCACATCAAATCATGAAAAGTAGCACACAATAACGGAAACAATTTTGTGCGATGCCCACTGTATTTTCACTTTTATTATCGAAACAATTCTGTTGAGGTATAATTGACAACAAGAATCACATGTTTAATATCTACAGCCCCATATACTTTCAGGTGAAGCCACCAGAACAGTTGGCTTTTTAGTCCCATTTGCTAGCCTGTTTCTGTGCTGACAGACCTCCAACACTGCAGTGGTATTTGATGAAGGTGTTGTTTAGCATTTGAGGCATGTTTAAAATGAATGTCGTTTGTTTTCATTTATTTTTAATTGTCTTTGGCATTAAAGGAGAAGTAAAATTTTAGAATTTATGGCACAAGCATGCAGATCATCTCGAGTGCACACTGCCAATACCAACCTCGAATTCTCAGAGAATGTGGGCCCTGATGGGATAAGAACTGTTGGTCTCTGCTTTAGGGATGCTGAGAGGAGTCAACTCTAGGTGCTGCCCATGAGGCTCTCCCAGTGCAGGAGTAAAGGAGCTAGAATTTACTCTTAACACCAACAGTCCTGGGTAGGAGGGGGAAAGAGGCAAAATACTGATGAGTTTCTGAAGATGGAGTAACTTCCTAGCGTGGGAGTAGGCTTCAGGGGGACAGTGCTGTTTATCGTCCCGTTTGTGTCTGTCTGGTGTAGGTGTGGAGAGCAGTTTAGACAGACATAGACCCTGCCCATTAATAGCTTAAAACCTAATACTGTGTGCATCCTGGTCTGACAGGTTGGGCGTCTGCCCAACTTTTTTTTTCCTCCCCTGGATGGCTTCCAACATTTTGAGGAAAGAATAAGTGTGCAAGACCCTGTGTTTGGACACCAGCCCAAGAGTCGGAATATCTCACTGACGCATGTGAATGGGGGAAGCCCCCTCTGGGTTGCATGCCTGGATAATAAGGCTCTCATTCACTTCCATGTCTAGGTCAGCCTTGGCTGGCTGAGATGTACAGCAGATTGATAGATTACTCCTGCACTGCAGGGGCCTCATTCCCAACATATCCATCATCTTCTGCTAGAACCAAAGGACGGATGAAATTTAATCAGTTGTCAAAGGGGTCCCCAGCAGGAGAATTTGAGAAAACTTGCCTGATGCTGTGCTGTAATGTTACAGTGATCCTGAGGAACCAGAATGTTCTTTTGTTGTGAGGCTTAATGGATCACGCACTGTGTGAATTCTGATTTATTTTTAAACATTCTTGGTCCCATTGGCTCCTTTTTTAATAGTTTCCCTGTAGCCTGTTTATTGTTACAGATGTTACTTTTCAATGAGGTCATTGAGCTTTCCTTTGCTTCCAAAGGCAGTATTTACCTTTTTATTGCGGGGTTGGCAAGGCTGCTTGGAGAAGACTGCTAATGTGAGATCAAGGTTAAGGTTTCAGGCCCCAGGAGACTAGCCAGAGAAGAAAGCCTCTTCAGTGTTACACACACTCACTTCAGCCAGGTGGAGAAGAGTGGTGGTCTGCATCCCACAATGACCTTGATGCAGGCAGGTGGCTTGGCAAAGACAAGGAGACTGATACCGTGGTCACAAGCTGGCTTGACTTCTGTGTCCCCTTCTTGCCTGCTCTAAAACCCTGAGAATACTAATACTGATACTAATACTAATACTAATACTGATACTGATACTAATACTACTAATAATAATACTGACCCTGTCTCCTTATTTGTATATTCAAATGATTTTTGTAGAATTTTTGTGAAAATAAAGTGTGCTACAGCTCCTTGGTATGTATGTTGGACACATGATAAGAAGGTGGACAGAGGTAATAACTTTGAGTGTGTCTTTTCCCTGAGGGGCAGCAGTAATGGCTGAAATACTTAGTCTCTGCACCCATGTCAGGGAGTGGATTATGGTGTCAATTCCCAGTGTAGGATTGTTGGCCAGCATTTGGGAAGTAAACCATTGGGTGTGAGCAGTCACAAAGTATACTGTTCCTTACTCTCAAATAAGTAGGAACAAAAGCATAAGGCTTTGGCAATGCTTAAAATCCTACATGTAGCATGTTTTTCGTGGTTTTGTTGGTAATCACTGATTTCATTTAAACACCTAAACCTTTAGGCATGTTAGAAGATATGTTTGCTGATGGTACATGTACCAGCATTCTTACAGGCTTGGCATAGATAGATGGCTTGTGGATATTTGCAAGAGTAGTCTCAATCAGAACCTACCTGATTATATAACCCTGTGTGACCCTGGGCAGACATTCCTGGAAGTATGTCTGTGCTGACAGAGGTAGCACCATGTGGCACAGTCACAGGTTATCCAGAATATTCTTTGTAAGCTGTTGGTGGTGATCAGCATAAAATGAGAGGTCATTGGACCTATCTTGACCTGTGCTTCCTGCTTGGGGTGGGGGTAAGCAGGGCAGGCTGTAAAGCCAGACTTGACTCTGTACTTACCCAGAAGAAAGATGAGATTGACATTTTTCCCCATCAACTGTAATACCAACACCATTGTTCATTTTTGAGAGCAGTTGTAATATTTGCCATGGCTCATAGAGATAATCCTGTTATTAATGGCAGAAACGCATCTATTGATGAAATGAAGCTTAACGTGGTGAGCCTCACTCAGATGGAGAAAAGGCTAGGAACCACGTAGATTATCACTGTGCATTCCACTTTATTCAGGGCCACAGTACATGGCATACCCTGTAAGCCATCTTTTGATGAGTTTTATAGAGCTTGGCTCCCAGCCCTTGTCTTCTTACAGAGATCCTACTGGAGAGTTATCACTCCCCTGTCCTTGCACATTGGTCTCATCCTCGGAGCTGCTAATGACCTAACACTCACCCAGTACTTGTCCTGACACCATCTCAACAACACAGGTACAAATTTCCCACCTTCGGATTTCCATCACCCTTCTCTGTAATCTCCTCTAAGAACTTTGGCAGATACCATCATACCTCATATTACAGTGTGTATTTCTTATCTGTTTCAATTAGTCTGTCTTACCCAGGTAAGAATTTTTTCTTTGGAATCTCTTTGCTTCCATACCACCAAGCAACTTCCTGACCATTGTAGGCCAAGAAATCATGGAAATGAGTTGATCAAAGCCATAGGGTCTTATGGAATAAGAACCAATGTAAACAACACAGCTCAAACAGCAGGGCTTCCTGCATGTCTCGGATAAGATTTCAATGCAACCAGTATAATGAACCTTAAGGTAGGACAACCTCCATAGTTAATGCCCATAGGATTGTTTTTTGCTCCATTTCCTTCTAAACCTGTGGGTATACCAGTTACTACAATAGGGCTTAGGTTTTGTCCATCTTTGTACATCTTAGCAGTGTGTTAGGCAGTGATCGTTTCATAATCAGTGTGTAGCAAGTAACTAAGTTGGAGGATAATGGAGCAAAATGGTGTAAGAAATTAAATTGAGGGAGGACTAGAGGAGGGGATAACAAAGACCTCATGGATGTTGTGACGTGGCACACAAGGGGCTGGCACTTGGGATTGAGAGAATGGCCAGGTGCATAGTAGTACAGGGGTGCAGTATCTGCAGAAGGGGAGATAAAGTGGCATGATGGAAAGAACAGAGGAACCAGGACATCCCAAGTGGGTATTAGTCACTTACTGATGAGGTCTTTGTCCCATTGTTTCAGCTCCCTTAGCATATTTTCTCAACTCCAAAATAGGGCTGATAGTATCACCCGCATCCCAGGGTTGTTTGTGAAAGAAATGAGGTAACACAAAGGAAGACCTCTATCCCAGGACTTAGTGCATGGGAATCACCCGCAAGTAACAGCTTTGCTCAACGATTGTTACACTCGAGTTTACGGTGTATGCTGTTACCCTCCTGGTGAAGGGAGACATATGGAGGCAAGGTCATTATTACAGGTCTAGTCCCTGTGGAGATGAGGCCCATTAGCATCACTGTTTCCACGGTTTGAGCATGTTCTCCAAGCTAGCAAATGTACACAAGCCCAACAGGGACCAGTCCCACAAGGAGCGAGATGAATGGAAATGAATGACTTGTGCTGGAAAAATAATTTTGGACATATAATGTCATTGAAGTTAAGAAAAATAGTTTCACTTAACTGAAACCTTACATTTTCTTGTTTCTGGAGTATTTTTTTTAAGAGACCAAAAGAAATGTTTTGTGGAAAATTTACAATGTTGTATCTAGTGGGATTTCTTCCTACTACAAGCAGTTTATGCAGAACAGCTGCCCACATGCACCTGTGGATTTCGTGGTTATATTTCATTTTTGTCACTCCTCCAGTTCTTGCAGACAACCTGAAATCCAACCCTGGAATTAAGTGGCAGTATTTCAGCTCAGAAGAAGGAATTTTCACTGTTTTTCCAGCACACAAGTTCCGGTGTAAGGGCAGCTATGAGCATCGTAGCAGGTATGTTGACGTGCTTGCTCAAGTGTTCACTTGTTGCCAAAAAGTGATCCAGATGCAGCACAAACTCCCCACTTCGCTCATTCCCACCTATAGCATTGCCTCTGAGCTGTGCATTCAGAAACACATATTGTCTTGAAATGATCTCATCTCACCACTTAATCTTTGCAGAAACGTAGATTAAAGGGCAGTTCGTAGAGGTTGGAGCTTTTGCGGAACAATATAACAAACCAATACAATTAATTAGTGAAATTAAGTTGCGTGAAGCTACTATAGAGCGTTATGAGCTTCAGACATCTTTGCTGAAACCTAAGTGATGGTACCTTCTCTGTACTGCAATGTGGAACTTAATCTTGCAACAGACTTCCGAGTAGAGTTTGTGATTCTTTTGCTTTCTGTAATGATGCACTGCATTACACTTTCGAAGCTTATCTACAGATTTCAACTATTAGAACTATTAAGATTGTCCAGAAAGCATCAGATTCAAGATCACCACCAGCCTGCTTTTCTCCAAGAGAAGAGCTGGGATTGTACCACCCTAGCCTAGCCAGCAGGAAGGAAATGGCCAGGTCATTTGTATGACAAGACTCATCCATTTATAGATACTCCCCACCCCAGGCAAAGGTACTTTCCTTTTGACTCCCATTGGTTTCCCATTTGCAGTATTTGGTGCCTGAACATCTGGAGCTAATGCAAGGTGCCTACTTTTTCAAGCCACTTTATAGAGTCTAAATAAGCAGTCATTTTAGCTTCCCTTAAATTGTATCTACGGTTTTTCCCCCAAGGAAGATATTTTTTCTTTGTTTTTCCTGGAAAGACATTTTGATTGTCTGTCGTAACTTTGGCTTCAAGTCTGCCTTATGACAGGAGAGCAAAGGCCACCATCAGCCATCTAATGTTCTTAGACAACCCAGAAGATGGATTAGATGGCATGCTGCTTTTAACCAATCAACCGAAAAAGGGAAAACAAATCTGCATTTACCTGCACCTGTGTTTCTACCCTAACTCTCTGCCTTGAATCAACCCTCCAGCTTCTTTCCTGGCTAAATAACTCACTTTCCTCCCCCTGCTGGTTGTGACTCCCATGTCTGTCTTTGTCCTCATCATTCTGCTCTTGTTCTCTACATCCGTTAAGAGTGGAATACATTTCACAGCACAGTGACACAAGAAGGGGCTTGGTTAACACATTAACTTTTAGCTTGATTTATTCATGTATTCCTCTTGGTATAATAATGCTAAAAGATAATGTGTTTTTCTTTTTTTGTGAGTTCAGTTGGAACAAGGTGGGGCATTTTGAAGAGAATTCTCTCCCTTAGCCTTAGAAATTGAAAAAGTTAAATATTTGGGTGACCAGATTTTCCTCCTCTCCCACCCTCTCACACAGTTCTCTCTTTCTGTAGCTGCTGCTCTTGGACTCTCTTCAGCCCATTTCCTTCTGCTGGCTCAATGATATTGACTAGTGAAAATAGAATGGTCTTTAAGTATTGATGCAAGACTTCTGGCTTGAGAACAATTAGTGTGAACTTGGACAGATTTCGAAGCCTTTCTTAGATACTTGGCCTCCGTCTTCTAATTTGTGCCCAGGCTTTTGTGATTTAACTAGCATCTAACATTTCACCAAAAAAATCTAGTGTTTCACGGGTGTCAATAAAGGAGAGAATTCTCTGGAGGCTGATTTGCTTTCGAAAACTCCCCCTAATTTGTTCCAGCTTTAAAACTGTGAATAGAGTCCTCATTAAACCTCTTCCCACAAACCTTCGTGCCCCGCACATTAGCAGAAGGCTGCTTTTGATAGCAGGCATCTCTCCTTTGTGGCTGTTCCCCACCACCCTTCTCCTTAATGTTGGCAAACAAAACCTGGCAAGAAGAGTCTCAATCATGGGTTGGGACACAAGTTTGGATGGCATGGTTTTAAATATTCCTCTGAGAAGGGTCCTTTTGGTGGCTGACCTGTGTGAACTGTTTTAGTACAGAAAGGAGGGGGCCTCTTAGGGAGAGTTTTTGTATTTGAAGAGAGAAACCAAACTTGCTATGCAAGGCTGCTGTGCAGACTCCTAGGTTGCAGGCCGCCTCCCTTCTGGCAAACCCTGCTCTGGAGTCTGCAGAGGAGCCAGAGCTGTCCGGGGTACTCTGCTCTCCCTCCCTCTCAGCTGAGTGCAGCTGAGCGAGTGCCAGGGCCTTTGCCCATGTCATAACACTCACAAGCAGCAGGCCCAGGAAAGAGAGTGGACTCTGCAACCGGCTAACAAAACCAGCTGCTGAAAGGGCCTGCTTCTTTATTACTTCTCTCAGTTTTTGTCATCTTTAGAAGGTATAAGGTACTGATCTGTGCCCCACAAATTCATGCTATTCTCCTGAGTTGTGTCCAATGCACCACTATCGTTTCTCCTTGCACGTCCATGTTCCTGTCCTTGCACCATCCCAGGGGAACACATTAGACGGCTACCATGCCTACACATCCATAGTGTTCACCACTGTGTGTGCTGGAGGTCTTTGACCTAAACCAGTACTGACCACAAAGAGCTTCTCCCTGTTCTAGACCCATCTACGTCTCCACTGTCCGGCCACAGTCAAAGCATATTGTAGTGATTCTGGACCACGGCGCTTCTGTGACCGACACCCAGCTTCAAATCGCCAAGGATGCTGCTCAGATCATCCTCAGTGCCATCGATGAACACGACAAGGTAACCGTTATCCCAGCAACCCCCATAGCATGGGTCCTCCTTGAGTGCCTTTTTATAACTTATTTTGTGATATACACTCACATACTACACAAGGCATCTGGGTCAGCATTGGACCACATAGGTGGCAGTGGTCCCTTGAAAATTTCACTGTACCACAGGTGTGTGGTAGACTGTGCCATGCAGGTTTTTCTAAGCATCACTTACTTAGGGTACAGTTGCAGCATTACAGCACATATGACATACACACAGTAGTGAAACTGCCTTCCACATTCCTCAGAATATACCTCATCATGAAGAGACACATAACTCTGCATATATTTTAAAAATACCTCTAAAAGGAATTCGGGAAAAGGGAGTCATTTAGTTTTTCTTTTAATCATTAAAAATGTGCCACTAGTCCGAAAATATTTTATAACTAAATCTTTTGTGTGACCATCAGGTAAGTCTTATAATTCCTTTATGGCACCTGTTAAGATTTCTAATTAACCATGACTTTCACATTGGAAATTGTTATGCTAAGCAACAAAGGGGCAGGGGGATATGATTACTGGTGGATGGCTCAACTTTATCTCCAGATTTGTGGAAAGTAAAGATGAGGAAAAGGTTGCTAGCAGTCTAGAACTCTCCAAGACACTTCAGAAGTGGGCATGTACACACCCTACAGCCTTACCCTCACATCACTCCAATGTAAAAACTAGGATGGTTAGCACTTGTTAATATTTCCTCTCTCAGCGAGATAAGGAGGATTTGTTTTCTAAATGTCAGACACGAACACCATAGTATATTTCATCTTGGAAGCGAAACTGGGCTCTAGATCTGCCCTCTCCCCCTCACCTGGCCTCTCTAATGAATCCTTTCAGACTGGATACGTGCATGCCTCCAGGCAGTTACTTCCAAACTCTCCGGAACTGTTGCACAGGCATTCTCACTGGATGGCTCCTCTGTTGCCTGTAACATTGTCAGCCTTTCTTTCCTCCAGATCTCCGTGCTGACTGTGGCAGATACTGTCAGGACATGCTCGTTAGACCAATGCTATAAGACCTTCCTGTCTCCAGCCACCAGTGAGACCAAAAGGAAGATGTCCACCTTCGTCAGCAGCATCAAGTCTTCGGACAGCCCCACCCAGCACGCGGTGGGGTTTCAGAAGGCATTTCAGCTGATTCGAAGCACCAACAATAACACCAAATTCCAAGCCAGTAAGTATATGTTCTGAGGACTTACACACACCGCAATGGGAAATTATTGTAAGTTGACCATGCAGCTGTATTCAGAGGGATTTTTTTTTAATTGATTCGGCATCAAATTATCATGTGTTATGTGCACAGGAGGTCCTAATATGAGGATCCTACTAGATTTTCTCAGTTTTTCCAGTCAGAGGTGTTCAGTGTGGGTGATTTAACTCTCAGAGCCTCCTCTTCCGACCCCATCATTAAGAACCTCTCCCCATTTATTTCAACAGGGAACACCCCTGTGGGCTTTTTTTAAACACTAATTATCAATTTGCATCCCTCTTGACTTGGAATGGATCTGCTTGTGTGCATGTGCACGAGAGGAGGGGAGCAGGAATTCTTGCCTTGATTCTTTGTTCTAAGCAGCTGTCATTTAGATGAGCACAGCCCTTCAAACGTACAAAGGGACCATAATTTAATTTTCATGTATTAAGGAAAATCTGGGATTAGAATGCATGCTAAGGGAAAGGAAAGGATATGTGAAATGGGCCTCTGGCTTTGAAACTACTGAAATGAATCTGTTTTCTCTTTTGTATTTGAAAATCTGCTTGTAGTTGTGGATTTTTTTTTAAAGTGATCATGTATTCTATTGAGATAAATCTAAAGAATATATTTTCAAGCTCTTCACTGTGTCTGCATTTGAACCAAAACTATACCTGGTCCACAGTGGGCCCTGAAAGGAGGCACCTGCAATTATTGCAGCTGCTAATGATAGATAGCCAACATTTTCTGTTTCTGCCTAACAAATAGCCACCAACTTAGCATGTTTTTTTTAAAGATTTATTTATTTCTATTGGAAAGGCAGATATACAGAGAGGAGGAGAGACAGAGGGGGAAACCTTCTGTCCATTGATTCACTCCCCAAAAGGCCACGACAGTCAGAGCTGGGCTGGTGGGAAGCCAGGAGCCAAGAGCTTCTTCCAGGTCTCCCACATAGGTGCAGAATTCTAAGGCTTGGGCCATCCGTGACTGCTTCCCCAGGCCACAGGCAGGGAGCTGGATAGCAAGTAGAGCAGCCAGGATACAAAATGGCACCCATATGGGATCCTAGCGCATGCAAGGCAAGGACTTTAACCACTTCACTGTTGCACCGGGCCCAACTTGGCAATTTAAAACCCTTGTTTTCTCACAATCTGTCTGGGTCAGGAGTCCAGGGACACTTCATTAGTCTGAAGTGTTGCACAGGCAACGCTTTTTGCCAGGACTTTAGTCTCTTGTGAAGTTAGACATCCTCTTCTGAACTCACGCAAGTTCCTTGCTGCTGTGGTAAAACTATCACCAGTTTGCTTCTCTAAGGCTCTTAGGGGCATATCTCTCCTGTTTCAAGGGAAGCTGTTGACGCTGTCTTGCACTCAGAGAAGATATTGAAGGTATGGCCTCGTTGGATAGTCTTAGAATTTTGTCTACCAGCACCGGCAAGCATCAGCAGCTCATGGACAGATGTTTAGGAAAGCTGAGTATAAAATTACCCACAGTTCCATAAGACTGGCTTGTTGAGTCTGCTCTTGGTGTGTGAGAATGTCCATTTATCCTTGCCAAATCTTGTGTTTCAAGAGAAGCCAGAAATCAGGATTGTTATGAAATCCCTTGGTTTTTAAGTGTTGACATTTGTTCCAGCCTCACAGCCGTGAATAGAGACCTCATTAAGCATCTTCTCCCACACCTCCCTACGATACACATTAGCCAAAGCCTGCTTTGCTGGGAGGCTTGTTGCCTCTGGAGTTTTTGTGTTTGCATTTTCCTCACTTCACACTGGCAAACACAAACAATGCAGGACAGTTGATCATCAGAGGCTTGGACAGATTTTAGGGGCACAGTTCTCTAAATGCTCAAAGGAGCCTTTTTCGGGCCAAGTAAGAGATTTCTTAAGTTGAGCACACCAGCCTTCACATTAGAGCTTCTGCTGGCTGGGGCAGAGGCAAAAGAAGTCCAATTCGTTTACATAAAGAAATATCCCAAGAGTTGTTCCACTTGATTGAGGAGAGGCGTTAGGGTGCTCTTAAGCAATACAGCCTAATGCTTAAATATGTAGGTTTTGGATTTCGACCAATATTTTCATGTAAAACTTGTCTAATGTTGCATACTTGTGTAAATATATGACCGCTACAGGCCTAGTTTTCTCTGTAAGCCAAGGGAGATAATAAGACCCAAGGGTTTAGTGCAAATATTCAAAAATTGTAGCTTTACTTATTATGATATACAGCTTTTTAAAAAACTTTCAGCTTCAGCTAAATTAGAATAGCTATCCTAGTAGATAGGTTACATTAGCCCCAAATCCAAAGCTGGACAAAGATTGCTAGTAGCCTCAGTGACATCGTTGTAAAGGTACTGTATACCCTTTCTCAGAGCTTACATGGGATTCACTGCTTTCAAGCACCCAACAGTTACTTAGAATCTACCTGTATTGGAGGCTATTTTAGGGTCCCTCAGGTAAGGTTATTCAAATAACAATAAGATCATTTAGGACTGTTGCTCAGATCAATGTACATATAACTGTATGTCATAAATCATGGTGGCTTTGTATTAATTTGCTTTATACCAACAGAAAAATCTGAAATGTTTACCCATCACTGGTTCTGTGTCAGTCCTGTGGTAAATCTTTAACTGATGAAGCTAGCACTTAGCACTTTGAGGATTGCTTGTTCTGGCTTTTAGGGGGAGGTGATTGGAGAATAACCTTATGGTAGGAGAAACAAGATGGCTAGATTTATAAGATGGATAGAGATTTAGTTACTTGATCAGAGCTCAACTTAGAGTTGCTTTTGCCTCTTGCAGTTGACCCCAAGGACTCCTATTGGTTTAGGGGGGCTATCCATCCAAATGGAGGGTCTAGTGCATTTTCTTCCAGTTACATGCTACATCTTTACTCTGTTCCAGATCCATATAGTTACTCATTCCTAAAATTACCAATGGCAAGGCTTAACATCTCTGAGTCGGTGACAAGAAATGGAATATTCACATTAGTAAAAAAATAAATAGATAAAATAAATCGTTTCCGTGAGGCTAGAGTTGATTGGAATTGGGCTGGGCAGAACTGCTGAGGATGCTCACAGTGTGAATGTCTTATTGGGGCAGAAGGAAAAGTATTTGGCTGCCAAAGGCACCTCTAGGACACCAACCTCTGGTTCCATGCCTGAAGACCCACTCCTTTTTAACCCAGAATCCTAAGATTAAGTTAGAAAATTTGAAGGGTTCTTTGTAGGTCATTCCAGGAAGAAAGATTTGATCACACAGGTATCTTTGCCATGAGGATATGGTTTATCTCTTTAAGAGGCTACTTTAAAAGCTTAATGGACACTGGAAGGAAGATATATTTTTATTTGAGTATAAAAAAATATTGAAATCTATTGAAAAGCACAAGAACATATATATTAAAAATTACACATGGGTTTCAATTGTTTTATTTTTGCACCAAAATCAAGTTGTCTTTTCAATTCTACTTCCACACCCTTATTCTCCCTGCTATGGAATCAAGCTTCATTGTCTGATGCTAAAATGAAATGTTTAGGCTCCAGTAAATGTTTTACTGGATTGATTTACAACACCAAAAATTGCATCTACTTTCAGGCAGGAATATTCCACAAACGTAAGGAGATTTTTGGCATCAGAACTAACTCAACATAAAATTAAATTTACATTTGCAGTTAGTGTCCGTTTAAAAATTGAGCATAGGGCCCAGTGCAGTAGTATAGCGTTTTTGAAGTCCTCGCCTTGAATGCACTGGGATTCCATATGGGCACCGGTTCTAATCCTGGCAGCCTCGCTTCTCATCCAGTTCCCTACCTGTAGCCTGGGAAAGTAGTTGAGGACAGCCCAAAGCTTTGGGACCCTGCACCCATGTGGGAGACCAGGAAGAGGATCCTTGCTCCTGGCTTTGGATTGGTTCAGCTCCAGCCATTGCAGCTGCTTGGGAAGTTAAGATCTTCCTCTCTGTCTGTCCTCCTCTCTGTATATCCACCTTTCCAATAAAATTTAATTAATTTATTTATCAATTAAAATTGGCTTTTAAGATTTGTCCTATAGACATTGGCACAATCATTGAACCACTCCCTTGGATACCCTACTCACCTGTGTCAGAGTGCATGGATTCAAGTTCCACGTTCCTTCTGAGGAATGTCCTGTGAGGCAGCAGTGAGGGCTGAAGTGGCCTGGGCCCTGCCCACAGGGAGCCAAGATTCAGTTCAGGACTCCTGCCTTCAGCCTGGCTGTTGAGGACATTTAACAAGTGATTCAGCAGATGGAAGATCTTTCTTTTCTCTCCTTCCCTCATTCTCTGAATGACTTTCTGCCTCTCAAATAATGCTAAATTTTGAAATATAGAAAAATTTTTACATACTTATATATTGTTTGTGATCAACAAAAGGGACTTTAAATGTATTTATTTCGGTGAGTCCAGTTTCATTCAACTCAGTTATGTACAATATTGAAGCAATATATCTTAATTACTTGATTCTACATGGTAAGCATACTCTAAAACTTAAAATGAAGCTTACAGACAACAGGAAAAGCAAGCACTATGACCTCCTTCTCGGGAGCATTTAAAAAATTACTTTAGTGTTATTTGAAAGAGTTACAGAGTAAAGGAAAGGAGAAAGATAAAGGTCTCCATCCATTGGTTCACTACCCAAATGGCTGCAATGGCCAGAGCTGAGGCAGTCCAAAGCCAGGAGCTTCTTACTGGTTTTCCACATGGATGCAGGGACCCAAGGTCTTATGCCATCCTCCCCTGATTTCCCAGCCCATTAGCAGGGAGCAGCCAGGACACAAATTAGCATCCATATGGAATGTCGGGGCCACAGACAGAGGCTTAGCCTGCTACACCACGGCACTGGCCCCTCCAAGAATAACTGTATTCATTATCTGTTGTTCCCTAAGAACTTACCCCCTTAGACTCAGCAGTTTAGCATAATAAACATCTGTTATCCTAGTTTCTGTCAGTCAGGAATCCAAGTACTGCCTAGCTGGGTGCCTCCGGCTTACATTGTCTCAGGAGGCTGAGTCGCAGACTGCTGGCCAGGGCTATTCTTGTTTTTTTGTTTTGTTTTTTTTTTTTAAAGATTTTATTATTATTGGAAAGCCGGATATACAGAGAGGAGGAGAGACAGAGAGGAAGATCTTCCATCTGATGATTCACTCCCCAAGTGAGCCACAACGGGCCGGTGATGTGCCAATCCGAAGCCGGGAACCAGGAACCTTTTCCAGGTCTCCCACACGGGTGCAGGGTCCCAAAGCATTGGGCCGTCCTCAACTGTTTTCCCAGGCCACAAGCAGGCAACTGGATGGGAAGCAGAGCTGCCGGGATTAGAACTGGCGCCCGGTGCATTCAAGGCGAGGACTTTAACCGCTAGGCCACACCGCCAGGCCCGTTTTTTTGTTTTTTAAGATTTGTTTTTATTGGAAAGTCTGCTGATTCACTCCCCAAGAGACCACAACTGCCGGAGCTGAGCTGGTGCGAAGCCAGGAGCCAAGAGCTTCTTCCAGGTCTCCCACTCAGGTACAGGGTCCCAAGGCTTTGGGCCGTCCTCGACTACTTTCTCAGGCCACAGGCCACAGGCAGGGAGGTGGATGGAAAGTGGAGCAGTCAGAACACGAATTAGTGCCCATATGGGATCCCAGAGCATTCAAGGACTTCAGCCAACAGGCTACCATGCTGGGCCCCAAGGCTATTCTTAACTGAAAATTGACCAGAGGGGGCCCTGCTTCCAAGCTCACTCATACTGTTTTTGGCAAGATTTTTGGTTCTGGGAACTTCTGTCCCTTGCTCCTCCTCAGAAGAGTCCTTACAACATGCCAACTGGCCTCCCTCCTGGTAAGAAAGTCTTGACATCCGTCACCTCTGACATATTCAATTCTCATTGAGGAGACCAGCACACACTCAAAGGGAGGCAGCTGCCTCCAGGACTGGAAAATCAGGAGAAGGGCCCTTTGGGGAGTCAAGTTGAAGGTTGCCTTTCACAGTCACTGTCAAGCAATCTCCATTAAATGACAATGAGAACCTGAAGAAATCAGTGTAGAGCACCTTGTATCAATAATTATTTTTCAATAAAATGCATAAAACTTCTCTGAAGGATATCCTAGAAAGAAAATGTGAAAGTCCAGCTATCTACCCTCTAACAGTCTTGCTTATTGTCCAGTGGAAGCAAACGCCTGACTTTTAGTTTTAAATCAGAAAGCTGCTCCCGCTGAACTGAAATCCTCAGTTGCTATGCCCATTAGCCCTCTTTGGAGAACTGACTCCCAAGTCGGCTATTTTACCCCAGACCAATAGAGGGCACAGTTTCTGTTTGGAGATGGGTTTGAGTATGGATATGCACGTGTTGCTGTTTCTTGCTTCTGTCACCCGTTTCTAGTCATCATCCTGTTTATCCCCTTCACTTATCATTAACCAATAGTGAGTTCTCACAACCGTGATAGGAAGTCAGTATTGTCATTTCCACCATGTTAGTAGGGATGAAAGTACCTTGTTTGTGCAGAGGTTAAGGAGTTGGCCTAAATCACCCAGCCTTGCTTGGGTGTGGCAGAGCAGGTGGTGAACACAGGCTCCCTTTCCCACAGCCATGTTTTTATTACTTCACTTCATTGATGTGTGTTTTGAAGGGGAGTGTGCCTAGAGGTGGTTCACATAGGACAAATAACCTTACATGTCCACTGAGCCTCTTAGAAGAAGCACCACTTGGAAGCCTTCCTCCCATGCTGAACTGTACATCATTGAGGAGAGGAGCAGCCATGTCGCAGACAACAGCAGGGCTCCTCTATCCAGACCCCCTTGAATTACCCGAGGTGTAGCTGCCTTTTGCTCAGCCAGTTTATTAGGAGCTTGTTTTAAACCAAGGGGCCTTGCTGACCAGAAAGGGCCAGATGGGCAGACACAGAGGCGGGAGATGAAAGCCACAGCTCTTGCATGGGAAGAAGGGTGGGAAGGGGACGCGTGGGTCCCCAAGGAGGGGAGATACAGAGATACAGAGGGATACAGATATGAAAGGGAAACCGCACCGCTATCTCCCAAACAGCGCCCAAATATAACGTGTTTGGATGTTTTTGTTTAGACACTGACCTGGCCATCGTTTACCTGTCGGCTGGCATCACATCAAAGGACTCTTCTGAAGAAGATAAAAAGGCAACTCTCCGTGTCATCAATGAAGAAAATAGCTTTCTCAACAACTCTGTAATGATTCTCACCTACGCCCTCATGAATGGTAGGCAGTGTTGCGAGATTTTGCTTTCAGATGAAAGTTTCCCCTAAGTGAATGCTGCTTGAAGAGAGAAAAGCAGAATCCTAATGCTGGGCTTTGATGAAGGCTGTCGCCATGGGCTGCTGAGCCGCTCTCTCTGCCTGGTGTTGGCACTTGGGGCCTTTTAAGGGTGTCTCTCTTCCTCTCTCCAGCCACCTGCTTGACGCTAAACTTTTTTTTGCCTTTTGGGGGCTTAATGGGGATTTTGAACAGCTCGCTTTGTTCAAGTTCCCCTTCGGTAGTCCGCATTGTCTGAGGTTTGCCACTGCTTGGAGGTTCCAAATTCAGCTTGTTCATTGGAACCTCAGGCAGCTGAAGCGCCAGTGCAGTGTCCTGTATGTAGGCAGCTCTGATTGCCACACTGCCCTGCAGCATCACTGCCAGACCTCTTCTGCTGCTCCTTCCACCCCAGCTTGCCAGCCTGTCAAAAGGACAAAAGAATCACCCACTTTGCAGGGTGGGTGTGAGATTGGCCCAAATGCCCTACACCTGGGGACTCACTACAGTAAATTGCACCGTTGTGACGTGAGGTGTGTGAAAGCTTGTGCTGTGTCAAGAAATTCAAGGAAATTTCCCTTTTCTGCTTCTACCCTTTGTGCTTTGTTCTTTCAACTTCTCTGGGCTTCTTGCCCTTAGGATTCAAGATGAGCATCTTCTCTTGAGTGTTAAGAAGCCATATCTTGATCTTTCCTACATATAATCATGTGTTTCTCTTCCCTTCCAAGCTTTCATACAAAACCATGTGGTTTGTGGGACAGTGGTTCTCATAGTTTAATATCCTGGGGATTCCTTGGGGAGAGGCATTTTAAGTGCAGCTTCTTGGACACTACCTTCAGATTCCTATTCAGACCTCCTGAGAAGATGCAGCTCACGATGATTATTTTCCAGCTGTTTGATAGACCATGCCTTGACCTCCATGGTCCTTAGTAGCCATCTGTACTTATTAGCTGTGTGGCTTATGATGGGTTACTTGGACTTCCTGGGCCTCTGTTTGATCTATGAACTGAGAATTATGTCTACGCACAGGATAGTTAGTGATGGAAATTAGGAAAATATGATGTTGAAAGTTCTTACCATCCTGTCTGGTGACTACCAGGTCCTAAGAGCCAATTGAAAGAGTGAGTGGGAAAATGGCATGATTTCCTGCCTCCCACAACACATGTCAGAGAAGGGTGCCTGCCTTGTGTACCCAGAGAGATGGCTTTCTAACTGTATCACTTCCCTGCTCCTAAATTCCACCTGCTCAGAGCCTCTTGTACGTTTATCATGTCCCTGATAATTCCGTCTAACTGTCGTTGTGTCTTGTTTCATTCATTAATCCAGCTAGTTTTCTTCCTCTTTGGCCTCCACTCTCCCTCTCTCAAAGGCCAGTTCTGAGTATTGGTCACAGATGCATTCTCTTCCTTTGTCAATCAAAGTTCCAATAAGGAACTTGGAACCACTAAGAGAATTTTGTAATAAAGCATTTGTTATGAGAACTATAGTATACAAAATGGTGAGAGAAATTAGCCAGGTACAGATCCCCTGAGGACATGGATGTGGAAGTTCGTGGGATGTTGTTGGACTTTTATGACCACCTGCCCTGTGCGCTTTCCATGGTAGTGTAGTGTTTCGGCTTGCTTAGCCTAGTAACATGGACACAGCGAAGGATCTGGGGATGAGGCACCAACACGGAGAACAGAGATGGTGGAAGTCTCTCTCTCAGGACTCTCTCCGAGGCCTGCTTTTTATTGCCTCCTCTCTTGACCTTTCACCTATTTCTTGTTTACTGTTTCCTCCACACCCTCATTAGCAGCCTGTTGTGCTCAGCTTAAGGAGTGCTGACCAACTCCTTAGCCCACAGCAGTGTAGTGTCTAGGACTGTTGTGGAGCAAGCCAGCAGGTGTGACAACCATTCTGCATCTTCTGTGTCTCACCATCACTTAACCTTCCAAATATTTTTTTTTTAACTAGAGATGTATTTACTTGTATTGCAAAAGCAGATATACAGAGAGAAGACAGAGAAGAAGCTCTTGCATCTGCTGATTGACTTCCCATATTGATGCAATGGCCAGAGCTGAGCCGAAGCCAGGAGCAGCATCCTCCAGCTCTCCCACATGGGTGCAGGGTCCCAAGGCTTTGGACCATCCCCTCCACTGCCTTCCCAGGCCAAAAGCAGGGAGCTGGGTGGGAAGTGGAGTAGCCAGGACACGAACCAGCACATGTATGGGATGTCAATGCTTATAGGCCGAGACTTAGCCAATTGAGCCAACATACCAGTTCCCTCCCATATCTTATAATATTTCATTTTTGGTAACTATAACTTGGAAGAACACAATCAGAGGGGATTCTGTGAAATGCTGTGTTGAGCTTAATAGAGTTGGTGATAGGCCATGCATGATGTCTGTTCATCTGCCAGCTCCTTGCTGGTGCTATGCCAGGCCTATGTAACATTCCATGATGGAAAACGTAAAGTATCTTGCACTTAAGCTCACATGGCTGTGCTTTGCTTAGATGTTGCTTGTCACTTTTCTTTTACATTTTGAGAGAACCAAGCGGTGTGTGACAAGTGTTTTTATTGCCTGCTTTTACTGTCTCCCTGTGTCCTATCACCTGTGAGCTTCCTGAGGTTGAAAGGTCAGGGATTCATCGTGGATTTTGTGTTACCTTTTACTTCAGGTCATACCCTCTGCTAAGCAAAGGAAAAATCAGCTGTTTCCGACGTAATTTGGCCCAGGGATTTTTTTTTTCCCTTCATTTCATCATTACATGAATGGATTAAATCCAAGTTTATCTTAATGTTTTAAGAAAGCAGTTATGTCCATTAGATTGTTCCACAACTTCAGAAATGGACTTCTTGTCTCAAACGGTCTATTCACAAACTCAAGTGACAGATGAACCATAAATGCCTCAGACTGTTTGTAATGACTGAACAGTTCGAGGTTTGCTGTTAAAATCTTGAAGACCATGAGGCAAAACCTTTTTAAAAATGCAATGTTAGGATCTCGGCAGTGACTGAAATCGTTTGGGTTGTTTACAGTGTTTCCCATATGTGATTAGTTACTAATCCTTTTGACTGTGTTCCAACAATAGCAAACTATAAGAAAACGGTTTATTAAATTTATTTTTGTGGGATAAATTACAGATGTTGTCGAACAATATGGCCCAGGATGCCCAAATCTTTTGCAAAGTTTTCAAGCCCCTCTAAAGAGAAAAAAATACATACATCAACTAAATCAAATTTGGTATTATCCTTACAGCATCAAGCATGAAACATCCATAATTAAAATTGGCTTCCAGAGACAGGCTTTGGAGGCGTCACTAAATGCAATCCATAATTCTTTCATTTAGTTGCTTATTAAGACCTTGGCAAGTATTTGACAGGCATAGAAGTAGGAATGAAATGGTAAACCTCTCGTTTAAAACTCTTAGAAACTCTTACAACTTCATCTGCTTCTTTAAATGAAATGCAGATCATTGCTTTTGCTTTCAAATTGTACAGGCAGAGAAGGAATTTAAATTTTGTAATTAAAGTCTTTTGGGGGGGAAACATCCTTACCAAACAGGGCTTCTTTATTTACTCATGTGTTTCTCATCACTGCCCTTTGAAGAATGCCTTTGCCCTCTTGAATGTTGAAGGAAAGACCAGGTCTCGGGCTGTGCTTCTCAGCAGGGACTGGCGCTTCTGTCCTGAGTCCCCACTGACTCTGCAGAGACTCCTTCGGCCTTACAGGTCCTCCTCCTTCTCCATGTGAGATCAGCCTTGCAAGGTGACCTGGACCTAAATCTTTGTGTTTCTTGTGGCCTTTTTTTTTTTTTTCAGATGGGGTGACTGGTTTGAAGGAGTTGGCTTTCCTGAGGGATCTGGCTGAACAGAACTCCGGCAAGTATGGTGTGCCTGACCGAACAGCCCTGCCTGTGATCAAGGGCAGTATGATGGTGTTGAACCAGCTCAGCAACTTGGAGACCACAGTTGGCAGGTTCTACACCAACCTGCCCAACCGCATGATCGATGAGGCTGTCTTCAGCCTCCCCTTCTCCGATGAAATGGGAGATGGTAAGTTTGGAGAAAATTTCCTATCAAGGGGTGAGCACCTTTCTCTCACCCTTCTATCTGGAACATAGGGCTGAATAACCTGCCTGCCACCCATCTAGCACTGTATTCTGGAACAGAAATCGCTAGCCATATTTCTTCCTTAGTGGGCCCTAATCTCAGCAGACATAATTTGTCACATCTCCTGGAAAGATACGTGAGAGTTCACCAATAATATCCCAAAGTTTAGTGTTTGGGATTAAAACATAGCTTTGCATTGTAAGTGAGAATGAACTTAGTATTCAGCTTCAAAGGCAAAGCAATATGCCACAATCAAATTCAGGTTTGGCATCACGTGGGCTTTCAAATCCTCTTTCACTTGTTATCCTTGCTGAATGACTTATTCTCATTCTCCGTAAAATGGGGTAATAAATCTTTCTGGTTATTAGAATTATTTAGATGATATATAAGACTTATCACTAACTGTCATAACACCTAATTGTGATTGTTCCTCTTTTTATATTTTCATTTTATTATTTCTCATTTGTTATTATCATCATCAACTTAATGTGACAAGTTACCAGTAATATGATATTAGGTAAAGTGCTTAACCTTCATATGGTTGGGTTTACTGATCTACAAAATAGGAGATATGATACTTTCTTGGAGGCAGTTGTGAAGATGCAGCAATGTATGGAACTACATACATAATGATATGTATAGCATCTAGAACAATGCTGGGATGGAGAGGTGAACAGTGCTGAGATGTAGCCTGGCCAGCAGCTGTTCTGGCAGAAGTACAGCCCTTGTCTTGTCCTCACGTCCCACCCACTGTCCCTCGTTGAAAGTTGAGGAGTTAGCCAGTCCAACAGAAGCCAACAGCATGAGAGATCTTTTATCAGTGGTTAGTGCATAACTGTCCATCTTTGTGTCTTCGGTTCCCAGAGCAACTGGGTGATACATCCTCTGACTCCATAGCATAAGGAATTGACTCTGGGGAAACCCTTGTTCTTGTGGCAGTAATTTAAAACCTCCACAGCTTAAATATCAGCTTCTGAGCATATTTCTTTTAAAAAGCAAGTCTGTGTCCTTTGGGTTAAAGCAGAAAGCATGTCTGAGGATTTTGCCCATGTAGCAAGAGCTTTAGCCTACATTATTTGCCAGAGTAGAATCAAGAGCCTTGTGCCCACCTTGGTAATTGAAAGGTAGGATTGTGTTTCTGTTTTTTGAAGACTTTGTTCTCAACATATCCAGAGAACAGACATGTGAAATGAGAATGCGTCTGGCTCTGAGTTTCTCTTGATACTTCACTGATGCATGAAAATGGCTTTCCTCTCAGGCTGAAGTCCAGGCAATGTGGCATACATGTTGTTGCCTCTATGATGGCTTTCACAACATTTCAAAAACCTACGTATAGCATTCGGAAAGTATATTGCCTAGAGAATTTGGCAAATTGTCTCTGGCATCCACACCCACTATATGACTTCCACAAGCTGCTTCTGCATATTGCTACCAGGACAGCTCTGCTGTCCTCAAGTGGACGCTATTGTCTCTGTGAACCATTCTTTGCAAAAGTTTCTGAGATCCGTTTCCTGGTTGTTTCTAGAATGACTTTGATGTTACCAAGGCATGAACATGCTGTCAAGCACAGGAAGACTGAAGATCAAGATGGAGAGAAGCTCTCTTTACAGTTTGGTTAGGGCCTTGGGGTGTGTGCAGCACAACCCTTTCAACTCAGGAGCGAGGTCAAGGTGTCCTGAGGCTCAGGACATGCACTGAACTGGAATTCATGCTGTCTCCTCTGTTTTCCTCCTGCATGCTTTTGTATGGCCTGTAAGCCAATGATGTTTTTTTATATTAGGAGAGGGTTGTTGCTTTTAAAAAAAAAAAAAAACAGTCACAAAAATAAAAGAAGAGCCATAAAGCCTATCATAATTACTGTCTGGCCCTCCTCCTAAAATTCTGGGGATGGTCTGTCTAGAAATGCATGGCTTTGTAAACTTAATTTCTCCTTCAGCTACCAAAGTTTGCGTGGTCAAACCTTTGTTTTTGTGAAAAGTTGCATTAATGAGATACAGTCATATCTTTTTTTTAAGGTTTTTGTGGGTTTTGTTTTTGTTTTTACAGTCAAATTTACAGAAAGAAAGAGTGGCAGAGAAAAAGATCGTCCTTTGGTTCACTCCCCAAGTGGCCACAACAGCCAGAGATGAGCCTATTTAAAACCAGGAGCCAGGAGCTTCTTCCAGGTCTCCCACATGGGTGCAGGGTCCCAAGGCTCTTGGCTGTCCTTGACCGCTTTCCCAGGCCACAGTCAGGGAGCTGGATGAAACGTGGGGCTGCTGGTACATGAACCAGCACCCAAAAGGGATCCTGGCATGTGCAAGGCGAGGACTTTAGGCACCAGACTACTGTGCTGTGCCCACTAATGTGTCTTTAAAACACAGTATGCACCAAGGCTCGGAGAAGTTATGTCCCAGGTCAACTTGTACAAGACAGAAGGGCTACAGCTAAACTTAGAATTTAATATTCTCTGTCCAATGGTGTTTTCAAGTTTAGCCGAATTTCTGTACTTAAGGAAGTAAGGTAATGAATGTGCTTAGTCCTACTAATGTGTTACACATATCTGGAATGTCATGTCTGTCATTTTAGATGAAAAAGTAGTGGAAGATGTTCAGATTGCCTCCATTTAAATTATCTGTGATACCAGAACCATCGAAGTACCCTTTCTCTCAACCTGCAAGCTGGTGGTTGAATAGGGGATCACACAGGAAATTTTTCTTCCAAACAGAATTGAAGAGTACTGATACCAGCCTTCAGGACCCACAGGAACACACTTCCGTTGTTTATCCAGGCCTGCTCTGCTATCTTTGGGTTTGTTTGTTTTTAACCCATAGGTTTGATCATGACTGTGAGTAAACCCTGTTATTTTGGAAACCTGCTTCTGGGAATCGTGGGTGTGGATGTGAATCTGGCGTACATTCTCGAAGATGTGACCTATTACCAAGACTCTTTGGCTTCCTATACTTTCCTCATCGATGACAAAGGTAATCTGCCGCAAGTTCATCCTAAGAAAGAATGGCTTCCTTAGCAACCTCAAGACAGGGGTCCATCAATACTGTGATGCAAGGAAGGCAGGGGGAAGAAGATCCTAGTTAAAGGAAAGCAGTGTGTTTACGTGGTCGGATACCCCATAGATGTGATGCAGAGCAAATGCATGGACCATAGGTTTTTTTACCACATTATGATAGGAATAGGAATGGTTATTTGGTGATCAAGAAATCAGACTTAAGGATTGAATGATACAGAGAATGTGATCCTTTAGCCATTTTTTTTTCTGTTTTTGTAGTCTTTTTAATACTTTCTTGGCTTTAAAGTTAGGTGGTAGGTTAAAACATTTTATAAAAAGTGAAAGCCAAACAGTCGAGACTTCCAAGATATTCTCGATGAGACCATTCTTTGAGAATTTATAGCATCTTCCTACACTTTGAAAGTTTTATACAAGCAAACATAAATCAAGTTCAGTTTTTATTGGACTGGGAAGTTACATATGGGTGGACTGAGGGCTTGGCAGCCATCCCAGTGATAGGTACTTTTGCTAGCGCGTTTTCTTTTCTGTGCCATATTTTTGATAACATGCATTTTGTTCTTTCAGGCTATACACTTATGCATCCATCTCTTACCAGGCCATATTTGCTCTCTGAGCCTCCCCTTCATACAGATATTATACATTATGAAAACATTCCAAAATTTGAATTGGTTCGGCAGAATATCCTAAGGTGAGAAAAAGGTGAAGGCTGAGGCATTTTTTTCCAAGGTCAAGTATGAGTATTTAGCACAAGTTTATGAATTATTTTAATATTAAAAGTCTACAAAATAGTTTTTCTACCGGAGTGACCGCCAATACTTTGTTCACTTCATATAACAGATAGTTATTTTTTTAAAAAGATCTGGTTATATAAAAATGAAAAATCCTGGCAAAATAGTAGGTTAAGGACCAACTCTGCTGCATTTGCCACAAAATAGTTTGGTAGATGCTATCCAATGCAAGTTGACAGCACAGTTGAATACAACATTTTGCCTTCAAATGAAAACAGATTGAATTTTTTTCCAATATGATGCCTTATTCTGGCAGATGGTAACCTGAACAGAAGTGAACCTTCATGCTCATTGGTTGAGAATTGATGGCTGAATAATCTGAGACAGGTTAGTCTCTGGAAAAAATTAGAACTGGAAGACAACAGCAGAGAGTAAGGAATGGTTTTAATGCAGCCCTGACATAATGTTTTTGCATAATTGGAAATCGCACATTATGTCTTTCAAAAGTGATGAGCTTCATGGCTTTTCAAAATCAGGAGGCAGCCTTCAATCCCAGCTTCTTCCTTGCCTTTAATTAAGTGCTTAATTTTATCTCGTGCCTGAATTGTTTACTTCTGTTTGCCAACGCAGCCTCCCTCTGGGCAGCCAGATTATCACAGTGCCTGTGAACTCGTCCCTGTCCTGGCACATAAACAAGCTGAGAGAAACTGGGAAGGAGGCCTACAATGTTAGCTATGCCTGGAAGATGGTGAGTTGAGAGCAAAGTCACTTGTGCTTAAACAGCCACGGGTCTTAGAGCTTTTTTTCAAGAAGGAATTCTGGGGGCGTCATTCTGTGACTAATTGTTGTTGGAGTGACTGGAAAAAAGAAGACATTCCACCAGTGTTGGATTGTTATTTTCCTTTTGTGATTGTAAAACCCATAATTACACGTAATTGCCTTTGGCCTTCCATGCCCATAAGTAACCTCTATAATCAATTTTCAGGAAATTTTATCTACACACAGGCATGTGTGTGTGCGTGTGCGTACATTAACTGGACCCTAATGGCCATATAATACTATGTTACACAGATGGGTCAAATTTCATTAAGTAGCCCTCTATTAATCTTCGTTTTGATTTTGTCTCTCTCTTTTTTTTTTTTCTTCATTTCAATTCAGATGCTGGAAGTTGAGAATTAAAAAGGAAACATAAATGGCAGGCCTTTCGCCTGACACTTAAGAAACCAGTTAGGACATGTGATTCCCCTATTGGAGTGCCTGCTTCCAGCTCCAGATTCTAGGTTTCTCCTAATATGCACCTTGAGGGCAGCAGTGATGACTCAGGTAGATGGGGTCCTGCCCACCAAGTATGGAAGTCCTGGATCCACTTAGCATAACCTGATTTTGATTCCCACCTTAAGTCATTGCAGTCATTTGAGAAATGGGCTATCAAATCTCTCTATTGCTATCTGTCTATCTCTGTTTCTCAAATAAATGAAATTTTAAAATTAAGATTTATTGTATATGGAAGATAGAACAACAGCGAAAGAGCTTTCATCTGCTGGCTCATTCCCCAAGTAACCAGCCAAGCCAATCCAAAGCCAGGACTCAGTCACTCTGTTATGGTAGGCTGGCATCGCAAGCAGCTGTTTAGCTAACCATTGGGCCACAACGCCACGCCCAGATTATTTATTTTGAATGCAAGCATATTGGTGATTAGCTATAATTTGTGGCACAACTCTCAGCTTTGTCTTACCAGACTCATTAAGATGCTAGGCCACAAGGAATCAAAATCTAAGAAACACTGTTCATCCATGTTACCTATGTTTCTCTCCTCACATTCTCTTCCCAGCATAGCAAGTGAGCATCATTGTAGAGCCTTACATACTGTAATGGAGTAAAAGACGATTGGACACTCATCATCACATTTTAGTTACTAAATATAAAATGCATTCATACTTACGATTTCCTGGATGGATTTATGTAATATTTAACCGTTGACTTCAATTGGGTCTGTATCTTCATCCTCTTCAGAATATATTGCTAGATTAATGAGCTCTTTTAGAGCATCTAGCCTCCTGGTGGATAAATACAATTAACTAATTGTAGTGTCTTTTCTGGGATAAAAATGGTAGGCATTGGGAGAAGTCCACCCGAGTCATGAGTCCCTTCCAAACTTCTTAGATGGTTCTTAATGTATTATTAGGGCCGTGGCAGGTACTAAAAGACAAATGAAAGTTGAATAATGATAAGGAAAACTATGTGATTTGTTTACAAACCAAATTCTGGTATTTTATTGTTTGATAATAGAAATTTGAGGATGGTCAGATTCTTCTTTGAAATTCTTTTTTATTTTAATGATTCATTTATTTTTATTGGAAAGGCAGATTTACAGAAAGAGAGAGATCTCCCATTTGCTGATTCACTCTCCAAATGTCTACAACAACCAGAGCTGAGCTGATCCAAAGCCAAGAGTTTCTTCCAGGTCTCCAACGTGGGAGCAGGGTCCCAAAGCACTGGACCATCTTCTGCTTTCCCAGGCCACAGACAAGGAGCTCTGGATGGGAAGTAGAACAACCAGGACATGAACCAGCGCCCATATGGATCCCAGCGCTTGAAACTGGAGGATTAGCCGATTGAGACATCATGCTGGGCCCTTGAAATTCTATTAACCAACTGGTTTTCAGAACGTTTTTAAGAATATGGGCGCCATCTGCCCTAATTTAACTGAATTTTTCAAAGTAAATTGCTGAATTTTCACATCAGTCGTGGTGAGCCAGCCACCCAAATCCATAACTGAAAAAGACTTTGTATTTGAATTTAGAGATTGGGATAGGTGTTGGACCTTCTGCTTAAAATGCCAGTTGGGACTCCTAATCCCTTGCTGGAGTGCCTGGCTTTGAGTGCTTGTTCTGCTCCTAATCCCAGCTTCTGCTTGTGTGCATCCTGGTAGGCGCCAGGTAATGACTCCGGCAGCTGTGTCCTAGCCTCCCCTGTAGGAGATCCTGATTGATTCCCAGGTCTTCTGTCTTCCAGCTGGCCAGACCCCACTGTTTGCAGCCATTAGGGGCATAAACCAGCAGGTTGAGAAGAACTGTCTCACACACTCTCCCCCATCTCTCTGCCTTTCAACTACCATAAACAGAGTCTTAAGAAAAAAAAGAAAAATGTGGATTATTCACCTCTAGCATATCTTTATCATAAACAAGTTAGTTACACCCTGGGGGAAAAAACTGCATTACCAATTATTGACATTAAAAGAAAAAAAATAGTCGTTTGTGTGTGTGACCTTTGTGCAGTAAATAAGCCATGATTATTAATGAAAGCAAATGTTTTAAATTCCCTGTCAATACTGTGACAGAACATAGTGAAAACGTACTCATTTTATTCTGAAGAATAAATAAAATGAATGCTAAGGCATTCAGATAGTTAACTTATACAAGCTATTTGCTGAGGTACTTCATGGAATATTTCACTGAGTTAATATATCATGTGATCAGACATTTTGAGCATTTGTGGGGACTGTTTGCTGTGACCAGAGAAAACGTGAACTACTACTAGAAGGTATTCCGATGTTCCTGTGTGACACAGACCTGGTTCACTGAAGCACAGACCACAAGTGCCATCTGGGACGAAAAACCCTCTCCCTAAAGTCTGTTTCCTTGGCTGAAGAATTTGACAGGAAAACTACCTTGAAATCTGATTTCCCAAGGACTGTTTAGCAGGTGCTACTTTTAGAAGCTCAGGAAAACTTTTTCTGTTTCACTTATAAAACAGACTCAATTATGAAATTGTGTGCTTATCATTCTGGTACAGTTTTGTTCCTTGGTATATTTGAGCCTGCAGTACAGGAATTCAGAAAGTGACCGGGTGGGACTGCAGGGAGAGGAAATTGTAAATGCCATTTCAGAGCACTGCCTGGCTTTCTAAATTGAGGGATGGAAGAAGAGGATTAAGTTTCTAATCTAATTGAATATCTTTGCCAGCAGTGCTTGAAAGCAATTCTAGGCAGATGCAAATTGCTTCCGTGTTTAAGGATTCTACAACCCTCCTCACATAATTACATTTAATACCCCTTGCTTAGTTAAAACTTTCCTCTTGATCATAAAGTAAATCATTCGAGCTGCTTCCTAAAGTTGCTGTCCTTTAATGGTCCTGATCTAGTTATCATTCCCTTAATTAATTTCCAAGCCAGTTTTTTGGCACATAAATTCTGTCCATGTGCTAATGTAATACCACTACAGTTGTGCATCGTGTAACAAAAGGATGCCTACTGAGAAGTGCATCATTTGATTGTTTGGCAAATTTGAGTATTGAATGTCATGGAGTACTGTTACACAAACCTATGGCTTACAACTCACTAGGGATGGCCTCTTGCAGTCAAGAGACCAAGTAAACACAAGATGTAGAAGGCTACCACCAACATAATTATGTAACTGTGTTACAGTAAGCTTTTTCTAGGCAGTGTTGTACTCTAGAACAATGATAAAAAATGATAGTAAATACATAGACCAGCAGTAGATCCACTATCAAGTAATATGCACTGCACATAATTTTCTTGCTATATTTCATCTGTGTGACACCACAGAAAGTCCCTCTGCAACAGTATCATCACAAACACACAATGTGGATTGCACTTCTCATGTCATCAGTACAATGGCTTTGATGTCAGCAGGCATTAGTTTTTCAACTCCCTTATAATTTTACATGGCTGCTGTTGTATAGATGTTCATTTTTCAGTGTATTAACTGTAGACCAGATGTTTAGCTCTTTTATGTATTTATCAAATAAAAGCTAGAACAAACCAAGTTATTTGGTGGACACTTTCCCCACTAGATTTTGCTCACGTCAATTGTTAGGAGCAAAATGAATCTGAAAGTACCACAATTTGTATGCATGACTTGACAGATGAAGTTAAGGAACACCTGCCAGGGCCAGTGTTGGGACTTAGTAGGTTAAGCTGTTGCCTGCAACCAGCATCCCAGATCAGTGCCAGTTTGAGGCCCATCTGCACCACTTCCATTCCAGCTCCCTACTAATGCACTTCAGAAAGCAGTAGATGATGGCTGAAGTGCTTGGATCCCTGTATTCATGTGTGAAACGCAGATGGACCTCCAGACTCCTAACTTCAGCCTGATCTGGACTCGGCCATTAGAGCATTTGGAGAGTGAACCAGAAGATGGAGGATGTCTCTTTTTTTCTTCCTCTCTCTCTGTCATTCTGCCTTTCAAATAAAATATTTTTAAAAAAAAAAAATTTGTAATTCGGGCCCGGCACGGTATCTAGTGGCTGAAGTCCTTGCCTTGCATATACTATATGGGCACCAGTTCATATCCCAGCTGCTCCACTTCCCATCTGGCTCCTTGTTTGTGGTCTGGGAAAAGCAGTCGAGGACAGCCCAGAGCCTTGGGACCCTGCACCTGTGTGGGAGACCTGAAAGAAGTTCCTGGCCCCTAGGTTCGGATCGGTGCAACTTGGGCTGTTGTGGCCATTTGAGGAGTGAACCAGCAGACAGAAGATCTCTTTGTATCTCCTGACCTCTGTAAATCTACCTTCCCAATAAAAATAAATCTTTTTTTTAAAAGTTCATAATTCACTTGAAAGACAGTTCTCAGAACTCTTATCACAAAACCAAATATGTATTTTAAGTGCACTTTAACTCCAAGAGAAATTATTGCATTGTTAAACTCTGTTCTTGTTCATATCAGCATCACAGTTTCGAACAGTCTACTTTCTTATTCTTGCATTGGCCCATGCATGGTTTTCTGTTACAAGCATAATTAGTTCCCACAGCAATCAAGGAATACAGAAAAGTAGAATTAGACACTTTCCATACCCTATTGTGTCTTTGATGTATTCATCAAATATTTAATGGACACTATGAGGCTGGATGGCAGAGACCAAAGAACATCGTGTAGGCAAAGTTCCTTTTTCCCCATGAAACCTTCATTGTCTTGATTTCCACAGGTACAGGACACCTCCTTTATCCTGTGTATCGTGGTGATACAGCCAGAAATACCTGTCAGACAGCTGAAAAACCTCAACACTGTCCCCAGCAGCAAGCTGCTGTACCATCGGCTGGATCTCCTGGGCCAGCCCAGTGCTTGCCTACACTTCAAACAACTTGCAACCCTAGGTAAAGCCCTTGCACTTCTCAGTTTCCCATGTGAGTTGAGTCCTGACAGCTCACCCTAAGTGTGTCTAACTCCAGTACAAACACCCCCATCCCCAATTTAAAAACAAAGTAAGGTGATGCATGCATGCGATGTCCAATAGATTGGAGATAACAGGTGTGAAAACCTGTTTGAAGTCTTGCTGGGGTCCAGTTGGTCAGCAGAAGCTGAGAGAAGGATTGTGAATGAGAGTAACTTATTTGGGATGGGCTCTCGGAAGAAACCAATAAGGAAGGAGAAGACAACAGGATAGGGAAGGGGGAGGGAAAGGCAAATTCACTTTCTGATGTTTTCTAACCCTGGCCTCATCCTGTAGGAGAACCCTGGGGTATAAATTACACCCCAGTTTGTCCAGACCTACTTTTATGTTGCTTTTATTTCTTTTCACCCTGCTGATCTTGAAGACCAGTGTCAGTAGCTTACAAACCATCCATAAAGAGAGCCAGGTCAAGTCCGCACGTGGGACACCCACATCTCTTATCAGAGTTTGGTACTCTGTGCTAGTCATCCAGCTCGCTGCTGGTATCCCTGGGTTGGCAGCAGATGATGGCCAAGGTGTACGAATGCCCTCCAGGTGGGAGTCTCCAGCCTGGCTCATCCCTAGTTATTACAAGCTTCTGGGAAATGAACCAGCAGATAGAAGAGCTCTCTGTGTGTCACTTCATGTTTCAAATAAACAAACCTTTAAAGAGTCACAGGTACATCCCATTAAAGGTAAGATCATGAGGAGAGTGACACTGAGGTGAGAGCAGGAGACGGAAATGATGAAAAGAATGGCAGGGATCTTTGTAGCACACCAACCATGTCCACCCTCAGGTCTGAAGCAGGACTCAGGAATATGGAAATCAAAGGAAGCAGAAGAAAACTTACATTTATTCTGTATTAGACGTCTGTATCAGATTCATACCTGAGTTGGCAAGTAGCAGAATAAGACATTCTAACACGGAAAGGAGAAAAGCCAAGATCTTACTTCTGTATCTCTGATCTGCCTTATGCCAAACTCATACAAGGAATATGCCATCTTGTCCATACAGAGGCATCACTAATCTACAGTCTGAAATGCTCCAAAACATACTCCGTTTCTGAGGTCAGTGTTGATCCCACATTCCATATCAGAGTGTCTGAGCTCGAAACCAGGATCCAGCTTTCTGCAAGTCAGCCCCCAGAAAGGATCTGGAGGACTCAGGGAAGTAACTTCCTGCCGCCCACATGGCAGACTTAATCTCTCAGTTCCTAGTTTCAACCTCAGACTCTGGGAAGCGAAAGAGAGAAAGGTGTGCTTTTTCTTCCCCTTTCTCTTTTTCTTTCCGCCCCCCCCCCCAATAAACCAATAATATGCTGTGTAAAATTACCATTAGATTGTGTATTACGCATATATGAAGCATAAATATATATGTTATGTGTAGCTTGGGTTTTATCCCAAAGGTATCTTCTTATGTATATACAAATATTATAGATTTTGAAAAATTCCAGAGTGCTTCTAGGACCAAGCATTTCAGAGAAGTGATTCTGAGCCTGAACACAGTATATTCACAGAGTGGAAAGCACACGCTATTCCATTATTGAAAATTGTTCAGAGAGTAAGAATTCTCACACAGCTGGCAAGCTCATGTCACCAGTCTCTGGGTTCCAGATGACACACTTGAGCTCAGATTCCTCCTTTAGATTCTGTCCTGCAAAATCCTGCCTGGACAAGAGCAGGCTGGACCAAGTGGCCTGTTCTGTGACACATGCCGGCAGTGTTGACAGCCTGGAGAGAACCAATAATGTTAATCCATTTGTTTGTTTTGATTTGGGCTTTGGGACTCTTGTTTGTTTTTGTGTAACAATCTACACTAAGAATTCCAGTTTTTAAGGAATACTTAGAGAATGTGTGTGTGACTCTTGAAGATCTCTGTGACCAAACTTGATACTACTGCCAGTGAAAATGAAATCCCGGTTTTGAAATTTGGGACACTGAAGTACAACAGCTCTCTTGATGAGAAGGAATCTCAAGCCCAGATTATCTTTATTTCCTTGGGGCAGTCCCTCATAGTTAGCATTAGTCAGTTTGTGAGTCATCAGCCACATGCAGCTGTTGCACACTGAAAATGTGACTGGGAGGTAAATAATTTTTATATTGCTATGTACTAAAATGGCAAATGTTTTAAATAGGTTGAATCTCATATATATATTATACATAAAATATATGTATATTTTATATATATATATACATATATATATAGAGAGAGAGCTTAACCTATTTCTATTTAAGATTTATTTTCTTTTTATTGGAAAGGCAGATATACAGAGAGGAGGAGAGACAGAGAGGAAGATGTTCCATCCGATGAATGATTCACTCCCCAGGTGGCCACATGGATGGAGCTGACCTGATCCGAAGCCAGGATCCAGGAGCTTCTTCCATGTCTCCCGCAAGGGTGCAGGGTCCCAAGGTTTTGGATCGTCCTCACCTGCTTTCCCAGGTCACAGGCAGGGAGCTGGATGGGAAGTGGAGCTGCCGGATTAGAACTGACACCCATATGGGATCCCAGCACCAGCAAGGTGAGAACTTCAGCTGCTAGGCTACCATACTGGGCCCTATTTCTATTTTTTTAATGTGGCTACTAGACAGTTTCAAGTTCCGTTTGTGGGTTGTGTTATATTTCAGATAAACAGTACTGCCTCATAGACATTACTTTGAAAGTGTACATTTAAGGCAAATGCTTGAAAAACCCTCATCTGATATGGTAGTGCCTAGCATCAATTCGTGCCCACCTCCTACCCAGCTTTGTGCTAATGTGCACGCTGGGATGCAGCGGGTGATGGCCTAAACACCTGGTTCCAATGAGGGAGACCCAAGTCACGGTCCAGGATCCTGGCTTCCACTTGGTACAGCTCTAGCTATTACAGTGTATCATCCCAACATTACTGATTTCCTCTGTGCTGCTCTGCTCTGCTCTTCCAAATTCAGGCTGTGCTCCCACTTGCTGTTCCTGGCACTTCCTTGCATGGAGGGACCACACAGACACATGAATCCACAGCAAGCACACTGCTAGACAGCCTCATCTTTTTCAAAAATCTGATTTTCTCTCCTTGATTATTTATTGTAAACATAATTGTACTCTCATAGAATACCCCCATGAAAATCATGGTACTTGAATGAGAAATCATACTCTCTGAAGCAACATTTGTTTATAAATGGTAGACTAGATAATTCTGAGTCATCCCACTCAACATAGTTGAAAATTCAGGCTGGAAACAACCTTGGGTTAAAATCTTCTTGAAATATAGGAACTGGGCCTAGCGCAGTGACCTAGCAGCTCGGGTCCTTGCCTTGGGTGCCCCAGGATCCCATATGGGCGCCGGTTCTGATCCCAGCAGCTCTACTTCCCATCCAGCTACCTGCTTGTGGCCTGGGAAAGCAGTCAAGGACGGCTCAATGCCTTGGGACCCTGCACCCACGTGGCAGACCCGGAGGAGGTTCCAGGTTCCTGGCTTCGGATCGGTGCAGCACTGGCCGTTGCACTCACTTGGGGAGTGAAACATCAGACGGAAGATCTTCTTCTCTGTCTCTCCTCCTCTCTGTATATCTGACTTTGTAATAAAAATAATAAATAAATCTTCAAAAAAAAAAAAGAAAAGAAATATAGGAACTAACAGGATCATAAGGAATGAGTGAGTCAAAATCTAGAAGAACTCAGAGGGTTGACATGTGCACATCCCAAACTGTAGTATCTTTGGATGACCCCTGTCTGTACTTTCTACTCCAACATCCTGCTAAAGGCGCCCATGGTTAACCATGTCACCCAGATAGGAGACACCCAGACTGAGTCTTGATTTTAATCTGGCCCAGCCCTAGGTGTTACAGGCACTTGGGATATGAACCAATAGGTGGGGGATTGATGTCTTATCTCTCCCCCTTTCAAATAAAATGATTTTTTTTTCAATTTTTAACAGAAAATAGCCAATTTTCCATCCAACTTTTGCAATACACATATTTACCAATCCAGAAGAAACAGCTCTGAAATTATACTGGCTTTGGGTAGCTCAGTAGAGCTAAGAAATGAAGCAAAAATAGTGCTGAGTACCCCAAAAGTAGGGACTGTAATATGGGAAACCACTTTCATTTACTCTCATCTCCTATACATACCTGCATTTAGTAAAGATCCTTTAAGACCATACCTTTGGGGTACAGGTGAATTGGAAGCAAACTATGCCTCATCGTGGGTATCCTGTCTCTGAGTGACTTAGGGAACTCCAGGCCCCGGATTAGCTGAAGGTGAGTAAGTCACAGTGTGCAGGGTTTGGGCCGGCCTGCCAGCTCCTTGTTGGTTTCCACCATCTCACCCTGCGTCATCACATCGTGTTGCACTTGACAGATGGAACAAGTCTCCTCTGGCAAAGGCAGTCCCATCCTTTTAGGCCCCAACCTATTCCAGCAGGTCACTTTACAGTACAGTGACAAACAGATTGCCAGGCTTACTCGATTCCCTAGGACAATCTGCAGAGCTATGTAAGACGTGTCTTGGGACTTTGTAGGGGGAAGAAAGGAGGAAAGTTATATCCATTGGCCTTTATTTGTCAGTCTTACACCCGTGGAGTCTTTTTTTTTTTTTTTTGCCCATGGAGTCTTAATTCCCATGTACTCTGGGATGGTTGCTGTGGTGTCATTTCATGCTGTCACCCAGCAGGGAGGCTCTGAGCCACTTGTGGGAATGGCTCAAGTACTTAATTCACTTGCTCCCGCAAGGGAGACTCCTAAGGAACTCCTAGCTACTGGCTTCTGCCTGGCCCTGCCGCTGCTACTGTGGGCTTTGGGAAGGGAGGAGCTAGTGGACGATTCTCTGTCTCCCTCTCTCCCTCTTTCTGCCTTTTTTGAAATGAATATGAATGTTTAAAAACAACAGCAGAAATAACCATTTTGCAAGAATTAAATAGGAAGCTAAGTGCAATCTTCCTCTTAGATATCCTCTTAGGTAAAGCCAAAAATTAAATATGTACACATAGCCACTTAATTTCTACAAACTTCAGTTTTGGTCCAGTGTGGCTGCCTCTGTCCCATCTTGCTTTCTTCTTAAATGTTCCTGCTCATGCAAGTCACTCCCATGATCTCTGAGTACTGGTTGCCAGCAGGACTCAACTCTACCTACTTCCTGTTGAGTAACTCATCGCTTTGACACATGTTAACACATTTAATACCACAATTCTGTAGAATGGTGCTAATTTCTTCTCCAGCCTTTCAGGTTTTGAAATAAAAACTATTAGCTAAGTGACAGCTTGCCCCAACATCCCACAGCTCTTGAGCAGTGGAGCCCAGAGTGTCTTGAGGGCCTCTTGTCCCAGGCTGATGGTGAGAGAGGACTGGACCTTCGCTGACCTGCATTCACAGGGCTGCGTCCTTGGTGCTGCACGTTAGGGACCATAAGCTTCCTGAAGGGAGCACCCTGGCCATTTCCCTTTTACACTGCTACCCATGGCCCTGGTCTCCCTTTCGACAGGGTGCAGCTACAGCCATGGCTGGCTTGTCAGAGCCAGAATGGCACCTTTGTCACGGCCTGAGGGGATGCCTGGGAGTTCTCAGGCTGGCTTTGTCTCCTTCTCTTTCAGAGAGCCCAACTGTCATGCTGGCTGCCGGCAGCTTCTCTTCCCCCTACGAGCACCTCAGCCAGCCCGAGACAAAGCGCATGGTGGAGCATTACACAGCCTATCTCAGCGACAACACCCGCCTCATTGCCAACCCAGGCCTCAAAGTGAGTGCTACAGCTGGGCCTCTCAACTAGAGAGCCCCAAGCGAAGGGCGTGTGGCCAAGGGCAGACTGCTCAGCCCTGGCCCCTCTGATGGGTTAGGAAGCCCTGGTGGGGGGAATCACACGAAGGTTCTTTGAGGCCTCAGATAACACCATGGAGGGAGGAGGAGGTAGGGGACAGGCGCAGGGTCAGGGGTGGTATGGTTGAGAGACGGGTAGAACTTTCCCAGGCAAAAGAGGTGCAGTGATCCTGCTGTCGGTTAAGATCGACACCATCCAATCAGACCGGAGGGCATATTTCTGAGTGCATCTGAGTAAAATTTTTCATCTTCAACTCAGAAAGATGAACAGTTAAGTCATCACACATGCACTGACTGTATTTCTGCAAGCGTTTGTTTTCACCAAGTTTGGCCACATCCATCTGCTGCGAAAAGATTTTTAAGAAGTAATTGGGTTTGGCCTCTCTGTGAGAGAGCCTGAGGAGGCCTTGCCAGCAGCTGGTTGTCTTTTCATGTGAGTTTTAAAGGATCCCTGCTATGTCTCCCTTTGTTTCCCAGTTCTCTGTCAGAAATGAAGTAATGGCTACCAGCCACGTCACAGATGAATGGATGACACAAATGGAAATGAGCAGCCTGAACACTTACATTGTCCGCCGTTACATAGCAACGCCCAATGGCGTCCTCAGAATTTATCCTGGTTCCCTCATGGACAAAGCATTTGATCCCACTAGGAGACAATGGTGAGTTTTAGGGGCATCCATTATCAAAGATTCCCTCCAATCCTGGAGAGACACGATAAGTACATACAGCAAAGCAACTTCAGGCAAGCACATGAAAGAATATACTTTCATGGTACTAAAAACTGTATTTGAATAATTTTGTTTTCACTGTAGCATTAGCAATAGGCTTGTTGGTTTTATGTGCGTACATGTTTCATCTCTTCATTAAAAGTTTGAGACTGAGATGTTTTCTGCTTAGCCGTTTTGATTCCTAGTGGTTTGTTTGATTCCTACCTTATGCACATTGTAACCACAATGGATGTACTTCCTGTAACTACCTGTGATGATGGCATCAAATTCCAGTTTGTGTATGACCTGGGAGAAAGAAATAAAGCACACAAATTCAAACCATTCTTGTATTTCTCAGACTTAGTGTTACCCTGATTTTTCAAAGCAAAAAGCTGCTTAGGTTTTATGTCATGGAGCCAGTGTGCCCAAAAGAGCAGAGTCCTGAATCAGAAGTTATAGCAACCGAGTCATTCCTGAGTCAGCTGCTCCCCCACTCTTAACAATCCAGGGTATACTTGTGGGTCCCAAAATACATGTGTTTCCACTTTATTTATTCATTCTCTTTTTTAAGCTCTGTATTGTAATCATTTTGAAAAGAGACACTCTCAGATTCCCTTGGACTCTTGCATTGATGCTAGTCCAATAGAAAAGATAGGAATCCTTTGAATTTTAATGTAACATGAGCACAACTTTATAAAAACATTTTTTTTTTCAAATCACAAGCTCACTTCTCTTTGAAATTTAGCATAGTCATTCATACCACAGAGTAACTTGACTATCTTTTTGAACTCCTCTAGGTACCTCCATGCAGTGGCTAACCCAGGGTTGATATCTTTGACTGGTCCTTACTTAGACGTTGGAGGTGCTGGCTATGTTGTGACCATCAGTCATACAATTCATTCATCCAGGTAATAGTTCCACTTTTTTTTTAAGTTATTTCTTAAATGATCAAATTTTGAACAATTGGAATGGAATAGTAAACACCAAGGATCATGCCCTTTGAGACGAAGCTGGCTGTGTTGGGCACATCTAGCTGACACCTTAGATTTCCAGAGCTTCCTCCTGACATCTGTAAAATGGGGTGCTACATTATACAGCTAATGTGGAAGTCGGTGAATGACAGATTCTGGACCTTGGGCATGGCAGCCGTGATGATGTTTATGAAGAAGAAAGAAAAGGATACTAGATTCCGTGGAGGCATCTGTAGAAACACCAATTTTAAGTTGATAAAAGAAATAACGGAGCCTGCCAGTCATACTGTCACACATGAGTTTGTTGCTCCCTGTGATTAAGTCTAACTCGGTAGAGTTTAGAGTTGTTTGGTGTTTGCTTTTTTTTTAATTTGTCCTTGAAGCTGGTTTTTTAAATATAAAATGGCTTATTTTTAATGGATTTTAACAAAATGCTAGAAAGTGTCAGTGTCACTGCAGAGGTATTGGAGTGTCTTATTTCCTGCTTTTCAGGATTCTGTATTTATCTGTAAATGTCAGGAAATGTTGAGCAAAGAAGTGAGTTGTGTAGGTTGTTCTAATCCCTTCATTGTACAAGTCACTCTTTTTCCCTAGCAACCAAGGAAAACCATGTTCTGACTGGTGCCTGTAATGGTGCCTTAACATATATATGAAATTTATTTTCTTCTTGAACTCTGAGCTCTTCACTGGCGCACATTATATTGCAAATGATTCATATTCAGAATTCTTCTAATTCACATTCATGGGGACCAAGAATTGGGAAGCAGTATGATGTGTAATTTCATTATCAAAGCCTATGTCTGTGTGACATAGCAGGGCCCTGCAGCCAGCCACCTATCACTTTCCTTTGCATGGCCTGTGTCTTTTGGACTCTGGTGGCTGCTCTCATAATGTAGAATGTCACACATACACAGTGAACACTTCCAACAGCTCCCTCAGTGTTTTCATTAACAGGCCATCTGGAAAGGCACCTTACTCATGTTTGAGAGGCAAAACGTGTCGGCCCACCCGTGTATGTTAGTCTAGTTCCAGAAAAGTAAACAATGGGTATTTGAGAGGGCAATGGTCACTCACCTGTTCTTTGATCACAATGAAATGGACCAGACCTGGATTCTTAGTGGAAAAATAACAATTCAGGTGTCTCTTAATCCTGAGGTATACCTCAAACCCCTTACCTGGCAACTCCTCTTCAAGAGCTGTCTTTATTTCAAGCGGGCCAGGCCAGAGCAGCGCTAGATTTCTATTTTCTATTTCTTTTTTTGATCTGTTTTTTTGGATGGGTGAAACATTTTATTTCAGATGCTTACAAATCCTTGTAGTATCACTCTAAATGATGTATGGTGGGCAGCTTTCAAGCTAGAAAAATCTGGGTTCAAAGCTCTTATTTGGTTGCTTTTATTTTGTGGGTTTAACCTGCACAAGTTTACCTGTGCAAGTTTAACGAGGAAATAGAAGCGGTATTTAGTCTCTCCAGATTCTATCTCGTAAGTTTCTCCATGAATATGTATTCCCCAGAATAGCTGTGTGCTCTTGGGCCTGATCAATATGCAGTCCCACAGACCTGGTCATTCTCAGCTGAATGCAACTGTACCATTTAAGTGTGTGTACGTTTCATTGCACACAGGTTTGAATGCAAGTCAGCCACCTCTTCAGGTGTGCGGTGAAACTGACTGTGACTTCGGTGCTATTCCGTTGATAGGACTTCCAAGAAATCCTTTAGACAAATCACTTCTAGTGATTTTGGCATCATGTGTCAGCCTGAGGAGCCCACCTCCTCTAAAATGTGAGCCCACTGCAGGAAATGTAGTTAGTTGTCTGACATTAACGAAATTATGTTTGGCCTGTTTCCTGACCTAGGACAGAAAGATTAAGAATCTACCTCCAATGCTTAGGTTGAGGGTTAAATTAAATAATATGTGTAACACCTTTGTAGCATTGCCTGGAACGTGGTAAAGCCTTAATAGACATGAAAAACTTTCATTATTATGTTCCATGACTTCCTTAAGCCTCAAGTTGAACTGAGAGCCTCTTGTAATGCTCACATAGAACTGGTATGTAAGAATTACCTATGATGCTTGTAATATGGTTGATGCTGCAATTGATCATGTTGGGTCCCAAACACATGGCAGTTGTTTTATTGTCATGCTATTTGTGCTTTAGACATCCAGAACTTTAGCAGTGCGGAGAAAAAGCTTAAGCTACTAGCCAGCTTGTCATGAAGCACTCCGATTCACCTTTGGTTTTCAGTAGTAATTTGGCTGAAAGTGATGGAAGGATTTTCTAATCAACACTCACTTTCAGTGATTGCTAGCAGTTCTGCTGTGGTTCCTTCATGAGCATGTTAGCCTGAGACTGTTTCTTAGAGAATGGTAACACTACCAGAGATGAAGTACTGCCATTGGTAAAGGACTAGTCAGACATGTCTTTGGCAGTGAAGTTTCTCACTGAAGTATTGCAAACAGCCTGCTCTGTTCTACTTAGAAATGTAGGTTTGGCTTGACTTTTTTTCTGTGACACTCTGAGTTGCTATGGCAACAGTATGCCTATCTGAAATGCAGGTAAAAATATGAATGCCAGACTTAGATGGACAATATGCATGCTGTGACTTCATTGTGTTGATCTGTTAGAGCAGACAGCAGTTATACCAGGGCAGGATGGGTAGTTCAGAAATAAAACTACCCTCTCCCAGAACACTCAAGTTACTTTTGTACTGAAACAAGCTGTAATATTATAAAAAAAAAAGCCAGATTTGGTACTAATCTCTGTGCCATCAGTAATAAGTGATTGTGAGCCATTTAACCATTCTAACCTTCATTTTTTTCTGATTTCTGAAAGTGAGAACTGTGATTCCTTCCTGGTTTCTTTACAGGAAAAGCAGTTGTGTTAATAGCTTAATAACTCCTGAGTGTCTTGCAGAGCTCAGAAGGCAGTATAACTTCAAGTTAAGAATACTTGCTTTGGAATTGCAGTCACTGCTTTTAAAACCCTTCTTCCACTAAGTAGTCATTGTGTGACCTTGGCAAGCATCAGTTTTCTTGAGATAATTATACCTTATAAGATTATTATGAGAAATAATACTTTATTTTCTTTTTGGTACTTTCTTTACAAAGGAATAGGTGGGTTGATGAGGGTAAATGATGGGTATATAACTCATGCTAGATAAACGCTGTAATTTCTCAAGTCATAAGAATATAGAAATTGGTTAGCCTATGACCTTCCAATTACCCATGGATATAGATGAAAAAGAATAAATATTCCAAGTGGAACATCCAGCATTTTCTGATATGCCAGGAAATTTAAATTCATTCTCAATCCAGGCAAAAAGGCCTAACTTCACTGTTTAGTGGTCTTCATAGTGTTTCTTGTACGTTTATTAAGCAGCTGGATAAGCAATGTATCTTATTTAATCTCAATTATAGCTTCCTAAAGTGTGTACCATTACTGTCCCCACATTTAGGTGAGAAAACTAAGGCTTTAAAAGGTTAGCTAGCATCCCAGAATCACACTGAGCTCTGTAAGGCCAAGATTTGACTTTAGATCTGCTTCCTTCTAGAAAGTTAGCTCCAAGTTTTACTGTCCAACTTTCTCTTGCTTTGTTCTCCTAATGAGGTAGCATTGTAGAATGGAGAAAGCCATGGCCCATAAGACAAGAGTCTTATTCTAGACTGTGAGCTATGCTTGGAGTCAAGTCAACTTTAATGTTGTGCAAAGAAAACTGGACTGAACATTATTCCTACTTAGTTTTGTGTGACTTGGCACCAGTCAGTTAACTTGCACAAAGTATCACTTTTCTTCTCTGCAAAATGAGGGAAATAAACAGGAGGGTTACTCAGGATTCTTTTCTAGAGATTTTTTTTAATAACCATAGTACCTATACATAATACCTTCCAGCGTGTACCTTTGCACCCGTAAGTTTTTCCTCAAGAAATCTCCATATGACGTTAAATTACTGAGTTTTTTTTTAAGCATAGAAAGTGGAGAGGAAGAATGGGGATGTATTTCTGGTATCATACAATGTCCCCGTGACTGAATATTTCTTTAAATAAGCCATGCCTCTTGTTCTTATTGGTCTTTTTTACATAAAGTACACAGATGTCTTCTGGACACACTGTGGCTGTGATGGGCATCGACTTCACGCTGAGATATTTCTACAAGGTTCTCATGGACCTGTTACCAGTTTGCAACCAAGACGGCGGCAATAAAATAAGGTAAGTCTCTTAGAGACATCATTTCCTATGCCAGCTGCCAAGTAGATATCAGTGTCCATAGCTGAGTGGTAACCACACAATATTTATGGTCGGAACCATAAATTGAGTTCATGGCCTATGTGTTCTATTAACAAAGAGTTTGCTCTTTTTGTTTTTTTCCTTCTTTCCTTTTTCTAAGATGCGTGTTTATGATTTTTTTTTTTAGACACATAGACTCAGTATTTGACAAGAGTAACTGGCAGAGAATGCCCCAAAAGCTCTTATTTCTCTAGAAGTCAGTAATTAGAGGTTTCCCATGTCTTTGGTACTAGAAAGACCAGAGGGTACTCTGGGTAGAACTTTTGATGTTAACTTAGTCATTAAACCAAAGTCTTTGTGAAATTTTCGGCTGCTTGGGCTGCTGCTTTTACATTTCCCCAGAATGAGGCTCATGGAACTAAAAGTCTTTGCCCCCTGAATTTCAAAAGAGCATGTCTGATCAAAGCAAGAGCATTCCCTTGAGTTAATGCAGGCTGCTTTTAAAAATGGCTTTCGCCGTTCAGTCTCATGGCCCACGTTTCATGTCACCACTGAATTTCACATTGGCTCTTATTGGGGGAAATGCAGGATTCCTGCAAGCTGGTGTGACTAATGTACAGTAAAACGAAACAAAATCCAGTCTTGATTAAAGCAGTTCTGGCTTTACTTATGCATTGTTTCCATCAAATACATTTTTATATAACCCCTTAAATGTCGTGGTTTGTATATGTTTGTCACTAAAAGAAGTTATAAAAGCTTTGCTTGGTCCTGGCGGCGTGGCCTAGCGGCTAAAGTCCTCACCTTGAACGCCCCGGGATCCCATATGGGCGCCGGTTCTAATCCCGGCAGCTCCACTTCCCATCCAGCTCCCTGCTTGTGGCCTGGGAAAGCAGTCGAGGACGGCCCAAAGCCTTGGGACCCAAAGCCTTGGGACCTGCACCTGTGTGGGAGACCCGGAAGAGGTTCCTGGTTCCCGGCATCGGATTGGTGCGCACCGGCCCGTTGCGGCTCACTTGGGGAGTAAATCATCAGATGGAAGATCTTCCTCTCTGTCTCTCCTCTCTGTATATCCGGTTTTCCAATAATAATAAAATCTTTTAAAAAAAAAAAAGTTTTGCTTGTAAGTACCCTCAGGGTCTCCCTTGCCTGAAAAAAGAACGAACTTCCCACGTTTACCTCCTTGCAAAGATCTTTAAGTCCGTCTTACTTAACACTGAGTAAGCATAGCATCTGTGGAACGCATGGATGACTTCAAAGTCAAGTGCAACTCTCATCTTCACCTATATCCCAGCTGTGCTACCATACCAAGTATAATACACTTGTCTGCCTTCCTTTGCTTTTCAATGATTGTTCATGGAGAAGAAGTAATTACCGTACACTTCAGAGATAGCCAGATGAATGTCCCATGAGGCCATAAGAAGCAGCTAACCTGAATGAGAGCCATCTTTTGTTTTGATACAGGTGCTTTATAATGGAGGACAGGGGTTATCTGGTGGCACATCCAACTCTCATTGACCCCAAGGGACACGCACCTGTGGAACAGCAGCACATCACTCACAAGGTATTTGTCATAACACTGATGCGTGCAGTTCTTCAACAGCCCGCAACTTATTATATGACATGTATCTTCTGTTTGGCCCTATTAGGAGCCCCTGGTAGCAAATGATATCTTGAACCATCCCAATTTTGTGAAGAAAAACCTGTGCAACAGCTTCAGTGACAGAACCGTTCAGAGGTTTTATAAATTCAATACCAGCCTTGTGGTGAGTTAATTCCAGAACATTCTCTTGCATGCGAAATGGAGTAATGGTTAAAGCCTAAATATCAGTCTGGCTCCCAATTTGACAGTGGTGGAAAGAAAGCCCAGAGTAGAGAAGTGAATGTTTTAAGGTGTCACACTTGGTGTTTTGTTTGGGTTCTGTTTGTAGAAAGTCTCGCTCGATCTAAGTCCTTTGAAATTGCTGCTGAAGTCTGTTCCCACACTCTTGTGTAAATATGTGTGGCACCATGTGCTCCTCTCTTCCTGTCTTCGAGAGATCACTCAGACTCCTTACATTCCCAAGGTCAAGTTCAGGCCATTCTGGGTCATCTGCCTTCTAGATGGGAACTTTCATTTAAATCATCCAAAAATAATTTTGGTTTTCATATTTTTTTTCTTTAGCTTGGAATGTTCTGTATAATACAAGTGGCTGCAGATTAACTTGGTTTAACTTCAGAGAGAACAAAAATGGAAAATGACACAACTAGCGTTCAGAAAATTATTCATGGGAAATCTTTTATTTAAAATAGACATTTTTCAGTCATTAAAAGTGTGATTAAAATTAATTTTAAAATTAACCTAATTACCTAGGATGCAGACTGCAATTGTGCAGTGACAGAATATTTTTTTAGAAGTGATCATATTAATAGAAGCATGTGTTCAGAGGAAAAGCATTCAGTGATACCCTGTTCAGACCTTATGCCATCTTTTTTTTTTTTTTTTTTTTAAAGATTTATTCATTTTATTACAGCCAGATATACACAGAGGAGGAGAGACAGAGAGGAAGATCTTCCATCCGATGATTCACTCCCCAAGTGAGCCGCAACGGGCCGATGCGCGCCGATCCGATGCCGGGAACCTGGAACCTCTTCCGGGTCTCCCACGTGGGTGCAGTGTCCCAATGCATTGGGCCGTCCTCGACTGCTTTCCCAGGCCACAAGCAGGGAGCTGGATGGGAAGTGGAGCTGCCGGGATTAGAACCGGCGCCCATATGGGATCCCGGGGCGTTCAAGGCGAGGACTTTAGCCGCTAGGCCACGCCGCCGGGCCCAGACCTTATGCCATCGTGAGCAATATCTATTTAAGAGGAATGTTTGGGTGTGGCCAGGTGAGGTTGTCTGATGAAAGTCTGACTTACTCTCTCATCATCTGTACAGTGGTTTCTGGAGACTTCAGTAGACATAGCCAGGATACTCAGCTAGAAACTTTTCAGAAAGGCAAATTGTAACTGGATATGAATTAGCCCAAGTTAGCCCAAAATGGAATTGGAGGGTCTCCTCAGTGTTGGCACCAATAGGAAGATATGGCTGTGTTACTGCTTATATGCTGGCAGCGGGAAATTCATCTAAACTTCTGAGAACCTGCTCAGTGCCTTGATCACCAGAATGAGGCTCCTCATCATCATCATGCATACATAAGGAATGAAGGGCAAGAGAAGGATATGTTGAAGTAACGTGCCTGGTACATCATACATTCTGCATCCTTGCAGAAAAATGATCACCCACAGCTCTAATAGCACTTTTGAATCTTTGATTCTCTATTATAGTAGGCAATTCAAGAAACTAGGTTTCATATTTCCCCATTATAGAATGAAGAAAAGGGATACTTGCTGTCACTGAGTGGTTCAAATTTGCCGGAAGCCAGAATCTGGACTTTTAGATCACCTTATTCTGAATAGGCAAAAGACATATATCTCCAAAGAGAGGAATATGTATGTTTTGTGGTTAATTTGGTTTGCCTTTGAATCAACTGTGAGCTACCCTGTACCTGAAAATTGTCTTGCTTCTTCAGATTTCAATTTTATACATATTGTTAAAGTATAGATTATAAAAATTTATATTTGCATAGGCATGGACAAAGAACATGTGATGCATGTCTAGCACAATTGGTAAGCGGGAATTCTCTCTCATCGATTAGATGATGAGTGGTTTTTACATTCTAGATTTTTAGCAGTGCCTCTATATTACTTTTGCAATCAGAATAAAGTTTTATTTTTAAGCTATTTTCAGCAAGCAGTTGAATTGATGCCACCACGGTAGGACTGAGGCTTTGCCTTCCTGTCTGTCACATCTGACACTTGGTTGTTTTGTAGGGGGATTTGACGAACCTTGTGCATGGCAGCCACTGTTCTAAATACAGGCTGGCGAGGATCCCAGGAACCAACGCATTTGTGGGCATTGTCAACGAGACGTGTGACTCTCTTGCCTTCTGTGCCTGTAGCATGGTAGACCGACTCTGTCTCAACTGTCATAGGTAAAAATGTGATGAGGCCTAGTGTCTGTTTGCCACACTGTCAAATGTTGTCATGGGTGCCAAGCATTTTCAAGTGGCATCTGCAGATAGGACAGAAGAGGATGATGTGTGTCCCGAGGAAGGAGGAAGTCCCAGTCACTTGGGGCTTTGTGGTTTACAGCATCCTTGTCCAACATAGATTAAAGGCAGCAGTGTCAAATGTTGCTGTAACTTCTTTCTTACTGCTCTTCTTTATTTTTCTTGTCCAGTGCATATATAATATTCGGTTTGCCATTGGCCTTCAGCATAATAACTTTCTTTTGACTTTTCAGAATGGAGCAGAATGAATGTGAATGTCCTTGTGAGTGCCCCCTAGAGGTCAACGAGTGTACTGGGAATCTCACCAATGCAGAGAACCGGTAAGCACACGCACACACACCTGCACACCTTTATGCAATACCATACACACATTTATCCAATGTCATGGGGTCTTTTGTAAATTTTTTAGGTTGGAATGGATGAAAATAATTTGTTCTAATGTGGAACTCCCCAGTGAGGCAGATATTAGGCTCCAGAACCTTAAAATGACATCTGCTTTGAAGTTTAAATCCAAATGCTGTGAAAGTGTTAAGAATGTATATGCTACATAAAAAAAGAAATGAGATTGTTGGAAACATTACTAATTGCCTACTGTGTGATGGATACTTTTTATGCACAATAAGTCAGTTATTTAATTACACCTGTAATAAATATTCAGACACTTCTCATACACTTCTCATGTGTACTTATACATACAATACCATCATTCATATTAGTGGCAAATTTTAAGACCAAATAGCTTAGGACAAGTCCTCTTCTAGAGATTAGCAGTGTCATGTAGATGTGTTTACAAATATAGATGTGTTTAGGCATTAAAAAATGTCTAAAAAGACATTGTTGAACTGTTAACAGTGAGAACCAGCATAGCAACTTAATCCTCCATCTGTGGTGCTGGTATCCCATATGGGTGCCAGTTCAAATCTGGGCTGCTCCACTTCCTATCCAGCTCCCTTCTTACAGACTGGGAATGCAGAGGAGGATAACTCAAGCCTTGGGCCCCTGCACCCATGGGGGAGACCCAGATGAAGCTCCTGGCTTTGGACCACCCCAGTTCTGGATGTTGTACCCATTTTTGGAGCACATGAAAGATCTCTGTGTCTCTTCTTCTGTCACTGTAACACTGCCTTTCAAATAAAAATAAATCTTAAAAAAAAAAAAAAACTATTACCAATGGTTATCCCAGGAAGATTAGGTGTAAGATGCTTAACAAGGGAGATAATATGTTTGATATTCTTCATTCTGGCTTGGTTGGATGATTATGACTTCCTGTTTCTAAAACACACATCCTCTGTTTTTAGGATTTATTTATTTGAAAGGCAGAGTGGGGGAGACAAATCTTTCCACCCGCGGACTCACTCCCTAACTGGCCACAGCCAGGAGCCAGAGCCTCCTGCCAGTTTTCTCACATGGGTGCAGGGGCCTGAGCATTTGGGGTCCTCTGCTGCTGCTTTCCCAAGCACAGTAACAGGGAGCTAGATCAGAAGTAGAGCAGCCAGAACTCAAACCAGCACCCATGTCGGATGCCAGCGCCAGCTGTGGTAGCTTTATCCACTGTGTCTCAATGCTGGTTCCTAATATGCGTGTTATTTCTGTTGTGTATAAAGAGGAATAAGTTAAAGTTCGGAGTAACTATGTAATAGCTCTAAGAATATACACAGTGAAAATGCCAGGATTCAGATCACTGTCAGGGATCAGGGATGTGATGAAAATGTGAGTGGTGTTAGTCCTGACCTCAGACTTTATTTCTGCCCAGAAACCCAAGCTGCGAGGTCCACCAGGAGCCAGTGACATATATAGCCATTGACCCTGGCCTGCAAGATGCCCTTCACCAATGTGTCAACAGCAGGTGCAGTCAGAGGATGGAGAGTGGGTAAGCGAAACCTTTTTTTTTTTTCTTTGAATTTATTTATTATTTTTAATTCATTAATTACATTATATTATGTGACACAGTTTCATGGGTACTTGGATTCTCCCCACCCCTCCCCAAACCTTCCCACCATGGTGGGTTCCTCCACCTTGTTGCATAACCACAGTTCAAGTTCAGTTGAGATTCCCCCATTACAAGCATATACCAAACATAGAGTCCAGCATCTTATTGTCCAGTCAAGTTCAGGAATCGTGGTCGTTAGCCTCATTGAACTTTTCCAGCTGCTATTAAATATTCTTGTTCTTCATGTTTATAAAGGCATATCAACTTTTCATATCTCAAACTGATTTCCAGAAACCTTATCTCCGTCAAATCACAGTTGCACAATTCCTGCTTGTGAGAATTATTTGGCATGTGTACTGTATGTTGGCAGCCTTGTTTGTAAATCAGAAAGTTTTTCTTGGAATTAAATAAGTGTGAGGAGGGACAGCACTGTAGCACAGTGGGTTCAACCACTATGTTCAACGCCAGTATCCCATGTGAATGGCAGTTTGAGTCCCAGGTGTACAAATTCTGATTCAGCTCTTTGTTCATGTTCCTAGGAAAGCAACAGCAAATGGCCCAATACTAGGACCCCTGTCTCCCACATGGGAAACCCAAATGAAGCTCCGGGCTTCTGCCTGGCTCAGCCTTGGTGGTTACAGCCAATGTGGAATGAACCAGCAGTTGACATTTTTCTGGATTTGTGCCCATCTCTCTGTCACTCTGCCTTTCAAATAAATAAATACTTAAATTAAAAAGAATAAAGAGACATGGCAAAACAGTATAAGAAGCAGGGCAAGGAAACAAGAGCTCACGGCCTGCAGATACCTCAAATTGTGTAACGTTCTTGCCTCACATGGATTCTGAAAACTGAAAATAACTGGCCCCTGTGTCCTCTGCTCCTCCTTCAGCTGCTTTGGACCACACGTGGTACAAATAGTGGCTATGGGGAACTGTAACAGGGAGACGTGGTTAGTTTTACCTTTCAAATAAGATGAAAATAAAAATATTTTTAAGTTGAGAAATTGGCGGTAAGGAAATCTGAGTAATTAGCATGGAATTCTCAGACCTACATGACTATGACAATTCTTTCCTTTTATTTATTTATTTTTTTTAAATGAACACACTCTTGGGTAAGATGAAGCCAAAAATCTAACAAACTTGGGGCCATTTCTGTTTGGTCTTTTAAGATGATTTTGAATAATCCTGCTTTAGTCTGTGATGAGCGTACCATAATTTAACTCACAGAGAGCAGCTGGATGTTGATTTGCAAGTTGTTGAAAGGCATCGCAGAGCTGTCTCCTGGCAGACCTGTGCTGTTCTCTTATTAAAGTAAAGGAGCAGGAGCGCTGTGTGCCATCATCTATGCTTGTGTGCGTTCCCTGCCCCGCTGCCTTCTAGGCACCAATGACTGACTTTCTGGCAGGGACTGCTTCGGTGTGCTGGACTGTGAATGGTGCATGGTGGGCAGCGATGGAAAAACTCACTTGGACAAATCCTACTGTGCACCCCAGAAGGAATGCTTCGGTGGCATCGTGGGAGCAAAAAGTCCCTATGTCGATGACATGGGAGCAATAGGTATGTTTCTTGGAAACCCAGAATAATTAAATTCAGGAATACACGTGTTCCTGCCTGTAGGCTAAGACAGAAATCTGAAAATCATCCTCTACCCGACTTCCTGGATTGTTCCACCAGTAGTCTTTAGTCACAAAGGCCAAGGCAGATAATTCCCTTCAGGGACGTCTAGATGCTCCGTGCAGAATGAGTGAGCAGCCATCTGTCCTGCCAGCGTTTTACAGGCCTGGAATTCATTCCCATAAAGCCTGTTCTAAGAAAGACTGAACCTCATTTCCGCATGGCTGAGCTCCAGGGTCTGCTTGAATGCGAGACCCAGCTGTCAGAAGCACAGGACCAGTGACATGCATAGTGACTACTGCCATCTATTTGTACCAAAACCTTGCCTCCCAACTTCTGCAAGGTAGAAGTCTTAAGAACGTCTGTGTTTTGGGGTCAACAGATCAACAGGAGAACCCCTGAGATCAGGTTCTAAGATCTTAAAATACTGACCCAAGAGACTAGCCTTCACTTGAATTGTGGGTTTTTTGTTTGTTTGTCTCATTGTGCATCTGGAATTAGCGCCAAGTCCTAACTCTGAGTTGGCTTGTGAGTCAAAAAGTCAAACTTTGAGGTAATGGAGATGCTACTTGACTTACAATGGGATTATAAATCCATCATAAGTTTAAAAATACCTTAATCAAAAAGGGCCACCAAACCTCCCAATCACCTTAGCTTAGGAACAGCCCACTGGAGTGGGAGTGGCTTTTTCTTGTGCCCAACGGGCCAGCAGGAAACTCCACTCATGGCTACTATCCAGCATTGTGAAACAGGGTGCTACACATGCTGCTAGCCCAGGAAAGGAGTCGCCATGCGAAACTACAAGTGTGGTTTCTCTCAGATGTGTATTGTGTTTATACCATCAGAAGTCAATGGGGGCCCGGCGGCGTGGCCTAGCGGCTAAAGTCCTCGCCTTGAACGCCCCGGGATCCCATATGGGCGCCGGTTCTAATCCCGGCAGCTCCACTTCCCATCCAGCTCCCTGCTTGTGGCCTGGGAAAGCAGTCGAGGACGGCCCAATGCATTGGGACACTGCACCCGCGTGGGAGACCTGGAAGAGGTTCCTGGTTCCCGGCATCGGATTGGTGCGCACCAGCCCGTTGCGGCTCACTTGGGGAGTGAATCATCGGATGGAAGATCTTCCTCTCTGTCTCTCCTCCTCTCTGTATATCCGGCTTTCCAATAATAATAAAATCTTTAAAAAAAAAAAAAAAAAAGAAGTCAATGTTGTTTGTGTGTCTTTGCCAAACCCCTTCCCACAGTACGCCTTCTGGTCTCTGCCCAGTTTCCATCCCCACCTCCACTCGTGCTTAAGGAATCTGGCCAAGCAATCTCTGCTTATTTGCTTTCCTGCAGGTGATGAGGTGATCACATTAAACATGATCAAGAGTGCCCCCGTGGGGCCCGTGGCCGGAGGGATCATGGGCTGCATCATGGTGCTGGTCCTTGCTGTTTATGCCTACCGTCACCAGATCCATCGCCGCAGTCACCAACACATGTCTCCTCTTGCTGCCCAAGGTGAGCTCACTATTAGTCCCAGAACACCTCCTGGTAGGTAGCAGCCTCCTTTGGGTTGCTTTAAGGCCGGAAGTACAGTGGCCAATTCAGTAAGCCCATAAGGAGTTATTAGAATGATGCTGCATGTTCTGTTTCCATGGTGTTATTTTGCAAGTCCCCAAAACCTGCTTTCTTCTTTAGTTGTCTTCACTCTAGAAACTACATTTTGACTACCCAGGAAAGCCTTGGGTTCTCCCGCTTGTCAGCATTAGCTCACTGTAGCCTGCCTCTGCAGTGAGCCAGGATCAGGGGCTAGGACACTAAAGACCAGTTTTGCTTGTCAAATGTGCTACCCTAGTCATTGCCAAAAAACAGGCAAATCAAAGGTATCCCAGATCATTTATTGTTGGCAAGAATAGGAGTCTGTGTGAAGGGACACTTTTGAATAATCACAGCTTTTAAGGCAGGCTAGGTCATGGAGGCCAAATAGAAGCTGGTCATGAACCTGTGATTGTGGCCACATTACCAGAAGCCCGGAGTGTAAGCATTGATTTGTTGTTAGGGAGCAGAACTGTCCCGTGACTGTGCCTTCCTCCTTAAAGCCCCAGGCGTGTGTTAGGCTGACCTTCATGGAGGTGGAGTTGATTCCGTCTTCCTCCTAGCTGCTTAGTACCCCCTCTCAGCAGTGCTGGCAGGTGGATGTTGGCATGTTGCAGCATGAGCTGCAGTCCTGAAGCGGCCATCATTGGGTACTATTGCCTGGTTTCACAACAAGGCTGAACACTGTCCCCTTGGTAAGATTTGACTGCACTGCAGGTGACTGTAATCCGGGCCTCTACAGGCTTTCGTGAAGTATTTTGTGAGCAAAAGCAGTCACGGGATTAGACCCATTTTCTCCCATTCCAAATACCTTTTTTTTTTTTTTTAAGTAAGATTGAAGCATCCGTTGACCACCCTCCCCCTCAGCTTCTTTGTTCCTCTTCCTTCAGAATTCAGTTTCAGGTGCCTCTCTTGATTATTCACTCTTGTTCTCCTTTTGATTCCTGCATCCTCCTTTAAAAAAAAAAAAATGGAGCATCACTTCAGCCTGTTCCAAGATAGGATTTGTTCTTGATGGAATGCTGTCACCCAGCCATCAGACGAGCACTCAGCAGGGTATTAAAGCGGTGATTTTGTTTGATTAAATAGTCATGTTTCTCTCTTTTTAATGATGGGTAGAAATGTCAGTGCGTATGTCCAACCTGGAGAATGACAGAGATGAAAGGGACGACGACAGCCACGAAGACAGAGGCATCAGTGAGTATTCAGCTGCCTTGCTGCCGAGTGTCAGCAGGAGGCTAATCCAAAATAAATATTCTTTCTTATATCCTTTTGGCTTATATTAAAATTTAAGAAGCCTTGGCAGGATGCATTATTTTTTTTGCCTCCCCTTTTTCTTAGGAAGAAGTATAGGTCTTTGCATTGTGTTAGAAAGTCTCGATTTTTTTTTTCTTTTTTGCCCTAAAGCCGCTCGTGCTTCCCGCCTCTCCCAGCCTCATTATTTCCCCCCACGCGGTATCTTAGAGGGGAGTTTCAGACGTGTATTTTTTTTTTCTTTTCTTAATTGATGTATATAACTCTGGGGGTGGCGGTGAGCATTTTTTTTCCGAACAAAAATAAAATAGCTCTGTTACTCATGAGATACTCCAGCTTTCAACTGCCCAAAGCGTAGCTGCTTGATGGATATTAAGAAAATGCCAGTATAACTAAGTACCTCTTACTGCACAAGTGCTAAAATCAACTCGCCTCATCTTCGGAATTTTTCTAAATTGTTTCTTCTGGGGTCAGCATAGGGGGCTGTGGTTGAGACCCTGGTGGTCCTCCTGTGTAAGCGTGCCAGAGTTCATGCCGTACCGCCATTCCCAATTCCAGCTCACTGCAAATGCCCTCCCTGAAAGGCAGCAGCTCATGGCTCAAGTACTTGAATCCCTGCTACCCATATGAGAGATCTGGGTTGAATCACCACTCCTGGGTCTGGCCTGACCCAGCCATGGCTGCTGGTGGCCACGAAAGAGTAGACCAATCAATGTCAACAGACATTCTCTCTGTTTGTCTCTCTGCTTTTTGAAATTAAAAAAAAAAATTGTCTGAATTATTTATTCTAACTTTGCAAAGAATAGCACTCCCCCATGAGTAAACCTTCCTAAGGCAGTGCTTCTTAAAACTGCGAGGATAGCAGCAATCGGGTGACCTTCATGTCCTTGGCCTCCCACAGTCAGCAACACACGCTTCATCGCGGCTGTCATCGAGCGGCATGCGCACAGCCCAGAAAGGAGGCGCCGCTACTGGGGTCGGTCCGGAACAGAGAGTGATCACGGTAAGTCAGGTCCAGGTGTCTGGGTCTGCTGACATGAGGTGGGCTCCATGTGGGATGCCCTAACCACCTCTCTCTTGCCTGTCCCGTGCCAGAGCGAAGGATTTTGACATGGTTTCCCCCTGAGACATCCCACAATGTGATGTTGTTTTCTACAAGCCTGAGGCATGTTCACTTACATCTCAGCTTTCCCAGCTTAGCCAGGTGACCAAATTGCTCTACATAAAAAAATCATTTGGGGGCAGGTGTTTGGGTAGTGGTTAAGACATTACTTAGGGTGCCCATATGGAGTACCTGGGCTTGACTCCCAGCTTTACTTCCAGTTGCAACTTCTGCTAATGTACAGACTGAAAAGCAGCAGGTATGCCCCAAGTAAAGGGGTTCCTGCCACCCATGTGTGAAACCTGCACTCAATTCCAGGCTCCCCAGCTCCAGATGTTACATGTATCTGGGAGGTGAACCAGTAGTTGAAAAGTCTCTTTCTGTCTTTCTGCCATTCAGATAAAACTACAAAAAAATTTTTGAAAAGATGGTTTTCATCAAAAAAAGGAAAGAATTCTTTTTGTCTAAACAGAGCTTGCTGACCACTCACTTGACTCTCAGAAAAATTAGCATCCTTCTAGGTCCTCCCACCTGGAGTGCTGTCCCAGGTACACACTCGTGGGATGTGACAAGAACCTGTGCTGTCCCCAGCCTTCCCTGGCTGTGAACCTAACCCTTGTCCTGAAGGCTTGGAGAAGGCTTTACCAAAGAAGCAACTGTGCTCTAAGGGCCCAGTAATGGTGGAACAAAAGAACAAAGGTTCTAAGAGGCGAAAGGACTATTGCGCACCAAAGTATGGTGTTAGGCAATAGTGATTTAAAACTTAGTAGAAAAATGGAATTATAAGTTTATTCTGGTGCGAAAGAATTTTGAGATTCATGCATGTGAGGGAGGCTCCAAGAAGTTGAGGCAAGCAGGTTGAGCTGCCGCCTGTGCCAACAACATCCCATATGAGTCCCAGTTAGAGTACCAGCTCCTGCTAATGTGAGATGGTGTATTGTTTGGCCTTTGCCCTTTAGGTGGGAGACCTGGGTGCTGCTTCTTCTGGACTCCCACCTTCAGTGTGGCCTAGCCCCAGCTGTCACAGTCATTTGGGAAGTAAACCAGCAGATGAGAACAAAATCTCTCCCTTTTTCTCTGTAACTCTAATAGATAATTTTTCTAAGATTTTGTTTATTTTTATTGGAAAGGGAGATACACAGAGAGGAGAAACAAAGAGGAAGATCTTCCATCCAATGAATGATTCACTCCCCAAGTGGCCACAACGGTCAGAGCTGAGCCAATCAGAAGCCAGGAGTCTCTTCCAGGTCTCCCTTGCAGGTGCAGAGTCCCAAGGCTTTGGGCTGTCTTCTGCTTTCCCAGGCCACAAGCAGGGAGGTGGATGGGAAGCGGGGCTGCCAAGATTAGAACCTGTACCCATATGGGTTTCCGGCGGGTGCAAGGCAAGGACTTTAGCTGCTAGGCTACTGTGCCAGGCCCAGGAAAATGAATCTTAAAAAGAAGTTGATGAACCAGCTACCTGCTTGTGGCCTGGGAAAGCAGTCGAGGACAGCCCAAAGCCTTGGGACCCTGTACCCGTGTGGGAGACCCGGAGGAGGAGGTTCCTAGTTCCTGGCTTCGGATCGGCACAACACCGGCCTTTGCAGTCACTTGGGAAGTGAATCATCGGACGGAAGATCTTCCTCTCTGTTTCTCCTCTTCTCTGTATGTTTGCCTTTCCAGCAAAAATAAATGAATCTTTTTAAAAAAAAAGTTGATGAAACACCTCAGGAAGGGTCAGGCCTAAAATCTTATTATTTTTTAGGTTAGCTGAAGGGTATCCTATAAATCTTTCAAAAAAAAAGATTTATTTATTTTTGTTGGAAAAGCAGATCTACAGAGAAGAGGAGAAATAGAGGAAGATCCTCCATCCGATGGTTCACCCCCAAGTGACCGCAATGGCAGAAGCTGAGCCTATCCGGAGCCAGGAGCCAGGAGCTCCTCCAGGTCTCCCACGTGGGTGCAGGGTCCCAAGGGTTTGGGCCGTCCTTGACTGCTTTCCCAGGCCACAAGCAGGGAGCCGGATGGCAAGTGGAGCTGCCGGGATTAGAATAGGCGATCGTATGGGATCCAGGCGTGTGCAAGGCAAGGACCCTAACCACTGCGCCATTGCGCCGGGCCCAAATCTTTGTTTCCTTCCCAGAATCTGGTCTTTCTCCCCACGCCCCAAGTGCATAAATAATATATTTAAGCCTATGTGACTCAGCTTTTTGCACACCTATCCTGGGGGTTGTGAAAGTCTTCAAGCAGTGTGCTGCACACCTGTGCTAACCAAGCAGCCAGTGTTGCCTTCTGCACTGCTGCCAGGAATCCCTGCTCCCTTTGGGAAACTGGAGAAGCAGGTGCTCTGTAAATCAGAGACTGTTAATTTGGGCTTTCAATGACATTGTCCCCACCGACAAAACAGAACCTTGCATTTCTATAGCAAGCTAAAGCAGAGCTTGAATTTTTCAGTTTCTTCGGCTTTCTGGCTTTGAACCTGCATAAATTCCTGCTGCCAGGCAGCTCTGTGCCTTCTCCTTGGAATAATAAAACAGGTCTGAGGCTGCTAAAGTTCAACAGGAAAGAATTTCTTATTCAGCATAAATAGCAAATCCTTTTCTCTCTCTCTCTCCCTCACTCTCTCCCTCTCTTCCCACAGGAAAATTGCATCCATAGCGAATTGGAATTCTGGGTGCTGTTTACAATGTCCCGTTGGCCTCTCCCATTGTCTAAGGCAAATGACAAATGAAGCAACAGCCCAGATAAAAGGCAGGTGCAGCAGCAGTATCTGCAAACCAAGGCAGCCAGCGAAGGGATCTGTTTCTTTCATTTTCCACAGTAATTGGCTCCCTGTTATCCCCAAAGGAATCAGAAAAATAGTTTTTCATGCAGACGGAATGCAATGGCAGAAGAAATAAAAGGCACTGACTTGCCACTTCATAAAATCAGTAGGCTTTAGCTGCTCACCGTCATATCCCTGAGCCTAGGGTATGGGTCACTGAAGGCCGTGGCATCGGGTTCCTGTCCCTGTGCGTGAACATTACATACAGAAATAACTAATTGCTCCGTGGATGTGACCTTGACCTCACCTCCACCCACCCACCTCCGTTTTTTTTTTTCAGTTGTGACCTTAGTGGCGCCACTTTGAAAGCTCTGTGTCCTGCTACTTAGGGGTAGGGTGAAAATATCTTACCTGGTCAGGTTATTGCGAGGACTAAATGAAATGACCCTTGATAGGCTTGGAGCTCAAGGTTAACCTTCTTCAAGGCGCATCTTGCCCTGAAGGAGTTTATAAGCTGGGAGGAAACCATAAATGAATGCCTGTATTCATGAGGCTGATAAAAGGTGCAATGTGACAGCTTCTTTAAAGGAGTAGGACAAAGAGGGAGAGAGTGCACTGTTATCTGCAAGTGCGTTATACAGGAGCCCATGGGGACAGCGTGATGTGTTGCAGGGTGCGAGCGAGATCACACCAGACATGTCTAAGGTTTATTAAGGAGTCTTTATTAATCAAGCTTGAAGACAGCAGAGCACAATAGCAAATTACAAGTCCATACAGTAATCCACCTAATCATAAACCAACCAGTCATAATCCCAAAAGAAACAAATGGTCATCATCCTTAAGTCCATCCATTAAGCTGAAAACCTATGTCCCAGCTTCCCCAACTATATATGTTATCCTAAGAGACATGCAACAAAGAACCTGGACACACTCACAAAGAACCTGGACACACTCACAAAGCTGCAGACATTCACCTTTCCCTGGCTTCTCTGCCCACATTCTACTACTGCCAGGCCTCACCCCTCCTGGAACTCCAGATAGTACACAGACCAGAAACAACATTATTATAGCCATTGTCCCACCTAAGCAGCACACAGGGACCATGCTCAGGGGATTACCTGTCCTGGGTCAGCCAAGAGTCGAGGTGCCAGAGTAATGGAAGCACCTGGCCAGAAAGAGAGTGAGAGCCCCTGCTTCATGGGCCTTTTAAAGGGGCTTGTGAGGGGAGTGGTTGCACACAACACAATACCGTCCCCTCTCAGTTGATAGGTGAGTCACAGGTGGGCAGGAGCAAATACCTAAGTGTTGTGGGCTAAGGAATTGATTAGTGCTCGTTGGGATGGCAGGAACAGGAACTGGGCTTGTAGCTAAAACACCTAGACTAATTGGACTTCCAATATCCTGGCTAATTTAGGATGTGGGGGAAGTGGTTGAGGATGGAATTAACATTCCATTGCTGTTAAGACCCATCTTCAGGACAGAGGTTGGGAGACACAGCCAAATTTCCTTTGCCCACTGTCAATGGGTGCTGGCTATCACTGGCTGCACCCTATAACATTCCCCACTCCTAACACCTGAGTCAAATCATTGACTCAGTCACGTGTTGTCCAGAAATTGGCAGGGTCCTGGAGTTTAAATTCCTAATGCCTGTATCCAAGAGTTCCCATTCATAAGCATTATGACAGAACCACAGAGTCTTATTTTTAAGGGTACTCCAGTTTGTTGAACAGTCCATTTTTCTTCCGGGTCAGATGTGGCCTTTTTTCGCTGGGAATGATGATTCTCAGGGTTGATTCCAGCTACCTTTACGGCCATTAGAGTGTTCAGGATCACCAGTTAAGATCCTTTCCAGTGAGGTTCCAGGGTTTGTGGGTGGTGTCTTGTAACCCACACGATGTCTCCGGGCTGGTACACATGGGTGGGGGGTCCCGTCAGTGTCCACTGCAAGCTGAGGGAGTGACTTCCAAGCTAATCACTCTGAACTAGCTGCTTATCTTACATTCTTCCTTAGAGACTTCCCAACCCCTTAATTCTAAGGGTTGCTGAGGGACGCAGAATCATATCTTCTGTAGCTGCTTCCTGCTGGTTAGGGGCGTAGGCCCTGCCTTTCTGGGGTTTGGAAGTCTCTTCCTATCTCATCTAGTTCATGGATCCATCTCATGAGCATACCGATGGCTATGCCCCCACATGGTATGCAGTCTCACAAGTAGTTGCTGGATTCTGAAATATGCACAATATCAATCAGTATGAGCAAAAGTGGAATAATACAAACATTTTAAGGCCAGTTAGTTATGCATAACTATTTAGACAGAGTATTCACAGATTTCAGTGTTTATTAGAAAAGCTGACCCTTTTTCCTAATTGTTAGGTTCTATGTAAAGCAGTGAATTTCAGCCTGAGCTTCTATAGTATACCTGACCTGTTTTTCTATGCAATCCGTCAACCGTCTTATAAAGTCAGCATAAGATTCTCTGGCTATTAAAATACTAGTTTTGAAATACACGTGCACATATATATGATTAAGGCTTTATCCCAACAGTTTAAACAAGTTTGATCCGTTACACCATCTCTGGATACAGACATCCAAGAGGTCACACCTTATACTGGGAAGCTGAATTTTTGAGTGGTAAAATGAACTGAATGAATTTTAAGTGAATCCCATGGCTCCTATACTCTAAATTTTTCGTGCGCTTACCCTGCGGTGTCCAAGGACCATTACGTTAGGAGATGCTGTCACCTTGTTTCCGAACATCCTCTACAGCAGCCACAAGCTCCTCCTTGAGAAACTGACTCTCCTTTGCAATTTTATCTCCCTTTTCCAAAAAATTCTCAGTTGCTTGTTCAACAGATGCCGCCAAAACATGAGCCTTCTTAGAACGACCTCTCTTTTTATTAGAGGGTCCTTTACTGTTTGTGTTTACCAGGGTTGTAACCTGTGTAACAAGGGGCTCTAACAGTCTTTCAACTGCCAGAGTCCTGATCTCTAGACTTTTGGGGTCCCATTTGAAATTTATATTGCCTGTATGGACAGCAGTCATTTTCTCCAAGACTCTGATGTGGAAGGAATATCAAAAGCGGAGTCTTCCACCAGTGTGCCAAATTTCTGCCTCTCCATGCACTTTGCTTCTAACAGACTCTTCTCTTCTTGGTCTTCTTGGTAATTATTTAACTGTTCTTCAGGATCTGTGGGCCATCCAGGGTTATTCGATGCTCAGTTATTTTACTCATTGACTCGTCCTCATTATGCAGAGGTACATGAATTGTCTTCTGTGTGTAGTCTGTAACTCTCAGGACAGATAAGAAGGCAGCTGTGTCACAGTTTATGGCTCCTTCCTGCTGAAGCTGAAGTTTTAGAGAAAAACTGAAGAAATAACCGGCCCTTTATAACCAATTTGGTTATAAAGTGGCAGAGGCCAGTGGTTCCTGCTGCAGGTTCTAGAATCAAAGAGCCTGACTTCCTGTTCTGGCTCTACCATCCACCTGCTGTGTGGCCCCATGTAACATACTGAACCACTCAAAGCTTCAGCTTCTGCACCTTCTTTTCTCCCAAGTTCTCAGGACATTTCTTCACAATTCCTTACACGGTGATCACTGATATTCCTGCAAAAAGAGGGAGGGACCTGGAGCACTTTTTCTCCTTTTGTTAAGAGGACTTCCAAGGACAAATTACGTAGTCTCCAAGAAAATTCCAATCCCCACTGCCTTCAGTGGCCTCGTGTTTGGCTGTCACTGTACTCTCAGCCCTGTAACAAAGCCCGACCCATGACAGGCATTTTTCAAGCTGTTAGGGGCCATCTTTGCCTCTCCTCAGAGAATCCGCGGTGGTGCAGCCCCACTCCTAAACAATAAGGATGGCTACCACAGTAACCAAAAGAAGGCAGAGTTTGCCTTTAACCAAGCCTGGAACAGATGACAGAGCTCTGTTGGGCCCCTCAGGCTGTGAAATCACCATTGCACCAATGAGGGGTGCTGGCTATCACTGGCTGCACCCCATAACAGATGTGCCGTGGGCCTTGACCTGAGAGGATCGTGGTTCTGTGGTTGTGCACTACCCAGGAAAGAATTCTAAGATGTGCCAATCCGTGACAGCCATGGACTAGTGCATGAAGTGCTTAGCAGTTGTGACGCTCCTAGGATTAAAATTGAATGTTGGCAAGCAACACTTAGAAACATTAGACTGCATTTTTATCTATAAGTCTTGCACATAGCCAGCAGTTTTATTTTTCAAAACAGACTAATCTTTATTTTCCCATGTTAGAGCCAAGGGCCCTCAAGGAGAACATAGAATTATTTTTATATTGGTATGAGACTACTCAGCCCTTTTTGTTGGCAAATTGTTAAGACCTACAGGTGGAGGTTCAAAACAGTTACTGTTTGTGTATGCCTTTAACTCTGTACCGAACTTTCCTTTTGTTCTGGAAATAATCATCTGCTGTCTTTTTTTTAAGTTACATTTTCCACAAAATCCTCTTGTCTTTGGTCCTTGTGAATTTGTATTTGGTGGACATGTCATTAGAAAATTATGCAGATACATTGCGTGAAATTCCTTCTTTGAAAATGAGGGTTTCTGGGCAGTGCTGTGGCACAGTGAATTCAGCCACTACTTTCAAAGCTGGCATCCCCCTAGGGTGCTGGTCATATCCACTTCCAGTCTAGCTCCCTGCTAATGTGCCTGGGAAAGCAGCTGAAGGTGGCAGATGACCCAAGTGCTTGGGCGCCTGAACCTGAATGGGAGACCCAGAAGTTCCTGGCTTCAGCCTGGCCACTGTAGCCAGAAGGTGGAATATCCCTCCCTCTCTCTCTCTCCTCTCTCTGTGTAACTCTGCCTTTCAAATAAGTAAATATTTTAAAAAACAAAAAGAAATGAAAGAAAGGGGGCAGTGTTCCCTAGTTCTTGGCAAATTCCAAAATACGGGTAAGGAACATGCTGAAACATGGTTCACAAGTCCTTTGCTAGGTCTGCTTATGTTCTCCTGCAGTTACTGTCTGTGGCCACTAGATGGTGCGGTGAGTTCCCCAGAGGGAACTCAGATCAGTTACAATGGAGAGAGGTTTCTTAGGAACCATCAAATAAACACACACACTGAGAACATGCCCAGGAGCAAACGTGAACTCCCGGCCCTTTTCCTCTTTCTGGACCTTGGCTTCCTTCCTGAAGCCTGTTTGTCCCATAGCATTGTGTGTACAGACACTTTCCTATACATGCCTTTGGATAATAAAGAAATTTAGCTTTGCAAGTGTAAGAAGAAATGGACAGGGGATTGAGCAGTATCCTAGGGAGGAAATTAAAGGGAAAGGTCCTAATAGGAGGATTTTTTTCCAGTGCCCTCTTTGTGTGAGACATACAGAGAAATAAATCCCTTGTGATTCAAGAAGAGATAGATAATGGGCACTATGTTTTTATTTGATGGTTAAAAAATAATAATAATAAGGGCAAGACATGCGCCAAAGGCCGCAGACATGCCCACCCCTGCCATGCCCTTGGTATGGTTGGTGCTTGGGAAGGTTTCCCAGAGAAGACCTTCAGGCCAAAGCCGAAGCAGAGTCACAGAAAGGAGGAGTGAACCAAGGACCACTGCTGGTCGTGCGCCAGGAGTGTAAAAGTGAATGGCCATTGACAGTGCTTGGAGATCAGCAGATAGGAGGTGCCCGATCTTTGACATGCGCACTGAGATTTTGCTCGAAAGTTCACATTTGTCATTTACACACATAGCATGAGGTGCTTTGAATACACACAGCACTTTGTCCCTGAGGCCTGAGAAGCTTGTCTCCTGCCCCACATTCAAGACCCGACAGTGCCAAAGCTGAGAGCTCAAGGCATGTCCTTTGGCCCCTGGCTGCTGAGTCTCAGGTGAGGGCGTCACCATGTCCCCCCGTCTCTGACCCTCGCAACATTGCTCTTACCCGCCACTCCCGAGTCTTCCACAGGCCAAATGCACTGCGCATTGAACAGGGTCCTGGAGCCAGCTGCTTGCTTCATTTCCCAGCACTGCCTCTGCCCCATTTCAGGTCATCGCCATCTCCCTGAGGGCCATACTCCCTCCTCTCTGTCACCCATTAGTGAACAAACTCTGGCTCAAAGTTTTGAACTGCCAAGGTGCAATTCTGCTTCTCTGTGCAGACCAACCTTGCCACCAATTTCCCACACCCCCAAAAGCCTTTCAAGCTGCCGCACCATTGCATGAGCCTGTATCCTCAAGAGTCTAGGCCAAGTTCAGTGGTTGTGGAATTCCTTTCCCCAAGCCTCTCTTGGCTTCTGTGTGTTACCCGAACTTCTGGACTTTGGACTTCAGGGAGCTGAGAATTCACCTTACCCTTGTTGCTTTCTGTCGAGCCTCTAGTCTGGCACCTCAACCCAGCAAGCACTAAGTAACAGACACCCTTGGCATTGAACCCTGCCTCCTGTGTACTGACTGCAGGTGATGCTCCTGAGAGCTCCACATGCATGACCCACAGACTTTGAAGTTGAAGATGTTATGGAAACAAAATTCATGTTCCTACCTAAAACTCAGCCTGTCTTATCCTGATTGAAGTCACAGTTACCTTTAGCTAGCCCTCATCGGACTCGGTCAGCTTCTCCTGCTTCCTGCCCTGAGATGGCCATCCCATCTGTCCAGTCCCCCTCCCTTCATCTCTCATCCCAGCTAGCACAGTAGTCACCTCACTGCCACCAGAACATAGCCGTGATCGTGCCATTGGTTTTTTTTAACCTGCTCAGTCATGTGTTGTCTATCCATTCTCTCTTCTTGGGCCTCAGCCTCGTGGTCTTTTGCTTCCCTGCCTTCCACATGCCCTGTTCTCCAGCTCCTACCAGCACTTGAACAGCCCAGCAAATGATGTGGCATGGCTCGAGGCCCCTTAGCTCATGCCTGCTCAGCACATCTACTTACTTACAACTAAAATAGGGGTTTGTCTGTGAGGCTCCCTCATACCTCCAGCCACAGTTAGTTATTCTCCTTCTGGATTTCAGGTACGGTGCTCAGGAGCAGAAGCGCACCTTGTGGGCATGTTTCATTATCGCTTCTAAGCATATTAACAAAAGAAACCTCTCATTCATGTTTCGTCATCTCCCTCACCAGCCCATAGTGATCTTCAGTAAGTGAATAACTGAATGACCTAGGCCTGTCTGATTTCATCTCTCAGCACCAGCTTTTGAGTTTGTGCAAGACTAGGTTTTGAGCTTGATATCTCTTCCAACCAGTGACTTGTACATAGTAGGTGCCCAATAATATTCACTTGGGCTGTTAGGAAATTCTTTCAGTTGAGTTCTGTTTCCTCAACGACAAAGAATGGCCTTTCTCATTTTCTGCCCGGGGGATACATTTTCAATAAGCTGCTCTTGCTTGGCTGTGTGCACACACATCCATTTTGAAGCCAAAAATGTAGCTAGCACTACCCACGGGTGAGGGCTGATTGATACTGACTGTAGAAGTGGTGAAAATAGTAATGAGCTGTCACTTCGCAGGATGTTTCAAGGAAATTTTTGCAATATTTAAAAGTATGCCAAGGTTCTTGCAATGGAATCCTTTGATCAACAAGGGTATTTTCTTTTGAAATGTGTGTTAACTTAGAATACCAAAAGAGATTTGTCTTTCAACAGTGAGCCAGCTTACACAGGGAATAGCTGATTCTTCTGCCAGTTGCTGTGAATACATGTGGCACTTATGTTTCATTAGGTACCAGGACTTTGGGAGATTTCCTTCGCCTCTCTGATCATCATTGCCTTCACTAGAAAATGGGTATTAAAATGCATGCCTCACTGATATGCAAGAATTATCTGACAAGATTGCCTGCTGTGAAGCAGGTGTTCTGTGGATATGTGGTGACTTTGCTGTTTGGTTTATTGATTCAGAGATTTGAGGTGAGGATTATTGTTTAGTGGAAACGGAGAGCCAGTTAACTCTAGCTGCCTGGACATCTGCATCCAGTCTCGCCAACACTGGCATCTGTGTGCTGTGGTGACGTGCCTACCTCCCAGTGCCCGAGAAATCTGGAATGAAACCTCTCTCCTCAGTGACTTGTCTGGTTCCTTTTTGTAGGTTACAGCACCATGAGCCCCCAGGAGGACAGTGAAAACCCTCCCTGCAACAGTGACCCCTTGTCAGCCGGGGTGGACGTGGGCAACCACGATGAGGACTTGGACCTGGACACCCCGCCTCAGACTGCTGCCCTGCTGAGTCACAAGTTCCACCACTACCGCCCACACCACCCCACGCTTCACCACAGCCACCACTTACAGGCAGCCGTGACAGTACACACTGTCGATGCAGAATGCTAACAATCCCCACGCGCTCCGAAAGAGACGGGGATCCAGGGATCCCAGGACATCCTGGATAGAAAAAGGGTCAGCATTTAACTCACAGCAAGAGACTCCCTGTGTGTGTCCGTGCTTTGCCCGGAGTGGTTGAACTCAAACTTCCTGCCTGATGACATGTTCAGAAGCAAGAGAGACAACAGCAAGGTCACGGGGGAAGACCCAAGTTGGTCCTGGAACAGAGGGAAAGCCTGATGAATGAACCCGCCGTAAGGCAAATGGAATGGAGTGAAAGGCTAACCCCCAGACAGACAAACCTGGAAGTCGAGCTGAGCCACAGGAATGTTCCAAGGAGCCAGGAACACTCGGCACTCGGCTGTGCTTAACTGGAAGAGCAGTGTCTGCTCAAGCGGAGCCGGGAGATGACCTGACCAGATGGCACCGTCTCTCCGCAGGACCTGGGTAGCATGGGGCTGTAGGAAACGTGCGTGACGCTCTAAGTGATGCATCTCAAAATTTCTACGTAAAGGATTATTTTTCTACTATTTATTGAATGTTCAAACATTCTCAAACTTTGGGAGAAAGGAAATCAGTGAGAAGTTTTCAGCAATTATCCTGATCTGTTGTGTGTGTGTGTCATGAAGTGGTTCTTCAATGAAGACGTCTGCTTTGTTGCCTAACATCACCGGCCTGCTGCCCTACCCCTCAGAATGGGAAAATGAAGAATCTTCCTCTCTAATTTGTTTACATCCTTTCATGGAAACACATCTTTATTTGTAATGCAGTATTCTTTCACTGTGTACGGCCAGAAGGAGCTGAGGAATCCAAGATACTTTAAGAAGTTTGATTTCTTTCCAATTCCCCTGACAGTGCTATTCTTAGGTTTCCACGAAACCTACTCATTCAACTCCAGCTTCTCCACTAAGGGAGAGGTAGGTTGAGTCTCCTTATTTTTAGAGATTTTATGAAATCTTACATGTCTCATTGTGTCTCAGAGACTTAAGCACAGAAGCAAAGAAGTTGTTAAAATTGTGAGAGTTTGTTCTTGAAGATTTCACTTGAAGTCTTAGTTGAAAGCTGCTGCCAGTCACCTAAGAAGTTACCCACCTACTGCTTTGTGATTCATATAGGGCTGCATCCAATCTGGCCACTAGACATGGGTATTGTGATTTTACGGTAGTGTGCTAATAATTACAGTGATGTATTTTAGATTCACATTTTGTGATTCAAATATGTTATAAAGACATTCTTGCACCGTGTGTGTGGTAAATCTTTGTTTATATGTAGTTGGAAAAAACCCACAGAACAATGTTTTAATGATAGGGTATCACAATATAATGTAAAAATGTGGTTATTAAGCAGCACAGAAAGTATCCATGTGCTATCAGGAAACCCCTTCATACTGTGTATAAAACTGCAGTCTAGTTCAATAAACTGTGTGCGATGGACAGTTTCGCTGACTGCTGTGGTTTGTTCATGTGCCTCTTGGTGTGTTTCAAGGAAAGTAATGTACGTTTTGCCACCTAGCAGCAGATCAGTGAGCGTGGGCCTCCGCTCCGTGTGACAGTCGACCTCGGTGCTTCTTGCTCATCTCAGACATGCACAGCAATGCAAGGATATAACGGGATGAAACACAAAGCTAATGTTTGAAAGCAGAGGTTTCCCCCTCCTTTCCCAAGATTCTCAGTCTATATCCTTGATAATAAATGGTATTGTCTAATGGCTGGAGAGAGTGAATGAGGCTCCTATTCCCAGAGAAGTGAACTTCTGCATGGAATCCTACTTTTTGTTCAAATTGACAATCTCTGCTACAAAACTGGCCTTTTGGGTAAAAGGGAGTAGCAAAGGCACCTTGGTGTGTTCACAAGAAGAATCAACAAAGCTTAAGGATGAAATACCAGGGCTTCATGCGATGGCTCCGTGACTAAATCCTCGCCTTGCATGCACTGCGATCCCACGTGGGCACTGGTTCAAGTTTTGGCAGCTCCACTTCCCATCCAGCTCCCTGCTTGTGGCCTGGGAAAGCAGTCGAGAACGGCCCAAAGCCTTGGGACCCTGCACCCATGTGGGTGATTCCTGGCTCCTGGCTTTAGATTAGCTCAGCTCCAACCGTTGCAGCCACTTTGGGAGTGAAGATCCAGTGGATGGAAGATCTTTTTCTCTGTATCTTCTTTCTGTAAATATGCCTTTCCAATAAAAATAAATCTTTATTGTAAAAAAGAAAAAATGAAATGACAGGGATACTTTTCAAAGTTCATGGGAACTGAAATTTTTTAAAAAGCTGTAGTGTGGGTGTTGCATCTACTGGTAGACACAGGTTCTCATGCTCCCCTTCCAGACTGGAGTCTCTGCGTTCACATCACAGTCCCTCCCCCCATTCCAGCTTCCTTCCAGTGCATACCCTGAGGCTCTGAGGCCAGGAAGGAACCAGTGTTATCTCTATCCAACTCAGGTAAATAAGATGCTTCAACAAATAAGATAAATAGTGGATTTATTTAGGTACAAAATAATTTTTTTTTTTTTTTTTAAAGATTTATTCATTTTATTACAGCCAGATATACACAGAGGAGGAGAGACAGAGAGGAAGATCTTCCGTCCGATGATTCACTCCCCAAGTGAGCCGCAACGGGCCGATGCGCGCCGATCCGATGCCGGGAACCTGGAACCTCCTCCAGGTCTCCTATGCGGGTGCAGTGTCCCAAAGCATTGGGCCGTCCTCAACTGTTTTCCCAGGCCACAAGCAGGGAGCTGGATGGGAAGTGGAGCATCCGGGATTAGAACCGGCGCCCATATGGGATCCCGGGGCTTTCAAGGCGAGGACTTTAGCCACTAGACCACGCCGCCGGGCCCACAAAATAATTTTTTTAATCCATGCAGGTTTTTCCTAGTATGTTTGTGTGAAACTTCCAAAAAACCCTTTGTCTCCATGATCTAAAAATTGTTTGCACCAAATAAAATTCTTTTTATCGCCATTTGCCACAGGTTTTGAAGAATCCTTGTATGTGTAGCCTATTCAAACATAATTTTAAAAAATCATCTTTTGTGATAAAACTATGATCCCGGGCCCAGTGCAGTAGCCTAGCAGCTGAAGTCTTGCATGTGCTAGGATCCCATATGGGCACCAGTTCTAATCCCAACAACCCCGCTCCCCATCCAACTCCCTGCTTGTGGCCTGAGAAAGCAGTTGAGGACGGCCCATAGCCTTGGGATCCTGCATCTGCAAGGGAGACCCGGAAGAGGATCTGGGCTCCTGGCTTCAGATCAGCTCAGCTCCAGCTGGTGTGGCCACTTGGGGAGTGGATCATCGGACAGAAGATTGTCTCTGTCTCTCTGTATATGTGACGGTCCAATAAAATATTATTTTTATATATATCTGATCCTGAACTTCAGTCTAGCTGAAATGCTAACAGAGATTTAGTGGATGCCTTCCTGTTCACCAAGACTTTCTGACACAACCAACACTGCTTATCACAGAGCTGCAGTAGGGATCCAAAGCTGAAGTTATTCCAGATCCCTTTGTGGAGCCAGAAAAGGAATTTCCCTACGTGTCACTCAAAACAGGGCTCATGCTTTTACTCGTCCTCATGGTATGTGTGAAGCTGCTTTTCAGATTATCTTAGGAATTTGACAGAGCACGGTATTTTTCATTCTTCTACTTGTTGATTTAATCTGAATATTCAGACTAAACCTAGGCACAATAGTCCTTTGAAAAACATCAGATTTACCTAGGTATATTCTGCCTAGCAGAGTGACCATGGGCACAAAGAAAGAGGCGCTGGGAGGTCAGTTAAGCCCAGTTTCCCATGGCAACACACTGCTGTGATAATGTGTATCAGATCAGATAATTACTGTCTGAAAACATAACCAATCCAGGCTCAGCTGTGTCGAGGCTGCTGTGTTTCAGAACAAGGGACGTGATTTTCCTAGCTGAGATTAAATGCCATGTTAAAAGTTCTTTTTTCAGCTAGAATCTTAAAAGATGGTGTTTAGTTCTACCATTTGTAACTATGTAACAGATACAATTGAGGTTTTGAGATTTTTCTGTTTTCCCGTAATCTCTCATTATTCAAGTTGCTCACTAGACTCTTGCTTCTCTCTCATTTTTTTCATTCATTATTGCTCCCTCTCCCTAATGGAAAAATATTGATTTCATTTAAATTCTTAAAGAAGTTAAATATTGGGGGGAGGTAAGAATTTATTAGGATTATTCTTGGACAACTGCAAGGCATCCTGATAGCTGATCTCCTCCCTTGAGAATCCATCTTTCACCATCTGCTGGACAGTACTTCCCACTGTCATAGTGGGCCTTCAGGGAAGGAAGGCATTCTAAACTTTGACCTCAGCACCGTTGTCACTCCTCTCACTGGTTGATGGAACTGAGCCCTCGAAGGAAAGCAGAGATTCGGGTTCTGAGTCCTGGCTCAAAACACTTAGCATTCTTCTCTCTCATTCACATCCTGCTAGCTGCAGAGTTCAGATTCTTTGATTAAACAGGATCAGTTGCATTCATGAATTCCTTTTTCGAAATTTTATTAGTTAGCTTCACCTGTTGGAAAGCAGAGAGCGCTCTTCTATCTGCTGATTCATTCCCCTACTGCCTGCCATAAGCAGGATCAAAGCCACACTGAAGCTGGAACCCTCCACTCCATCTGGGTCTCCCATGTAGGTGGCAGGAGCCTGAACCATCATCCCTTGCTCCTAAGTATGCATTGCCAGGAACGTAGATGAGAAGCACAGTGGGCAGGACCTGCACCCCCATTTGTGATGCAGACCCCCCAAACAGCAGCTCTGTTTAACTTGTCCCCTTTCTTTTGTACCTGACTAGTTTGCAAACCTATACACTTCAACAGAATCATTGGCCTCCAAACAGGTTCCTCAATTCTCTCCATTTCTTCATTCAATAAATATTCGTTGACCCCTCCCACCAGTAAGGCACTGTGTCTGGAGCTAGATCTACAAAACAAATTAAACATACAAAGCCTTCGCTTTGTTAATGTAAAGATATATGTGGATCAGTGTTGACTCCCTGGGGTTTATCTCTTCCTCCACTGTCAGGTAGTCATGTGATCCACTGGCCCACTTCAGTCTTAGGGCTGGATTTCTTGTTAGCCCTATGACAAGCATAAAAAACCTCTCCTACTAATTTATTCAAAAGCTCATACAAAGCTATGACTGTAAAGCATTCTTGAGGGGCTGACACGATGGCTCAACCGCCTGATCCTATGCCTGCAAGTGCCAGTTCATGTCCCGGATGCTCTGCTACCCATCCAGCTCTCTGCTTTTGGAGAGCAGAAAGGATAGCCCAAGGCCTTGGGACGTTACACCCACATGAGAGTCCTAGAGGAAGCTCCTGGCTTCAGATCAGCTCAGCTGTGGCTTTTACAGCCACTTAGGGAATAAACCAGCAGATGAAAGATCTTTGTCTCTCCTTCTGACTTTCCAATAAAAATTAAATCTTTTTTAAAAAGATTTCTTCCTAATAGGGGACGACATGTAATCTCATTTGGTTCAGTCTGACCAAAAGGACTTTGGCTTTAAGGAGAGACTTCCTGTTTCCCAATAAATGTGAAGACGTCAGAAGGTAATGTCCTTCCCAGTTGGCTGCCATTTTGCTTTTATTAATGTCAGTAGCTTTAGGACAAAGCTCATGGACAAAGAATGGCAGAACAGCTCATCATAAATTGCAGGTTCAGCCATCTCTGAATCCTCTTCTGCCTCTGGATTTCCATGTTTGCATAGTTGATCAGGGTGGGAAGGATCAAGGGTTAGGAAAAAGTGGGCGTTGTCATTGTTACCAAATTTTCTATTTCTTCCTGTATCTGGGGGAAGCAGGGGGGAACATAACAGGAGAAGCCATACCCAGCCTCCCAATTGCCCCAGTACCCAGGGGTGGGGAATGGCCACCCAATATCAATGCAGGGTCTTCAGTATGGCAGTGGTTTTGCTATTTTTGAAATGTCAGTCTCAACGATTCAAAGATGAGGAACCCATTCCAATGGCCATTCGTTGACATAGTCAAACTTATTTCTCCATTCACTCTGATATTTGCTGTCATCATTTGGCTGAGGTACTTGTCCAATTTGTTCTGCCCTCCTTCCTCTGCTGCGGTGCCAGATGCCCTCTGCAGTTCCCAGTTTGCTGCCATATCATCTGGGTCAGCCATCCACTGATTCATCTTTTCCATTGAGGAGGCCCAGCTCTGACACATGCATTCCACAGTCAGACCACCAATCCTGCACATGAGACTCCAGGTTCCCACATGCCCCCACATATGCCATGGCCAGACCGCTGCAAGCCCACACATCAAGTCTCCACAAGCATGCCCCTTGGCAGCCAGTGAGCCTCCCCTGTTAGCACTGGCATCAAGGGCCACCTAATCAGGATCCATAGGGGTCCCCACCCCTGGGGCTAAAGAACCCAGCACCCACCCTCAAGCAGACCCAAGGACCCATGACAAGGTGACCAGGGCCCTGCCAAAACCCCTGCACCTGAGGCTCATGGACCCAACTCCCGCTACGCAGGTCCAAGGACCTGGGCCAGGTGACCCAGGTCTTGCCAGATCCCCTACCCCCAGAATTCATGGACACAGTACCCCCGCAGAGGTGGACCCAGGGACCCACTGGACCTATTTGTACAGAGAACATGAGCATCCACACATTTTGATATCTACATAGGGACATAGAACAAATCCTATGTTCATGTGTTCTAAAGACACATACACTTAGATCCACTATAAATATCTGTACCAGTGCTGATGGTGTTAGCAAGTTAAGCTACGATCTACAATGTTAACATCCCATATGAATGCCAGTTGGAATCCCTGTGCTACTCCACTTCTAATCCAGGCTCAGTAATGAACCTGGGAAAGCAGCAGGTGATGGTCCACTTTCTTACCACTGATATGGGAGACTCAGGTCGAGTTCAAGTTTCTGACTTTAACCTGACCCAGCACAGTCATTTTAGCCAATTGGGAAGTGAACCAGCACATGCAATATCTCCATCTCTCCTTACCTCTATGCAACTCTGCCATAAGAAGAAAAATACCAATAGACCCCAGTAAGTATCTTTAATGTCTTTAGATGAGGTAGGTAGGACCCACAGTAAGCAAAAAATGTTAGAATTCCGTATGGGTTTCAGAGTTTTGAAAGTTAAAATGTAATCAAATATGGTTTGCATTGAAATAACTTGAACTTTATGCCTAATAATAAAATACCGTTTCATAGCAAGACTACTCATGTACAAAATCCTGGCTAAATCTCAGACATGATGCTAAGCAAAAGAAGCTAGACACAAAAAAGTACCCTCCAAATGGGTTCATGGAGATGAAGTCCTAGAAGAGGTAAAGATAATCCGAGTCTTGCTTTCTTCTGAAAATGGATGACTGATGGGTGTAGGGTCCTGGGATGATGGAAAGATGTGGATCATGGGAGCAAAACCCTTTGTTAAAATTGAACAGTTGTGGGCCTGGCACAATGGCTCCATTGGCTAATCCTCCACCTGGCAAATGCCAGGAGATCTTAGAAATGCCAGCTGTTCCACTTCCCTTCCAGCTCCCTACTCATGGCCTGATAAAGCAACACAGCCTTGGGACCCTGCCCCCAGTTGGGAGATTTGGAAGAAGCTCCTAGATCCTGGCTCCTGGCTTCAGATCAGCTCAGCTCTGGTTGTTGTGGCTATTTGGGGAGTGAACCAGTGGATGGAAAAAGTTTCTATCTCTCCTTCTGTCTAAATCTGCCTTTCAAACATAAATACATAATTTTTTTTAATTGGACAGTTGTGGTCTGCATTTCTACACATGGAAATTAAGCATCAAAAAATAAACAACAATATTGAGTTTCTGATGTTGTGTCTAACACGATTCAAGGTTTGAAAGATTCATTTTGGTCAGATTAAATAATGCTTCATCACACATGCTCATCCTTTAGTTCCTATCTCTGCCTTCCTACGGGTGATCACTGGTCAGCCAGGGCTCTGTGGGAGGATAGTCAGGGAGTCATGGTCGCGCACAGTGACATCGTTTGAAGAAGAGAGGAATATATGTAAAATGTGAGCGTTTGGCAGGAGTTTCATGCGTGGAAATGAGTTATGGTTGCCATGTAGTCTACCCGCGTCAAGGAGACATGGGAGAGGTGTAGAGAACCATTCACTGTGGTAGCCGATCAGCAGATGTTTAGTGCTCTGGGATCAACTTACATAGATGGGAAGCAGAATAGACAAATGGGAAAAGGATACCATTTCAGCCTTTTAATTATGGAAAAGTTGGAAAGGACAAAGAAACCAAGCAAATAGGGTGTACACTTGGGAGAAAAGATGCCTGTCACAGTTGAACATCTCTGTTGACATTGTTTTCTTCAATACCACAAAGCTAAATGATGGTAGAATTAGAATTCAAATCCAGGTCTCTTGACCCTTAAATGCCCATCTTTATGCACTGTTTCTACCCATACTCCTCTTCATCCTACTCTAGCTACCATGATGTCAAGTGCCTGCTAGAACTTACATAGGACAGATTCAACAATTATTTCTTGGATAAGGGAATTAATAACTTAGCAACCAGGCGTGAACAATAAATCTCCCAAATGGGGCTGGCACTGTAGCATGGTGTTGGATGTGAAGACACTGCCTGCAATGCTGGCATCCCATATGGGCATTGATTTGAGTCCCAGATGTTCCTCTTCCAATTCAGCTCCCTGGCAATGGCCTGGGAAAGCAGTGGAGGATGGCCCAAGGCTATGCGCCCCTGTATTCATATTGGAGACCCTAAAGAAGCTCATGGTTCCTGGCTCGTTGCTTCTGCCTGCCTGGTCCAACCCTGGCTGTCATGGCCATTTTGGGGAGTAAATCAGTGGGTGGAAAGATGCAGTCTTGGGGCCGGTATGTGGCATAGCAGGTAATTCAATGTCTGCTATGCATGCCAGTTATGACCTAGCTGCTCCACTTCCCATCCACCTCCCTGCGTATGGTCTGGGAAAACAGCAGAGGATGGCTCAAATTTTTGGGACCCTGTACCCATGTGAGAGACCCAGACGAAGTTCTTGGCTCCTGGTTTTGGATCAGCTCAGCTCTGGTTGTTGTGGCCATTTGGGAAGTAAACCAGCATATGGGAGATCTTTCTCACTGTCTCTCCCCCTCTCTGTAAATCTGCCTTTCCAGTTAAAATAAATGAATCAGCTCTAGCCATTGTAGCTACCCAGGGCTTTCATTCTCTCACTCTTTGTGTGCGTGTGTCTGTCTGTCTCTGTCTCTCTCTATTTGTAACTCTGTCTTTCCAATAATTAAATACGTCTTTAAGATAAATAAGTAAATTTCCCAACTAAACAAGGTCAGTCAATTTCACTTATTATTGCCGTATGTCCTGCCAGGTTTGTGTCACAGAAAAGCAGAACATTTGCTTTGAAATGTTCTTATTAAATATTATGTGGGAAGCAGCCTTCAGTATGTCAACTCAGCTAGACCATAGGACACTCTGGTATCTGGTCGAAGATTATTCTGATTTTTCTATGAGACTATTTCTGGACCTGATTCATATTTAAATTGATGGATTGAGTAAAGCCAATTGCTCTCCAAGTGTCTGCATGGAACAAAAAGATTTATTCTCCCTTGAGAGAGAAAGAATTCTTCCCGCCTCACAGCTGGCTGCCTGGGATTCTGGTTTCTTTTCTTGCCTTCAGATTCCACCTGAAACATTGACACTCCAAGGCCTTGAACAACCTGGCCTTTGTCCCAGAACTATACCACCAGCTTTAATGATTTTCAGATCTTTGGACTTGTAAGTCTAGAATAAAACCATTGACTTTCCTGGATCTCCAGTTTGCCAACTCATCCTGGAGATTTGGGGAGTTGTCAACATCCATAATCTTGTAAGCCAATTCTTTATTATAAATATCTGTCAACATACACAGAAAGCTATCCTAATAGTTCTATTTCTCTGAAGAGGTTTGACTATAGAGTCTATTGTCAACTTTCAGGACCCCAAGTTCTTAGAAATCCAGGTGTAATGTGCAAGAGTCACTGAAAAATGAGCATCCAGCAGCTATCAAAATGGCTGGCATAGATGTTTACTTCATAAGCAAATTAAAAATATTCATGAATGAGCCCATTGTATTTTCTCCAGAACACTAGAGAAATATAAGAAAATTTTGAAAAAAAAAAAAAGGAAACAATTTCCTGTGCTTAGCAAGAAGGTAAGCAATTGATCAGTTGAATCATTTGTTTGCTTTACCATTCATTAACTTATTGATTTATTCATATTGGTCATATATGTGCTAGCAGATCAGAAGTGGAGCATTCGGGACTCAAATCGGTGCCTGTATGGGATTCCAAAGCTGCAGGTGTTGGCTTGACTCGCCCAATCAAATTCCAGACCCCAAGTTTAAAACTTTTGACAACTATTACTACTTTATTCTCCTCCTCCTCCTCCTTCTTTAATAAGAGCTGTCATCAGGACTAAGGAAATATTCTTTTAAAAAGATTATTTGAAAGTCAGTTTATAGAGAGATAAGAGAAGATAGGTGAGAATGAGAGACTTCCGTCCATTGGTTCACTCCCCAGTGTCCACAAAGGCCAGAGCTGGTACCCATATGGTATGCCAGCATCACAGGCAGCGGCTTTACCCACTATGTCACAACATAAGCCCCTGATGCTAATTACTTTCTTTAAAAAAGAGATGAAAGGTTTATTTTTGCAATGTTACAAGAGTAACCCAAAAAGCTCATGGAAAAATTCCCTTTTTCCACAAGTATTTTAAAGGTTATACATATTTTAACACGCTGGGTTACCCATCTTCCAGACATGAGTTCATGGAGATAAGTCAAGGATCCACGAGGGTACAAAGTGATCCTCTTGCCTGGACTATGGTCACTTCATCCACAGATGAGCATCTGAATAATTCTAGACCAAACACATTAAATCAAAAAAAAAAAACGATTCATTATGGTTTTTTTGAAAGACAGAGTTAGCGGGGAGGGAGAAGAGAGAGAAAGATCTTCCATTGGTTCACTCCCCAAATGGCTGCAACAGCCAGGGCTGGGCCAGTCTGAAACCAAGCAAGTCTTCCACGTGGGTACAGGGACCCAAGACCTGAGGCGTCCTCAGCTGCCTTAGAAGTCTCATTTGCAGAGAACAGGATTGATAGTGGAGCAGCTGGACTCAAACTGGCACCTATGTGGGATGCCAGCATTGCAGGCAGCATCTTAACCTGGTACGCCACAATGCTGGGCCTCACATCACATTTTGTGTCAAATTGGAAATAGAAAGACTTCTCAAATCAACTATCTTTTGAATGGAAAAGATTTAAACACCAGAGCTGATGCTAATCATATTTTCTACCTGTAGACTAAGGAGCAGAAAAACATCATCTTCATAGATTTAAAAAAAAAAAAAGGTTGCCATTGCACAAAGTGAAAGAATAGATAGCAACAAGATGTGGCTGGATTCCCAGGGCTTGGGTTTCTTGAAACAAAGAGGTCTATTCATACAGTGATCTTTGGGAGCACAGGGAAGGAAGTATAGCTCACGAAGAGAGCCTCAGAATGATACTCATCCATGGGACTAGGACTGAATTTCTCAGCTCGGGTTTCCATCACCTAGCTCAGTTCTGGGCTTGTGGCCAGAGCTTGACATAAGCGTGCTGACTGATAAGATTCAAGAAGGAATGATGTGTTACTATGTCTTTACCCCGACTTGTGTTACCTTCCTATTTAAAAATTATGGGGAATGTATCTGGATTAGTGAAGAGAACATTTCTAAGCACCTCCTTTAGAAAAATAGCCTGGGAAATGCCATATTTTGGTGAAGTCCATTGACATTTCATTGGCACTCAAATTCATTTGCAAACAAAGGCGAGGTATAGCTGGAAATTATCCCTTATTTGTTTACGGGACAAAATCCTTCCCTGGAAAATTTGAAAAGTGTCTCATCCAAGGGAAATAATGTACGTCAATATATCAATGTAATCAAATGATATTTTCCACAACTTATCACTCCTTTCTTCAGATACATTCCAGAGCATCCATGTGGCCAGATCATTGTGACGAGTTAGGGAAAATGCAAAGTCACTATAATTGAATCTTTTCTCCCAAGGCCATGGGGGAAAATATGGATGGTATATAAATAAAGTCACACAAACATTTGGAGTGTTTATAAAATGATAAAAGCAGGTCAAATTTTTAAAGTTTCCAACAACTCCAAAATCTTATTCTGGAAATGGGAACATACATTTCAAAGCTGAAAAACCACTTGCATTAACAGCATTACTAAAATAACAATGTGAAATCTTCAAGAAGTTGACTGGCCAATAAACTTAAAAGGGAGTTTTATAAGGCTCAGAATGGTGTGGCATGTACTATTTTCAAATGACAAGATCAGGCTTTAATTGATAGATTTAATTGCTAATTTAAAACTCTTCTAGGCTTGTGCTTTACACAGTTGTATAATCCTAAAGAAGCTGATAGGGCCAATTGCAAGAAAACAGAAACACTGAATCATAGCCATCCAAGAATCTGAAAGGCACAGCTTTAACTCTTTGGGAAATAGACTTGTAATTTTCCAAAAGAATCTGTGATTTGCAGTTTAGCGCTTGTGTTAGATTCTCTCTAGCACCAAAAGGATACTCATTGAACTTCTACCACATGCCAGACACAATGCAAGCACTGGGGGTACAGTGATGGGTAAAAAGGACAAGCCCTGTGATGGTGACCACAGTTACAGAGAGTGGGTGGACACCACAGTGACCTCAGCCAGAGATCTGGCATGCCCCAAAGGCAGCCAAGGCCACGGACAGACCAGTGATGGACTTGAGGCAACATTTCTTACCTTATTAGGGCCCAAGCAGGGCATTTGCCAGTACCCACATCAGAAGGGGTATAAAAGCTTTGCTCTCACTACCCAGCCCACTCTTTCCTGCTTGCAGCTCTGCCCTCTTCTGCTCATTCCTCCACTGTGTGGGGAAAGGCCCAGGAGTGGACTTCTCTCCACCTAATAAAGGCTTGTTTGCTTTTGGCCGGTGTTTTTCTTTCATTGGTGGTCAGTAAATCTAATACCCTGCTTTCACATAGCCTCTCTGATAAATGACCTTCACGTTAGGATCTAAGGGGCGCCATTGTGTTATAGCAGGTGAAGCCACTTCCTGCAATGCCAGCATCCTATATGAGCAATATTTCAGTCCTGACTACTCCGCTTCCCATCCAGCTCCCTGCTAATGCACCTGGGAAGAGCAGAAGATGGCTCAAGTGCTTGAGTCTGCCACACATGTGGGAAAGCTGATGCAGCTCCTGACTCCTGGCTTCAACCTGGCCCAGTTCCTGCTGTTGCAGTCATTTGGAGGAATGAACATGAATATATCTCTCTTTCCCTCTTTCTCTCGCTACCTCTCTCCTCCAAACCCCATCTCTGTAACTCACTTTTCAGTTAAATGAGATACCTTCTTAGAAATTTAGGTTCTAAAGATTGAGAGCTAGTTGCACAAATAACATGAAAGAATGGAGTTCCAGGTAAGGAAAGAGCACAGAATGAAACAGAAAGTGTCTGATGTACAGTCTTAAATCTGTACCTATGTTAATTATGTTTATCTAATTTATGGTGCTCTGTGGCCTTGGGCACCTGGAGAGGGGCTGCTCCTCCAAGATCAGCTCATTCCCAGAGACTGTGGACATCTTGCTTGTGAGCATGCTTTTTGTTTGTTCTTTGGGAGATAGACAGAAGTCCCATTCACTGATTCACTCCCCAAGTGCCTACAACAGCCAGGACTGGGCAGCTCTGATGACAGGAACTGGGAAGTCAATCCGGTTCTCCCACATGGGTGTCATCACTCGTTGCCACCCAGGCTCTGCCAATGAGCAGGAAACTGGGATAAAGAACAGAGGCAGATTTTGGACTCAAGTACTTGAATATGGAATGTGGGCATCTTAAGCACCAGGTCGAATGCTTGCCCTGTGCGTGCTTGCGATAGACAAACCTACCAATCCTGAATCTAGGCCCTAACTCACCTGCTTTCATCAGGCTCCTGCTGGCCAGAACACCATCCCAGTGCCCTAAATCACTCTAAGCCAGGAAGAGAGCAAATAAGGACCACCTGAACAGCCTGCCAGACTCACCCAGCACAGCCAGTCCTAAGGCTCCTTGCCTTCACAAAACACACGAAGGTTCTGGGCTGTGCTTTCCGCTCATACCTCTGCAGGCCCCAAAGGGCGCCAGTATCCTCCATGTGCATCTGGGCCTGCTGTCCATTGTTATGTCTTTTCCACTGAGAAGGCCCAGTTCTGACACATGCAATCTATGGTCAGACCACCAATCCTGGACATGAGCCCTCATGTCCGCACACACCCCTACGTGTGTCATCAAGCTACCAACAGCATGCCATTGAACAGCCAATGACCTTCCCCTAGTGCCATTGGCACACCAGGCTGCCCAACCTGGGCTCCACTGAATCCCCCACCCCAGGGTCTCATGGACCCACCACACAGGTGAGTCTAATGACCCAGGCCAGGCCACCAGCCTCATCAGACCCCCTGTTTCTGGGGGCTTCTGGACTCAGCTTCCACCACACAGGTGGGCCAAAAGATCCCGACCATGCCAAAACTCCTGCCCCCATCACTCACAGACCCAGCACACCCCTACATATCTTTAGAAAAAAAATGGAATAGGCTAGGTGACTATGCTGGCACATTGGTACAGTTAACACAGATTTGTCATTAACCAGGCCCAGGATGCCTGCCAACTATTAGCTGCTTTTGTCCCAGCAGCAGAACACTTGCCTAGGTGCTATGCAACCTAGGCAGTTGCCCACAGCTGGGTTTCAGGGCATATTTTTAAGCATTTCCTAACTCACATATTACCAGAGAAAAGCAAAATATTTTAAAATCAGGATGAATACTAACAAGAAGAGAACTATCAGTAAATAGCTTACCTAAAATTCTTGAGTGTCAAGTTGAAAATATTTTTTTGAAAATATCCTGCTTAATAGAGTAATATTCATTCATGTTACATTTGTTGAGCATGTTGTGTGTCAGAAACCGTACAAGATACCTGGATTCAATTGTGAACGAAACAAAGGGCCCAGTCCTGTGGGGCTCATAGTCGATTGGAGGAAGACAGTAAATAAATGGGGGTTGGGGGTGGAAATCCCACCAAATTTTTACAAATAAAAAACATTGTCAGTGCATTAAGATAGCAGTTAAGACCTACATTCCATAAGAGAATGTCTCAGCTCATTGCCTGACTTTGGCTTGTGAATTAAGATTCCTGTTAGTGTACACTATAGGAAATATGGGAATGATGGTTCAAGTACTTGGGTGCCCATTGTTCATATGAGTTTCAGGCTCCTGCCTATGGGCTGCCCCAGCCCAGACATTGTAAGAATTTGGGAAGTGAATTATGGATGGTAACACTTCTCTCAGGCTCTCTCTTAAATACAAACTTACAAAACAAAATAAACAGTGGTTATGCAACAAGGTGGAGGAATCCACCATGGTGGGAGGGTTTGGGGAGGGGTGGGGAGAACCCAAGTATCTATGTAACTGTGTCACATAATACAATGTAATTAATGAAGTTAAATAATAAATAATTTAAAAAAATTAAAAAAAAAAGTGAACCAGCAGATGTGGGATCCCTCTCTGTTTCTTTGCATTTCAAATACATTAAATAAAACTTATTAAAACTGAAAAAAAAAAAACAGAATAAACAAGCAACCATGGTGCGTGCTTAGGAACAAGGAGGTCAAGAGAAGTGGGCCTCACTGAGAAGGTAGAAGCAACATTGGTATCTGAGGCAGGGAGTGCAGCTGATGAGTGGCCTACAATAGGATCATGTGGCTGTGCAAGAAACAGCAAGATTGGAAGCAGACAGTGGACACAGCAGCTTGTGCCCCCACATGGGATGCCTGCAAGCTCCATCAGTGCCTGATTCAAGTCCTGGTTACTCCTTTCGCACATCCTGGAAGGCAGACACCTCAAGGTCTCTGCCTCTCATATGGGAGACCCGATGGAGTTCGGGTCCCTGACTTTAACCTGGCCGGCCCTGACAGTGGTGGCATTGGAGAGGAAACCACCAGATGGGAGATCTCTCCTTTTTCCTCTTTCTGCTTCAGTTTCTACCATTAAATAAACAAAATGGGAGGGAGGGAAAAAAAGAACAGTGTGGCTGAACAAAGCGAATGAGGTAGAGAGACGGATAGAGCAGTAAAAAGTAGGATGTGGGACCCAGCAAGATAGCCTAGTGGCCAAAGTCCTTGCCTTGCATGCCCCAGGATCTCAAATGAGAGCTGGTTTCCATTCAGCTCCCTGCTTGTGGCCTGGGAAAGCAGTGAAAGACAGCCCAAGTCCTTGGGACACTGCACTCGCGTGGGAGGCCCACAAGTTCCTGGCTTCAGATCAGTTTAGGTCTGGATGTTGCAGCCACTTAGGGAATGAATTAACTCACGGAAGATCTTTCTCTTTGTCTCTCCTTCTCTTTGTAAATCTGACTTTTCAGCAAATATTTTATTAAATAAAATCTTTTTTTTGAAGTATGTGGAGGAAGATGAGTTTATGTCAGACAGTGTGATTTCCTTAATGGTCTGAGTCAGGTGGGAAACCACTGGAGTCTGAGCATGGAAGTGACACCATCTCAGCTGGATTTTAAAAGAATTCTGGATTCCATGCGGAAAATACACAATGGTGTGCAGGGGGACAGAAGGGAGCCCTTTGGGACACAAGAAGTAATCACCCAGGCAAGAGAAGAAGGGTATTCAAGTTGAAGTAACAATGAAGAAAACGGGAACTGATCAGAGTTTGGATACATTTCGAAACTTAAGGCAAGATAGTTCCCTGCTCAGCTGGACACAATACATGAGACAAAGCTAATGTCAAGGTCTCGTTTGAATACCTGGGAAAGAAGTTGTCATCAACCAAGATGGAAATCGCCATGAGGAAGACACAACTGGGTGTGAAAATCAGAAGGGGAGAGCAAGGTGCACAATGGTAGTATTAGTTTGGGACTGTCAGTGTACAGCTACTGAAGACCATGGGAAGGAAGTGACTGGGATGGAACAGGGAGTTGGTGGCAGCTCCTCTTATCTCTTATCTCAACTGCACCCTCTCAACACTTCTTGACCTCTCTTTTTGTTTTTTATTGATGGCTTTTCTCTTCTGACATGCTGCAAATTTCGTTATTTCCCATGTTCATTATTTATTATTTATTTCCCATTTTCCTCTCCTGGAATGTAACCTCCCTGGGAGGACAGATTTTTCTTTCTGTTTTTGATTGTTGATGTGTCCTGGGTACCTGATGAATGTCAGCTGTAGTGAAGACCTCACTTGGTGAATTGCCTGCTACGCTAAAGTGCATTTTAGACAAGCTCCTTGGCAACCTGTCAGTGAGATGCTCACCCTCTCTCTTCTGACACATTGGAAAGAAATTAGGATGATGACAGCTCAGATTGTGCCAGACATGGTTACAAGGGCATCCTATGCCAGTAGGTTATTTAATTCACACAGCAGCTCTCTGAGGTGGGTGCTGTTGCCCTCCTTACAGTAGAAGAAGCTGAGGCATACAGAAGTTAAGGGTCATGTCCAAGGCCACACAGACTGAGAGGCAGAGTCAGTATCTGAACCCAGATCATCTGAAGCCAGAGTCTGAGATATCCCTCGCTGTCTTCCACACTTTCCAGGAGCACCTGCACTCAGGGAGCAAAGCAGCTGTAAGAGACTCTAGACACACTGTGAACAGCATCAGCAGGCGGTGCAAATGGCCTCTTCTTCACACCCTCCACAATATTTTTAAAGACTTTTTCAGGATTTGTTTCCATGTGTGGAATTTTATTATCTTTTTTAAATATGTATTTTATTGTAGTACAAAGTCAGATGTACAGAGAAGATGATTCACTCCCTAAGTGACCTCAATGGCTGGAGCTGATTCAAAACCAGGAGCCAGGAGCCTCTTCCAGGTCTCCCACAGGGTAACAAGAGTCCAAAGGCTTTTGGTCATCCTCGACTGCTTTCCCAGACCACAAACAGGGAGCTGGATGGGAAGCAGGGCTGTTGGGATTAGAACCTGTGCCCATATGGGATCATGGCACAGGCAAAGCAAGGACTTTAGCCACTAGGCTACCACACTGGGTACAAATTTTATTATCTTAAAAAAATAGTTTTCGCTTTACTTAAACAGGAGAGATAGAGATCTTCCACCTATAGGTTCCCTCGCAGAGTGCCTGTGTAATAGTTGAGGGTGGGCTAGTGTTGAAGCAGGAAGCTGGAAACTCAATTCAGTTCTTCTGTGGGGGTGGCAGGGATCTGACTACTTGAGTTATCACCTTTTAATATTTCTTTGCTCTTGCTCATACATAAAATGAAGCATTATTTTTCCCAGCACTTGCCTATTGTTCATGTATTTCCATCAAGTTATTTTTCTAAATCAAATCATGATTTAATGTAGCAATTTTTAACACTTATTGGAAAATGTGCTTTTAAGGGGAGCATCAGTATTTTTGTTGTTGTAATACTAAATGCTATGTATATAATATAATAACTAATAGAATATGCATTTTGGAAGTCTCAGCTATGATAAAAATGGAATGCAGTTTGCCTGGGAAAACCTACTTTTACAAAATGGCAATTGGTTACACTGATCTTTCCAGTAGGGTTTGATACTTCTGTTTTTTGCTACACTAGTGGGAGGTTTGATATGAGTCCTTCCTTCCTTCCTGTGTTCATCTTCCATGATTAAAAACCGTAAGTAAGTTGGCCAAGAGGCCTATTTGACAGCTGTTGTAACTGTTAAATAGAGCGCCTCTCCAGACCATTTCATTCACTGCTAAATTAAAAGAATATTAAAGAAAAATAATTTAAATTCCTGGAGGATAAGAAAATTACATGTAATTCAAGTGAAGCTAGGATGCAATGGATTCATTGTGAATAGATATCATTGTAACAAAACTTTAGGTCTAATCATAGCTTGGTGATTCAAATGTCTTTAGCTGCAAAGAATCCAACTGAGATGGCAATTAATGTTTCTTCTTTTATGACTCCTCAAATTCTGAATTTGCCAAGGGCAAGTTCAAAAATAAAAACTTCCATTACCTCAGTGCTGGGTCTGTGTTAAATATCTAGCTATCATTATATTAGGGTATTGCTTGATAGTAGTGATGGCAGTATAAGTAAGATTAATTTTGTTGTAATCCTTTATCATATTTCAGAGCTTCTGAGTCTATTATTTAGGGTGGGACCTAGGAATCTTTATTCCTAAGAGTATGCTGAACAGATTCTGATGTGTGACCTCATTATAACAGCCTGTGAATAAAAACATTAATATTATAGATTTCTGGTCCCTTAGTCACTGCAGAAATTGCAGGCAATGTGAGAAGGAATTTGTTACACATCATTATGTCCCTTTCAGTACCGGCACATTAAGATTTGTTGAGTTTATTTGAATTGAATTAAATGCTTTGAAATGGGGAACTTGTTTCCAGAAGTGAACACACAGTCATTAGAATACTTCATCCTCTCTAACAAATTAACTGGCTTCTGGCACAAAGCAGTCAGTTAGCTGAGTCAGACTTTCCCTGCTCGAATCACCCCAGTAGGAAACAGTTTAAACATAAGAATCAGACCAACAATATGTGTAGACTCTGACCTTGACTCCATACATGCTTAACCTTTTTCATCTTGCTTGCTCATCTGTAAAATGGGTATAATATCAACCAAGTAGTTGTGAGGATTATGTGAGAAAACATATGTTCAGCTTGTCCTATGTAGAAGGTGGTGAATACATGAAATTCTCTACATTATATCACCATTTTCTTCTTTGTGGAGCTGCAAATCGTGGTTCTTCAATAGGAATAGTGGAAGATGAGTTAGTAAATCGTGGGTACTCTACCAAGGCAATGTCCAACCTGTCTCTGATTACTTCAGTAATTGCAATTAAAATGAAACATATTTGTGCTATGTTATCTTTCAAGTTTAGCAATAACTACAAGAAGTATTGAGCTGTATTAGTTTCCAGCATGGCAATAGCAAATCATCAAAGTTGGTAACTCAAAACAATAAGAATTTATTCTCTGATGCTTCTGGAGATTGGGAGAACCTGGCAGGGTCCCACTCCTCCTAGCGAGTCAGGACCAATGCTTTATTGCCCTTCCCTGCTGCTGAAAACTCCTTGGCTTACAGTAACATGACTCCAATTGCTGCTTGCATCTTTACATAGCCTTCTTCTCTGTGACCTTCCTTTATTCCCCTACTTTCGTACTTTCTGGAACATGGACATGGTGGCTGTCCGGACTACAACATGGAAAGCATTTGTTGAGGATGAAAAGAGCCTAGGTTCCTGACAACTTTAAGAAGCTTCCTTGTCCTGGGCTCTCTCATATTATGTAAAAGGAATATACTTGTCTTATAAAAGTCACTTTACTTATTTTTATTTCAAAGGCAGAATTACAAAGAGGGAGAGACAGAAGGAAAGCAGCCTGGACTCAAATCAGTAATTGGGATATAGGATGCCATGGTTCAGACAGCTGCTCCACAAGGCTAGTGTCAGCTATAAAATTAGCAGTGTTTACCTTTTAAACTATCTATTTTTTTAAGATTTATTTATTTTATTACAAAGTCAGATGTACAGAGAGGAGGAGAGCCAGAGAGGAAGATCTTCCGTCCAATGATTCACTCCCCAAGTGAGCCACAACGGCTGGTGCTGTGCCGATCTGGAGCCAGGAGCCAGGAGCCAGGAACTTCCTCCAGGTCTCCCACGCGGGTGCAGGATCCCAAAGCTTTGGGCTGTCCTTGACTGCTTTCCCAGGCCACGAGCAGGGAGCTGGATGGGAAGTGGAGCTTCCGGGATTAGAACTGGTGCCCATATGGGATCCTGGTGTGTTCAAGGCGAGGACTTTAGCCACTAGGCCATGCTGCCGGGTCCTAAACTATCTATTAATGTCATATCTCTGGAAATATTCACTCAGGGCTCAATTGTTAACAATAGGATTCACTCTAGAATCTTGAGTCAACATGATTTTCTGAGCTGTACTGCAGTAACTAGTAATCGCCAAATCTCAATTTTATAATAATAGAGAATTATTTCTGGGACCAGCATTGCGATACAGTGAGTAATGACACTGCCTGTAACACAGCTGCTCCACTTCCTATCTAGCACCCTACCAGTGTGCACAGGAAAGCAGTGATGACCCAACTGCTTAGACCACTGTACCCGCATGGGAGACTTGGATGAAACTCCTGGCTCCTGGCTGCTATCTGGTTTAATCCTGGCTGTTGGCGCCCATTTACAGAGTCAATTCACAAACTGAAAATTATCTTTCCTTTCTCTCTTTGTGATTTTTGTCTTTCAAATAAATAAATATATTCTTAAAGTGTTATTTATTACGATCTATGTAAACATCATGGGTTGACTGGAGATTCCATTCTGTGACATCTTCATTCCAAACTATTGAATCAACTGCTTTCTGGAATGTTGCTGTTAGTCATACAGAAACAAAAAGAGATGATGAACTGTGCACTATATCTCAAAGCTTTCATCCAGAAAACTCACTTTTGTTCTCATTTGATCTGTTCAAAACAAGTTACATAGCTAAACCAAGTTCAAGAGTATAAGATAGAGCAATCCTATTAGCCTGTGCCCAGAAAATAAGAAACAAAAAATACACCTGGCAAATAGCATTGTCTTCTTTGCTTATGTTCTCATTGGAAGGACTGGGGATGGAAGGACAACCCCAAAATACTGCAGAACTGACCTACCAAGGTTGCTGCTGCCTCTGCAAAGATTGGGAAGCTGACCTACGTGCTTGCAGAGTCAAGGCATATTCTGAATCTTCAAGTACTCTCAAAATTAAAGAACAGATATTGGAACCTCACCAACCACTGCCACAGGAAAGTCTGTAACTGAATTAGAAGATCCACTCTTTTAAAAAAAAAGATGTATTTATTTTATTAGAAAAGTTAGAGTTACAGTGACAGAGGGAGAGATAGACAGAGATCTTTCATCTGCTGGTTTACTCCCCAAATGGCTGCAATGGCCAAAGCTAAGCTGAGAGCCAGGAGCTTCCTTCAGGTCTCCCATTTCAGTACAGGGTCCAAAGCCCTTGCGCCATCCTTGACCGTTTTCCCGGGTCATAAGCAGGGAACTGGAAGGGAACAGCTGGGATACAAACTGGAGCCCCTGTGGGATGCTGACACCAGCAGGCATAGGATTAGGCAGCTAATGCTACCACACAGGTCCCAGAAAATCCACTTTTCTTCTCACTATAATGATGTCCATCTTCCACGTTTTTTTTTTTAAATGGAATTCTGCCATTTGCAACAAAATTATCCCCACTAAGAGACCATTATGCTCAGTGAAATAAGCCAATCCCAAAAGGACAAATATCTTAATTCTCTCTGATTGAAAGCAACCTTCATGCAAAATACAAGATCAATAAATATATAGGTAGCATATATATACATATGTTTATCTGAGGATCTATATAATGGAGGTAAGTATATAATGATGTGGAAATATATTGCAACATGTGTCTCTACTTCTGAATAAAAAATGGAATCCCAATTCCATTTGACACTAGGATGCTGAACCTTATACCAGTCTCTATACCTACAATGTCAGAATACACTTAAATAGAAAAATAATAAACTTGTAACTGTTTTTGAGGACTAAACTATTGTTACAAAAAAGGGGAAAACACTGGGGGTGGTTGTGGGAGGCTAAGTGGGAAGTTTGGAAGGAGAAATCCCTGAGCCTATAGAACTGTGTCATGAAAAATAAAGAATTTTAATTCATTACTTTCATAACAAATCATTTTTTTAATGCTCATAACAGGTGAGGGGGTTGGACTGCTGGTGGGAATGAAGAGGGTCAGGAAGGGTATGGGAAGGGAAAGAGCTGTGTCTGTTGCAGGTCGTGGGCTAAGGAGGGTACATTTCTCCTTGATGTCAGAGCACATTAGTGGCAGGGATTGGAGATGATCTATTGACACTACCTCTGGAATGAGGGGAGGAGGGAATGTCCTGGGGGTGTGGCTTGAGTGGTCATTGTATAAGAGGTAACATGTCCCATCTGTCTTCACAGGAACTCTTCATTGTTTTCTCTGTGAAAGTTCTAAGACCTGTTGTTTGTCAGCATCCACCTCAAGGTGTCCACAGGCCTGGGTGCTTCCTGAAGTGTTGTGCCACCTACATCTCTTTCCACCCTTTGAAGAGTTATTTAAGGTAGAGGATCTTGTTGTCTTGTCTTTCGTGTGCATCTGGATATGTTCTTCATTTTTTCTCTGGAGTCAGCAACTAGTGTAGCCTGATCCTGTAACAAAAGCTCCATGGTTGGACCACACATCCATGGGATGTTCCCTGAGAGTGAGAATACTGTCAGGTTAAGGTTTGCCCTACCCCCTGCCCCCGCCCCTGTTCTCATGCTCCTCAATGAGTGGTGTGGCCTGGTCCAGATGACCACCTGTCCCACCTCCTGTACCAATCTGCAGGTATGTTGGCCTGCTCAGGAGTGGGGATGGGGCCACCAAAACCCCTACCAGGTCAGCCCTTGTCCCCAGTTCCTGTGGCTGCAGCAGGTGTGGGGGACTGACCTTGTTCGCCCCCAGCCCTGTCTCTTAAGTGTACTGGGATTAATTGCTTAGTTGGGTGAACCCTGTCAGACCCCAACCAGGCAAGGTCCCAGACTTGTTTCTCATGTCTGGCCCAGTCCACCCCAATCCTAAGATCCAGATCTTACATTAAATATCAGGGACCTTGGCTGAATAGGGCAACCCTCCAGAGTCCCTACCGAACTGACCGCTGACCCAGCATTCACATATGCCAGCAGGTGCTGCATCCTGACCCTGCCCCCCCGGCCCACCCGGCCCCCCCGGCCCCTTGCCTCATGTGCATGAGCAGGTGCAGCAGCACAGCCCTGGAGAAACATCAAGCACGCTCACCTGGTTCACCCCCAGGCCTAGCTATTTAGTGTGTGAGCAAGCATACTGGCCCAGCCCTGGGAGACTCCCTGGGTCCCACCATCTACTCTTCCATCTGTCTCCACTCTCTTGCTGACATGTATGTGCAGTGGCCTGTTCCATGAAGGTCTATAGCTACCATTATTTTTAAATCTTATTCACTTCTTTTTAAATTTGAAAGTCAGATTTTAAGAGAGTAGAGAGCTAGAGGTCTTCCATCTGCTGGTTCACTCCCCAAATAGTTGCAACAGCCAAAGCTCAGCTGATACAAAACTGGGAGCCAGGAGTCACTTTGAGATTGTCCAAGTAGGCGCAAGGTCTTAAGACCTTGGGTCATCCTCCTTTGCTTACCTAGGCCATAAGCAGAGAGTTGGATTGGAAATGGAGCAGCCAGAACACAACTGGTTGCCATATGGGATCTGGTGCCACAGAGTGAAGAGTGTCCTCGGCTTGGTGTGCACCTGTAGTGGCTCAATGACCTTGTGGGCTCTACCTGGTGAAACCCACCTTTTAAGTTTTATGTGAATGTTTCTGGTTGCTGAAAGTGAGTTTCACATGAAAAATGAGCCTAAAGAAGTCTGAAACACTCAGCCTTTAGGCTTTCCAGCTTACTGCTTAGTGAGGCACTGAGCAAGAAGATTGGGATGGAATTAAGACACTTCATTCTTTCAGCCACAAATACACAATATTTCTTTATTCTCTAATATACTCCCTATCTGTTTTCTCATTTGTTCTTCCATCTGACACTGAGTGAACTCTTACTGTTTCTAGACACAGTGTGAGTTGACTGAGGGAAACAAGAGGGGTGTCAGGGAATGAGATGACAATAATGAGCTGCTTTTTATGATGAGCTATGAATATTCCCAGATCAAATTTAGCAATTCACATTACCTCAATTTGGAAGTGAGTTTCAAATGAAGGTTGGGAAATACATCTTTTTTTTACCTGTACCACAGGAAGATGGTTTTTAAAAAAATCATCCAAAATTAAATAATTTAAAATGTGTGGAAATCAGTAAGTTTGTGGTAGTTTGCAGCAAAGTCCTTGAGTGGGACTTGGAAGACAAAACACTCAGCAGGTTAGTTACTTATACACAAATGCTAGTTGATAGTACAGAGCTTTTCTTATTATAAGGAGTAAAATTTTTTAAATTTACTTTAACGAGCTGACTAAATAGAACCAGGGGAGCAAGTTGAGCCTCTTGTTCACCATCAGGAGAGTGGAAGTATTCATTTGAGAACGCAAAGATGTTTACACAGTGTTGAGCCCTGTGAACATATCTAACCACAGCTGCTGTCTGAGCCCCTTTATTATTCACAAAGAGGCCATATTCTTCCTTTCACCCTGCACCCCTCACCTACGCACCAGTTCAAACATACCACCGCCTACGAGCATTGCTGCAGTGAATGTTAGCATCAGTTATGTGGGTTTGTTTTCCTGTGGAGCTGAAGAAAATTACTGACTAAAAAGTGTTACATCATCCATTAAATCTCTCATTTGCAACCAGATTTTTTTTTATCTGCACTTAGATGTGATTAAGTTTTTTGTTCTGTTTTAAGCTTTGTTTTTTTTTTTTAAAGATTCATTTTAAAGGCAGAGAGAAAGAAAGAAAAAGACAAGTTCAATCTCCTGTTCACTCCCCTAAAAGATTGTAATACCTGGGGCTGGATGGGCCCAGTGTGGTAGCTTAGCAGCTAAAGTCCTTGCATTGCATGTGCCAGGATCCCATATGGGTACAGGTTTGTATCCTGGCTGTTCCACTTCCCTTCCAGCTCCCTGCTTGTGGTCTGAGAAAACAGCAGAGGATGGCCAAGGCCTTGGGATCCTGCACCGGTGTGAGAGACCCGAAGAAGCTCCCAGCTCCTGGCTTCTGGTTGGCTCAGCTCTGGCCTTTGTAGTCACTTAGAGAGTGAACAAGCAGGTGGAGGAGCTTTCTGTCTCTCCAATAAAAATAAATGCATCTTAAAAGAAAAAAAATTAGTTGGGGCTGGTGCAAGTTGAACTCAAGAGCCAAAAGCTCCATTCAAGTCTCTCAAATGGATTGGAAGAACACAAATACTTGGACCATTTCTGCTGCATTCCTAGGCATATTAGCAGGGAGCTGGAGCAGAAGTGGAGCAGCCAGGAATGGAACTGTATACAGGCCCCGGTCTCCCAAGGATTAACTCCACAGCTTAGCTTGTTTCTCAGAGCGTAACAGGATTGGCAATTTTGGCCTGATACATCTAGCCACTGGCTTAACTGCAAGTTCCTGCTTCCTATTTGTCAAGTTATCTGCCAAGGGATTGGATAAACACTGGGAGGAACTCAAGGGATTTAGGGTGGCCACTACTGGGAGGAACTTGAAGGATTTAGGGTGGCCACTTGAGGACTGGATAAACACTGGGAGGAGCTAGGCAGAGTATAAAAGAAAGCCTGGAGTTTCAATAAAGATCAATCTATCATCGATCGGCATGCTGTGTACTGCGTGTTGTCTTGTGTTGTCTCACTGCGTTGTCTTTTTTGTAACCCTAGTCCCTCCGCTCGGCTCGGGGTACGTGGCGACATGGGTGTTGCCAACAACTGTGCTCAAATGGGATTCCAGCATTACAGCAGCTTAATGTATGGTACTATAATACCTGCTTCCCACCCTCACTACCCCTTTTTGTTTAAAGAAGAGAAGGGAAAGCAATCATCCACTGATTTAGTCCCCAGATAGCTACACCAGCCAGGGATGGGGCAGGTCAAAGCCAGGAGTCTAGAATTCAATCCAGAATATCCATGTAGGTGGCAAGGCTCCAAGTACTTGGGTCATCTTTCACAACTTTCCCAGGTACATAAACAGGAAGGTGGATCAGAAGTGGAGTAGCCATCACTTCTCGTCCTTTTGGCTAAGATCAAGTGTAGAAATGGAGTAGTCTTGGCTTTAATTCATGCTCTAGTAGTGGAATGCCAAAGTCATAAGCAGAAGCGTAGCTTGCTGTGTCATGATACTGGTCCAATGACCAAGTCTTTTATTTAAGTAAATAAAGTTTCCTCTCATACCATGTTCCCCTTGAGCAACAAGTTGTCCCTGTCTTTCATTCCCACCATATTGGTTGATGTGTGCTGGCTATGAAAGCTGTCCCAACCTCTTCCCCTCCCTCTTCTGCCCACTATTATATAATATGGTCAGTTCCCACCCTTCTTCTAACACTTTCCTTGGCAAGGTCACCAAATTTCCCCTCCAAAAAAAGAATAATTTTGTCCTTATTTTTCCAGGCCTTGCTACAGGTTTGGAAGGGCTAGGATACTTTTTTCTTTTCAAAGCCTTCTCTTTGGCTCCCAAGACCACATATTTCCCAGATTTCCTCTCTATGTCTGCTACTTTGTCCTCAGTCCACATAGAGATATAGAGGCGTCTGAGGCATTCTCTGCTTAAATATAAACTGAACACTAAAGCTGAAAACCAACGAATGACATGAATTCCATATTTTTAATTTATTTTTATTGGAAACTTAGATTTTTACAGAGAGAAAGACAGAAAGAAAGATCCTCCATCCACAGTCCACCATCCAAGTGGCTGCAATGGCTGGAGCAGAGCTGATCCAATGCCAGGAGCCAGGAACCTCCTCCAGGTCTCCCATTAGGGAAAAGGGTCCCAAAGTCTCAGGCATCCTCCACTGCTTTCCCAGGTCACAAGCAGGGAGCTGGAAGGGAAGTGGAACAGTCAACGTAAGAACCTGAACCCATATGGGATCCTAGTGCATGCAAGGCAAGGACTTTAGCCACAAGGCTACTGTGCCACATGCATTGAACCCCATATTTTAAAAAGAGTGTAACTTGTTGTAGGTAGACCGATCTTGTAGAGCATTTGTTGAAGCAGAGTTGTTGGCCAAGTAGAGTGTTGTGGCATTTGTTTTTGTTTTATTGTTTGACATTCCATGTTTTATTTCTTTCTTTAAAAGATTTATTTATGGGTCTGTGCAATAGCCTAGTGGCTAAAGCCCTCATCTTGCATACACTGGGATCATGTCCTGGCAGCCCTGCTTCCCATCCAGCTCACTGCTTGTGGCCTGGGAAGGCAGTTGAGGACAGCCCAGTGCCTTGGGACCCTGCACTTGCATGGGAAATTCAGCAGAACCTCCTGGATCCTGGCTATGGATCAGCTCAGCTCTGGCCATTGTGGCTACTTGGGGAGTGAATCAGCAAATGGAAGATCTTTCTCCTCTGTAAATCTGACTTTCCAATAAAAATAAACAAATATTTAAAATAAAATAAAATAAAAATTTAAAAGATTTATTTGTTTTTATTTGAAAGAGCTATAGAGAGAGAGGGAGAGAAATCTATCTGCTGATTCACTCCCCAGATAGCTGCAGTGGCCAGACATGAGAGCCTTTTCTGAGTCTCCCACGTTAATGCAGAGGCCCAAGGAATTTAGTCACCCTCCATGGCCTTCCTAGGCCATTAGCAAGAAGGCTGGATAAGAAATGGAGCAGGCAGAACTTGAACTGGTACCCACATAGGATGCTGGTCCCTCAGGCAGAGGTTTACTATGATGCTGGCCTTGTGTTTTATTTCTTGAAGATTTTGTGTTTAGACAGATTTATGTTCACAGCAGTATGAAGCAGAACGTACAGAGGAATTTTGCCCTCTGCAGCCTCCTTCTCATCCTCCAACTTCCCACACCACAGTGGTAATTTGTGACAATCAACAAATCTACATTGACACATCATTACCCAAAGCACACCAATTACATTGAGGTTCATTCTTGCCATTCTAGGTATTCAGGGTTTTGACAAATCTCAAATGAAGGGTAGCCTGTGGTATAAGGTCATTCGGAATAGATTCACTACCCTAAAATTCCACTTTCTTCATTCCTCATTTTTCACTAAGTTTTGGCAACCATTTGCTATTTCCCTTGGCATATGTTTCTCCTCACATGCAGTAAGGGGCATGCCATGCCACCTCAATCCAAGTGAGAAACCTAGTAAGTAATCAATCAGAAAAAGGTAGGGCTTTTGATTTCCAAAAATGAATACTGACATTTTATTTTGCCAAAATGCAAAAATTTTTCAGTGTATCTTCAGGTTCTTGCCAGAGCCAAACACAAGATTTTGGAGAGCTCACATGGCTCTCAAAGAATTTGGAGTCAGGGCCAGCCTGGTGGATTAAGATTCCTTGTATGACACCAGCATCCTGCATGAACACAGATTCATGAGCTCCACTTTCAATCCAGTTCCCCTCTGACACACCTGGTAAAGCAGCAGAAGATAGCCCAAGTGCTTCGGCTGCTGTGCCCATGTGGCTGCTGGCTTCTGTCTTCAGGCCCATGCCTGGCTGTTGTAGCCATTTGGAGAACGAATCACCAACAAAAAAGGGGGGTTGGTGGAGAGGATTGGGAATCCCTGTCTCTGCCTCTCTCGCTCTGTAATTCTGCCTTTCAAATTAATAAATAAGTCTTTTTAAAGAATTTTATAATCTCTGTAATAAACTTTTGGAAAAGAGTATGTCAGCAGGAAAGATGAAAAGATGGGAAGACAATGAGAACAGACATTGTTACCAAGGTCTGGGATGTTTCGCAAGGACACCTACAACAAATATGGGGCTATTTTCTTTTTTCTTTTTTTTTAAGATTTATTTATTTTTATTACAAAGTCAGATATACAGAGAGGAGGAGAGACAGAGAGGAGGATCTTCCGTCCAGTGATTCACTCCCCAAGGGACCGCAGCGGCCGGTGCTGCGCGGATCTGAAGCCGAGAACCAGGAACTTCTTCCAGGTCTTCCACGTGGGTGCAGGGTCCCAAGGCCTTGGGCTGTCCTTGACTGCTTTCCCCAGGCCACAAGCAGAGAGGTGGATGGGAAATGGGGCTGCCGGGATTAGAACCAGCGCCCATATGGGATCCCTGGGCGTTCAAGGCGAGGACTTTAAAGATTTATTTTTTTTTTTTTATTACAAAGTCAGATATACAGAGAGAGGAGGAGAGACAGAGAGGAATATCTTCCGTCCAATGATTCACTCCCCAAGTAAGCCGCCACGGGCCAACGCGCGCCGATCCGAAGCCAGGAACCAGGAACCTCTTCCAGGTCTCCCACGCGGGTGCAGGGTCCCAATGCATTGGGCCGTCCTCGACTGCTTTCCCAGGCCACAAGCAGGGAGCTGGATGGGAAGTGGAGCTGCCAGGATTAGAACTGGCGAGGACTTTAGTGGCTAGGTTACCACGGCGCTGGGCCCCCTTTTTTTAAAAACAAAGACAGCATTTATTGGGGGCACAGTTATTTACTGGAGGCCTCGTCTAGGAGGTAGTAGATGAGGGATGAATACTTGGGTCCCTGCCACCCATGTGAGAGACCTACAGCCAAGTTCCTGCCTCCTGGCTTCAGCCTGGTACAACACCGTCTGTTGCAGGCATTCGGGGAGTGAATTAGAAGATGGACGATCTCACTCTGTGTCTGTCTCTCTGCTTTTTAAATAAATAAGTAAACCTTAAAAATAAACAAATTAAAAAAAAAAAGCTAGTTGGGTAATGGGTTTTCTGAGACAAGATAGAATGGGCTGTTGAGGTTCCCACAAGTTTGGGTAGGAGGAGAGATAAATAAGTGTCCTTAGAGACCCCACAGGGTCCCCACAGGAGGAAGCACATTTTAGCATTTCACATGGCAGAGGCCATTCGACAGCCAAAAAAAAAGAACTGTTCTGGTCACATTCTCTCTTATCTCATCTTCCTACCTCAATCTGGAGGTGATTGGGAACTAGAAAAACTTTGGGTGAAAAAGGACATGTGAAGGAACAGTCCATACCCCTCATGACTGGTTGCTCGTAACAGGTTTGAAATGGAAGAAGGGTGAAAGCTTGGCCAGGGTAGGAAGTGGAAATTTTTTAGATTGGTTTGAAAGTGCTATGTGTGTAAACAGGCGACAAGTTGAAAATTCTGAAGTTAGAAATAAATGGCACATGTTCAAGTGGAGTGATTGGAATACAGTGGTGGGAGAGGAATTAAGTTGTTTTCTTGGTGTGTCCTACTGAGTCCAAAGAATTCAATAAACAGCTCTGATTCAAAGGAAATGATTTCAAATGCAGACAGGCCTCAGCTTTTATCCCAGGTCATGCCTTTGGCTGCTTTCATTTACTTACATGTTAGCTGCAAATTTTTGTGGCAACATTTTTTCCCAAACCTGTATTTCTGGTACAGACCACTGTCCTGTTTTATCGGTTATAGAAGTGAGAGACATAGTTGCCCACTGGGCATTGACACTTGGATAGCTGGACTCTACTAGCTGGACTCATTACCCACTGCCTGGAGCACTCTTAAGCTTGTTCCTCCTTAGGGTTTCCTTTCTTTTTTCCGTACTCAACAGAAAATTTGACTTTTGCAACTGCATGGCTCTTAGCAGCCAATCAATCACCAATCCTATATTCTCTGCCTTTGTAAGTTTGTCTCATATCTGTTCCTTTTCTCTCCTGCCCCACTGTGACTATATTGATCTGAGTCATTTCCAGCTCTCCTTTGAAGAACAGCAGTGGTCTCCATCTGGACTCTGCTTCTGGTCTCATTGAATTCTAATTCATTCTTTTCATTGCAACTACAAGTGATTCTTACAAAATATATGCATGTAGTGCATATCTATAGGTGTCAGGAGCTGTGCTAAGCTCGCTCTGTGGGTAGGAGCAAAGGACAGAATAGATAAACCATAGACCTCCTCATAGAGCTTAAATTTTAACAAGAAGACAAACACGAAACAGGAAATGATTCACACCAGGATCAACAAAAGATTTTAAATGTAGAATTATGTAGAAATTATATTTGAAACTTATTTGTGTATTTTGTGTATTCTGTGTCACATTAATTGTGTATTCTGTGTCACAATAATGTATTGAGGCTGGCATTGTGGCACAATGAGTTAAGGTTCTGAATGCAAGCCAACATCCCATATCACATCACCAATTCCAGTTCCAGCTGCTCTGCTTCCTACCCTTCTCCTTGGGAAAACAGGAGAAAATGGCCCAAGTGGCTTAAGACCCTATCAGCCACATAGGAGACTCAGATGGCCCAGCCCTGAGTGTTGCAGCTACTAGGGAGTGAACCAACAGATGGAAGATTTATCTCATTGTGCCTCTTTTTCCTCCTCTCTGTAACAGTCTTTCAAATAAATAGATAGCTCTTTAAAAATATAATTCATTAATTTAGTGAATTAAGGGAATGTGCCTGAACAATACATACATAGGTAAGATAAACAATAAGTTATTTACATTTTGCAACTGCATAATTGAGATAAACTAAGAATTTTGGAATTTGACAATGACATGGAGCAGGAGGTCTGCCGAGTCTCAGTTGAATAAGCATTTCCAGTGGCCTCTGTTTCAGGCTTCACATCCCCCCCTCCTTATATTAATGAAGGCTCAGTGAGAAGAGCCACCTGCAAATAAAGCCAGCTCTAACAAGGGATGAAATACTTTCCAGAACATTCTAGGGGTTGAAGACCTGTTAAATTATAAATCTGATTATGACTAGCGGGAACAGACTTGGTGTGTTTTGATCATTTGCTGAAAGTAGTCTAGGATTAGGAGACAGGAAATGTACTTTCCTGATGTCTTCTGTGAATTTAGGGCAGGTTGCAAATTCAGGTCTGGATGCCTGATTTCCTCTCCTGCCTTGACAACCCAAAGAGTGAGGCTTACCCAAGGCGTATAGGGAAGAGAGAAAGTTGTATTACTTATCATTAGCTAGGTTTGCTCACAACATTGAGGGTACTTCACCCTAAAGTCACTGCAGGTTCAAAGAAAGGTACCGTGCTCTATGTAGTCATGGAGGACCCAGGTGTTAGAGGATCCTTCTTCTGGAATGTTGCTGGCCACTTTGTCAGGGGAGAGGAAGAAATCACAGAGATCCCGAAGCAAGAAGTGACCCAAGTCGTTCCTGTTCACACCAGTTATATGGCCTAGATTAGTCACATGGGATCCCTGAAGAAGGGTGTTCTGTATACTGAGAAAAGAAAGAACTGGGATGTTGGTGAGCGTTTGAAAAGCTTAATGCCTAAAACAATAGTCACTTTGTTCAGAGAACCTGTCCACGAACACTCCTCAATTCCCAGCCTAGGTAACATGTGCTCTTCTCGTCCCTTCCCGTGCTCTCTCAGTTAGCCCACAATGTTTTACCGCTTGATTAATAATCACTGTCTCCCCTTTAGGCACCCTGCTTCTTAAACAGGGTGGACCTCAGGTCAAACCACTTCCAACAATCATTAGAAAAATCTGGTATGACCTTCAAATGCATGAAGTTTCTAACCATATAAAATTCTTCAATTAAGGGTTTAGGACTCCTTGTGAGAGATATTTTACCAAGTCTTGGAGTTACATTAAGCAAGAAGAAGTGATACACCTTGTTGTCAAAACTAAAAATATTTTTGGAAATGTCCTTGTAACATTTAGACTGTGTAGAATACTTTGTGGGGGTAAAGGTAATGAACCTGGCATTAAAAGTAAACTCAATGCTGAGATGAGGCAGGCCATGCCAGTCTGGGCTGCAGTATCCAGCAGCACACATGAGACCCAGGATGAGGGGGCAAGTGGGAGCCCAGAAAGGGGGCAGCATGGCTCCCCTACTGGGCCAATGCTCCCACTGATGAGTTTGAGAACTGGAACTGAGGGCAGACTAGGTCAGGCAGGGCTACCATACCCGTTAACCTGAATGTGAACTGAGTTACAGGGAGAGCTAGGCTGGGTTAACTGACTATATCCACTGGTACATGCATGAGCCAGAGTAAGTGCAGGCTGGTTGGACTTTGCTGCAGCATCAGCTGGCAAATGCTGGGAATGGGGGCAAGTCAAGCTAGACTGCAGAACCACCTGGGAAGTCCAAGATCCAGGATTGGGAATGGGCTCAGTAGGGAAACTGTAGACACCTCTCTAAGGGGTTGCAACTCCCACTGTTGAGCATGAGAACCAGGGCAGGGGAAGGGCCTGGTTCGACAGGTGATGGTACCTATCAGCATGAGTGCAGGCTGGATAAAAGGGTTGGTTGGGTTGAGCTAGGCTCCAGTGCCCATGGATATATGCAAGAGCTGAATGGGATGTGGGCAAACTGGACCAGGGCTGAGGCCAGGCCTGGCAGGTGTTATTGGGGGTTCTCACTGTCTAGGCCACAGTTCCTGCTGGTATATGTGATGGCTGAGTGTGTGGTGGAAATGGCTAGGCTGTGCCGCAGTATCCATTGATTTGCATAAGAGATGGGGCTGGAGACAGAACTGACCCAGAAACTGCAACCACCAGTGTGTGTACAGGCTGATGTGGTTGATGGACAGAGCTGGATCCCATACTGGCAAGCACACACAAAAGTCATGTCTTGATTCACCCCAGACAAGGTTTCTTTGGTGACCCGCTTACTCCACCCCCCAAACTGGACCCCTGGACTCAGAACTCCAAACATGGGGAGAGTCACAGGATCTGTGGTCTGACTGTGGAGTGCATGTGTCAGAGCTGGTCCTCCTCAGTGTCTTAGAGCAGCGGATGGCATGCCCAGATACACATGGAACATATGGCAGCTAACTGGGGTCTCCAGAGGACATCTGGTAGCACAGCAGAGGAAGGAGGGCAGAACAAATTGGACAACTACCCCAGTCAAGCATACAAAGCAAATATTTGGGCGAATGGAGACTCTAAGGTACGTTAAGTCAGTCAATGGACCTGGGAAAGATTTTTCTCATCCTTGGATTGGCAAAATCAACAGCATTTCAGAACTATAAAATCTACCTGAGGAGAACCCTCGGAGCATGCTCCATCTATATTGGAGACCCTGGGATAACATCAGGTGTTGGTTCCCCATCCTTGGGTACTGATATGGTTGGGATGCTGAGGAGGGTTTCTCCCCTTCTCTCACCCTTTCCCCCAGCTATAGGAAGAAGAAAAAGAAAATTGGAAGCAGTGGTCTTATCCACTTTTTCCTAATCCTCTACCCTTCTCACCCTAAACAGCTGTGAATTGGGGGCTATTCATCCAGTGTATTGAAAAATCTAGAATTTTTAAAGCTCCTATCATATTTTTCAGAAAAGATGGCTATGAACTAACAGATTTGTTTTAAGTCTAAAGAAATACTTGGTTGTGCTCATTGTGAAACTCTGGGGTGGATTTATTGACTTCTTCCTGGTCTGACTTGTTTGTGTGCAGTTCTGCCTGAAGGCAGGAGGATCCAACAGAGCTGACTTCCTCAAGCTCTGTCAGGTGTGTGACTCCCTAAGGTCATATTATGAAGCAATTACACATAGGTTTTCACTATAATATACTCAAGGCAGTGAAAACTTGGCTGATCTTTGTGAGTGAACATTCTACAAATGGAAGATACATAATTGCATCACATGTGTATTTGTATTAAATGTATAATTATGAGCACTAGGGATTTTTTTTTTTGCTTTTTTTGAATTTTTAATTAATATAAAATGAACAAGTTTTACATGTTCCATAGATACAGTTCGAAGAAGACAACCATCGGGCCAGTGTAGTGGTGCAGTAGCTAATCCTCCACCCTGTGGCACCAGCATCCCTATATGGGTGCCAGTTCGTGTCCTGGCTGTTCCACTTCCCTTTTGGCTCTCTCTAGGTTGGGAGAGCAGTGAAGGATGGCTAAAGTCCTTGGGACTCTCACCCGCTTGGAAGACCCTGATACAGTTCCTGGCCCCCAGCTTCAGATCAATTCCCAAAGTGTGATAATTTGGACAGTGAACTAGTGGATGGAAGACCCTCTCTCTATCTCTCCTTCTTTCTATATAAAAAAAAAATCTGCCTTTCAAATAAAAATGAATAAAACAGGGCTAGCATGATGGTTCAACTGCCTGATCGTTGACCTGCAAATGCTAGCATCCCATCAGGGTGCCAGTTAGTATCCTGGCTGCTCCACTTCCCATCCAGCTCCCTGCTATGGCCTGGGAAAGCAGCAGCAGATGTCCCCAAAACCCTGGGACCCTGCACCAGCGTGGGAAACCCACACGAGGCTCCTGGCTTCTGGCTCCAGGTGGGGTCAACTCTGGCCATTGTAGCCATTTGGGGAGTGAACCAGGGAGCAGATCTTTTTCTCTATCTTTACTTCTCCTACCTTTCTTTTTTTTAAAAAGATTCATTTATTTTTTTATTGGAAAGGCAGATATACATAGAGGAGGAGAGACAGAGAGGAAGATCTTCCGTCCAATGATTCACTCCCCAAGTGAGCACAACGGCCAGTGCTGCACCTATCCGAAGCCAGGAACCTGGAACCTCCTCTGGGTCTCCCACGCAGGTGCAGGGTCCCAAAGCTTTGGGCCGTCCTCGACTGCTTTCCCAGGCCACAAGCAGGGAGCTGGATGGGAAGTAGAGCTGCTGGGATTCCATTTACAAATAAAGCACACAAATTTGTCCTTTTCAGACTGACTTATTTCACTATGCATAATAGTTTTCAATTGTACCATTTTGTTGCAAAAAAAAAAAACCCAGGATTTCATTCTTTTTTGTGTCTGAGTTGTGGGGAAATTTTCAGTAGTAATTATCTAAGTATTTGATCTGATTTACCTCAATTTTCTTTGTCCTGTCCTACCTTGGAAGTGTTTTCTGTGTGAGAAATGACCAGCTAAAAATAAATTAAGAAAAAGATCAGTGCTCATATGAAAAATATTCTAGAACAGTGCAACTGCAAACATTAAAGTTCACTTAATGGGCAAATCAAAGCAAAATGCTGTCTGTAGCTGGGCAACAGAGTGCCAATGCAGAACGGCTAATGGAATCTTACAACCAAAGAAGAAAGGGAAGTGCTGGCAAAAGGACTAAGCTAAAGCAGAAGGCAGGGATCTAAAATTAACTGAACATAGAGGCAGTTGTAAGAGCACACCTTTTGAGTGGGCAGCTCAAATGCTAATGATTCTACAAGAGATTGTGGCTTTAGCTAGAAGATCCTAGGAATTTAGATTCAGCAATATTAAAGGTGTAGAGAGAATAATCAGCTTGAATACCCATCCTTCCCTCGGCTCAGAGGGACCATGCAAACGTAGAATCTGTGAAAGAAAGTTGAATGTTTTTTTTTAAGTTGTCTGCTAAGTGATACTGGATAATTAATACATTGACAATGTGAAACATTCATTAACTTTTTCTTCAATTACAGTAATTGCCCAAAGATTGTAATCCATTACTGATCAAAAGTAAGGATGTTGTCAGATATGAGCTCATTGAATATGGCCTTTAAAAAGTGTGCTTTAATGCCAGATGCCAGTAGAGATTCACAAACACCATCTGGAAATGTGTCAGGGGCTAGGGACTAAAGGGATGAAATGGAGGCAGATTATCTAGGGTGGCAGAAGAATGAATACATATGTTCCTGTTTGAATGTTTGTGTGCCTTCACCCCTACTGGTGTATCAGAACCTAAGACCTCATATGATTAAGTAGAAAGAGATGGACCTTTAGGAAGTAAAGTCATGAGGACTCCGCCTTGCTGAATAGAAGAAGCACCCCTGTTGGATGCCTTGGGGGAACTGGCCAACTCCTGGGCCTGTAGAGTTTTTGGTTTTTTGTTTTTGTTTTGTTTTGTCTTAACCCCAAACATAAGTCTTCCCAGTTACCGGTCTGGTAGGCTGAAACTGCAAGAGTTAGTTCCAGCATTTTGTGTGGAGGGGTGGCCTCCAGAATCCAAAAGAGTCCATCAGATGCTGTGTTTCCTTGTTTGTAGTAATTGATAAAGATGTAACAACTCATTGTACACTGTGGTAAGCCACTGCTTGTGGCACATGCATCTCTCATGGGTGCTGGTTCAAGGCCCAGCTTCTGATCCAATTATCTGCTAGTGTGTCTGGGAAAGCAACAGAAGATGATCCAAGTTCTTTGGGCCCCTGCAAACCACATGGGAGACCCAGTTAGAGTTCCAGGCTCCTGGCTTTGGCCTGGTCCAACCCTAGCCATTGTGGCCATTTGGGGAGTCAACCGTGAATGGAAAACCTCTGTCTTTTTTCTTTATCTGCCTTTTAGATAAATAATAAAATAAATCTTCAAGAAATGTGTCAACTTGTATTTTTTAAACTTTCGAGAAGTTGGCCTAACACTAATCACTGAACTCCTTATTTTGTTTTTAAAGATTTACTTATTTTTATTCGAAAGGCAAATATACAGAGAGAAGGAGATACAGAGAGAAAGATCTTCCATCTGCTGGTTCACTCCCCAAGTGGCTGCAATGGCTTTGGACCATCCCTGAGTGCTTTCCCAGGCCACAGGCAGGGAGCTGGATGGAAAATGGAACAGCCGGGATTAGAACCAGTTCCCCTATGGGATCCCAGTACATGCAAGGCAAGGACTTTAGTCACTAGGCTACCATGCCAGGCCCTGAACTCCTTGATTATACACAGGGTTTTTTCTCCCAACTTTTGGAGCTCACATCCCTTCCCAATACCCACAACATATATATACAAATCTCCTCTTGTTAATTCTGCCACTACAGAATTATATCACTGCTGTATTGGGTTATTGCAGTGATATAAAATGTTTGAGCCATCTTGTAGGAGAAAGTGGGAGAACTAACAAAGCCCAGAAAACCAAACTATGAGTGAATCATGCCATTTTTTCTAATCCTATTTTTTTAAGATTTGTTTATTTTTATTACAAAGTCAGATATACAGAGAGGAGGAGAGACAGAGAGGAAGATCCTCCATCCGATGATTTACTCCCCAAGTGAGTGCAGTGGCCAGTGCTGTGCCGATCCGAAGCCGGAAACCAGGAACCTTTTCCGGGTCTCCCACATGGGTGCAGGGTCCCAAAGCCTTGGGCTGTCCTCAACTGCTTTCCCAGGCCACAAGCAGGGAGCTGGATGGGAAGCAGGGTTGTTGGGGTTAGAACTGGCACACATATGGGATCTTGGTGCGCTCAAGGCGAGGACTTTAGCCACTAGGCCATGGCGCTGGGCCCTAATCCTATTTTTTTACTGAAATAGAAAAATTATACTTATCTACTCAATGACTGAATAATATTGTAAAGCAAGAGCCTTGCTAAAATGTCTTACTGTCACCATCATTTCTGGCACAGTAACTACGACTGGAACTACTAGTTTTCTGAGTATATAGACATCTGTAGGAATCCACGGAGGACTAGATACCATGGTCCATGTACTTTCTGTAGAAGTCAGACTGAATAATTCAATGGAGAACCACCACCTTTAAATACTTAAAGGTTCTCTGGGAGAAAAAGAACCAGTAAGATGTGAACCAATGTGTGTGTTTCTGCATGTATACATATGGAAAGAGAGAGGGGTTTCAAGGAATTATCACATATTGGTTCATACAATTGTGGAAACTTCAAAATCTGATGAAGGGCAGCTAGCAAGCTGGAAACTCCAGAAAGAGTTAGCTACAGCTGAAGTCTAAGAGCAGTTTGCTGGGATCCAGGAAGGGCCGAAGTCTGAAGCATGTCTATTGGCAGAATGCCCTCTTACTCAGGCTAATTCTGCTGTTTGTTTTATTCAGGTTCAAACAATGGGATTTACTTAAACTGGACTGATAAAAATGTCAGCCTCATCTAAAAATATGCTCACAGAACTATCCAGAATAACCTTTGATGAAATATCTGGGTATTGTAGCTCAGCTAATTCAATACGCAAATTAATCATCACAGTGGTACTAATGTCTGCCATCTCTGAAACACAATAATATTTTTGATTCGTTCTCTTGACCCAGGAAGAGGTAGTTTCAGAGTCTTCTCTCTGGCCTTCCCAATATAATAATTCTCACCCCACTAGCTATGAAGTTAAAGGAGTCGAATGTCTATAAGATGTAAATCCAGATCCACTAGGTGGATTACAGAAATCGAAGCACTTGGGTTGACTTCTGCTACTTTGCCAGAAACATTACAGAGAGACAAGTTGGATATCAAACAACTGGGACTTGAACCAGCATTCATATGGGTGTGATCAGCTTCTCAGAGGCAGCTTAACTCACTGTATCAATTCTTGCCCCCAACACATACTCTTAACTGGGAATCCAAAGTGCGGTATACCTTCAAGTTTCAGTAGCTGAGACAAAGAAATGGGGTCAAGTTCAAGATGCCAGGTAGAAAATGGGACAAAACCCTGCCAGAGAGCCCTGTGGGTAATAAGTAAAGATGCATAATCAGATAGGAATAACAAGTTATGGAGTTGAGTTGCACAGTAGGGTGAATATGGTTAGCAATCATGTATTATGGGTTTAAAAAAACAATTAGAAGAGAGGATTTTGAATGTTCTTACCACCTAGAAATGATAACCGTTTGAGGTGGTAGGTATGCTGATCACCATGATTTGATCACTACACTATGTTCTTTTGATAGTATGTGTAATACCTTCTTTTTTTTTTTGTTTGTAGATATCATGATTTTATTCCAAGGGATTCTAAAAGACTCTATAAAATAATTGTGTAAATAACTGAATCTTTCACATTGCTTGATACAAGACATTATTTAAAAATGAGTTCTATTTCTATATATCACCCATAGATAGAAATTTACATTTTAAAACACACCATTTATTATATAAAAATATAAACTAAATAGAAGTAAATCTAACAAAAGATTGGCCACATTCCAATATTGATAGTTATAAACATCTTTTAAAACCATAGATGTAGATTTTTTTTTATATATATATTTATTATTTAACTTCAGTAATTACATTGTATTATGTGACACAATTACATAGATACTTGGGTTCTCCCCACCCCTCCCCAAACCCTCCCACCATGGTGGATTCCTCCACCTGTTGCATAACCACAGCTCAAGTTCAGTTGAGATTCCCCCATTGCAAGCATATACCAAACATAGAGTCCAGCATCTTATTGTCCAGTCAAGTCCAACGGCTTCTTAGGTATACCCTCTCTGGTCTGAAGACAGAGCCAGCAGAGCATCATCCCAGTCAATTGAAAGCTCCAACATACCATCAGCAAAAATTTACATCATTATGGAATTAATTGACATAGTAATGAGTAACCAACATGTTAAAAGTAAATGCGAGTTCCCAGTCACCTTCTGTGACCACCTCACCTATACTTCAATCTTAGTTTATACACAACATATAACATTCAAAACATAACATGTTATACATAACATCATATCATCTTAAATTAAGGCAAACATGTGGTATTTAACCTTTTGGGATTGGCTCATTTCCCTTAGCATTATGGTTTCCAGTTTGGCCCATTTGGCCACAAAGAACTGCATTTTGTTTTTTTTAATAGCTGAGTAGTATTCCATGGAGTAGATGAACCATAGCTTTCTTATCCAATCCTCTGTTGATGGGCATTTTGGTTGCTTCCATGTTTTTGCAATTACTGATTGTGCTGCTATGAGCATAGGAGTGCATGTTGGTTTCTCATAAAACAAGTGTTCTGGATATATTCCTAGGAGTGCTATTGCTGGATCATACGGTATGTTGAATTTGAGTTGTTTGAATATTCTCCACATCTCTCACCATACACTAAGATCAGATCTAAATGGATAACAGATCTAAACCTACATCCAGAAACCTTCAAACTTTTGGAAGAAAATGTTGGAAACACACTGGAACACTTAGGGGTAGGCCCTCACTTCCTAAAAAAGACTCCAAACGCAGTAGAAATCGAGACCAAAATAAACAATTGGGACCTCATCAAACTAAGAAGCTTCTGTACAGCTAGAGAAACAATCAACAAAGTAAAAAGGCAACCCACAGAATGGGAGAAGATCTTCGCACACGACATAGGTGATAGAGGGCTGATCTCCAGAATATACAAAGAGCTACAAAACAACCAAAATGTCAAAACAAACAAGCCACTCAAGAAATGGGCACGGGAAATGGGCAAACACTTCACAAAGGAACAAACCCAAATGGCAAATAAACATATGAAAAAATGCTCAAGTTCCCTGGCAATAAGGGAAATCCAAATTAAAACATCAATGAGGTACCACCTAACACCAGTAAGACTGGCCCACATGAATAAAAGCACCAACAACACTTGTTGGCGAGGTTGCGGGGAAAATGGAACCCTACTCCACTGCTGGTGGGACTGCAGGCTGGTACAGCCTCTATGTGTAATACCTTCTTACACTTCCATAATCCAGGAAACAGAGGTCCAAATAGTCTAATCTTCAATGCCAAAGAGCACAATTATTTTTGTTGACTTAGCATAATTCAGGGTTCAGCAAACATTTGTGGTCCATATATTTACAGCTTTTGCAATATCTTTCATAACTCTAAAACCAAAATTAGCACAAATATGGATTATAGTAAGAACTTAAAGTACTTCTAAGATGCACTTAGGTTACGACTAAAAGGAAGTCTAGAATGAAACTTCGCAATAAATTTAAACTAAGGGAAATCATTTGCATCATTTAACAACTGTAGACACTTAACAGACTATATTTCTTTCTTTTTTTTTTTTAAAGATTTATTTTATTTTTATTACAAAGTCAAGATATACTGAGAGAAGGAGAGACAGAGAGGAAGTGGAGCTGCTGGGATTAGAACCAGCGGCCATATGGGATCAAGGCGAGGACCTTAGCCACTAGGCCATGCTGCTGATCCCAACAGACTATATTTCTTGACATAAAGAGAAATATGAGATATCACTTTAAGCAGCAGAATCATTCATCCCTGTTCTCTTAGCATTTACATCAATCCATCTTTCTCATCCTTATTATCACTACTAATTACATACAGAAGTAATAAATATCTAATGCCGCTACTGTCACTACCACATCACACTTTCACATCCTCCTTGGTAACTGCCATAAATTTCTGTTGGTTTTTTTTTTTCAGATCTATTTTATTTTTGTTTCAAAGGCAGATTTTACAGAGGGAGAAAGGAACAAGACAGAGAGAGAGAGAGATCTTCCATCTGCTGGCTCACTCTGCAAATGGCCATAATGGATAGAGCCAAGCTGATCCAAAGCTAGGAGCCAGGAGCTCTTTCCAGATCTCTCACACAGATGCAGGATTACAAGCATTGGTACATCCTCTGCTACTTTCTCAGGTATATGCAGAGAGCTGGATTGGAAGTGGAGCAGCCAGGACATGAGCCCGTGCCCATTGGGATGTTGATACTGCAGGGTAGAGGATTAGCCCACTGTCCCACCACAACTGCCCTTGCTATAAGCTTCAAGGCAGGAACAAGAGCAGAGAATTTGAACACAAACCCGTTTGAGTTCTAATGCTGTGTGACTTTTGATGGTTTACTTACATTTATTATGACAGTCACCGTATCTAGAACATGATAAATAATACCCCCTCCAAACAATGTTTGTGAGAATGAGGCATATGTACATCACCTATGTAAGATTTTATATTTAGGGTCCGGTGCAGTGCCCTGGCAGCTAAAGTCCTCACCTTGAACGCACCAGGATCCCATATGGGCGCCAGTTCTAACCCCAACAACCCTGCTTCCCATCCAGCTCCCTGCTTGTGGCCTGGGAAAGCAGTCAAGGATGGCCCAAAGCCTCGGGACCCTGCATCCACATGGGAGACTCAGAAGAAGCTCCTGGCTCCTGGCTTCGGATTGGCGCAGCACTGGCCATTGTGGCCAGCACTATGTAGATGGTAGCTAGAGGGAAGGAACTCATCATGTTGATGAAGCTTAATACTCAAGATCAATGAGCAGAGTAGATCTTGTGTGAGACCATCTCTACTGAGGTCACTAATCTCACAAGTTCACGATTACACCCAGCTCTCACGAAAACCCAGTTTTGTCACTCTGCGTAATGGCCATGGAATGCATTGTATTGAAATAAAGCTTGTTGAGTTCACTTGAGTTGTGAGTCATTGGACAGAAGATCTTCCTCTCTGTATATCTGACTTTGCAATGAAAATTTAAAAAAAAAAAGACTTTAAATTTTAATTTCCTGCAAAAGTCTCTTTCACTATCACCATATTATCCTATGAGCGCTTCATGGAAAAACTAAGGGAGTTTAAAGTTTATCTCACCAACTATTTTTCTTTTTTTTAAAGATTTATTTTTATTGGAAAGGCAGATATACAGAGAGGAGAGACAGAGAGGAAGATCTTCCATTCGCTGATTCACTCCCCAGGTGCCTGCAGTGGCTGGTGCTGTGCCGATCCGAAGCCAGGAGCCAGGAGCTCTTCTTGGTCTCCCACATGGGTGCAGGGTCCCAAGACTTTGGGCCATCCTCAACTGCTTTCCCTGGCCACAAGCAGGGAACTAGATAGGAAGCAGGGCTGCTGGAACAGGAACCAGCACCCATATGGGATCCGGGCAAGTGCAAGGAGAGGATTTTAACCAATATGCTATCGCGCCGGGCCCTCACCAACTATTTTCTTACATATATCTCTTACCTTACAGTTTTATGGAAGTTACTGTAATTCAGAAGCACTACAAGTTTCCTGACTGCCTATTTATCTTCCTGTAAGTATTCTTTCTGTTTGTCTTGCTTGCTACCTTGACACGTTGGCTATTCTTCTTAAGACATTCCACTTCCTGCCTTAGTTCATTTATAATCTTTGTTTTCTCTCTAATCTTCTTTTTTCCTCAGGCCAGTATGACATGGAATGCAAAGGCCATAGCAGAAAGCAGTGAGTGGTGAAACAGTCCAGTTTGTGATCCAAAAAGGAAATGAAAACATAACCAAGGTCAATACTGTGCAAACACAGAAGCCAACGAACTAAGGTATCAGAAGTTATAATGGAAAGCTGGTGCCAAGGTTGGCAGCTGAAGAACAGCACAAGAATAGGAGCTAAGGACATAGGGACAAGCCCTAATGTACCCCAGCTATTTCTGTGGGATGTCTTTTTCATTTTCACCTGGCTATCTTTTTATCTGATCACATAAGTGGTATCAGCAGAGTTGTCATGAAACTGTCAAATATTTTTCACTTTCTTTTCCTGCTAACCTTTATAGTCTTCCCTTAAGATCTTACTTCTTGGACTTTTGTTTTCAAACAAAGTCAAGGATGACCTCATTCTGTCTCATTTTCAACTACCGAGTTCTTTACTATCTTCAGTTATTTTTATCTATTTGTCCCAAGGTATTTGAAGTTCAGATGCCTAACTGAGCTTAGTGTCTTTACTTTATTAAAAAAAAAAAACCCCGTTTTTAAAAATTACAGAAAGTTACAGAGAGAGAGTTAAGAGAGAGAGTTAAGAGTTACAGAGAGAGGGCCCGGCATGGTGGCCTAGCAGCTAAAGTCCTCGCCTTGAACGCCCCGGGATCCCATATGGGCACCGGTTCTAATCCCAGCAGCTCCACTTCCCATCCAGCTCCCTGCTTGTGGCCTAGGAAAGCAGTCGAGGACGGCCCAAAGCTGGGACCCTGCACCCGCGTGGGAGACCAGGAAGAGGTTCCTGGTTCTCGGCATCGGATCGGCGCGCACCGGCCCGTTGCGGCTCACTTGGGGAGTGAATCATCGGACGGAAGATCTTCCTCTCTGTATATCTGATTTGTTTTTGTTTTTGTTTTTGTTTTTAAACAGTTAAATCTTTTTTTTTTTTTTTAGATTTTCATTTTTACTTTTATTACAAAGTCAGATATACAGAGAGGAGGAGAGACAGAGAGGAAGTGGAGCTGCCAGGATTAGAACCGGCGACCATATGGGATCCTGGCGAGGACCTTAGCCACTAGGCCACGCTGGCAGGCCCTGTATATCTGACTTTGTAATAAAATTAAAAAAAAAAAAAAAAAAAGAGTTACAGAGAGAGAGACTGGGCCAGGTGAGGGCCAGGAGACAGGAATTCCATCTGGGTCTCTCACATGGGTGGGATGGGCCAATCCTCCATTGCTTTCCCAGGCATACCAGCAGGGAGCTGGATTGGAGGTGGAGCAGCCAAAGTTCCACTCAGTGTTGATACAGGATGCTGGAGTCACAGCTGGTGGCTTAAGCACTTACTGCCTAAACTGCTGCCTGTTTCACTTACAGTATCACTTACTTCATATTAGAAACCATACCCCAGCTTTAGGCAACTGCCTAGAGTTGCCTTGTAACTAGGCAAGTATCACACTTCTGGGGAAAAAAACAGCCAATAGTTGGGGTCATTCTGGGCCTGGTTAATGCCAAATCTGTCTTAACTATACCAGAATGCTAGTATAGTTGCCTATTTTTTTTTTAAAGATATGCATGGAAGAAGGGAAGCACTGGGCCTGGACCCACCATCTGGGCCCCCCAGGCACATCATGGACTGAGTAGCATTGCCTGCTGACCAATGGTGCAAGCAAAATATGGGGCTGGGAGACATACCTGGCTGGGCTAGGCCACAGTACCTGCCTATGAGTGTCAGACAGGCATTGGGACTTGTCAGGCTGGGCCACAGCACTCATCAGAACATTAAAGAACTGGCTCTGGGGGCAGATTCTGTAGGGGAATTGTGGGCTCACCTTATACAGAGAGCTGGTGGGTGGTGACGGGTTGAGCCAGGCTGAACCACAGAACTCACCTGATAGGAATCCACCTTGAAGGAGGTTGTAGGCCAGACTGGGCCAGGCTGTAGCACCTGCTGGTGTATACAAAGCCCAGGACTGAGGGCAAGCCATACCAAACACATCCATGGCACTTGCCAGTGCATGTGAGATGTGGGGCTGGGAGTAGACCTTGTAGGGGAACTTGAGGAACTGCCCTACCAGGCCACAGCTCCTGCTGGGGAGCATAAGAGTTACAGCTGGGAGCAGGCTGGGCAAGGCAGGGCTGCAGCATTCATCAGAATTTGTGTGGGTGGGTTAGGCTGCAGCACCTGCTGGTATGCTCAAGAGCCAGGGTGGGGTATGGGCCACACACCTGGCTGACCTAGGCTACTACACCAGCCAGTGAGAGCTGAGACTGTAGCCAGGCCGGGCCAAGTTGAGCCAAAGTACCTGCCATCATACATAAAAACTGGCACTGGGAATGAGCATGGTAGGGGAACTTTGGGGACTCCCCTGACGGGCTGTAGTTCCCACTGGTGATTGTGAGAACCAAGGCTGTGGGTAGACTATGATAGGCAAGGATCTGGCATGCATCAGCATGCATGTGGTCTGGATATAGGGTGAGTCAGACTGGACTAGGCCCTAGCATTTACTGGTACTCACGAGAGCCAGAATGGCTGTGGAATATGCCAGGCTAAGCTGTGGCATCCACCAAATCACATGGCAGCCAGGTCTAGGGATGGACCAAGATGGGATAGGCTGTAGCACCCATCAGTGAAAGCCAGAATGAATATGGGCCAGTCAGGTTAGTCTGCAGAACCCACTGATGAATGCCAAGACTAGGGGTTGGCCATATTAGTCTGGGCAGCAGCAACTGCTGGCACATAAGATCCATTACGGGGAGCAGGTCTGGTAGGGGAACTTGGGTAATTCCCCTGCTGGGCTGCAGGAGCTCATACTGAGCATGAGAGCCAGGGCTGGGACCATACCAGCCATTGGCACACGTGTGGGCAGGGTCTGGGCACATATTGGGTTGGTCCAGTCCACAGCACACACTGGCACAAGTGAAAGCCAGGCTGAACTTAGTTGGACTGCAACACCTGCCAGTTCACAAGAGAGCTAGTACTGGGAGTGGGCCAGGCTGGGCTAGGCTGCTGTACCCACTGGAATACATAAGAGCCAGAATGGGTGTGGGCCAGCTGGTATATGCTGCAGCACCAACTAGCAAGAGTGAGGACTAGCTGAAGTCATGTCAGGCTTGACCACTGTACCCCCTGGCAGGCACAAGTTCCAAGGCTGCTCGCATACCTGGCAGGGGAACTGTGGGCGCTCCCCTGCTAGGCTGTACCATACCTAGTGAGCACAAGAACTGGGGCTGGGGTCAGGCCAGGCTGGACATGGTAGTGGTACCTGTCAGCATAATTGAGGGCCAGGTCTGGAGGTGGGTTGGGTTGAGCCAAGCTGCAACACCTGTGGGTGTGCATGAGAGCTGGATGGGATGTGGGCTGGGCCAGGTTAGGCTGCAGGAAAGGCTGGAACATGCAAAAACTGGAGATGGGAGTGGGCCTGGTGAAGGTTATTGGGATTTCCCCAACTGGGCCGTGGTACCTGCTGGTATGTGTGAGGATCGGGTCTGTGGTAGGCTGGTTGGGCTAGGCCAAAGCATCCATTGGTTCTTATGAAAGATGGGGCTAGGGGCAGAACTGACCAGACAGTGGCATCCACCAGTATATGCATTGGCTGGTGCAGGTGACAGACCACACAGGACCCTGCACTGGCTGACACACACAGGAGTCAACTTTGAGGTGACCCCAGACCAGATTTCTTAGGAGACCCTCTAACTGGACCACTGGACTAAGACCCTGACCACAGGGAAAATCACAAGAGTACAAGCATCAAGACTAGGCCTCCTCGGTTGCTGACTGTGCAGTGGACAGCATGTCTAGATGCACTAGCGGAACATGACAGCCATTTCATCCTGGCCAGCGGGGGATGTCAACTCCTTTATCAGATGATGGAACAGGTTGGACAATTCTGGGCAAGTTGTACAGCAGGTGTCTGGATCAGTGGTACACTAAGGTGGACTTTGTCAACCAAAAGACCTGGAAATATTTTCTTAACCCTGATGCAATGAAGCCAAAGACATCTCAGAACTATCAGGAACACTCCAGTAATACCCTCAGAACACCCTTGTCTACATGTGGATCTCTAAGGCATCATCAAAGAACTGTTCCCCTATTTGCAGGTGCTGATATAGTCTGACAGCAAGGAGCTGCTGCCTCTTTCCCCTCCTCTGTGGACACAGGAGGAAAAAGATAGAAACATTTGTCCCACCCACCTTCCTCCATGCCTGACCCTACCCACCTTAAAAAGAGGCCCACATTGGTGTGCATCGCTCTCAATTATGTAAAAAACATTAAAAATAAAACAAAAAAAATTAAGCACTGGAGTGAGACCTGCTTTTCCTTTCTCCTTTATTTCCTGTTACTCTTCCAGAAAAAAGACTCGCCCGCAGAGGCACCAAGTTGTTTCTTCCTGGGGATGCCGTTCCCTTTGATGGCTCTGGACTCTTTCTGTTCTTGGTGCCATTACTTGCCCTGTAGCATCTAGAAAACTCCCAGGCATCTTTTAAGACCCAGATTCACATGATATTGTCCCCTGTGTCAAAATCCAACATCCCTTTGGTCTACTAAAAGCACTTTATTCATAATTTGTATCATCCCGAATTTGCAATTACTGAGTTACAATTACTTTCTCCAGGGAAATTTCACTGTTGAATAAAAATCAACCCAATCTGGTGTTTTGATTGTGTAACTGGTTCTTGTGATGCACAGGGTCTTTTTTCCCTCCTTTTCTTACATTTTAATTAAGTTGAAGGCAGAAGGAAAGAGGGAGGGGGTGGTTGAAAGAGAGAGATCTTCCATCTGCTAGCTAATTCTAGAACAGCCAGAGTAATGCCAGAAGCCAGTAGCTCATTCCATGGCTCTCACATGGACAACAGGGACCCACCTACTTCTTGCATTACAGGAAGCTGGGATCAGGAGTGAAAATGGGACCTGCACTGCGCACTGCAACACGAGACGCAGACATTTCAACTATCAGCTTATACTCCCACCTCAGCTTACCAGGTTTTGCACATACTTATTTTCTTTACATTATTATGTAAACTTAAGATTACTTGCATAAAAAGGCTATTTTTATTATTGTTATTACAAACTGAAACTTTTTTTTTGAAGATGAGGGTTTTTTTTTTAAGATTTAGTTATTTTTATTACAAAGTCAGATATACAGAGAGAGGAGGAGAGACAGAGAGGAAGATCTTCCATCCAATGATTCACTCCCCAAGTGAGCCGCAACGGGCCGGTGCGCGCCGATCCGAAGCCGAGAACCAGCAACCTCTTCTGGGTCTCCCACATGGGTACAGGGTCCCAAAGCTTTGGGCCGTCCTCGACTGCTTTCCCAGGCCACAAGCAGGGAGCTGGATGGGAAGTGGAGCTGCTGAGATTAGAAACGGTGCCCATATGGGATCCCGGGGCATTCAAGGCGAGGACTTTAGCTGCTAGGCCACCGTGCCCGGCCCACAAACTGAAACTTAAGATAAGCAAAAACAGGGCCCAGCATGGTAGCCTAGCAGCTAAGGTCCTCACCTTCAACATGCCAGGATCCCATCTGAGTGCTGGTTCCTGTCCCAGCAGCCTACTTCCCATCCAGCTTCCTGCCTGTAGCCAGGGAAAGCAGCGGAGGATGGGTCAAAGCCTTGGGACGTTGTACCTGTGTGAGAGACCTGGAAGAGACTGCTGGCTTCAGATTGGCTCAGCACTGGCCATTGCGGCTGCTCAGGGAGTGAATCAGCGGACGGAAGATTTTCCTCTCCGTCTCTCCTCTCTGTATATCTGCCTTTCCAATAGAAATAAATAAATCTTTAAAAAAAGATAAGCGAAAACAAACACCAGTTTTTCTTTAGGTAAAGGCGACAGTAGCACTTGGCTCCTTAATAGGTAAGAATAGGTAATAACATATCATGATAACTGCTTATAGATATTGGTAGGTATGCTGAAGCTTGATAATTGTATTCCACTTCAAGGATAGATTAGAGTGCTCTTGGTTTGCCAGGAAGCTGTTATTTAGAGATTCAGGCTGAGGGTCTAACACGATAGCCTAGTGGCTAAATCCTGGTCTTGAACCTGCTGGGATCCCACATGAGCACTGGTTCTAATCCCAGCTGGCCCACTTCCCATCCAGCTCCCTGTCTGTGGCCTGGGAAAGCAGTAGAGGATGGCCCAAAGGCTTGAGACCCTGCACCCATGTGGGAGACCCAGAAGAAGCTCCTGGTTCCTGGCTTTGGATTCAACTTAGGTCTGGCTGTTGAGGCCACTTGGGGAGTGAACCAGCAGACAAAGGATCTTTATATATCTCCTTCTGTCTGTATATCTGCCTTTCCAATAAAAAAATTATTCTTAAAAAAGATTCAGGCTTAAATCTGAAATGAAAGGACTCTTTGGAATCATCCTAGTGTTTCCAAGTCTGCAGTTAACATTCATCTCCTTCTAATAACAATTAATCTGGTTGTAAACATTTCAAATTAGTGGTTGCTAACTCTCCCCCAAATTCATTGGAAATAATTGAGTGAGAGTAACAATACAGGAGACTGATTTGAAACCTTGAGCTGTGTTTATATCAAAATGTAAATAATGATCCATTAGTAGCATTAAAAAATCCATTTTATCTGTCATATTAGCAATTTAAAAAATGAAATACAATACAAAGTACTAGAGTGTACTAATGATTTTTGTTGATTTTCTCATTCCAACTATGTGTATAATTATTGGATTGTGACGTAAAATTTATCTTCCATTGTTTCATACATTTCCACTAAATTAAATGAAAAAGCTTAAAAGTGATCTCCCATAGGAACACAGTGTGTGTGTGTGTGTGTGTGTGTACACTATATAAGACACAGTAATATTGTTCAAGCAATAGGATCAATTCCAGCTAGCCATATGATAAAATTGGTTTAATAACCTGACATAAGGAGCCCCAACTCTCCAATTACATCATTGTAACCCTAAAAACATAATAAACACCTGACTCATTTACTACACTGGGCTTGAAGGAACATTTAATTCTTTGCAAAAATTGAAACTGTCCTTAACAGATGAAATTTGCTACTGCAGAAACCATGGAGAAGAATTTGTCATAGACTCAAGCCAACACACACACACAAAAACTTGTACAATATTTTAAGCAATGGCTCTGGTGCAATAGCCTATTGGCTAAAGTCCTCTCCTTGCATGTGCCAGGATCCCAAATGGGTGTCCATTCATATCCCTGACTGCTCCACTTCCCATCCAGCTCCCTGCCTGTGGCCTGGGAAAGCATTTGAGGATGGCCCAAAGCCTTAGGACTCTGCACCCATGTGGGATACCCAGAAGAAGCTCCTGGCTCCTAGCTCAGCTTCAACTACTGCAGCCACTTGGGGAGTGAATCAGCAGATAGAAGAGCTTGCTCTCTGATTTGTATCTGATTTTCCATTGGAAATTAATAAATCTTTAAAAAATTGGCCATTAAAAATGTTTGGGGCAAGTGCAGCATCATTAAATTTACATTCAGATTATATTTTCCAGAAGTTTGTATTTATGTATTTAATATCACATTGAATTATAAATATTGCATAATGTTCTGAGAATTAGTTTAGGTTCCAATATATAGGAACCCGATTCTGTTGTTCTGCATTTATGTATGTTTGTATATAAATATAAAAAATATATGCATATATATATTTAGTCTAGCATGTAATAGACATTTAATAAATGTTTATCAAGGAGATGATACTCATTTGGATGAACATGTTTTGAACCTTAATGAGACTTAGCTCAAGGCTACTGTGTATGCTAAAGCTTTTCATGTTTCTTGTCCACATTAAACAATATTCTTTTCAAAATCTCTCAGTTCTACAAAATGAGGCATTAGGGAGTTTAAAATGCATACAATTTTAAATCAAAGGAATGAAATTTAAAGCAAAACTTAGTTATTTTTGATTTTAGAGTATCATGGATACAAGCAGAGAAATAACCATTTTTCTTTGTAATGAGGTGGGCAGCTAGTTCAGGGTCAGGAGCTTGGAAGCCACTCTCCCGCCACCATCTAGGTATTCTTTCCTGCCCACTTGTGATGCTCACCTGTCATCTTCTGGAACCTGAGAGGGGGCGATATTGCATTGTCGTGTAACCACTCCTCTCCCAAGTCCCTATAAAGGCTCATGATAGGAAGGGACTCACTCCCTTGGTCTTGTGCTTCCTTTGTCCTGGCACTCTGACTCTTGGCCTCCCCAGTACCTGCTGTGACCACAGGGGCAGGGGAGATGTTGCACAGCTCCTTGCTTCGATCACAGCAGCAGTAGAGAATAGAGATGGTCCCCTGATTTTGCTCCAGGGGATCTTGATAGGGGAAGAGAGTCCTGAGGGTGTTATTAGAGTAGTCTCAATTGTTGTAAACTGGTGTTGGCTTCATTGCATCAGGTGTGAGATCCCACTTCCCATACTTGTCTGTTTTGGTGTGTCCATAGCCTTAGATGCTAGATGGAGAATTTGGTCCGCAGTGTTGTTCCATCAGCTACTCTTTCACTGAGATTAGTGAAGCTAATTATTACAATTCACACAATACAGTAGTATCTGGCCATGAAAAACACTGATGTTCAAATATAGTGGCATAGGGTTCAGCACAATGGCCTAGTGGCTAAATCCTTGTCTTGCATCCACCAGGATCCCATATGGGTGCTGGTTCATGTCCTCGCTGCTCTACTTCCCATCCAGCTCCCTGCTTGTGGCCTAGGAAAGCAGTAGAGGATGGCCCAAAGGCTTGGGACCCTGTACCCATGTGGGAGATCCAGAAGAAGCTCCTGGCTCCTGACTCCTGGCTTCAGATTAGTTTAGCTTAGGCTGCTGAAGTCACTTGGGGAGTGAGCCTGTAGCTAGAAGAGATTTCTCTCTGTACCTCCGACTCTGTATATCTGGCTTTCCTATAAAAAAATAAATCTTCAGAAAAAAAAAAACACAGTGGCATAGAGTCTCAGAGTACAAAACGTGTAAAAAGCAGAGCTATCAACTGTAAATTTGTCACTTAGAATGTTATGAGGTGAAACCCAAGTAATAAAGCCCACTCGCAGTATTAGGAAATCATTGCCTTTAAGAGCATATCTCAGAATGTTTATGGGGAAATGGTATAAAAAAGAAGTTTATTTTGGTGCAAAAGTTTTTGGAATACACACAATAGTACTGTATACATTTTTTGAAGACCCTAGTGCACACAATTTTTAAATTTTGAGCCAAAATAAATGTATCTTTTCACAATACTCAGTAGACATCTCTAAACATTATTACTGTGAATGAACAGCTGGACCCATAAGCAACTGTTTCCTGTTATCCCTTTCCCAACCCCTTGTGATTACCAACCTGTATTCAGCTACGTAGATTTTCTTATTCTGAGAATATCATTTCATTGATACAAGTATAAGCAGAGTAAACCAGGAATATTAGCCATATTTTTGGGTTTCTACCCAAAATTACAAGTGAATCATTTTCTACTACTTGGAGCATTGGCCTTCAGTTGATTAATCAGAATCAACTGCATTTTTTCATATGAAAAGTGAGGAAAATAAAATTGAATTATTGTGAAGAGGTACGAAATATATCTAGCATCCAGTAATACAAGGGGCACGAGTAGTAAATTTATCATATACTGTTTAAAAAAATTTTTTTTCTTGTTATGGTTATGTTCATTAGCAACATTACATAGTGTTACAGACTCGGTTTTGGTTGTGGGCTATTATAGTACAACATATTAAATGTCTACTTCGGACACCCATCAGTGTGCCAGTGGGAGTCTCCCACTATTCTGCTTCCAGTCCATCTTCCTGCTACTGCGCATAAGGGGCAGGGAGGATGTGTCACATCCTCCTTCTGACCTTGGAGATCTGGATGGAATTCTAGTCTTCTGGCTGGGTCTGGCCCAGCCCAGGCTTTGGGCGGGTAACTGGGGGAACGAATTAGTGGATGGAAGGTCTCTGTCCCTCCATCCTTCAAGTAGATGAAAATGAACATTTCTAAAAAGACTTTTTTTGGGTTCGTATATTTCTTGTGACACAGGTTCATTTTGCTAATGGGCTTTTGGGCTGACACCAAAGGTTGATGGATTGAGAACTTTACTGAAGGTAATTCTTTCCAGAAGCTTTTTTTTTTTTTTTTAAGATTTATTCATTTTATTACAGCCAGATACACAACAGAGGAGAAGAGACAGAGAGTTCCGTCCAATGACTCACTCCCCAAGTGAGCCGCAACGGGCCGATGCGCGCCGATCCGAAGCCGGGAACCTGCAACCTCCTCCAGGTCTCCCACGCGGGTGCAGGGTCCCAATGCATTGGGCTGTCCTCGACTGTTTTCCCAGGCCACAAGCAGGGAGCTGGATGGGAAGTGGAGCTGCTGGGATTAGAACCGGTGCCCATATGGGATCCCGGGGCGTCCAAGGCGAGGCCGCCAGGCCCTCCAGAAGCTTTTATTCACATAATTGTCCAGCTAACTACTCTTTCTTTCCAGTCATTGTTTCAGCATTGAGTTTTTTTTTTTTTCCAGTTCCTTAGGCTCAGGGATTTTCCCTTCCAGCCTCTCCCCCTCCTCCCACTGTTTACCACTACAATGTAACAACGGCTTAGTCCCTCAGCAACAGTCACAAAGTCCATCATTCCTCTATTTGAATGTATGCGGACATTGCAGGTATAGAGAATGGTATAAAGTCGACATGGAGTTTTATGTTGCAAACTCCATCTGCCGGGTTGAACGACAGGTAAACAGCAATGGCTTTCTCACGCACAGCGAGGAAAATACATTACGATGATGTTCCTAAATGCATTAACAAGTGTCTGCTCAACGTCCCTTTTTTTCTCGCTAAAACAGCTCAAATCCTACTTTTCATGGTGAACTCAAACTATACCGAAGACGCAGTTAGCAGCTGAAAGGTTACTGCCCAGACCGCTTCCGGCTGTGGCAAGGCACCGGTACGGCAAGTCCGGCTGCCCTCGAGACGCCACTGCGCGGCAGTTGCGGGAGAGCCGCGGCGTCACGTGCGCAGAGCAGGACGGGCCCGGGGCTGGGCGTTTCAGCTTGCCCCGGGAGCCGACGCCGAAGGGCTACACCCCAACCTCCGGCGGTCCCCGAGGCGGAGCGCGCGCCCGCCCGCGCAGGTGTCGGCCCGACGCCCGGGCTCCGGTGGGCGGGCCTTGGGGGCGGGGCGCGGCCCTGCGCGGGGTCGGCGCCTGAGGGGAGGTTCCTGTGAGGTGGCTCTCGGCTCCTCCTCAGGTTTCCTCTCTCCGCCCGTCGGCTGCCGGCTGTGGTGCCGCCTCCTTGGCGCTCTTCCTCCCCGTTTCCCTCCCACCTTCCTTCCCTGGCGGTGTCTGGGCCCACTCCGCGGCCTCTGCTCGTCTCCGCTCGCCTTTTCTCTTCGTTTCTCCTCGAACTCGGCGAGGAGTTCGCGGCCGCGGGACGCCGGGGAAGATGGCGGCGGCGGTAGGAGACGACGGCGGCGAAGGGGGCCCGGGCCTAAGCGCTCCAGAGCCGGGGCTGGAGCCCGGACCAGAGTTGGGACCGGGGCCGGAATCAGGGCCCGAGGCGGGGCCAGAGTCGGGGTCGAAACCCGAGTTCGACGCTGGCCCAGAGTCGGGGCCGAAACCCAGGCCCGAAGCAGGCCCGGAGTCGGGGTCGGAGTCGGAACCAGAGCCCGTAGCGGAGCCGGGGCCTAATCAGGGGCCTGAGTCAGGGCCGGAGCCGGGAGCGGAATCGGCGCCGGAGCCAAAGTCTGGGCAGGAGCCGGGGCCCCAGGAGCCAGGCAGCCCGGCCGAGGCGCTCGAGGGCGGCCGGAACCCCTCGCCCGCCGCCCTGCCCCCCGAGGAGATCGCCGCGCGGCTGCAGCGGATGCGGCGGGAGCTGACCAACCGCAGGAAAATCCTGGTGAGAAATCTGCCCCAGGACTGCAGCTGCCAGGTGAGGGGGACGGCGCGGGCTCGCGGGGCGCGGGGGAGGCGGGGACGCGCGTTGCGGGGCTGCGGGTTGTGTTCCGCGGCCGAGCGCCGTGGAGCAGGGGGGGAGGGTGGCCCGTGGCTTGGACTTAGCCCTTTGGGTTACCGAGCCTCCAGAGGCCGTGCGAGGGAGCGGGACGGACTGGGAAATGGAGGTTTTGGGAGGCGAGGCGGTCTGGCCTGGGTGGCGGCGGGAGGTGGTGGTGGTGGTTACGGTCGGCCACCTCCAAGCCAAGGCCCGCTCTTTTCCTGCCCCTCGGGCCCGCGGAGGTGTTGGGGGGGAAGGGGAGGTGGCCGGCGGAGGGGGGTGGTCCTGCGTGGGCCCCCTGGCGCGCGGCGACACGGGAGAGATTTAGTTTGTGCGGGACGACTCTGTCTCCTAGGGTTGCGAAAGCCCGGGAGTAGAGAGGTGGTTCTGTACTTCAGGGAGCTTGCTGCGTCCTCTGCCGGACCAAATACTCAGGAATTTGTTGCCCAGTGACTGGGGTGGTGCTTACGGACAGGGGACTCCTGTCTTTATCCAAACTGATTATTGCTTTAAGATTACATGTTCCGCATCTATTTAACTTAAAAAGAAAAGGTATTAGAAAGACATGCTGATTATAGGCAAGCTAGAAAATACGGACAGCTCAGAGAAGGAAACCATCTCTATTTCTAACACCAAAATAACCAACCCTTGCTACCCTGGGACATGACCTCTTTTTTTTTTTTTTTTTAAGATTTTATTATTATTGGAAAGCCGGATATACAGAGAGGAGGAGAGACAGAAAAGAAGATCTTCCATCCGATGGTTCATTCCCCAAGTGAGCCGCAACGGGCCGGTGCTGCGCCGATCCGATACCGGGAACCTGCAACCTCTTCCAGGTCTCCCACGCGGGTGCAGGGTCCCAAAGCCTTGGGCCGTCCTCGACTGCCTTCCCAGGCCACAAGCAGGCAGCTGGATGGGAAGTGGAGCTGCCGGGATTAGAACCGGCGCCCATATGGGATCCCGGGGCGTTCAAGGCGAAGACTTTAGCCACTAGGCCACACCACCGGGCCCCATGACCTCTTTTCTCTAGTGTAGGTATGCATCTGTATTTTTTTTTTAAGTCAGGAACAGATCCTATCTTTGATTCCTCAGAATTTATTCATTGTCAGGATATTAACATGTTTTCTGTCTAATTGGAGTTTTTGTATTGAGTGTGATGGGTTCTCCTGACAGTTTTTAGCTTTGAGCTAACTCATGTCGTTCCTACTGTAACTGCACGCATGGAATTGTGAGATGGCTGGCTACCGACAATTGTCTGTCAGTTCTTCCATGAGACCCATAACATAATGAAACCAATGCCTATTACTGTATAATCAGGCCTGACATAGCCATTCATGACCAATGTAACCACGTAACTTTAAGATTTATTTATTTTTATTGTAGAGGCAGATAGGAGGAGAGACAGAGAGGAAGATGTTGATTCACTCCCCAAGCGGCCACAACGATTGAAGCTGAGCCAATCCGAAGCCAGGAGCCAGGAACCTCGAACCTCCTCCAGGTCTTCCACGAGGGTGCAGGATCCAAAAGCTTTGGGCTGTCCTTGACTGCTTTTCCCCCGGCCACAGGCAGGGAGCTGGATGGGAAGTGGGGCCGTTAGAACCGGCGCCCATATAGGATCCCGGTGCATTCAAGGAGAGGACTTTAACCACTACGCCATTTTTTAAAAAGATTTATTTATTTTTATTACAAAGTCAGATACACAGAGAGGAGGAGAGCCAGAGAGGAAGATCTTCCGTCCGATGATTCACTCCCCGAGTGGCTGCAGTGGCCGGTGCTGTGCCGATCTGGAGCCAGGAGCTCTTCTGGGTCTCCCATGCTGGTGCAGGGTCCCTAAGTTTTGGGCCATCCTCAACTACTTTCGCAGGCCACAAGCAGGGAGCTGGATGGGAAGTGGAGCTGCCGGGACTAGAACCAGCGCCTGTATGGGATACCGGCACCTTCAAGGTGAGGACTTTAGCTGCTAGGCCACTGCGCCGGGCCCCATGACCACATAACTTTAAAACCCAGATGCGTCAGGGAGCATTTTCAAAAGCTGAGGTAGGGAACTGCTTGGGATTCCTGTATCTCGTAGTCAAGTACCTGATTTAACCCCACGGAAGTTCCAGATTTTTGCTAATATGCTTCCCTAAGAGACTGTAGTTGATCACTCAGTAGTCCCTGACACCACATGGGAAACTTGGATTAAGCTGTTGGCTCTGGCTTGGCCCTGCCCTGGCTGTTGTCAGCCTGTAGGCAGTGAATCAGCAGATGGGAAATGCATGTGTCTCAAAAGTTTTACAAAACTTATGAAGTGTGGGCCCGGCGCCATGGCCTAGCAGCTAAAGTCCTTGCCTTGAATGCACCGGGATCCCATATGGGCACCGGTTCTAATCCTGGCAGCTCCACTTCCCATCCAGCTCCCTGCTTGTGGCCTGGGAAAGCAGTCGAGGACGGCCCAAAGCCTTGAGACCCTGCACCCATGTGGGAGACCTGGAGGAGGTTCGAGGTTCCTGGCTCCTGGCTTTGGATTGGTGTAGCACTGGCCATTGCGCTCACTTGGGGAGTGAGTCATTGGATGGAAGATCTTCCTTTCTGTCTCTTCTCTTCTGTTGTATATCTGACTTTCCTATAAAAATAAATAAATCTTAAAAATTTTTTTCAGCTAAAAGCAAGTTGAAAATGAGACTTTTCCCCAGATTTATCTTAGTATTTACCTACTTCCCCTGTTTTTCAAAATGTTATTTTTACTATTTTGGTGTAGAATTTTAAAATCTGCAATCATCAGTGTTTGTTTACCTGTGATATTTGCTCAGGTAGTGTTCTTTTTTCCTGTGTTCTTCAGAACTAGGACTACCTTTGCTAGTTTTCCAATCATAGTCATATTGTAACTACTAGTGGTTTGTGCTACATAAGTAAATAGACCAAAAGTGTGCTAATTTCTAGATGCAGGTAAAGGACAATGTTTTGATTATTTACACTGAGACTTGATATTTTTATTAGTCTAATGAAGTTAACATTTAGTTGTACTTTTCCCCAGTTTGTAGTATATTCTTGACTGTTCTATGTGATTTGTTTACATTGTCTTTTGCCAATTTCCGATAACAATTTTTAGCTTTTTAAGATTTTCTTTTATTTATTTGAACAAGTTTGAGATGAAGGCAGGGGGATGGCTCTTCCATTCCCTGATTCACTTCCCAAGTGGCTGCAGTGGCTGTGGCTGGGCTGGGCTGATCCAAAGCCAGGAGTTTCTCCAGGACTTTTAGGTGGGTGCAGGGCCCAAGCAGTTGGGCTGTCTGCACTGCTTTCCCAGGTGTTATCAGGAACTGGATCAGAAATGGAGCAGCTGAACTGACGCTCAGTGGGATGTTTGGGCTACAGGCAGTGGCTTAATGCATTAACGTTATGCCATGTTGCCGGCCCTAATTTTTTTTAATTGTATTTACTGTCAACCTATTAAGGTTTGCTTCCACTTTATGTCTGTTAGAATAAGATCTGGGCTAAATTGCGTATTTATCCTTATGAAATAACTGATGTGGTTTTTGTTCAGTTGCTGAGGAATCAGATGTTCTCATGCTTAAATTCTTACTTTCCCCAAAGAGTGTATTTACATATTCATTTATTTGTATCATATTTTAAAATGTTATTTGTTTCCATTTTTTTTTAAGGATTTATTTATTTTTGTTGGAAAGTCAGATATACAGAGAGGAGGAGAGACAGAGAGGAAGATCTTCTGTCTGCTGATTCACTCCCCAAGCAGCCACAGCGGCCAGTGTTGTGCCGATCAGAAGCTGGGAACCAGGAACCAGGAATGTCTTTCCAGGTCTCCCACATGGGTGCAGGGTCCCAGTGCTCTGGGCTGTCCTTGACTGCTTTCCCAGGCTACAAGCAGGGAGCTGGATGGGAAGTGGAGCTGCTGGGATTAGAATCGGCACATTCAAGGCGAGGACTTTAGCTGCTAGGTAATGGCGCCTGGTCTCCATTTTGCTTTAATAGTAGAGATCTGCACTCACTAAATGACCCAGTCAGGGCTGGGACAGGCTGAAACCAAGAGCTTGGATCTCAGTGCAGGTCTCCCTTGTGGATAACAGAGACTTGGAGACTTGAGATCATCTGCAGGAGTCAATAAAAGCTGAAGTGTAAGTCAGCACTGGTACAGGATGCTGGCGTCTTAAGCACTGAGCCACATCTTTACTTCCATTCCTTTTTTATAGAATATCATTTTAAGGATTAGATATTTGTAATTATTGTTCTCAGACTGTACTCTAGGAAAACGGATAAGTAGGAAAGTAAATTTTTAATTTTGAAAACATATTACACATAGTTTTAATATATCTACTCCAATTTGTTTGTGTTCTAGTGTAACAGATATGTAGCTTTCCACAACTTTAAAGTTGTATGATTAAGTCTCACTGAACAGTATTTCTATCTTTGCCTCCCAGGGCTTGCAGTGGCAGCAAGTGGGAATTGGGAAGCTGAGCCAAGTGTTAGACCCAGGTAGACCCTGCTAGACCAAACATTGTTCACCACCTAAAGTATTTTTACTTTCAGTAGCAAATGCATTATCTGGAAAAATAAACACCTTCCCCACCCAAAAAAAGAAGAAGAATTTGGTTTTTTTTTTTTTTTTAATCTATTTATTTGAAAGAGAGAGAGGGGGAGATAGAGATTAATCAGTCTTCCATCCTTTGGTTCGCTTGCCAAATGGCCACGCCCAGGGTGATTTTAGGCAGATGTCAGAAGCATCCTGCAAGTCTCCCATGTAGATGTAGTGGCTCAAGCACTTGGGCTTCCCAGGCGTGTTATAGGGAGCAGGACTGGAAGTGCTGGTGCTATATTTTCTCATTTTGAAATTCTTTTTTAGCTAAGTGCAACTTTGCTTAATTCCAAGTTACTTTTCTTAACATAATTTGTACTACTAAAGTTGCTTACGGTGTTTTCTAAGATAATTAGGCAGAATTGAATTGTGAATTCTTCTTTTTTCTGTATATTTTGCTATACTAGTCCTAGTTTAAAATGCTAAAACTGTTACTTTGTGAGACATCATTACCTCCTTAAATTTCTAGTCGTGGCAGAAATTCTTAACGTGTTCAAGAAATGTGATTCTTTGCGCTGAAAACACATTTGAGAAGAAGAGTACTTTGGGCAGCCTTACAATGTTTTAACAACTAGTACAAGGATTTCTCTTGGAATCTGTAGACCATTTTCCATTTAATGGATGGGTTATGCTTGGAAATTTTTCTTTGGAATTACAACCCTTTTTCCCATAGAAATAGTGTAGTAGGTAGTATTTTAGTTTTAAAGATTAGCATTTTAATATGTTTCTGTGCACTCAGTAGTAAAGTAGTATCTTTTTACTTTGTGTAGGAACCAGGGAGTAGAGCCAGTGAGGGAAGAAGGGGGAATTTAAGAAACTTCTGCTTAAACAAGTAAGACTCAGAGAGATTGGGGCAGCTTTAAATGAAATAAATGTTTTGAGAGCCATTTCTGCTGCAAAAGGGTTCCTTATGATTAAATTACTTTGTCTTTGGGTTTCCTGTCTGTCTGTTTTTGTTTTTGTTTTTGTAGGGACGCTGGTGCTGTCTGCCCCAGTCTCCTGTGCTGTCCTAGTAGTGTCGAGATCTCCTCGTGAGGACCCACCATTTTTTTTCCCTCTGTTCCCATCTGTAAAGGGTGATGTAAACCAAATAACATGGTTTTTTATTTTTAGAAGACTTGGTTATAAGATGAGCAGTAACCTAAGCTAATCAACAAATCCGCTGGCCATAGTGATGGTTTCAGCCACGATTGTCCAGAGTTTAGGGCTTTGATTGTGAAGGTTGATGACACAGACTTTCTTCTCAATGGTTAGAATTATGGGGACATATAGCCCTGGTCTCAATTGACAGAGCACAGAGCAAAGACTGAAAAAGGCATCAACCTGGAGGGAAAAAAATATAGAATAGTTTAACTAGAAACTTGGACAAACTATTTGTAACCAAACTTACCTCTGGATTTCATCACTATGCACACCACTAAATTCTCCTAGTTTTTCACTTATTTTCAAGTTATGTGTTAGGTTACTAAAAACAGTGCTATCCTAACAAAGAATTTTAATAAAAACAAAGTCTCAATATTGGAAGAGATGATAGAAGGATTTTCATCTAATATCAACACATGAGTCAGACTCCTACACATTGATTCTAGCATTTCTTTTTTTTTTCCATTTTTAAATTATATTTTTGACAATCTTTACATAGCTAATAAGAGTAAAAAGGTTCAAGGGCTACAGGAAAGTGGGTAAGACTATTATTTCCATATTGTTTCCTTCATGTATCTGAAGTAAAGGGGGATGTTGAGGGAGAAGCCCCACTTACTCTCCCACCCACCCCAGGTCTGATGTGGGGCATGCTCCGAGATTCTTGCTCAAATGGTTTGATAGTTCACCAGTTATGAATTGCTGCCAGTCTCGCCATTCTAAGCGCTCTGAGGTCATTGAAGAATCCACTGACTGACATAGTCCATCTTAGAGTCTCCATTTGCCCCGTTTTTCACTGCCAACATATAGCTGAGGTGGTTGATTGACTTGTTCTGTCCTCTGTCTTCTCATGGTTAGGGTTCTGAGTCCGGCAGTTGGATTGGGGAGATCCCCAAAGAGACTTTGTCTGAGGTATTCCCAGACCAGATTCTTGTATGTACTAGCAAGTACAGGGCCCGGCACAGTCCATCGCCCCCGATCAGCTGTTGGTTGCAATTGCTGGGTTGGTTCTGTTTCCAGCGCTGTTTTCCACACGAACCAATGGGTGTTGCAGTCCAGCCTGGTTCTGCCCAGCACATGCTCGGCCCTCACATAAACCAGTAGGAGCTGCAGCCTAGTCAGAGTGACCCACAATAACCCGCACCAGGCCCACCCTTACCCTGGTTTGCCAGTATGTGTAGCAGTAGTCCAGTCTGTCTCACATCCCATTTGGCTCTTGTGCTTGTCAATGGGTATTAAAGCTTAGTTCCATCTAACCAGCTCAACTATCCAGCCCTCATGGTTGTTGTTTGGTGCCTCTCTGTCTAGCCACTCCAGCCCCTGTCCTTGTTTTGGTGTCCTCCAGTGGGAGTGGTAACCCAAGAGGGAGGAGCCCACCATTTCCCTCCCAGGACTCTCCCGCTCCCAGATTATGCACTCTCAGGTGGTTCTGTGGTTTTACTTGATAGAATTAGCACCCCCCCCCCCCAGCATCTGCCAGCTGATGCTGCGGCTAAGCCCAAACAACCCTCATCCACTCTAATTTATGTTTGCACCAGTAGGAATAATCAGCCCAGCCTGGCTTTTCCCTGATCTAGTCCACATGAGGTGCACAGGTGATGTAGCCCTGTTTAGTCTGATCTGCCCCCATCCCAGTAATTTCATTTTATGACACAGTTTCATAGGCTCTGGGATTCCCCCAATCCCTCCCCCATATTGAATTCCTTCGTATTGTTACAGTAGTACAGATCATAACCAGGCATGATTCCTTCATTGCAGGCATGGACCAAATTCTAGCATAGTTTTGATGGCTTTTGTTTTACAGAAATAACTATACTATAAAGTGTTTCATTCCTTCAGACAGCTTTCTTTGCTGTAAAATCTTAAAATTTATTTTCGTCAAATTTTGATTTTTAAAAATTTTATGTGGACAACTATTTAGGGTGAGAAGGGTCGAGGTATGGGGGAAAGTGGATGAGACAATTACTTCCAATTTTTTTTTCCTTCCTCTATCTGAAGGAAGAGGTGAAAGAAGGGGAGAGGGCTTCTCCCAGGAGCCTAACTATCAGAACTGGGGATGGGGGACAGCCTCTTGATGTCATTCTAGGATCGGTGATTTGCAGCATATTCCGAGGACACTGTTTAAGTGGTTTTGGTAGTTCTGAGATCCTGTTGATTTTGTTGCTCTAAGGTTCAGGAAATCCTTCCAAGATTTCTTGGCTGACATAATCCACCCTAGAGTCTCCACTTGCCCAGATACTTGCTGTTAAAGCTTGGCCCAAGGGAATTGTCCAGTTTGTTCTGTCCTCCGTGATACTAGATGTCCACTGCAGACCTTAGTGATCTGTCGAGGTCCCGATGTGAATTTGGGCATGCTGTCCACTACACAGGCTTCACCAGCAGAAGAGGTCCAGTTCTGACACATGTCCTCTGTGGTCAGCCTGCAGATCCTGTGATTTCCCCCATGGTTGCAGGTTTTAGTCCAGTGGTCCAGTTTGGCGGGGAGGCGGGTTTCCAAAAGAAACTACCAAAGGTGACTGCAAACCTGACTCTTGTGTGTGCCAGCCAGTTTGAGTTCTGGCTCAATCCATCACCTGTGTCAGCCTACACACTGGTGGTTGCAGTCTCCTGGTCAGTTCTGTCCACAGCCGAATCTCATACGCATACCAGCAGATGCTATGGCCCAGCCTAACCCTGCCCACCACAAACTTGGCCTTCATACACTCCAGCAAGAACTACAGCCTAGTTGGAGTGAACTTCATTAACCCCTACCATGCCCGTTCCCAACTCCTATTCTTGTGCATGCAGGTTTGTGTAGCAGACTGGTGCAGTCTGCCCCACATCCTGTTCAGCTCTTCCACACACCAATGTGTGCTGCAGCCTGGCCTAGTCCAACTGACCCCACTATCCAGCTCATTCTTAGCCAGCAGGTGCTGCTGCCTGTCCAGTCAGGCCTACCCCCAAGCCTGGTTCTCATACTCAACGGTGGTAGCTGCAGCCCTCCCAGCCCCAGATCTTGACTTTCCAGGTGGTAGTACTGCAGTCCCAGCACCAGTCCCAGCTCTTGCCAGCTAATGCTGTGGCAAAGCGCAACCAGCTTGCACTTGCTCTGGCTCATGCATATACCAGTGGATATGGTTGCTTAACCCACCTAGCTGTCTCCCTAACCCAGCTTGTAGGCAGGCCAGTGGGTTTTGTAGCCCAGTCCCACTTTATCTGTCCTCAGTTCCAGATCTCATACTCACCAGGTGAGCCCCCATAGCCGCTTACCAAACTCGCCTTCTCCCCTCTCCCAGTGCATTTTGTGCTGGTTGGTACTGCGGCCCTGTCTGGCATGGCCAGCCTCGCCTCAGTATTCACCCTTGGATGCTGCAGCCTGCCTTGTCTCAGCCTGCCCTCCATTCCAGGTCATGCTGGTAGGTGCTGCAGCCTAGTCCTGCTCAGCCCATCCGGCCTCCTGTTCTGGCCCTGATGTGAACCAGCTGGTATTGAAGCCCTACCTAGCCTGTGCTGCAACCTGTCTTGGCTCCCATACCTACCAGTGGGTGCTATGAACTGGGCTTATCCGGCTCATCCCTAGATCTGAGCCACATGTATGCTGCTGGGAACTATAATCTGGCCTGGTCTGGACAGTGCCCAGCCTCTGTTCTTGAGCTTGCCATCAGGAACTGCACCCCAGTAGGGCAGTTCCCCAACCTCTTCTATCAGGCCATCTTCAGGTCACAGATCTCGTGCATACCAGTGGGTTATTGGTCCACTGTGACTTGGCCCATCTCCTGTCCCCACTAGGTACAACAGCCTTGTCTGACCTGCCCATACCCTTTCTGGCTGTTAGCACTGATTGTTACGGCCAAGCCCATTTGGTTCACAGCATGACCCAGCTCTCGTGGTTTAGCTGGTGCCGAGACCTATCCTGGCCTGTCTTCCCATCCTAACTTTAGTGAGCACAATTGATGCTTGAACCTTGCCCAGTCTGGCACATCCCAGATTTAGTCCACACCCATGCTGAGGGATGCTGCTGTGTCCAGTCCAGTTCACCGCCCCATACTGTTTCTCATGCTCTCCAGTGGGAATTGCAACCCAGCAAGGGTATCCCCTTAGCTCTCCAACCAGGCTCATTTAGCCTTAGATCTTATGTGTGCCTGTGGTTGCTCTGATCTAGCCTGGTTTAACTCAACCCCTCGCTTGGCCTTTGCAATCAAATTCTGCCTCCTGGTCTGGCCCAGCCTGCCCCCATCTATGGTGGGTGCTGCAGTTTAGCCCTACCCATCCTGTTCCCATCCCCAGCTTTCATGCAAACTAGTAGGTGTGATAGCCTAGCCTAGTCTGGCATGCCCTGTACCCCATCTGGCTCCTGTTCATGCTTGCGTGTTGTGGTTTCCTCCAGCCCTGCCCAGTTGTCTTCCCCTGTCCCTGCCTTCTCCCTCACGCCACTCCCCGTGCCCAGGGCCAGCCCATATTCTGCCAACAGTTGGTGGAGTAGCCTTGCCCCGCCTGACCGACACAGCCCTGACCCACATGCTCACCAGCAGGAGGTGTGGTCCACCAGGAGAGTTCTCCAGATTCCCTCATCAGGCCTAGTCCCAGACCCAGATCTCATGCATGCCATGGGTGCTAGATCCATACTCCAGGCCCAAGTCTTGGCTTTTGTGAGTACTGGTGGATGCTGTGCCCTGCAACCCCAGTTCTCATGAGTGTCTCTGAATTCTGTAGTCATATATCTGTTTTCGTCTATCACCACCCCCAACTCTTGAGCAAATCAGTGGGTATTGCAGTCCCATGGGGTGAGCCCATGTATGCCTGACAGAATCTGACCAGACCTGGTTCTGTTGGGTCCTGGTTAGTGTCATGGCCCAGCCTAACATGACCCATCTTCTGTTACAACACTTACTGACAGTTACTGTGGTTAAGCCCTGCCAGGTATAGGCCTTACTAGCCCATCTCCATCTCCCATGTTAGTGAGTGTGTTGTTCTGACCCAAAAAGGTCCTCCAGTTTCCCTCCTCAAAACCACTCTGTGAAAGTCTCTCAGAAGTCATTCCTTACCTGCACTGTATTTCATCTTATCTCATAATGCCTTTCCTGAGCAATCCACAGCCTCTGGGCCTGCAAGCGCCTGAGTTCCTCAGCTTAGTCTTCCAGTTGGGTGGTATGTTTGCCTGGAGCCCTGCCCTCCCACCTGTGACTCAAGCACATGCACAGTTCTCTAGATCCTGATCTCTGGCACCCGTGCGGGCCTGGGGCCCTACCCCTCCACCCTCCTGAGACCCAAGCAGTTCATGAGTCCCAAGCCCTGTGCACCAGTGCATCACACCAGCATGTCAGCCTGGGACCCTCCCCTTCTCCCACCCACCCACCAGTCCAGGACCTAAGCACATGTGAGAGTCCCCAGGCACTCTGCCAGCCTGGGCAAACATATCCAGGCCCTGCAAGCTTGTACCAGTGCAAGCATGGCGTCTGCGCTGGGCCAGATTTTGATTTCTTGATCCAGTGTCTACCCTTCTGCAGTTCTAGTATTATGGTATGTAGTATGTTATTTTTGTTTGTTTGTTTTTAAAGATTTATTTATTTTTATTACAAAGTCAGATATGCAGAGAGGAGGAGAGACAGAGAGGAAGATCTTCCGTCCGATGATTCACTCCCCAAGTGAACGCAACGCCTGGTGCTGCGCCAATTCGAAGCCGTGAACCAGGAACCTCTTCCAGGTCTCCCATACGGGTGCAGGATCCCAAGGCTTTGGGCTGTCCTCAACTGCTTTCCCAGGCCACAAGCAGGGAGCTGGATGGGAAATGGAGCTGCCAGGATTAGAACCGGTGTCCATATGGGATCCTGGTGCATTCACGGCAAGGACTTTAGCCGTTAGGCTATGGCGCCAGGCCCTATAGTATGTTTTTTGAGTTACAGCTTAAATTGCTTCAAATCACTAGTTTTTAACACATGTTTCCGAGTTTCTGCACCATCTTATTTTCATTTGAACACAACACCATTGCCATTGTCATTATGTCTTAAAAGTGTGACGCTCACAATTGAGTATAGAAGTCTAGCTAAGATCTCCCCATAATCCTCATCTAGAGCAAATCTCTTGCCAGGCTGCCTCATTTTGCCAGATACTGTGATTGAATCTTCATTCTTATTATATTTAATACTTGTTGCAAGGCTGAAAGGTCAGAATTTCTTCTCCCAGTCTTACTGTTAGGGTAATGGATATGAAAAAAATTTCAAGTAATTTGCTTAAGATTATTCAGTTAAATTGAGGGAGAATGGCGAAGAAATAATGTCTTGTTCTTATAATGTCATATAAGAATATGAGCTTGATTCCATAGCTCATATTCTTACTTACACTACATTATAATTGTAATTCCTCTCAATACACATTGTACTGTAAGTGTTTTAAAGGGCAAGGATTATGTAATGTTTGCCTTTGCAACAGGAGTATTTAACCTGGAGTGTGACACTTTGTTCCAATGGAAATGGAGATCAGAATGTCAGAATGGGACTCCCACCTACCTTGTTCTAAAATGCTGTGCTTCTATTAATACATCTGACACATGGCAGGCTCTTAGGATTGCTTATTGGGTGAATAAATTTTGTAATACAAGACTGTTAACTTCTTTCCCAGTGAACTCTGTTCGCCTACAATTATTCAGTCAACTATTTCCAGTGTATGAGTGTGTTAAAATTGTAAACCTTTTCACTATAAAAGTGTTAATGTTCATTGCTACACAAAACTTTGCATATAATTTCAAGGGGTTGTGGATCCCTCAGGATTCCATCATGCCGGAGACCAGCTCCAGCTGACTGAGAGCTTGCAAAGGATGTGTGGATCGGCGAGACTATAAGAGGAAAAGATAAGACATGGACCACTATGGCTTGATGTTCATAATGGACAACTCAGAAAAGTTGCCTTCTTTATTTATACACAAATCATCACAAACTTTTGCACAATATCCAATTGTTTCATTTTTACCTCATGGTTAAGAAAATGCAAAAAACAATCCTAAAATATTATTTACTTTAAAGAAAACATTTTTGGCAAACCATTACTCATTGAAATCTGCAGTGACCTGGCTGAAGCCAGGAATTCCACGGTTGGCAGCACATGCAGTTACATAGTGAGAATTAGTTTACTTATACTCAGTTTATACTCAAAATCAATTTTTACTGAACACAAACTAATGTTGATTAAAATATTAAGAGTACAGAATTAAAAGATCATAAATGAAAAGATTTTATAAAAACATATAACGTAGATTCTTTGCTAAATCTTATAATCAAATCATGTATTAATTACCGTCACCTTCACCTAATGCTGATTCAATTGTTTTTCATCCTTTTGTTAAAGGGCAGTGAAAGGGATCAAGGCAGCACAGCCAATCTACAGAGGGCCTTTACAAGAAACTTCCTTTTATCTAATATAAACTGTTTTCTTTCCCTAAATATAAGTGCCAATATAAGATAGAAGTTTTTATAAACTGTTTTCTTTCCCTAAATATAAGTGCCAGTATAAGATTGAGATTTCAAGCCATTTTGAGGGGGTTCACATTTATTTCCCTTTAGAAGATGCCCCATATACTTTTGCTTTCTGTGGTGAGAAACTAGAATGCTTCATATCATGTGTTGTAACAGTTTGAGGCGCATGGTAAACAAACTCTTTGTACCTCCATGATTGCCATCAGTTGCAAGATATCAAGCCATTTCTTAAGGAAAACATTACTTATACTAGGGCAAATTCCAGGACAAAAGTAGGCACATAACAGAATGTTTGGAGACATTGTGGGCTCAGTTGTACTATTGTATACTTTAGCTGTGTGTCATAGCCTTATGTCGCTAAAGATGTTTTTATCATAACATGATTGATTAATTTGAGGTGTCTTACCAGTTACAGGAATCACTTCACATTGGCAGAAAAACAACACCACCACCCTCAGGAGAATTCTGTGAGACATCAGAGAGGTGATTGAGTGTCCATACAATGGGGTGAGGCAGCAATGAGGTGACCAGAGACACTCCGCCGGGCCTTGCCTTGCTGCTAGAAACTCCTCGTAGCCTTGCTAACCGAGGAGCAGTGCTCATCAGATACCCATGCCATCCTACCCAGCTGCATGGCTCCCCACACCATCACATAGCTTATTGTTCTCTGGTCGTTGTACAATCCATGATTAACTTTATTTACTTTTTTTCCTTTTTTTTTTAATACTCAAGATAACCAGATATAATCTATGCTTAATGCTAAGCATTAGATGTATATACAGTTATCCACTCTTCTGTGAACAGTGTGCCTTGCATTTTTTTCCAATCTTATTTCTTTTTTTGTTGTTGTTTTTGCCATTCATTTCTTTTTTAAAAAATTATTATTATTATTATCATCATCATCTTATGATACAGTTCCATAGGCACCTGGCATTTCCCTTATCCCCTCCTCAATTTACCTGCCCCCACCTAGTTCCTCTGTATCATTGCTACAGTGTAGTTCTTCATACACAGTCATATGTCTATCATTGCGGACATGGACAATGGCAGAGAGTCCAGCATCCTATTGTCAAGATACAGTAAACTTGCCTCTTCCAAACCTGCCCTACAAATGATTCTTCAAGTTGTTCTCTTGACAGAGAAGAGGAATAGCACCCAACAAAATCAAAGGCAAATGGGAAGAACATCCCAATAAAATGACAACAGAAGATTAAATCAGTGAACAACCCATTGCTAAAATGACAGGACCAAATTACCACCCATACCTATTAACCCTGAAAGTAATTGGCTTAAGCTCAACCAAACATCATAGATTAGTAGACTGGATTAAAAAACTTTATTTACTTTTAAGAATTAAGAAATACTGTTTTAAATGTCTTCAAAAGGCACAAAAAGAGATGTTCTGAGCTAAAGCCAGGAGTCCAGAACTCAAAACAACTGCCCCATGAGGTTGGCACTGGCTGCCTCCCAGGTTCATATGAGTAGGAAGCTGGAATTGGGAGGAGAGCTGAAACTTGAACCAAGGCATGCCAGTTTGGGATGCCATGGTCCCAAGTGGTGTCTTAATGGCTATGTCAAGTGCCTGGCCTCATGACTGCCTACATTTTAGGTACTGTGCCTGATATAGAGTGGATGCTCAAAAAAAAAAATGTTTATTAAAGAGATTTTCAAGGAGTTACAGTGTAATATTTGTATTCCCCTCTCAACATTAGTTAAAAGAGTAGTGATACGAAAATTTTTTTTTGAAAGAGTATCATGCATTATTTTCTTAATGTTTTCCACAGAATATTTCTTAAGGAAAAAATTGTTAGATTTCAACTTATTGGAAACACTTAAAACTGATTAAGTTTCCTTAAAACTTTGATATCATCAGAAAAAGGCAAAGTGCAGGCTAGAAGGTATTTGAAATGTCTGTATTTGACAAAGAACTAGTATCTAGAATTTATAGAGAGTTCTGCAAATTAAGTAAACCAAGTTAAAAGTAGGCAGAATATTAAAACACTTTTTTTAAAAGGGGTATACAAATGGCTAATGTCTAAATGAAAATGTCCCTAATATTGCTTGCGTATCAATTGTTGGGTGAGCTAGTTCAGATATTCTAAGTATATTCTACTCAGCAATACCATTAAGCTTTGTTCTCTCTCTCACTCTATTTTTTTAAAATTTATTTATTTATTTTTTATTGGAAAGTCAAATATACAGAGAGGAGGAGAGAGAGAGGAAGATCTTCCATCTGCTGTTTCACTCCTCAAGTAGCTGTAATGGCCAGAGCTGGGCCAATCTGAAGCCAGTAACCCAGAACCTTTTCCTGGTCTCTCACACGGGTGCAGGGTCCCAGGACTTTAGACTGTCCTTGACTGCTTTCCTAGGCTGCAAGCAGGGAATTGGATGGGAAGTGGGACTGTTGGGATTAGAACTGGCACCTATATGGGATCCTGGCAGCTGCAAGGTGAGGATTTTAGCCCCTAGGCTACTGCACTGGGCCCTAAGCTTTTTAGTGGGCCCAGGGTGGTGGTGGTGTAGTAGGCTGATCCTTGCCCTGGAAGCATTGGCACACCCCTCCAGGGAGTGGAGGATGGTCCAAGGCCTTGGGCTTCTGCTGCACCAGTGTGGGAAGCTGGGAGATAGATCCTGGCTCTCTGATTTGGATCAGCTCGGCTCTGACCTTTGGCTGTTTGGAGAGTGGACCAGTGGATGGAAGATCTGTCTTTCTGTCTTTTCTTTCTCTGCTAAAATCTTTTCAGAATAAAAATGAGTAAATCTAAAAAAAAAAAAGTCTCTAACTTAAAAAAAATCCAAATATACACTAACAGAAGTTTGGCCCAACTACTTGTTTATATTCTTGAGAAGGAATATGACAAAACAGTAAAGAGGACATTTGTCAGATATCGCGAGTTGTGAAGCTGTCTTGTCTATGATGGTATGATATTGGCACAGAATAGAGAAAATGTCCGGTGAGATCAGAAAAGATGGAAACATCTGTGTTTATGTGGGAGCATGCTTGATACTGAGATTATTTTGCAATTTGAGAGAAGATGGTGTATACTGATGGTGTTCCAACAGTTGGTTATCCACATGGAAAAAGATTGAGAGTGGTTTTCATTCTGAGGGATGGGAAAAAGAAAAACTTTGCACCAACAGAAACTCCACACTTATTAAAAATTGAAATAGGAACAAATTTTAGCCTTTCTGCAAACAAAGGAAAGATTCTTTTTGACTTAGGTTAGTTAGGATTTATTATGGCATAAAAAACAAACTTTAGGAGGAAAAGAGTGATAAATTTGGCTTTTTAAAAATGATAAAATGGCAGAGCACATATTTGGAATACATTTACAATTCAGGCAATGAGAAAGGATAGATATTTAGGATGTTTTTGTTGGTTTTTAGCTCTCCTAAAGTAAAAAGAAAGTAGAAAAATAAGGCAATAGAGTTAATGTTTTTCAGAAGATGGAACAAATAGCAAATAAATAGGAAAAGATTCTTGTATCAATTAGGGTTCTGCAGAAAAACAGAACTAGTTGCAAAGATAGTCATATCTACATACATGCATCATGTATATACATAGTAACATGTATGAATATAAACATACATAGAACATGTATGTGTATGAACAAGAAATCGACACACACAGTTATTGGGCCTGGTACTCATTCTGTGGGAAATTACCCTGTATTTTCATGAAAAACATTGAGGAGGTTTTTTAAAGATTTCAGTTATAGCTAGGAACCTTAGTGACATGTTTGCTGTATTCTAGGTCAGACTATAATTGTAAGCAGAAATACAGTTAGGATAGTGCATCTTATCCCCATGAGGTATATTCTGAACAGGAAGATGTGTTACAAACAGGTATTGTACTTGGGGATAAATTTGGGGTAATAGACCGATATTTCAGGTGGGGCTTGAATGCCTTTAATTTTAAGTAATTTAATAAGAATCCATGGAAGATTTTTTTTCATATGGAGCCTGGTGTTCATGGTAATTACAGTAGTGTTAAATTCATGGTTCTGTTTCTTTTTAGGAAATTCATGATTTGTTGAAAGACTTTGAGTTAAAATACTGTTATGTGGACAGAAATAAACGAACAGGTAAGATTTCAGTTATAAGCATCCAGCTTCACTGTGATTGTTCATTCTGACTATCCTGGAACAAAAAGAGTTCCTCTGTTTACATGCTTAAGCTAATCTATGAAATTCTTAGAGGTGAGGTCATGTAAATATTACACAGTTTGTTTTCTGGAAGTAATATTAGTATCCTAGGTTTTGATTTTTCTATATATTAGTTTGACATTTGTAAATTAAAAGATTCAGCTATATTGTTTCTTTGTGTGTAATGTGAATGTGCAAGAACTTTTTTATAATAATGAAGTTTGGAGGATAATGCGAGTGTTACGTACACCCACTTCTAAATTAGCAAATGTTCAAATCTGTCTTTTAAAAATATTTGAATGATATATTTTTTCCCAGATTAAAAAATATTAGTAAAAAGAACCATTATAGATTAAGATGAAATCCAGTTGGACATTGTGGAAATACCAAATTTTTCTTAGCCTATCAAAAAAGTCCCTTAGGAAAATCTCTACTGTTCCTGTTTTTTTTTTTTAAGATTTTTTTATTTATGTTTATCACAAAATCAGATATGCAGAGAGGAGGAGAGACAGAGAGAAAGATCTTCCTTCTGATGAGTCACTCCCCAAGTGAGCTGCAATGGCCAGTGCTACGCCAATCCGAAGCCAGGAACCTGGAACCTCTTCTGGGTCTCCCACATGGGTGCAGGGTCCCAAAGCTTTGGGCCATCCTCGACTGCTTTCCCAGGCCACAAGCAGGGAGCTGGATGGGAAGTGGAGCTGCTGGGATTAGAACTGGTGCTCATGTGGGATCCCGGTGCGTTCAAGGCGAGGACCTTAGCCGCTAGGCCATGCCGCCAGGCCCGTTTTTTTTTTTTTTAAGATTTATTTTATTTTTACCGGAAAGTCAGATATAGAGAGGAGAAGAAACAGGGGAAAAGGCTGTCCATTCAATGATTCACTCCCCAAATGGCCAGTACTGAGCCAATCTGAAGCAGCGGAGCCAGGAGCCTCTTCTGGTTCTCCCACACAGATGCAGGGTCCCAAGGCTTTGGTCCGTTCTTGACTGCTTTCCCAGGCCTCTGGCAGGAAGCTGGATGGGAAGTAGGGCCGCCAGGATTAGAACCAGTGCCCGTCTGGGATTCTGGTGTGTGCAAGATGAAGACTTTAGCCATTGGGCTACTGTGCTGGGCCCTCTACTATTCTTACACATGATATTTGAGTAATGGATATGGAATTAGTGTATTAGGGGGAGGTGTCAGCATTTAAAAAAAAAAACAGTGTGATAGAATAGAAAACATCCATGGATTGCAAATGGTAAGGATATCACCGTATGATCATTCAGTTTCAGAGAAGTGTGGTTGTGTGTTTACTGATTTACTAGCAATACATTTCTCTTCATAGTAAAAAAAATAATCTTTAAAAACATCGCTCTAATCATTTTGTTTTATTATCTTACAGCTTTTGTTACCTTATTGAATGGGGAGCAAGCCCAGAAGGCAATTCAGATGTTTCATCAGTATTCTTTTCGTGGGAAAGACTTGATAGTCCAGCTCCAGCCAACGGATGCTTTGCTTTGTATTACCAACTTGCCCATTTCTTTTACATTAGAAGAGTTTGAAGAACTTGTTCGTGGTTATGGAAATGTTGAAAGATGTTTTCTGATCTACAGTGAGGTTACTGGCCATTCCAAAGGCTATGGATTTGTGGAATACATGAAAAAAGACTTTGCTGCAAAGGCTCGATTGGATCTGTTGGGGAAACAATTAGGAGAATCAGCACTCTTTGCACAATGGATGGATGTTAATCTGTTGGCCTCAGAGCTCATTCATTCTAAGTGCCTTTGTGTAGATAAACTCCCTACTGACTGCACGGATTCAGAAGAGCTATTGCAATATTTTTCCAGTGTCCATAAACCTGTGTTTTGCCAGGTAAGTATTTTAAAGGGATTGTTAGAAATATTTAAAGTATATACATATATATTCATTTCACATTCACTTAGAAAATTATTTTTATGTCTGTGACTAACACAATTGTAATTTTTTTTTTAAAGATTTATTTTTTTTATTGAAAGTCAGATATACAGAGAGGAGAGACAGGAAGGAAGATCTTCCATTTGCTGATTCACTCCCCAAGTGGCCACAATGGCCAGAGCTAAGCTGATCCAAAGCCAGGAGCCTGGAGCCTTTTCCAGGTCTCCCACACAGGTGCAGGGTCCCAAGGCTTTGGGTTGTCCTCAACTGCTTTCCCAGGCCTCTGGCAGGGAGCTGGGTGGAAAGCGTGGTTGCCAGGTCACTAACTGGTGCCCATATGGGATCCCAGTGTGTGCAAGGCGAGAACTTTAGCTGCTAGGCTACTGAACCAGGCCCCACAATTGTAATTTAATTCTGCTTTAGTCTGTAAAGGACTTTATTTATTCTCATGGGAAATTTCTTATTAAACCTTATCTTACTCATTTGATTTTTGGTTTTATCTTTTTGTCTAGACCTTCATTTGTTGATTCAGGCATGTGTCTAGATTTTTTTTTTTAATTATTTATTTTTATTTTTCAGTCAGACTTATAGAGATAAGGGGAAGTAGAAAGATCTTGCGTCCACTGGTTTGCTCCCCAAGTGGCCACAATGGCTGGAGCTGAGCCAATCTGGAGCCAAAAGCCTCTTCTGGGTCTCCTACTCTGTTGCAGAGTCCCAAGGCTCTGGGCTATCCTCTGTTGCTTTCCCAGGCCACAAACAGGGAACTGGATGGGAAGTGGAGCAGCAGGATTAGAACTGGTGCCCCTCTGGGATCCTGGAGCATGCAAGGTGAGGTCTTTAGCCACTAAGCTACTGCTCCAGGCCCCATCTGTGCAGATATTTTTTTGTACCCGGCACTGTATTAAATGCAGATAGTGTATTTCAATTCCTTAATGTTTAGAGGACACTGACAAGTTTGTAAGTAATCATAAATCCTGTATGAGGAGTGATATAATTGAGAATACAAAGCTCATGAAGTTTGAGAAGAATGCACGAGTTTATCTTAATGCAGTGATACTATGTTAACACTGGTGAGGATTTTCAAACTCTTCATCATAATAAAAGTGATGTATTCTAATAGTTACAATATATGCCGTTTTGTAATATGCTAAAGTCCTTTGCTTTACAGATTTGATAGCAAGAGAGTAATTCTTCATGCTTTTCTTCTCCTTTTAGCCACCCCTTCTTCTCTTCCATGTTCTTTCTTACTATTCTCTATCTCCTCTTTTTTTTCCCTGTAGTCATGTTTGCCAAGTACCTACTCTTGTGGTAGGAAATTTTGGAATTGAAGTGTGTGTTTAGTCACCATGTTGTACAGAATACTCTTGCCTAACAATTTATACCTACATACGTGTATTTTTTTGAAGACATACTAATTAAAAGGCAGAGTGGCAAATGGCAGGAGAGCTTCCATCTGCCTGCTCTCTCCCCAAATGGCTGCAGTAACTGTGACTGGGAGTCTGGGAGTACTGGATTCACAGGAGTGTCAGGGCCTACGTACCTGGACTCAAAACCTGTGCTGCACTGTGAGATGCTTGTGCTGTAATATGCAGATTGCCTTATCTGTGCTACAGCATTACCCCCAAATATTCCATTTTTGACTGTATCTTCCCAAACTTCCCCATCCTTAGAACCACCATTTTATCTTCAGTTTCTTTTAAAATGAGCTTTTTACGATTTTAAGAGTAATGATTGACTGTTTCTTACATATCCACCCCTCCAATCACAGCATGTTAAGGAAACCATTTAAAAACTGAGTGAAATTAGAATATTTTTTGGTAAATGATTTTTCAGTATTGGAAGCTGATTGGCTTACTTATAAGTGATTGTTTAGTGAGAATTATATAGTGGTGTCATCATCCTGTGGCCGTTCATATTTCTTGTAGTTTTGTGAATACCTTTGAAGCAAATGTGAGATAAAAAGCCATTTGGTATGATTGATATTTGAATTATCACTCTCAAAATTGAAAGGAACTTTATCACAATTGGTTTTGAGCTAGGATTCCCAAGGTTGGAATGGTTGAAAGTTATCTTAGAGAATATAGGTTTATGTTTGATGAAGAATGTTTGTTACAGTATGTTTGACATTTTAGCTTCTGCTAAAACCCTTTAGTAGAAAATTAGTGAAATCAGAAATCATAACATTACTTCATGCAGAGACTCTTGTATTGAACTGGGAAAAAAACCTTCACTGCTGGTACTGTGACCTTAAATATTAATTTTGTCCTTTTAGAAATGATTTTATAACTTTTTGGAAATGAGTATCATCGTAATGAAGCAGTAATGGTGCAAATGTTTTAAAGTTCAGAAGTTTTGGGGCCCTGTATTGTAGCCCAGCAGCTAAAGGTCCTCTCTGTGTATGTGACATTGCAACAAAATAAATAAATCTTTTTTTAAAAGTTCATAATTTTGATAAATCATGCACAAGTTGACGTTGTGTTATAAAAAAAGTGAAGCCAGTCTCAAGAAAATCTGATTTTAAGATCTGGTTTGGATTGCCAGAGGAATAGTATTTTTTTAGGTATTTAGAAGAGGTATTTTCTATTTCTCTTACATGAATGGAAAACAATTTATGGATAAAAGAATATTAATGGACAGTTTTAAAAGAAAGAACAAGAAAAAATAGAAGTTTGATCCAGATATATAAGAAAGTAAATGAAAAGTAAACCTTGAATTTAGAAAAGCAGCTTAAAAAGCACTGAGGAATAGTTGACTTACAATATGAGGGTGCTTTAAGAAGTTTGTGGAAAAAATAGAGTAAAAACATGCTTGCTTTGGTTCAACATGTTTTGAAATCTATGTGTTTTTTTTTTTCTGTGGGTTTTTTTTTTTTTTTTTTGAAGATTTTTTTTTTTTTTCCTGTTGGAAAGTCAGATATATAGAGAGGAGGAGAGAGAGAAAGTTCCTCTGTCTGATGATTCTCTCTCCAAGCGGCTGCAGCGGCCAGACCTGAGCCAATCTGAAGCAGAAGCCAGGAGCCTCCTCTGGGTTTCCCACATGGGTGCAGGATCCCAAGGCTTTGGGCCGTTCTAGACTGCTTTCCCAGCTCACAGGCAGGGAGCTGGAAGTGAAGCAGGGTCGCCGGGATTAGAATGGGCGCTCACATCATATGGGATCCTGGCGTGTGCAGTTTAGCTGCTACGTCACCGTGCCGGGCCGAGAATCCATGTGTTTTATCATAGTAAACATTTCCATGAGCTTTTTGGAAATTCTTTGTATTAATTTCAGAGATTCCAAACCTACTAAGAATTGTAAATGTGTTGATTGTGATTCTTCGAGGAATGAGTTGGTGGGTGAAAAAGCTCTCTGTTTTCCTCCCTGTCTCTGTAATTCTACCTTTCAAATAAACAAAAAAAAATCAAGCTAAAATTTTCACATTTACTATTTATATTGTGATTATCTTTAAGTAATACATAAATGTTCAAAGCTTGAGAACATTTTGGTGTCTTGTTTTTTTGATTTTTTTTTTTTTTTTTTTTGCTTTTGGTCTTTGTACCTGTCATTATACATCTAGATCTTCAGTATCCTTCCTTACATATTTAGAGCAGAGGGACTGGAAACAAGTTGAGTATGGCAGAAGTTTTATTTATATAATAAGATTGTGTGTTGCATGTGATATTCTTAGAAACCTGTGGAAAAGTTTCCTAAGTAAAAGTTTTAGTATGTTTGATCACATTTCTGAATCAACTAAAATAGTAAAATGAAAGTTGATTATGATTCCTCTTTCTTGATAATGTTATTTTTCCATTTTACTTTTGGTATATAGTCCATTAATTATACAGTGTGTTTCATTGCTTGTGCCTCCCTAAATTTTTATTACTAGTTTCTTATTTGTCTTAACATGTAGGAACTATTATCATTTGGGCTTTGGGTGTTAAAATAAGAAAAATCAAAGAATTGAAAATTAAACATTTTTTTTATCTTGTCTCTAGGAAGGACATTTAAGCAACTACTAAACATTTACTTTCATAGAGAATATGTAATTTTCATGAGTTTCATGCTCTGGTAACTTTTATGAATTTGAAAATGATATTAAATGTTTTGAAGTAAGTGTCAGAATGCCCTTTTAATAAAATGTATTGCATCAGCTTGCACAGGATGAAGGTAGTTACGTTGGTGACTTTGCAGTGGTTGAATATAGCACAGCAGAGCATGCTGAGGAGGTTCAGCAAGCAGCACATGGTATGACCATCAAGGGAAGCAAAGTCCACGTTTCCTTCTGTGCCCCAGGAGCTCCAGGACGAAGTACATTAGCAGCACTGATAGTAGCTCAACATGTGGTAAGAATTTTCTTTTATAAGATAGAAAAAATTCTAATGCGGTTATAATTGGTTCAGAGCAGTTGATCTTTGAACCATCGTATCTTTCCATCACATTGAAAACACCTTTAAAACAAAAAAAGTTGGTTGTTACCTTTGTCAAACCAAGTAAAAACATAACCAAAAAAACAACATAAGGTCTGATTTTAAAAGACTTTTTTTTGTGTTTGAAGGAATTTTACTGCATTCTTATCCAGTTTTCAATTTTGGGTATATGTAACATACTTTTTGCAATCATTGTAAAATATGGGCCTTCTGTTTGTTTATGTGCTGTATTGTACTTTATTATTGTAACTGTATAACATTCTCTACTTTTCTAGTCTGGAGAACCTGGGAAATAGACTATGCCTTTCTGATAGTTTTGATCCGGGTACTTAGAATGCTAAATATTCATTGCTTGAGTGAAGGAATACACTTAAAAAAAAAATTAGGGGAAGATTTCATGATGAAAGTGGCATTTGAGTGTGACACTAAAAGATGGAAGGAATAGTGACATGTTTTGGAGGGATTGGGGATAAAACTGTCAGAAGTGTATAAAATTTCCATGAGATATTCTAAAAAATTATTATTTATATGAATTCTAAATTTAACTGAGTATTTCTTTAGTTTTACCTGCTCAATTGGGTGACCATAAAATGACAGTGAGTAATTATTTGGTTCATGCCACTCAAGTTCAATAATGGTCTGTGGTGTTGTAGCATTAGAGGAGCCATGGTGATGTGGCTGGTTGATGCCAAAGCAGGGAAGACTATTGAACACCTGTAAACCACAGGAAATTTATTTTATAAAAATGCTCTCTAATAACTAGTGTCCTTATTCCTTCTGTAACATGATGGCAGAATAAGGATTATGCCATCAGACAGTGATTGTAGATGAATTAATCAACTGGATGTCTTGATGCCACTCTAGGTGACTGGCATATGGTGACATTTTTCCCTCCCCCTAGCAAATCTTCAGCTTATTTGTCATCATTTTGCTATTTTTATAGTAGTTGATGTACTACTGGTCCAAGTACTGGGCCACCCTAATAGAAGGCTCTGACTCATGGTTTCAGCCTGACCCAGCCTCAGCTATTACAGGCATTTGAGGTGTGAACTGTGAACTAGCAGATGTAAAATCGGTATCTTTCGCTCTCGCTTTATCTATATCACTTTGCCTTTCAACTAAATAAATGCATCTTTTAAAAGTAGATAGAACCTGAACTCTGTGCCTGCTTTTATCTTTATTTCTTTCAGTTATCATAGCTATTAAGGCCATGATGTTGGACTTTAGTCATTCAGTGCTTTTCACATTTGCCACCTTCTGTCTTCAGTAGCATTTATTGCCTCAAGTACTTGGTGGGAACCCACTACATGCTGGATATTATTAGTGATGTCTAGAATTCACTAGTGAACAGAGCCAATAAAGAGGCCCATTCTCTTAGAGGAAGTTAATTTCATACCTCTGTCCTCTGTCATCAGGACTCTGCACCTTTCACCTAGTTTTGCTTGTTCTAACTACCCTACCAGTTAGAACCCTCCCTAGATATGCATCGTTAATCACACCACTAGAGTTTCTTGAACAATTAGGTCCCACTCATTGTTGCCATTTCTTTCTCATTTCCTTCTCAGCCTCAAACAGTGCAGCTTCTGCCTCCACTATTTAAGTGAATTTGCACTCGTGATGATTAACAGGGATAGTTGACCTAGTTAGTGCTTCTCAGTTTTTATACTAGCATGAATTTTGCCATATCATTTTTTGCTGTACTCCTTAGCTTTTCTGTCCTCAAAGACTGGTATCCAGTAAATCCACCAACTGATTTTTTTACTTAGAATGTTCTCTAGTTTCTTCAGTTATTACCTATTAAGGTGGCTTCCAAAAGTATGTTTTTTGGCTTAGATTGCTTTAAGCACTAACTCTGTATTTCCAAAAGAATATTAGAAACCTTATATTGAAGATGTTAAATAACTAGTTCAATGTCAGCATTTCTAAAATATTTTTCTTTGGGACTTGCTTTTCTGTGTCCTGTTGTATCTATACAGATCATTGGTTCATTCACACTGAAACTGTGTAAATTGCAGACTCAGCTTTTGTAGTTGGTCTCCCACCTGCAGCTCCTTTAACTCAAGATCTGAACAAAGCAGGAGCCTGTCTCATGTGGCAAGTTAAACTCTCTGTGATGCTGGCATCTTGTATGGGCAGTGGTTCGTGCCCAGCTTTTCCACTTTTAATTTAGCATCTTGCCAATGCAGCAGAAGATGGCTCAAATGCTTGGGGACCTCTTGCACTCAGTTGAATAGAGTTCCAAGCTCTTGGCTCAACACTGGCAGTTGACAGACATCTGTAGATTAAACCAGCAGATGTCTATCTTTCTGTATTTCTGTCTATCTTTGTATTTTTCAAACAAGTAAATTTAAAAACAAAAACAAAAGCGGTATTGGATAGCAGAGTCCTTCATGATGAGATAGCAGTGAAAGAATTCTTTTCTTAGCCTTATGTAAGATTATGGAATGAGTACATATCTTTTATAACGTTTTTTGAGGCTTCTAAAAATCAAAAGTAGAGGGCATGATGCAGTAGCCTAGTGGCTAAAGTCCTCGTCTTGCATAGTACTGGGATCCCATATGGGCACTGCTTTGTGTCCTGGCAGCTTCACTTCCCTCCCAGCTCCCTGCTTGTGGCCTGGGAAGGCCCAACACCTTGGGACCCTACACCTGTGTGGAGACCTGGAAGAGGCTCCTGGCTTCTGATTGGCTCAACATTGGCCATTGAACCACTAGGGGAATGAGCGAGCAAACGGAAGTTTCCAATAAAAACATTAAATGAATCTTTTAGGAGAAAGAGAGATGCTGGCTTATGGAACTGTATCATAAACTGATGATAATAATAAAAAATCTTAAAAAAATAAGAGATACTGAACTTTTTTAATGGTTTTGCAGCTACTGAGATAATCATGTGATTTCTCCTTAAGTTAGTTAACTTGGGTTTAAAACATTATTAAGCCACTCTTGTACACCCTTATAACTGTATCTTTCATATTGTTTGATTTGGTTGGATGATATTTAACATGTGCAAATGTGCTCTTAAGTAGATGTTTAAAAATTTTTTAAAAGATTTTTTAATTTATAGTCCCGGCATCGTAGCCTAGTGACTAAAGTCCTTGTCTGCATCACCAGGTTCCCATATGGGCACCGGTTTGTATCCTGGCTGCTCCACTTCCCATCCAGCTCCCTGCTGTGGCCTAGGAAAGCAGTTGAGGACGGCCCAAAGCTTTGGGACCCTGCACCCGAGTGGGAGACCCGGAAGAAGCTCCTGGTTTCGGATTGGCTCAGTTCTAGTTGTTGTGGCCACTTGTGAAGTAAACTAGTGAATGGAAGATCTTTCTGTCTCTGCTTCTCTCTGTGAATCTGCTTTTCTGGAAAAAAAAATCAGAAAAAGATTTACAGGGAGGAGAGACAGAGGGAGATCTCCATCTACTGATTCACTCTCAATGGCTGTATTGACTGGAGCTGAGCTGACCTGAAGCCAGGAGCCAGGAGCTAGGAACTTCTACATGGGTACAGGGCCCTGAAGGCTTCAGGCCATACTGTACTTCTTTCCCATGCCACAAGCAGGAATCTGGATGGGAAGTGGAGTATCTGCGACACAGCTGGTGCACCCATAGGGATGCTGACACTTGCAGGAGAAGGATTAACCAATTGAGCCATTGCACAGGCCCCTATATTCTTCTGTATTGTAGTGAACTAATATAACACTGACTTCATGAAATGATGCTGTTATCTTTTCTCCTCTGCCCTTATGGATCAACCTAAATAAAAACTTTAATAAGCTAAACATTGTTGATATTTGATAGGTGTTGTATATATAGCTACATGAATGTAGTCCTTGTGTCTTTCCCAGAGGGAAATTGTGAATTATCCCATTCATGTGCCAATAATTTGTGAGACTTGTAAATTTAAGAATATTTTTGAACTTAAAAAAATAGCCTGGGCCCGGCGGCATGGCCTAGCGGCTAAAGTCCTCGCCTTGAAGGCCCCGGGATCCCATATGGGTGCCGGTTCTAATCCTAGCAGCTCCACTTCCTATCCAGCTCCCTGCTCGTGGCCTGGAAAAGCAGTCGAGGACAGCCCAATGCTTTGGGACACTGCACCCGCGTGGGAGACCCCAAAGAAGTTCCAGGTTCCTGGCTTCGGATCGGCGTGCACCGGCCCGTTGCGGCTCACTTGGGGAGCGAAACATTGGACGGAAGATCTTCCTCTCTGTCTCTCCTCCTCTGTGTATATCTGGCTGTAATAAAATGAATAAATCTTTAAAAAAAAAATAGCTTAGCTTAGTATAGAAATCTAGATTCTGCAACATTTTGAGAATATTTAATCCATTGACTTTTTGATAATTCTTGATTATTCATTAATTCATCGACTATAGATGCTTCAGTAAAGAGGATGGTTTTAATCTGCTTTTTTCTTTGGAGATACATTCTTTTGCTTTGGAAGCTTGTTTTTTGTCTATTATGTTCTTAAATTTCATTCCAGAAAGTATGACTAGGTCTGTTTTTCCTTAAGTGTTTCCTTTGGGACACTGTGAACACTTTGATTCTGTGTTCTATAATTTAAAGTAATGGGAACTTCTCAGTGATTGTTGCTTCAAAGATTTCCCTCTTATTTTTTTCCTCCTTCAGGGATCCATATTATGTAAGTGTTGGCACTTCTGCCGTTATCCTTTCCATTGTCTTTTTTTTTTTTTTTTTTTTTTTTTTTGTTCGCTGTGTTTTCCATTTATTTTACCTGATTCTTCAGGTCACTACTTTACCAGTCACATGTATCCTACTTAACACATTTCTTAAAGTGTAGGCTAGAAATGAAAAATAAATTTTCATGGTTTTCTTCAGTTTCCTCATTGGTGGGAGAAGGCGTAGTATTAAATACGTTATAGATTTGTTTTTGAGGATTAAGTGCTCTAAAGGTAAAATGCTTGAGTTATGAAGAGTTGATAGGGTTTCTGCATTTCTTCCCCAGCATTTCTCATTGGTTCTTCTTTCTGTTTGTCCTTATTTTTTGTTAATAAAAATCCAGTATCTTTGTGGGATAGCTATATATTTTGCATTTTTATATATCCTGCCCATGAATTCTGCTTTCTCTGTTATAGGTTGTTCAGTTTGTTAGCTTCATTTTTACTGTTTACAGTCTCCACATTTCTAGTTATTTTTCTGTATGAATGTGTGTTTCTTGGGTATCAGCTTCTTTGCGTGTCAGTCTTAGAGATTGGGGGAGAGGAGGACTGCTTCCCTAACGTGCTGAAGCCTTTAAATTAAAGTAGACAAGGATCTCAAGGCGGAGAAGCTCTGTCTTGATCTTCTGGGCTTAACCACAGCTCTCTTTCCACCCCTGCCAGGCAGCCCTGCACCTGAGAGAATCTTTATTTCTCCACTCTGAGCACTATACTTTTCAAGGTTTTGCCCTCCTCAGTTCTAGCTCTTCTAGCCGCACAATTTGTACAGAATGGAGGAACTGAGAAGATGGGGAGGTTGGAAGGAGATTTTCTGTTTCCATCTCTTCTGCCTACACCCAGTGTTTTACAGCATGTAGTGTCTCTGTGGCACTGTGCTCTTAAGTACTGATTGCAAGAATGCCACTAGGCTGTCAGTGAACTGATAATGTAGTCTTCATTATTATTTTTTAGTATATGTGCTACCAAAGCGAGCACATAGTCTTCACTATTATTTTTTAAAGATTTTTTTCTTTATTTGTAAAGCAGGATTAGAGTTTGATTTTCAGTCTCTGGTTCATTCCCCAGTGGCTATAACTGCTGGGACTGGGCCGCTAGAACTCCATCTGTGTTTCCGATATGGGTGGAAGGGCCCCCAGGTGTTCAGACCATGTTGTGCTCCCTTCTCAGACACATTAGCAGGAGATTCAATTGGAAGTGGGCAGCTGGGATGGAATTGGCATTAATGTGGGATGCCAGCATTGCAGGTGGCAGTTAAACCCACTGTACTGCAATGCTGTCTCCCTAGTTGATTTTTAAAATTGAAAACTATTTCATATTTAGGAACCTACCCAATTTCCTGTGTATAACTTAATAAACACAGTCATGCTAGTCTCAGAAAGATACACTAATAAAGACCTTTATTTTTTTAAGATTTATTTATTTTTATTGCAAAGTCAGAGATATACAGAGAGGAGGAGAAACAGAGAGGAAGATCTTCCATCCAATGATTCACTCCCCAAGTGACTGCAACAGCCAGTGCTGTGCCGATCTGAAGCTAGGAGCCAGGAACTTCTTCCACGTCTTCCACGCGGGTTGCAGGGTTCCAAGGCTTTGGAGCATCCTTGATTGCTTTCCCAGGCCACAAGCAGGGAGCTGGATGGGAAGTGGAGCTGTTGGGATTAGAACCAGTGCCCATATAGGATTCTGGTGCATTCAAGGCAAGGACTTTAGCCACTGCGCCAGGCCCATAAAGACCTTTATTATAGAAAATTTATTTATTGGAAAGTTGGAGCTACAGAAAGAAAGAAAATCTTTCTGTCTGCTGGTTCATTCCCCAGATGGCTACAATGCCTATGGCAGGGCCAGGCTTGAAGCCAGGAGCTTCATCCAGATCTGCCAAATGGGTGGCAAGCTCTTAGGCAGTCTGCTGCTGCTTTTCCCAGGCATTAGCAAGGAGCTGGATCAGAAGAGGAGCAGCCAGGACACAAACCGGTGCCCATATGGCATGCTGGCATCAGAGGTGGTAAATTTATCTGCTATGCCCATAATACTGGCCCTTCTGTATTTTATGAGAATAATATATTACTGTGTTGTTATTAATCTTTTTGAAACCAGTTGGTACATAAAGGAGAGATTTTGTGTTTTATATCTTTGTATGATAAAACATTTAAAATAAGTGTGTAGAGTTTAGAATATATTCTGTAAAGCAAATCGTTATAAAATAGATACAAGATGAATGATATTTATAGAAATAACTTAAAATTTTGCCTTTTGTACTTAAGTGTGTTCTAATATATATTTTTGTATTTATGGAAGATGCACAGTAATCAAAAGGGCTTACTTCCAGAGCCAAATCCAGAACAAATTATGAAAAGTTTGAATAACCCTGCCATGTTGCAAGTTCTGCTACAACCCCAACTTTGTGGACGAGGTGTTAAACCTGGTAAGCACTGTGTATGATAAATATAGAATGTTGGTATAAAGGTCATTGTGCTGCTTTGAATGTGAAATGTGAAAATGCATTTGCATATTATAATGTCTTTAGAATAGCGTGAACATATTTATTTTTTTCAAACATATTACTGAATTTTAACCTGAAGTGATAAAATGTTCTGTTTTCAGTAGATAGAAACTATATTTCCTGTTTTTATTGCTGTAAATAAATATTAAATTTTGAAGATTCAGGTTAGTTGTTAGTTGCTTTGATATTATAGAGCAGGTAAGTATTAGTATACTACTTTGTTACATCCTGTATCTATGGGGATATGATACTTTCCTATGTAATATTTTTAGCTGAAATATTTTGTTGACAAATGGTACATGTCTATTCCTTTGTTCATTTTTGTTATAAAATTGTTTTATAGAAAATGGCAAAACCTTCAATATTATTTTAAACCTTTTAAAATTTTTTTTTTTTTTTTGGAAAGGCATTTACAGAGAGAAGAGACAGGGAAAGATCTTCCATCCAGTGGTTCACTCCTCAAATGGCCGCAATGGCCAGAGCTGAGCCAATCTGAAGCCAGGAATCAGGAGATTTTTCTGGGACTGCCACGCAGGTGCAGGGTCCCAAGGCTTTGGGCCGTCCTTGACTGCCTTCCCAGGCCAAAGCAGGGAGCTGGATGGAAGCCGGGCTGCCGGGATTAGAACTGGCGCATATATGAGATCCTGGCTCATGCAAGGTGACGACTTTAGCCACTATACTATTGTGCCTAGCCCCCAAAGATTTACTTCTAACTTGAAAAACTCCAGGAATTTAGTTTCCCTTTTAGGAAGTAAGTCAAATTACTTATTGTGCAATAATAATCACCTTATGTAGTTCATGTTATGTGGATGTAAGAAGCAGATTCTCACGTATGCAGTCCACAGGCACGAACATACCCTTTAAATTGTTCTCTGTGTTGATTTTTTTTTTAAAAAGATTCGTTTATTTGAAAGGTAGTTGGATGGAAGGACAGAGAGAGAGACACACACCTTCTATTCACTGGTTTACTACCCCAGCATCCATAATGGCTTTGGTATTGGTAGGACAAAGTCAGCACCTTGGAACTCCATCCAGATCTCCCACATGGGTGGCAGGTGCCCAAGCATCCAGGCCATCATCTGTTACTTTCCCAGACGCATAATTGAAGAGCTGGTCCAGAGTGGAACAGCCAAGACTCAAATTGGCACTCAAATGGAATGTTGGTGTTGCAGGTGGTGGTTTAACTTGCTGTGCCCCAAACTGAACCTGTGTAGATTGGTTTTGATCAGCACAAATGAACTGAGATTTCCTTACTTCATTATTTTTTATTTTTTGATTTAAAAATCTTTATGTTCTTTTTAATATTTACCTGGTGAGAGGGTCTCTGATTAGGGTGGGAAGGTTCAGGTGCAGAGGAAGCTGGGTGGGACAAATATGTGTTTTTTGTTTTGTTTTGTTTCTTTCTTCTGATTGTAGGGGAGGAGGAGAAGGTGTCTTCTCCTTACTGTCAAAGTACACCAGCACCTGGGGTGGGGGACAGTCATTTGATGATGACATAGAGAACCTAATGACAAACAGTGCCCCATGGGTACTACTTGAGTTTTTGTGATAGTTGTGAAAAGGTGTTGGTTTCATTGCTCCCGGTCTTGGAAAATCTGTCCAAGGTCTGTTGATTGACAAAGTTCATGTTAGTGTGTACACAGACCCGGAACATGCTGCAAAGCTTGGCCAGGAGAATTGTCTAACCTGTTCTGCTTTCCATCCTCTGTTGAGAAAGTTGACGTCTTTTGCTGGCTTAGATGAGCCAGCTGTTGTGTTCCCTGTGTGCATCTGGACATGCTGTCCACTACACAACTAGCAACTAAGGAGGCCCAGTCCTGATATATGCAATCCAGTGTTGAACAACAGCTCAACCTCTGACTTTCCCTCTGCCTGGAGTATGAGTCCAGTTTTTGTTGTGGAGTTCCCCAAGAAAGCTGGTCTGACCTCAGATTTGACGCTTGTGAGTGCCAACCAGTGCAGGGTCAGTCACTTTACACATCGGTGGATGCCTGGTCAGTTTTGCTCCCAGCTCCATATTTCACATGCACTGACAGGTATTGTGGCACTCCCCAGATTTCCACTACTCCCAAAGCTAGGCTGGTCTAAAGCAATTTCTGGACCTCCCACTTGGGTTCAGAGGCCAAACACTTGGGTCAGCTTAAGCTGCTTTGCCAGGCACATTAGCAAGGATTTTGGTCAGAAAGGTCCCCTGAGTTAACTTTGGACCAAACTGAAGCCAGGAACCAGGAACTTCACCTAGTTCTCTTACATGGATGGCCAAGGGGCCCAAAGGCTTGGATTGTCTTCGATCTCTCTTCCCAGGCCATCAACAGGGAGCTGAATTGGAAGTGGAGCAAATGGGATATGAACCAACACCTAACTGGAATGCTGGTGATGGTAGGCAACATCTTTACCCACAGTGCCATAACACCTGTCCCTCCCTCCTTTTGTAGATTTTTTACTTGATGTACTTTTCAGTATTCCTATGTTATTACTGGCTTCTCCATCAGTAATTATGAATTCATTACTTGAATGTTTTAGAAATATTTTTGCATATTTCTTAGGTTTCTCTAATTCTGAGAGAGTAGGTTTTTATTTACCATACATTGATGATATACCTAGTACTTTGTAGTTTTAAATGTGTTTTATTTGTTATAAGGTTTATGAATTTGTTTGAAAGAGGGAGGGCATAGTGTATGAGAGTCTTCCAGCTACTGGTTTGCTCTCATATGACTGCAACAGGCTGGACTAGTCAGGCAGAATCCAGGAACTTTGTCCTTGTCCTCCCTGTGGGTGCAGGAATCTAAGCATATGTGTGATCCTATGGTCTCCCAGGCACATTGACAGGGAGCTGGAGCAGCAATGCAGGTGGTAGCTTAACCTAGCACAGTACCGTCCCTTTTGTAGTTTATTGTTTTCCTCCAATTGATTGTTAATAGGAGGGGGAGGTTTTTACTTTATTTTTATTTTTTAAAAAATCTTGTTCTTTGAACTTCAACTCCAGAGTTAAAAAATGATAATGCAATTCTTCCACCCATGTTATTTTTGTTAGGTAGTATTTTCTCTGCATGAAACCTCTGTTGGTATCTCAGTCCACCCAGACATGCTACAGTGAAGGAACTCACTGAGTTTTAAAAGGCTTCTCTTCCATATATCCTCAGATTATTGTAGCTCCCTTAAGTAATGTTTTAATTAAATATTCACTCTTGCTACACACTTCTCCTTTGCCAGAAAAAATATTGAAAACTGAATCACATGCACTTCTGTGAATTGAATGCCTGATTGAATTTTATACTTGAAACTAAGGTTGTATTGTTCTTGCCTTCTAAGATGGTCCCAGTGTAGACTAATAGAAATATTAAAAAATTTGGATGCAAAAAAGATTTATTTCACTTACCTCTCATTGTTCATTTTTCCTGAATTTGTTAAGTTTGCATTACAAAACAATACTGTCAGGATTGTGGTTTGGTGCCGTGGTTGGTCCTCGCTTGGGATGCCTGCTTCCTATATCATAATGCCTGATTTGAGTACAAGCTGTGCTGTTTCTCTTGTTTCCTGCTAATGCACACCTTAAGAGAAGGCAGATGATGATGGCTCAAGTACCTGGGTCACTGAAACATGGGAGACCAAAGTGAAGTTTCAGGGTCATTATCACCACATGGGACTGAAGTGGAATTTCGGGTTCCTGGTTTGGCTTGGTACAGCCCTTTGCAATTGTGGGTACTTGGGGAGTGAACCAATGAATAGAAGATCTCTTTCTTTGCCTTTCAAATGAAATGAAAGTAAAAATTTGAAGAATAGAAGTATTGCCAGAAGCTTTTCTAGACACTACTTCGTGTATTATGTACATAATGCTTTGTGTACATAATACACAAAGTTCACACCTTTTGATTAGATTAAGTTCTCTGTGTATTTCTTCGCTAAGATTATTTTATTTGAAAGAAAGGAAGAAATTCTATTGGTAGTTCGTTCTCCAAATGCGCTTCAAGGTGATGCTGCAATAGACCAAACTATGGAGTGAGTAATTTAGTCTGGGTCTCCCATTTGGGTGTCAGGGACCTAACTTTGACTGCCACCTGCTACTTCCCAAGGTGCATATCAGTGCAAATCTGGCATGGGGAGTCCAAAATTGAGCCTGGCCGCTTTGAGATGGATTGACGTTATCTCAGTCAGCATTTTAGCCACTCTACCAAATGCCAACTCCTCTTAGTATTATTCTATGCCATTTTTGAGTGATTTAACCAATTATGTAATATCTATTGTGAAATATACCCTAGTATTTTTGACTCATATTCTGGATTAAGAGTATGGTTGCCATGTATTCCTTTTAATCTTTATATAGTTTGTTACTTTTGTTTTCATTATGTAATTTTAATGCATATTTTAAGGTTGGTTTTACGTAAACTTTAAAAAAAATTTTGATCAAATCAAATAGGTTCCATTAGTGCTGGGCTTAGTAAAAGATGGAATTAGTTTTGTTGCACCAAGTGTTAGAGTATTGTCAACTCAGGTTTTTGTTTTACAGTTATGCCAAAGACATTGGAACTTGAAACAAATTGTATTAGTTGAGTCACAATGTAAAGAATCTGTCACTTTTAACCAATGACAAGGTCGATTTATGGTTGGACTTTGAATCAATTTCCTAGAAGTATAAGGAAATACTCATTTGCTCTTTATTGGAGATTTTGTTGTTTATTTTTAATTTGCTATATATCCTAAAGTTAAATTTATACTTTTCCTATGCAGGTCACAATTTGCCACCCATGATAAATCCATCTGTCTCCTCTGCACTGTTACAATTAAATAAAGCACATCAGGTTTGTAAATAGCACTAATTCTGAAGCATCAAATATGTAATTGAATATTTTGTTCTTAACTGTTAAAATTTTTAAGAAGTTAGATGAGTATATTACATTTAAAGAAAACCCTTATTAAGTTTTGCTATAACTTCATAAAACAGATTCATTTAAGTGAACCAAAGCAAAGGAAGGAAGCAGCTATATTTTCTAAGTTTTTCCCGTAAATAAATAGTGGTTCAAACACAAGGATTCTTATCTCATCTTGAAGAAATTATAGGGAAAAATAAATAAAAGAATAACTCGTGCTCGCTTCGGCAGCACATATACTAAAATTGGAACGATACAGAGAAGATTAGCATGGCCCCTGCGCAAGGATGACATGCAAATTCGTGAAGCGTTCCATATTTTTAAGCCGTTGAACTTGACTGGACAATAAGATGCTGGACTCTATGTTTGGTATACGCTTGCAATGGGCGAATCTCAACTGAACTTGAGCTGTGGTTATGCAACAAGGTGGAGGAATCCACCATGGTGGGAGGGTATGGGGAGGGGTGGGGAGAACCCAAGTATCTATGTAACTGTGTCACATAATACAATGTAATTAATGAAGTTAAATAATAAATAATTTAAAAAGAATAACTCAATTTTTATAATTCATTCAGTGTTATAATAATACATGTAGTTATGTTTGTATTTCTAAATATTTACATATACATAGTAACATTTTAGGAAAAAAATTACTTTTTTCGCTGTTTTTAAGCATATAGAATCCTGAGGATGAATCAAAATTAACATAAGTATATGTATGGTGATTAAGTCAACATATGGCACTGAACCCAGAATTTTGACAGATAGGAGTTTGCTTTTTTTTTTTTTTTTTTTTTTGGTAATTAAAGCAATGCTTTGTTCAGTTGAATAGTTAGCATAAGTAATTTTTTCAGTGAAGTTTCTGGGATTTTCATGAATTTGAAAGTATTCTCAAGTACTGAAGTCATTTACCTGCTGAAAAAAATAAGAACTCTAGAAATACAGTCTTTCAAAGTCATCGTAGGTAGTATATTCCTCAGTTTAAATTTTTCCAGGTGTCCTGTTTATTGGATGATTAGACCTAATGGATTAGTACTTTGTCATTTTCACAGAGCTCAGTATTAGTGAAACTTCTGATCTATTCCTTCGGAATCTTTGTTATCTATCAATGACATAGCAACAATTAATGAAGAATATCTATACTAATAAGTTAACTACAGCACTGTTTATTTCTTCCCAAATCAGTTTGTTCCTGTTCTAGAATTAGAGCCAAGTTAAAGTTGTACCTTTTGCCATGAGCCAAAGTTTTGGTTTCTCTTCCTTGTAGAAACCTGGTTTACTTGGAGAAGCCCCACCTATGGTGCTTCAAACAGCATTAGGGAGGGGGTCATCACGTCCGATGAAAACAGAATTGGGACACCCTGGAGAAGCACATAAAGGTAAATAGTGCATATGTATTGAAAAGTATATTTACTGAAATAGTGAAGTTGGAGTTTATCTGTATTCTACTTTGATTAACAACAGTGGTAGGAATGTCGCAGCTGTAAACTGCATGAGGCAAGTAAAGTCATTTGGTTTGTTCCTGTCCATGTATCCCTTGGCAGGACTCAAACTTTAATAAATGTATGGCAGGCTAATTTTTAAGTTGATAATTTAGTATAGCCTGTGAATAATGTTATAAATTTCCTTATGGCCCTTGGTAGAAAAAGTCCTACCCTTTACAAGAAGGTCAAATTTGAGTTTCATTCAGTTATTTAAAATACCTAGACTTCTCTTTACTGTTTCAATGGATAAATTGTTGATAGACTTGCTACTATGCCAACCTAAGACTTCCCTTGTTGAATATGCTTTAATGTTTTATGCACATTCACAGCAGTGTGAGGTAAATATATAAATATATAAAATATTTAAATCCATTTGAGATTGACATGCATTGGGTTGACAGCATGTAATATGTATATCCATTTAATTTTTGCTTGGATAAGAATTTTTGCTTTTATAAAAGAAATGTCTAGCATTTGTTAATTAGATCAATGAAGGCACGTGTTGTATTGTGATATCTTCTAAAGTTCACTTTTTAAGGCTAAAACTATGCAAATGTGTATTAAAGATGTTGGATTCATAAAACATTTTGCTTTAGCATGTGTTACATTAAAAACTGAAAAATTCGTGTGTAAATAAATATCAGCAAAAGAAGAAATAGTGTCTTATCTCCACTTTTTTATTATATTTTTTAGTTTATGAGAATACATTTTTGATTTACATTGCAGTAAAAAGACTTATGTTTTTGTTTCAGCAAAACATTTATCGAAGAGTATAATTGTGGTGGGGGAGAGGGTGGCAGAGAAGTAAGAGAACTTTGATTTGCTGGTTCACTCCCAGAATGGCCCAGGGTGGACCAGACCGAAGCCAAGAGCCTGGAACTTCTGGCTCTTCCACATGGGTTTCATGGATCCACATACTTGGGCCGCCTTCTGCCTTTGGAGTTACATTACCAGGGTGCTGAACTGGAAGTGGAGTAGCTGAGACTGCAACCAGCCCTTAAAAGGGATAGCAGTACTGCTGGCAACAGTTTAACCCATCGTACCACAGTATTGGCATCTATTTTCTTTTATTGAAAGATTTTGAAAGGGAGAGACAGAGGTCTTCTACTTCCTGATTCATTCTCCAAATGGCAGCAGAGGCTGGGGCTGGTTCAGGTGACATCCTGCAGCCCAGAAGTCTATCTCAGTCTCTTACTTGGATGACAGGGTCCCAAGTATTTGGTTTGACTTCCTCTGCTTTTCCAGGCACATTAGCAGGGATCTTGGAGTGGAGGTGGAACAGCCAAGACTCAAATCAGTGCTCCAGTATGGGATGGTAGTGTCACAGGCAGCGACTAAACTGGCTGTGCTACAACACTACCCCCTTGACTTACTGATTTTTATGAAGTGGAATGGCTCCAGAGTAAACTTGAATTTTTTCAGAAGTTCTTATTACCATAAGTAAAGTGTTAATTTTTTAGATTTCACATTTAATGCTTATTCACAAATACTGATTAACAAGAAAAATAACAGTAACGTGCTAATGTTTAACTAGTTCTCTAAGTGAAAATGAAGTCTTGATATGTAGGCTGATTTTAAGTCAGCCTTTAAGTCATTGAACCTGGTAATTGGAAAGAGATAAGCATATAATTGTCTCATTAGCCGCTGCAGACAGCTAAGCAAATTTATTGTTGGTTCTAATAAAACTTTATTAAGATTTATTTATTTATTTATTTGAAAGAGACACACACATCACTACCTCCACCACCCGCCATCCAAAGAAGGAGTGCACATGTTGTTACCTTCCATCTGGGGGAGGTTGCAGCTGGGAACCAGTAACTCTATCTGGATCTTCCCAGATCTATCCACTAGTGCTTCCTAGGGACTTGTACAAAATCTGAAGCAGAAGCAGAGTAGCTGGGGCTCAACACTGACATTGTAGTATGAGGTACTGAGATCCCAAGTAGTGGCTTCCCTTGCTTTAATAAGGCCTGTTCCTAGAGAGCACCTAACCTTAACACATTTAATTATTCTTTCCAAAGATAAATATAACTTAAATGTCACAAAGCAGATCTTGTGCTTAGCTTAAACTAAGATTTAGAAAATATAAATATGATTAAGCATATTTGTATATTCAAGTTATTGAAACTAAAAACTGATTTTTTGACATGGAAGAACTTAACTTCTGAACTCACTTTCTGATTTTAGCTATTCTCTAATAGGTACAAAATAGGTTTCTCCATATTTTACCTGTAACATAAAGAGAACTATTTGAATCTTGTCTAACCAAAAACCTTTTATCATTTATGGTTCACTACAGTATCTATACTGATTGAAATTCTTTAACAGGTAGAATGGGCATGCTACCATCCTTTCCAAATCAACACATTGGTGGGCATCCAGGACCTGGGCACGGTAATACTCAAGAGAAACAGTCAGTTGCAGAAGGAAATTTCCCTGGGTCTCAGGGCTATCCAAATCCGGCTGCAGGAGGCCTGCTGACAGGACACCAAAAACATCAGCAAAGCCAGACACAAGGCACAGAGATAAATTCAGAGGTAAGAAAATGCTGTTTATGTCAGTGTACATATCTGTGTATTGAATTATGTATGTTCTTGATGTATAAAATTAGATATATATTCCTTTTAAATGATGTGTTCAGTATAACTATTTTAATAATATATTCTGATTTATAGTTATTCTGTCATTGGTATAATTTAGAAGTTTCATAAATCAGTCTTAACTGCATTCAAGATTGAAAGGAAGTTTTAATATTCCTACCAGTATATGCACGTGGCTTATAAACTTCATGATTCTGTTAGTGAAAGAATGCTTTAATATTTTACATTCGTATCTCAGAATTGAAGAAAGCATAGCAATGTTTAAAAATTTTGTCATAATAAGTAAGCACCTATCTTATTTGTTATCCTGAATTTTTCGCCAATTTCTAACTAACTCAATGAAATATTTTCATACCTGTTAAATATGTATAAATACTTTTATAAATATTTGTGTTTTTGAAAAGTTTGGAGAATGCATAACTTTCAGAAATAACTAATATTTTAAAATTATAAACTATGAAGTGCAAAGTTTTGTGGTTTGAAAAAACTTAGTATTAAGTTTAGTGATACTGTCAATGCTGTTCTTTAAAATATGCTTTTTTCCTATTTATGTTCTATATCTACGTGAGATATCTTGACATTATAGAACCAATTCTATTTGAAATGTGTCCAAGTCAGTTAGGAAACTAGTCTGTGCAAAAGAATCTGTCTCTGTTTTAATTCTTAAAGTTTATAGTTTAGTTATTTCATTGGTTTATTTGTAAATGTAATAGAAGTAGATTGAAAAAGATTGATGTAATTTTAATTGTATGCTAAAATATCCTTTATTTTGTAAATGATACAAAGATTTTCACTATTAGGAAAATAATTTGTGTATTCAAGTTTTCAGATTATTAATACTGAAAAGCCTATTAATACTAGGTTTAATATCACCTAGTCATACCAGGGTGTATGGATAGAATGTTCTGTAGTCCATTAGAAAGCGAAGGAGAGTATAGAATAAGTTTATCTCCAGAAACTCATACTTCGATCAATCAAAATTAAACAGCTCATGTATAAATACTGTATACATTTTTGCAATCTGGAATTCATTGAAAGTAACAGTCTTCAGAAAAATTGCACTTGAGGCAATTCACATGGTAGCCAAAATGGGGCATAGTCTGGGAAATTAATCCTTTGGAGAGTCATGGGACTTAGATGTCCTAAGTAGCATTTACTTTTAATAGTAATTCTAGTTTCCGGGTTTTTGTGTTTAGAATCACCCCAAGTTTAAAGAAGAAAAGAAATGGAAAGGGTTGGACTCTTGATACTCTGCATTCCTGAAAATTTGTTTTGGGGAGACAGGGGTGATATGTGTATTTTTTTGGTTGGTTTACTTGGGTAAAATGTATACATAATATAAAGTCATTTTCGTCATTAGTTTTAAAAAAGATTTATTAAAGAGTGAGAGAGAGGTCTTTCATCTCTTGGTTCACTCCCCAATACCTGCAGTAACAAGGGTTGGGACAGGCAGAAGCCACAAACCTGGAACTGTCTAGGTCTTCCATGAAGGGGAAAAAAATGTCAGTGACCTAACTAGGTCTAAAACCTACTGCCTCCCAGGGTGCATTATTGGCAGGAAGCTGGAATTGGAATTGGAGTCAGAGCCCAAACATTGACACTTGGTTGGACTGCTGGTTCCCAAGCAGAGCTTGTACCACTGTGCCAAATACTTACTCCATTTTAGCCATTTTTAAATATGGGATGCACTGAGTACATTATGTGCTTTGGAGTTGTTCAACTGTTACTTTTGTCAGCCTCCAGAGCATCATCTCATACAGAAACTCTGTTCCCATTAAACAATAACTTTTTTTTAGGATTTTATTGATTTTATTTATTTATTGGAAAGGCAGATTTACAGAGAGAGGGAGAGACAGAAAGATCTTCCATCTTCTGCTTTATTCCTGACATAACCACAGTGGCTGGAGCTGGACCAATCCAAAACCAGGAGCGAGGCAGGAGCTTCTTCCAGGTCTTCTGTATGGGTGCAGGGACCCAAGGCTATCCTCTACCATTTTCTGAGGCCACAAGCAGGGGGTTGGATGGGAAGTGGAACAGCCAGGATGGAATCCAGTACCGGTTTGGAATCCTGGTGCTTGGAGATTGAAGATTAACCAGTTGAGTGTGTGGCTTCTGAGAACTCATTTCTCTGTCCCACTGATTTCCACTAGTCACTGTTCCTACTTGAATTTATTTATTCTAGGAACCACATAGAAGTAGAGATCTTTCATGAAGTTCAGGTTGTCAGTTTTTGCTTTGTGGCTTGTGCTGTTGGTATTATAGCCAAGAAATAGTTGCCATATATTTTTTTTCTTCTTCAAATAATTTTACATTGTTAAATGTTAAATTTAGGTCTTTGATCCATTTTGAATTAATGTTTGCATCTGGTATTTTGTAAGGATTCAGGTTCATTTTGTTTGTGGACATCCAGTTTTCCCAGAACAGTGTGCTTTTCCCCTTTAAATGATCTTGGCACCCGTGTTGAAAAGGCTTCATTATGTATCTTAGAACTTAATTCTGGGCTGTTTATTTCGTTGGTCTATGTGTCTGTCTGTATACTGGTACTAAACGATTTGATTATTATAGCTTTGTGGTAAGTTTTAAAGCTAGGAAGTACAGTCTCTGGCTTTGTTCTTTCTTGTCTTTTTCAAGATGGTTTTTATCTATTTGGACCCCAAGAGATTCTATCTGAATTTTAAAATAGATTTTTTTGTTTCTGCCAAAAAGCACAATTGTGATCCTGAAAAGGATTGTAATAAGTCTGGGTAATGATAATATTGGCTATCACTATAATCTGGGTAAAGAATATATTGACTGTATTGATTTGGATAATGTTGACCACTAATAGAAATATTAAGTCTTTGAATCTATGAACAGATTATTTTTCCATTTATATTTATTGGTAAGTTTTTTTTTAGCATGAAAGAGGGTATAAGACTTTTCCATTTTTTCAAATTATATTTTTGACAATATTTACATAATTAGGGTAAAAAGGTTCAAGGGCTACAGGAAAGTGGGTAAAACTATTATTTCCATATTGTTTCCTTCATGTATCTGAAGTATTGGGGGATATTAAGGGAGAAGCCCCACCCACTCTCCCACCCACCCCAGGTCCCAGATGTGGGGCATGTTCCGAGATTCTTGCTCAAATGGTTTGATAGTTCACCAGTTATGAATTGCTGGCAATCTCGCCATTCTAAGCACTATGAGGTCATTGAAGAATCCACTGACTGACATAGTCCATCTTAGAGTCTCCACTTGCCCAGTTTTTCACTGCCAACTTTTGTCCTCTGTCTTTTCATGGTTAGGGTTCTGAGTATGGCAGTTGGATTGGGGAGATCCCCAAAGAGACTGAGGTGTTTCCAGACCAGATTCTTGTATGTTCTAGCAAGCACAGGGCCTGGCACAGTCCATCGCCCCCGATCAGCTGTTGGTTGCAATTGCTGAATCGGTTCTGTAGGATATAAGACTTTTACCCCAGTTAATTACCAAGTATTTTGATGCTATTGTAAATGACGTTCTTTTTAACTTACTAGCTTGGTTTTTGTATTCTGCAACCTGGCTAAATTAGTTTATTCTTACAGGAACCCTATGTATGAGTATATATGTATTTTAAGATTGTTTTAAATGAAGAGGGAGAGGCAGAGAGAATGATCTTTCATTTTCTGGATCATACCCCACATGACCCCAACAGCTGGAGCTGGGCCAGGGTGAAACCAGGAGCTAGGAGTGTCATGTGAATTTCCTGTGTGGGTGCCAGGGACCTGAGTATTTGTGCCTTTTTCCTTTGCTTTCGTGGACACATAAACAGGGAGCTGAGTCTGAAGTGAAGCAGCTGGGACTTGAGCTAGTGCCGCTATGGGGTGCCAGCACCACGGGTGACAGGTTAATCTACTACGCCATGGCACAAGCCTCATGTGTATAATGTTTAGATTTTTAGCATATAAGATTATGTCATCTATAGTTAAAGGTAATTTTACTTGTTTTAAATTTATTTTTAATTTTTTTATTGGAAAGTCAGATATACAGAGAAGAGGAAAGAGAGATAGATCTTCCATCCATTGATTCCCTTCCCAAGCGGCTGCAATGGTCAGAGCTGCACCAATCTGAAGCCAGGAGCCAGATCTCCCCTGCCGATGCAGGGTCCCAAGGCTTTGAGCTGTCCTCTCCTGCTTTCCCAGGCTACCAGCAGGGAGCTGGATGGGAAGCGGGGCAGCCAGGACACGGCTTGCTGCCTGTATGGGATCCTGGCAGTTGCAAATTACTTTAGTCACCAGGTTACTGTGCTGGGTCTGTAATTTTGCTTTTTAATTTGAATGTTTTAAATGGCTTCCCTAATTGAGCTAGCTAGAACTTCTAACACTGTCCTGAACAGCAGCAATAAAAATGGGTGTTCTTTTCTTGTTCCTGATTTTAGAGGAATAAGAGTCTTTTCTTATTGAATGTAATTTAGCTACCAGCTTATCATACATGACCTCTATTGTATTAAGATGATTTTATTCTGTTCCTAATTTATTTAGTGTTTTCCTAAGGGGTGCTTAATTTTGTTAAGTGCTGTTTTTGTATCAGTTGAGATGATTTTTTTTGAATTCATTCTGTTAATGTGGTATGTTACATTAATTAACTTTTTGGTTTGTTTCTAAGGCAGAGAGAAAGACAAAGAGAGACAGGGGTAGACCTTCCATCTGTTGACTCATGAAATGCCAGCAACAGCCAACTCTGGGCCAAACTCAGTATAGGAACTGGGAACTCCATCCTGGTCTCTCATGTGGGTGCCAGGAGTCTAAGTATTTAGTCATAATTTGCTGCCTCCGAGGATGTGCATTAACAGGAAACTGTATTGGAAGCAGAGTCGTAGGGATTTAAACTAAGCATTGTGACAGGGGTCTTAACTATTGCACTATAACATCTTCTCCACATTGATTAAATTTTTTAAAAGGATTAATTTTTTTTTGAAAGGTGGAGTGAACCATATGCTGGTTCACTTCTCAGGTGGCCACAACATTAAGGACTGGGCCTGGCCAAAACCAGGAACTGGACTTCCATTGAATAGCAGAGACCCAAGCACTTGGACGTCATCTGCTGCCTTCCCAGGCACAATAACAAGAAGCTGAATTAGAAGCAGAGTGCCAGGACTCCAATATTGGATACAGTGTGGGATACCAGTGATGCAAGTGACGCACTGTCCCGTACCCAGAGTTTTACTTGTTGAACCATCCTTATATTGTAGAAATAGATTGTTTGATCATATTGTATAATCTTTTTTTTGTAAGGAAATTTATTTTATCTTTGATGATGTTTACTTAGTTGGAGGATGAATGCCCGCATGGACCAGTGATCAGAGCAGGAAGGGTCAATAAATGAGGGAAAATTAATGAGACAATTGTTCCCCCCCCCCTTCTGTATATGGGAGAAGGGATGAACAATGGCCATTCAATGTCATGCTTGGGTCCCCAGTGTGGATCATGTCCCTAGGGCACTGCCCAAGTGGTTCCAACAGCTCTGAGATGCTGCTGATTTTGTTGCTCCAAGGTTCGTTGGCTGACACAGTCCATCTTAGAGTCTCCGTTTACCCAGATATTTGCTGTCAAAGTTTAGCCTGAAGAGTTGTCCAGTTTGATCTTCCCTCCATTCTCTACCATGGTACTAAGTGTCCTCTGCAGACCTCAGTGAGCTGTGTTGTCTCGGCATGCTGTCTACTACACAGGTTTCAGCAACCAAGGAGGTCCATTCTGACACATGCACTACATGGTCAAATGCGATTTTCCCTGTGGTTGGAGTTTTGAGACCAGTGGTCCAGTTGTAAGTCTCTCCAGAGAAACTTTATTAGAGGTGACCACAAACCTGACTCCAGTGTGTGCCAGCCAGTGTGTGGTCCAGCTCAATCCGTCACCCATGTCAGCCTACACATGCACTGGAGATTGCAGTCTCCCAGTCAGTTCTGGCCCACTATTTTGTCTCTTAACATTGAGTGCTACAACTCAGTCCTGCCTGGCTCACTCCCAGACCCAGCTCTCCCAAAGTTCACCAGGTGCCAAGACCTAGTGCAGCCTGTTCTCCATACCTGATTATTGCATACAGCAGTGGTGCTGAAGCCTAATCCAGTCTGGCATACCCAAAACCCAGCCCACACCCATGGTGAGGGATGCTGCAGCCATTCTCAGCCCAATTTGTCACCCCTAGTTTGACTCACACCAGTGAGAACTGCAACCTAGTAGGGGCATCCACTTAGATCTCCTACCAGGCCTGCACTCAGCTACAGATCTTGTGTGTGCTGGTGGTTTCTCTGACCCAGCCAGGCATAGCCAATCCCCCATATTGGCCTTTGTCATTTGATGCTACTGTAGCCTAGCCATACCCAGCATGCCTGCATCCCAACCTGGCTCCTGTGCTTGCCAGTATGCTAAGGTTTGATTCAGTCAGAAACTCCTCCCACCACAACAAGTGGAGCAGCCTGCTCTAAGTCATGTGGTCACCAGAGGGAGGTGTACAACTCAACAGGGGAGTTCAAGATCCCCCACCAGGCCCACACCCAGATCCAGATCTCATGCTTGCTAGCCAGTGCTAGGCACTTAGCCAGCAGACTCTGTTCACCAGTCTCGGGCTTTGTGTGTGCTGGTGTGTGCTGCAACCTGGTCTGTCCCACACCCAGTTCTTGGGTTCATCTGTGGGTGCTGCAGTTTGGACCAGCACAGTCTGTTCCCAACCATGGTGCCCAGGTGTCTTGGGGTTCCATGGTGATGCCTGACTGAACCCATCACTACTCTCAGCTCGTGAGTAAACCAGCAGGTGTTATGGGGAGAGCCCACATAACCCACAGTGTCTGTCCCAGACCTGGTTCTCTGGGATGCTGCTTAATATCATGGCTCAGGCTAATGTGACCTATTCCGACACTTGCTGGTGGGTACTGTGGTCTAGGCCTGCCAAGTCCCTCAGCCATTGCTTTCATGTACACTGGTGGGCAGTGGGCTACTGCAGTTAGCTCAGCTCAGGTCTCCCACGTGGGGGGACACAATGACTCAGCCCCATTGTTTACATGCCAAGTGCAGTAGCTTGGTTGGTAGAAGTTCGCTAGAAGTGATTTCTGACCTGTACCATTCTCACTCAGTAGTCCTCCCTCCCACACATCCCAATACCCTCTTCCCGGAGCAATCCACAGCCCCCTCACCCAGAAGTGCACAGTTCTTTCAGCAATGTGGCTTGCTGGCCTTGAGCCATGCCTACCTGCCTGGATTGCATGCATATTCGCTTGGTTCCCTAGACCTTACCTATAAAAAATAGGCGAGGCAACTGTGCTGGCACACTGATCTAGTTAGGACAGTTTTGGCATTAAACAGGCCCAGAATGCCCACCAGTCTTTTGTATCAGCATTTTAACACTTGCCTAGGTACAGGGCAGCCTAGGCATTTACCTATAGCTGGGGTGTATAATCCTCTTAAACAGCTGACTTTGTTTTGCTAATGTTCTGTTGAGAATTTTTACTTTGCTGTTCATAAGGTATAGTGATCTGTAATTTTCTTGTTGCTATCATACTGGGATGCTGGGCCAATGCTGCCCTCCCAGAATGAGGTTGCTTCCTCTTAATGAGAACCTAAAGAGGGTTGAATTAGTTGAATTGGTTTTTATTTTATAGGGAAATTCTATTTATTTTTAAATTTTACTTTTTATTATTATCTTGTGACATAATTCCATAGGCCCTGGGATTTCCCTTATCCCCTCCCCAATTCTTTCCCTGCTCACAGAGTTCCCCTATATCATTACTATAGCATAGTAGTTCATACACAGTCCTCTGTCTATCATTGTGGGTATGGAGAGTGGCAGAAAGTCCAGCATCCTATTGTCATAAGAAACAGTTTCATTGGGAGTCCATCTTTGTCTGGAACTAGAGATGCATACTGCATTGTATCCTCACATTCTGGATAGGATAGTCTCCATTACACAGTTACTATACATCCCTTTAATGAAAAGCCACAATACAAAATCAGTAACGGGAAGAAAAAAAGAAATTAATAACACCATGAAGTTAAATAACATGCTACTGTGAAAGACTAATGTGTCACTGAAGAAATGAAAAAGAAAATCGAGAGCCTTCTTGAAGAAAATGATGCTTCTGTATGATGTATGAGTCACTGAAGAATTTAATCAGAAGAAAGTGTTTTTGAAGAGCTGGAACTATCAAAAAATATCAAAATCCATGAGATACAGTTTACGCTGATCTTTGTTGGTGAGATGTGTCTTCTGTAGGCAACAAATAGATGGGTTTTGTTTTTTAATCCAGTCTCCTAATCTATGATGTTTGATTAATGAGTTTGAGCCCTTTGCATTCAGTGTTAATACAAATAGTTGGTAATTTGATCCTGTCATTTTAGCAATGGGTTAATTGATATATAAAAAAATTTTTTTACATTTTATTATCATTATTATTTTATGATACAGTTCCATAGGCTCCTGGTATTTCCCTTATCCCTGCCCCAATTCCTCCCCCCCCCCCGCCTAGTTCCTCTATATCATTACTAAAGTATAGTTCTTCATACACAGTTATATGTCCATCATTGCGGGCATGGACAGTGGCAGAGAGTCCAGAATCCTATTGTCAAAATAGTAAACAGTTTCATTGTAAGTCCATCTTTGTCTGGAAGCAGAAATGCATACCACACTATATCCTCACATCTGAATGTTAGTCTCTGTTTCACAGCTACTGTACATCCCCTCAAATGAAAAGTCATAATACAAAATCAACAATAGAAAGAAAAATAGAAATTTATAATGCCATGAAGTTAAATAACATGTTACTAGATATGACAGTCTCCATTACACAGCTACTATATATCCCCTTAAATGAAGAGCCACAAAACAAAATCAACATCAGGGAGAAAAAAGAAATTAACAACACCAAGAAGTTAAATAGCATGTTATTAAATGACTAACGTGTAGCTGAAGAAATGAAAATCAAGAATCTTCTTGAAGAAAGTGATGGTACTCTATGATGTATGAGTCACTGAAGAATTTAATCAGAAGAAAGTGTTTTGAAGAGATGAAACTAACCAAAAACATCAAATCCCATGCGATATAGTTTCCATTGATTTTTGTTGGTGAAATATGTCTCTTCTAGACAACAAGTAGATGAGTTTTGTTTTTTCATCCAGTCTACTAATCTATGACGTTTGATTGAGCTCAAGCCATTTACATTCAGAGTTAATAGGTATGGGTAGTACTTTGGTCCTGTGATTTTAGGAATGGGTTGTTCATTGATTTAGTCTTCTGTTGTCATTTTATTGGGATGTTCTTCCCATTTGCCTTTGGTTTTGTTGGGTGCTATTCCTCTTCTCTGAAGAGAACATCTTGAAGTATCCTTTGTAGGGCAGGTCTGGATGAGGCAAATTCTTTTTAACTTTTCTTTACTGTGGAAGAATTTTATTTCATTTTCAAAGACAAAGCTTTCCTAGGCCGACAATTTTTTTCTTTTAGAATCTGGAATATGTCACTCCATTCTCTTCTTGCCTATAGAGTTTCTTGTGAGAGATCTCCTGTGAGTTTGAATGGCATTCCTTTATATGTCAATTGATTTTTTTCACATGCACATTTAAGGATCTTTTCCTTATGTTCAATTGAAGAGAGCTTAATGATCATGTGTCTTGGTGAAGATCTCTTTTGATCAAGCCTGATGGGAGTTCTGTGCCCCTCCTGGATGTTGTTTCCCAATTCTTTCTCCAGATTAGGGAAATTTTCCTTTATTATTTCATTAAATACATTTGCAAACTCAACTTCTCTTTCTGCATCTTCTGGGACTGCCATAACTCTTAGATTTGGCCTCTTAACAGTGTCTTTCAATTGTTGAATACTTTTTTTGGCCTGATCCAGCTCTGCTTCCAGCTTTTTGGTTGCCTCCCCCTGATGACAGGAAATATCTTCCAATTCTGAGATTCTTTCTTCTGCTTGCTTCATTCTACTTTGGAGACTCTCCACTGTACTTTTAATTTGCTCTACTGTGTTCTTAATTTCTGATATCAGCCTTGATTTGCTTTATTGCTTCCTTAAATTCTTTGAACTCTTGTATGTGCTTCTCATTGTTGATCAGAAGCTTTAAAATGAGTCTAATGGATTCTGTGTGCCCCATTTTCTCAATGTCTTCCTCAGTTAACTCTGAGCTTGGCAAAGGGTTTTGCTCTTTTGCAGAGGAATCTTCAATAATACTGTGCCTTTGTCTCTTCTTTTGCTCTTGGTCATTGTACTTCTGGTTAGCAGATTCTTCTCCTTGGGGTAGGTTTCTAAGCTGTGTCACCCACACGTCTACAGTTCAATTTTACTTTTATGGTTGGTACACGGCTCTTTGCTTGCAGTCACTTGTGCCACTTCCTCCAGCGAGTTCCAGGTCTGGGTTCTTATGTTAGACTTCCACCAAGAACTCCGTAACCCCAGCTCCTGGCTCATCACTCTCCACCTTCTGTGCTACCTTGCTGAGGTTGCACTGTTGTCTCTGCAACCTTTCTCCCACTTTTGAGTGGGGCAGGTCCCAGGATTAGAGAGACACCAGGTGTTCTATATAGCTTGGTTGTTGTTGGTGCTGACCTTGCTGGAACCTGTTGGCCGTTAGGTCTGGGTGCCACATGGACCTATTTTGACCCATATGATGCCACAGTCGCTATTATTTTCCTGTGGGACCAGTGCACTCCACGGAATTCAGTGAGTTCTCATGAGCTCAGCACATGCGCAGTTCACTGTTGTCCCCTGCAGTCCTAAAGCTTTTGCCGCAGTGCCCAAAATGGTGCCTATTGTACCACTGCCAGAGTTCTTGATCTCCTGGCCGTCAGATCTGAGGGCTACCCAAGCCTGTCTTGGGTGGAGCCTGTTGAATGCCTCATTGATGCAGTTCACTGAGTCAGAAATGAGTTCACTCCCAGCTCAGTGTATGCTCAGTCCTTTCCCTTGCCTTTGCCTCCTTATGCAAAATGGTGCCCAGTTCAGCTCTAGGGAGCTGACTGGGCTGTGAAATCCACCCTGTTCTTGCACTGTCTGTCTGAGATCTGCTGCTCTGTCTGTGCTTCTGGTCAAATCAAACGGACCAGCAGGTCGGAAGGTTCTTTGTCTGGGTTCACCTCCCAAGCTCCCAGTGAAAGTCCCTTCCCACCTTGTTGCTGGTGTAGTTCAGATCGCCGTTAGCTGAATGCGACTGGGGTATCAGTCACTGCAACACCACACCATTGTTTTCAATGCTTTCCCATGTCTGTCAGTCTCCAGGTACCCCTCTGCTGCTATTCTATGCTCTCCTATTTCCTGGAATGTGCCCTCTATGCTTCACCCTGGCTAATGTTTCTCCATCTGTGTAAACGTGTACTTTCCCTATTCCACCATCTTGATTGGAAATTTTGTAATTTAAAAGAAAAGTTTTGTAAGTTAATGCCATGTATAGCCAGAATTAACCCCCATTATGAATATATCTTGCTAATCTGAGTATTTACAGAAAACTATCAGACTTTGCTGGGTACTTTTTGATATGCATTTCTTTTTTAAAAAAATATATATTTTATTAGAAAGCAGATACAGAGAGAAGGGGATAACAAGAGTACGATCTTCCATCTGTTGATTCACCTTCCATGTGGCTCCAATGGTTGGAGCTGAGCTGATCCAAAGCCACGAGCCAGGAGCTTTTTCCAGGTCTCCCACATGGGTGCAGGATCCCAAGGTATTGGGCTGTCTTCAACTGTCTTCCCAGGCCACAAGCAGGGAGCTGGATGGGAAGTGGAGCAGCCGGGATACAAACCAGTGCCTAAATGGGAACCCCGGGGCATTGAGTGTGAGGATTTAGCTACTTGGCTACTGCACCGTGTCCAGTGTGCATTTATTTCATTACTGCCTGTTAGGATGTTCATTTTCATGAAGCAGAAAGTGGAAGGGGAGATAAGACTAGAACCCAGGCACTTTGAGATGAGATGCAGATATCCCAAATGACAACTATAGCACCAAATATATGCGTTTGTAAGGGTCTTAGCTCCAACATACATGTTTTGAATTTAAATGTATTTTTAAATGTTTGTTTCATGGATGTTTTGCTATATTCAAGTAGATGGCATGGGAAAGATTGGGGGTGAAGAAAGGAGGTAAGGGATAAGACCCCACCCTCCCTCTGGTGACTCTGCAGCAGTGAGGATGGGAGGATATGTAAGATACTGCACCACTCCTAGCTGCCAGATCACATCAGCACCTGAGGACCCTGATGTCTGCTGATTTCGCCCCAGGGACCCTGATGGGGGAAGAGTCCTGAGGATGTTGCTTGAGTAGTCTCAGTTGTTCTGAGCTGGTGTTGGCTTCCTTGCACCAGTTGTGAGATACGACTTTCTCTATTTGCTAGCTGGCTGGCTGTTTTGGTGTGTCCATAGCCTTAGATACTAGATGGAGACTTTGGCCTCTAGTGTTGCTCAACCTGTTGTTCTTTCCATCCTTTGGTGAGCCACTCAAGGGCTTCTGTTGAATCAGGTAGACTAGCGGCCCTGTCTTTCATGTATATTCCAGTATGTTGTTTTGCCTTATACATAGTCAGCAGCCAAGCAACATTTGCTTCAAAGCCAGACCAGATGACCATGTAGGGTTCCTTGAGATTGGGAATTCCATGGCATGGACCCATCAGGCTGACTTCGAAGAGACTCTCCTGAGTTGGTCCCCAGATCTGGCTCCAGGGGGCACTGCAACCCAGCCCAGCCTGTGCCCATACCTGGCTCCCATTCTTGTTGAGTGGCTGCTACAGCCTTTCCCAGCCCATTCACAGATGCATCCCTAACTTGTACAAGTTGGAGTTGCCACCTAGTTGGCAGATTCCTGAGGATACCTTCTAGGCTGACCCCCAGAATCAACTCTCATGCTCATGTCAGCAGCAGCTGCTGTAGCCTAGCCCAGTCTGTCCAACCCCTATTGCTGGTTCCTGCATGAAGCAAGGGGTGGCTTGGCTTCTTAAACTCAGCTCTTGAGTGTCCACATGCCACTGAGTGCTATGGCCTGGCCCATCCTATCCCTGACCCAGTTGTCATGTGCACCAGTGGGTGTTGCGGCCTGGTCTGGCCTACCCACCAGACCTGGTTCTTACTGCACCTGCTGGAAAACTCCTGAGTACCTTGACCAGGCCTGTCCTAAGCTGCAACTTGCTCTGCCCAGACCTAGCTCTTATATTGACTAGTGGGTTCTACAACCTACCCCAGACCAGTTCAGCCTGCCCCATGCCCAGGCTTTTGCATGTAACTGGATGCTACCGCCTAGCCCAGCCCAGCATGCTCCCAGACCTGTTCTTGTGGATGCTAACAGGTATTGTGACAAAGCCCCATGTGGCCTACCCCAGTCCCAACACTCAGTGATGGTGCTACCGCCTAGTTGGGGTGACTCTAAAGAACCCCTACTAGACCCACCCCAAATACGACTCTTGTGAGCACTGGTGGATTCTGTGACCTAGCCTGACTTGGTCCTCCCCGAACGCTGGCTCTTGTGCACATAACCTGATATTTGACCCTGCCTGACCCAGGGAGGATCTCCTTTCTGATCCACCGCATCTCAGCACCTTTGATTAGCTGTAGATGCAGTGACCTGACCCCAGAAATCATTTTATATGTGAAACAAGCCCTCAGTAGTCCCTGTTCTGGCCCATCCCCAGTCCCCTGTTCCTTACCAGTACACCCCTCTCCATGTGCTCGTGGAGGTGGCAGTGGTGTAGGGTGTACCTGGTTGGTGAGCACACATGGTGGCACAGCAGACTCTCTGCCACCTTCTCCCAGTATCTTAAGAAAAAAAAAATAGGCGCTATATTGACACAGTGGTATAGTTACCAGAGTTGGCATTAATAGCCTGTCCACTGTTGGCTGCTTTTCTCCAAGCAGTGATAACACTTGCCAAGATACAAAGGCAACCTAGGCAGTTGCCTACAGCTGGGCACCACTTACATATGTAGGGTTTTTGCTTAGAACTTGATTGAGGGTCCTCCGTGCTAGCCTAGTGGATGAAGTCCTTGCCTGGTGTGTACCAGGATCCTATATGGGCTCCAGTACATATCCCTGCTTGTGGCCTGGGGAAGCAGTAGAAGACAGCCCAAAGCCTTGGGACCCTGCACCCTGGCTTCAGATGTGTTCAGCCTCTGTTTGTTGCAGCCACTTGGGGAGTGAACCAGCACATGGAAGATCTTTCTGTCTGCTTCTCTCTGTAAATCCAACTTTCCAAACAAATAAATAAGTCTTTAAAAAAAAGAAGAACTTGCTTGAACTGTCATATACAGTAGACTCAGTTTCTGAAGGGTAGAAACTCTGCTTTACTTATTTTTTTTTTTTTAAGTAATTTGTTTTTATTTGAAAGGCAGGTTTTACAGAGACGAAAAGACACAGAGGTTTCCATATACTGGTTCACTCCCCAGATGGCTACAACAGATGGAGCTAAACTGATCTGCAGCCAGGGGTGGGAGTTTCTAGTTTCCCACGTGGGTGCAAGGTCGCATCCTCTGCTGTCTTCACTGCTGTAAAAGGAAGCTGGATTGAAAGCGGAACTGTCATGACACAAACTAGTATTTACAGTGCTCGTTTAATAGCATTTTTGGAAATAGAACACATGTGGAGTTTGTTTTTTTTAGTGAAGAGGAATTATGGTTCAAGTGAGGTTTTACATGATGTTTATTTCTCTTTCAGTTCTAAAGTTCTGTGATACTACAATAGGTTTTTTTTTCTCTGGCTCATGGCTTTGTTGTAACAGCCTTGCTATTACAGGCATTTGGGGAGTTATTCAGAGGATGGAATATCTCTATCTCTGTCTTTTAAGTGAATAATCCTTTTTTGCTTTAAAAAAAAGCCAACGAAAAATAAAATGTTTAGATCATTTAACTCAGTATTGTCCAAGTTAATGTATTATCAAAAATTCCAGATTGTTACTATAGCAAATATGTATGTGGATTTTTATTTTTGTCTTACCTGTTAGTAAGCACCACTACTTTTGCTTTGATAAATAGGCTACATCTAAAAATCAGACTTCACTCCTGGGAGAACCACCAAAAGAAATCCGGCTCAGTAAAAATCCATATTTGAATTTGGCAAGTGTGTTGCCCAGTGTATGCTTATCTTGTAAGTAAGGGTTCAATATTAACATCTCAGAGTTTTATTATAAACTTGCTATAACTGACTTTAATTTTTGACTTAATGAAAGCAAATACTACCTGTTGACATGTTAAGCCCTATATCATAACCCTTTTGATTAAACTGGGAAAAAAAAGAAGTAAAGTTTAAGACGGTGGGTTATAAAGATTTTTTATGCTATTTCTATAAAGAATATAATGTTTATTGAAACATGGTTGAAAATAATGGGAACAAAGGAATTATTTGTAGTTGATGTTTTACAAAGCTATGTTGATTGATTTTTTTGTGAATCATAGGTTTAAAAACCAATCTAGCGTATCAGTAGTGTATGAGCTACTTTAAAAAGGGCTGAGCAACAAATCAAAATACAATTCTCATTTACTTCCGCCTCCTCCTTCAGGTAGTATAAATCAGCTGGCATTCAGTTTTGTGGGAGGAATCACAAATGTGTGTTCTAGGCATAAAGATATCAACTGCAAATATATCAGTATTTATTAGTGGAGGTGGTTAAGTAAATAACTCATAAAAAGAAATATGACACAACTAAGTTTAATTGAAGGATACTGCATACAAATAACTTCTATGAAGTTATCTCTAAGGCAGTTTGACCTGCATGCACCTTTGACTGCAGATGCATGAAGAGCAAATCTGGGAAAATAAGTCTATAAATTGTGACCTCTTAGAAAAATTGACTTCCTTTTATATCTTTTTTTTATGAAATAACTTCCTGAAACATTAAAGTGTGTTTCTAATATGACCACCATTTTCACAAAAATATACATATTGACAATAAACTACTGTGTATTGGTCAGGTCTAAACATTGAAAGTAACAGCTGTTCTATTAACAAAACGCTTATTTCACTTTTTTGTACCTCTTGTTTTAAAGATTAGATATATTCTACAGATATTTTTGTGAAATTTACCTACCTAGAAAACAGTTTCTAGTTTTGCTTGTTTCAAGCAAATGAAGCAGTATCATATACTACATCTTATTTCCTTTGGAGAAAATAAACATAGATAAAATGCAAACTAAGATTTGTATTGTGTGTTAATGAGTTTCACACTCTGTTTATAATTTGTAAAACGTAATCTGAATTAAAAAAAAACGTAATCTGAATAAAATGTTAATTTTGTCTTTAGCTCTTGCAAATAAAACCAGTTTACATAAGCCTGGAATTGGAGGCAACTTTCTGGATGCATTCTCTCACAGAGGTGAATCACAACATCCATTGGAAAAGTGTGTTTCTTATTCTCCACCTTATGGTGATTATGGACATGTAAGTGATTTTCTGGTACTTATAGTATATAAAACATTGATTAAACTATATAGAGTTTACTGAATTTGAAATCACGTTTCCTGTAAATACACAGAAAGTGGCAGTGATCCCTGGAGGATTTCTTGGCTCACCATTCAAATTTTTTAAAAATTTGGCATGTTTAATAACATTAGATGACAGCCTCTCATCTTTTATACCAGTGTCTGGCGAATTGTAGCCCAAAGATCAAATGGAGCTTCCCAAATGTATTTATAAGTAACATTATATTAAAATATAATCATGTCCGTTTACTTAGATGTTTTCTGTGGTGTTTTCATACTACAATGAAACAGAATTAAATGATCACAACAGACTATACTTTCAAGATTATTTACTCCTGGCTCTTTACAGGAAGTCAGCTGACCTGGTTTACTCTATTTAAGGTGAAGAAACCCAAAGATTTTCCTTTGATTTTATCATTGCCTATAGTTGTAAAGTTGCAGGAAACATATAGCCATGTGATTCTAACTTTTAGATTAACCAATAACTCTTTTTTTTAAAAAAAAATTTATTTATTTTATTACAAAGTCAGATATACAGACAGGAGGAGAGACAGAGAGGAAGATCTTCCGTCCGATGATTCACTCCCCAAGTGAGCCGCAACCGGCCGGTACGCGCCAATCCCATGCCGGGACCAGGAACCTCTTCCGGGTCTCCCACGCGGGTGCAGGGTCCCAATGCATTGGGCCGTCCTCGACTGCTTTCCCAGGCCACAAGCAGGGAGCTGGATGGGAAGTAGAGCTGCCAGGATTAGAACCGGCAGCCCATATGGGATCCCGGGGCGCCCAAGGTGAGGACGTTAGCTGCCAGGCCATGCCACCGGGCCCCAATTTGACATATTAAATTCATTAATGTAAGGAATAGTTAGATTTTTAGCTGTTTCATGTGACTGTTTAAATAGTGATTTTGACTTACGATTTTGTTACTTTGACACTTGGCCATCAACTGGTATGTGGTATAGCAGTAATCTCTTTCATGTTGTACTTTTAGGTTACCTTGGTTACAGGGATCTTTCTTGCCAGGAGACTTCCTGTACCAGTGAATTAACCACTGAATATATGATGAGGTGGTGCACAAAAAGAAAAATAGAGAACAAAAAGACCTGACGATCTTGGTCTCTTCACACTGTAGGGCCTTATGCTGCCACCTTGTGGCTGATTAATACAGACTTGTCCCATAGCACAGTATGTACAAATGAGTACTGTACAGATTGTGATTGGGACCATGATAGATCACAATCTTGTGAGAAATATTTAACGTATTAAAAAAATTTTTTTAAACATAAACCAACTTAAGCAATACTTATTGAAGCACAGGTTATTTTTATATTAATATTAAATAATAACTGAAAGTATTTCCAAAAAACTAATTTTGGGACTGGCATTGTGGCATAGCACATTAAGCTTCTGCATGCAACACCACCATCCCATGTGGGTACAGGTTTGAGTCCTGGCAGTTAAACTTCCAATGCAGTTCCCTGCTAATATGCTTAGGAAAGCAGCAGCAGAACACACAAGTGCTTGGGCCGTTATACGCTTTGTGAGAAACCCGGCCGTTGTGGCAATTTGGCAAGTGAACCAGTGGATAGACGATTTGCTGTTTATCCTCTCTCTGTAACCTTGCCTTTCAAATAAAGAAAAAAAAAGAGATTAATTCGGCTAATAAAAATTAAGGAAAGTAAGGGTTTCAAATGCATTAAAAGTTATTTAAAATCTGATTATAAGCCAAGTTGGTCTTTTAGATTACTCAAAATAGCAATGAAATAATAATATACAAGTAAATCTGGAGAAAGTTTTGAATTGCTACTCTGAGATGTTAGGCTAATTTTCCAGGGGGATTTTTTATTATTATTATTTTGTTCAGCTTGGTGTGTACCCTAAAACTTCTGAGGTGAATGGGATAATCTTTTTTTATTATTTAGATTTAGTTACTTTTATTGGAAAGGCAGATATACAGAGAAGAGGAAAGACAGAGAGGAAGATCTTCCGTCTGATGGTTCACTCCCCAAATGGCAACCAACTGTTGGAGCTAAGCCAGTCCGAAGCCAGGAGCCAGGGTGCAGGGTCCCAAGGCTTTGGGCTGTCCTCTACTGCTTTCCCAGGCCACAAGCAGGGAGCTGTATGGGAAGTGGGGCCGCTGAGATATGAACTGGTGCCCAAATGGGATCCCAGCGTGATCAAAGCAAGGACCCTAGCCGCTAGGCCACCACGCCGGGCCCTGGGTTTGTCTTTTTAATCATAGTAGAACATCTTTTGGGGAATGAATCATTAAATTCAAAGTCAGAGTAATTATTTATGAAGAAAGACAAGTAGGTGATGGCTGGCAAAAGATTAATGTGAAAATTGGGAACCTCTATGTGTATATACATGAGTGAGAGATTTTGTTGCTACATATACCATCATTGTCAAAAATTGAAGCATATTTTAAAATATTTAATGAGGAAAGAAAATTGTCATTTAAAGCAAGCTTTAAGTGTGAAATATAAAAACTATTTGGCACTATCAGAAAATGGATAGTAGGGGCTGGCATGATGCCTCAACTAGATAATCCTTTACCATGAAGTTCCAGCATCCCCCCCAGACAGCAGTTCGTGTCCCAGATGTGGAAAATGGAGGCCTTGGGACCCTGTACCCATGTGGGAGACCTAGACTTTAGATGGGCTCAGCTTTGGCCGTTGCAGTCATTTGGGGAGTGAACCAGTAGATAGAAGAAAGCTGTTCTTCTGTCTCCTCCTATTTATAAATCTGCCTTTCCAATAAAAACTTAAACAGCTTAAAAAAAAGTAAAAACAAAAATAAATGGGCACTAACAGGGAAGTGACTGTGGTCCAGCTGATCATACCACGGCTTGGGAAGCCCATATCCTATAATCAAAGTGTGTGATTCAAGTTCTGGCCACTGTACTTTGGTGCCAGCCTTCCTACTAGTGTACCTGGGATGCAGTAGATGACGGCAAGTAGTTGAGCTCCAACCACCCTTGTGGGAGAGCAGTGGAATTCCTGGTTTCAGCCTGACTCCACCTTGGCTGTTGCCAAAGTATTTGTGAAATGAACTGTCAGATGGAAGAGGTGTGTATGTGTTCTTCATATTTCCCACTATACATCTCAAGTAAAGCTTGAGACGGAGAGCTATGCTAGGGATTTGACTCAGATTCTATAACTAGTGCTGTGCAGTGAACTGGGGAGTGTATGTATCTTTTTCGTGTGCTGATTTCATTTTTTTTTTTCAGAAATATACCTTGAAGTGGGATAGCTGAGGTCATGCAGACTTTTAGATTTTTCAGGGAAATCACCATGCTGTTCTCCATAAAGGTTATACTACCTATAATGAAAGTTCTTTTTTCTCTGTAGCTTCAGTAGCATTAGTTATATTTGTCTTTTGATCATAGTGATTCTAACTGGAATGAGATGATACCCCATTGCAATTTTTAATTTTTACTTCAAAGAGCATGGCAGATACTTTGGTAACTATTATAAATGGGGTTGTTTTAGGATTTCATGTTGTACATTCCATACTGATGAAGTGCTGATTTTTGTGTCGTTTTATATCCTGTACCTCTGAGTTGATAAGGTTTGTTATATATATAGAATTACATTTTCTGCAAACAGGGTTAATTTTATTTTCTCCTTTTTTATTTACATGCTCTTCTCATGCCTAACTGCTGTGTAATTCCAGATCTGAGGAATGCTTTGTCTTGTCCCATGTGGTGTTGACTCTGAGCTTGTCATATACTGCCTCTGTTACATCAAAGTGTGTTCCTGTTCTACCTAATTTGTTTGTGCTGAAGCAGTGATTTTGTGTTAAGATTTATTTACTTGAAAGAGATTGCTTTCCCAGGTGCGTTAGCAGGATGCTGGATCGGAAGTGGAGTAGCTGGGACAGGAGCCATGGCCCATATAGGATTCTGGCTCCACAAATATCAGCGTTCAAATGTTAAATTTTATCAAACACTTTGTATCTTCTGAGATGATCATATGATATCTTTGTTGGAAATTTTGTTGTGGTGGGCTGTACTTCATTATTTGCAAATATTGAATCATCTTTGTGTCCATTGATGAATCCACTTGATCATGATGTATGATTCTCATTAGTTTTGAGAATTTTTGTATCTGTTTTTATTAGGAATATTGGTCTGTAGATTTCTTCTATGGCTTTGGAATCAAGCCTCATAGAATGAGTTTGGAAACCTCCTCTTTCTTTACCTTCAACCTTGGATTATTGGGTGGCACTTGGCATGGATGTGAACAGCCAAAGCGTCCATAGTGCTTTTCTTTTCCCAAAATGTGTGGGTATCAGGTTATTGCAAGAGTTCCCAGAAGTGATGTGATACAGAAATCTAAAAACCCAGTTTGAAGAAGGAATTTGTGTAAACTTTTTTGATGGCTTTGATATTAACTCTGCTATTCTGTATTTGATGAACCTGAAATAGAATGCTAAGTATGAGTGAATAAGCCAGTTTTACTTTAGAGTTAACATGAACTATGGTTTTCTTTTCTCATAGGCACCCCCTTTAAGAAAAGAAAAACGAGGCTCATCTTATCTCATCTCTGCCCCAGAAGGTAGTCCAGGGGAATTCGGTCACCATCATCGTCGGGGCTCAAGAGCATATTACATGGAAACCTATTTTAAAAAAAAGCGAGTGTACTGAGTTAAGCTCTCTCCTTACAACCTCTTAAGGTTCTTGCAGTATCTTTGTTGTTCATCGCTGCCTTAACCTCATTCAGACTAGCCATATCCTTTAAATACGGGTTTATGATTTCCCAGAAGTAACTGTGTTGTGCAGCAGGCAGAATTGCCAAATTGAAAAAAAAAAAAAGTTTAAGTAGCAATAAAATATCAATTGAGGCCGTTTTCCACTAAAATTAGGCACATCTTAGTGTGAAAGTAACCTGCAACCCATTGGAGAAAGTGTTCCGATATTTCATGTTTTAGAACTGAGAATAATTTTAATATCATATATTAAAGTCTGAAGCAATAAATGGGAAAAGTCTTATTTCTTGAACCTTTAAACTGAGTTTCTTACTAGCCAATGTGCATTTCAATTTACTTGCCCTGTAAGTCATTTAAAGATTTTTAAAAGATTTTCCTAGAATTACATGGGTGCAAGTACCAGATTTGGTGATGGTAATGTTGTAAAGATGCTCCGGATGTACTCAGTTACACTAAGAGTCCCTTCATCCAGCCTAACCGAGTGATTGTAATGGCCGACATATACACTGCTATATGGCTTCACTTTTAAAATTTATTTGCCATTTGTATCTTTTATGAAAAATAAAAGGAGCTTTGGTGATCCAGTATAATACGGGGGTTGGCAGACTATACCTGGGGCCAAATTTGGTCCACCACATATTTTTCTGCTGCCTGCAAAGAATGTTTACATTTTTAGAAAACTTAAACATGAAATTTCTATGAAACTAAAATTTCAGTGTCCACAAATAAAAGTTTTATTGAAACCCAGCCATGCTCATTCATTTCCATAGTGTCTGCGGCTGCTTTTGTGCTGTAATGGCAGGGCTAAGTAGCTTCAATGGGGACCATATGGCTTGCAAAGCTTCATATAGTTATCCGGCCCTTTAGAGATTTTTGCTGACCCCTAACCTAGTGGCTCTCATTAGAGAATTTCTTTTATTTCACCTAAAAACAGACATTTGGGACAGACTTATAAGTGGCAAGGAACACAGATTTCTGTGGCTCATTTGCAGTATACCTGATTACTAAGACAGAGCCTCTTTGATCATCAGCTGCCCTTTGTCCACAGAATAGTGAAGCAGTCAGTACTGCCCTTTCCAAAGGAATCCTAAATAGTATTTATAACTATTTTAAGCTAATAACTATACCTCAGTCTTTGCTTTGTCTGATTCTTTGGTAGTATATTAGGCTGGAAAAGAAGTACCAGCTATTTAATCCAATTTACTTCTGAGTTTTTGTCTTTATTACACATAGCTACTGGCATCACTATTTCCTGAAGACCTTGGTGTTAAATGCATGAGAAACCTTTTTCCATCTAGAAATTTCTTCCTAAGTTTGTTTATTGTTATGAGATTGTAATTGATGAAATTTGGAGTCTCAGTGATTCTCTTTTTGAAATCAGATTATTAAATACCATTTTGGGAACTCTGTTTTTGAGTATGATATAGATATCTTGTTTTAATTATGAAGTAAAAAATTGGTACATGTTGTATGCTTTGTAAAAAAAAAAAAAAATTGGTTGCTTTTTTGCCTACACTGGTTTATAGCTGATTTCTAAGTAGTACTACTTATAAATAGCTGATCATGATTAAGGCATCACTCAGTTGTGCAGCAGATGGCTAGTGGCTTCTCCATGGCCCTCTACTTCCCATTGAGTCTCTTCACTGCTTGGTCACACCACTGCTATAAAGCAATCTGAGGAAAGGGAGGATGGTGACCTACATCAGAGCTGCAAAGACAAAGCAGGGAGTCGGTGAAAGAGCTCAAAGATGTTTTGGGTTATAGCACATGTGAATTCGCCATCCACACTTGGCCTGTCCCATTTTCATTGGACATTAACAGAGAAGTGCAAATCAAGTGGTATTAGTAATAAGGACCATCACCACCACCACCCCAAATCTATACTGTTATTTTTCTATGTAAGTGAATTGTTTGAAATGCTTTGACAATCTTAATATTAAAAGGCATATGCATGTAAAGTCTTTAGTATATTTATTTTATATAAACAGTAAAGAAAGTGCAGAGAGTGGCCACAGGTTTGATATGGAAAGAACCCTCAGTGCTAGAGGACTGTTCAGCAAATTTAAATGGCAAGTTTATTATTGCCATTGAGTCATGCCTGACCTTTTTTTTTTTTTGACTCAAAAAGTGAAATGTAAGGTGACACATACTACCCAATATTAAGAAAAAGTTTCACACAGTCTTAGTTCATAAAGAATTTTGTGGTTTACACTGAGTCAGACTTAAATATTTTTGATTACCCAGTTTAGTGGATTGTGAACTCCATAGTGCTTCCTAGCTGGGTCCTCAGGATGTACACCGCAGTGTCAAAATACTGATTGATCCTTGTTATTGGGTGGTATTTTGAAACACTCAAGAACAGTGTATGGATGTGGTGTTTATTCTGACTGGTTGCATACAGCATCAAAAATCAGTGCTGGGACAGCTTGTCCGAAGTGGTAGAATTAGAAAGCGTACACACTGACATTTCTTGAAAGCAGGTATAATAGCATCCAGGTTCTGAGAGTCCATTCTGATTAAGACAGATTGCCTAGGAGCACTGGCACAGGCTGGGTTCTCAAGAAGGTAACATGCAGCAAAGTATCCCGTAGCTGTCCCCTGTGTATAACCAGTTCTATCAAGACACGGGTACCAGCGATCACCCAAGGGAACTGGAGAAACAAAGTCTAACCCTACTAGTGACAGGCATAACAGTAAACTATCTGGTACCTAATATTTTAAGACTGCTTGATCTTTCACTGATTGTACCAGAAAAAAACATCTCTGGCTACAGTAGTGGGGAAAGGCAATCTTCCTGTTTCCCAAGTTCCCACTTTGGTATCCAGCTATGAGGGTAAGCTAGCCAGAGTCATGGTGGTGATCTTCCAGAAGAAAGAGTTCTTTCTAATATTTTGGCTGTCACTGTTTGTCATTAAGTTACTGGAGCCAGATATAAGGAGGAAGTCCTTACATACATTACATTTCTCAAGTTAATGGTGAGTGGCCTTTTAGATGTAATACAAACTTTTTCCATTAAAAAAAATTTATGACTTGGGTATTTGTTACGGGAAGAGGACTTAACAAAAAGCAGAATTTAAATGTTATTCATGCTTTTTTAAAATTGCTTCAAATCCTTCAATAAGATTCTGAAACGTTGTCCGACTGGATGGTTGGAATTCCCAGCATTTTCTCATAAGCTGATAAACCTGTAAAAAAGGGGGAGAAACCAATAAAATGTTAGATTTGGAGGCTTTAAAAAATAACACATAAGCAGTAAAAATTTTAGATCTTGATAACTAAGGCTAGAAAGCAAGACTATTTGAATAATTTGTGCAGAAAATGAGCAACAATTGTGGTGCATGAGTAATGCTTTAACACTGAGAAGCTCCTTAGTAACCTTCAGCAAGAGAGAGGTCTTGCTCCTACATCCACCCTTGTTAACACATCTTAAAAACTCTATTTAGAGCATGGAGACTGAACATGCCAGTCAGGGGCCAGAAAAATACATGTATTTGTCACAAATACGCTATCCCCAAATTCTTTCCTTTAGAGGTGAAGAGCACTGAGGGGAGTCTCCTGGTGGGAATGCTTGCTTTGAAGGTAAATTGAATGTAACTGGTCCCTGTCACTTGCCCCCACGGTGATTTCTCACATTTCCTGAAATTCAGCTTCAGAAAACAGTCTTCGTGGACTTTTCTAATGCATTGTCCTGCTACCCCCTGCTGGAGTAGCTGAAACTGAAGACACTGAAAGCTGAATGACTGCTGTGGAGCAGACCGTCACCTACCTGATCAGGACAGTTGGGTGGGCATGGCAAACGTTTTCCTTCCTTCAGCGTATTCACAAGTCTTGTTACTGTCATTTGGCCATGAGTTGGGCCTATCATTTTCAGGAACAACTATGTAAAAGCAAACAATATTTCACATTGTACAAATGTTTATATAAAACCAAATTTATTATGTGAAATATCTAGAGTTAACCTAAAAGTAATAAAAAGACTTTCCTCCCCATCAGTACTACTTAAAAATGAAAGCCCCAAACCCATTTGGGGCTTCCAATTGTCAGAGGGCCTTTTGCAGTGAAAATGATCTCATTTTAGAATCAGCAAGGCACACAAAAGAACCTACTGAATGCCACCAACTTAATCCACTCCCTTGAAACTTGTTTCTTTACGTAGGTAAGATCCTATGGACAGGTCTTGAGAGACTCACAGATAGCTGTCAAGTAACCAAGTTAAATATAAAAATGGTGTTTTACCCTTCTGCTTAATACACTGATTGGATTCCATGTATAAACAAAACCTGGGGGACACTGTTGCACCACGTTTAGCTGCCACCTGCAATGCTGGCATCCCGTGAGAATGCCATTTGAGACCCAGCTGGTGGCTTTGGCCTGACCTAGCTCTCGTCAGTGGGGCCATTCTCCGTGTGAATCAACACACGGAAGTACAAATGCTCTCCATACTCCATAATTTTGCCTTCAATACATGAAAAATACACATGTAATTGGGTATTGGATTCAAATGGAGAGACAAGACTTACGGCCATGGGACTGTATTCTGAATCACAGTAGGTAAGCAGTTCATGCAGAGTCACTCCAAATGACCAGACATCAGAGGCAATATAGAATTTACATTGAATTAAACATTCCGGCGCATACCTGAAAGAAAGCCAAACATGCAGCCTCACTTCCAAGAAAGACGTTCCAACAGACGTTAACGGTGCCTCAAGAGAAATGTGCTCGTTTCCCTGAGCACATGCACGTGGGGGAGGGGACGGTCACTTGAGGACAAGCCTGGGGTCTGATTTCCTATAGGTTCACAGTGAGAAACATCCAGTGGCTCAAGCCAGACATCTAGACATTTCATTCCAGCTGTGTGAAGAATTCTTCAAAGCTACTCCACTTCACTGTCACCTAATCATCTAACCCTTCTACCTCTAACGCTTGCTGGGACTGCTGTTGTAGCCATATTGGACTCATTGGCTCCAGTCTGGCTCCTTGTCATTCCATGGTGGTCTCTTCAAAAAGAAAACAAAATCTCAGACAGTTGGCCCACCCTCTCCCGGGACGTCTCACTGGATTCAAGCTTCACATCTGACCTTCCCTACTCTGACCCAGCTGTTCCCTTTGGATCTCCCACCCATTATAAGGCCAACCCCAAGAATCCTCCAAGTTTCATTTGAATATTTGATTTCCAGAAAACCGAGTGTGAATCCTGTGCTTACTGATCATGAAGCTGCCTGCCTCAATTCTTTATAAACTACCTGACTGATGACATCTCCAGCTGCTGACACAAAGGAAGGTTTGGATACAAAGGTTTAAATGAGTAAAATGTCAGGTTCTATAGGTGGGAGAGACCTGTGGCTGCCTACAGGCTGCTGATCTGGTCTATGAGGGCAGAGTGGAAACCAGCAAACCCCTGGGTAGCAGGTGGACTTCTAAACCAGACCATGGGAGTCAAAAGAGGCAGCAAGTTTCCTAACAGGTGTTGCTGGGCTAGTTGCAGAATTTTCTTGATAGTTCAACACCCACTGGTCATCCATCCCCTGCCCCCTCATCCTACCTGCCTTCCAGACCAGTTTCTGCATGGATGTGTCTGAGAAGGAACTCAGTGCACACCTGCACCCAGGTGCTAGAACTGAACTGTGTCAGATGAATGCCCTGTCATAGCAAGGTGATGATGCCGAGCTGCGGTGTGATTCCTCCCATTCCTCAAAAGATGGTAGGATCTGTGTAGGCTGTTTCCAGGGAACAGCCTAAAAGCAGTTTCTGAAAAGCAAGTGTCAGTTCCAAATGTTCTATTCCTATCTAACCTTGACTTGGCCCAGGGAACTGAAAAACATTTAATGGCTAGAGCAAGCTGGTCAGGACAGTGCAAACAAACCCCTACAAGCATGGGTGCACATGGCTGATTGATTCTGTTACCAGAATACAGGGCTGTCCCGATCGTCCTTGACAGTGTAGTACTCCTTGTCCGTTTCGATGGCTTTGGTTAAACCAAAGTCTCCAATTTTCACTTGGTGTTCGCTCTCCACGAGGACATTCCTTGCGGCTAAGTCCCTGTGGACATACTGCCGAGACCCCAGGTAGTCCATCCCCTAAGGGGGAGAAGTGAAGATGAGCACGCTTCGTAGTTCTCCACGGTAAGAAGCAGACGTGTCGGTTCATTCACATGTATACTGCTGGTGTGTACGTCTATGCAATAGCCCAAACTGATTTAAAAAGCAGTAAAACAGAACAAATCCATTTGCTTTCTCAGTAGAGACTAATTTCTCATCTGCATAATGCAGACAAGACAGAGGAAGTATAATCATCCCCAGCCCCACCTGCAGACCAGCTGCACACCAGCCACCCAGGGCAAGGTGGTGAGTTTTTGGTAAATGTGGCTTTTTTTCCCTTACCTTACAAATCTGCACAGCATATTTTAGCTGTTGTTTGAGATTAATTTTGTTCTTGTTCTTAGGAAGATACTCCTTAAGGCTTCCCGAAGGCAGAAATTCCATGATGAGCTTAATACCGTTTCCTCCTGTGGAGAAACAGCAGCAAGCCATGTGTGGGGGCTGGACACCAGAACTGGGCAGACCCAGCTGCCCCACTGTCCCAGGCGCTGCCTGGTGCAATGGGACAGGAACACTCAGCCCCTACTGGGTCAGCACTCATGGAGAGACCTGTCAGGAACTGATGGAAAGCGTGAGGCAGATGAGGATGCCGGGAAGTGGTGGCAGGCTGGAGCCAGCCATAGCGGATAAGCCACAGATGAAGCTGCTCCAGTCCCACGTGGGGGAGGGCCTGCTTTCCACTGTAGCTCCCTGCTAACACGTACCGTGGGAGGCAGGGATGGGAACGCGAGGCCAGGCCATGCTCCTGGCTGCAGCCTGATACGCACCTGCTGTCACAGGCACTTGGGGAGTAAGGCAGCAAATAAGGTCTGTCTCACAAAGTCAAAATTAGTATCATCTCACCGCTGATCTTAAAAGGCGCTTATGTGAAAGGTGTGCTGGCTTACAAATAAGATGCAGGTAGATCCTAGCAAATCTCACCTGCCAGTGTTCAGCTTCTAGAAAGTGAAACGCCCTGGCTAGCATGGACCAGAAGAGCACAAGGGGTGGCAGTGGGTGTTGGGTTCCCAGGACCTGAGTGTGACCCTCGGGATGGGGGAAGCCCAGCCTTGGTCTGACTGTATGATCAACCCAGAGTGGGGAGGTCTGAGCCACGTGGGGTGCTGGAGGGGGCAGGGCAGTTTCCTGGGAGTGCCGACAGCCCAGAGCCGCCAGCAGCGAGTGTGTTGAGGCTGCTGGCCGCTGCTCCGGGCTGGCTCGGGTGACCCCGGTTGCCTGGCAGCCCGACGTACCGTCCTCGGTGCAGATGCCTTTGTACTTCACAATGTTCTCATGATAGAGGTTCCTCAGGATTTCGATTTCCTTCTTCAGGTCAGCTATGTGGTTACCGCCACTCTCAGGCTTCAGGGACTTGACTGCCACCTGCTCCCCAGTGTTGTCCCCCTCGGGGTCATACCTGCACAGCTCCACCTTTCCAAAGTGGCCCTGGAGAGACACAAGTGCTGTTGTGAAAGGAGCTATGCGCTGCCCCCTCACTCCCACCCCAGGCAAACCCAGAAGAGAAGTGTTGATCCTCACGGTTGTTCCTCTGCTGGGGTGCATGGCGCCCCACATCCCCACTGTCCCTTCTGCCGAGCTAACGCCGAGAAAGTGGCAGGTGACGAATGACACAGCGCATGTCCCAGATCCCACAAACACCCACACACAAGAAAACCAAGGCCCCTCCTGAACCCAAAGACCACGGTGCAGCAGAGCCCCAGTCCTGAGCCGCAGGACAGTGTGTGCTGCAGGAGGTGCGCTCAGGTCCCAGCCAAGCCAGGAGGGGTGGTGAGGGCGCTGCTGACTGCACAGCTGGTGCTGCAGGTGCCTGAGGGCCATGGACTTGCCTTAATGAACAGCACCACAGGGAGTGCATGTGAAGACCAGATTCCAGGAGCTTCCCCAACACAGCAAGGGACCCTGCCCGCCCAGCTGGTCTCAAGAAAAGCCTGAACCACGGTAGGGCGTGAGACCGGCCACGGCCCTGTAGGCAGCCTCACAGGATGCTGAGGCCCAGTGAGTCCACATCCCCCTCTTTATCTCGGTCGGGCACATCGTGTGGGGGCACACCATGGGGCAGGTGGAGACCCGCTGCAGCCCAGCATGGATGGCGCCAGACACACACTGGCCCAGGTGTCCAGAGGGGCCCCAGTGGCCCCGAGGTGCTGTTGTGGACAGGAAGCGGGCAGCTCTCCCTGTGGGGTTTGTGGCGGTGAGCAGGGCACCCCGGCTGGGGCACTCACCTCACCCAAATCCCGGATCCTCTTGAGGAAGCGTTTTTCAAAATGCGTGGGGTCTACCTCGGTGGCTGGCTTCCTTTCCGAGACAATGTCTGGATCTGAAAGAGGAGAACACAAGCAAATACACACCCAGCGTGGCGGCGGAGGCTCCCCCAGCGCCGCCTGCAACCCCTGGCTTACTCTGCTCTTCTAGTTTGTTGATGTCTCTCATGATGGCACGGAAGAAGGGTCTCTGGTTGGGGTCATAGTTCATGCAGCGCGTCATGAGGTCGGCCAGCTCCTTGCAGGATGGCGTCACCGGCCGGCAGCGGCTCTCATAGAATCTCTCTTTCTGGGAGGGGAGGGAGGTGTGTGAGCGAGCCAGGGCAGAGCAGTTGCGGAACTCTCAGCCAACTTGAGGAGGATCGGCTGGATATCCCAGCCCTGAAAAGCTGACTTTTCAGGGGTAGTCTGGCAACACACAATGATTTTCAGATTCTCAGAAACCTCTGACTCACTGATTCCAACTGTCAATTGACCCAGAATAAGTCCGACACTAACGAGGCTTGTACACACAGCTGACCAGTGCTCACGCACACCTGCAAACGCTGCAGCCCCAACTGGCCCCTCTAAAATCACCACCCATGCCAAATCTGTAATTGAAGACTTACAGGAAAATAAAAAATTAAATTTTAAAATTCAAGATACATGAGTACATTTCATAAAGTTCACAAAATGTAATTAGAAGGTAAATTTTAGCGAAAGTCTTTTTTTGACATTCAGAAACCTGACAAGACACAAGTCAGGGAAAAACTATGCATGGAGGTTAAACTTTTTTTTTTGCACCAAGACAAACCTACCCTTTCCATTTTTCCTTGTACAACTCCATCTGCTATGGTTCTAATTTTGTCCAAAAAAGATATATGCAAGTAGCCTTTAGGACAGCTTGTCCAGTCCCAACAGAATCTGGGAACATGGATGACTTTTTCAAATCATTTGGTGTAGTCTCCAAATTTCCTCCAAGTGCTTATTGCTTTACAGTCTCAGGCGGCAATCACCTGCTGCACGTGGCCTCTAAGCAAGGCAGTCCCTGTGCTGGTTGCACCCCTGGAGCTGGGCTCAGGGCGCAGCCCTACCTGGGGGGCCGACAGGCCTGGAGCTGCAAAGCTGAGGCCTTCCCTGACCTCTGCGAGCCAGTGGCTGCTTCTCGGGGGCCAGGAACCCAGCGCTCAGCAACGACTGATCGACAAGAGTACTCTCACTTATATTTTTCCAAGGAAGTTAAAAAATAAATGCCATTTTCCAAAAGGCCAGGCTGAAAACTCCAAAAAGCACATTCTGGAGTCTGATGGCCTCTCCGGGGCAGGGGGAGTGTGTGCTCAGCTCAGAGCCTCTTTCCTGAAGTCTGCACTGGCTTCCTCTGGCTGCCAGTTGGCTTGCACCTGCAGGGCCTCCCCTCTGCTCCCAGGCTCCAGGCCCCAGGCGCTGGCTCCCTCCTGCTGCCTGCCAAGCCTGGCCATCTGCCCCATTGCCCACCTCCAACAACGGCTTCCTCGGCTCTCAGCCAGCCCTCCACCAACCCCGCCCCGAGGTGGAGACTGCACAGCCCTTCCCAGGGGCCTGCAGCGGCCTATCCCACCTCACCATCATCACTCTCCCGCTCACTGTGGTCATGGTGCCACCTTCCACCCGGACAAGGATCAGTGTGAACGCAATGCATATCCCAAGCCTGAGGTCAGAGTTCTTACACTGTATTTTTATTATATATATATATATATATATATATATATATATATATATATATATAGTAAAATATATATATATTGTTTTTTCCTTTGAGAATATTTATTTACCTAGTTATGTGAGAGGCAGAGTTAGAAAGAGGGGGGTGGGGGAGAGAGAGGTATCTTCCATCTACTGAGTCATTCCCTATAATGGCTGCAATGGCCAGGGGTGGGCCATCAAAAGCCAGGAGCCTCATCTGGGTCTCCCGCATGGTACAGGTGCTCAAGCAGTGTGCCACCTTCTGCTGCTTTGCCAGGCCCATTAGCAGGGAACTGGATGTGAAATAGAATAGCTGGAACTCAAACCAGTACCCATGTATGAGGCCAGCACTGCAGGTGGCAGCCTGTACCATAAGGCCAGCCCTGAGTTTCACTGCTTTTGTCACCACTCTTAGAAGTCAATCTGTGAGAGGTTCAGGTTTCACCAGGTGACAGCGGGGGCTGGCTGATCTGTCATTTTGTTCAGAAGATGTGGGGTGGCACTGCTGCACTAACATGCAGGGCTCTTGGGTGACCCAGGCAGACATCACGGGTGGAATCGGCGTGAGGGCAGAGTGTGACTGACCATGAGCCCAGCGTTCATCTCAGATGATGCCCTCACTCAGAACTGGGCAGACAGCTGCGTGAGGATGTGGCTCAGTCGTCCACCTTAGTCTCAGCTACATAACCCATTCCCCATCTATGCAGCATGCCTTATACCCCGGGATTCTTCACAACAACCGTATCAAGCAGTTTATCCCATTTCATGGATGATTAAATTGAGGCTCAGGGGAGTGACATCTTCAGGGTCACAGGGCCAGCCAACCTGTGAGGAAGATCCCACCTCATTTCCGTCTCGTCACCCGTGGCTGAGGGTCGGGGCACAGGGGACCCCAGGTCACCTGCAGCCTGGGGAAGGCAGCTCACCTCGATCAGCGTCTTGTCTTTGAGGGGGATTTCGCCGTTGTAGCAGATCTCCCAGAGCGTGGTTCCGAAGCTCCACTTGTCGGCGGCCACACTCAGGTTCTTGGAGTCTTCCACACACTCGGGAGCGATCCATGGGATCCGCTCTATGCACTCTGGAAAAAGACGGCAGATGCTCTCGGAGCAGTTTCCGGGCCACCAAGTGGCGGGGGGCAGGGGATGGCACAGGGCAGGGATGCCGCACCTTGCCTGGACAGCACAGTGATGGGGATGCCAGGGTCGCTGAGCTTGATGAATGGGCCGCACTCACTGTCGATGCCTTCACGTGCCAGGAGGAGGTTCTTGGTGCACACATTCCCATGGACCAGGTCCTTGTCCTCCTGCAGAATTCCAGGCACCAGCTCAGAGTTGCCCGCAGGCGTGCCCATGTCTCCTCCACACCCTGCCTTCTACCCTGGTCCTCAGAGCGTCCATCTGCACTGGCACCCATAGCCAGGCCCAGCAGTCCAGCCTCTCCCAAGCAAGGGTCTATGTGACTGTGGCATGGCGCCCCATGACAAGGAAATGGCCAGCAGTGGCACAGACCTCTGAGGGCTTCTGTGACAACAGAGACCAGAATCTGCAGCACCTGGACCAGGGGGCCACGGGCAGCACTCACGAGAGGCCAGCGGCTCTGGATGCTGGCAGCCATGCTCACTCCCTCACCCAGGACTATACTACACAGTGCATGCTGTCCGAGGGGACCGCTTCCCCCAGGGAGCACCCACCACTGAGTCTCCAGTGACCCCTTCCCATGTTCTGCCACTGAGCCCTGGGTCCCACTCCAAAGGCCCGTCCCTCCCGGGTGCCACCCCTATGAGAATATTGTGGGCTCAGGTGGGGTCCACCCCAGATATCACAACATCTTACCAAGTAACTCAGGGCGCTGGCCAACTGTTTGGCGACTTTGAACTTCCAAGGTGTGGTGAGGGCGTCGCTTTTGCGATGCATGAAGAGATCCAGTGGCCCTCCCTCCACAAACTCTTCCACCATGATATCTACAGGCACAAACATACGGTTTCTGGAACTTTCTGTCTGGGACAGTCCTGTGCCTCATCTCTTCAAAAGGGTGCGCTAAAGAGAGAGCCCTCAGCCTACAGGATCACAGAGACCCCAGCAGGTGCACATGGCAGGGTACTCAGGAGTCATCCAAGCTGGGCTCTAAGCCCACATACTTCTGCTGCTAACCTGGGAGACTGGGCAAGTACCAACTTCTTGGGAGGCCTTGTCCCCTCTATTGCATCCAAGGAGGAAGCTGCTCCCATATGCCTGGGGGTTCTGGGGAGGGCCACGGGGTACAAGCAGGGAGAGGCTGAGAGAAGCAGCAGACATAGTGAACCTGGCCTGAGCAGCCCTCTGCCTCACCCAACTGTCATGCTGCAGTGCAGAGGCGGCCACTGCTATGCCCATGGCCTACATGGTGCACGTACTGGGTCACACAGGGAAAAAACTGCAGCAAAACCAAAAATTTCCTCTTCAGGTTTACATGTTGGGGACTCAGAGGCTGAGGGCATGAGGCTCAGTGGGCAGAAGCCTCAGCCTGCTGGCCAACAGCAAGAACTGGGCTTCCAGGCAACAGGTGGGCCAGTCCCCCAGCAGCCAGCGCCTCGCCACTGCACACACCTACTCTCTGCATCCTGCCCAATGTGCCTTTCCCTAGGATGCCCAGCCCATCACCTTGCCTTACCCACCTCTGCCTCGTGAGTCTAACATGGGGGGTGGAGGACAATTTGGCCAGAAGGAAGCATGGAAACAGGGCAAATGAATGAATTTTCATCACAGTCTCCACGGGTGTTAAGCTGGCCACCTGCTCAGCACCGAATGTCTTCTAGCACAGGAGGCAAGGCTGGAGGCCTGGGCAATGGACAGGCGGCCTCCACAGCACCAGGGCTGCCCAGCCAGGACCCCTTCCACAGGCCCTACTTACTCTCCAGGTCACGGACACAGACGCCGTAGAGGTACACGATGTGCTTGTGGGAGACCTGTCTCATCATGCTGGCCGCTTCAAAGAAGGCCTGTGGGAGAAGGCGACAAAGAGGTGTTGGTGTCACGGGTCACCCTCGCTGTTGCAGACGCAGATCCCAGCCAGTCACCACTGTCACTGCCAAGCATGGTCATGGCCGCCAGAACCAACCGGCCACAGATCTCCCACTGTGCACATGTGCCTGCCTCTCCCCACTCCACCTTGAACTTGGGGATCTGATGACACTCAGGCTCTGCCCCAGGCTCGACTCTCTCACTTCCTAGGAGGTAGGCTGGGGTGGGGGTGCTCCTAAGCCAGACATGCCTCAGGGTCTCCCTTTCCCATACTGCACAGTGAGAGCCCCAGATGCCATTAGGAACTCCAAGGCCACTTAGCTGCAGTCCCCAGGTGCTGCCACATCAGCTTTGGGTAGGCATGGGACGAGGAGGTGACTGGGTAGCTACGTGCGGGTGTGGGCAGGTGCAAGGGGTTGCTTGGGCCTCCCTCTTTCCCTGTGCTGCGCACGTTTGCAGGGAGCAGGGTAGGCTGCAGATGGCATCTGAAGAAGGGAAGCTTTGCTCAAGGCCAGCATGAAAGCCAGCAGCTGAGTGGCGGGCAGGGGTTGCTCCCTACCCGTCATGCCCTGCAGGCTCCGGAAACAGGGAACAGAGTGGAGCAGGAGGGGGCTGTGATGTGAGGAAGACACTTGCCAGAGAAATGTCCCTGTGGCTGGAGTCCAAGACTTTGAGGATCACTTTGATTCTCTTCTCTTCAGAAGTGCCTTCGTCCTCCTTGTGGTCTACCAGGGTTCCCGCGTAGATGTGGGTTCTGGTGCCTCTGCCCAGGTGATCACCCTGAGGGGACAAGCAGAGGTCAGGTGGCCAGGCTGGGGAAGGCAAACTTATCTCCAGGGAGGGGCAGAAGCTAGAGCCCCAGTGGCTCCCCATGGCTCCCCGTGCCTGGGTCTGGCCTCCATAAGACACAGTCCACATGGCCCCCAGGCAGCATCTTTCCTTCTACCACCAGCAGTGGCCTGTGGCTGACAACCTCCACTTGACCCAAACCTACTGACGGTGCCCGTCAACTGCCAACCACGTGGCCCATGCCAGGCTGCTCCAGTTCCCTGGGCAGGCAGTGTGGGGCTGCGCTACTGCTTGCTAGCCACTGACTGCGGATACACTCCTGGACCATGCCCATCTCTGCCCACTTTCTGCAAGCACACCGATGACGGTGCTCACGTCCTGGTGCTGCTGTGAAACGCACCTGAGGACTTGGCAGAAAGGCTCCTGGCCTGAACACGGGCACTGGGGGTGGGCAGCGGCTCATTAGCTGTTCCCTGGGACTGCCCAGCTGCCATCTGTGTGAGCCTTGGCAGCGCGGTCCCCATGGATCCTCAGAGGAGGGGTGCAGCTACAGGCAGCAGCAGGGAGCCCCACGTTTCCTCCCTCGCGGAGAGGCAGGAGGGCTGGGACGGATCCCTGTGCGGAGCCTCCATACAGAACCACTCTCTCCTTAACAATCCCAAGTTTCCAAGTCCCTCATTTACAACTAAAAATGTGACTCAGGAAACTTAGGCACTGTCAAGCTGCTGACAGGGGCCCTGCACAACTCAACAGTTCATAAACTCCAGGTTTCCTCTTCTACCCCAGGGTCCTGCTTTAAATGCATCTACTGGAGAAGCTGACATCCAGGGCATGGGCTCTGTCCTCCACAGGAACACACACAGTCATTAACCAGGTGTAGTAATTTGCACAAATACCCATTTGTCATCGGTCAGGCACACTGGCTATCCACTACCCTGTCTGCTGGCCAAATTCTGGAATTACTCATGGAAGCTGCAGTCACCATGAGGCAAGGCCTTGTAGTGTGGGAAGTGGTACATTGCCAGGACACCCCATACAAGCCACGTGCTCTCAGAATCATTAGGCTTGCGCTAAAGGCCATCCAGCTCACAGCTCCAAACTGGTGGGCTTCCACAGCAGCCCACAAAGCCCCCTGCACTTCCTACATGTCCATTCCTGTTTCCCAGAGTGCCATTCCCTTGGTCTGTGCCCTGAGCTGGGATCTGATGTCAGCTCCTGCATGGTACCATTTCATCCTCCTAGGACAGGGACATAGGGCTGACTGGGATGTGCCTGCACATCATTGTACTTCGTCACTTTGGGCCATGTCTCCTGATGACACAGCTGCTGCCTGAGGCTAGTCCAGTCTGCTCCTGCACTAAGCGATGGGCCTGTCATGGCAGCAGTGGTCTCTGGTATGCGCAGGCACTCATCTCTCCGGCTGGACTGGGGACAGAGGGCTGGGAGGATGGCGAGGGAGTGTGTGCTAAGACTCCAGTACAGCAAAAGGAGGTGGCCTCGTGTACAGGGTCGAATTCCAGACAGCCCTGGAATAAAGGCTTTCAAGCTGCAACTCTGACTTTTTTCTTTAACCCCAGGACATGCAGTTCTGAAACTGCTAAAGTGACAGGCAAAACTATAGGTATGCTGCAGAGAGGAAAGGTAGAGAAGTGAGGTGGTGGTAGCCATGGGCCTCCATTCCCTGAAAACTGCTCTATTGTTTCAGGGGTCCAGGTAAACTGACACACCAACCCCATGCCTGCCCTCACCCAGGTCCTGTCGCAGGAGGGAGTCCATGATTCACCCGGCCCTCCAAAATTCTGGCCCGGGCCCCCATCAAACTCATCGCCACATGTGGTTCTGCCTAGAGTCCTATGGACAGGTACAGAAAACAAAGCGGGACTGATCTGCCCTGGGCCTCACATACCTTACCAAGTGCCAAGGGCAGCCATGAAAGACACAGTGGGTCCACCTGAGGCTGCCAATCCTGGGCAGCAGGTCACCAAAGGTTGGGACCAGTCTGATCGCTTGGGAGGAATTCAATTCTCAAGGCAGCTCTCCAGGTTCAAGTTCTACACGTCCTCCTGCCCTGTGCTCTGCTCCCCTGGCTGCCCTGTCAGTGCTCCCTCACAAGTGCTCCTCAGTCCTCATGAACCCGCCTTCTCCAATGGAAAAGCCTCCGGAGGAACGTCTGTGTCTAGGTGGGCCAGAGGCAGGGGCTGGGCTGCCTTCCTGTGTACCTCTCTTTGGTCTTCTTCCACCAGGATGTCCCCAAACCCAGGCCTCATTCCCCCACATGCCTCAGACTGCTTGCCTGTGGGACAGTAGGCTCGATTGCTGGACCCAAGACCCACGGCCATGACTCACTTGCACGATATCTTTCTTGAGGATCCGGTAAAAGCTCAGCTGGCTCATGGAGTAGACGGGCTGCCACTCTTGGGCTTTCTTAGTAGCCACCAGCAGATTGGAGATCTCTGTGGAAGAGACCAGAAGTCAGAGCAGAGAGAAGGTTCGAGATGTCGGCCAGCCTGCATTTGAGCTCGTATGGGGCTCGCTGCTCACCCATGCATGCAGTTGTCAGTTCAGATACCTGACACACGGCTGACCAAGGAATCCCCCCTCCAGTGACATCTCTGATACACCTAGATACTCTACAAGGATGAGCACACGGTGTTCCCAGGGAACTCTGTCCTGGCAAGGCGTTGGGGAGGTTTCCCTAAGGAAATGTAATGGTTGAATCTAAGAAGGAAAACACCGAGGAGCCAGGGCCTGTGGCTATCCTATTTCTCGGCATGCAGCAGGCCCGTGGTGAGGGCGTGTTAAATATGTAGGAGCTGAAGTTGAGTGCCGAGGAGGGACAGACGCCTGCACCTTCAGCTGATGGGAACACTGGGAGGAGGGTGACAAACATGGACTTTGGGCAAAGACAGCAGGAAGAACAACCTAGATCGCAGTTGCGTAAGCCTATGGATGCCTGACATCAAAATGCACTCCGTGACCAAGAACTCTGAGGTCACCCACCCCCATTTGGATCTACCACACGGGATGGAAGAAGCCCAAATCCTGCCTTGCAGGATCCAAGCTCATTGGAACAACAGCCAGGATCCCTGAGTGGTCCGCAGAAACAGAAGAACAGTAAACTTCCTTCGGGACTAGGGAGAGGAGCTTTCTCTGGTCCTTGCCTGCCTCCAATTTTGGGTCCCCACCCCCTCTCGTAATAACCATCAGGAGCGCTCCAGAAACCCCTCAAAACAAACAAACAAACAAACAAACAAAACTAGAACAGATAGACAGAGAACAACAAGGAAATCTTAGAAACAGACAGGAAACGGCCAGCGGGGATGCACTTATAACTCACTGGGTGGGACAAAAAGATTAGTTACTCCTCACTGGGGTATGAAAGATTTCTCTGCACACCCCTCCTAAACATGCTCACCTAAACTGTTGACATATATCCTGTTAGAATTATAGAGTTAGACCACCTGAAAAACAGCCAGGTTCAGCGAAAACATGCTTCAATGCTATAAACTGCTAAATACTAAAATTAGAATAGGCATGAGACAGCTGAATAACAATCTAAGCCATTTTAAGGTGTATAGAACATGGCTGAATATAAACCAAAATTGAAATGTCTATGAAGAAGTCACAGGTTGTGGTTGAGAACCTGCATTTTCCTATTAACATATTGGTTAATCAATACCATGTCAATTAATGCCACAATGTTGTAAATGGTTGGAAATATTATGTTGGGACTTGTAATTGATTGGGATGATACTCTGCCGGCTCTACCTTCAGACCAGAGATGGTCTCACCAAGAAGCCATTGAACTTACCAGGACAATAAGATGCCGGACTTTATGCTTGGTAAATACCTCCAATGAAAGAATGTCAACTGAATTTGAACTATGGAAATGCAACAAGGTGGAGCAATCCGCCGTGGGGGGAGGGCTTTGGGAGGGGTGGGGGGGAATCCCAGTACATAAAAATTGTATCACATAATGCAATGTAATTAATTTTAAAAAAATGAAATGCAATAAAAATATGTTTAAAATAAAAAAAAATGCACTCCATGAGCCCTCCATTTCTGCGGGCCACAAGTGGCCACCAGGGCTGTGTAGGGGTGGGCCCTAAGTGGCCAACTGCCATGTCCTGCAGACTCAACAGCAAATCCAGCCTACCACGAAATCTTCGCAGGTAGCCACCTGGGAAGTAGTAGGTCATAGAAATCACCTTATTCTTATTTCCACAGAGTCCTAGAAAGCCCTGTTTTCTCAGTGAAATTCTGAACTACAAGAAGCTATTAAGTTCAGGGGGGAAAGGAAGCTACTCAAGTCCTTGGATTGAATAATTCTCGAATTCTAATAGAAGCAGGTTCCCGAAAGAAGACTTGGGTGAGTCAGTAGGCACCGTCTGTGGAGGTGATCCACACTGGTCACTAGGAGGTGACAGCCACTGAGGACCAGGTCCCCACATGCACCCAGGGAACTGCATGGGGCCTCACTGCCCCTTTCAGTTCACATTTTCTGGGACCAGCGTCGTAGCCCAGTGGGTTGAAACATTGTCTGGGATGTGGGCATCACCCTTCAGCACTGGTTCGGATTTCGGCTGCTCCACTTCTAATCCAATTCCTTCCTGATGTGCCTGGGAAAGCAGCAGCAGATGGCCCAAGTATTTTGGCCCCTGTCACCCAGGTGCTACTCGCAGGTTTTTGGCTTCAGTGTGGTCCAGCCCTGACCATAAAGGCAATCTGGGGATGGAAGATTTTGCTCTGTCTCTAATTCTACCTTTCAAAGAAGTAAATCCTTATACAGGGCAAGTTCACATTTCCTGAGTGTGTCCTCTTCGCCAGTCCCTGCCCTGAGAGCTCTACATGTGTGCATTCACTCCTTGGTCCTCACATCTACACTAACAGCTACACAGCATTCTCACCCTCCTTTTACAGAGCAGGAAATAGTGTGTCCAAGGTCAGCTGCTTAGTAAGCCACACTTGGGGTCTTGGTGAACCCTCAGCGTCCCCCAGCACAGCTGGTCTGAGTGGGAGAAGCAGACCCGAGGGTCAGAGGCGAGGCTGAGGAGGCTCCTGTTACCACACTGCAGGCACTACACTTCCACAGGTGACTCTTCACACTGCTTTCGTGACTTTCCTGGGGCTCCCTGGGTAAACAGATTCCTACAGGAACTCCAGGAAGCCTAGAGGGAGCAAGCTTCCACGTGGGCCACCTGACAGGTGGCCACAGCAAATGCTTCCACTGGCAGTGGAGCCATTAAGGAAATGAAACAGGAGGGGAAAGGGCTATGTTTGGGCTAATTTTCTGCTTGGTGCTTCAGGGAGCAAGGCACTGGGGCCAATGGTGTGGGCAGGGAAGCCACTGAACCCCTTCCAGTCTGTTTTCTCAGTACAATAAATGGGGGACATAATTGTGCTCTTGCCAAGTCACCTGTGCAACAGATGAGACAATGCACCTTGATAGGCAGCTACTGTCATCGTGAGCAGCCATTATGCGGTGGTACCACCGAGTCCCTGTCCCTGTGGTGTCAGTCAAAGGTATAGAATGCAAGCATGAGGCTGACTGTGCAGGCACGGCAGGGCCATCATGACGGGCCAGTGGGCTGTCTGGGCCTTCCTGTGCTCTTCGGCCTGGTCATCCAGGTGAGGGGATGGCCTGGGCTGACTTAACCACGACACCCGTGCTGAGTGGCTTCTGTTGTGACACCTGCTTCTTACTCTGTGATGAGTTTCTTGGTTGCATTTCCCAGCAAGAGGAGGCTGTCTGCCTACTGGAACCCTGTGGCTGGGAGGAGCCCCAACAACAGGGCAGGTCCTGGGTTGGTGATTCCGCTGCTTCTCTAGTTCGCAGGTGCCAGGAGCAGAGCAGGTTGGCCGTACTCTGACTCTGCCTGCCACGAGGCCCTCCTGTGTAACAGTTGTGGGAGGCCTGAGAAGGGCAGGGAAGTGAGGGATCAACGACCTTACAGTCAGACAGTGGAAGTTCAAATCCCCACTTGAGCGTAATAACAGGTTCTGGGTTGTCCTGGAGATGAAGTGACCTAGCACATGGACACCCCGAAGCAGGGCCTGGCAGACTGTGTGTTGTTCACACAGCAGTGGCTGACGTCATCACTGCTCCTGTAACTGCCACTGATGTCACCAGCGGGGCGGCTTCCGGCACACGGACCTCACCGACCTCACCGAGCCACGACTGCCTCACTATTGCTACCTGCAGCTGCTGCGTGGGCGACAGAAATGGAGTATGCCTGGGAAGCATCTGGGCCTCTGCAGGGGTGGCTGCTGCGATGCTCACAGGACGGAGACCGCTGGCTGCCGACTCAGGACCAGGGTTCCCACCGGGCAAGGTGGCAGTAAAGCCAGAGCTATCTTACGGGCTCACAAGCAGGTGGGAAAGGCAGACGCTGAATGTACTCAGGGACGAGTTTAGAAGCCATGAGAAGGGATCAATTCCATACCCTTGCTTTTCCCGCCACAGCTCCTGGCTCCCAGATCTGGGCTAGCAAGAGAAGTACCTGGGGCACAGACCTTGCCCCCTAAGTCCCTGCAAAGGAGCCACCTAGCAATATCTAACCTCCTCTGAGCACCGTTCCCCACCCCACCTGAGACCACTGACCCCCAGGAAGTATCCCCTGCTCTGGAGAGCTGGAAGGAGAGAAAGGAGAGAACATGACAGAGAGCAGGCCTCGGCCAAGCAGCTGTGTTTTCACCTCTGTGAATATCTTTGAGCACAAAAACAAAGACTGCGGTTCTTCTCCGAGGCCGGCAGGAAACCCTATCTGATCAAGCTCCTTCTCTTGCACCAAGATCAGTGCTGGGTCGCTTGCAGAGAGACTCAAGCATGAATTAACCTGCAGGGACCCAGGCCTCCCCTGTCCTCACACAGCTCGCCTGCCGGCCTGCTGACACAACTGCTAGCTGAGTCACAGGGCTTGGAAGGCTCCGTGGAGGAGGCAGACCTGGAGCAGAGGTGGACAGTGAGCTAGAGGTTGCCAGGCAGCTAAGAGCCAAGGCAAACGTGTCAGAGACAGGCCCCCCACAGAGCATCTGCCCACACCAGGGCCTCAGGAGCAATGCAGATGCCCCTTTCTGAGGCCCAACACCCAGGGTGGCAGAGGAGAGGCTGGGCCCGGAGTGGGATTTTGGAGGCCAGTGTGTTTGCAGGGGAAGCATCAGGCAGTACATGGAATCCAGCTGCTCTTTCTGTATACCTCGTGCAGTGTCTGCTGGCTTTGCTGGAAATGCCCTTGCTAACTGGCCACGTTTTGCTTGCTGTTCAATAGGATGTGCCTTCTTCATGCAGCCCTCCATGACCTCGGCTCATGATTGTGGCCATCCCTTTCTCACCAGCCGTAAGACAGACCGATGTGCTGGTTTAAGTGCTCATCAGTAACACTTAAGTATCAGGACTGGAAAACCTCTGAGAGGCAGGTGTAGGTCTCAGGCATCTTTGATTGCTCACACCTGGACAAAGTTGTAGGCCCATGAACATGAGCCAGGGGAGCTCTCACGGCACTCTGCCTTAAAGAGATGAAGAGCAAGCCTCGGTGTGCTGCTCTGGATAGTGCCCCTGTTGGCAGGGTGAGATGCTGAAAAACAGGTCTCTTCTATGAAAAATGCTGACACTTAAGAGATGGGTTTTGACTTGGGGGATAGAATCCTAACCAAACTCCCTGAACAACACTTGTAACTTGTGGGCAGAGACGACGTTCAGTAATGCAACCAGCATCCTACAGTCATACTGGGCCTCGCAGCATCACTGCGGGACCACTGTCTCACTCAAGCACTGGATACGCACCTCGGGGTTTGGGCTGGCAGCAGCGTTTCAGCACGAAGCTGATGTTGTCTGTGCGGAGGATCTGCTTCTTGAGGTGGCTCATGAGTTCCCCCAGGCTGGGGAAGCTGCGGTCCGAGCCGTGCAGGCTGTAGCAACCTTTCTGCACCTCGATCTGAAAGTTCTTGAACTGCCTCTGGCCGCCTGGCACCTGCCATTCAGGAAGGAAAGTGACCAGACATGACTTGGGTTAAAACAAAGTCAGGCCAAAGGAAGGAGCTGACAACAGGAGAGAAGAGGGAGGAGCACACGGTGACAGTGCATTGCCCTGTACATCTGAGTCGCTGTAAATTTGAAATCCATCATTAACACTTTAGTGTCTATAAATAATCCAACCAACAAGCCAATCAATAATCTAGAAGGATTCCAGGAGAAGACAGGGAGGAGAGCTATTTCTGCAGAAGTGTCTCCTGGCTTTTGACCTGCAAGATGAAATGAAGTTCATGGAAATGCCAAGCTCCTCGGGCTGCTGCCATAGCTATCTGACATGGTACACTCTCACACACTCAGCTACTGTTACTAATGAAATGACAACCACAGCAAATGTACCCAGGAATTCCCTCCGACTGAGCCTCTCCGGATCCTGTAGCTGCAGGGAGACACACACGGGAGTCGCCCTATGGCTGCCAGTCCAGCCACAGGCTCCACAGAGCACATGAAGTGTACGCTGTTCTCCTTCACAAGCTCTTTTTGCACAAAGGAAACCATTTTAGTGGTTAAGACTGAGGGCCAGAAGGACCTACTTACAGGGTAAACTAGGACACGATCAACAGGTGAAATCCCCAGGGCTCAGTACCAGGAGGTAAAAAGGTACTTATCTCATGGCCGCTGCCAGGCTTAAGCAGGAACACGCAGGTAGAACACCTAGCATGGTGCCTGGTCTGAGTTAATAGGTGGGGGAGTAACCCTGTTCCTGACCACTCTCTTGCCCAGGTAAGAGACAGCATTCTTGGTTCAGCCTGGGTCAGTTCCCCCGGGGAGGAGGCAAGGCTGGCTCTTCCACTCACCCATCTTAATCTCCTCCATTATAGACTTCTGTGAGGCCAGCGAGCCCACTGGGTCCTGAGCCACAGAACCCCTTTCAGTCCTGGGACTTCCCCCTAGGTCCCCAGGGCAGTAGAAGGCTCCTCCGCCATTTGCTCTCCCTGCCTTTTCACAGGGTGCAGTCCCCAGGGACTGACTCTTCTCCCTGCATGCTCCTTCCTGGATCTCAGGTCTCCAGGCTGTTAAGGTGTTGACTTCTATTTATGGAGGCTGCGCTCCTTTCCCAGCTCTCCTAGTTCACAATGAGCCCAACCAATCTGAGTATATTTATGTAAACTGACTGTGTAAAGCACACAGTCAGCTGAATCACTCTACCGCAATTATGTAACAAAGGCAGCTGGTGAGGTGAAGCCAGCAATTCTGACTTCATCTTGGCTTACAGGGTTCCTCTCACTCCATTTTCAGTTTCCAGGACACCTGGCTCACCGACAGACACGTCCACTCAGAGTCAAAACACTGCAGCAATTGGTCTGTTAACACACTGGAAGCTGCCATCCAGGGGAGGCTGAGCCAGGCCACACTAACGAGGCAGGCACTGGGCACCTGTCTGTCCCTGGGATGCCATGGACACAGCTCTGGCTCCTGGACCATCCTGGTGAAGCCTGACCTCTTCATTCTAGGTGATTATACTAAACTCCAAGAGCTCGGTGGGACCTGCTTTTCTGGTCACGTGCTCTTGCCCAGAGCGGTGCTGGACCTCTCTGAGCAACCAGGCTTTCCTGCTGCAACTCCACCAAGCTAGGTCCTCCAAGCAGCAACTCCCAGACTGCATGTACTGGCCAACTCGCCCCCAGAAGGCTTGCCTCATGTCGGCGTTTGACTGACCTCAGACTTCTCAAAGCAAGTGACGGTCATGAGGATGTTGTCAAAGTCGGTACAGCTCCACCTCAGCACGTACATGCCCTCCTCATTGCCTTCTTGCCGCAGCTTATTGATGGCGTACTCTGTGCTGGAGGGGAAAGAGACAGTCACACACATCCTGGGCACCCACTCCCCTGACCTGCCCACAGGCTCCTGGCCCCATTGCACCACTGCCAGGCTCCCACAGTGCTCCCAGATGAGAGGCGTGAGCAGCAGTGACAGTACGCTTCGCTAACGCACTGATCTGTTAATCCCTGAGTGTGCCACAGATGCTGTGCTCCCAAGGCTGCTGATGAGCACCTGGCAATGACATGATGGCGGTGACCTCACACCTTCCCACCAACCCCAGACAACTGGACCAGAGCATGAGCTGTGCAGGTGGGAACTGGGGGATGTTTCGTTGAGTGCTATATCTCTGTAACTAGAACAAGCCTGGCTCACAAAGCTTATTAGGCAGTACTTTAAATGAATCAATCAATGGGGATTACCAAAATGTTAGTGTGGAAATGCCTGTCTTATGCACACTTGTATCTCCAGAGCTAAGGCCTGGCACATGAGGGCAGTGAACCTGGGCTAAATAACTCCATGGGGTTACCAGTATCTAGCAAGTGTTTCTTACAAAGTATTGGGAATATGGGATCTGCCTCTGCAAAGCTCAGATCAGGCACAGACAGACACAGAGAAACCACGATCTGTGAGGAAGTAACACATGCCACTCTAGAACACTGCTGGCAGCGTACAGGCACCAGGGAGCGTGGGCTGCACAGGTGCTTTTCCTGTACAGAGGTGGCCCTGACAGACCCCTGAAGGGCACAGGGCCATGAGGGCCCTGGAAAAAGGCCTTTATGGGTCAAGGACAAAGTGAACGCCTAGGCCCTCAAGTCTGGCCAAGTCTGGGGCCCTGGGAGAAGATGCCTTTAGGACACTCAGCCCCTTGCTCAGTAGCGCCTCATGTTCGGGGTGCCACCGGCGTCTGTGAGAAGGCTGGAACAAGACAGGCCGAAAGGCCCCCGGGATCCTATGGCTGTGACACCCTGGTGGTCCCCAACATTCATCTGGCCCCTAGGACAAGCTGCCTCAGGGATTCATCCACTAGACTCCCCGATGCTGAGATTTGTGTCCATCCGTCCATCTGTCCATCCTATTTTCTTTCTTCCTCTCTATTTCTTCCTTCCTTCCTTTCTTCCTTTTTTTTTTTTACTTAAAGATTTATTTATTGGGGCTAGTACTACGTAGGTTAAGCCTCCACCTGCAGTGCCAGAATCCCATATGGGTTCTGGTTCGAGTCTTGCATGTTCAACTTTCAATCCAGGTCCCTGCTGGCATGCTGGGCAAGTAGCAGGGGATGGGTCAAGTGCTTATGTTGTAGTGCTCATGTGGGAGACCTGAAGAGGCTCCTGGCTCTGGATCAGCCCAGCTCCAGCCATTGCAGCCATTTGGGGAGGGAACCAGCAGATGGAAGCTCTTTGTCTCCTTCTCTCTGCATATCTATAAAGCGTGACAGAGAGAGACAGAAATTTCCCATTTGCTGGTTCATTCCCTAAATGGCCCCAAAGCTGGCGCTGGGCTAGCTTGAAGTCAGGAGTTTGGTCTGAGTCTCTCACGTGGGTGCAGGGGACCAAATACTTGGGTCACCTTCTACTGCTTTCCCGAACACATTAGCAGGGAGTTGAATCAGAAATGGGACTAGAACCAGTGCCATATAGGAGGCCAATGCCACAGAAGGAAGCTTAACCCACTATTCCATGGTGCCAGCCCCTGAACTGCCCACAATGTTTGCAATATCAAGGGTCAGAAGGGGTAACACCCCTTGGCCAGCTATGAAGAGACAGGAGGGTTAAATGATGAGAAGAGTTGAGGGCCTATGTGGGAGATGAAAGTCTGGATAGTAGGTACGGAAAACACAGCACCTACTATGCACCAGGCAACACAGTCAACTGCTCCTGAAACTGGAAATGTCTGGGAGAGAGGCAGCCATACCCTCTGTCACTAACATGTGACATCTTTTTAGCCTAAAGCAACTATAAAGGTTCTAGAACCAACCAGATTGGGCCGTGACAGCCATTCTGTATGTTGTGGACGATCAGTGGTGGAGCCACATCTGTACAGAGGTAATGATGGGCATCTGCCGTGAGCCGGAAGTAGCCGTCCACCAGGGACACGAAGGACAAGGCCTCCTCATGAGACGAGAGCTTCAGTTCCTGGGGAGAGATAAGAAACACCTATGGTTACATCACGTGTCCACCATGCTCAGCAGCCGAGTCTACAAGAACACAGAGGCAGATGCACAACCCCACAAAGAAACCATTTTGTTGTTGCTAACTGTTCCCCTTACATCTACACAGGACTTTAAAAACACTTTCACAATCATTATCTTATTTTTCAAAATTATTCATTTGAGAGACAGAGCTACAGAAAGGAAGAGACATAAAGAAAAAGATTTGGCCACCCCCAAATGGCTTTAACAGCTTGGCTGGGACATCCAGAGGCCAGAAGCCTGAAACTCCATCTGAGTTTCCCACGTGGGTGCAGAGGCTCAAATACTTGGGGGAATCCTATGCTGTTTTCCCAGGTATAATAGCATGAAGCTGGATTCAAGGTAGAGCAGCAGGGACTTGAATCCATCCATTATCTCAAAGCTACCATATGAGTGAGTGTTCTATGTGTGTGACAGGGCTGGAGGTTTGAGATTAGGGCAGGCATGAAGATCTATAGAGAAGTTTCCCCTGGTCAGCTCATGTCAGATGTGGTCCAGAAGGGGAAACTTGTGGATCAACCCAGGAATGGTCCCAGACACAAGCAGGTTGCTAGACTAACTCCAAGGGCTGCTGAGGGTATGGAAGAAACAGAGAGCTCCTTGGAGTGGGAAGAGGCCAAGGCCAAAGTGAAGAATAAGGTATTCAGGACCATACCTGGCAGAGAAGACAGGTGGAGTTTCTGGTTTTGATCCCATACCCCTGAGCAGACACTGCTCAGCTGGCAGTGGTCAAGGGGCTGTCCAACAGCATTTCCCAGTGAAGGAAGTTGTGAAAAGCCATGACTGAGAGGTCTAACTCAAAGATCTTTACAGACCTGAGCAAAACACTGGGGGAATGAGAGGCTCATTACAGAGATGGGAAGGCCAGCACAAGCAGAGGGGAGGCAGTTCTAAGTAACCAGCCTGGGCAGGAGTGGAGGAGCCTGGTGCCAGCCATGATGCCAAGGAAGAGTACCCTGGGGCTGGGAGTAAAGGAAGCCTCTCTGGGTGGAAGTCTCAGAAAGGAAGCTTCCTCTGTGTAGCCAGGCAGCCAGGGGCAGATAACCCCCCCAGGGCTGACTCAAGCTGCTCCAGAATGACGGGCAGGGCTGGCACGGGCAACTACACAATAAACAACGTCATGTAAACATGCAAGTTCTCTGAAACAGAGTCTAAAAAGAAAGGGCAGAGGAAAACGAAGTGTGGAGAGAAGCAATAAATTAAGAAATGGCTGGACTGCAGGCTAGCATCTTGCTTTCCTCGAAGACTGGCAAAGAGTTGGGAAGACAAGGGAGTGAGATGGTAGTGGGGCAACATCAAGCAGCAGCCAACCCACAGGGCTGCCGCCAGTGAGCCAGGGTCTTTCAGTACCTTCCCCTGCTATTTATAGGTCAAAAATGGGCAAATCCTGGCAAGTGTGACTGATTCAGCTTAACAACTGTGTGACTTTGATGCTTTAACCTCCTTGCACTTTGATTTTCTCCTCTGTAAATCCAGGCTATCAATACACCTAGCCACAGGGTGGTGTGAGAATTCAAAGGAGACTCCTGTAAAGAGCTTAGAGCATAGAGTGGCCTGCATGCAGGATGAGCTGGTGTTGGTAATGAAAACTAAGTGTTCAGACTTGACTCCAACAGCCAGGCCAGGAGGACAGGCTCACAAACCATGGACTGTGTCTGCTCCCCCTTCTGCTACCCCTTCTCCAATGAGTATGTGGCTGATCAGGGACATACAAACCTCTCTCTGACTGTCTCAGGTCCCCATGGGGTGATCATGCCTCAGAAACTAAAGCCACACAGACCAAAAGCACACAGGAGCCACACAGAACTGTGCAATAACCGGATACCTTCTCACGGCGTGACCCTTTGTAAATGCTACGCGTCCTGGTGGGCCACAGGTTTCCCACGTGAACAGAGCGGACAGTCCTCCCAGGCCCTCGCGAACACTAAGCAGGAAAACACTAACCCAGGGCCTGCACTCTGTAACATGCCCACATATCACACTTCATCATTTTTGTCCTGCTTTCACTCTCCCATCAGCCTACAGACATGTACCTGGACTTTCCTACTTTGCTGACAATACTAATGTATGCTTACTTAAAACAGAGAGCGGGGATAAGAAAATGAAAAGCACATTCCCATCACAAATGAATCACTGCTAAGGTTTGCTTATTTTTCTAAGAGTACGTGTATATATCTGTATATCTTCACAAAAATTTAAACAAATTCAGCACCATTCTGTAGGTAAAGTTTTATATTCTGTTTTTCAATTACAAAAGCATTTTTGAGATGACTGAAATTAAGAACTGTATTTGTATACTCTACTACCCATGAGGATGGTGATTTCTTTGTGTGTGTATGATTTGTTTTCTTACTCTCCTATTATTGTGTAGGTCAGTCACTTTCAGTGCTTTGGCACTGTGAACTGTGCCTCAGTGGATTTTTTTAAATGGCATCTAATGGTTACACTTATTATTGGGGTACGGCCAGCACACACGTACATTAAGCCACGGCCAGGCCGTTATGAGCATCCCCTGCTCCTTAAGGACTGATCATTTCCTTGTGCTGGGAACTGCCCAGCTTCCTCATTGAGCTCTTTAGGAAACAGACAAGAAGTCATGGTACCCTGAACGTTCTTACATAGAAACTGCTGTCTACGCTCAGGCTCCTGGAGGACAGAGTCCCTAGAGTCCTGAGCAGAAGAAAACACGCACGTTCAAGACTCATAAACACATTGCCAATTGCTTTCCCAAATGCCACGCCAAGCAGGCACCACTGGGACCAGCACTTAGGGGCTCCACCATGATACCCCAGAGCTGCCTCTCTGCCTCTGACAGTACCCGGTCTCAGGTCACACACGGTGTTTGCTTTGGCTAAGGGCCCCACTTCCCCACAAGATGGGCCTGCTCATCTAGATGATGTCCTCAAGTGTTACCAAAGAACAGGAAGTGACACTAAACATCCTGAGAGTCCCAGGGCGGGCCTGTCACCTGCCTGACTGCCTGCTGAAGCGCTGAGTGTGGCTCCCACATCTCCTGGCTGAGGACACACATGAGTCAGTGGAGGGCTACAGGTGGCCCAATGGTAACACCGGCGCTTGCTGATTCCCTTTCTTTGCAAATCCACTCACTTCCGTGAATTAAATACTGATGCTCAAGTACCTCTGGGCAGGCAGATTCACATTTGCCAGACAGAAGGCACAGGGATGTCACTGTATTATAACAACTGATGCAAGGCTGCCTCAGTGGCATGAGGGACCTTCTGGCTGAAGGGAGGCTAGGGTGGGTTTTCTCCTAGGGTGGGAGCACTGAGCAGCGCGCTCTGCAAGGTGCCCTCTGTGGACCCATCTCTGCCCTTGCCAGCCTTGGGAACACGCTTACCATTTTTTTGTTGTCCTGCTTATTAATGCTGACCATAGACTCCTTTATTACAATGTGAGTGATTTCAGGAAAGTAAGAAAAATTGTTCCACTCCTCCCGGAGTTTGTTTTTCTCCTCATCTTTCTTGAGCTTATTTTCCAGTTTCTTCCGCTTCAGTTTACTTTTTTCTTTTTCAACAGGCACAACCTGGCAAGATGCATAAGTGAAGGAGTTAGCTTGGCTTTCTCAGTTTCCACTGGCAAAGGGTCCATGTTTCTGGCAAACCAAGGTAGGGCCTAGGCCCACGGAGTGGGGGTAAGCCAGCCTGGACCCAGGGAGGAACAGAAGGAGTTGGCACCTAGAGGCTTCAGATCGAGGACTGAGTCTGTCAGCGCATCTTAGGGTTTCCCATCTGTAGAGCACCTTCATGAGCACACCGACCCAGCTTTCCACTTGCCCCATATGTGCAGGGAAACTGGGAGACAACAGGGACTGCCCAGCAACCCCACATCGGCAGCCACTTTCCCTGGCTCGCAGGCTGACACAGGTGCTCAACCAAGGCCGAGATGCAGTAAGACCAGGCAGAACACAAGCTCTCTCCTCCTGTCATCCGCTGGGATTCTCAAGGAAATACATGTCATCAACACAGGCACAGAAGTGCATGTGCACCAGTTCAGACATGCTGTGGAGCGCGAGCCTGGAGGCTGAGAGGGAGGGTAAGCTGCTATCTCAGGCAGTCACCTAACTAGCTAGGTCAGTTACCTGAATGTTCACTTCTGTACCCAGAACACAAGGCTGTTGGAGGTACGTGCTCATGAACACAGCACCCACCGTGGAGGAAGCCCTCAGTTCTGCCAGGTCTCACCACTTTCGGATGAGAACAAAACAGAGGGAGAAAGTGAATCTTTCATTCACTTTACTATTATTACTTAGAGTAATAATGATTATAGTAGTTGTAAAAATTTTTTTACCCAACGCTTCTTCTGTGCCAGGCTCTGCAATAAATGCCATTCAGTTCTCTCGACAATGTAGTGCCATGGTTTAAGTACTTCCCTCCGGCAGATGAGTAACACCTACCTCACACAGAAGAAATAACCCTCCCAAGGGCATGTAACTGTAACACATACAGCTAGAATTTCTCTCTCTCCTCCTCAGGTTCAAAGCCCCGTGCTCTTAAACAGCTGATACCTCATCCAAAGATCCTCAATAAAGAAGCCTCATCCTGCAGTATTATTGAGGCTGTTCCATGGAGCCAGTGGCCTGAGTTCAATTACTGACACCTCTGCTTCTTAGTTACGCCTTGGGCATGTCTCAGTTTCTCTGTGACTCAGAGCTTATACGCACTTGGACAGGGCATAGTGTTAGTACTCCTCTCCTCAAAAGGTTTTGATCTTACTTTTAGAACTGAATAAAGTAATAGGCGTCAAATGCTCAAAAAGTACTTGGCACATGTAAGCACTTAGTAAATGTTGCTATTATTATATAACCATGCTATTACTGTATTTCCCTATGGTGTTCAGTAAGTACTTATTTAGACCTTGTGTCCATGGATACAAATAAAAGACGCACAGCACAAAGTCTCCAGACTACACACACAGCCCAAGGAAGCAGCCCCACTGGGTGGCCCATGTTGTACTCGACATCGGCCAGCTTTAGCCACTTACATTTGGTTTCGGCCTCCACTGGATCCCGAGATTTCCAGTCACCATCACTTCATAGTAGACAACAATTCCGCTGTCATTTGAATGAAACCAATTCATCTCATTTTCTGATGAGATCAGCAACTTGGATGTCTCAAATATTTCAGCACCATAATGTTTGGTCAAAGTCTCCAAAGTTGCCAGATATTTCACCTTCAGGTCGTGCGTAGACACACTGCCATCACAAATGGTCTTGTTGTTAAATTCCTTCAGGAAATCCTTGAACACATTATTAATCCGCATCCTGGTGAGCAGGTTCCTCTGTCTGATTGATTTATTCAATGTTTCTGGAATATATCGCTTATAGCTAAAAGAAAATAGGAAAATACACTATTTTTCATGTACAGGTTAGCAGAACATACATTTTAGAGACAAATCGAAGTTTATGGATTTTCCTTCTGCATGTTACCAGATATGGAAGGCAGATCTACCCCGGAATAAAGCACAAGAGATGACACGGAGACACGTGGTGGGAACGTGGGCTGGGAAGCAACTGGGAAAGTACGCGTCCACAGGCTGCACTACAAGGAGAACCACCAACACTGACTTCAGGTACTCTCACCACTAAGACCATTGGTTAGTAAAGGGTTTCAAAGCTATCATGAGTGATTTCTCTCCTGGTGTGATTATTAATTATGCCTTATGACTTCTATTTAAATGTACTAATTTTTTCATATACATTTTTATAACTGGGAAAAATACACAACAGCTAATTAAATACAAAAGACTCACTGTCCACCATGTGAGCATTTCCCAAATACATTATTAATAGCATCAACAGGAAAATTGAAAGACTAGTTACATCTAGGTGTAGGGGAAGGTATCTTAGACAAACAGAATATCAACAAAGTGAGCAATACTACAACAGGAGTCAGCTTTAAGAAGTCATGATGAGAGCAGGTGTTTGGCTTACTGGTTACAATGCCCATACCCACAAGGGAGTGCTTGTGTTAAAAACTTGGCTCTGGCGCCTGACTCCTGTTTCCCATCAATGTGCACCTTGGAAAGCAACAATGATGGCTCAAGCAATTAGGTTTCTGCCATCAACAAGTGAGCCCTGGATTGAGTTCTTCATTTCTGGCTCCAGTCCTGACCCCAGTCCTGACCCATTTGGGCACTGTGGGTGGGCGTGTGGGAGTGAACCAGCAGTATCTATCAATAAAGATCAGGTATGAGCAGATAATTATTCTACTAAAAATTTTTTAAATGTATGGCCAAACAAATGACTGATACACTTATGGCTCCGAGGTTTGAGACAGAACCTGCGCCCCACAGTGATCCCTGTGACACTGGAATGTATTCAACAAATAGTACAATTTTTAGGTCACTATAATGTCATAGAGAAAATTGCAGTTGTTTCCCACATTTGCCTTATTCCAATGATATTAGTGAATACAATTTTTGAAAGGTAGTAGTTGATTTGGTGGACATTTGGTGCAGCAGCTAAGATGCTATGGGAGATGCCTACACTCCACGCTGAGACTGGAAATCCCCACTCCATTTTCAACTCAGCATCCTGATAATGCATACCCTGGGAGGTGGCAGGTGATGGCTCAAGTACATGAGCCTCTGCCACTCAAGTGGGACACCTGAACTGAGTTCCTGGCTCCTGGTTTTAGCCTGGCCCAGCCCTGGCTGCTGCACACTGAGTAATAAACAAGCAGATGGGAGACATTTCTGTCAATGTTACTCTACCTTTTAAATAAATAACAATAAACAAATAACACTTTAAAACTATTAAATCCAAACTGTTTGAAAGTACATGTAGAGGCTGGCACTGCAGTGTAGTCTAAAGTCGCTGCCTGGGACAATGGCATCCCATATGGGTGCCAATTTGAGTCCAGGCTGTCCACTTCCAACCCAGCTCCCTGCTAATGCACCTGGGAAAGCAGCACACGATGGTCCATAATACTTGGGGGCTGCTGGACCTCCTCCATGAGAGACTCAGATGAAGCTCCTGACTTCTAGCTTTGGCAGTGCCCAAACCTGGCTGCTACAGTCATGTGAGGTGTGAACTAGTGCATGGAGGATTTCTCTCTCTCTCTCTCTGCCTTTCAAATAAATAGATCTTGAAAACTACAGAGAAAGATAAAAATGGATCATCCTTCACATCAGGATGATCCTTGGGAATCTAGGCTGGGAACTGGAGAGCTATGTTGGGAAGGATTTTGAAGACAGGTGCAGAATCAAAGCAAAAGCCACAGCGCTAGAGAAAAGGGTAAGAAGGGAAGTAAAAGGCACGTGACTTACTAATTGGATATCCTCTTCCAGGGATTTCACTCTACTGCAAAATTTTTAGCAAAAGCCAACATTCAAAATCACAACACAATTATAATTATGCTACCTTTTACAAAAGGTCTAAACAAGATTCCTGTTTTGCAGAGAGCAGGGATCAAGCCAATGCCAGCAGCAGTTAAATGGAGATGTCTGAAAACATGAAGGGTGATAAAAGCCCCATGATCAGTTCCTTGGCCAGCAGGGGTGTTTACCTGATTTCCCTGGGGAGCTCAGGCAACTGAAGCTTCTTCATCATGGCATAGTGTGAGATAGCCAGGACGGCCATCCCTAGGCACTCATTTTCAATGTCATGTCCATCCTGTTCTGTCTTGGCGTCTCGAATAGGAGCCAGGCATTTGACCAAATCATACTGTCCCTTTAGAGCAAAGGTGAGAAAAAACTGAACCACCAATTAAGTTTCAAAAGCCCACCCATGCTTTTTATCTAGAGAAGTTAGTTACCCACACAGGAAATATTAGTCAGAGAAGCAGCACAGCAATGAGATTCAAAAGATTTGTAGTTTCTCTAGCATTGAAGGGACTCAGCAATGTTCTCAATAGGATAATTCATTTGTTCAACAAATGCTGAGTTTTATGATACATGCCAGTGAACAACACAAATACACGAAGCCCCTGCATGGGGCATGTTGGATAAATGACAGTGAAAAACTATGACTAGGCCTGCCCCACGCCAGAGCACAGGAAGGTAATGTTGGGCTGGGCTGGGGTGGGCTGCAATTATTATTCATCAGTTCCTGTACTGCAATGGCCGAGTCTTTGGCTATCAAGTTGACAGGGCATCACCTTGTCAAAGGAGGAATTCACATTCTATGGCATATCACCACCACATCTGAGACGTTTCATAGCTGCTGCTCAAGTTTCCAGTAGTGGAAAGTTGCACTGATGTCTCCCTTCACCAATGGGGGTACAGAGCATTCCAGCAGTGATGGTGTCTTTAAAAGACAAATATAAAGCAAGACTCAACAGGGACGAGCCCATCCCACACCAGGGTGCCAGAGTTTGTGTCCTGGCTCCACTCCCAAATTCTAGCTTCCTGCTAATATTCATCCCTGGAGGCAGCAGGCGATGGCTCAGGTGGCTGGGTCCCTACGACCCATATGGGAGACCTGGATTGAGTTCTCAGTTCCCAGGTGCTTGGGGAGCTCTCTCTCCCTCTGTCTTTCTCTCTCTCTCTCTGCCTCAAAATAACAATTTTTTTAAAAATTAAAAAAAAATTCACAAAGAAGCAGTGCCCATCATATGCTTCATACAGAGTATTGATGATAATGTCAACATTGCTTCCCATTCACTGAACTTTAACCTCAGGGCTTGTCACTGTGGTTGATTCTTTTTATTTATTATTTAATTTTGTCCTAATAATAGTCCTGTGTGGTTTTATAAAGACCACCTCTAGCAAAGGAGGAATCTAAGGCACTAAAAAGTTAAAATACTCCCATTCACTTGTTTGTTCACTTGCAATTAAAAAAAAAAAAAAAAAAGAATCATAGGCCAGATGTTCTTCTAGGTGCCAAGGATATATGAAGGATGAACAATAAATGAGCAGAAATGTGACAAATAAAAAAAAAGCTTAGGACAGGCCTAGCAGTTAAGATACCCACGTCCAGTATCAGACAGGTTAGATTTGCTACCTGCTTCCAGTTTCCTGCAGGTCAGGACAGTGGGAGACACAGATGATGACTCAAGTAACTGGTTCCTGTGACTCACATGGGAGACCTGGGTTGGGTGCCAGGCTCCCAGCTTTCTCTCAGCCCAACCTTTGCCACTGTGGACACTTGGGAAGTGAACCAGTGAAATAGAGATCTATCTGTTTCTGAAATAAATAATTTAAAATAGGGCTCGGTATGCAGAGTTAATCTGTTGCCTATGACACACGCAACCCACATGAGGATAGTTCAAATCCTAGCTGTTCAACTTCTGATCCAGCTCCCTGCTAATAAATATACCTGGGAAGGCAGTGGAAGATGGCCCAAGTACTTGGGTGCAGCCACCCATGTGGGAGATCTGCACGGAATTCTGAACTTATGGCTTCATCCTGGCCCAGCCCCAAATGTCATGGCTTTCCAGGGAATGAATCAACAGACCTCTTATTTCACACTTGAACTTAGCCAAAAGGCCGAGAAGCAATCAGATCTCTTACTTAATGTGCTCTTCTCGCTACAGCTCTTTCAAATAAATAAATGTCTTAAATGTCACGATGGTTTATATAAAATAATATGAACAGTAAGACAATTGCAAAAATGACAATTATATGACAACAGTTTGCATGTTAAAATCTGGAAGCATAGGGTACAGTGCAATATTCTAGTGGCTAGATGCTCACCTTGTATGAGCCAGGATCCCATAAGGGCACCAACTTATGTCCTGGCTGCTCTACTTCCCATCCAGCTCCCTGCTTGTGGAAAGCAGTAGAGGATGGCTCAAAGCACTGGGACCCTGCACCAGCATGGAGACCCAGAAGAAGCTCCTTGCTCCAGGTTCTAACTTCCCTTCTAGCTTTTCTAGCCTCTACACTTCCTAGGTCAGTCCCAGTGTGACTCGGGAGCCACCTTCTGTCCTCACAAACATTGGCAACTGTCAAGTAGTGCCTTCGTCAATGTTGCTGAACTACTCTTTCCCTCCAGCACAGCTTCCCTCTGCCACAAGACACTGCAAAGGAAAGGGACAGTGCTAAGAAGTCAGGGGGAGAATGGAACAGTGAGGAAGTGAGGCCTGGAACACCCGTGAGTGGGTGAGCCCCTCCCTCTTCAAGGGGCACATCCAGGTATGGCAACAAGTCTCACAGCATCCTTGCATGACCAAGTTCCGTGCCTGAAGGAATCTGAGCACTGAATGGCCTCCCCCACCACATCCCTACATACACACAAACTCTGAGTTCGACTGGGCCCACATTTCCTACCTGAGCAAACAGATATTCCAGAGAGCTGGCATCAAGGAGAGGGGTTGCATCTGGAACCTTCTTTTTCTCATAGCCATTTTTCTGCTTCTTCGGAGAATGTCGCCACACAGACTGTTCACTGTCATTGGTTCCATGCCAGTTGGTGAAATAGAATCTGGAAGGAAGAGAAATGGATGCCAACTGCCAACTGTGAACCTAGCAGGTTGGTTTGACCCAGAGTGGCCAGTGGGGTAGGCTGAATTGCTCTGAGGGGCAAATAGATGAACCCTGAACCCTGCAACACCACACTGTTGAAGGCATTTTTGTGAGGACAGACCTCCAAGCATCTCCTCTCCAACTCAGAGAGATAAAGTGACACCCTAAAGACCACAGAGATGAGCTCCTCTGACTGGCCACTGTGTCTTCCTCAACAGGAGAACAACTGCTGACTTCAAGACACTGGCCCTTCACCAACAGCTGCCTGCTGAAGCCTCTATGCCCTGGCTACAACCTCTTACAGCTGCATTTAACATCCCTGACAGCTGATTCATCACACAGCCAAGACAGACAGCTCACATGTCAGGATTTCCCATTTCTCAGACTACTGTTGCTACACTGAAGGGATTTTAAAAAGGAAGCTATCTAGATGGAACCACCTATTTCCTAACCAGCACCAGACAAAGTGTCCTGAATCAGAATACAACTTATATACAACTATCTGATCATGACTGCACCTCTACAAGGCAGGCTTCAATTGCTTCCATTTTACAGAGAGGAAAATCAAGATTTCAAGATTTCAAGGTGACCTAAGACTGCAAGTCTGTTCTGTTTACTACTTTCCTCTTCTGTCAGTGGCAGCAAGTTCTGGAATTGTATGAAAGGGACTGAACAAAGCTGGCCACGCCAACCCTAGGCAACAGACTCAACTGTTACCTGATCTCTCCCCTTGACATGCTCATGAGCAAATGTAATAACAACCACATCATGCAGAAGCAACAAATTAAAATGCCTCCCTCCCCTCCCCCAGCCAAGAAGAACTGCCATTAGACCAAGGCACCTGTTGCTGAGACATACTTGCAAAGTCTATAGGGCTTGTTGGGTCCCGAAGGCTGAGGTTATCAGGCAAGGTTCCCTCTTGAGTGGCCTGCCTGCAGCAGTAATCAGCGATGCCCAATAATATACAACGTGACAACTGGGCACCTGTCACAAACAGGACTACAAACTGACTTGCCTGGGACCCATATACTGCCTCCTTCCATAAAACAAAAGTATTAAAAGTTATATTTCACAACTGTTTGTGTACAAAAGTGAGTACAGTCCATCCTGGATTATGTAGTTAATTACTTCTATCATCTTTCCTGATTTTAAATAAAATTAAAACATTCTATAGGCTCCTAATAACTTCCTGGGCCCTAGGCCCTGTACCTAATGGGTAAGTCAGAGGTACATAATCTTTATGTCTGCCAAGGGCCATTTAAGCAAAATCATTCACAGGTCTTCAAAATTAGCCTCCTTGGGTCTGGCATGATAGCGTAGTGGTTAAAGTCGTCGCCTTGAATGCGCTGATTCTAATCCTGGTGGCCCTGCTGCACATCCAGCTCCCTGCCTGTGTCCTGGGAAAGCAGTCAAGGATGGCCCAAAGCTGTGGAACCCTGCACCCATGTGGGAGACTCGGAAAAAACTCCTGGTTCCTGGCATTGAATTGGCTCAGCTCCAGCCATTGTGGCCGCTTGGGAGTGCATCATCGGACGGAAGATCTTCCTCTCTGTCTCTCTTCCTCTCTTTATATCTGCTTTCCCAATAAAAATAAATAAATCTTAAAAAAAGCTTAGCTTCCTTGGGTTCTCAGCATGGCTGCTCCACTTTCCATTCAGCTGCCTACTGATGGCCTGGCAAAGCAGCACATGATGGCCAAAGTATCTGGGCCCCTGCATCCACGTGGGAGAGCCAGAAGAAGCTACTGACTCCAGACTGGCCCAGCTATGGCCACTGCAGCCATCTGGGAAGTAAATCAGCAGATGGAAGTTCTTTCTCTTGTTAACTCTACCTTTCAAATAAAATAAACCTTTCAAAAAATTAACCTGCCTGAGATTTACTGAGTTTTGAATCCCACCTGTGGTTGATTTGGCAGGGCCAAATCAAAGGGTTTCATGGATCTTATAAGGCTCATGGACTAAACGCTTCCCACCCCAAGGATAAGTATATTATCCCATCTGAGGGATAAGATATAACAAAGTATCCAGGGTCCAGTGTTGTGGTATAGCAGGTAAGGTCACTGCCAGCAGTGCCAGCATCCCATATAGGCTCCAATTTGACCCTGGCTGCTCCACTTCCCATCTAGCTCTTTGCTATATGAACCTGGGAAAGCAGCGGAAGACAGCCTGAGTGCTTGGGCCCGTGATCCACATGGGAGACCTGGACGAAACCCCTGGATTCTGGCTTCAGCAGAGGACAGCCAAAACTGTAGTGATCATTTGATGATTGAGTCAGGGGATGGAAGATCCATCACTCCCTTTCTCATGTTCTCTGTACTAAGGAATGCCAAAGCGGAAACAAAGAAAGGTAGCAGTGAGGACAGAATGGGTCAGAGAAGGGAAGCATATACCCAAGTAACTAAATGCCAGGCTACAGAGCCTGAACCACATGCAGCAGGCAGAGGGAAAACAAGGGTTAAGCTATTATAGCGCAAGATGCCAGCACCTGCATGGAGGCCTCCTGGAGGGCTGAAACAGGAGAAGCCAGGACACAAGCAGATGCATATGGAAAAAAGAAATAACAATAAAGCAAAGATCACAGCTGTCTTTCTCACCACTGAATTTCTGGCACGTAACAGGTGCTTAATACATGCTTGACAGTTAAACAACAAATGAGCAAACTCAAGGAGGAACAATCCACATGGGGAGAAAAAAGGATGAATAAATAAGTTGCTTTAAAAGTAAAAACAAATGAGCACTGTAACTTTCCATCATTCTGTACAGCCCACCTTCCTGGTAACTTAGGACAGTGACTCACTTACACACATTCACCCTCCCAAAAGGTCCACGTAACTACAGAACCCACTGCCGCACACACAAAGCTGGTGGCCTGCTCCCTGCCCTCCATGTGTGTGAGAGGGGATCCGACACTAGTAGACCCAATCTTGCATTTGCAGATATTCTACAGAACAAATTCTACTTCAGTTTCTATCGAATGTGTAATGGACTGTGAATTTTACTTGGATTAAAAAAACAAACAAGAAATTTTTCCTTGAAAGAGAAAAAGAATAGACATAGTATGAAACAATCACTATCTGTAAACAGAAATCACTATTTATAAACAGAAAACCATAATTAAAGTATATGTCCAAAAATAGGGCTGGGATTCCACTGAAATAATCACATTTATGGTGAATTATGAGGTTTCAAAATTTTTGTAGCTTTTTTGTAATGCAAATGTTTTCACTTATGGTGGTATCTTTTTTCCAACTTCAAAGAAACTGTGGTAACCAAGCAATATCCTGTTGAAGTTCAATATCAGGTACAAAGTCAAGGTGACAAAAGTGAGGCAGCTATATACTTCCTGACAGCTACCATAAAGAGGGAGCAGGCAAAGTCAGCTTCTCACCATGAGGCATCCATATGACCAAAAAGAATACCTCTTAGAGGGTGATGGTGCCGGCAAGACATTAGATACATAAATTGAAGTAACTCCTTTCCCTTCAGGGTGAAGGCACACCCGCTTTCCCAGTGAAAAAGTGGGAGGGTTGAATCAGGAAAGCTCAGTCCTCTTCCAAAACCAAGGAGAAAACAAACAGAACCCAATGACATGCCACACTCCCAGACGTGGACTCTAAGTGCACATTTTGCTGAGTACACAGCAATTCCTGAGGCCACAGAAAACAAGACAACATCAAACAGAGCCAAACAGAGTCAGAGGGCTCAGCTGTGAGGTAAGTACAGAAACAAGAGGTAGGTTGGTTCCAGGAAGACCATACTAATCAGACCTGGATTCAATAACTAGAAAAACATCTCAAGGGTCCACAACATAGTCAATGAAGTTGCCACCTGGGATACTGGCATCCCATATGGGCACCAGTTCTTGTCTTGGCTGCTCCACTTCCCATCCAACTCCCCACTAATAGCCTGGGGAAGGCAGCAGAAATGGCTCAGGTGCTTGGCCCCCTGTCACCCACATGGGAGACTTGGAAGAAGCTCCTGGATCCTGGCTTTGGCTTGGCCAAGCCCCAACCGTTACAGCCAACTGGGGAATGCAGCAGATAAAGAGCTCGGTGTCTCTCCTCTTTCTGTAGCTCTTTCAAATCAATAAATGAATCTTTTTGGAGGAGAGGGGAGGGGAGGGAGCACAGGGAAGGGAGGGAATCTTTTCCAAAAGTGATTAATCTTATTGTAGGTTTTGGTATCAAATACATACTGCTTTGGTGGTTAATACAACGATTCTAGTTACCAAACACACACACAAACTCAAGAGATTGCAGCTGCTGTTCAAATATTAACTGTCTATGTAACCTGGGAAGACACTAAGCTCCTTAGCAAAGTGTCAAGAGTCACCTGAAGAGAGATTACAACCCCAAAACCAAACACCTTCACAGAGTGGATCAAAACAACTACCCTGGAGAGCAAAAACCTACCCAGAGTTTCTAGAAGCCACGATACGCAGGGTCTCTCAAGCTTTTTAACTGCAAAATGACCTAATACCTGTGTACGTATTACATATCTCAAAAGCTTTAAAACCAATATACCTATATACATACACACATATGCTGATTCTCTCGGTTCTCAAAAAGAACAAAAAATCTGGTCACTAAATTAAACTCATGCCCAAGGATTCACTGTTTGAAAACGCATACTGCAGGTGCCTGACTGTATTCAAAATATCCTGCGGTCCTAAAGATTTTTTTCAAAACGTGGCAGAAGAGGGTGATGAAACTCATCTTGAGCTGCCTTCCAAATACAGGAGAAGTCCTCATTCATACAAAGCAAACACAACAGTCACAAATTACAAAAATGACTACAATACCTCCCAGTAGGTGACTCAGGGCCCAAGGCTAATGGCTGTCCTGCACTGCACAAGGAGGCCAGACAGGCAGAAATCTTTTTTATTATTATTATTTTTATTTTAGATCTTGAATTTTATGGTACAATTCTGTATAGTCTGGGATTCCGCTCCTCCCAATTCCTACCTACCAATGGATTTTCCCATATTGTCACAATAGTACATTCCTTCATAAGGAGTTACAATTCTGTCAGTCTGCTACTTAAGGGTGCCCATACCTCATCCGGTAGTGCAGCCGAAGGGATGTCTTGTCATCAACAGTGATGGTACGATTCGGAGCATACCACAGCTTGGCGCTCTCATCAAACAAGGCAAAGAGGTTGTGACATAGAGGAGAGATACCTAGGGAGAGGGAACGAACACATTAAGAAATCTAAGGGACACACACTTGGTCACAGACTTTCAAAGCCTGACACATGAAAAGATAAGGAATTCTCTCAAGTAGACAGAATCTAGGAAACTAGTATTCTTTAAGGGTCATTATAATTTCCCACCATATTCAGTCAGGCAGTTCCAATCATAATAATCAAGAACCACTGGGCCTGGTTTTGAGTCCTGGCTATTATACTTCCCATCTAGCTACCTGATAACATGCCTGGGAAAGCAGTAGAGGAAGGCCCAAGTGTTCGTGCCAGTGGGAGACCCACTAGACGCTACTGGGTTTGAACTGGTTCACATGTAGCTACTGCGGCCCTTTGGAGAATGAACCAGCAGATGCAAGATCTCTCTCTTTCTGGGGCTTGGCAGCGTGGCCTAGCAGCTAAAGTCCTCGCCTTGAACGCCCCGGGATCCCATATGGACAGGTGCCGGTTCTAATTCTGGCAGCTCCACTTCACATTCAGCTCCCTGCTTGTGGCCTGGGAAAGCAGTTGAGGAAGGCCCAAAGCTTTGGGACCCTGTACCCATGTGGAAGACCCGGAAGAGGTTCCAGGTTTCCAGCTTCAGATCGACGCAGCACTGGCTGTTGTGCTCACTTGTGAAGTGAATCATTGGACGGAGTATCTTCCTCTCTGTCTCTCCTCTCTGTATATCTGACTTTGTAATAAAAATAAATAAATCTTTTAAAAAAGGATCTCTCTCTCTTATCAAGCTCTCCATCACTCTCTGTAACTCTGCCTTTCAAATAAATAAAACAAATCTTAAAAAGAAAAAGAAGGAGTCTAGGCCTTGGGGTTGGGGGCGGCTTGCAGCTCCACGCAGTGCGGCAGCTGTGGGGGGTGCCCCTGCTGGGCCGGATCCAAGGCTGGGGACTCAGGCCAAAGCCACTGCCAAAAGGCAGTGACTGAGTCCCTGGTTTTCTCCAGACAAAAGAGAAATCTTCCCTCAGGGTGAGTATACCATGAGGGAGCCTTGGGAACTGGATTAAAGTCCTTGCTCCACCCTGCCGCCAAAACCTTGCAGCAGAACGAGTCTGGGAAGGGTCCAGGCCTTGGGGTTGGGGGCGGTTTGCAGCTGCCTGCAGTGTGGCAGCTGTTGGGGGAGTGTCCCTGCAGGGCCCGATCTAAGGCTGCGGACTCAGGCCAAAGCCACTGCCGAAAGGCAGTGACTGAGTCCCTGGCTTTGGGCTGCCAATGTACCAAATGGGCATGAGGCTCTGCCTGCTGGCAGCCCAACGGCAAGCTCTGGGGGTTTTAGGATATAAAATTGCTGCTTAGGGACATCCCTGAATAAGGCCAGGTTTAGCGTAGGTGAGAGATGAATTCTGGGTGATTCCTAGTAGCAGGGTCATGAAACTTTTGTGCAAGCGTGGGGACTGAGACCTGATGGTTGAGAGGGGAGTGTCCATAAGATCTATTTGGGCCAGACTGATTCACCAGCCAATTTAGGAATCCTGAGATGGGCTGTTAGCATAGAGCATCACTGACTGCCACATGAAAGCTAAGCCTGGGGACCTGTCTGGCAGGGCTAGACACATTACTGGACTGAGCGGTGGAATAGTGGACTGGTCACATTTGGCAGGATCAAGACACTAACCAGCACGCAGGAGAACTTGGTCCAGGGGTAAAGTCTGTTAGGGAAGTGTGGGCACAACCCTGTGGAAATACAAGTCCTGCAGGTTAGCTTGCGAGCTGGGGTGGCGATGGGCTAAGCTAGGAATGACCAGAGCAAAAGCTGAGACAGGTGAGGGGCTACGCCAGCTGGCTCAGAGCAACCACTGGCATACCAGTAATCTAGGTTTGAGAATAGACTCGGTTGGGGAGCTGTGAGAATGTATACTTGCTGGGTTGGGATTCCCACGAAAGGGTGCCGGGGCTGGAGTGGGGCTGCATTCTGGTCTGAATATGGCTGCAATCTCCCTAGGCACAATTGTGGACTGGGGCTGGGCGCACCAAGCTGGGCCAGACACCTTGACCATCTGGAGCTCTGGAGAACCTGGGTAGATGTAGGACAGAACTGGCTCAGTCTCTGCCCCTACTGAGGCATGTGTGAGAGTGTCTGGGTATGGATAAGCCTTGGCTGGGATAAAACAGCCAACACCAAGGACCAGAATGGATTGAAGGCCAGCTATGAGGGCTGGCCCATGGAACCACCAGTACACCCAAGACCTGGCATAGGGAGAGCTTCCGATGGAGGAGCTTGGGAAACTCCTCTGTCAGAACACAGCCCCTATAGGTGAGTGCAAGAACCATGATATGGAGCAACCCAGATCAGGCCAGAGAAAGATAGCCACTGGCATACATTTGGCATAGGTGGGGGGCAGACCAGGCTGAACCAGTTCATATCATCTGCTGGTGAATCCGAGCACCAGCAGAGAGTGGGTCAGGCCAGGTTCGGTCGCAACACATACCAGTGCACATTAAGGAATGCCAAGGTGAAGTGAGCCGTAACAGATGCGGTTGCAGCGCCCAAACAGCACCTGTGAGAACCGGGGGGGAGGAGGCAAAGCCAGCAAGGGGATGTGGGATCCCCTGCTGGACACCTACTCCCACTGGAGAGCATGAGTTGTGATGGTGGCAGACCAGACCAGACAGGACTACAACACCTGTGGGCCTCATGCGAGCTAGATCAGGGAAAAGCCAGGTTGGGCTGACTGTTCTGACTGGTACAAGCAAAAATTAGAGTGGGTGAGGGTTGGTTGGGCTTTGCCGCAGCACCAGATGGCAGAGGCTGGCACTGGGGTCTAAATCTGTCAAGTTAAATGCCAGAACCACCTGGAGAGTGCACAATCCAGAAGTTGGCGTGGCCTGGTAGGAAACAGTGGGCACCTCCCTCATGGTAACCACCCTCACTGGACAGCACAAAAACCAGGACAGGGATGGGGGTGGCTAGACAGAAAGGCACCTGCCAGTATGTGTGTGGGCTAGTTAGTAGGTTGGTTGGGTTGAACTAGGCTTCAATGCCCATTGACATGTATGAGACCTAAATGGGATGTGGGACAGACTGAACAAGTCTGTGGTACATACTGGCAAGCATGGGAGTTGAGGTGGGGAGCAGGTCTGGTGGGGGTTATGGGGAGTCACCCCAACTAGGCTGCAGCTCCCACCGGTTTGCGTGAGGACCAAGTACGAAGTGGGTAGGATCAAGCTGGACTGCAACACCCATTGGTTCAAGTGGAAGACAGCGCTGGAAACAGAACTGACCCAGCAATTGCAACAACCAGCATGTGCACAAGTTGATTGGGGTGACGGATGGTGCCGGACCCTGTACTGGCAAATTCACACAAGAATCAGGTTTGGGATCATCTCAGATGAAGTTTCTTTGGAGATCCCTCCAACTGAACTGCTGATCTCAGAACCCCAAGCATGAAGAGACTATGTCAGCCAGTGGATTCTCAATACGTTTCATCGTGATTGGAACGGCGAGATTGGCAGCAATTCAGACCTGTTGAACTATCAAAACTGCTTGAGCAGAACCCTTGGAACATGCCTCGCAACTAGGATCTGGGATGGGTGGGAGGCTGGGTGGGGCTTTTCCCTTTGTTTCTCCTATGACTCCAGATACAGGGAAAAAATATTAGTGTGGAAAAAAATATAATCAATTTACTTGGATGTAAAATAAAAAAACAAAGAAGAAAAGGAGGAGGAAGAGGAAGAACCACAGGATCAGTGTCATGGCATAACACACTAGGCTTCAACCTGTGTCATTAGCATCCCATATGAGTGCCATTTTGAATCCCACCACTTCCGATCCAGCTCCCCACTGATATGCCTGGAAAGGCAGGAATGGAGCTCCTGACTTCAGTCTGGCCTAGACCCAGCGAGTGTAACTTGGAGAGTGAAGCAGTGCATTGAAGCTCTTTACAACTCTGCCTTTCAAACAAATAAATACACATATTTTAAGGAAGGAGGAAAAGAGAGAGCGCAACAGAACAAAGAACCATGGCTCCCAAGGAATATACCCTACAGTTTCTGGAAAATTGGATTAAAATCTTTTAAAATTCAAAGTCTGATGACAGTTTTCATTACAGGCACCTATAATACAGTCTTACTTTTTACTTTCTAAAAAGTAGAAATCTGAGCGATTCACGTCTCCTACCTGGTAAGCACCTGGATATCACAACTGGAAATACTCCTACTGTTTGGGAAATCTTCAATCTATTTCCTACAGAAAATGTTGAAGCAATTGTAACATACTGTGATTCAACATGCAAAGAAGTTACTGGCAGTAGCGCACAAAATGTACTTAGAATAAGTAATAGCCAAAGTGATTCTTGTCACTAATTAAAATCTATCACCATTAAAAATAAGCATGTGTCTGTTTTAAAATTGTTTTACCCTTCTTCCCCATTTCTAACTTTCCCAAACTGCCTGGCTCAGTGAACTGCAAAAATGTGGCATCCTATGGGTTCCACCCAAGATAAGTCCAGGCAGCCCTCAGGCCTAATGGCCTGCAGATCAAAAACTACTAGTGGCACATCAGGCACCACTTTACAGTGTGGAAAAGCTTTAATACTGCAGGGACAACAGTGAACTGTGCATGTGTTGACCTGGGAGCTAACTCACTGAGCTCAGTGCATTGCACTGGTCCCACAGAAAAATAATACCGACGTTGACATCAAATGGGTCAAAATAAATCCGTATGGCCCTCAGACCTAATGGCCAACAGGTTCCAGCAAGATCAGCAGCACCTACAACCTAGCTATATATAGGACTCCTGGCATCTCCCTAATCCTGGGAACTGCTGGGACTGGAAGTGGGAGAAAGGTTTTACAGACAGCAGTGCAGCCTCAGCAAGGCAGCACAGAAGGTGGAGAGTGGTGAGCCAGGAGTTGGGGCTACAGAAGACCATAGTGGAAACCTACCGTAAGAACCCAGACCTGGAACTCACTGGAGGGAGTGGCACAAGTGACTAAACAAAGAGCCGTGTACCAACTACAATAAGTAAAATTGAACCGTAGACCTGTAGGTGACACAGCTTAGAAACCCGCCCCAGAAGAATCTGATAACCAGAAGTACAATGACCAAGAGCAAAAGAAGAGACAGAGGTACAGTGAGTATTACTGAAGACTCCCCTGCAAAGGAGCAAAACCCTTTGCCAACCTCAGCATTCACTGAGGAAGACATCACGAAAATGGGGGATACAGAATTCAAAACAGTTGTTATAAAACTTACCAACAATGAGAAGCACATAAAGCAGGCATTGAAGGAATTCAAGGAATATGTCACACTGGAAATTAATCAATGAAAGCTGATATATCAGAAATGAAGAATACAGTGGAGAAAATTAAAAGTACAGTGGAGAGTCTCCAAAATACAATGAAGGAGGCAGAAGAAAGAATCTCAGAATTGGAAGATATTTCCTTTCATCAGGGGAAAACAAACAAAAAGCTGGAAGCTGAGCTGGGTCAAGCTAAAAAAAGTTTTCAAGAATTGAAAGACACTATTAAAAGACCAAATATAAGAGTTACGGGAGTCCCAGAAGGTGCAAAAAGAGAAGCTGGGTTTAAAAATGTGTTTAATGAAATAATAAGGGAAAATGTCTCTAATCTAGAGAAAACATTGGGAAACAACATCCAGGAGGGACACAGAACTCCTAACAGGGTTGACCAAAAGCAATCTTCACCAAGACACATGATAATCAAGCTCTCTTCAATCCAACAGAAGGAAAAGACTCTTAAACGTGCTCATGAAAAAAATCAATTGACATGTAGAGGAATGGCAATTCCTCTCACAGGAGACCTCTCACTGGAAACTCTACAGGCCAGAGAGAATGGAGCGACATATTCTAAAAGCAAAAAATTCTAAAAGCAAAAAATTGTCAGCACAAATTAACGTACCCAGTAAAGCTTTCCTTTGTCTTTGAAAATGAATAAAATTCTTCCACAGTAAAGAAAAGTTACAAGAATATGCCTCTTGCAAATCTGCCCTACAAATATTACTTCAAGATGTTCTCTTGACAGAGAAGAGGAATAGCACCCACCAAAAACCAAGCAAGTGTTTTAAGTACTCTGTATGGTACTCCTAAGTATCTTTTATTGGGAGCCAACCAGCAAGAAGATACATATGTAACAAAGCCAGACCCAGTAGTCCTCTCTCTCTCCCTCCTCAGCAACGGCATCCTCCAGTAACAAGTACAAGAAAAAGAAATTATGAGGCCAGCTAGGCCTGAGTTCATGATTAAATTACTGTGGGTGCTGGTTTGAGTCTCAGCTGCTCCACTTCTGATCCAGCTCTCTGGGTCTGGGAAAGCAGCAGAGGATGCTTAAGTGATTGGGCCCGTCTACCCAAGTGGGAGACCTGAAGAAGCTCATGATTCCTGGCTCCTGTCTTCAGATTGGCCCAGCTCCAGCTACCACAACCATTTAGGGAGTGAACCAACAGGTGGAAGAACTCTGTTTCTCTGAAAATCTTTCAAATAAAAATAAAATAAATATGAAAAACAAAAAAAAAACAGAAGAAGTATCAAATAACACTAACGATACCAAGACTGACTAACGGCTGCTGTCAGGCATCTAGTTAAAACACTCAACACCCACTGTCTTTCGGTCCTCCAGATAACCAAATGAGGTGAATACCATCTGCTGTTTTACATTTGAAGAAACGGGGGGCCTCCTGAGATTTAGGCTGATTCATGGTTACTCAGCTAGTAAAATGCAGAGCTGAGAATCAAACCACACTGAGAGGGAAAAGCAACAAGAGCTAAAACTTGACTTCGAATGGGTAAAAACAGAAGAAAACGATACCATCACCAAAATATCACTGAAAGCTCTAAGAACCTGTGGTATTCAATAGTTACATATTTTTAAACTTAACAGAACTGCCCAACACTCCCCAGATACAAAAGAGATATCACTCACTTCCACAGAAAGGCATAGGTATTGATCCCCCAAGGCAAACAAGCATGAGGTCAGAGTTACAAGGGATCCAGTGGCTGTGCCTCTTGTTGACCACAGGTTCTGTCTGCTCCTCTCCTTCCCAGGCAGGTCCTCAGGGCCTCACTAACCACAGCCCAACGACTGCAAAGATGACCCTCGCCAACAAGCTGAGGGTGGCTCCTACCTGCCATGTTGATGGCAAGAAAACACACCAATCTCTGACATCCTCAAACCTCAATAGGCGGAGGGAAAACAAAAAAAAACAGAAAAAGCCAAAGCTTTTAGTAATACTTTAGATACTACTTTAGAGGCACTGATACGTATTTACATGTTCTGCTAAATACAAATACATTTAAAGCTGTCTTCTAAAGCTGTTCACTTGTTTAAACTTCTGTGCAGTCAAAATGACTTTAAATACTGTTATGTTCCCACTACCAGTTATTAGTGAGCTACAGTTTATAAACAGTCTGTAACGGACTACTGATGAGTTCCTTTATCTTATGGTTAGTTAATATGCTCTTCACCATTACTGTGGTTAATGAATGCACTCTTCCTTACAGCATGAACTTCTGCTTGTACTGAACTTTTGACACAGAAAAGGTTTTAGGGGACCAGCACTGTGATGTGGTGAGTAAAGCCACTCCTTGCAAGCCTGGCACCCTGGTTCTTGTCTTGGTTGCTTCATTCTGATCCAGCTCCCTGCCAGTGGCTCAAGGAAAGTAGAAGATGGTCAAAATGTTTGGGACCCTGTCATCCATGTGGGAGACCTGGATGAAACTCCAGGCTGCTAGCTTTGGCCTGGTCCAGCCCATCTGTTGTCGCCATTCGGGGAGTGAACCAATGGATGAAAGGTATTTCTGTCTCTTGCTGTCACTCTGCTTTTCAAATAAATAAACAATTTAAAATACTTATAAGAGACAGATATAAACCTGTGAGTATGAAGATACTGGAAGGGGAAATCCCTGAGCCTATGGAACTGTATCATGAAAAAAAAAATTTTTAAGTGTTTTTTGCTAGTTGTTTTGGTTTTCCCACCTTGTTAGGATAATGCGGTAACTTTAAGAAAAAACTTCACTTAAAAAATGTGTTGTTAATTTCGTCATCTTTTTCACAACCTGGCAACTTGACCAAGCCACAAAGCAACACTCAATGTCTTACTTCAAGTCAGCATAGCACTGGGGAGGGCAGGTGACTGTGGCAGAACTTCAGAGTGTGGAATTCTGACTAAGATATCAAGAGATGTTAGTTGCTGAATTCCTAACCTGTGCCACGGTCTTTACACACCATTTTACCTAATGCCAACAGTACACATGTGGAGATATAGAGAACTGAGCCCCCACAGAAGACAAATGTCACTCCCTGGGAGCCACCAGCTCATGAGAGAGAGAGAGAGAGAGAGAAAGCGAGCAGGAATATGCCACTTTGTACACTAAAACATTGAAAAGTGAAAAATCTAAGGATTTAAATTGCTGGCCACAGGTCACATGCAATTAAATAGCAAGGGCAGAAGCAGGGTAGAACCCTAACTTCCAGAGCCTCCAGCCCTTTCTGTTCAGCAGAGAGCTACATACGGAAAAGCTCCAAATAGGATCTCCTTGTGGGATTGAATGCCACCAACACCTCCCCGGCAGCTGCCAGTACTCACGGCATTCTTGTGCGGCCCTGATGCACACCTCCTCCGCAGTGTACTCCCCATTGCCCAGTCGGAGGGACTCCCTGTCCGACAGATAGAAGATAACTTCTACCCCGGGTTCAGGGGCCTCCAGATCCACCTCGGTCCGCCTGGAGCTCCTCATCTTAGCACAGAAAGCCATGGCATTGCAGTCCTCTTTTATATTTAGATACTGTAACAGAAGGAAGAGGAGACCATGTAGTCATTGTATGTGCTGCAGTTTCAAACAACAAGATAACACTGTGCAAGCAAGCACACAGAAACACCTGTTCCTGGGGAAGTACCTGTCCCCAGTCCTCTTGTGCCTGAAAAACCAGACATGTCAGAGCTTTCAAGAGGTGAAAACAAGGTGAGAAATTAATGAGCACTAGCTAATTAACGATAGCCAGAACACATGCCTAAAAATCATAGTTTTAGACACAATCTGAATTTCTTTTCCCACACATGCTGTAGGTGAAAAACACAGCCCAGTATGGAAACAATGATATTAACAGGTTTACTGTTAGTTACTAATATTACCTCTACTGGAATCATACTTTTTAAATAAACCAGTGGTACAAACCACAGTCTCACATGCCTACACTTTGCCGAACAGCAAGCTTAGTGCTATATGTTAAATGTCCTATCTAGCCTCATGTTCCCTCCGGGACAGTGCACACAAAATGACTACTGCCTATGGTCGGAAGTCACATGGAAGGGCAGTGAAAGTGAAGGGATGGATCCAACTCCCCATCACCCTTATACAGGCAGGCAGCAGAACAAGCATAGAAAGTTTTGCTCAGGGCAGTTCAGAACCCAGACAACAAGCCTGCAAGTTAAGCTGCCCCTGTGAGTACCCCTCTAAAGGGAGGGTGACTAGGACAAAGAGCCCAGTTCAGTAATGGAGCCTTTGGCAAAGCCAGAAAGGGGCAAGGAACAAGGGAAGGTTCTCTCTTCCCCTTGCTTCAACATCAATGGCCCTCTCTAGCTCCAGACTACTGCTTGGTAGGCCAACCTTTGCTTAATTGCAAAAGAAGTCTCGGTAACAGGCATCAACTCCTCCAATGGCTGCCTGCTAATCTTCACAAGGTTTCTCCAACTCTGTGACAGAGTCCTACACGACCTGGCCAGTAGTCTCATCTTATACCACCTCTGTTTCTAATCTTTCTAATGTTTTTAAAGGATGACATAAACTATGTGAGTTAACACTGAAAGATTAGTATCTTGTACTACAACAAAGAGAAAAACAGCAAAAATATGTGTATTATGGTCCTTCTGGTAAGGCACTTGAACAATATACAATAAATCATTAGTAGTACTTTACGTCCAGGAGACATGACAACAAAAATTTAGCTTTTATTTTAGGCTTCTTATACTTTTATACTGTTGAGATTTCTTCTTAATCAGCATATTTTCCATTGATATTCATCATTAATATTCATCACTGGGAATGAATAAGAAGCTGATTAAAAAATTTTTTTATTTTAAATTTTTTTTGATGATGTATACACGGTTGGAAAGGATGCACGCCCGTGTGGACCACTGATTAAAGTGGGAGGGGTTGAGGAAGAGAGAAAAGCGGAGCAGATCATTGTTTCTAATTTCTTCTTCTTCCTGTATCTGGGGGAAGGGGGACAGAAGGGGAGAGAGATGGGGACAGCCGCACCCAGCATCCCAACCACATTAGTAACGGGAGTGTGGGGGGCATGGCCACCCAATATCATCCCAGAGTCCGCAATATGAAGCATGCTCCATGGGTACTGCCTTTTTTTTTTTTTTAAGTAAAAGCATCAATACAGAAAACCCTATAGGTTTAAGATCATAATTTCATCATTCTTTTAAACTATTTTTCCTTTTTTTTTTTTTAAATATGGGGAAAGCTACATACCTGCATTTATCCGGCTGGCCAATGTCTCCCAAACAGCAGACTGAATGTTCTTCTCTATTTTGCAAACCACATTTAGAGCTGAGCTAAAGACAAAAATAAAGAAACAAACAAACAAATCAGCTGCAGGGCTAATTGTATCCAAAAATAAGGACACTTTCATTAGGGAAGCAGCCAAACTGAAAGTGGCAGAAAAAAGCAAGCATTTGGGAGGAAGAAAGCAAGCAAAGTCTGCTGAGAACCCACAAGGGAACACAGCCCTCCCAGGCAGCAGACATCTGAGAAGGTCTGATCTCCACTCTGCTGGGCCTGAGGAAGTGGAGACTGCCGTGCACCTCTAACCTCTCCCTTGCTGCTGTGAGCTTGAGCTCAGGACACCCACGGGTGGCTCTTCCACTGGCAATGCACTTTTCCTTTAGAATTACCCCCTCCTCAACCCAGGCCGAGACACAGGTCTACTTTTTTTTTTTTTTACAAAAAAAGCAATTTTCCTAATATCTCTCACAGTCACCCCCCCTCTTTTTTTTAAATTACATTGCATTATGTGACAGTTTCATAGGCTCTGGGATTCCCCCAACCCCTACCCATGCCCTTCCCCCATGGTGGATTCTTCCACCTTATTGCAGTATTACAGTTCAAATTCAATCAAGATTCTTTCTTTGCAAACATATACCAAGCATAGAATCCAGCATCTTATTGTCCAGATAAATTGAACAGTTTCTTGGGGAGACCATCTCTGGTCTGAAGGTAGAGCTGGCAGAATATCATCCCAATCAATTAAGAGTTCCAACATAACATCAACAACAATTTACAACATTATGGAATTGACATGGTTTTGAGTAACCAATATGTTAAAAAAAAATGCAAGTTCTTAACCACATCCTGTGATTAGCTCATTGATATTTCAATTTTAGTTTATATACAGAACCGGCTGCTATACCCCTTAAAATGGCTATCGGGTACCACTCAGCTGTCTCGTGTCTATTTTCATTTTAGTATTTAGCCGTTTATAGTGTTGAAGCATAATTTTGCTGAACTTGGTGGATTTTAGGATAGTCTAAACTGGCTTATAACTCTAACAAGACATTTGTCGACAATTAAGGTGCAGAACAGTTTTAGGAGTGGTGTGCAGAGAAATCTTCAAATCTTAGTCATTTGAAATTGGTTTGCAAGTTACCACTGATTATGTTTCAATTTTCTGTCCAGTCCTTCAACACATTTGATCAGAATGCAGTTCTAGGAAGAGCAGAGCCCCAGGCATCACACAGCCGTAGGAGCGTGGGGAGACAACCCAGAAACCAGTTACTGCTGAGGCTGGAACCAACCTTCCAACAAGATGAGACACAGCACAGATGAGAACATAAAAGCTGCCTGAAACACAGTGTCATCCCTGGCACCTGTGTTAACTCCAGTGACGGTGCTGACAAAAGCTCATTCGGGAAGACTTTCTGCAGTGGCTAAAATCTAAAGAAAGCAACAATGGGAGGCCAGGTGATGGAGAAAGTACTAATTTTGATATTAAGACCTTGGTTTGCCTATTTCAATATGAACAATTTTAACCAGCATATAAGAACTAGCCCTATCTCCGTTTTTCAGACTTTAACATAATCAATGTTAAGCATGTGAACTGATACCCTGGCCTTCCTTAAAACAGCAATTAGAAGTCTGCTAATTATGAACATCTTGCACCAACTCAGAAACAAAGCTTCAGGTGTGGAAAATAATGCCACAATAACTTAGGCTGCCACTTGAATGCTGGTTCCAGTCCCAGCTGCTCCACTTTCAGCTTCCTACTAACGTCGGGAGGCAGCAGATAACTGCTCAAGTGCTTGGCTCTGTGCCACCTATGTGAAAAACCCACAGACCACAGGCTTCAAAGCCTGGCCCATCCCTAACTATTGTGAAATGTGGGGAATTTCTGGGAAGACAGAAGGTCTGTCACCCAGTCTATGTCTGTGTATCTCTCTTTCTGCCTCCCAAGTTAATGAAAATTAATAAACTTTTTTCTTTAAAAAAGCAAAACTTCAAATACTGCATTTAGAAGATTCATCCACCCACCAAGTATTATTGAGCAACCGTCCGTGGCTCAGGAGCCACAACCAAGAACAAGAGCATTGAGTTTACAGTCTACAGAACAAGAGTCAAACCATGATGCACAGAGGTTATTACCCACCTCTCCCCCCCAGAAAACCAACTCAAACTGGTGTGAAGGAAAACAAGAGAGCACAGGGGAAATGTGTTCCAGTCTGGGACTCAAGAACCATGTCTGCGGAGGCTCGGCATGAGGCCAATAATAAGAAAGCAATCTGGGCGAAAGGATCAGCTTATACTAAGGCCCCACGGAGGAAAAGAGTTAGTCTTGTCTACCCATTGCATGAACAGGGAAGCCTTCTGCAATATTCCTGCTGCACACCTGCACAGAAGAACATGAGCCAATTCAAAGGCAGTACTTGCTAAAGATGCATGTGGGACTTTCAACCCAAGGTTTCTCAACAGCCCAGCATCATCCATTGCTGCTAAGGATGAATAAAAACCGACTGGAGCACCCTCTGCTTTGCAGCACTAAGCATGTATGTATCCCATGCCAAGGAAGGGATACACACTCAAAGCTTTTGAGGGGAAGAAGGGATCCATGAGTCCCACCAGGTCCAGGCCCTTTTCAGAAGGGACACAACATAAGCCTTCATGGAATTAAAAAGCTTTTTAACATGTACCATCACAAATCATGTGTTGTTTGAGTTTGTAAGTCATGGGGTTTCTCTGGGCCTTGTGTAAGATTCTAGGGTCAGACTAAAATTACCAAGTTTTTTCTAGAACTAGTACACAATGAAAACTTATCATTCAGGAGAGTAGTTTTCCTGCCATTTTTTTGCTACCACATAAAACAGTACACTGAAACCACATTGCATCCAGTTTCCAAATGAACCTCTAGCATGGCTGGACAGGATAACAAAATGGGACGGGCTCATGATACTCAGCCTTATACTCTCTGGCAAAACAAGATTAGCAACAGAATTTCTGAATGATGCACAGACTACGATGCTTCGTGTTTCCGTATGCTGATCCAGTAGCAACAAAGGCCCTAATCTCGGCCCAGCGGCGTGGCCTAGTGGCTAAAGTCCTCGCCTTGAAAGCCCCGGGATCCCATATGGGCGCCGGTTCTAATCCTGGCAGCTCCACTTCCCATCCAGCTCCCTGCTTGTGGCCTGGGAAAGCAGTGGAGGACAGCCCAAAGCTTTGGGACCCTGCACCCATGTGGGAGACCTGGAAGAGGTTCCTGGTTCCCGGCTTCGGATTGGCGCAGCACCGGCCCATTGCGGCTCACTTGGGGAGTGAAACATCGGATGGAAGATCTTCCTCTCTGTCTCTCCTCCTCTGTGTATATCCGGCTTTCCAATAATAATAAATCTTTAAAAAACTAAACAAAACAAAAAAAAGGCCCTAATCTCAGGAAACTGACATTCTAATGATAAATATTTTAAAATAAAACCACTCACAAAGCACTTTAAAACGATGCCAGGCACTATTCTAAGCATGTTAGACCCGGGTCTGCTGGTGGACTTCATACAAAATGACAACTGTCCTCATTCCAGAGGATAAGGGCTCCTAAGTATTATAGCATTTCTACAATGGCTCCATCCAAGCCACAGTGCTTTCAAAATAAACCAGGCAACATGTCCTAGCTGATTATTTTTGGAGCAGATGCAAAAAGGAACAACATTAGCTTGTAAATGCTTTGAATTTTAAAAAATCAAGTTTTTAAAAATTTTTTTCTGAAAGGCAAATTTTACAGAGAAAGAAAGAGAGAAAGATTTTTCATCTGCTAGTTCATTCCCCAAAAGGCCACAACGGTCAGAGCCCAGCCAATGGGAAGCCAGGTGCCAGGAGCTTTCTCTAGGTCTCCCTCTTGAGCACAGGGTACTAAGGCTTTGGGTCTTTCTCCTCTGCTTCCCAGGCCATAAGCAGGGAAATGGACGGGAAATGGAGCAGCTGGGACACAGGGTCCTTGTGCTTGCAGGTGGGGGATTAGTCAATTGAGCAATTGCACCAGACCATCAATTTAAGTCTCTTACTACAAGTCACAAAAGGAAAATCTTCAATGCTAGAAAAACTGTTCAGTGGACATCACAATATGTCCTTTTTTAAGAATATGATTTATTAGGTCTAGATCATAACTGATATGAATTCAAAGACTCAGAAAATGGAAATGATAGGGTCCAGCACAATACCCTAGTGGATAAATCACTACCTTGCATGTGGTGGGATCCCATATGGACACTGGTTTGAGTCCTGGCTGCAGGGTCCCAAGGCTCTGGATCATCTTCCACTGCTTTTCCAGGCCACAAGCAGGGAGCTGAATGGGAGGTGGAGCCCCGGGATCCCATATGGGCGCCGGTTCTAATACCCGCAGCTCCACTTCCCATCCAGCTCCCTGCTTGTGGCCTGGGAAAGCAGATGCAGACAGCTCAATGCTTTGGGACCCTGCACCCGTGTGGGAGACCCGGAGGAGGTTCCTGGTCCCGGCACTGGATCGGCGCCCACTGGCGGTTGCTTGGGGAGTGAATCATTGGACGGAAGATCTTCCTCTTTGTCTCTCCTCCTCTCTGTATATCTGACTTTGTAATAAAATAAATAAATCTTAAAAAAAAAAAAAAAAAAAAAACAGGGAACCTGAGCCAAAGCCTGAGCACACCTCACAGCCCCTCTATGCTCGGCTGACAGTCCAGCAGTGAGCACCACATGGAATCACTGCCACCTGGGCTAAATCCTGGCTCGCCCTCTGCCCAGATACTGCAATCTTACGTAACCATCATCCCAAATGTCAAGATTCTCAATGTATGTTGAGGCATAAAAATAGCACTCATCTCAGGAGCCACCGCTAAGACTGAGTTTAGTATGCAGTAAACAAGCACTCATATTTTGGCCATAAACTCTGTTAAACAGATTATAGTCTAATGGAATCTAATTCCAGTCAAGAAGGCTTTCCCACACAGACTGAGCATAGTCAACGTTTCATACATGGAGCCAGGCACTTGCACAAGGGGTTTTAGGCTAATCTGAAACTGTTAGGGTTCAAACATGTGACTTCTGATTCCAAGAACCTGGCTCTCCACAGTGCAGGCAAAAACTGCTCCAACACGCACGACCTCCAGACACACCCCATCACCAGTAGCACTGTCTTCACTGGCTTTTATTTTTTAGTAAGATTTATTTATTTATTTTTTAATTGGAAAGTAAGACACACTGAGAGGGGGAAAGAGAGAAGTTCTTCCATCCACTGATTTCACTCCTCCAGTGGCCACAATGGCCAGAACTGAGCTGATCTGAGGCCAGGAGCCTCTTCCGGGTCTCCCACATGGGTGCAGGGTCCCAAGGCTTTGGGCTGTCCTCCACTGCTTTCCCAGGCCACAAGCAGGGAGCTGGATGGGAAGCAGGGCTGCCAGGATTAAAGCTAGCATCCATATGTGATCCTGGCACGTGCAAGACAAGGATTTTAGCTACCAGGCTACAGCACCAGGCCCCTTCACTGGCTTTTAAATGCTTTTAAATAAAAGCATTTATTTACTTTAGAGAAATTTATTTAGAGTTTGGTAAATGGGCATATGCTGCTTTTTTATTTTAATGTAAATTAGTTTTTAACATCCAATTTAATTCATAGATATAATTCTAAGTTTTAAATACCTTAGGTAACCTAACATCCACCTAGGAGACTTGATCTCCCGAGAATAAACGAGTTATCATTTAAAACACACACACTTCAAAGGGCTGGAGTTGTGGTGCAGTAGGCTGAGCTGCCATCTGTAGTATAGGCATCCTACAAGAACAGCAACAGTTCAAGTGCAAACTGATCCACTTCTGAACCAGCTCTCTGCTAACATGCCTGGACAGTGACATAGCATGGCCCAAGTGGTCTGAGCCTCTGCTACTCATAAGGAGACCCAGATGGAGTTCTGGCTTCAGACTAGCTATTTGCGGAGTAACCAGGGGATGGACAATCCCTGTCCCCCTCCCTCTGAAACTCTGCTCTTCAAATAAATAAATCTTAAATCTCCCATGTTCCTAGCCTTCTTAGCATTCCCGTCCATGACTAATGTGCTGCTTTGGCTCACAGCTGCAATGTGGGGAAGAAAGCGCTGGTGACATCTGCCACAGGCCCACCTGACAAGGACCCAGAACCTACTCGAGTCGTGACTCACCCCGGCAAACCGTCTACTGTCCTTTCAGCCACATGGTCAATGGCTTCATACCCACTGAGCAGAAGCAGCCGGGCCTCCTGTCCTGCGGAGCGGAGGGATAACAGTGTGGAGCAAAGTCTCCTAAGATACTGATACGCACATGGATTTCAGCCATGAGGATGACATCATAGAAATGTAAAATCTGCTGTTTTTTTCCTGTCAGCAAATCAGAATTATGGCTTTCCTATATGCCACTCCTGCCACACTGAATAACTCACTTCCAACTATAGCAGCAATTCCAGGAATACCCCAGAACCGTAAATGCTGCTTCATTTACCATAAACTTCTAGGGATGATCAAACAATCAATGCCAATTCAATGGTCCGGGGCTCTGCACTGCCCCCAGTGAGCCTGCTTTCACCAAGAGCAGGTTTCTGATGAAAATAAATAAGGCACTTTGCTTAATTAAAGTCAATAAATATCTTCCCAAAAGACATGCTGCACAAAGATCCTTTGCTACTTTAAATTTTTTTTTCTTTTATACAAATCACTACTAATCCATTCAGACCTTTGTTAGAGAGAATACATGATTGAAACTATTCATGTCCTTCTCCAGGGTCAAAGGTCGCCGGCAGGAGTGGATACCTACACAGGGAGGATGGCTGGTCCACACAGGTGTGTGCTTGCATCATTCCTTCCAGGAAGCGCAGGTGTCACTGCATACAACCTTGCATTTACACAGCACTTCACAGCTTCCAAAGGCTTTCGTGACTGTATTTGTCACCCAGCCCCTCTCACAGATGAACAGACTCCGACTGGAACATTCCCAGGATAACTGCCCAGAGGGAGACAGGACTGGGGCTCAAAACCATTTCCTGGCCTCCAGGCCTCACTATCTTTACCCCAGGCTTAAGGACAATTCAAAGCTGATGCGAGCAAATGTGAGCCCACCAAAATCTTACAGTCTCTTTACAGCTGGCTAGGTGAACACTGACCTGGGGAGCCTCCAGTATGATGGCATGGCAGGATGGAGTCCAGCAGACAGGCAAGAGGACAATGTGCTAGGCTGGCAAGTCAGTAGGAGAGTGGACCTGCTCTCAACAGGACAGATGAGATGGATGCAGCTTTTCTAAGAAACGACCTGGAGGTAAGGAAAAAGGACAGCGTGCAGGAAGGAGCATGTAGCCCAGGACAGACGGCACAAGAAAAATGCAGACAGCGTGAGCAGCTGATGAACCGTCTGAATGACGGCTATACCAGCTGCTTACTGCAGGCAGTAAGGTAAAGATCAACAAGAAAGGCACCAGGTTCCAGCAAGTCTCTTAAGTTCTGGCCTCAAATTCTACGAAACTGTTAGATGCCTAAGATTCCTTACAGAGCAGAAGCAGCCAGAGACCTGAGCTTGGAGCGCCCTAACCTGGTTTGGACACCAGCTCTCACAGGTAAGTTTGTCTGGGTGACTCTACCACAAGTTTGTTTTTCCTCTAAAATGAGAATCAAAGTATCAACTTGGCAGAGTTTTTGAGATGCTTTCAGATTTCTCTCTTATGCTAAATGAAAAAGCTCATGCCCATTAGGAAATCAACTTTTTTCATATACTTAAGGTTTCATTTAAAATAAACAAAACTTGACTCTTTTTAAAAAGCAGAAATAGGGGCCCGGCGGCATGGCCTAGCGGCTTAAGTCCTTGCCTTGAATGCAACAGGAGCCCATATGGGCGCCGGTTCTAATCCCAACAGCTCCACTTCCCATCCAGCTCCCTGCTTGTGGCCTGGCAAAGCAGACGAGGACGGCCCAATGCTTTGGGACCCTGCACCCATGTGGGAGACCCGGAGGAGGTTCCAGGTTCCCGGCTTCGGACTGGCACACATCGGCCCGTTATGGCTCACTTGGGGAGTGAATCATGGGACGGAAGATCTTCCTCTCTGTCTCTCCTCCTCTCTGTATATCTGACTTTGTAATAAAATAAATAAACGAAAAAAAAAAAAGCAGAAATAAACCTTAATCCACAATGTTGAAAATTGTACCCTGCACCCTACAGCTAATTTTTCACCAGTTCATATTTCCAAAACATCATTATGTGCTATCTGACAAAGCCTGAATGTAATCAGAATTTAAAGGAATATACAGGAAACAACCCTGAATCGCCTCACCTTTTGCAAAGGTTTACTAACTCACTTGGGGGGGTTACCTTCTTCCTTTCTTATTGTTCTGCAGTAACTCTGGGCAGAATCTATCCAGCAGTGTTGTGTAAGTCTTTACCACTGGAGGATTTTTTTTTTTAATGATTTAACAGGACCAGTGTGCCTAGAGCGCCAGCATTCCACATGGGTGCTGGTTCATGTCCCAGTTGCTCCACTTCCAACCCAGCTCCCTACTTGTGGCTTGGGAAAGCAGCCCAAGATAGCTCTGATCCTTGGAAGAAGCTTCTGGCTTCAGACCCGGCTCAGCTCTGGCCCTTGCAGCCACTTGGGGAACAGACCAGGTCAGCCCTGGTTCTGTGGCTATTTGGGGAGCAGACCAGCTGACCTCTCTTTGCAAATCTGCCTTTCAAATGTAAAGTAAGAGGCTGAGTAGGGGAAATGGGAGGGGGGAGAGAAAGGGAGGGAGGGAGAAAGGAAGGAAAGAAGGAAGAAACATCTTTTTTCAAAAGATGGATTTATTTGAAAGGCGGAGAGATGGGGCAGAGGTTTATTTCTCAAATGGCCACAACAGCCAAAACTGGGCCAGACCAAAGGTGGGAAAAGCCTGGAACTCCATCCAGGTCTCCCACATAGGTGGAAGGGGCACAAGTATTTGGGCCATCTTCCAGTGCCTTCCCAGGAACATTAAGAGAATCTTGAAGTGACACTCTGGATCTTGAAGTGACACTCTGATATGGGCTGCCAGCACTGCCCCTACTCAAAGTTCCTGGGTACAAACAGAAGCCATCTCTGCTTGCTTGCCTTAGGGGACAGGCATAGTCTGATAAAGTACCCTTACTGGCACTACTGACTGATCACAATCAGCCTTTACAGGTATGAACTCAAACTACCTCTATTTATGTCCACCCTTCCTTTACAGAATCTTGGCAAGGAAAGATCCAAGACACTTAGTCCAGCTTACCCCCAGTCACAGGTCTGCACTTCCTTCAACTTCTGCAGCAATAATAGCAGTTCACTTTAGAAATAGAAGTTTTGATGCTGGAAAACTTCACACATAGCAAATGTCCATTCCAGTCTACAGGCCAAAGGAACTTAGCTACCATTTCAAGATATAATTTGAGACAGAAAAATAGAAATAAGACATCTTGAGAATATTGCTTCCCTACATGCCCCCCTAGGCTTCTCCACAGTTTAGACATTAGAATTCATTGCTACAGTTTAGCTTTCAAGTAGCCCCACCAGTAAAGGCTCTGCTTTCAACTATTAGTAGAGCTCCCAGAAAGTCGTATCTGTGTGAGTAAAGCACTTAGTCTCCACTCTCCACTAGGGAAGGCCAGGGTCAGCAGGTCAGTGCTGTCCCTCCAAGGGTGGCCACACCACTCTCACTCTCCTCCCCAACACCTGGTCAAGTTTTGTCTAAGTTAAGCCTCAAGGAAGAGTCGAGCATTACAATTTGACATCTTAGGAATCTAGGTGGACAGCCACGCTTTAAAACCACTTTTCAGTCTTTATTTTTTAAACCATGATCTGCTGTAAGAAAACATACTTTTTAGTATATATGTGTATGGCATAAAAATTTCATGATAGTGATTCTTACCATGCATATTTTATTCTGTATTTTTCTAATATTTATAGGCTTTTAAAAAGCTAAACAAGAACCACAAGACCAATTTCACAGCCATTACTGAGTACTAGACCAGCTTTAACCACCACCAGTGTTAAAGGACAACAAAATTAGCCTTGCAGTCACCATTTTCAATGTGCCCACCTTCGCTATTGGAATACAAAACATTGAGATGTATTTCACTGGAAAATCCTCTGACCAACAAAAGGAACTTCTCCTAGGAAGTTTCTTCTTTCACGGCTTACCTTCTGGGTCCATGGAATGGCACCACAGAGATCCATCAAATGTAGAAACCATGATGCATGGAAGATTCGTGTCTTACATTCTGCCAACAGGGGCCAGCATTATGGTGTAGCCGGTGAAGCTATCACAGCAATACCAGCTTCCCATGTAGGCACCATTCATGCCCTGACTTGTTCCACTTCCAATCCAGCTCCATGTTAATGGCCCGGGAAAAGCAATGGAAGACACTCCCAAGTGCCTGGATCCCTGTTACCCACATAGGAGACCTATATGAAACTCCTAGTTTTGGCGTGGTCCAGCCACGGCTGCTACAGTCATCTGGGGAGTGAACCAGAGGACAGAAGAGCTCTCTTTCTCGCTCTTTTCTGTTTCCTTCTCTTTCAGTAACTCTGACCTTCAAATGAATAAATATATTTTAAAGATTTATTAATTTTTAATGGATCAGCTCAGCTCTGACCAATGCAGCCATTTTGGAAGTGAACTACCAGATGGGAGAGCTCTCTCTCTCTCTCTCCTTCTGTCTATAAATCTGCCTTTCCAATAATAATAAATAAATATTTAAAAAGTAAGTGAAGCCAAGAACAACCTCAAAAAGCTGCTTACTGCTCAGGGCTCATCTGGACATGACTTTTGATGATCTTTAAATAGTTGATTAGAGTGCAAAAGGTCAAGGGCTAGAGGAAAGTGGGTGAGACCATTGTTTCCACATTCTCTTTCTTCTTTCCTGCATCTGGGGAAAGAGGGGAGCTAAAAGCAGAAGCCACACCCAGCTTCCCAACTACTCAAGGATCCCCAATGTGTGGCATGCTCTGAGGGTCTTGCTCAAGAGGTTTTAACAGTCCAACAGTCCTGAATTGCTGGTGATCCTGCCACTCCAATCACTACGCAACCTCGCCAGAATCAACTGGCTGCTACAGTCCACCTTAGCATCTCCATGTGCCCAGATATTCACTGCCAACGCTTGGCTGGAGTAGCTGATCAATTTGTTCTGTCTTCTATCCTCTGCCACGGTACAAGGTATCCTCTGCAGGTTCAGTGTACTGCTATATCCTCCATGTGCATCTGGATATGCTGTCCACTGTTCTGAGGGGAGACTGTATCTTTAACCTATCATACCACCCAATCTCTCTCTCTTACACAAACACACACTCCTTACACTCCTTACTTTTAAAAGCAAATGAGGCTCTGGGTGGTTATTTTCTTCAAATCACGAGGTCAGTGAGCTGGAAAGCACATTCCCAGCCAGCTTCAGAGCCTGGCCGGGACATCTACTAGGGGGACCAGAGGGGTCAGCACCCTGCTGTGAGGAGCCCTCTGAGTATCTGTGGAATGTCCTGTCCCTGGATTGAAGGCAATGAAGAGCAAGGGCGCAGGGCCAGGGGCCATCTGCTCCTCAGCAAACTCATTTGCACAGTCCTGTTTCCCACCATCCAGAACTCAGAGTTCTGAAACACGCAAACCGAGGCTCCTACAATTTCCAGGGATCTCAACGCGGCACAATAATTTTGTTGATTGCAATTCATCTACCTTTGAAATTGCAGAAAGCCATATCAAACCTTCCCATGGAATCACCCATTCTTTCAAAGGACCACGAGGAATATTACTGGACTGTGAGAGGAATTCAGAGAGGAACATCGCAGAAATCACTCTCTTCTACCTCCACTCAGCTTCACAGTTAGCGTGAAAGCATCATTTGCCCACAGGGCTAAGAGCATCCAGCCAGATGTTCCCCAAACACTTCTGGTCCTGGCCAAAGCTGTGCCTGTCCAGAGCATTCTAGGAGCATACACAGCTAATAGTTATATTCAGGCTGTGTACATGACCAGACAGTAATTAGTAGCAGAAATGTTGCACAAATCCAGACCCTCAGATGCCAAATCTCATGGTTCCCACAATGCACCAAAATAAGTACTCACAAAAACACCTGTGTCTCTTTAGCCTTTTCCAAGTGAATGCCAAAAAGGAAGGAAAGAAGGAAGAGAGGGAGGAAAGGAGGGAGAGAAAGTAAGAAAAGAAGACCAAAAATCAGTGTAACTGTTCATGACCAACTGACTAACAAACCAATAAATCAAGTCACAGAGCTTTTCCATTTCATAAAGCACTTTTAGTACATCTCAATTTTCACATTTACTTAAATGACCATGTCTCTGGTTACACAAATGAAGACCATGTGGTTGCAAAAGATAATTTGTGTTTATTAACAAGGATTTGGATCAAACTTAGTAGTAAGAAATAAGGCCCTGCGGTGTGGCCTAGCGGCTAAAGTCCTTGCCTTGAATGCAACAGGAGCCCATAAAGGTGCTGGTTCTAATCCCGGCCGCTCCACTTCCCATCCAGCTCCCTGCTTGTGGTCTGGGAAAGTAGTCAAGGACAGTCCAATGCTTTGGGATCCTGCACCCATGTTCCTGGCTCCTGGCTCTGGATTGGCACAGCACCGGTAGTTGCACTCACTTGGGGAGTGAATCATTGGACAGAAGATCTTCCTCTCTATCTCTCCTCCTCTCTGTATATTTGACTTTGTAATAAAAATAAATAAATAGAAAAAAATCCTTAGTAGTAAGAAATAAAAATAAGGCGGGCCCAGGCCCCATCCGCCGCCATCATGGCACGGTGGATGGGATTGGGGAGGGGGGTGAGCTTGGAACCTGGGGATTTAAACTGCCAGCAGCTGGCGGGTGCAGGTCGGGATCGTCTCCATGCTTGGAGACCCGATTCCAGCCACTGCATCCACTCAGTGACCTGTCCCTGAGCGGCCAGTATGCCATTCAGCGCCAGGCTCCACCTGCTGGCTGCCTGGCGACCTGCTCTGGGGTTTTGGGCTTTGAATTGCTGCTAAGGTATCTCCATGTCAAGCCCACTTCTGGGATGTTAATCAATACTAAAGAATCCCAATGACAGAGTAACTTTTCCTTTGAAGGTTAGCAAGGGTAATGAGACCTAGTAGGTTGGAGGAGAGGGACCAGATGATCTTTATGGATAAGGCTGATATACCAAACTCCTTTAAATACTGTGTAGTACTTGTAATCACTGAACACCAGTCCATGCAAAAGCTAAGGTCCGGGGCTTGTCTAGCAGGATCATATCCTATTACCTGACATTTTCATGGATCAGGAAACGGGTCATATTAGGCAGGCCATGACATTAAGTAGCACACGAGAAAACCATATCTAGGGGCCCGGTGGCATGGCCTAGCGGCTAAAGTCCTCACCTTGAATGCCCCGGGATCCGATATGGGCGCCGGTTCTAATTCCGGCAGCTCCACTTCCCATCCAGCTCCCTGCTTGTGGCCTGGCAAAGCAGTTGAGGATGGCCCAATGCATTGGGATACTGCACCCGCATGGGAGACCCGGAAGAGGTTCCAGGTTCCTGGCTTCGGATCGGCGCACATCGTCCCGTTGCGGCTCACTTGGGGAGTGACTCATCGGACGGAAGATCTTCCTCTCTGACTCTCCTCCTCTGTGTATATCTGACTGTAATAAAATGAATAAATCTTAAAAAAAAAAAAAAAAAGAAAACCATATCTAGGGGGGTAGATTCTGTGGGGGATGTGTGGGTCAAACCCTGTGGAAATACTAGCCCCACTGGTTAGCTCAAGAGTTGAAGGGGTGATGGACTAAACTAGGTGTGATCAAGGAGCCTGCCATCACTCACAGGTAAAAGAACCCAAAACAGTCTGCATTGGTCAAGGCGACAGCACCCAAATGTGCATCCTGAATAGGGTGTGGGGTGGGCTGGGCTGCAAGGTTCACCAGCTCATACAAGGCCAAATGCAAAGCCAGACAGGCACTGGCCTAAAACACAAGGGCATGTATGAGAACTGAGTCTGGGAGGGGATCAAGTGGAGGAACTTAGGAAACTCCCCTGGCGGGTCATAGCTCCTGCTGGTGAACACATGGTCCAGACCTGGGGGTCAGACAAGCTGGGCAAAGTAGCTCCAACAGCTGGCTAATGTGTGGATTGGTAATGGGACGGGGTGGACCAGGAAGGACTGAGCAAACCTTAGCCTACAAACAAAATTAGAAATCAGGATGGAGCACAGGTCATGGCGACCTGGGCTCTTGCACCTGATGGTCTGCGTGAACCAGGGACGCTAAGCCACAGAATGTAAGGCAAGGGCTGGGACAGGTGAGGGGCTGAATCAAGCTGAGTCAGAGCAGCCACTGGCATGCGCGTGATCTACGGTTGGGAACAGGCCCGGTTGGGGAGCTAACAGGATACCCTAGCTGGGTTGAGGTTCCCACCAAGGAGCACGGGGGTGGAATAGAGGCTGCATTCTGATCAGGATACGGTTGTAGTCTCACTTAGTACAAGTGTGGACTGGGACTGGATGCACCAAGCCAGGCTAGACACCAACACCATCTGGTGCTCTGGAGGACCAGGGTAGATGTGGGACTGACTAGGCTAGGTCTCAGCTCCTACTGAGCCATTTGTGAGCTGTATGTGGGTATGGATGAGCCTTGACTGAGCTGAAACATACAACAGTAAGAACCAGATTGGGTTGAAGGTCAGTCAGGAAGCCACTGTTCCTGCTAGGACAGCAGGTGAACTGAGTAGGGCTGGCCCATGGACCCCTGGTATGCACAAAATCTGGCATTGGGAGAGTTTCTGATGGAGGAGCTTAGGCAGCTCCTCTGGCAGGACACAGAACCTGCAGGTAAGCGCAAGCAGCATGAAAGGAAACAACCCAGAACAGGCCATGGGAAGTATCCCACTGGCATACATCTGGCATGGGTCGGGGGCAGACCAGGCTGCATCAGTTCACATCATCCACTGCCAAATCCGAGCACCAGAACAGAGTGTGGGTCGAGCCAGGTTTGGTCGCAAAAAAACCAGTCCACAATACAGAATGCCAAGGTGAGGTTACCTGTACCAGATGTGACCACAGTGCCCAACCAGCACACATGAGAATCAAGAAGTGAGGGGACAGAGCCAGCAATTGGAATATGGGGGTGATCCCCTAGTGGACAGCTACTCCCACTGGAGAGTGTCAGCTGGGATGGGGGCAGAACAGACTAAGCAGGGCTACAAAACCAGTGCGCCTCAGGTGGACTAGATCAGGGAAAAGCCAGGCTGGGCTGATTATTCCTACTGGTGCAAACAAAATTAGAATGGGTGAGGGTTGTTTGGGCTTAGCCACAGCATCAGCTAGCAGAAGTTGGCACTGGGGGCTAATTCTGTCAAGTCTAACCACAGAACCACCTGGAGAGTGCATGATCTGGGAGTGGGAGTGGCCTGGGAAGGAAATAGTGGGCTCCTCCCTCTTGGGTTACCACCCCCACTGGAGGGCATGAAAACTAGGACAGGGGCTGGGGTGGCTAGACAGAGAGGCACTCAATAACATCCGTGAGAGCTGGATAGTTGAGCTGGTTAGATGGAACTAAGCTTCAATACCCACTGACTTGTACAAGAGCCAAATGGAATGTGGGACAGACTAGACTAGTCTGCTACACTTTCTGGCAAACCAGGGCAGGGGACGGGCCTGGTGGGGGTTATTGTGGGTCGCTCTGACTAGGCTGCAGCTCCCACTGGTTTATGTGAGGGCCAAGTGTGTGCTGGGCAAAACCAGGCTGGACTGCAACACCCATTGGTTTGTGTGGAAAACAGCGCTGGAAATAGAACCAACCCAACAATTGCAACCACCAGCTGATTAGGGCGATGGACTGTGGCGGGACCTGTACTTGCTAGTACATAAAACAATCTGGTCTGGGAACACCTCACACAAAGTCTCTTTGGGGATCTCCCCAATTGAAATGTCAGACTCAGAACTCTAACCATGAAAAGACAGAGGACAGAACAAGTCAATCAACCACCTCAGCTATATGTTGGTAGTGAAAAACGGGGCAAATGGAGATTTTATGATGGACTATGTTAATCAGTGGATTCTCCAACGACCTCATCGTGCTTGGAATGGCGAGACTGCCAGCAATTCATAACTGGTGAACTATCAAAACCACTTGAACAAGAATCTCAGAGCATGCCCCACATCTGGGACCTCGAGTGGGTGGGAGACTAGGTGGGGCTTCTCCCTTAAAAATCCCCCTTTACCTCAGATACATGAAGGAAACAATGTGAAAATAATAGTCTTACCCACTTTCCTGTAGCCCTTGAACCTTTTTACCCTAATTAACTGTGTAAAGATTGTCAAAAATAAAATTTAAAAAAATGGAAAAGGAAAAAAAAAGAAATAAAAATAAGAATGAATAAAGAGAACAAATGGTTACGATGAAAGGGTAGAATCCCACTAAATTAAAATAATAAAATTGCATTTTCTCTTTAAAAATGTATCAGAAAGGCAGAGTCACAGAGGGAGATGGAGATGGTGAGGGACAGAGATTTGGTTCACTCACTAACTGGCCACAAAAGCAGATCGACTGCCATTTATTTTCCTGTTTAGTCAGTAAAGTCAGTGTTGCAGTTGTTTCTAAATGTGATTAACAGGTCTGGATTAAGCTGGCGTGTAAATCAGTGCCACCTTCAAACTATCAAAAAAGTTATATCAATAATTCACAAAGTATATAGTATGTATGTTCAACACTATAAAAAGATATTTAAAATGTAAAAAGGTTCTCTTGGTTCCTTCAAAGTTTCTGATATAATTTTCCTTGAGAACAATTTGGCTCTCCATGTCAATTTTCATATGCTTTGACTCAGTGAACCATCCAACATAGTGCTGAAATAAAAATTAAAAAAAACAGTTCACAAAATAGCATCTACGTGACAACCCTACCTATGGTGCGTAGACACATACAGGTAATTCTAAAGAGAAGTGTTTGTGATACCAATGGCTACTTCACTTTGCACACATTTTCATATTTTCCAAATGTTCTACAACAAACAGATCCACTACTCTTTTCCTCTAATCACACAGGGAATTAGAGGTAGCAGGGAGTTCAGGATAGTTGGGTCCACATCCACTGTTGAAGTCAGCATACAGAAAGACCACTCTATCTGCTGAAACATTTGTTATAGCAACACAAAGCACTTAAGAGATGTGACAAAAGAAGTATTTTTTCCAATTAACTACATGAATAGAAATATTAAAATGCTGTGGCTTCAGAGAAGAACATGATTGTTCTTGCACAGACTGACTTCAATGGATGCCAAAGTCACAGAAATCCTGACAGGCAGAGAAGTGAGACACAATGCAGGTGAACATCAAAGTGTGGTTAAAGGCAGAAGGCAGAAAATCATAAAGTACTTTTAGAGACCCATAAACAAAACATCTATTTCATGAAAAGCAGCAGGACAACATTTCAGAGGCTGACTGAGGTGAGAATGGAGTGAAGAGATGATGATGCAATGTACAGAGGTCTTCGCGTCATACAGATGCTGGTACATCCAACTGGGAAGCAAGCTCCAAATCATTACAACGCCTTCATCTCCATCCACTTGCTTCCAATTAAATGTAACAATGTCCAGGAAATTCCTGCCCTCTTATTTACTTTCACACAGCCTGCTCAACAAGGCCAGTCATATTTTTTGTAAATGTGTATCTAAAAAATGGTATACCAACTGTTAAGCTCCTATATTTCCTACTTTCTTAGGGAAGTTGGCTCCTAAGACTACTTGTAGTCAATCTCTCATAGCTCATCACCTTTTGTACTCTGGATTCCAAATGTATGCAACTTTGTCCTCCAAGCCTTTGGCTGTCCCCCATGGCTCCTTCAGCTTCAGCTCAGGAGCATCTCTTCCATCAAACCTTCCCGACTCGTTCCGCTCCACCGACCGAGAAAGGTATCCAAGGCATCCTATGCTTTCCCTTACAGCAGCACCTGCAGAACTGTTTTTCCCCTCTGCAGCCTGAGACCACTGAGGGCAGGGGCTTTGGCAATTATCTACGGACACAGGTACCAAACACCAGTGCATGGGGGCACAGCAAGTATGAGATAAACACCTGTGAAAGGCACAAAGACAATTCATAAACCCCTCCTTTTCTACATGCCATCCCTTAAACTATCTACTTTTCTCCAGAAGTACTTGCCTAATCCCTGCAGGTGGCATATACCAGTTTCAACTGAAGAAACTGCTCTCTAATATTCAGTGTGTAGTTAACATGCCTCATTGAATTGTGAGCAACTACTGCTTGTTTTTTTATTTTTATTTTTTTATTCATTGATTACATTGTATTATGTGATATAGTTTCATAGGTACTGGGATTCTCCCCACCCCTCCCCGCACCCTCCCACCATGGTGGATTACTCCACCTTGTTGCATAACCGCAGATCAAGTTCAGTTGAGATTCCCTCTTTGAAAGCATAAACTAAACATAGAGTCCAACATCTTATGGTCCAGTCAAGTTCCTCAGCTTCCTGCGGAGACCCTGTCTGGTCCGAGGGCAGAACCAGCCGAGTATCATCCTGATCATTTAAAAGCTCCAACATACCCTCCGCAATAATTAACTTCTTTGTGGAATTAATTGATATAGTACTGAGTAACCCCTGGCGACGTGGCCTAGTGGCTAAAGTCCTCGCCTTGAAAGCGCCGGGATCCCATATGGGCGCCGGTTCTAATCCCGGCAGCTCCACTTCCCATCCAGCTCCCTGCTTGTGGCCTGGGAAAGCAGTCGAGGACGGCCCAATGCATTGGGACACTGCACCCGCGTGGGAGACCCGGAAGAGGTTCCAGGTTCCGAGCTTCGGATCGGCGCACATCGGCCCGTTGCGGCTCGCTTGGGGAGTGAATCATCGGACGGAAGATCTTCCTCTCTATCTCTCCTCCTCTGTGTATATCTGGCTGTAATAAAATGAATAAATCTTTAAAAAAAAAAATAGTATTGAGTAACCAATATGTTGAAAACAAATGCGATTTCTTAACCACATTCTGTGGTCACCTCATTGACATTTCAATTTTAGTTTATACACAACGTATAACATAACATACATAAAATAACATGTTTTACATAACATATTATCATCTTAAATTAAGGCAAACATGTGGTATCTAACCTTTTGGGATTGGCTCATTTCCCTTAGCATTATGGTTTCCAGTTTGACCCATTTGGCCACAAAAACTGCATTTTGTTTTTTTTAATAGCTGAGTAGTATTCCATGGAGTAGATGAACCACAGCTTTCTTATCCATTCCTCTGCTGGTGGGCATTTTGGTTGCGTCCATGTTTTTGCAATTACTGATTGTGTTGCTATGAACATAGGAGTGCATGTTGGTTTCTCATAAAACAGGTGTTTTGGATATATTCCTAGGTGTGCTATTGCTGGATCATACAGTATGTTGAATTTGAGTTGTTTGAATGTTCTCCATACTGATTTCCATAGAGGCTGTACCAACCTGCAGCCCCACCAACAGTGGAGTAGGGTTCCCTTTTCTCCGCAACCTCGCCAACAAGTGTTGTTGGTGCTTTTTTTCATGTGGGCCACTCTTACTGGCGTCAGGTGGTACCTCACTGATGTTTTGATTTGGATTTCCCTTATTGCCAGGGAACTTGAGCATTTTTTCATATGTTTATTTGCCATTTGGGATTGTTCTTTTGTGAAATGTCTGCCCATTTCCCGTGCCCATTTCTTGAGTGGCTTGTTTGGGCATTTTGGTTGTTTTGTAGTTCTTCGTATATTCTGGAGATTAGCCCTCTGTCACCTATGTAGTGCACGAAGATCTCCCATTCTGTGGGGTTGCTTTTTTACTTTGTTGATTGTTTCCCTTGCTCTGCAGAAGCTTCTTAGTTTGATGAGGTCCCATTTGTTTATTCTGGTCTTGATTGCTATTGCTTTTGGTGTCCTTTTTAGGAAGTCGGGACCTACTCCTAGATCTTGAAGAGTATTTCCAACATTTTCTTCCAGAAGTTTGAAGGTTTCTGGATGTAGGTTTAGATCTTTATCCATTTAGATCTGATCTTAGTGTATGGTGAGAGATTGGGTCTATCTTCTTGTTTCTGCAGGCTATTAACCAGTTGTCCCAACAGCATTTTTTTTTTTAAAGATTTATTTTATTTCCATTACAAAGTCAGATATACTGAGAGGAGGAGAGACAGAGAGGAAGTGGAGCTGCCGGGACTAGAACCAGCGGCCATATGGGATCAAGGCGAGAACCTTAGCCACTAGGCCACGCCGCCAAGCCCCCCAACAGCATTTATTGAACAGACCTTCCCATTTGCCTGGATTGTCGTTTGTCTTTTTGTCAAAGATTATTTGGCTGTATTTGTGTGGGTTCCCATCTGGTGTTTCTATTCTGCTCCATTGATCGTCTTCTCTATCTTTTTGCCAGTACCAGGCTGTTTTGATAACCACTGCCCTATAGTATGTCCAGAGGTCAGGAACTGTGATTTCCCCTGCTAACATCCTGTTCTTGAGAATGGTTCTAGCTATTCGAGGTTTTTTGTGTTCCCAGATGAACCTTTGAATCATTGTTTCCAGTACTGCCTGTTTTTATATCCTCCACCATCACACTACTTATAAAGAAGCCCATGTTCACATGTTCAGCTTTAAAAAAAAAACACACACATTTGTTTATCTCGAATGTCAATTACAGAGAAGTGAGGAGGAAGGGAGGGAGGGAGGAAGGCCAGGGGAGGGAGGGGGGAGGAAGGGAGAGAGAGATATATCTGCCCTGCACTGGTTTTCTCCCTAAATGGCCACATTAGCCAGGGCTGGGCCAGGCTGAAGACAGGAACCAAGAGCTTCATTCTCTGTCTCCCACAAGAGTGACAGGGCCCCCAAACTCTTGGATCATCTTCTGCTAGTTTCCTAGGCCATTATTAGGGAACTGGATTGAAAGTGAAACTGCTGGAATAAAAACTAGCACCTACATAGTTGCAGGTAGCAAATTTATGGGCTATGCCACAATGCTAGCCCCTCCATGAACTTTCTCTCTTTTTTTTTTTTTTAAGATCTATTTATTTTTTTTTTGGAAAGTCAGATATATATAAAGGAGGAGAGACAAAAACGAAGATCTTCTGTCCAATGATTCACTCCCCAATTGACCGCAACAGCCGGTGCTGCGCCGATCAGAAGCCAGGAGCCAGAAACCTCCTCCAGGTCTCCTACGTGGGTGCAGGGTTCCAAGGATTTGGGCCGTCCTCGACTAATTTCTCAGGCCACAAGCAGGGAGCTAGAGGAGACATGGAGCTGCCGGGATTAGAACCAGTGCCCATATAGGATACCAGTGCGTTCAAGGCGAAGGCTTTAGCTGCTAGGCCACTGCGCCTCCGGGTCTGAACTTTCTCTTCTTCCTAACGGAACATCATGCCCTGAGATCTTCCAAAGTGCCTACAGTTACCTAGCCCTGGAATGATGAAGTTTAACATGGCACGTCAGGTCAATTCAAAGTTCATGATAGGGATGGCTCAGATGTTGGGTTTTGTTACAGAAGAATCGATGATAAGTTGTGAATCAAATCTTACTGACAGTTTTAAAAGTATTCTCTGGACAGGACTGTGGTGCAGTTGGTTAAGCTACTGCTTGTGACACTGAAAACTTCTCCGAGTGCCAACTATTTATTAGTAAAAAAAAAAAAAAAAAAAACTCTCTTATCTTCAATTATGTAATTCCATAAAGGTGTGCCCATATCCACCAGCAACACCAGCAAGGAACAGGAGTCCAATTTCTCCACATATTTATGGTCTAGGAAATTGCTCATTTGGGTCTCCCACTGGGTGGCAGGGACCAAACTCAGCTCTCCTCTATTTCATTTGCCAGGTGCATTCTCAGGGAGCTGAATCGGAAGTGCAGCCGCCAGGATGCAAACTGGTGCCCATGTGAGTTGCTGTTATTGAAAGCATCTTTACCTGCCTTCAAGATTTAGATTCATATTCTAGGTCCTAATTCTGGCTTTTTTGCTCAAGGGGCTTGTCAACTCAGACAGGTCTCTAAATCTCTGAGCCTCTGTTCCTTTATCTGTAAAATGGGAACAGTTTTACCTTGTGTTGATAACATAAAATCTTGGCCAGAGATAAAAAGACTTTTTTGTGGTTGTTGTGATTGTAAATCTAAAGTGTATCTCCTGCTATGCCTTGTGTTCAAATCTACAAATTTAACTTGGGGTCAGATATCACATCCAATACATCCTACTGATTATCAATCAAAATCTAATCTGGGATTTCTCTATAGCACATCTGATGCAACAGGTAAAGTCACTGACTTGAACACAAGTTCCTTGAAGGCAAAACCAAGACTTCTTCTGTACAGACTTAGGCATAGATGTCACAGTGCTGCCAATTTTTAAAAAAGATTTATTTTGTTTTTATTAGAAAGGCAGATCAGGGCCCAGCGGCGTGGTCTAGCGGCTAAAGTTCTCGCCTTGAACGCCCCGGGATCCCATATGGGCGCCGGTTCTAATCCCTGCAGCTCCACTTCCCATCCAGCCCCCTGCTTGTGGCCTGGGAAAGCAGTTGAGGACGGCCCAAAGCTTTGGGACCCTGCACCCGTGTGGGAGACCTGGAAGAGGTTCCTGGTTCCCAGCTTCGGATCGGTGCAGCACCGGCCGTTTTGGTCACTTGGGGAGTGAATCATTGGACGGAAGATATTCCTTTGTGTCTCTTCTCTCTATATATCTGACTTTGTAATAAAAATAAATTTTTTAAAAAAAAGGCAGATCAGATTTACAGAGAGAAGGAGACAGAGAGAAAGATCCTCTACAAGCTGAGTCACACTCCAAGTGGCTGCAACAGCCAGAGCTCAGTGGATCCAGAGCCAGGAGCCTAGAGTCAGGAGCTAGGAGCATCTCCTGGTCTCACACACAGGTGGCAGGGTTCCAAAACTTTGGGCCATCCTCGACCGCCTTCCCAGGACATAAGAAAGGACTTGGATGGAAAGCAAAGCAGCTGGGACACAAACCAGTGCCCATATGAGATCCAAGCACTTGAAGGTGAGCATTTAGCCACTGAGCCACAGCACCGAGCCCAGTGTTCCCAATCTATGAGGCATTATTTGTTCAATAAGATGCGCTGAAACACTATGGTGGGCCACGCAATTGCCCAGGTGCCACAGTCGAAAAAAAACAAGACAAGGTTTTTTACAACAGACACATGCTTTTTAAATTAATAAATCAGAATAAAAAATGTCACAGCCTAGAATGGCTTATTCAATCCATTCATATGTTTGGTATATGCTTGCAATGGGGGAATCTCAACTGAAGTTGAACTGTGGTTATGCAACAAGGTGGAGGAATCCACCATGGTGGGAGGGTTTGGGGAGGGGTGGGGAGAATCCCAGTACCTATGAAACTGTGTCACATAATACAATGTAATTAATGAATTAAAAATAATAAATAAATAAATAAATAAATAAATAAATAAATAAAACAAAGGAGGACATTACCAAAAGAAGTGTCAAGTTCAATTTGTACTTCGGAATTGGACTAAATTAACATCCCCAAACCAGGTTTTTTGGAACCCTGTGCTTATGTGCACTAATGCGCATATGCATATCCCTTTAAAAAGGCAGAAAAAGAAAAATGGGTGTTCACAGGGATAGAAATTAGAGAAAAATAAATACATTTTAATATTAACATATTAATAAGTGTAGTGAGTTCCCAATTTCTGCAGAATTGCTCAAGGGATTTCTTTTTTACTGATTAGAGAGGCGGGGAGATCTGAGCAGAACAAGTACTCATATCTACTGATTCATTCCCCAAATGCCCACAAAGTATAAGGCTGGGTCACGGTCAAACTGAGAACTGAGAACTCAATGCTCATCTCCCATGCTGGCAGAGGAACCCAATTAGCCATTACTACTCTGTCCCAGGATTTGCATTTGTGGCAAGCTGGAGCCACAAACCAGAGGTGGTATTAAACCCAGTACTTCAATATGGAACTTGTTGTTTTCAGACATTGTCTTAATTGCCAGGCCAAACACCTGTCCCAAGGGACTTTTTAAATGAGATACTACAGCTAAAGTCTAAATAAGATGATCTCTATGCTGTCTATGATTTCTCAAATTTTGGAGATTTATCTAATAGTATCAATCTCAGAAGGCTTTCTTTCCTAGATCATGACTTAATATATCACACTCTCCCAAAATCATATTCATTCACTTATATTCATATTCATTTTCTCTCTCTTTCTCTCTCTCTCTCACACACACACATACTGTATAAACACAAGCTTGGAATAAAATCTAGGATTTCATAAAGTATAATAGATCAAACTCAAATGTTCCCATGGAGGAACAGCAATGGGTATTTTTGCCATGTTAGCTCGAAACAGGTGCTCTGGAAAGTAAACTGAGGAAAAGTTATATTTACTAAATACTCAATAATCCAAATGCATAAGAGAAATCCTTGCCATTTTGATATCAGCAGGTGGGCATAAATTAAATAACAGAGAGAGTACGAGAGAGAGACGAAGAGAGAGAGAGAATGTGTAATATCATCTAAGGAGGCCCTCTCCCCAACTTCCTTCCAAATGATCCTCTGCCTTTACTGGCTGTGGCCTTTTTAAATTTTCCCCCTTTGACCCACTTAATTTTTCTGCTTTCACCCTCAATCTCACTGCAAGTTTTCTTTCTACCATGTGACTGGTTTTGTTATATGACACACTGGCAGCTAGCCACAGAGTCTTACCAGAACAGAGCCTACTTTTCAGGAAACCGCCCCTCACCCCCAATCCCAGCGCAGGGTGATGATAGAGAATGGAACGGGCAGAGAGCAAGAAAGCATGTTTAAATAGCGCAGCAAGATATGGTAACTCAAGCAGACATCTGTTCACAAAAACAAGCCATGTCAACTGTATCCAATTAAAATCGAACACATATGTGCTTTTAAGAAAGTATGAATATCTATCCCTATAGATTTCAAATATCAGGGTTAACCCCTTTGGGTATAACTCCATTAACAGGAATAACGTGCATGGATCCTTCTACTTCATATTTATTTGGACTAAAACACACAATTAATCACACTGGAAGCACAACATATGTGGTAGGCCACATACAAAATTTCCCAAATATTCCCCCCAGAAAAGCACAGCTTACACACTGGAAACCTCAACTACATACAGATTGGCACACATCTCAACCAGTCCCATAAAGCAATTTCACAGAAGAAATATCAAGCGGAAAGATTACCACTCTAAATAATCCTCTGTGAGATTCTATGATGGACTATGTCAATCAGTGGATTCTTCAACAACCTCATCGTGCTTGGAGCGGCGAGATTGGCAGCAATTCATAACTGGTGAACTATCAAAACCACTTAAGCAAGTATCTCAGAGCATGCTCCACATCCGGGACTTGGGGGTGGGTGGGAAACTGGGTGGGGCTTCTCCCTCAATATCCCCCTTTACGTCAGATACATGAAGGAAACAATATGGAAATAATAGTCTTATCCACTTGCCTATAGCCCTTGAACCTTTTTACCAAAATTAACTATGTAAAGATTGTCAAAAATACGATAAAAAAAGAAGTTCCTGGTTAAAAAAATAAAAACAAAATTACTCCCTTTAGTTATCTAACATAGACAACAATAAATGACTTCCTTTCTGAAAAAAAAAATAATCCTCCGTATGCTTCCACTCATTCATACAATTAAGCACTAAATAATATCCAATGTGTGCTCATGTGTGTTCTTACACAAGCCTTTGAACAACATGAAATGCACAGGTCAAGTTCCAACATCCCATTCTCACAGGCTGAGTCTCCTTCTTATTCCTCATAACCAAATATTGCTGGCTCAAGGACTCAGACGCCAAAGCAATCACACCAATCGCATGGTTTAAAAACCATGTTGAGAATTTCTAACTCCAGTCTCAAATGCCCAACTACTGGACCAGTCTAATGGTTTAATTGGCTAAACCTCTGCCTGCAAGTGCCAGCATCCTATACGGCTGCCGGTTCGTGTCCCAGTTGTTCAGCTCCCTGTCCAGCTCCCTGTTTGTGGCCTAATAAAGCAGCAGAGGATTGTCCAGAGCCTTGGAATCTTGCACCTACCTGAGAGACACTGAGGGGGTTCCTGGCTTAGGATTGGTTCAGCTCTGGCCACTGCACCATTTGGGAAGTGAACCAAAAGATGAGACGTTTTTCTAACTCTCCTCTCTGTAAATCTGTATTGCCAATAAAAATAAGCTCCTTTTAAAAATTATCCAACTACTTCTTAATCATCTCTACTTGGAAGCTTAGCAGCATCTAAAGCGTCACTTACATGGAAAAGCAATATCTCCACACACATCTTACCTTCAGCATTCATCATGTTGTTTGAGTAAAACCCAGAAGGCAGTCTTGATATATTTCAGATCCAAACCATCACCAATCCTATTAACTCTGAGCATCAAAGCATGCCCATATCCCAAAATTTTCCTCCACCTCCAGTAGCATGACACCCTTCTCAGTCATCATCATTGATGTCACATAAGCACTAAGAAAGCAGGGACTATGACAGTAGATTTATTCTCCATTGTATCTGCAGAATATGACACACAACAGTCAATAAATGGCAAATGAATATGCAAAGCCTGACTCAGACACGGGATATGAATCACAGAGTAAGAAAGCGCCACACCAGCTCCTGATCTGAGATCTTCAGACACCTTGGCAAGGGCTGTTTTCACTGGTCCACACTGCCTCTTCAACTTTAAAAGAATATAGGGATCCGGGGGAGGGGGGGGGCTCTGGTTATTAGGAATAAAAAAGAGACTATTATGATCGCACTCAGACACACTGCGATCTTCCAATCTGAGAGAAATGAACTCGAGAGAGTACCCACATTACCTCCAGAAGCAAAGACTCACACCGCTAGGAGGCACACACACTCCTTTACTACCAGGAAATAAGGACTGCAAAAAAGCTAGGAAGACTCAGCTTGTATCAAAAACTAATGCTGTTGATGAAAACGTAATCACAGCCTTTCATTACTAATCCCATTAAGCCTAAATCCTTATAAGTCAGAATTTTCCAGTCTGGAACTTGAAACATGCTGTAAAGTGTTTAGCAGTAAACCACCGGTTGAAAAATGAACTGGTAAATGAAGAGAACAATGACGAATAAAATAGGCTATTGTTGCCATAATTCAAACATTCCACATACTTCTGAAGAGTTCATTTATGTCCAAACACCACTGGGAAGCAGAAAGGGAGAACAAGTCAGTGCTGCTCAGGGTAAAGCAACAACACACACATCGCAAGTCTTAATCAAATTCTTCACTACAAAACCTCTAGGAAGCTCAGTAGGACAACTATGGGCACCTCCCTGATGGGTTGCAACTCCCACTGGTGAGTATGAGAACCAGAGCTGAAGGTAGGCCTGGGGGTGGCATCCACTGGCCTGAGTGTAGGCTGCATAATGGGGTTGGTTGGCTTGAGCTAGGCTCCAATGCCCATGGATATGTATGAGAGCTGAATGGGATGTGAGACTTACTGAACCAGTCTGTTGCACATACAGGCATGCACAGGAACCAGGCTTGGTGGGAGTAATTAGGAAGAGCTCCAACTAGGCTGCAGCTCTCATTAGTGTACGTGAGAGCCATGTCTGTGATGAAAAAGGTTGAGCTGGGCTGCAGCATTCATTGGCGTGCAGAAGAGATGGGGATGCAGACAGAACTGACCCAGTAACTGCAACCACCCCTGTGTGCGTAGGCCGATGTGGGTGACAGACAGAGCCAGGTCCTATAATGGCAAGCACACAGAAGAGTCAATTCTGGGGCCCGGCGGCATGGCCTAGCAGCTAAAGTCCTCGCCTTGAAAGCCCCGGGATCCCATATGGGCGCCGGTTCTAATTCCGGCAGCTCCACTTCCCATCCAGCTCCCTGCTTGTGGCCTGGGAAAGCAGTTGAGGACGGCCCAATGCATTGGGACACTGCACCCGCGTGGGAGACCCGGAAGAGGTTCCAGGTTCCGAGCTTCAGATCGGCGCGCATCATCCCGTTGCGGCTCACTTGGGGAGTGAATCATCAGACGGAAGATCTTCCTCTCTGTCTCTCCTCCTCTGTGTATATCTGGCTGTAATAAAATGAATAAATCTTTAAAAAAAAAAAAAGAGTCAATTCTGGAATCATCTCAGAGAAGGTGTCTTTGGGGACAATCCCCCCCATCCAAACAGAATCACTGGATTCAGAACTCCACCCATGGGGGAAAAAACCACAGGATATGTGGACTGACCACGGAGTGCATGTATCAGAATTGGGTCTTCTCTGTAACTAAGACTGAGCAGTGAATGGCATGCCCAAATGCACATGTAAGATACAGCAGTCCACTGAGGTCTGCAGACGACATCTAGCACCATAGCAGAGGATGGAGGGCAGAACAAACTGGACAACTACCTCAGCCAAACATTGACAGCAAATATCTGGGTGAATGGAGACTCTTAAAAAGTTGGAGTATGTCAGCCAATGGACCTTGGAAGGATTTTCTCATCCTTGGAGCAATGAAATCAACAGCGTTTCAGAACTATCAAAACTACTTGAGCAAAACTCAGAGCAAGCTCCACATTGGGGATCATGAGATGACTCAGGTGGCTATTCCCCATTCCCAGGTACTGATGCAGTTAGGGTACTGCGTGCAGCTTTTCCACTTCTCTCCCCTCTTCCCCAAGATAGAGGAACCAGAAAATTAGAAACAATGGTCTCACCCACTTTCCCCTATTCCTTGACCCTTTTCACCCTAATCGGTGGTCCGCATGGGAACACATCCTTTTCAACTACGTAAACATCATCAAAACATACACAAAACTTCTAGGAGGTCCACAGATAAGGCTTACTGTTCGGTCCTTATCACAATGATCTCACAATGCTGCTCTTGTCTGGACCGATCTAATCCACCTCAAAAAGACAAGAGTCTCTGAAGACAGGGGTCTCTGTGAAGATGGGGGTCTCTGTGAAGATGGGGGTCTCTGTGCTGAGCTGCACTTGCCCAGGACACTGTTTCTTTTGTGTATTCTACTGCTGAAGCTTCTAACATATTTAGCTAAATCTTCATTCTCATTTGTACCAATTAGGTAAGTTTGCCTATAAAAGCTGAAAAATGCACTGATGATGTTTTAACTTCAATTACTGTATTTGGGAAGGATCTTAAAGACCCCAGAACACAAGCAGGTGGTTATGGCCCCTGTCTTGCTGAGTCTTTGAGTTCCTACTTTTCTACTAACAAGATGCCATTTGAAAAATTCTAATCAGACATTTAAATTGCTACATCTCATTCCCAGCTTGCTCAAAGGGAAGACTATGTTTAGTCTTTATGAAATAATACATTATGTATATACCATGGCAAAAACACACACATGCCTTCTTTAAACATTCAATGTACACTGTACTTGGAAATGCAAAGGAGTTACATAATTAGTGACCTTTTCCTACAGGAGGTTCATAAACCTCAGACAGTTCTATCAGTAAAAGCCCAGACCACTAAAACACTACTGAAAACTGACAGACAGACTGGCGGCTACTGAATGACTAAATAAATGCATGAACTAAACAAAGGACAAAAACAGTTCTGATCAACCATGCTGCTGCTTAGCATGACACTGGCTCTGTCAGGTTTTCATTTCTGCTTCCAATCATTAAACTACCTGAATGCAACACAGGTATTGCAATCAACTGTGATGTTTTCTTCTGTCTTTCTCCACATTACAATGTGATACTTTGTGGTGAACATCTTTTCCTGGAGCCAGGAGGCAGCTTACTAAGTTGCTTCTCATGGGAGCTTCTGACAAGTAAGCTGGCACATCTGTGACACTTGAGGAAGACAGGACCTCCAAGCAGAAACAACTGACAACCAGTGGGGGTAAAGCAATGTTTAGCAGGGTGGAGAGTAGGTGGGGAAGGGGAACAGGTTGATGACCGAATGCAAAGGTTTTAGGATGGAAGGAAGAAGAGAACGAGCTTGGGAAGAAAGCATAATTAGGAAAAAGAGGGGAATCTCAAAGAGCTAAAGGGAGGGATCAACAGTACCATGAGAAAATGGAGGCTCTATCTGTATCTAGTTTTTGAAGTTTCAGTCCTCATCTTCAAGTTAGTATGCGATTACATTGTTACCAAGCTTCTGCCAGAGAGCCTTACTAGACAACACAGCAAGCTAATTTGTCTTACTTCACCTTGCTCCTGTGGGAGGTGACCCGCTCAGGGGGATGGTACAACAGGGTAACATTAACCCTAAGACCACACAGTTCTTTTTACCTCAGAAGATCTTGCCTCCTAAACTTCTCAAAACCTACTGAGACATGTGTGAGCTATACTTGGGTATGGACGAGCCATGGCTGGGCTGAAACATTCAACAGCAAGAACCAGTTTGGTTTGAAGGCCAGTCAGGAAAAGCCACTGTCCCTGCTAGGACAGGAGATGAACTGAGTAGGGCTGGCCCATGGACCCCTGGTATGCACAAAATCTGGCATTGGGAGAGGTTCTGATGGAGGAGCCTGGGCAACTCCTCTGGCTGGACACAGACCCTGCAGGTAAGCGCAAGCAGCATGAAAGGAAACAACCCAGAACAGGCCATGGAAAGTGTCCCACTTGCATACATTTGGCATGGGTCGGGGACAGACCAGGCTGCATCAATTCACATCATCCACTGCCAAATCCGAGCACCAGAACAGAGTGTGGGTCGAGCCAGGTTTGGTCACAAGAACCAGTCCACAGGGGCCCAGTGGCGTGGCCTAGCAGCTAAAGTCCTCGCCTTGAAAGCCCCGGGATCCCATATGGGCGCCGGTTCTAATCCCAGCAGCTCCACTTCCCATCCAGCTCCCTGCTTGTGGCCTGGGAAAGCAGTTGAGGACGGCCCAAAGCTTTGGGACCCTGCACCCGTGTGGGAGACCCAGAAGAGGTTCCTGGTTCCCGGCATCGGATTGCCATGCACCGGCCCGTTGCGGCTCACTTGGGGAGTGAAACATTGGATGGAAGATCTTCCTCTCTATCTCTCCTCCTCTCTGTATATCCAGCTTTCCAATAATAATAAATCTTAAAAAAAAAAAAAAGAACCAGTCCACAATACAGAATGCCAAGGTGAGGTTACCTGTACCAGATGTGACCACAGTGTCCAATCAGCACACATGAGAATCAAGAAGGGAGGGGGCACATCCAGCAAGGGGAATATGGGGGTGCTCCCCTGCTGGACAGCTACTTCCACTGGAGAGTGTCAGCTGGGATGGGGGCAGAACAGACTAAGCAGGGCTACAAAACCAGTGCGCCTCAGGTGGACTAGATCAGGGAAAAGCCAGGCTGGGCTGATTATTCCTACTAGTGCAAACAAAATTAGAATGGGTGAGGGTTGTTTGGGCTTAGTCACAGCATCAGCTAGCAGAAGTTGGCACTGGGGGCTAATTCTGCCAAGTCTAACCACAGAACCACCTGGAGAGTGCATGATCTGGGAGTGGGAGTGGCCTGGGAGGGAAATAGTGGGCTCCTCCCTCTTGGGTTACCACCCCCCTTGGAGGGCATGAAAACCAGGATAGGGGCTGGGGTGGCTAGATAGAGAGGCACTCAACAACATCCGTGAGGGCTGGATAGTTGAGCTGGTTAGATGGAATTAAGCGTCAATACCCACTGACATGTATGAGAGCTGAATGGGATGTGGGACAGACTGGACTAGTCTGCACTGCTACACTTTCTGGCAAACCAGGGCAGGGGGCGGGCCTGGTGGGGGTTATTGTGGGTCGCTCTGACTAGGCTGCAGCTCCCACTGGTTTATGTGAGGGCCAAGTATGTGCTGGGCAGAACCAGGCTGGACTGCAACACCCATTGGTTCCAGTGGAAGTCGGGGCTGAAAACAGAACCAACCCAACAATTGCAACCACCAGCTGATTGGGGCGATAGACTGTGGCAGGACCTGTGCTTGCTAGTACATACAAGAACCTGGTCTGGGAACACCTCAGACAAAGTTTCTTTGGGGATCTCCCCAATCGAACTGTTGGACTCAGAACCCTAACCAAGACAAGACAGAAGAAAGAACAAATCAATCAACCACCTCAGCTATATGTTGGCAGCAAAATACTGGGCAAATGGAGACTCTATGATGGACTATGTCAATCAGTGGATTCCTCAGCGACTTCATCGTGCTTGGAGTGGCGAGATTGGCAGCAATCATAACTGGTGAACTATCAAAACCACTTAAGCAAGTATCTCAGAGCATGCCCCACATCAGGGACCTGGAGTGGGTGGGAAACTGGGTGGGGCTTCTCCCTTAAAATCCCACTTTACGTCAGATACATGACGGAAACAATATGGAAATAATAGTCTTACCCACTTTCCTGTAGCCCTTGAACCTTTTTACCCTAATTAACTGTGTAAAGATTGTCAAAAATTAAATTTAAAAAAAGAAGACCTTGCCTCCTAAACTTGAAAAATTCACCATATACATCCTGTTGGAATTATAACACTATTTTTATATTACATATGTATTTAATCTTTAACTTGTTCCACAAGGTTCTAAGGCAGGGGCAGGCATTTGGTTAAGACAACACTTGGAATACCTATGGCATTTGTACAATACCGCGGTCCTGACTCCAATCCAGTTTCCACCTTTTTGCTAATGCACTCCCTCAGAGGCAGCAGCTGAAGCTCCAGTACTTGCATCCTTACCATCCACATGGAAGATTCAGACCAAACTCTCTTACAGATACTCAGAAAGGGAACAATTGGAGAAAAAGAGCTCTCTCGTGGCCAGCATTATGTATAGCAGGTAAAGTCCCTTCCTGTAATGCTGACATCACTTATAGGCACCAATTTGAGTCCTGGCTACTCTACTTCTAATCCAGCTCCCTGCAGGTTGCCTGGGAAAAGAACCAGAGGATGGCCCAAGTGCCTGTGTCCCTGCCACCCATGTAGCAGGTCTGCTCCTGGCTTTAGTCTGGCATAAACCCAACTGTGGCAGGCCTCTGCAGAGTAATATCTATCTCTTTCTCTCTCTCTCTCCTCTACCCCCTCTTCTCTCTGTAGCTCTGCCTTTCAAATAAAAATAATAATAAAAAGAAATCTTTCTTTTAAAACAAAAGAGGGTAAAAGGTGCTTTGAGGGATGGAAAGTTATTCTGACCTTCGTTCTAAAATAGTTATGAGAGCAACACATCTGAATTTTGTTCTCCCTGGAGCAATCTTTCTCATTATCTGGAGATTCACATTACACTTAACAACATCAAAAGGAGTCTGGATTCCAAAAATCAAGTAGTAATATCCTGAGATAAAGAGAAGAAACTTTCCTTTCTTTTACAAAGCCATTTCCCCACAATTCCTCTGTCTTCTTCCTGCACTGAAATGAGCATTACAGGATCCAATGCTAAAAGCACTGAATCAAGTTAATTATTCAGAGGAGAGAAACAAAGAAACAATTTTTATCCACAGATCAATGGAGTTAGAGACATGACATTTACATAAAATTGAAGAAATTACTGAAGTGTGTTTAAGAAATGCTACAGTTCTGGTGAGAGACTCAGGACTAGAGGCATGCAGCCAGGCAATCTTCTGAATAGGTTTTAGACATACAGGCTGACCATATAATTTATCAAACAAACTAGGACATCTGAGGGTTAAAGAGGGTGCTATTAATAACACCTAACAACAGGTGTAAGCTGTGCTTGTCTCAGGCAAACACAAACATATGGACAAAGGTCAATGATACTTTCACAGTTAAGAAAGCACATACTATAGATCAGTTAGTAACTACTTCAAGCTTACAGAAAGGAATATTTGAGACTCCATCCAGTGCACTGGCTGTTACCCCAGTGGTTTCTAGTAAACAACCTAAGGAATGTTCAAATATCAAGGATGGCCTTATGTAGGTTTGTGTTCTTTTCCAGTAAGAGTTAAGAAAAGTAAGTAGTTTTCAAAATCAGGAGAAAATGTATCTTGTTTTAAGTTTTCAGTGCAAAATCCTCTGTATTTATATTTGGGGTATTTCACATTTATAACTGTTTTTTAATTGTTCCTGATTTTAATTGTTTTATAATTGTTTTTTAATTGTTCCTGGTTTTATTTCTTTGTTATTTCAAATAGTCTAATTAAAAGCAACGACCCCAGCTATCAAATACAAAATGCCAAAACTCTGATTAAATGTAATTCAGTGCTCCATTTTAATATATTAGTAGTAATTTATCTCCCTTTTATGACTCTCATGGATTACAATGCTATCATCTATCTTCCATTAAGTGGCACATAAACAGAATTCTTTCCTAGAACTATCAGACCATAGTCACCTAATCTACTAATTCTCAAACCCAGCTATACATCAAAATTACCTGGGAGCTTTTAAAAAATATATGAATTCCAATATTTACACTAGACTTAACTGAATCAGCACCTCCGAAGTAGAATCCAGTTAATTTTGAAGCCCAGCCCTTCTAATTCCAACCCCAGATTCCTGACATAGATACAAGGGACACTCATCTCACTAACCACCCATAAGCCTCTTCTTATTTTCTATCCTCTGCAATGCAACAGTATCATAGCACTGACAGGTGGCTAAGAACATGTCTCTTACCATCAGAAAGCTTTGGAACAGATCTTTGATGCCAACACCCTCATCAACATATTTTGAATTAACTTACCTATGCCAAAAGTCAACAGTGGTGATGATCACAACGCAATAAAAGCCAATGTTTGCTAAGCTCTCACTATACCATGAACTGTGCTAACCACTCTGCACATAGGATGTCACATTAACCTTGTATTTTATATTCTAGAAAGTTTAAAACAGGTTACATAGTTAGGAAGTCATAGGGCAAGGGCATGAGCCTGTTTCCCAAGTTCTCAATATATTCTCCAACTAACCTGAACCTATTCTGACCCAGGATTCCATTCCTGCTTCAATGTAAAAAAACAAACAAACAAACAACAATAAAAACCCTTGTGTTTTCTACTAAACAGAAACAGAAAGGTTAACATTAACATCCAGACAAGGAAGCAAAGGTCTCATGTGCAAAATGGAAAGTGCTCCTTCTAAAAGCCCTTCTGAAAGCAGGCTGTGATCCTTCTGAAAGTGGAACATTCAGAATTTTTAGATGCACCACTGGTGCCTTCTGCTGTAATTGGGAGTTTTCTTCACTGGCTGACTTGAGAGAAAGTGGGTTCAATGTTTAAAATGTAATGTCATATACCAAGTATTTTCTGCTCTAGCCAATTCCATTGGTCATATAAAATGGGCTCCCACCTAGGTGTGCTTGATGAACAGGGTGGACATAGAATTCACTGTCCAAGCTAGGAGACTTTTTAGTGTGAAGGTGGAGACCTATTCATACTCATGCTAGGAAAATGGGCATCAAATAGAACCTTAAGCTCAAGATGACAGAAGGAGAACCAACTGCCACAGAGTCACTCAACACTAGGATCACTTTCATTCAACAAATAATGTCTGTGCACCTACCAGATGCCATCTTCTAAGCAAGGAAATGCTCATTCGAAGATGAAATTCCTACCATCCAGAAGCTAATAAGGGGCACTGGCCAGTCATTTGACAGTCACAGCATGATAACAATATTTAAAGAAAAGCAAACTGCAGAATATGAATGACGAGATCCAAAGTGAAGGAATGAAAGAATAGGGCTGAATTGCCTTGACAGGCTGAGCAGAAAGAATCCTCTAAGATTCCATAAGGCCACACCCAGCAAGGTTCCACAGAGAATAATACCCTGTAGTGGTGCTGATACTGGCAGAAAAGAAGGTACTAAACAGGAGCGACCCAGTGGGACTGCAGACAGCACACTTCAGGCAGAAACAATAGCATTTCAAGTGGAAAGAGTCTTCTATGAAGTGCAGGGTGGTGCAGTAGAGTACACATGGGGGTGGGCAGCCAGAAACGGAGTTAAAGCAGGGAGGAAGAGACAAATCAGAGCCAACCCTCTAGACCATGCTGAGGAGCCAGGGCATTATAAAGAAAGTCAGAGGAAGTAAAATATATTACATTTGGGAAAAGATCAGCTTTCATAGGTCATTCTGGAACAGTACAAAACTGAAGATAGAGACCAGCAGTTAGGAAAGCAAACACAATAGTCCAAAAAAGAAATGATGTTGAACCAAACTTCAGTGAATCTCTTAATTTCCACCAAAGAACAGGTACTGGGAACTCACAAACAGGAACTATCTCCTCACTCGCCTTGAGGAAAGTGAAACCTGACAGGACAGGTGTGGGTGAATGACCATAAACAGTATGAATAAGGCTTACATTAAACATTGGAATGTGTTAGACTTTAAATGCCTAAGGTCTGCTTAAGAGAATATTTAAAGCTCAGAGGTCATGAAGTCTTAGGGCAACAAAGAAATAAACAGCTAAGGAGAAAGTAGGTTGCGTAGACAAAACTATTCAAGGCTGACTTACCAAATAGTTTTAAGGATAGCTGACAAACATTTGGGTTAATATATTTAAAGCAAAACTATAATTATACATAAAACACAGCTATATTGCAACGGGGAACAAGTGGTGGGTGAGAGGTAAGGTCTTTTCTGAGCACAGAAAAATCAGATTACAGATTTTAAAGTCCTACACAAGTTCAAATCCCACTTACTGGCTGTGCACCTTTGAGCTATTGACCTGCTTCTCTTCACCGTAAAATGAAAATAATTACAACTATACATTATAAGACTACAAAGTATTTATGATACTAATAAATGTAACAAGTATCTCAATTCCCTCCCGAAACTCCACTGAAAATGGCATTTCACACACAAATATATATATTAGTATATAATGTGTAACAGTATATATATATACATTCTAATAAAAATAAAGCTTTTTTAAGACCAAACCCACAATACACTAGAAAAATATAAAACTACAATTAAATTTTAGAAGCTTATAACTAATGCATGTGTAGAAAAATCGCCTAGTGGTGGGCATTTGGCACAGTAACAATGCCATACGAAGTGTCTGCATCCCTGACTGTAGTGCTGGAATTCTAGTTCTGGCTCTGCTTCCACGTGCAGCTTCCAGACAGTGTGCATTCTGGGAAGCAGTAGATGATGCTTAAAGTACTTGAGTCACTGTCAATCATAAGGGACACCTGGATTAAGTTCTAGGCCTCCGGCTTCATCTTGATCCACCCCCAGCTATCACCAGCATTTGGGGAATGAATCAAACAAAACATGGAAAAACGACTTAACCAATGAAAACTGAATCCCAAGTAGACAATGACAAAGGCTGAAAACCAAATGAACTTATACACAAATCCAAAGGCCACAAGAATTGAAAGCACAAGAAACCTAAGAACAATTATTCCCTTGGTCATTCCTCCACACCAGGAAGTCCAGACATGACTGCTCAACACACTGCAGTCACGGGAATGCTCTGTATCTGTGCTATCTAATTCAGTAGCCACCACTCACAAATGGCTATGAAACTCTCAAAACATGGGCAATATAACCAAGGCTCTGACTTCTGAATTTCATTTCTTGTTAGCTATTTTAAGCTTAAACAGATACCAGGAGGCTACTGGATACTTTATCTTAGGGCAACACAGTTCCTGAGGTTTATTTCCTGGTACAAATAAGCCAGAAAGTCTCGGGACTAGAGATGCCAGTCAAAACACAAGGAAGTCATGCAAGGACGATGCCGAATGCCGAGGGCCAAGACATTGCACCTGCTTCAGAAATGCGGGCAGCCAGTCCAGGCAAGGGACTAAAATACCATTTATTGAAAAATAGGATCACCCTGCCAAAACACATTCAAGATACTGACACTGGGAATTGCCAGTATGCAGTATCTTAAGTCTCACTCAAGTCACTTCTTTTCTTCGCTCACTTCAAAGTCCCTAAGCACTCTGCATGCTCAACTTTCTCCTATGTTTGGAAATGAACAACCAACCAAGATAAACAGATGGGCATGGGAAAAACTCTGGTGGAGACACTGAGAAAAACAAATCAGAGTAGGCCAAGGTTAAGCAGAGAGAAAAACTGTAAAATTGATGTTCTCAAGAACATAATAGAAAAAACATTAACCATCAAGAAAAAATGATTTCTAAAATGGCATTTTGGAGAACAGAATTTCTCAAATATTAAAAAGATTACATAATAGAGATGAATGACAACTAGAAAAGGGCCCTATGGGACATTCCAGGATGATATATTGCTTTGGATGCTGGTATACACATGAAAACAATCATCAAGATTGATGGACTGGCACACCTTACTGTATTTTACTGTATGTAAATTATGCTTTAAATTTTTAATGCTTTACAAAAAGGTCTGAATTTAAGGCTTCAGAAATAGCTTAGGAAAAGAATGAGATAATAAAGAGGATTAATTCAGGCAGTTATGTATCTGAGTTCCTTAAACAACTGATAAAAGGGATTCCTAAAGGAAAAAAATGAGATGAAAATAATGAACCGAATATTTTCAAAAAGATTTCCCACAACTGAAGTCACAAGTGGCCAGCTGAAATGGTCATTGGTACAGTGGAGGAAGCAGCCCAAAAATCAAGAGAAGGGCTCACAGGCTCCCAAAAGAGAAATAGAACACATGGAAAGAGCACGAGTTAAGGATTCTTCAGGCTTAGAAGCAGGGAGACAGTCAGTCAAGGCCTTCAGAATTGTGAAGGGAAACAATTTCCAGTCCGCAAGTCTACAACAGCCAAATTATTGTTAAGTTATGGAGGTATCAAAACACATTTGGACACTGCGAATTTCAGAAAATCAGACTGCTATGCACTCTTAAAATGATAAAAGACAGGCTCTGCTGGGGTCCGTGCAATAGGTGTGGATGACACCAGAGTGTGAAGAGAACAGCTCCCCTGTTTGGCAGGGCCCAGGGGAGCTTCCAGCTGTTTGGCAGGGCCCAGGGGAGCTTCCAGCTGTTTGGCAGGGCCCAGGGGAGCTTCCAGCTGTTTGGCAGGCCCAGGGGAGCTTCCAGCTGTTTGGCAGGGTCCAGGGGAGCTTCCAGCTGTTTGGCAGGGCCCAGGGGAGCTTCCAGCTGTTTGGTAGGGCCCAGGGGAGCTTCCAGCTGTTTGGCAGGGCCCAGGGGATTTCTCTCTGAGCACCTTGATGCTGTTTCACCCCTGTTTGCATGGACACTCAAGCACCCCACTAAGAATTCTGTAATCTGCACCCTGCACAGTGGCCTAGCGGCTAAAGTCCTCGCCTTGAACGTGCCGGGATCCCATATGGGCACCAGTTCTAATCCCGGCAGCCCCGCTTCCCATCCAGCTCCCTGCTTGTGGCCTGGGAAAGCAGTCGAGGACAGCCCAAAGCCTTGGGACTCTGCATCCATGTGGGAGACCTGGAAGAGGTTCCTGGATCCTGGCTTCAGATCAGCTGTTGCACTCACTTGGGGAGTGAATCGGCTGTTGCACTCACTTGGGGAGTGAATCATCGGACGGAAGATCTTTCTCACTGTCTCTCCTCCTCTCTGTATATCTGACTTTCCAATAAAAATAAAAAAATAAATCTTAAAAAAAATTCTGTAATCTACTTAGGCATTGTTTTTTGCCCCTGTGAGATGGCTTTCGCAACCAATGTGAGCTTAAGAGTTAATGTCACTGATAATCTCTTGGTGAGTGGACCTCTGATAATTTACACACAGGAGCACAGTTAAGCCCATACCATTTCTGGACACCTTATTGTGTGCTAACCACTGCCTCAGAATCTGGCCCAGACATGTAGCACACCTTCTGGGAAAGGGCTTAATAAATATCCTAAATATTAAGGCAAGTAATGAGAGTGAGAGCTGAACTGCTATGGCAATAAATAGCTATTGTTATCTCAAAGGCTAGTCTGTCTTTGCAATTTTTTTGGAACATAGAAAATGTAATTGTTTTAGCTGCTTTTATAATTTTTAGCTAGAGGAATTAAGGATGTTTTTATTAAGGAAGTATGCTTTTAATTATTGTTTTGTTGTTTGTGGGGTTGTACAGCCTATAGTTGTAGAGGGATTTAACATTTGAAACTTCTGTTTTGGATTTTACGTTTTTTCCCTTGTAACCTATTTTCCCATTAAATAATGGGTAAATTGTAGAAATAGAAATGTGGTAGGAATGTACTACTGATTAGCAGGTAATTGCATGTGCCTTGGCCTTGGAGTCCAGACTGCCTCTTCATGGCTACTGTTGAAGAATGAATAATGGCTTGCTTTGAAGAATATGAATACAGTATTATGCAGAATTATCTTTAGGGGCACCTGCTTAGCCCTGAAGTGCAGACGGAGTGACCAAATGTCTGTATATGCCTCCTTAGTCTTGAAGTAAAAATAGGACAATTAGTTGTTTGTGTAGAATCTTGTGAGGTGTCTGAGTAAATAAAAAGGACAGCTTCTTCTTGAGCTGTAGTGAGAGCGCACCAAGTGACAGTGTCTGTGTCTTTCTTTATCGCCGACTCCACGCACCCTTCCTGAGCTCCGAACTCGGCTGGAGCTGGACTCCAGCAAGCTCCAATAGAGAAAAGGAAGACTCAGTAAAGAGGAAAAGTAGATCTCCAGGGGCATGCAAAGCTGTGGCCTGGCTTGAGATTGACCTACCCTTGGAGACTGCCATTTAAGAGACTGATACTCTCAGAGCTGAAGGTGCAGTGCAGTTGGTGAAGCTACTCCCCAGAACACCAGCATCCCACAGCAGAGCTCTGGTACAAATGCTGGCTGTTTTGCTTCCATTCCAGCTCCCAGGAGAGGTATGAAATGGCAACCCCAGAGCCCAGTTAGGCATTCCTTGCTCTTCACTTTTCATCTGACTCAGCTCTGACTGCAGTGGCCATTTAGGGAGTGAACCAGCAAAAGGAAGAGCCTACTCTCACTCTCTGCCTTTCAAATAAATAAGTAAATCTTGAGAGTGAGTGAGCACACACATGATGGATGTTTAGGACTGTCATTGACAAGATCCTATAGGCTGGCAGAGTCTGGATCAGACTCTTATCCTAACTGAACCAGACCTTCTTTTAATCATGCAGTAGTGAGGTTCCTGGTCAGCAGACCATGTCCCCCACAGAAGCACCTGCATTGTCCTGAGAGCTAGATGTGAGCTGCGGTGAGTGGAGAAGCAGAAGTGTGAAGCAGCCCACTCCGCCTGACTAAACCTCTTCGAGGCTCCTGCAGCACAACTTGATGTAGCCATGCAGAGACCTCCAACTGTGAGGAACCACTGCCCACAACCTATTTCCTCAACCTGGTCCCTGCAACCTCCCCATATAGTTTTGGGATTGCTTTCAGGATGTGTATATTAGAATGGCTAACACAAATGTAGGGCTCGTTGTCACTTCTGGGGATGGGTGGGGGTAGCACAATACAGAGAAGCACCTGGTGGTTTCCTGGTGGATGCCAGTAGAACTGTTTTCTTAACCTGAGAGGCAGGCACATGGCTTTCTTTCTCTAAGTACACACATGTTTTAAACATATACTCCAATTTTAAGTCTGCTCCTATAAAGATTAAACAAGTCAATATATTTAAAACTCCTAAAACAATAGGAGGTACTTAATAGTCAAGAGTTCATCATCAAAATTATCTTATCTTTCCATCGCTAATGTCAGCAACCTTCTACAGCAACACACAATAGGTAATGACATTTGCCATTGTAGCATTATTTATTGCTAATGTATGTTTTCCCCCTTGCTATGTTGAGGAGAGAAGAAAATGTTCAGTTTTCCCCACAGTAAAAAGGTGCGCACAATCAGCACACATGAAAGCAAGGGATGGGGGCAGGGATGGGGGCAGGCCAGGGTGGGCCAGGCCACAGCAACTGCCAGCACCTGTGAGAATGGAGGCATGGTAGGCATTTGTAGCAGTTGTTCTGACTTGGCTATGGCACCCACTGGTGTATGCAAGCGACTGTGAGCAGGTTAGGCTGGGTTCGGTTGAATTGGGTTGCATTGGGTTGCATTGTGCACCAGTTGGCATGCACAAAAACTGGACCAGGCAGGTGTTCTTCAGGGTCACCCTGACTAGGCCACAGCACCTGCTGGGTACAAGAGCTAGGCCTGTGAGCATGCTGGGCTAGCTTAGGCTGCAGCACCTGCTGGTTCACATGAGAGCCAGACCTGGGTCAGGACTGACTACACAGTTACACCCATTAGTACATGCATTGGCTGGTGCAGGGGGGCAGGCTAAACCTTTCACACATAAGAGCCAGGTCTAGGGCTCTCTCAAGTAAGGTTTCTTAGGAGGTTCTCCAACTAGACCAATGTACTCTACCCCTGACCTCAGAGAAAGTCATATAAACATGGTCTGTCCTCGGAGCATATGTTGCAGGACTGGGCCACCTCAGTTGCTGATCCTTATGCAAGAAGGTAGAGCATACCCAGATAAGTACAGAAGACAAGACAACCAGTTCATCTAAGCCAACAAGTCTTTAAGTACCTCATTAAAAATGGAAGGACAAACTGAACAAACACTCCAGGCCAGGCTCCACAACAAGTACCTAGGTCTGTGGGCACACTGAGGTAAACAAGAATAAGCAGCAGTCCTTATAAAGAACTTCTCACCTCTAGTGCAAGGAGGCTAAAAATTTCTCAGAACAGTCAACACCACTCAACACCCTCAAAACATTCTTTCTCACATTGGGACCTAAAAGGCAACATTAAATGACTATCTCCATATACCAGGGCACTGATGTGATGTGACAACAGGGAGCTTATACACAAATCTAAAGGCCACAGGAATTGGAAGCTCCAGAAACCTAAGAAAAATAACTTGCCCCAACTCCCGTCCTATGGACAGGGAAAACTGAATCATTTATCTCACCTCCCTTCACGCCCTACACCGAGTCTCCCCATCCTATTTAGAGACCCACACAGGTCTGTACCCTTTCACCTCTGCAATTGATATTAAAATAAATTTTTTTAAAAAAATTTAAGGCAGGCACAATAAGTAACCATGAGGTTCCCTTAAGACCCATGGCGTTTTAACAATCCACATTTCTTGCTTTCTGAATCACTGTCTTGAGTGTCAGAGCAGTGCACAGGGACACATAAAACCACCCCAAATAACCAAGGGGGAGAGAAATTAAGAGACAAGGAGTTTCAAATTCAGGAGCTCTTACACAGAGTTTAATTTCCAAAAGCTCTTTTAGAAATGTTATGCCTTAAGGCAGTTAAATATATCCAATGACTTTTAACCTGAAAACTGCTAAAGCCAAGGAAAATACTGTAAGTTGAAGCCATGCCCATTTCTGTATGACTTCATTTGTTTAAAAGGAACCCATAAACGTGCATGACTCACACATTTGAATATAATGAGACATTCCTGGATCATTCATTTTCTGGTGCCAGTAATCCCACGTTACAGAGTGCCAAAGCCCTTTAATAAGTGCAGCATATTGTTTCTGGTCACAATCCAAAAATTAGCAGAAGTCCTATACAGCAGGAAAATCACTTCAGTGAAGATTTCTGGGCTTTGCAATACAGGATCCCAAACCATTGTCAAAAATTAGGACTCCCGCACCTCTCCATGCACAGCAGTCTAGAGTTTTTATACCCAAACAGACGAGGTGCCCTTCAGGCCTATCAAGCCCTTTGGTGGTTATAAAGCACTTCCACAACTGTGAGCTTATTAATTCATTCCTACTAGCCTGGTAGGATGCTGAGGGGAAATCTTTCTATAGCATTTTAAAGACAAAGAAACAAAGGTTCAGAGAATGAAGTGACTTACTCAGTTATACAACTAGCAAGCAGTGGAGCTGGATTTTCACTCAGGTTAAAACTGTCAAAAATCAAAACTGACTTGTGATCTAGGAATAAGAAAAAAGAGATTAAAGTGAAACTTACTCAATATTCTTATAATTCTTACAGTAGTTCCATTTTACAAATGCTGTACCACCTTTATTTCTTTCCTAGCAGCTCTGTTGTCTGGGTTGCTGGAGTTATTATCCCTCCTTACAAGGAAATGTCAACTACAGAAAGCATGAAAATGCTACCACCTCTCACTTGTTCCTATACCCAATATCACCAGTACATGAATCCTGTGTTATTTCTAAATAGGATAAAGCGAGTGAGTCAAAATTTAAATCAGGCCCAGAAACAGACCTACACCTAAATCCAGTCTAGCATCATCCTTTCCTTCTTGTCCCTCACCAAGAGGCCCAGCCGGACGAGGGGGGGGGAGGGAAACTTGCATAAAAATTCTAATGGTGAGAAGGGCAGCTGGCCTAGGAGCCATGACAGACAGCCTATCTGCTCGGACTTGACCCCTAATGTGCCACTGCTTCCATTCCCAACTAAGAAGGGCAGTCATGAAATCTACCCTCAGAAGATCAGCTCTGAGCTGCAGCAAGACTGGAGTACCACAGCAGAAAAGAGGATTAAGTGACTGGGGTCAGGCCACCCAGTGTCCTGGCAATCTGGAGCAGCCTAGGCCTGAAATCAATCTTGCCCCTTGCAGGACAATCCTGACCTTCTTAATCCTTCCCGAGAAACGGGCTAACGGCAATTCTCTCAATGACAAAAATTCCCACAGCAGTCTAAGTGGTGGCAGGTTCCTCATTTCATTGTTTTCAAGAAAAAAAAAATAAACACAGAACCTCATTACTTGAAGAATGCCTATCCAGAAGATCTCTGAATAAAAACAACATTTTTTTCAGACATGACAAGTTCCTTAGCAGCTGCAACTCACTTTGATAGTTGGAGGTATGGAAATCCAGTCCATATCCTTACCTTTCATTACACAAGGGCTGGAATTCCCTGTTGGTTTATTCAGCTAAGTTTACAAGAAGTCACCATCAGGGAATTTCCAGTTAAGCTTCAGGAGTCTAAATGCCACTCACCTAGACTTCTCAGCTTACAAACATATTTTTCAAAGCTGACAGTAAGAATACTAGAACTCTCCGCTTCCCCCTTCACAACTTAAAACATTCAGCACAAATTAAGTTTTTGGTTAGCCACGCTTGACAAATGTTCTAGGTTACTAAATTTCTAACCATATCTCAGATAAAATCATACATGACATGTCAAAAGCTTGATAAATCTGCAAGCCTTGAATCCGGAGGGTTCCGTCTCAATACTCTGGGGTAGAAAACATGAGGAGGTTAGTGCTGAGGCACAGCAAGTAAAGCAGTCACCTGCAGTGCTGGCATCCCATACGCACGTTGCAGCAAGTCCTGGCTACTTCACTTCCAATCCAGCTCCCCGCTAATGCGCCTGTGAAAACAGTGGCAGACGCCCCGAGTGCTTGGGACCCTGTACTTGTGTGCAAGAACCAGAAGGTGGCCCCTGGCTCCGGACTGGCCCTGCTCTGACTGGCCATTTGAGGAGTGAACCAGCAAATGGAAGATGTCTGTTTCTCTATATTTATCACTCTTACTTTCAAATAATCTTTTTTAAAAAAAGAAAATATAATATTAATTAATTCTGAAATTTTGAAATAATCTTATTTGGCAATCATTTTCTAATCTCTTTTCTTCTTACTCTACTTTTCCAACTAGACAAATGTGAATGCTTATTTGCTTTATTTGTTTATATGCTTTTCAATTTATATAGAACTTCCCTGTGTGTTTCATGACAATCTAAATAACGTTGGTTCTCTGCTTTTAACATGTTTAAAAATTATAAACTTCTAGCTATTGACTTAAAAAGTAAATGGTGTGTTTGAAAATAGTTAAATTTATTACTGTACAAGTTACTTTTACTAAATACTCAACTGAAGAAAAACACAACATAACTGATATGTAATATAAAACATGGAAGTATTTTCTGGGACCTGGTGTGGGAGCCCAGTGGCTAAAGTACTCACCTTGCATACACCAGGATCCCATATGGGCGCCAGTTTATGTTCTGGCAGCCCTGCTTCCCATCCAGCTCCCTGCTTGTGGCTTGGGAAAGAAGTCGAGGATGGCCCAAAGCCTTGGGACCCTGAACCCACGTGGGAGATCAAGAGGCTCCTGGCTTCGAATTGGCTCAGCTCTGGCCATTGCGGCCACTTGGGGAGTGAATCAGCAGATGGAAAATCTTCTTCTCCATCTCTCCTCTCTGTGTATATCTGACTTTCCAGTAAAAAAAAAAAAAGTCTTAAAGTAGTATTTTCTAGAGCTAGGAAACCATTTTTGAGGAGATAGCTGTCCTATAAACACTGAATGTATACTGTGTAGCTACCTGGAGAGCACTGTTCTGTCACCTGACGAACTTTAGCAAGTTGACAAAAGATGCCAGGGTATTCTCTTCGAGATTCATTTTTTATTTATTTAAGTGGCAACTACAGAGAGGCAGAACACACATTCGGGGGTGAGAAGAGAAAGAAATTTTTCATCTGCTGGTTCATACTTAAAGTGGCCACCAACAGCTAAGGCCAGGCCAAAGAGCCCAAGTACTAAGGCCATCTTCCAATGCTTTCCCAGGCGTATAAGCAGGAAGTCGAGCAGAGAGTGGAGCTGCCAGGTCTAAAGCCAGCACCTATACGGAGTGCCATGGTCACAGAGGGAAGCTTCTCTTGTTACATGACAATAGTGGCTCTGAATTCTGCTTTTTTAGTTAAGAGGAAACATTTATTAAGAATCTCCTTTTTTGGTCCCTAAATTTATCATAAAATTTCCTCACAATATGACCCAAAAAATTACTGTGTCTATTGTTCTTGTAAATGAAAGACATACAATCAGAAAAGTCCAGCAATTTATGGCAAGTCTACAGACTTAGTTTCTGTGCTAGGCCCTGTATTCATAAATGACAAGAGTAATGATGATGTCAAAACAAGCCATGTCAGGCAAAGCCAAGAACACACTGTCAAAAACTGTAATGCAACCTGTTGTTTTAGGCGTTTTGTTCTTTTCCACAAAAATAATTGTTCAACAGATCATGAAAGTCACTTTTTTGTATACTGTTAGTGTTGGAAAGAATATTTTTTGTGCAATATTCAATGTAGACAATGGAATGCATGCATGTATACAAGTGTGTGAGCTCACACACACACTACATTGTCCTGGCATCTTACTTACAGGACAATGCACTTTCATTCCAGATGATAATAAGTGTATAAAAATTCTAGAGCATGATTTACAACCTATTTTAATGCACTTGGTTAATTTCACTGAAATATTTATGGAATCTGAAAACTTGCAACTCAGTGGGTTAAGACACCACTTGGCATGCCTTCATTCCGTGTAACAGTAACTGGCTCAAGCCCTCCAAACTGCTTCTGAACCGGATTCTTGCTTTAAGCACACCCATCAACACACACACAACAGCAGGTACTGGCTCAAGTACGGAGCTCTCTTCCATCCAAGTGGGAGACCCAGGTGTATCTGCAGGTTCCCAGATTCTCAGCTTTGGTCTGCTCTAGCCCCAGCTATTGTGGGCCAGAGAATAACATTTCTCTATCCCTGTTACTTTGCCTTTCAAATAAATGTTTTTTAAAAAATTTAAGGTATGCTTATTTTGGTGCAAAAAAATCTACTTTGAATTTATATATATAATAAATAATATATGTTAATGACATTACAAATGTAAATTTGGGGCCCAGCAGAATGGCTCAATTGGCTCATTTTCCCCTTGCAAAGTGCCGGGATCCCATATGGATGCCTGTTCATGTTCCAGTCGCTCTACTTTCCATCCAGTTCCCTGCTTGTGGCCTGGGAAAGCAGTCGAGGACGGCCCAATGCTTTGGGACCCTGCACCCGCGTGGAAGACCCAGAAGAGGTTCCTGGTCCCGGCATCGGATCGGCGCATACAGGCCCGTTGCAGCTCACTTGGGGAGTGAAACATCGGATGGAAGATCTTCCTCTCTGTCTCTCCTCCTCTCTTTATATCCGGCTTTCCAATAACAATAAAAAAATCTTTTAAAAAATTAAAAAAAAAAAAAAGAATTGCAGAACTAAAAACTACAAAAATAATCCTTGAGCAGTAACAGATAGCTTTAATCTGTTGAACAAACATTCCAATACTCTCCCTAACTGCTTTGGTTCAGGTTGCATGGGCAGACTCTCACTGATTCGCTAAGGTGAAGATGTCACCAATCAGACCCCCTTGGGTTAAGACACTCAGAATGCTGTGCCTAAACCACGGTGATCGTTTCACAACCATTCAGAAACGCCCATTTTCTAGAACTGCAAAATCATCAGCTAAAAACAACTTTTATTCAAATGAGTTTGGAATCAGGGTCACACATATTGTGACTGAAAATAAACAAGCTTACACCCTCTACACAGACTTCTCTGAACTTGGCCATGCCTAACTGATATGATTCCAAAACATTACAGCAACGGTTCTCAACACCTCCCCCTCACTTAAAACATCTTATGGTAATACCCTGCCCTTTAACAGCCTGAAATGGAAATTAAAAAATACAAATTAATTGTGTGCACACTTTTAGGGACATCTATATAACATTTTCACTATAATCAAAGGAGAATGCACACAAATTTATAAGATTATGTATCTCAACATATTTCACAACTCTGTCATGAGTATACCAAAAGATACAATGAAGCAGCCCAAAATTGCACCATTAGTAGCTAACCATGAATGTAACAGCTATAAGTGCACACAGAATTGACATGTTTTTGGTAACATAAACACAAGGACTGCAACATGGGTAAACAGTTTTTAGTAACATCACAAACAAAATTACAGAAAATGGTTTAGTATTTTATATGGTATAGTACATCAATTTATGTAGTAGTTGTATTCCTAATAACATCCTGTATATATCATGATGCAAAAAATACTCTATATAAAATGGAAATTGGGACTGCTGCATGTAAAGCCACCGCCTGCAACCCAGGCATCCCCTGTGGATACAGGTTCAAGTCCTGGCTGTACTACTTTGGGTCCAGCTGTCGGATGCACGTAAGAAATCAGTGGAAGACAGCCCAAGTGTTTCGGCTCCTGCACCCACACGGGAGACCAAAAAGAAACTTCTAGTTTGTCCAGGCCCAGCTCCGGCTATTCCAGCCATCTGGGGAGTTAGCAAGTAAATGGAAGATATTCTCATTCATTCATTCATTCACTCTTCATACACTCCCTTCTCTCTCCTCTAAAACTCTGCCTTTAAAATAAAATAAAATAAAATAAAACTTAAAAAAAAAAAACATAGCTTGGTTCTAGACTCAGAAAATTACAAACAGGTCTTTTTCCTACAAGAATAGTTGAAGATAAATTTTAAAGTCATTTAGCATTTTGAAAAATTCTCTGCATAGGAGTGTACCCAGAGATTATAAAATTCCTAAGGCTCCTGCTCAGGTCCTCTAACAGCCACAGATACCCACACCATCATCAATGACACAACCATCAAAACTTCACAGAAAACCACTGCATCAGCCACACATCCCCGTCAGGTCTATTACCTTTAAATTCCATGCACTGACCTTTGAACTGTGCTTGGCTCCTAAGCAAGTGTTCAATAAGTCTGGGGAAGTGGGTGGTACTTACTCTAACAGGACTCCTCCAGGAGCAGACATTTGTCCTAAGCAGGTCAGACACCTGCAGCTCAATATATTGAAACAGCTAGCCCCTGACTCCGGTCTCTGCTAATGCACATTCCGAGAGAAGGTGTTCAGGCTCAAGAACTGGATTCCTTGCTACCCACACGGCACGTGTAGATTAAGTCCCAGCCTGACTGGTCCCAACCAACTGCAGATACTGCGGGCATTTGGGTAGTAAACCAGCAAGTGGCTCTTTTCCTCTTTCAAATAAAAATTCTTTTTTCTTTTTAAATAGAATCCCTCCTCCATTCTGCATAGCATAAAAGCAGTCAATATTTTCAGTCAATAGAAAGATGATCTCTATGGGACTAGAAATGGAACTGCTGACATTTCACTCATAATCAGAAACACTTTATAAGATGCTGTTATTCCTGCCCCATATTTATTGCCCAAGACTAGGACAACAAATCAAACTAGAAGATGGGAGCTGACGAGCAACAAGGAGTCTTAGGACCGTGAAAATACCGCCTCCCTTTAGGATGCTGAATGCATGTTACTACGCGTTTGCTCAAGTCCACAGATGGCACAGCATGAAAGGTGAACACTAACGACACTGAAGGATAATCACACGTCAGTGTAGACCAGTGAGAAGTGTACCAGAGGATGGCAGAGGCTGTCAACAAGCAGCTTTTGTCAGTGTAAGAATAAGGTGGCTTGGGGGGTGTCCACACTTTCATTTTAACTTTTCTGTGAATCTAAAACTGCTCTTAAAAATAAATTCTTCACTAATAAAGCAAAACAACCCAAAAATACAGATCATGGCATCATGTCCCAATAATGCTGGAAATGACTTTAAAATCCATTCCAGCTGGTCTGGCGTGGTAGTCTAGCAGCTAAAGTCCTCACCTTGAACACATCAGGATCACATATGAGCACCGGTTCTAATCCCGGCCGTCCCACTTCCCATCCAGCTCCCTGCTTATGGCCTGGGAAAGCATTCAAGGATAGCCCAAAGGCTTGGGACCCTATATCCACGTGAGAGACCTGAAGAGCTCCTGGCTTTGGATAGGCGCAGCACCGGCTGTTGTCGTCACTTGGGGAGTGAATCAGCAGATGGAAGATCTTCCTCTCCATCTCTTTTCCTCTCTCTCTATATATATATGACTTTGCAATAAAAATAAATAAATATTTTTAAAAATCCATCCCAGTATGTCTCTGATGTATCCTATGCAACTGCTAAGAATACCAAACATCAGAAACATGGGAGAAGAAATTAGTAGGTTCAAATACACTTCCTGTGAGTATGCAGAGTGTACTATCCCATGCAACCAAGTAACTCCACTATAGTCACTTGAGAACATTCTATTCCCTTCAGGCACACAATGCTAGGTGCTCATGTGACCTTCACACAATGGTATAATATGGTACTAATCTCGGGCCCGGCGGCGTGGCCTAGCGGCTAAAGTCCTCGCCCTGAACGCCCTGGGGTCCCATATGGGCGCCGGTTCTAATCCTGGCAGCTCCACTTCCATCCAGCTCCCTGCTTGTGGCCTGGGAAAGCAGTTGAGGACGGCCCAAAGCATTGGGACCCTGTACCCGTGTGGGAGACCCAGAAGAGGTTCCTGGTTCCCGGCATCGGATCAGCGTGCATCGGCCTGTTGCGGCTCACTTAGGGAGTGAATCATCGGACGGAAGATCTTCCTCTCTGTCTCTCCTCCTCTCTGTATATCTGACTTTGTAATAAACTGAATAAATCTTTAAAAAAAAATATGGTACTAATCTCTACTTAAGAGGAAAATAAATGAGGACCATACACAAGGCTCAAGGTCTGAAGCTGTTAACCGCCTAGATTACAGACTCAATCTGAGCAGCTCCAAACCTGTGCTGGTTATTGGTCCACAAGCACCTGTAAATCATACCTGTGTAGAGGAATGGGGTTAATAAAGCTTCCCCCTGGAATGGGACCACTTCTCTGGGGAGGCCCAGGAGACAGGCAGGCCCCCAGGGGTGACTTGGTTCCTTTGTTCTTTGCAGGTAGGTATGCAGGGACATTTTTGGAGAGCTCTTTACTCAAGCAAAAACTTTTGCTTCTAGGGTAAGCTCCCTTGCCAAGAGGGTCAACTGACAATAAGCTAAAGTTGCATACGTGTAACTCTGACAGCATGTCAAACAAAAGCTAAAACGAAACATAACAAAAAATCTTCTGCTCACACAGCGATGCAGTGACGTGGGAGACTGCCAAACGAGGTCTTTAAACCAAGCTGTGAACACCAGAGCCACAGGTTTCCTGTTGAGTCTACACTGACAGATCATTATCACTGGTAAACTTCAACAGCAGCTCAAGCCCCACCTTGTTTCTGGTTTCTGCCTGTCTCCTTGGAACGGCCAAGGTCCCCAGGCTCCACCCTCCTGCCTGCAAACATGCACTGGACCTTGGTTCACAGGATGGCTTGGAAGAAATCCCTCTCCTATCTGCTCTGTTTGTGAATACACTCCCAACCCCAAGCTGTTCCTCCCTCCCTGCCCTATTTCAGAGTCTCTGTATCCACTTCTCTTGGAGCCCGTACCCCATTGCTTCTTGCATCTGCAAGGAGTTATTCCAATATCCTTCCCTGGACGGCGCCATTCCTTCTTCCTCACAGCTCATGAAGTTCGCACCGGTCCAGCCGTCCACCAATCAAATGTAACTTGGCATTCCACCTGAGAATCCCACCCCAATCTTCCAGTCCCCTCCCCAACTCCGCCCACTCGCCAATCATCCCTAGGCATTCACCTGCAGGCGCCAATCCCCTGGGGGCCTGGCCTCAATCCCTCCCAATCCCCACCCCCTACACCTGGCTGACAAAAAGCCCCCCCCAGATGCAGCTCGCTCTCTGTTCTCTCTCTTGCTTTTCTTTGCTCTCCCGTCTTCCTCCGGCCTCCCTTCCCCCCTCCCTTCCCCTTCCCCTCCACCCTGTTCATGCCCGGTTGTAATAAACCTCCTAAGATACCTTGTTGCGTCTGGTGTGTTTCAGCTCATGGTAAAGAACCAGGTTGTGGGAATTAACTGCGCGTAATATCGTAATATCGTATGGACTAGAACTCTACAATCTTTTTAAATAACTAACAGCATCACATTATCAGAATTCACACGCATGGTTCCTCCCTGGAGCACTAATTCCTTATTCACTCTGTTTCCCCATACAAAAGACGCCCACGAGCATCGCCACTACATAAAGTCCACTACATAAGCATCTACTAAATGATACGTCAGCTCCTCTATGCACATTGTTTTGTTTAATACACATATTGGTTCCATTTTACTGATGAAGGAACTGAGGCCTGGCACGACTCAGCCCCTAATGGCACTGGAGCAGGGCAGATTCGCGCAGTCTGGAGTCAGACTTCCTGTGTTTGCATCTCGGCTCTACCATCTCTCAGTTGGGAAATCTGGGGTAAGTGTGCTAGCCCTTCTTTGCTTCAGTTTTCTCATCTGTGAAACAACGATAATAGTGCTTAGCTTGAAAGGATTTTTATCAATACTGAAAGAGTACATGTATGTGAAGGCCCTCAGCATAGGGCCTGGCATTTGGGACAGTTAAACCAGTGTCTGCTGATGTGATTTTCATGGCTGTTGCCAACATTGTTTCCCACTGCTTTAGTATAATAGATGCTAAAACAGTAAATTTTGAAATGACACTGGAATTCTTAAGTTAATACACAAAACTTTACAGGTGGTCCCCTACAGAGCGCCACTTTTGTCTATGGGGGAAACTCAATCAAGCATCTCAATCAAGAATTCTCAATCAAGCATTCATTAAGCACCCACAATGAGCAAATCTGTTACGTTTTCCATATAACAGCAGGGGAGCAAAGATCATTGTTTCTGGCTGAAAAAATAAACAAACAAAGACAGGCAGCACCATGACTTGTGTGTGGTCTGGTTGCCAAGAATACACAACTGAGGTGAGTGTGATGGCTGAAATCCTACCTGCCTCCCACTGGCCAGGCCACACTCCACGGTCAGGGCTGAAGCCAGGCCAGACACCGTTTTCTAATTTTTTTAAAGGCAACTTCGTCAGCAGCAGATAAGGCAAATCAGTGTGTGTGTATGTGAGGTTTCTTTGTAAGGCAGAATTAGAAAAAGGTAGAGAGAGATCTTCCAACTGTTCACTGCCCAAACGACCATAACAGCCACAGCTGGGCCAGGCAGGAGGCATGGGCCAAGACTTTCATCCACATCTTCCATATGGATACAAGGGCCTAGGTTCTTGGGCCATCTTCTGCTGCTTTCCTAGATGCATTAGTAGGAAGCTGGAATGGAAATAGCACAGCTAGAACTCAAACCAGCACTACACTGGATGTCAACATCACAAGTAACAGCTTAACACACTGTGCCACAACACTGACCCAAGGAGAGTCTTATCTTCCTTCTTTTGTCCCCTCTTCTTTTTAAAATTATTTGAGAGGGCCATACATGGTGGCACAGAGAGTTAAGTTCACACTGCAACATCCTCATCCCACATCAGAGTGCCTGATTCAGCTTCTGGCCAATGCACCTGGGAGGCAGCTCACGACGACTCAAGTACTCGAATCTCTGCCACTTCTGTGGAAGACCTGGATGTACTATCTGGCTCCTGCAGGCACTTAGGGAATGAACCAGTAGACACAAGATTTCTCTCTCTTTCTCTTTCTTCCTGTGTGTGAGAGAGAGATTCCATTTTAAAACAAATAAATCTTAAAAAAAATTTTTTTTAATTTTATTTCCTGGTAGATCCACTCACTACTCTTGGGATTTATCCATTTTCACGTAATGGTTTGTTGTTGTTGCTGTTGTTTTATAATCTTACATAGTTGATTAGGGTACAAAGGGTCAAGGGCTACAGGAAAGTGGGTAATACCATTGTTTCCACATAAACATGATCATTTTTCCCCCTGTATCTAGGGTCAGAGGAGAAACAAAGGGAGAAGCCTCACCCAGCCTCCCACCCATCCCAGGTCCCCGATGTCGGTCATGCTCCAAGGGTCCTGCTCAAGCAGTTTTGATATTTCAACAATGCCAATCTTGCCATTCCAAGCACAATGAAATCTATTCAGAATCCACTGGCTGACATAGTCTCTTTATGCTTGGGGTTCTGAGATCAGCAGTTCAGTTGGAGGGATCTCCAAAGAAACTTCATCTGAGATGATCCCAGACCTGATTCTTGTTGTGTGTTTGCCAGTACAGGGTCCAACATAGTCCATCGCTCCAATCAACTTGTGCACATGCTGGTTGTTGCAATTGCTGGGTCAGTTGTTTCCAGCGCTGTCTTCCACATGAACCAATGGGTGTTGCAGTCCAGTTTGGTTCTGCCCAGCACATACTCGGCCCTCACATAAACCAGTGGGAGCTGCAGCCTAGTTGGGGCGACTCCCCATAACCCCCACCAGACCTGCTCCATACCCTGACTCCCATGCTTGCCAGTATGTACTGCAGACTTGTTCAGTCTGTCCCACATCCCATTTAGTTCTGGTACTTGTCAATGGGCATTGAAGCCTAGTTCAACCCAACCAACCTATTATCCAGCCCACACACATACTGGCAGGTGCCTTTCTGTCTAGCCACCCCCATCCCTGTCCTGGTTTTCGTGCTGTCCAGTGAGGGTGGTTACCATGAGGGAGGTGCCCACTGTTTCCTACCAGGCCACTCCAACTTCTGGATTGTGCACTCTCCAGGTGGTTCTGGCATTTAACTTGACAGATTTAGACCCCAGTGCCAGCCTCTGCCATCTGATGCTGCGGCAAAGCCCAACCAACCCTCACCCACTCTAATTTTTGCTTGTACCAGTCAGAACAGTCAGTCCAACCTGGCTTTTCCCTGATCTAGCTCGCATGAGGCCCACAGGTGTTGTAGCCCTGCCTGGTCTGGTCAGCTCCCATCACAACTCATGCTCTCCAGTGGGAGTGGGTGTCCAGCAGGGGAGCCCACGTCCCCCTTGTTGGCTTTGCCACCTCCATTCTCACAGGTGCTGTTTGGGCACTGCAACCACATCTGTTACGGCTCACTTCACCTTGGCATTCCTTAATGTGCACTGGTATGTGTTGCGACCGAACCTGGTCATACCCTCACTCTATGCTGGTGCTCGGATTCACCAGCGGGTGATGTGAACTGGTTCAGCCTGGTCTGCCCCCCACCTATGCCAAATGTATGCCAGTGGCTATCTTTCTCTGGCCTGGTCTGGGTTGCTTCCTATTATGGTTCTTGTGTTCACCTGCAGCGACTGCGTCCCAACAGTAGAGTTTCCCAAGCTCCTCCATCGGAAGCTCTCCCTGTGCCAGATCTTGCACATACTGGTGGGTCCATGGGCCAGCTTTACTTAGTCCACCTCCTGTTCTGGTAGGAACAATGACCTTTCCTTGCTGGCCTTCAATCCATTCCAATTCTTACTGTTGGATGTTACAGCCCCAGCCAAGGCTTATCCATACCCAGACACTGCTCACACATGGCAGTTAGGGGCAGAGACGTAACCTAGTCTGTCCTACATCTACCCAGGTTCTCCAGAGCTCCAGATGGTGCTGGCATCTAGCCCGGCTAGGTGTACCCAGCCCCAGTTCACACTTGTGCCAAGGGAGATTATAGCCATATTCAGACCAGAACGCAGCCCCACTCCGGCCTCCCGCACTCTCCCATGGGAACCCTAACCCAGCAAGTGTGCACTCTCACAGCTCCCCAACCGAGTCTATTCCCAGCCCTACATTACATGCATGCCAGTGGTTGCTCTGACCCAACTTGCTTAACCCCTCACCTGTCTCAGCCTTTGCCTTCGATGCTGTGGCCTAGTATCCCTGGCATGCAGAGCAGTAGGTATAAGAGCCTAGTTCGGCATGACATGTGCTCCATCCTGATTTCTGTTCTTCCTTGTGAGTGGAGGTTTGCTCGGCCCTGCCCAGTCCGACCCCTTCCAGTTGAAGCTCAGCCCACTCCACATCCTATTTTAGGATGCACCTTCGGGTGCTGCTGCCTTGACCTGCCCAGATTGCCATTGGTTCCTTTACCCATAAATGATGGCAGGTGCCATGGTCACTCCTAGCTTAGCCCATCACCATCCCAGCTCGCGAGCTAATCTGAGGGACTTGTATTTCTACAGGGTTGGGCCCATACTTCCCCCACAGAATCTGCCCCTGGACCTGGTTCTCTCACGTGCTGGTTAGTATCTTGACCCTGCCAAGTGTAAGCCATCCACTATTCCACCACTCAGTCAGGTACTGATACCTAGCTCTGTCAACAGGCCCCCAGCCATAGCTTTCATGTGGACAGGTGTGTGGCAGTCAGTGATGCTCTACACTAACATCGGATCTCAGGATTCTCATTTGGGCTGGTTAATCAGTCTGGCCCAAATAGATCTTATGGACTCTGCCCTCCAAACCACCAGGTCTCAGTCCCCATGCTTACCAGAAAGTTCCATGACCCCATTGCTGGAAACTACCCAGAATTCATCCCTCACCTACACTCACACTGGCCTTATTCATGGATGCCCCTAGGCAGCAATTACATATCCTTAAAAACCCCATAGCTTGCCACCTGGTGGCCAGCAGACAGAGTCTCGCACCCAATTGGCACACTAGCCACTCAAAGCCTAGGACTCAGTCACCACCTGTCAGCAGTGACTTTGGCCTGAGTCCCCAGCACTGGGTTGGCCTGGCTGGGGCAACCCCCACAGCTGCCACACTGCAGGGAGCTGCTTTTGCCCCAACCCCACAGCTGAACACTGCCCAAACTCTTCCTTCTGCAAAATGAAAGCAGCAGGTGGAGCCAAGGCCTTCATCCAGTTTCCAAGTTTCCCTCATGGTGCACTTACCCTGAGGGAGCAGATCTCTTGGGCCTGGAGAAACCCTAGGACTTGGTCACCACCTGGTGGCAGTGGCTTTGGCCTGAGTCCCCAGCATTGGATTCAGCCTGGCTGGGGCAACCCCACAACCGCCACACTGCAGGGAGCTGCTTTTGCCCCAACTCAGTGGCCAAACCTCACCTACTGTTACATTAATTAATTAAGAATTCCAGGGCCTGGGGCTATAGCCCTTGGACCTCCTCACCCTTGCTGTACCAGAGGTGGGTGAGCAGCGCTCGCAAGGACCGCCAACCCTCGTGTGCTTGCTGGGACTCTGGCAGCTGCACTTGGCTGTGAGGCTGGGAAGGGTCGCTGTATGGTCCCTGCTGGCCTCCGTGGGTTATGGGGAAAGGTTTCTCATGTCCCCCATGGCATAGAGCTCCTATTCTCATGGGACCAATGCTTCTGAGCCCAAGAGATGCCCCTGCATTTGTTCTGGCTACCATAACAGCTGGGCTGTGACCCACAGGGCAGTTGAGAGAGCAGCCATTGATAGCAGAGTATGCTTGCTGCACCTGACAGCCTTGAACCTGTTTCGTGTTTGCTGAGTGGATTGGGATCTACCAACCCCTCTGGGGACTCCTGGGTGTCACTGACTCAGGCTGTTCAGGGTCATTCCCCAGGGACCTGCCCATGGTTCTTCCAAGTCCTCAGACTGTCATTCCTTTCTGTGCCACAGGGAAGGAAAGGGCTGTGGCACTTTACCCTGCTGTGTGCACCTGCTGTGTTCCTGCCACGGCCCAGCCCACCTTATCCTGGTGCTCCAAGCTGGTGGTTGGGGGCCCAGCCAAGGAGGGTGTCCCATGCTTCAGTGTGTAGCAGATGGACTGCTGTGAAGAGGTTTGAGGTTAGGCCCAAGGGTTGGTCAGTTATGGCAGGCCTGAGTGGCAATTTGTGATATCAAGTCTCAGAGGAGCTCCATCCTTTTGCCATCCTGGGCTGTAACCCATGAGTGTCCAGTCAGTTCCTAGACCTACTGTCAGAGATGACTAGCCAGGAGCTAGTCATCTGAGGTCAGGAGCTGTGGATGTTTGCTTAAGGGTCTCCCTGGCAGGAAGCCTGGAGTCTGAGGTATGGGTGATCTGCCCCATATGACAAAGGGCCCTGGACAGCTGGTGGGGCCACCCTGGGACTGGTCATCTCCCACCCCTAGAAATCAGGGGTTGCTGTGTCTGTCCTTTCACTCTCTACCCTGGACTGCTTGGCTGTTGATGCACATGGTTCACGCCTGGGTAGTGGGCAAAGGGCAGGGTACCCATGACCTTTGACCTGGGAACTCAAGAGGAGAGCTGGTAAGAGCAGTCAGTTTTGCTCATTCAAGGAACGGATGAAACACTATCACCTTCCTCTTGCCCCTCCGCCTTCAAGTGGCTGTTCAGGCCAGGCCTCTGGAAAATGGAGGTGGCAGGCGGCACCTGTCTCAGGGGAGAACAGTGAGAGCAAGTCTGGTGAAGTTCTGTTAAGAGACTGTTGTGAGGCTGAGTCAGGGCGGATTTACCCTTTCTGGGGTCTAAGAAGGGGTTTAGGGCCAGATGCCCTTTTCTTATACGCCCAAACCTGCGCATTTCCCACCTCTGTAACACAGCCCCATCATGTGGATGTCTCCTGTGTAATCAACATCACAATGGAGGGCTGCGGGAGAGGACGTCTAGCTCGGATCCCGAACCCAGTCCGCCATGTGCCCATGGCTCATGGCGGGCTGGGCCCGGACATGCCTGGGTGCGAGGCCTGCTTCCTTCTGGGGTGAGTACGCCGAGGGGGGAGGCCTCCGTGACTGGGCATGTCCGGGACCCACCCACCACCCTCATTGGGTGGTGGGTGAACGGGATTGGGGAGGGGCGCAACCTTGGGCCTGCGGGATTTAACCTCCGGCTGCCAGAGGCGAGCCGAGGGCTGCGGGAGAGGACGTCTAGCTCGGATCCCGAACCCAGTCCGCCATGTGCCCATGGCTCATGGCGGGCTGGGCCCGGGCAGCCAGTGCGCCATTTGGCGCCAGGCTGAGCCTGCTGGCCGCCTGGCCGGGGAGCTCTGGGGTATTGGACATCTGAATCGCTGCTGAGATAGCTCTAGAGTGACCCCACTGTTTCTGGGATCTGAGCCAATCCTAAAGATTCCCAATGCCAGTAACTCTTCCTTTGAAGAACTTCCAATCCCTTAATAATGCTGAGCTTTGAACACCTATCAAGTAAAAGATAAGCTCCGGCTTGTGTAGCAGGCTGGCACCTAATGGTCCTCGGAGCAACCACATGCAGGTACGTGATTTACGGCTAGGAACGGTCCCAATCTGGGATGCCACAGCTGGGATGAGGTTCCCACCAAGGGGTGTATGTGCTGGAATGGGGGCTGCGTTCTATCTAGGAAACAGTTGCGGTCACCCGAGGCACTAGTGTGGGCTGGGATTGGATGCACCAGGCCGGTTCAGATCCCAGCACCATCTGGTGTTATGGAGAAACAGGGTAGATGTGGGACTGACTAGGCTGGGTCTCAATCCCCTTCTGAGCCATGTGTGAGCTGTATGTGGGTATGGACGAGCCATGGCTGGGCTGAAACATCCAACAACAAGAGTCAGAATGGGGTGAAAGCCAGCCAGGAAAAGCCACTGTTCCTGCTAGGACAGGAGGTGAACTGAGTAGGGTTGGCTCAAGAACCCCCTGGCAAGCGCAAAATCTGGCATTGGGAGGGGTTCTGATGGAGGAGCCTGGGCAACTCCTCTGGCAGGACACAGTCCCTGCAGGTAAGCGCGAGAAGCATGATTGGAAACAGCCCAGAATAGGCCATGGAAAGTTTCCCACTGGCATGCATTCGGCATGGGTCAGGAGCAGACCAGGCTGAATCAGTTCATGTCATCCTCTGGCAAATCCGATCACCAGAACAGAGTGTGGAATGGGCCGGGTTTGGTTGCGACAAAACCAGTACACATTCTGGAACGCCAGGGCGTGGTTGCCTGTACTGGATATGAATGCAGCACCCATCCAGCACACGTGAGATCCAGGAAGGGAGGGGCAGAGCTGGCGGGGGGGTTAAGGGGCTGGTCCCCTCGCTGGACAACCACTCCCACTGGAGAGTGTTGGCTGGGATAGAGACAGACACGACTAAGCAAGGCTACAACACCTGTGCGCTGCATGTGGACTAGATCAGGGCCACAGCATCAGCTGGCAGAAGCTGGCACTGGGGACTAATTCTGTCGAGTCAAATCACAGGACCACCTAAAGAGTGCATAAACCGGGACAGAGAGACCTGGGAGGGAAAAAGTGGGTTCCCCCTTCTTGGGTCACTATTCCCGTGGGAGGGCATGAAAACTAGGACGGGGGCTGGGATGGCTAGATAGAGAGGTACTCAACAATATCTGTGAGGGCTGGATGGTTGAGTTGGTTAGATAAAACTAAGCTTCAATACCCATCGACAAGTACCAGAGCCAAATGGGATGGGGGACAGATTGGTCTTCTGCTACACATACTGGCAAACCAGGGTAGGGGGCGGTCTGGTGGGGGTTATTGTGGGTCGCCCCAACTAGGCTGCAGCTCCCACTGGTTGATGTAAGGGCCGAACCAGACTGGACTGCAACACCCATTGGTTCCAGTGCAACTCGGGACTGAAAACAGAACCAACCCAGCAATTGCAACCACCAGCTGATTAGGGTGATGGACTGTGCCGGGCCCTGTGCTTGCTAGAACATACAAGCAACTAATCTGGGAATACCTCAAAGTATCTTTGGAGATCTCCCCACTTGAACTGCTGGACTCAGAATTCTAACCAAGAAAAGACAGAAGACAGAGCAGATCAATCATTCATCTCAGCTACATGTTGGCAGCGAAATATGGGACAAATGGAGACTTCATGATGGACCATATCAATCAGTGGACCACCTCATCGAGCGAAACTGGCAGTGACTCATAACTGGAGAACTATTAACTCCACTTGAGCACATATCTCAGAGCATGCCCCACATCCGGGACTTGGGGTGGGCGGGAAACCGGGTGGGGCTTCTCCCTCAATATCCCCTTTTACCTCAGATACATGATGGAAACAATATGGACATAATAGCATTGCCCACCTCCCTATCCCCCTGAACCTTTTTTTTTTTTCTCTTTCTTGTTTTTCCTTCAACTATAGTTAACTATGTAAAGATTGTCAACAACAATACAATAAAATGGATTATAAAAAAAAAAAAAAATCACATTGTTCCTGTTACAGAAGATATGTTGGCATTTATTGGACAGAGGAAAAAAAAAAAAAAAAAGAATTCCAGGGCCTGGTTCAATGGCCTAGCAGCTAAAGTCCTTGCCTTGAAAGGGCCGGGATCCCATATGGGCGCTGGTTCTAATCCCAGCAGCCCCACTTCACTTCCAGCTTCCTGCTTGTGGCCTGGGAAAGCAGTCGAGGATGGCCCAACGCCTTGGGACCCTGCACCTGTGTAGGAGACCTGGAAGAGGTTCCAGGATCCTGGCTTTGGATCGGTGCAGCACCCGCCATTGTGGTCACTTGGGGAGTGGACAGAAGATCTTCCTCTCCGTCTCTCCTCCTCTCTGTATAACTGACTTTGCAATAAAAAAAATAAATCTTTAAAAGAAAAAAAAAAAAAGAACTCCAAATTCAGGTACTGAAATTCAACCACTTCACAGGTACCTCAAAGAACAGCCTACAACAAACCTTTCCAGAATAATGAGCTGATGCATTAACAAGACTGCTCACAAATCAAAACAAAATTATCTGACACAGAAAGGCAAGAATTCCCATCCATTGCTTCACTATCCAAATGGTTACAATGGCAGGAGCTAAACCAGGCGGAAGCTGGGAACCAAGAATTTCATACAAGTCTCCCACTTGGATAAAAGGATCCCACTCATCTGAGTCACTCCTTGCTGCCACTGCCTACCAGGGTCTGCATTACCAGAAAGCTGGAACCAGGCACCAGAGCCGGGAATCCAACCAGGTGCTCCAACACACGATGCAGGTAGCTGACCACTAGGCAACTGGCCCTCAGACACACCAAGTGATCTGAACAGCACAGAAGGCACTGACTAGTCAGAACACAAAGCCTTGCCCAATCTTCCAGTGTTCTTGAAACCGCTGTGAGATCTAAAAGCAAGAGATGGAAATACCAAAACCAGGGAGAGGCAGCTAGTCACTTCACTGGTACCTTTTAACTCAGATGAGAAACCGAGTCAGAACAGGGAAGCCTGGAATCGGGGACCTGAACAGATGAAGTTCCCAAGCCATAAAAGGTAGAAAAAAGGTTCCCAAAACAGAATTCTATGCATAAGATTATGCTCAGGTTAGGGGTCCTACATGTCACGCATCTGCCCTGTTCCCAAAGCCAGCTTTCACCATGGAACAAGTGGGCACAGAATGCATTCTCACTCTCTCTCTCTCTCTCTCTCTCTCTCTCTCTCTCTCTCTCTCTCTCACACACACACACACACACACACACACACACACACACACACACACACAAGTTCTCAAGTTCTCAGCTTCCTGGGTCTTCATTAAGTCCTAAGTGCTCACTAGCAGAGAAGAAAAAAATAGTTTACAGACTCAATAGACCCAAGTACTTCTATTCCACTCAGCGTTGTCTGGAACTTTCTTGGTGACCATAGGAGAATCACTCCCTACCCTAGGCTGCAGCTCAACAGACACAAGGCTGGCATTTGTTACTGATCGGGGTTTCCATGCTATGTTCTGAAGAACCAAAAGGTCCTGAGCATTATAAAATTATGCCCCCTCCCCACCATTTTCTTTTATTCATAGTTCAGTCTAATATTTTAACAATTTATAATAAATCCCCAAATTCAAATTTTACCAACTGAAATTACCAATGCATATACATCACCTTTCAAAATAAAACTGCTCGTCAAGCCTAAATTTATATTATTTTAGTATCTTGGAAATAATGCCTGCCATTGACTGAAACAATCTCTCTCTCTTTCTCTCTCTCTCAATTCAGGCCTGCACTTGTCTGCTCCTTTGAAAGTTCTCAAGCACATATACTATCAGAGCACACTCGCAGCATATTCAATGAAATGTCAGGCAGATCTCAAGCACATCTGCTGCTTCATGTTCTTACCATAGGGAAAAAGCCAGCTATACAACAACAAACGAATTGATAGCAGGTTGTACTGTAATACAGTGAGCCCATGTTAAAATCTGCCTTGCACTTTGTGATGGAGAATGACAGCACTTGTTGAACAGTGCAATTCTCCTTTGAGATCCGAGTCCTCCTATTCATCTTCAGACTTCCAGATCTATTCACCTGAAAAGCATCTGGAAATTGCAAGGTGTTATTAGTAAACCATTCTTACATGCAATTACTTATTCATGTGAATCAGACTTTTCCACACTGCAACCAAAGTTAAATTCACAAGTACACTGAGTAATGAAACTGGCAGACAGCCAACACTGCAGCTCAGACCCTAACTTTAAACACAGTGCTCATTATTTCATTGTTCTTTCTTTTAAGATTTATTTTATTTTTATTGCAAAGTCAGATATACAGATAGGGGGAGAGACAGAGAGGAAGATCTTCCGTCCGATGATTCACTCCCCAAGTGACCACAATGGCCGGTGCTATGCCAATCCGATGCCAGGAACCTGGAACCTCTTCCAGGTCTCCCACATGGGTGCAGGGTCCCAAGGCTTTGCACCGTCCTCGACTGCTTTCCCAGGCCACAAGCAGGGAGGTGGATAGGAAGTGGAGCTACCAGGATTAGAACCAGCACCCATATGGGATCCTGGCGCATTCAAGGTGAGGACTTTAGCCACCAGGCCACGCCGCCAGGCCCTGTTCTTTTGACTTTATAAATCGGACTCATAACATTAATCCCTTTAGCACAGGAGGTTCCATGTGGGGTGTGATCTGAAATAGAGTTGCTTGGCCTGCAACATGTCAAAAATCCCCATATCAATTTCCTCGAAATCCTCCTCCAGTTGTAATATTCACACCAGCTTCAACTCCTACATGGAGGGAGTAAACACACTTACTCCACAAGCCTAAGTAAAAATACTTCCTTTCTTTCACTCTGTCACTAGCAAGGTTTTGTGTACCTCAGGCAAGTAATTTTTCCAGCCCTGTTGTCAATCGCACAAGCCTTCCTACTCAAGCTTAGAGGTGAAAACTTCTAGTCTGCCAACCACCACAGCAGGAAATGCAGCCATTATACAACTTGGAAACCATTAAGGTTAGTGAAACAAGCTAGTCTCCAAAAGACAAACATCATGTTTTGTCTGATATGTGGCAGCTAACAGAGAATACACAGGAAAGCAAAGGAATGAAATGGGTACTTTGGGATATGTTTATTATGTCTAGCCTGTGTTATACTCCAGGGGATACGTGGTCTGTGTTCTTGCTTTTCACTTCTTGAATATTATGATTAGTGGCAAATAAAGCCTGTGGATACAGAGTGGATCAAAATTACGTCTGTGCAAATATGGTTGACGGGAGAAAAAAGGGAGGGATATTGGGGGGCCAGGGGAGCAGGGGAAGTATGATTGTCTTTTTGGCCTGTATATACAGATTGTATAAAATCTGTTCTCTTTATATTAGTAGTAGTAACAATAATAAGGAAACACAGTCTTATGGCACCAGGCTGACCAGTTTCACTCTGCAGTAATCATCAGGGTCCTAGGCAGCCCACTAGGGGAGCTTGGCCAACACTGCTCTCCAAACATCAGGCAACAGTAAACTGAAACAAACTAATAAGAGAAAATTTGGCAACAGAACAACAACAACAAAAAATCCTAAAATAAGGTCATGTGACCCTAAGAGCTCTGGCTGTTGTGACCATCTGGGGAGTAAACCAAAAAATGGAAGATATTTTTCTGCGTATCTGTGTAACCCTTTCAGATAAATAAAATAAATATATATTTTTAAGATTCATTACTTTTATCTCAAAGACAGACTCACAGAGAGAAGGAGAGACATAAAGACAGACCTTCTATCTGCTGGTTCACTCCCCAAACAGCGCCAACGGCCACAACTGAGCGTATGTGAAGGCAGGAGCTTCTTCTGTGGCTCCCATGAGAGTGTAGCATAGCAAGGACTTGGACCATCCTTCTCTGCTTTCCCAAACCATAATCACAGAGCTGGATGGGAAGCAGAGCAGCCAGAACACAAACTGCTGCCCATGTAGGATGCTGGCACTTACCAATAGAAGATTAGCCTGTTGAGTCACAATATGGCCTCAATAAATATTAAAAAAAAAAAAAAAAAAAAACAGCATTAGCATTAACCAAAGGTTCTGTCTCCTACTAAAAATTCTTAATCCATTGTGGATGGAGCCTAACAGAATGCTACGTCCTTTCAATGAGCACAGAAACTCAAGCAAATCTGAAAACAAAGAACACTGTCAGCATGACACCAGTGTTTACCGTATGTACCCGGCATTATGACGCCAAGCATTCCACTCACTGAATCCTGAGCCACTCCACAGGTGAATACTACTGTTAGGCCTATTTTACAGAAAAAACCCACAAGTTAGTTTTACTCAGCTTTCCACAGCTAGTGAAACACTTCACTTTCCCGGGAAGGAAAAGAACCCAGGGCTCCCACCTGTCTTCCTTAAACATACAGATTTCTACATTTCCTGGACTGGGGAGGGGAGGCTATTTTTTATTACAGGGGCCACCATCCAGACTGAGATGTCACCAAGCTCAGCAAAACTATCCAAGAGTGCAGCATTTTTCAGCTGCTGAATAATCTCCACCTAAGAGTGACGCATGCCTCTCTTGTACACCTCTCCTGGGAAGTGAGGAATGTGAGAGAATTACACAACACTGCCTAACAACAGGCCTCCAAAAGAAGGCTCGGGTGTGTTTTCTGAAAGTCCAGGACCCTGATGGCCCGCAATCCGTACAATGCACTCGGCGCCCAATGGAAACCCAAAGTGACACTCCCCCTCCTCTTGATGCTCCCACACACACTCGCTGTGTCTTCCTCATCTAAAGGGACCTGCACAGCTCTGCAGGCACAGTGCGGGCAGGGCACGGAAGGGAACTTCTACCCCAAGCCAATATTCTCTACTTGCTTCATCAAACACGCTGCTCTGGGGACAGTTTGTACTTTCAAAGAAACTTGGTTTGCCTGTAGATTCATCACTTTGTTTTGTGCTGAAGTGACTAATTTTGAATCATTCAACCATACTGTGGTCTTCAAGTTTGTCAAGTACTACAGAATGTACAATTACTACATAAATATGGGCACCCTTGAGCAACTCAAATGGACTCACAAGATTCTCAGCCGTGGGCCTACCTTGTACGATCCTGGGAACCGATGAGCTGGCAGGAAGTAACCCAGATACCAGTGGGAGCATTCAATAAGAGGAAGGGTGGGTGCTGACCAAAACCCACGGAAGGATGGGGCTACCACCAGAAGCTGGAAAACTCATGGAGAGAGAACCCCAAGAAGCCCCTGTCCCTGGTCACCAAATGGGATCAGCAAAGACTGCCATGGGATTCCCAGGAGGAATCTCTCAGATGGCCTGCAGTTCTGGTCCTGGGAAGTTTGCTCACAGTGATGTGATAAATGACACAGAGCACAACACAGCAAGCTGCTTTTGCAGGTACCAATGACCCTCCTGCCTGTGCTCTGAGAAGCGGAGAGAAAAGGGCAGGACCCAGCTGCCATGAGCTGGACCCTTTTTGCATCGGGAACACCTGGCACCACTGCAAACAAAAGTGACAGTGACTCATCTCGAGTGTACAGACTAGAGAAGCAGAGCTCAGCGCTCCAGGTTAACAAAGCACCAGCGATTTCTGGGGCAGACCCATGGGGGAGTGCCCCTCAGTCCAGACCATCCCCAAGCCTCTGTCCTCTTGGGGTTTTCCTGAAAACTTTCCCATCTTCAGGAACTGAAAATTTCTGGTCCACCTTGGAAAGTCCAGGTCAAAGACCTCACCTTCCCACTGAAGTCCTACTGACTCCAGTCTCCCCCCAGTGCCTCCACAGCACTTTGTTATGCATGTGAATTACAGTCAAGCTTTCTTTGTGTTGTACATATCACCCACCAGACTACACGGGTGGCTGTAGCTGTTCTCCATCGCTATTTCTCACAATCCATGTCCAGAACACAGCAAGGCTCAACAGATGAGTGGATGTCCACTAGCAGCACCACACAGAGATGCCAAGGCCACAGGCAGTTGATTGAGGACCAATCCAACTCTAACCCTGGGGTGGGCACCCCTACTCCCCGTAAGACAGGAATAAGGGGACTCCTCCCTTAGCAATGGGAATGAGAACACAGATGCATCAGTTCGTGTCCCAGCTGCTCCATTTCCCATCCAGCTTCCGGCTTATGGCCTGGGAAAGCAGAGAGGGATAGTCTAAAGCCTTGGGACTGTGTACCCATGAGGAAGACCTGGAAGAAGGCCCTGCTTCCTGGCTTCATATCAGCTCAGCTCCAGCCACTGCAGCCACTCAGGAAACAAATTAGCAGATGGAGAATCTTCATCTCTAACTCCTTCTCTCTGTAAATCTGCCTTTCTAATAAGAATAAATAAATCTCAAAAAAATATCAAAATAAAAAAGACCACCATGTGCCTCAATACCTAATGCAGGTGCACCAGAAAGGGGTGGCCTTTTTCCTGGGGTCTTGTCTCCTAGCCCCTAGCCATATTCTACCAATACTCAGTAGGCAAACAAGTAATAAGAAATCTTTAAATATAATTTCTTGTGGGCTGATCTGCTTTCTATGACCAAGATCAAACAGTTAGGCAACACAAGGAAAGATAGGAGTTTACATTAGAGCCACAGGACTTCAAAGTTGGCATGCACTCCAGAAATCAAAACATCACACTTCTATACTGCAAAAACCATCTTTATTTCCATTATTAGCCCCAGCAAGTCTCAACATCTTACCCTCAACTCCACATGACCAAAGACTCCGTGAGTATTTCATACTTAAGAATAGGGACCGGCGCTATATCGTAGCGGCGAAAGTCCTCACCTTGAACACACCAGAATCCCATATGAGCGCTGGTTCTAATCCCAACAGCTCCACTTCCCATCTAGCTCCCTGCTTGTGACCTGGGAAAGCAGTCGAGGATGGCCCAAATCTTTGGGACCCTGCACCTGTGTGGGAGACCTGGAAGAGGCTCCCGGCTTCAGATCGGCACAGTACCGGCTGTTGCGGCTCACTTGGGGAGTAAATCATCGGACGGAAGATCTTCCTCTCTGTCTCTTCTCCCCTCTGTATATCTGACTTTCCAATAAAAATAAATAAATCTTAAGAAAAAAGATAAGAGGGCCCGGCGGCGTGGCCTAGCAGCTAAAGTCCTCGCCTTGGATGCCCCGGAATCTCATATAGGCGCCGGTTCTAATCCCGGCAGCTCCACTTCCCATCCAGCTCCCTGCTTGTGGCCTGGGAAAGCAGTCGAGGACGGCCCGAACCTCTGGGACCCTGCACCCACGTGGGAGACCGGGAAGAGGTTCCTGGTTCCTGGCATCAGATTGGCGCGCACCGGCCCGTTGTGGCTCACCTGGGGAGTGAATCATCGGACGGAAGATCTTCCTCTCTGTCTTTCCTCCTCTCTGTATATCTGACTTTGTAATAAAAACAAATCTTTAAAAAAAAAAAGATAAGAATAAAAATGTTTCTCAGTGTACTTTGCACTATATTAAAGCAGGAATCAGCAGAGACATTTAAGGAAGTATTCTTTCTCAACCTCTACAACGACTTAACTGTTGGAAGAATTAATTCTTCAGGGAAAATTCAGTCCTTTTTCCCACCAAGTGGGTTACTTGCCCGTCACCTGTCCAAACAGCCAGGACTTTCCCAAGTACGACTGGAAAGATGGGCCTAAACCCAAGTAAGGAGAACAGCACATCTTCCTGTGTCTGCCTCAGGCTGTGCTCACTCCACCATCTTAAAGAGCACAGTCACCTTAAAAAGAGAGAACAAAAGGACCCACCTCCCTCCTGGGATTCCTAATAGGACAAAGCTGGTCTACTGAGAAAACTGTAAGCACTGCACCTCATAAAAGAAGACGTAAAGCCATGATTTCGTTGAAACATGCTAGCTCACATCTATAAGAATCTTCAAACATGATATCAGAAAAGATTAGATGGAATCATAAGAAACTGCCTACATCTGACCATTTTTGTAGGCAAAAACGGCTCCTATAAGCTAAAGCAAATAGGCACAAATAAGACTGCAAACCAACTGTTTAAAAAGATTTATTTACTTTTATTGGAAAGACAGATATACAGAGAGGAGGAGAGACAGAAAGGAAGATCTTCCATCTGATGATTCACTCCCCAAGCAGCTGCAATGGCTGGAGCTGAGCCAATCCAAACCCAGGAGCCGGGAGCCTCCTCCAGGTCTCCCACGCGGGTGCAGGGTCCCAAAGATTTGGGCCGTCCTCGATTGCTTTCCCAGGTCACAAGCAGGGAGCTAGATAGGAAGCAGGGCAGCAGGATTAGAACCGGCATCCTTATGGGATCCTGGCACATTCAAGGTAAGAACTTTAGGTGCTGCTAGGCTACCACACTGGGCCCTCAATTTTTTTTTTTTAATTTTGAGAAATGTTCTATATATGGGTGTCAGCAGCACAGCACCAAGGCATCACTGCTGCCTCCCAGTGCCTACATTAGCAGGAAGCAGGAAGGGAGCTGGTATCGAACGAGGCACTCTGGAGTGGTACATGAGAATCTTAACTGGTGCCTTAAAAGGCTGAACACCTGCCGCCACAGCAGTGCACTTCATCCTAATTATTCAAAGCAGTGCATGTCTTTTATTGAAAATATTTCAAACAACTGTTTATATAAAAAAGGATTAAGTTTCTGAGTGGGGCTCCTCCCCACCTCCAGCTTCATCTCATGAGGGCTGAGCAATCCTGGCTCTCTGTAGAGCGGATCAGCTGCCAAGCTGGCTCGCACCCACCACAGATTATAGCTCCAATAACCGTAGCTCCAGGACTACATGGATAAACAGTTAAAATCGATGCTTAGGGCCCGGCGGCGTGGCCTTGCAGCTAAAGTCCTCACCTTGAACGCCCCGGGATCCCATATGGGTGCCGGTTCTAGTCCCGGAAGCTCCACTTCCCATCCAGCTCCCTGCTTGTGGCCTGGGAAAGCAGTCGAGGACGGCCCAATGCATTGGGACACTGCACCCACATGGGAGACCTGGAAGAGGTTCCAGGTTCCCAGCTTCGGATTGGCGCGCATCAGCCTGTTGCGGCTCACTTGGGGAGTGAATCATCGGACAGAAGATCTTCCTCTCTGTCTCTCCTCCTCTCTGTATATCTGACTTTGTAATAAAAATAAATCTTTAAAAAAAATTTAAAAAAATCAATACTTACAGGAAGCTTAAAAAGACCAAGACAGAGCCACTAGGGAACTTCACAGCACTCTCCTCCTTCAGACGACACCTCTTACTCGCAGGAAAGCCGCCCGAAGCTCGTGCTGCAGTCAGTCTTGGCCAATACACTGAAACTTTCCCTCACTAGTTTTCCATTGGTGTCACTGTGGCTCCAAAATAAGTTTCAGCAACTCAACACTAAACACCACTGAATCCTGTTTATTTTTCCTTAAGTGTTAAAGAGAAAAAAACGTATCACTTATGTCAAATTTCAGCTAAACATTTCAGGTTATATAGGTATGAATGTATTTAATTTTAAAGACAGAAAGAGCTTTCATGCAGGTATCAGGAACCCAAGTATTTATCATCTCTGCTCCTTCACAGGATACATTTTAGCAAGAAGCTGGATTCAAGAGAGAGCTGGACTCAAATCCAGGTACTTGATACGAGATTTGGACATCTCAAGAGTATCTTAACCACTAGGCCAAATGTCTGTCACAAAAGAAAATGTTTTTAAGCTATCTTTGCAACTTGCTGTCAATCTATAGTTATTTCAAAATAAGAGCTTTCTTTTTCATTTTAGGGGCAATTAATGGAACACTGGTAACTAAAAGTCAAAATAGATTTAATCATGAAATTTACAAAACACTCTCTTGATGGCCTCAAAAACTAGGGCTGGGCCTGGGTCAGGCCGAAGCCAGGAGCTCCAGCTGGGTCTTCTACATGGGTGGGAGGGGCCCAGTTAGGCCATCTCCCACTGCTTTTCCATGCCATCAGCAGGAAGCTGGATCAGAAGTAGCTGAGATAAAAACTGATACCCATATAGCATCTCTACAAGACACCGCTGGCCCCTCTTTTCAACTAACTGAAAGCATGTAAGTAGGTTTCAAACAAGAGCCAGGCACTGGAGCAGAGAAAACTGAAACAACTTACTTATCAGAGCCTGCATGCCAGGAAGATGTATCTTGCAATAATATTGTTCAGAGAAGACCAGTCTACCCAGGAGAATTGCAAGAAAGCACCTGTGGCCAAATCATAAAGCTACAATACATGAGGATGGGCACAGCATGAGCAGGAAAAGCCCTTTGGTCTCCCTCTTCTGCACCCCGGATGCTCCCTAGCCCTGTCGGAAACAACCCTGACAACACGTGCCTCAGAGAGGTAGTCTCAGGAAATCTACCTTCCCACCTGCCACATGTAAACAGAGCTTGCCACTGAACAACTGCCACCTGAGCCTGGTGAGCTGGCCCGCCAGATGGACTGACCCCTTGTGCCCAATGACACTACCCGACCAGTCATAAAAAGGTTTACTCAGAAGCATTTGTACTTGTCTGAACCCTTGACTACATGTTCATACATGAAATAAACACAGACGACCAAGGAACTCATAGAATCTGATTTTTTCAGCACTAACGGTCACGTTTCAGCTTGATTTTATTGCCCCATTTCCCTTAACACGAGAACTATTTATCCCATTCATTTCCCTTAACACTAGACCCATTTTAAATCACAGAGCAGTATTAGCAGTAAACGAAACTATGCGTCAAGTCTTGTTCCGACAGCAAGCCATATAACTTTCATATTTCTCAGCTAAAAATAGAGGTTACAGCAAAGAAACTGAGAGACGACGCTTCCTCTTGAGGTCCCTTTTCTGTACTCTTATGTCCACACATGCATGTGATGCAGAGGGAAATGGTGCAGCTTTGAACACACCAAACAGAATCAAGGGCCTCTGTCCACTCTTGGCATTCTTATTTAACATTACTGATTTATTTAGCATTTCATATAATCATTAAAGTACTTAATTAAAAAGAAAATCAATGTATGACTTTTTTCATAGGGATTCTATTGGTTCATTTGCATTTAGAGACTACTATCTGAACGTCAGTAACACATCCAGCCTTAAGGCACCCTTGGCCCCCTGATTCGCTGTTCTGGCTGCTATCACCCTCCTCTTCAGTAGGCCTGCGGATGTCAGATCAATCTGCATGTGGTGGATCCATACATGAATGCATCCACACACAAGCCCAACATACATGTCTAATACTGATCAACTGCCTAACAATAGCAAATGCCAACACAGGACAAGGAAACAAGTACAAACATCTACCCTCAAACCCAACTCCAACATATCCACCTAAATTCATAACAACTTGACAATTTGCAGAAGTTTGGAGTCATGGACCCCATGCATTGGCCCAACAGCTTAAATCCTCACCTTGCATGCCTGGGATCACATACTGGTTGTTGGTTTGTGTCCTGGCTGCTCCACTTCCCCTCAAGCTCCCTGCTTGTGGCTGGGAAAGCAGTAGAGGATAAGCTAAAGCCTTAGGACTCTGCACCCACATGGGAGACCCACAAGAACTCTAGGTTCCTGTGTTCAGGCCGCCTCACCTACAGTCAATGTGACCACTTGGGGAGTGCATCAGTGGACAGAAGATCTTTCTGTATCTCCTTCTCTTTCTAAATCTGCCTTTCCAATAAAAATAAATAAATCCTTTAAAAAGTTTGGAGTCAATACGTTTAAAAGATACTTATTCTCCAAACTTGGCTTTGAAATGGGAATAATGCCTCCAATGCACAAGGATTGTTCAAGGAATAAATGAGATATATACAAGTACCTGGGCAAACAACAGATGTGTAAATTATAAAGTCACAGAGATCTAATTCCCGTATTGTACATTAAAAACATTATATACTTTAAACCTGCACTCTGAAATAGAGCTGGCACCAGTAACGCATATGTAACACAAGTCAATAAAAGCAGAAGACACTGAGCGAATAAGGAAAACAACTATCAGGATCCAATGCAGTAACCGAGTGGCTAAAGTCCTCGCCTTGCACATGCCGGGATCCTATATGAGCACCGGTTCTAATCCCAGCAGCTCCACTTCCCATCCAGCTCCCTGCTTGTGGCCTGGGAAAGCAGTCGAGGACGGCCCAATGTTTTGGGACCCTGCACCCGCAAGGGAGACCTGGAGGAGGCTCCTGGCTCGCAGCTTCTGATCAGTGCAGTACTGGCCATTGTGGTCACTTGGGGAGTGAATCATCGAATGGAAGATGTTTCTATCTCTCCTTCTCTATATATATTTGACTTTGTAATAAAAATACATAAATCTTTAAAAAAAAAAAAAAAAGACTTTTTTGGGCCCGGTGGCATGGCCTAGCAGTTAAAGTCTTCGCCTTGAACGTGCCCCGGGATCCCATATGGGCGCCGGTTCTAGTCCCGGAAGCTCCACTTCCCATCCAGCTCCCTGCTTGTGGCCTGGGAAAGCAGTCGAGGATGGCCCAAGGACTTGGGACACTGCACCTTCGTGGGAGACCTGGAAGAGGTTCCTGGTTCCCAGCTTCGGATTGGCGCAGCACGGGCCGTTGTGGTCACTTGAGGAGTGAATCATCGGACAGAAGATCTTCCTCTCTGTCTCTCCTCCTCTCTGTATATCTGACTTTGTAATAAAAATAAAATCAATCTTTTAAAAAAAGATTTTTTTTTATTTCTACTGGAAAGTCAGACTTACAGAGAGAAGGAAAAACAGAAAGATCTTCCATCTGCTAGTTCACTCCCCAAGTGGCTGCAATGGCCAGAACTGAGCCGATCCAAAGCCAGAAGCCAGGAGCTGCTTCCAGGCCTCCCACATGGGCACAGTGTCCCAAGGCTTTGGGCCATCCTCCACTGCCTTTCTGGCCGACAGCCAGGGAACTGGAAGGGAAATGCAGCAGCTGGAATACAAACCAGCACCCATATGATACCAGGCTACCAAATTTGATAATTTCTTTTTTTTTTTTAAGATTTATTTATTTATTTTTAAACATATATTTTTATTGCATTTCCTTTTTTTTAAAAACTAATTACATTGCATTATGTGATACATTTTTTATGCACTGGGATTCCCCCCTGCCCCTCCCAAAGCCCTCCCCCCATGGTAGATTGCTCCACCTTGTTGCATTTCCATAGTTCAAATTCAGTTGACATTCTTTCATTGGAGGTATTTACCAAGCATAAAGTCCAGCATCTTATTGTCCTGGTAAGTTCAATGGTTTCTTGGTGAGACCATCTCTGGTCTGAAGGTAGAGCTGGCAGAGTATCATTCCAATCAATTAAAAGTCCCAACATAATATTTCCAACCATTTACAACATTATGGCATTAATTGACATGGTATTGATTAACCAATATGTTAATAGGAAAATGCAGATTCTCAACCACAACCTGTGACTTCTTCATAGACATTTCAATTTTGGTTTATATTCAACCGTGTTCTATGCACCTTAAAATGGCTTAGATTGCTATTCAGCTGTCTCATATTATTCAGCTGTCTCATATTATTCAGCTATTAGGAAGAATATTATTCTATTTAAAACCAGGTGGTCCCAACTAGAAGCCATTATGCTCAGTGAAACAAGCCATCACAAAACAACAAATACCATATATTCTCTCTCATATAAGGAAGCCAACATGGAACGTGTAACTCCAACAGTCCAATCTATACTGGTTTTTCTTTAACTTTTATTTATTTATTTATTTTTGATTGTCTGTTTGCTCTTTTGGCTGTATCTCATATGTTTTGATGTTTTTATGTCAGTTTGCTTGCTTCCAAATAATCTCTTTTCTTTAATAGAATTCATCAAGTGCTCATGAAGTATATGATGGCATCATTTTTCCCAAGAGACTCCTGTGTTTCCTTTTAGTTAAGCATGTGTTGCTTACTCAGTGGCACATTATTTTATCAGGGCGCCGCAATGTGTTGTTGATGCTGTTGTTGTTGTTGTTGTTGTGCTCGATGTGGCTGTTATGAAATGATGTCAATCCGAAAAACAGTAATATTATTTCAACCCCAAACAGCCTGTATCTCATGCAATAAGATATTGTGAAGTAACCAATGATATGAGGCAGACTGCTTATGATCTACATCAAAGAATTGTAAAACCTAATGTGCTTGTAAGGCCCATGATACCTGGAAATGGGGAGGGAGAGCAGAGAAATCTTACATCACCCTAGAAGGTATGAGGAAGATGGGAAATATAACCTATCAAGATCATAACTGGTAACTCATAGACAACAGACTCGAATTAGCATTAAACGATAATTTCAAAATAATATACGCCAGGATGCCCAAAGAGCAAGCATTGACTGTAATTTGAACCCACATCTAAAAAAACAGAAACACTTTTAAATACAGACTACAACACTATTAGAAATTCCATTTGGGAGCTTACTGATCGCTCTTCTCTGGGCATTTGTATGTGTATTTGTTTTAAGATTTTATTTATCTGAAAGGCAGAGTTAGAAAGATAGGGAAAGCAGAGAGATCCTGCTTTGTTTGCTGCTTGAAATGGCCACAATGGCTGGAGCTGAGCCAAACGCTTCTTTAAGGTGCCCATATGGGCACTGCAGGTGGCAACTACCCGCTACATCTAACTATTCTCTTTAGGTAAGAAATGTGTGCACATCCTTCAGCCCAACAGTCTGACAGTAATGAAGACCTCTCCCTTTCCTTTTCATATTTTTCATTAACAAAATCTAACTGCTGATCGTGTGATCAGAGTATCTGCTCAATTCAATAGATAAATAATGTCTACATGAGAATTCCAGAAACTGACCTTGGGAAAGCAGGCAAAACTGCTGAAATTGCCAAGTAACCTGGCCCACCCCATTCAGCATGACCAGGGGACTGGATTGATGGCGGCAGGATGGACGAGACCACTGTGACACCAACCAGACCCTTCTTTCCTGGACAGCGGCCAACCTGCAGCTGGCCCTATCCCTGCTGTCCTTGTTCCTGACCCCTCCTGAACCACCCCTTTGTGCTCACTTCAACACTCAGCCGATTGATTTGCGAACTGGGAAAAGCAATTTTGAGACTAGAGATATGTACTTTTTCCTTTGGAATAGACTCATTTCTTTGCATCAAATGCTGCTGTGCATTGGCCTAATTTTAATAGTACCTGTTCCACTTCCAGGAATTTATTCTAAAAAAATAACAGAGGGAATTTATCCATAGGATCTTCATCAGAACTCGTTTTCTTTTTTAATGACATAACAATCCTAACTGCTCATTGAGGAACATATAATCATGGTAAATCTAATAAAATTCCTAACAAAAGACACATTCATTTATGTGTGATGAGATTGAAAATGTAATAATATTCTGCACTAAGGCAAAAAGTTACACAGCATTACGCAGTCTATGATTATTTTTATGTTGCAACCACAAGACGGAAAGTATTTTCACAAAACAAAAATAAGTGGCTACAGGATTGCCAGTGATTTTCACTTTTTCTTTGCATTCAAAATCTTCACAATAGAAATAATTTCTGCAAAAAGTAAAACCCATAGCTTTTTTTTTAAAAAAAAAAAAACAAAGGGTTGGGGGAACCATGATGGAGCACAGGTTAAGTCGAGCTAGGCTCTTGCACCTACTGGTCTGCGTGAGCCAGGGAGCTAAGCTACAGTGTCGAAGGCAGAGGCCGGGACAGGTGAGGGGCTGAATCAAGCTGTGTCAGAGCAGCCACTGGCATGCGCCTGATCTATGGCTGGGAACAGGCTGGGTTGGGGAGCTAAGGGGACACCCTAGCTGGGTTGAGGTTCCCACCAAGGGGCACGTGGGATAGAATGGGGGCTGCATTCTGATTAGGATACGGTTGTAGTCTCCCTTGGCACAAGCGTTGGACTGGGACTGGATGCACCAAGCCAGGCTAAACACCAACACCATCTGGTGCTCTGGAGGACCAGGGTAGATGTGGGACTGACTAGGCTAGGTCTCAGCCCCTACTGAGTCATGTGTGAGCTATACTTGGGTATGGACGAGCCATGGCTGGGCTGATACATCCGACAGCAAGAACCAGATTGGGTTGAAGGTCAGTCAAGAAAAGCCACTGTTCCTGCTAGGACAGGAGGTGAACTGAGTACAGCTGGCCCATGGATCCCCTGGTATGCATGAAATCTGGCATTGGGAGAGTTTCTGATGGAGGAGCCTAGGCAACTCCTCTGGCAGGACACAGGCCCTGCAGGTAAGTGCAAGAAGCATGGAGGGAAACAGCCCAGAAGAGGTCATGGAAAGTGTCCCACTGGCATACATTTGGCATGGGTCAGGGGCAGACCAGGCTGAGTCAATTCACATCATCCACTGCCAAATCCGAGCACCAGAACAGAGTGTGGGTCGAGCCAGGTTTGGTCGCAACAAAAACCAGTCCACAATACAGGATGCCAAGGTGAGGTTGCCTGTACAAGATGTGACCGCAGTGCCCAACCAGCACACGTGAGAACCAGGAAGGGAGGGGACGGAGCTGGCAGGGGGAATAAAGGGAGTTCCCTTGCTGGACAGCTACTCCCACTGGAGAGTGTGACCTGGGATGGGGGCAGAACAGACTAAGCAGGGCTACAACACTTGTGCACCTCATGTGGACTAGATCAGGGAAAAGCCAGGCTGGGCTGATTATTCCTACTGGTGCAAAACAAAATTAGAGTGGGTGAGGGTTGTTTGGGCTTAGTCACAGCATCAGCTGGCAGAAGCTGGCACTGGGGGCTAATTCTGTCAAGTCAAACCACAGAACCACCCAAAGAGTGCGTGATCCAGGAGTGAGAGAGGCCTGGGAGGGAAATAGTGGACTCCTCCCTCTTGAGTTACCATTCCCACAGGAGGGCACCAAAACTAGGACTAGGACAGGGACTGGGGTGGCTAGACAGAGAGGCACCCAACAACATCCGTGAGGGCTGGATAGTTGAGCTGGTTAGATGGAACTAAGTGTCAATACCCACTGACATGTACAAGAGCCAAATGGGATGTGGGACAGACTGCACTGCTACACATTCTGGCAAACCAGGGCAGGGGACGGGCCAGGTGGGGATTATTGTGAGTCGCTCAGACTAGGCTGCAGTTCCCACTGGTTTATGTGAGGGCCGAATATGTGCTGGGCAGAACCAGGCTGGACTGCAACACCCATTGGTTCCAGTGGAAGTCGGGGCTGAAAACAGAACCAACCCAGCGGTTGCAGCTACCAGCTGATCGGGGCGACGACTGTACCAGGCCCTGTACTTGCTAGTACATAAAACAATCTGGACTGGGAACACCTCACACAAAGTTTCTTTTGAGATCTCAAGACAGAAGACAGAATAAGTCAATCAACCACCTCAGCTATATGTTGGCAGCAAAATATTGGGCAAGTGGAGACTCTAAGATGGACTATGTCAATCAGTGGCTTCTTCAACGACCTCATCATGCTTGGAGTGGCGAGAGTGGCAGCAATCATAACTGGTGAACTATCACAACCACTTGAGCAAGAATCTCGGAGCATGCCCCACATCAGGGACCTGGGGTGGGTGAGAAACTGGGTGGGGTTTCTCCCTCAATATCTCCCTTTACCTCAGATACATGACGGAAACAATATGGAAATAATAGTCTTACCCACTTTCCTATATCCCTTGAACCTTTTTACCCTACTTAGCTATGTAAAGATTGTCAAAAATGTGATAAAAATGAAAAAAAAAAAGGGGGGTGTACAATGGCACTGCGGCATAGTAGGCTAAGCTTCTGCCTGAGCACTGGCAATCTATATGGGCTCTAGGTCATGTCCTGACTGCTCCATTTCTGATCCAGTTCCCTGCTTATGGCCTGCAAAATCCTAACAGAATGGCTCAAGCCCTTGGGCTCCTGCAACCATGTGGGGTTGGGGGTTGGAATCCAGAAGAAATTCCTGTCTCCTGGCTTCAGATGGGCTCAGCTCTGATGGTTGCAGGCATTTGGGGAGTGAACCAGCAGCATATGGAAGAGGCCCTGTTCTGTCTCTCCTCTCTGTGTAAATCTTCCTTTCAAATAAACACAGAATAAATTTTTAAAAATAAATGAATAAAAATGGAAAAAGGAATCGGGGGCTGAAATTAGGATGCAACAGGTTAGGCAGCTGTCTGTGATACCTGTGTAGGAGCAGCAGTTTAAGTCCCCTGCTCTGCAGCTGATCTAGCTCTCACTCCACTAACATGCCTGGCAAAGCAGTGAGATGTCCCACACATGGGAGAGACCTGGCTCCCAGAATCAACCTGCCCCAGCCCGGCCACTACAGTTACTTGCAGAGTGGACCAGCAGACAGATGACAGATCTCTGACTCTCCTCTTCTAACTCTTTGAAATAAATGAATCTTTACACATAAACGAACAAAATAGCAAAGGATCAAATGCTATGGTACACATATTAAGCTGCCACTTTACTCCAAGCTTAACAAGACGGCAGCTTAAAGGAGATATAGAGTAAAAGGTGTCTGCAGTGCAGTATGATAAATACTTGCCAATGCACGCAAATCCCATGGAGGGCAATTTACAATGCTAATAAAAGTACAAATGCACTTATCTTTTAAGCTAGCAATCCAACTTCTGGGAATTTATCCAATCTCCCTTGTACAAAGTTATACAAATAAACACTGTATCAGCAAAAATATGGACACAAACCAAATGTGCTTGAGCATGGAGACTGCTTACATGACCCATGGTCTATTCACACAATGGAACACAGCTGAAGCTGTCACAAATACACACATACCTATGAAGAATGGAACATTCTGATAAGGAAAGCAAAGAGGATGTAAAACGAAAAAAGCAAAGTACAGTGGTGGGTGTTGTGGCACAGCATGACAAGCCACTGCTGGACATTCACATTCTGCATCAGTGTGTCAGTTCAAGCTCCACATGCACTTCCGATCCAGCTTCCTACAAATGTGCCGGAAGGCATCAGATGACGGCTCAACGACTGTCAGCCATGTGGGAAACCACACTAGAGGTCCAAGTTCCTCCTGGCTTTTGGCTTCAGTCTAGCCTAGCCACACTCTGCCTTCCAATATAAATAATAAATCTTTTTACAGAATAGTATACAGACACTGTCATCTTGTGTACAAAAAACAAGACCATAAGCTTGTATTTCTTGTGTTTGGACACAATAAAATAATAAAGGATAAACTTGAGGCAGAAGGGAAGGAAGTTGACAAGAAAACGGATGGGGGCTGGTGTTGTGGCATAGCTAATAAAGCTGGCACCTGTGATGCCATCATCCCATGTGGGCACAGGTTCTTGTCCTGGTTACTCCATTTTTTATTCTGACAATGGCCTGGGAACAGCAACAGAGGATGATGAAGTATATGGTTGCCCACGGGGGAGACTCAGATAAAGTTCTGGCTCCCTCTGACTTTGGTCTGGCCCAACCCTGGCCATTGCAGTCATCTGGGAAGTGAACTAGTCAATGGAAGATTTCTTTCTTCCAGATAGATAATTGTTTTTAAAAAAAGAAGAACAGAAAAAGATAGGAGCAGCCTTCTCAATGTGTTTTGCTATACTGGTTTGCTTCCCAAGCTGCATGAATATAATTCACAAGCCAAACAATGTATCAATAAAAATTATCATAATAGTAACAAAATGCAGTTTGAAAACGTTTGCCGCACTGGGAGGCAGCAGGGGACGTTCATTGTCTTACATCACAGTCACTCACAGGGTAGGTCAGACCGAGCTCACAGTACCAGCTTCCACCTGGCCCTGCTGTGAGCATCTGGAGAGAGAACCACCAGATGGACCGTATCTCCTTCTCTGTGCCTTTCAAGTAAGTAAATAAATATTAAAATAAATTTTTAAAAAAATTCTTGCTAAGAACGCTAAGAGGGACAATTGCCATTCACAGAGGAAGGCACATCTGGGCTGAGGCCCAGATCACAGGGGAAGTCTCACCCTTAGAAAGACAGAAGTGAGGCCCCAGGCCACTGACCACCCACTCCAGGCTGTGTGCAGTGCATACTGTACCTCACTTGCTATTCTGAGCACACAGAGATAGCCTCATTTCTGCAAACAAGTAAGTATTTGCTGGCAAAGTAATAGGTAACTTGCCCCTAGTCAGGGGCTATGATTAGAACGTACTCTTATCTACTGAAATCTTGAAAAGTAAATATTTAAGTCTCACCACATGAACAAAAAAATCTTCAGGGACAACCCTGTGGCATAGTGGGGTAAAGCCACAGTCTGCAATGCATTGGCCAGGCCCAGCTCTGGCCATTGCGGCCATTTGGGGAAGGTATCTGCAAGCAGATGGAAGATCTCTTTCTGTCTCTCCCTGTAACGCTGACATTCAAATAAATAAGTCAATCTTTAAAAAAAATGCTATGAGTCAATCATCTGCAGCCACACTCCCTTCCACCGTGTTTCCTCTAACATTCGATTTTTCCAGGTTTTGAGAATACATGTTTGTTAAATGAAGCAAATATTCTGTTGCTGATCTACATTTCCCACTTACTGGACACCAAAAAGTTAATCACAGGAAATGGTATCAGATGCATTTTCCGCCATTAGCACTAGTGAGACATGCAAAACCTACAAACTTCATAGAGACAATCATCCTGCCATGGAAGGAAAGGGGAAGAAGTAATAGCTCACACACGCCTCTCACTGTGCGAGTGCTTCTGATAAAAGGGCTCCCTTAACCCTAGTGCCAACTCTATGGGACAGGTACTGTCAGGATCCCTGTTTACAGACAGGAGACTGGGAGTTAGGCAATCTGTCTAGACTGTCCTGACCCTACCACCCACACTATTCCCCACTTAGAATCCAGTTGTCACAAATGGCGTTTCCATTTTGCAGAGCCTCTGGGTGAACCAGAAGGTCAGAACCAGAATGGTCTGTGACGCTACCTATTTAGTTCTCTGTGTTCAAAATGTTATTCTCAGAGGAGGAAGCTTCAACTGGCTACCAAACGTACAGCTAAGGAAAACAAAAGAAAACAAAGGATTAAAAGCCCTCTGCCTTTAGAGGTATGTGCTATAGTCCAAATAACGGCTGCAACCCAAAGCTAAGCAGTGGGAGTGAGGATGGGAAGGCAAGGAGAATGGAGCTGTTTTCTCAAGCCTTGCTATATGTAAATGCAAGGAAATAGCCGGCTCTGAGATCGAATATATTTGGAAAACAGCTAAGTAAGTTTAACAAGGTCCTTTACTGCAAAACTTCCATGATTTAGCATGATAACACACATTTTGCTTCACCAAGAAAAAAACTGTAAACAGTAACACCACAACAATTCTCAAATTCGTATCGCTGTGAAATTCTATATTCACAAAATACCTGGAGAACAAACATACTCAGGGAAGCAGTAGACTAAAACAATGTTTAGAAGTCAAAATCAACTGAACCCAATGACTAACAGTCCACGAGACAAGAGTCAAAACAAGGGCCAGTACTTCACGTAGGTGACTAGCAAAGGGTATGTGATTCAGAGTTTAAGATGCAGAAAAGGTATTTCTTTTTCTAATTTTTTAAAATTTCCTTAGCTTATCTGAAAAGCAGAAACACTGGCAGGTCTTACACCTACTGGCTTACTCCCTAAATGTTGCAATAGATGCACTAACCCAGGCAGAAACCAGAAGCCTGCAACTCCATCTGTGTCACCTAGATGAAGAGAGGGCTCCAAGTACCAAAGCCATCACTTCTGCTACTCCCAGGGTGTGCGTTAACAGGAAGCTGTGAGCAGGAATGGAGCCTGGATGTGAACTCAGGCATTCCATTATAGAGATCAGACATTTCAAGCCGTGTCTTAATGACTATGCCAAATGACAGTCCCGGAGCAGCAGTTAGGGAAATGTACAAATAGTTCTGAAACTATTTGAATTAAAAGTTTTCTTAAAAGGCACAACTTTACAAAACAACTGAAAAAGCAGCATCTCAAAGGGGTACTTGTACACAAGCATTATTTACAATAGTTAAAAAATCAAAGCAGGGGCCCGCACTTGCAGCATGTGGATGCCGGTTCAGGCCCTGGCTGTTCCTTTTCAGATACAGCTCCCTATCACACCTGGGAAATCAACACAACATTGATTAAGTGCTTTGATTCCTGCACCCATGTGGCAGATCTAGAAGTTCTCGACTCCTGGTCCATTACTGGTCCAGCTCCAGCCATTGCAGTCATGTGGGGAGTGAACCAGCAAATAAAATCTCTGTCTCCCCCACCCTCTCTCCGTAACTCATTCAAATAAATAAATAATTCCTTCTTTAAAAGAAAAGCTGTCACAGGGCAAGCACTGTGGCACAATGAGTTGAGCCACGATCTGCCATGCTGGCATGCTATATGGGTGCCAGTTAAGTCCCACCTGTGCCACTGCCAATCCAGCTCTCTGGTAATATGCCTAGGAAAGCAGCAGAAGATAGTTCAAGTGCTTTGGCCTCTGAATCGATGTGGGAGAACAGGAGAAAGCTCCTGGCTTCAGCCTCACTCAGCTCTGACTGTTAAAACCATCTGGAGAGTAGACCAGAGGAAAGAAATTGTCTCTCCCCACTCTAACTCTTTCAGATACACAAATAAACTTAAAATAACAAAACAAAACAAAACCTTAAACAGGGCCTGGCACAATAGCACAGTGCCTGAAGTCCTTGCCTTGTGTGCGCCAGGATCCTATGTGGGCAGCTCCACTTCCCATCCAGCTCCCTGCTTGTGGCCTGGGAAAGCAGTCAAGGACTGCTCAAAGCCTTGGGACCCTACACCCATGCGGGAGACCCAGAAGAAGCTCCCGGCTCCTGGTTTTGGATCAGCTCAGCTCTGGCTATTGTGGCCACTTGGGAAGTGAGCCAGTGGATGGAAGATCTTTCTCACCATCTCTGTAAATCTGACTTTCCAATAAAAAAATAAAAACAAATAAATCTCTAAAAGAAAAACTAAAAAAAAAAAAAAAAAAAAGCTGTCACACTAGCATGAATGTCAAACCAGTTTCCTATCTGGAATTCAAAAGGCTTACAGCTTCTGAAATGCCTAAAGCAAAATCTTAACAGTAAACTGCGCTCCCTGGGGAGTACAATGATAAGCTTGATATTATAAATCTGTGCAAAAATCAACTAGTGAAGTTGATTTCGCTAAGCAGATTTGACCACTAAACTAACTTTAAAACACTTTGGGAACCAGTGCAATGGCTCAACTGTTTAGTCCTCCTACTTCAAGCACTGACATTGCATGTGGGCGCCGGTTCGTGTCCCAGCTGCTCTGCTTCCCATCCATCTCCTCTGCTCATGACCTGGGGAAGCAATCGAGGATGGCTCAAAGCCTTGGGACCCTGTGGCCATGTGGGAGACCCGGAAGAAGCTCCTGGCTCCTGGCTTAGGATCAGCTCAGCTCTGAACACTGCAGCCACTGCGGGAATAAACAGTGGGTGAAAAAATCTTTCTGTCTTTCCTTCTCTGTAAAATTTGCCTTTCCAATAAATATAAATAAAATCTTAAAAAAAAAAAAAAACACTTGGAATACTATCCACGTAAATCATCAGGACCACTCAGCAATGCAAGATATATCTTCTTAAACAGCTCTGGCCTTCTGCATCCTGAAAGATGAGCAGTTAGTATTCTAATCATGAGAAGAAAGGGTTTCCAAAGTTCACTGCAAAAGAGGTTATAAATGCTGAAATGACAAAGCCTGTCTGCACAGCATTATCCTACAGCATCCAACAGGGCTCCCACCTCACCTCCAGAGCAGATTTTGGAACTCAGCATCCTGGGACACTTACAGCACCTGAAGAATCTCTACTTGGGCTAGGGCCAGCACTGCAGTACAGCAGGTAAAGCCTCCGCCTTTGGGGCAGGCATTCCATATGAACAATGGTTGGAGTCCCAGCTGCCCCACTGCGATCCAACTCCCTACTGATGTACCCAGGAAAGCAGTGAAAGATGGACCAAGTGCTTGGGCCCCTGAGCCAACATGGAAGATCTGGAAGTAGCTCCTGGCTCCTGGATTTGGACCAGTCCCAGCCATTGAAGGATTGAACCAATGGACAGAAACTCACTCTCTCTCCCTTTCAAGTAAATAAGTCAATCTTTGAAACAGATAGAAAATGCAGACTATTTAACCACCTTTAGTCTCCAGGACTGTAGAGTCACCAGAAAACCAACAGAAACTGCTGTTCTGAAAAACCAACTGATGGTGTTTCATCAAGTACGCTATGTGCTTTTCAAATCACAGCAGAGATAATTCTCCAAAAATCTTATAAGTGGCAAACACTGAGACAACAATACCACTTACAGTATCCTAAGGAAACAATCAGAAAAAAATGTTAAAACATGACGGCACAAAGATGTTTATAACATGATTATTTATAGTAGGACAAACAGATTACATACAGATGTCCCACAGCAAAGGGTTAGGTAAATAAAGTTTCATTCAACCACACAATTGAGCACTGCATCATAAAAGACTGTGACACCATAATCAAAAGTGATTAACACCCAGGGAAAAGGGGGAGGAAGGAGGATTCTGAGCAGTCACTTAGCAAAACAGGTGACAAAACAGCATGGTATTCTACAATTTCCTTCACTTTATAGATTCATATCTGCATGAAACAATGCCTGAACAATAAACAGAGAAACTCTGACAGAAACATTTATCTGTGGGTGGTAGGTCTTTGAATTTTATTTAATTATTCCCAAACTACAAACATTTAATTTCCAGCTCAGCAACTACAGCACATTTCAAGTGATCACCTAGGAAGGGCCAATAATCTGCTTACACTCCAACTTCTCTAAGAAGAAATGCAAGAAGGCCTAAGCTAGTAATCTTTATGAAACTATCATGACTTGTCTAGTATAGACTGAATAATCTAAAATTAATTCAAAACTAACATCACTGTAAAGACCATGCCTGATACACATCAAGGAAGCTCTAATACAATATGTGCCTTTCTTGTACAAAACTGAAAGGTTACAATTATTTTTGATTCATATCCTGTGGCTTTTTAAAGACTTAAGGAAATAAAAAGGTCAAAAGGAAAATGAGGAACTAAAAACCTCTTATTCCTCAAAGTCAGGAGTGACAGACCACCTGCATCGAGACACAGTCTCAGTCATCAAAGACCCCAACTGCACAGCTTGCTCAGTCTGCATTCCCACGGTGAGAATTCACAGACCAGATTTTCTGTTAGAACAAGGGAAAGGCCTGCAAACTCTGACTCAAGCCTGTGGTTGCAGCCAACACTTGCTCAGAGGCAGCAGGCCAACAGATGTTCAGCTGTGCAAGCAGTACAGGATCGCAATACGTACAGGCTGTGCAGTCCTCAAACTCCACCAACAGCAGTGGCCACATGGCACAGTGGGAAAACACAGGACCTGGGACTGGAAGTTCAAAACTATTCCACCTCTCTAAATCTACTGCTTGCAGTCTCCAATGAAAACCTTATAAGGGAGCATCTTTTTTTTTTTTTTAAAGGACACAGTTCCATAGGCTCTGGGATTTCCTCTACCCTCCACTCCAAATTCACTCTTTTTTTTAAAGATTTATTTATTTTTATTACAAAGTCAGATATACAGAGAGGAGGAGAGACAGAGAGGAAGATCTTCTATCAGATGATTCACTCCCCAAATGACCGCAATGGCCAGTGCTGCTCCAATCTGAAGCCAGGAGCCAGAAATCTCCTCCAGGTCTCCCATGTGGGTGCAGAATCCCAAGTCTTTGGGGCTGTCCTTGACTGCTTTCCCAGGTCACAAGCAGGGAGCTGGATGGGAAGGGGAGCTGCTGGGATTAGAACTGGCGCCCATATGGGATTTCAGTGTGTTCAAGGTGAGGACTTTAGCAGCGAGGCCATACCGCCAGGCCCCAAATTTACTCTTAAAACTACAAGCTCTCAACCCTTCTTCTGAGTAGCTGGTTTTAATGTTTCATTTCCTCCATTAAAGTCTAATTAGCCTAACTGTGGTTAAGAGTGACTTTTTCTGCCAAAATACTCAATTAAACACATCTTGCATAAGGCAAATCCATATTTTCTTATAATTAGCTTTTGGTACTATTTTATACACCACTGACTTGAAAGTAGACACTGGGCTAAATTTGGACTAAGGACTTGGTCCTAACCTCTAGAGTTTCCAGTGCAGTCAAAGGTATTAGGTAATTACTGTCAGTGCCATGATAAGGAAGACCAGATACTGTCCAGGGTCAAAGGGGACACATCCCTCAGAAAATAAACAAACAAATAAACCAAAAATCTCAACCTCAGAGATGATTAAGAGTCGGAGGAAGGAAAAGTATTCTAGCAAAAGAAAACATTTAAGAAAAAGGATCAGGGCCTGGCGTGACAGCCTAGGGGCTAAATCCTTGCCTTGCATAGCCAGGATTCCCTACGGGCGCCAATTTCCTTCCCAGTTATTCCACTTCCCTTCCAGCTTCCTGCATGAGGCCTGGGAAAGCGACTCTGACAGCAAGGAGCAACAAGGAAGCAGTAAGGAGTTCAGATCTGCATTACCCAATGATGATTCTAACAGCACACAGTCTCCCCACCATGCACAAAAAAAGAAAGTGGCATCCATTTCTCCTTTAACAAAAGCCACGCAAAGGGCAACACATGAGTGTTTCAGGGAAAACCACCAGTTTATGTGATTTTACACCTGACTGAAAGAAAAGTAAAAACCCCACTCCTATTACTCATGCAAAAACAACACTGCACTGATCTGGGTATTTCATCAGCCTAGAAACCACCTGAGGCTGTTTTCTTTTATAGCAACTAAGTTATACAACAAATACTAACCATTCCGTACAATTTTACATTTATGGCTTCCTTTGCACTTACAGAATATCATTTTCCAATGAGGGAAATGCATCAAAACAAAAGCAAACCAATTCCTTTCATGTCATTTGAAGAAAATGGCACTGCCAATGGTAAGCAGTTACAATAGTAACTACGTGGCATTACTAGCCAGCAGGTTGCTAGGATAAGTCAAGAAAGTAATCATTTCCTACCAGTGTCTAAAGTCATTTATGAACTACTTTCCTGCTTAATTCTCCAGAACTAAGTCACAAAATTGTTTATATCCTTTGATAGAGTAAATCTACATATGTAACTTAGCAAAGTAACCAGCAACACAAAAATGTTATGTTTCAAAGGTCCATATAATATTCCCAGATAACAACACTACGACCTCAGTTCTCAGATTCAAAACATACTGCTATAGCACATTCAAACATCACCAATATCTCCCCCTAAATAAGTTAAAATACTACTAAATCTACAAAGTGTTCATCAAAATCCACTACAATCCCATAACCAACACCAGCACTAAAAATACTGAAGCATCATAAATAGGCAGAGGCTTTGAAGGAAAATGCATACATAGTAAAAACACAATATATGTCATGATTCTCACAAAGACTCCAACCATCACCAATACCATGAAAAATCATTGTTATATTTCAACTGTAAGAACCTTAATGATTCTGCTTTGCCTCCCTACTAGAATACTTGGGTCCCTACTATTCCTATGGGAGACTCACACAGAGAGCCCCATGCTCGTTGCCACACCCTGGCCCAGACCTGGATCTTGAAGGCATTTGGGGATTGAACCAATGGTTAGAAGATCTAATCTCTTTCTGTCTCTGTGCCTTTCAAATAAAAAGGATTATATATATACTGAACATGGGGAAAAAAAAGAACCTTAATGATTAGCATGTTGATAAAGTTTATAAACTGAGAACAAAATATACCAGAGTTCATGGCAGATCTGTCTCCCTGACATCTTAAAAACCATTAGAGCAATCAGTTCCAACGTGAGAAAAGTAAACAAGACTCCACCCCAAGATGGAACTTGCTGGACTGCTTTTCTTGTCTCCCAACAACCAGGCCAATATTAGGTGTCTTTTACGCAACTCCTGTTCAAACTAGCACTGGCAGTCTCCTCACCTGATGGTAACACTACAACAATTATTACACTTTCCACCTTTCTTGATACTCATGCAACTGGTGTTTTTAACTGAAATATATCAAGCAAACAGAAAAGTATTAACAAAACTCTAATTCTATTTTAAGATATATTTATCTTTATTAGAAAGGTAGATTTCCAGACAGGAGAGACACACAAAACAATTTTCCATTGACTGTTCACTCCCCAGATGGCCACAATGAGCAAAACTGAGCCAATCAGAAGCCAGAAACCAGGATCCTCTTCTGCGTCTCCCACACCGGTGCAGAGTTCCAAGGCTTTGGGCTATCCTCCAATGCTTTCCAAACCCACAAGGAGAGCTGGATGGGAGCAGACAGGACACAAGGCAGAGGTCATAACGGGATGCCAGTGCTTGAAGGTAGAATATTAACCAGTTCAGCCTCACACCAGCTCCAAACCATTAATTCTTTTATTATTATTATTAATTACATTGCATTATGTGACACAGTTTCATAGGCTCTGGGATTCCCTCAACCCCTCCCCGTACCCTCCCCCCATGGTGGATTCCTCCACCTTGTTGCAGTATTATTACAGTTCAAATTCAGTCAAGATTCTTTCTTTGCAAGCATATACCAAGCATAGAGTCCAGCATCTTATTGTCCAGATAAATTCAATGCAAACCATTAATTCTTTAAAGACTAGCTCTCTTCTCAGGATTCCTACTATGTACTAAACATGTCAACGATGTGGAGACAAAGGTCAACCACAACTGAGGACAAACAAGGAAGTGAGTGGAATAATATGCGTGCTTTTCTGTTTCAGGTGTGACACAGAAGCTTTTAAAGTACACCAGTGCAGGTGGCATGCACATGTGTGCGCGCACACACACACACACACACACACACTACTCGAGTGGTCTTGAGCTTGAGCGAGTGGTTCTGCCTTTTTTCTTTTTGAAAACACAGATATACAAAGAGGACAGACGAACAGAAAGATCTTCCATCTGCTGATTCACTCCCCAAATGGCTGCAACGGCCTGCCAGAGCTCGATCCGAAGCCAGGAGCTCAGAGCATCTCCCAGGTCTCCCACATGCATACAGGGTCCCAAGGCTTTGGGCCATCCTCTTCTGCTTTCCCAGGCCACAAGCAGGGAGTTGGATGCGAAGCGGGGTCCTGGGACACGAACCAGCACCCATATGGGATCCTGGCGTATGCAAGGCGAAGACTCTAACCACTAGGCTACCACACTGGGCCCACAATTCTGCCTTTTTAAAAATTCATTACCAGTTGCTTAAGAGGCTTGGAGCATTTTTTTTTCAGCCAACACACACTGTCGTAAACAGGTTAGGTTAGTTTTATTTTTTTTTTTAAAGATTTATTTTTATTACAAAGTCAGATATACAGAGAGAAGGAGAGACAGAGAGGAAGATCTTCCGTCCGATGATTCACTCCCCAAGTGAGCCGCAACGGCCAGTGCGCGCCGATCCGATGCCAGGAACCAGGAACCTCTTCCGGGTCTCCCACACAGATGCAGGGTCCCAATGCATTGGGTCAACCTTGACTGCTTTCCCAGGCCACAAGCAGGGAGCTGGATGGGAAGTGGAGCTACCGGGATTAGAACCGGCACCCATATGGGATCCCGGGGCGTTCAAGGCGAGGATTTTAGCTGCTAGGCCACGCCGCCGGGCCAGGTTAGGTTAGTTTTCTAAGGCAACGCACAAAAGACCAATTTAACACACTAAGTACCTAAAACACTATGCCCTGCCAAAAGAGCAGAAAGCATGACTGCCTAACAACCGCCGAGTGTTTCTGTGTTCTGTCTCAGCAGTCCGGGCAGGAGAAAAAGCAGGGTATACCGTCAGGGTCCAGTCAGGGTCCAGTGAGCTCCAGCTGATGAAGTTTCAAGGAGACCGGGTAGCCTGCCTTGATCAAATCCAGGTTCCCCCACTAAAAAGCTGGAGGGCTTTAAACATGTTATTCAACCTTTGTAAGCCTCACTTTACTAATCTGTCTACCCCAGCCAGAGTAAACCTTCAGCATTTTTTTTTTTTTGGTACTACAGAGTTTCAACCATTCTTGATGTAAGAGGATACTATTGTTGAGTTGGTCAGTCATTACTAGAAAATATTCAGTTTCCACATAAAACAACAACAAAGGAAGGAAGGAAAGAAACTGATGAGTATATGCTGTACATGGGAAGAGGCTGGCTTGAATTAAAATGAAGTAGTTATAGAGGGACTGAAGCCAGAGCAAAAGAACATGAAATGCAAAGGCGTCTCCTGATCAGAGAAGTTAGGGAGAATTCCAGGGACTTTTCAGAGGACCTACGGGCTGTCTTAAATGGGGGAGAGGAGGGAAGGGCAAGTAACAGAGGCAAACCTTTACAGCAGGCCGCAGCCTGCGCACACACTTTCCTCCTTTCAATTCTACAAGGTATGTGCTACTATGCTAGTATGTTCATTTCAGAGATTGTATCTGCCCACAGTCACCCAGCAAGTAAAAACTACAGAATTCATACCCACAGGCTCTGATTTGGGAGGCTGAATCTTAAGACTGATGCTTTTGCAGCGGACACACAACCATTTGCACAAGGAGGTGTCCTACAAGAGAAGTTCACCAACTTAAGAATACCTATTAATAAAGTTCCCACTTTACAAACTGTAATTATGGGGCCAACAAGCCAATATAACAAATTAAGCCACTGCCTGCAATACCAGCACCCATGTGAGTATGGATTTGACTCCTGGCTACTCCACTTGTGATCCAGGTCCCTGTTAATGGCCTGGGAAAGAAGTAGAAGACAGTGTGAGTGCTTGGGCTTCTGGCACCCATGTTGTAGACTACGAACAAGCTTCTGGTTCCTAGATTCAGCCTGGCCCAGCCATGCGTTGTTGTGACCATTTGGGGAGTGAACCAGCAAATGGAAAAAACTCTCCCTCTCTCCAACTCTGCCTATCAAATTTTTGTTGCCGTTTTAAAATTTACTTTTTTTTTAAATTATTTATTATTTAACTTCATTAATTACACTGTATTATGTGACACAGTTACATAGATACTTGGGTTCTCCCACCCCTCCCCAAACCCTCCCACCATGGTGGATTCCTCCACCTTGTTGCATAACCACAGCTCAAGTTCAGTTGAGATTACCCCATTGCAAGCGTATACCAAACACAGAGTCCAGCATCTTATTGTCCAGTCAAGTTCAACGGCTTCTTAGGTATACCCTCTCTGGTCTGAAGACAGAGCCAGCAGAGTATCATCCCAGTCAATTGAAAGCTCCAACATACCATCAGCAAAAATTTACATCATTATGGAATAAAATTTACTTTTACTTTTTAAAATTAATTTATTTTATCATTTCATGATACAGTTCCATAGGATCTGGAATCCCTTCCCAAATCCCCTATCTCCCACTAAATTCTCCTATATTATTACAATAGTACAGTCCTTCATAAACAGTCCTAACTCCATCCTTTTGCTGTTTAAATGTATCCTGACATTGTAGGTATGGACAGTGGAAGAGTCCAGCATCCTATTGTCAAGATACGTATAACAGTTTCATTGGGAGTCCATCTTTGCTTTGGACAAGAAGATGTATACTGCATTGTATCTTCACATCCAGATATGACAGTCTCTATTACACAATTACTATGCAATTCCTTAAATGAAAAGGTATAAAACAAAATCAGAAAAAGGAAGAAAAACAGAAAATTTACAACATGAAGTCAAATAACATGCTACTGAATGACCAATGTGTTGCTGAAGAAATGAAAAAGAAAACCAAAAACTTGCTTCAAGATGTCACTGCATGACTTATGTATCACTGAATAAGGAAAAAAAAACGTCTTTGAAGAAATGAAAATGAAAACAAAAATATCAAAACCCACAAAATGTAGTAACAGCAGTATTGAAAGGGACATTTATAAAATCAGGTACTTACAAAAAAAGAAGAAAATTTTCAAATAAATGATCTGATAATGCACCTCAAGGACTTTTTAAAAAAGAAACAAATGAACAGGAAGGAAAAAAATTATAAAAATCACAGCAAAAACAAATGGAATTGAAACCAAAAAAAAAAAAAAAACTACCAATTGCAACAACAGCAAGCAATTTTTTAAGAAGATGAGCAAAAAGCAAACTTGAGCCAGACTAGCAAAGAAAAGCAAGAAAAAAAAAAAACAAGTAAAATTAGAGATGAAAAGGGAAATATTCAAAGAAACTACTAAGGTAATATCATCCTTTGATCATCCTGTGGTGCCCTTCTTCCTTTAATATTTTTCATATCAGAGTCTTTGTTTTAAAAGGTATAATCACTATATAAACAGAGTTTCTGGCAATGTTCAGTATTAGATGCTCCCGGATCCCAGGTACCATTTGAAATTACTTCATGTGCTCTACCTCAATTAGCCCTCACAAAAGTTTCTTTATGACAGGTACAAGTCAGTCCATTTTACAGGTGAGAAAAACTGAGGCTCAACTGCTTCCCAGGGTCACCAAGGTGATAAGTGGCAGAGATTACCTTCACACCCAGCTCCTCCTGGTCCAAGTCCAGCATGTTTTACATAACTCCCCACCTGGCACATTCAGCCACGAGCGGGAAAGCACAGGAACGTTCTTAGAATCACTAAGTCATACATAGCAGTAGTCAACCTACTTGATTTAAAATGGCAAAACATCAATGAAACTTTTAAGCTAAATATTTCCCAAGAAAATACTAAATTCTCTTTAAGACAGCTAAATCAGTACGATTGACTTGTCCTTCATCTCTCCAAAATGTTTGGAATCCTCCTGGAACTTCTTCATTGCCTATTACCAAATGTCTAACAACAGTACTATATAGGTGCATCAAGGCATCTCTCCATTAACTAAGAACTGCTTCAGAAACTTTAGTGTGGAAAACAAAATAGTAACAAGTTTCCTTGGTCCATATTTTAATTAATGTCAGCCCCCTGCCACCACAAAAAGAAAAAAGAACTTGAGGGAGACAGTGGTAAGACAGCAGAAAGAAGTTCTGAACAGAAGAAAAGTCTCTAGTGCCCAGTGTTGTGGCATAGTACATAAAGCTGCTACCTGCAAGGTTGACATCCCACATAAGTGGAGTTCCTGTCCTGGCTGCTCCATTTCCAATCCAGGTCCCTGCAAATGGCCTGGGGCAAACAGCTGAAGATAGCGCAAGTGTTTGGGACCCTGCCACCCATGTAGGAGATACAGATGAAGTTCCTGGTTTCAACAGTTCTGACACTTGCAGCCACCTGGGGAGTGAACTAGAGAATGAAAGATGATCTCTGACTTTCAGATAAAATACAAATCTTTTTTTAGAGATCATTAGAAAATAAGAATAAGAAAAGTTTTTAACAGCAAATAGCATCAGACTTTAATTCCGGCTCTGCTATATATAAGCCATGCTTGTTCATCTAGAAAATGAGGCCACGAAGATCCAACTCTGGTTAGCATAAAGATTACATTAAATATCAAATGCAAAGCGACAGCCCAACAGTAGAACAGTAAAAGCAAATCATTTGTCCCGGCCTTTGCTCTCTCCTTCCCTGGGGAAAATGCGCTATACACCGCACGGACAGCACCATCCCAAGCACTCACGCATCTACGGACTACAAGACACTGACCACATGCTTTTGCTCATTTTCCACCAAACCCAAATCTAAACTGCCACACTTCCCCAAGGCCTTTTTGTCTGCTTCATCCAGGGTATTTCTCCTTCCTCCCTTCTTTAAAAAAAAAAAAAAGTTGAAGAATTATTTTTTTTTGTTTGTTTGTTAGAAAGGCAGAGTTACAGACAGAGGTGACACAGACAGGCAGTATTCCATCCGCTGGTTCATTTCCTAAACGGCCACAATGGCCAGCCTGAGCCAGGCACAGCCAGAAACCAGGAAGTCCATCCTGGCAGATCACTGGGCCACCACCTACTGCCTTCTGGAACATATTAGCTTGACTGGAAGCAGAACAGTAGGACTGAAACCAGCACTCCACTATGAGACACCAGCATGGAAAGTGCAGCTTAACCTACTGTTCCACAACACTAGTCCTCTCTTGTACATTTTGAACAATCAATTCTACCTAGAATGTGGCATTTATTCAATTGTCACCTGTGTACCTACTGAGTAAAGGAACACTAAAATGACTGAAACAGTCCTGTCCACAGGCACCTTGAGACTTCACAGAGGAGGTGGGAAACGCAGCAGGGTACGATGTACCAGAGAAAACATTACAACGGCCAAAGGACTACGTGTGTGGGCGCCTCCAGGGAGGTGGGGCAGCTCACACACAACTGAAGACTCTGAAAACTACAGAATTTTGACAAATAGAGAGCATAAAGCATAAAAAATGGTGCCTTCAAAAAGAAAAGATCATGTTTGGCATAGCAGTTAAGACATCATTTGGAATACTCACAGCCCATACTGAAGTGCCAGCTTCAGCTCCCACTTCCACTACCGGTTCCAGCTTCCTGCTGATGTATACCTTGGCTGGATTCCTGCCACCCACAAAGTCCCAGACCTAGTTTCCAGCTCCCGGCTTCAGCCTGGCAGGCCTTCAGTCATTGTAGATAGACACTGGGGGAGTGAACCAGCAGGTTGGGGAAACTCATGCGCATGAGTGTGTGTGTGTGTGTGTGTGTGTGTGTGTGTGTTCTCCTGTTTATGCCTTTCAGATAGACTGCTAAAATAAATATTTTTAAAAGTAAGAATGAAAAGAATCATTCTAAAATGTTTCATGATCTGAGTACATAATAATGAATAATCCTTTTTAGCACAATGTAGAGAGACATAGGGAGAACCAGCTGAGAGCTTGAGCTGTTATCCCAAGCAGCCTTCACTATCAGAGGAATGTTAACTCTAGATTCCTTTCTACAAGAAAAGCGACTTGTCAAGGCTTGTGATCCGGGAAATTCTACAACTGAGTCAAGCTGCAGGAAGGTTATTCTGCAGAGAAAGGCTGGGGGCAGGGATGCTACAGCCAGCCACCCAGGTGAAGACAGACCAAGCAGGGCTGCATTCGTGGGACGAAAGAAGGCCAAGACAGGAAACCACAGGAGGCAGCAGCGGGAGAGCCTGGCAAACTACTGGGTGTTATATGAAGAGAAAGCAAAGAGAGCTGGGGACAGAGTATGGCCACTTGGGTCAGCCATCTGGCCTGCAAGCAAACCTGACCCAGTTTGTCATCGCTTTTGCACAGGTGACTCATTTTCACATTTTAAAAAAAGATTTATTTAATCACTTTTTATTGGAAAGGCAAGATATACAGAGACAAGGATCCTCTGTTTGCTGGTTTACTCTCCAAGTGGCTGCAATGGCCAGTGCTGAACCAATCCAGAGCCAGGAGCCAGGAGCTTCTTCCAAGTCTCCCACGCTGGTGCAGGGTTCTAAGTCTTTGGGCCGTCCTCGACTGCTTTCCCAGGCCACAGGCAGAGAGGAGCTGGATTGGACGTGGAACATCCGGACACGAATTGGTGCCCATATATGGGTTTCCAGTGCATGCAAGGCAAGGCACATTTTTTAAACGGCTGAGGTGGAAAGAGTAGCAACTTGTGACAAGCAGAAATACAAAGTTCACTGCCCATGCATAAAATCAGCCCACGAGACAGCTAGGCTCCCTGGCCTACACATCTTGTCAACATCAGCACTAGGATGGCAGATCCCTCTGGTGACACAGACCACATGGATCACACAACTCAGTGTTTGTGACCTCGCCCTTCAGCAGCGAAGCTTTCTGAACACAATTAATTCAAATAGCTAAATTGGGTCTCATATGTACTACCTTTTCCAATCTTTAATCCATGAACTAAGCCTAAAATGGGCTTAGAGGTATCCTTAGCAAGCTTCATTGCATCTCTTGCTAACATAAACCATATCTGTCTGCCTACCTGTGTGATCCACCAAACTAGCTTAATGGTAAGACTTTCCCATGAAGGGTCAGTGTTGGGCTTAGCAGTGCAGGCGCACCTTCAGAGCACCACATTCCACAGCAGAGGGTCAAACCTTCACTCGCTCTGCTGCCCATTCTCGGCTTAGAAATGTGTACCCTGCAAGGCTCAAGTAACTGGGTACTTGCCACCCACATGGTAACCCTACACTGAGTTCCCAGCTCCTGGCTCTTATTATAAAAAAATTTTCAAATGTCTTAAAAGTTTGCCTTGATAAAAACAAATATTTAGCAGATTATTTTTTCCTTGAGTCTTTCTATGTTTTCTCTAACTATAAAAACCATTCTCAAATCCTACTAATTGAAAAATTGCCATAAATTATAGCCTTGCTATCATTTGAACAAATTAACTCTGCAAGTAAGCCTACAGATATAATTGTACTTAAGTAAATGAACAATCATCAGTGCTAACATCCTGAAGCCCTTAAAAACACAATTAAAAACAACTAAGAGCTTTACTAATTACAAATTATACTTATCTCGACTTTTTATCTTCATGCCAATCTGAGTTAGCCCATGTTCCCAAAAATAAGACCTACATCTGATTTCTGCATTAGCATAAGTCAGCCTTTCACCAGCTGAGGTGAACTTCCCTACCCACTGACTTCCACAAACCAAATCAGAGTTTCACTGTCTTCTCATTCCTAAATGAGAAAACAAGAACAAACAACTAAATTTTTGAGATCAGACCACATAGGATGTAAATGACATCATGAGCACATTTCCAACCACACAACAACTACTGTGCTTAAGAGTCTGAGGGCCTGGTGTGATGGCCTAGTGGTTAAAGTCCTCGCCTTGAATGCGCCGGGATCCCATATGGGCACCAGTTCTAAGCCCCGCAGCTCCACTTCCCATCCAGCTCCCTGCTTGTGGCCTGGGAAAGCAGTCGAGGACGGCCCAATGCATTGGGACCCTGCACCCGCGTGGGAGACCTGGAAGAGCTCCTGGCTCCTGGCTCCTGATTGGCTCAGTTCCAGCCATTGTGGTCACTTGGGGAGTGAACCATCGGACAAAAGATCTTCTTCTCTGTCTCTCTTCCTCTCTGTATATCTGCCTTTCCAATAAAAATAAATAAATCTTTAAAAAAAGTTTGAATAACACCCAAGGAACCTATTCAACATGAGTATCATCAAAAAGAAAATACACTTAAAAATGGGAAGTATATATATACGTATATACACACATACATACATACACATACACACACACATAAATATATATAATTAGGCAGAAGGGCCAATTGTAATTTTTAATTTTGGTAATTTTGGATACTATGCTATACTTCAATAAAGCACCATATTTATATGGAAATAGAAACTGTACAAGCAGTCAGTGGAAAACATGTGCATGTGTATGTGCTCTTTGAAGTCCTACAAATCCTTAAGTAGCAGTGCTCACTGGAGTACTCTCTGATTTAAAAGACACTATTTTACAGAGAGCCAAGCCTGGTACCCCTCCACTTGGTAAACAAACTGAATCAGCGAAGGCAACACAGTGTCTTTATACTGACTTTCCCTGAAAGGCGAATACATTCCTACCAAATTGTGTATCTTACATGACATTTAAGGTTAAATAAATGCATCTTTGTTTCTCTGTTTGCCTTAAAGCCTAATTTATTTAAGTAAAACATAATTTATCCAGCACCTTTGGAGCTGGCTACATAATAAACCCTTCTAGATTTGAAAAATCACCTTTCTTGTAACACCAAATTATTTAATTTACTCATTGCTACTTGAAGCCTTTCTTTTTTTAAAGATTTATTTATTTTTATTAAAAAGTCAGATATACAGAGAGGAGGAGAGACAGATCTTTTGTCCAATTATTTACTCCCCAAGTGACCGCAATGGCCAGTGCTGCTCCAATCCAAAGCCAGCAGCCAGGAACTTCCTCCAGGTCTCCCTCGCGGACGCAGGGTCCCAAGGCTTTGGACCATCCTCAACTGCTTTCCCAGGTCACAAGCAGGGAGCTGGATGGGAAGTGGAGCTGCCGGGATTAGAACTGGTGCCCATATGGGATCCCAGCGCATTCAAGGCGAGGACTTTAGCCGCTAGGCCACAGCGCCAGGCCCAACTTGAAGCTTTTCTAATACAGCACATATCAGCTATCCTTTGTTTTGCTTCTACTGGGTACTTCATACAACCTTCAACATTCTGACCATAAGATGAGCTTTTCTTCTTTCAACATAAAGTATATTCACCAACCATTAAACAACAAAAAACAGCTGCACATTTTTAGCTCACATTATGTGACTGGCAACCTTCTAAAACCTTCAGATGCAGTGATGCAACTCTCAAAACAATCTCAGTGGCAGGTACTGTCTGTATATTCACTGAGTGGGTCAGCCAACAGGCACAACTGCCCAGAGTCCAAGGATCAAACCAAATAGCTTGAATCCAGAGCCTGCAAAAACACAGACTATCACATCCAAGTGAAGTGGCTAAATTGCAACACATTCACCTTTCCTTTTCTTCTAAGAGGTATAACAAAACATGGACCTGACTTAGCATCCCGTGGCAGGTTCACGTGTATGTCTTCTCTGCAGATACCCATCGCTCCTCTCCTGTCGTTCTCACACAGGGAGAAGCCGCCTCCTGCAGCTCATGCTGAAAGTACTCTTCTGCCGAGGACTTCAGCACAGTCCTCACTGGCCTTCCACGCCACAGAAAACCTCTCTGATGACTTTGCTGCTTCTCTGGTCCCTAACCCCTAACTTTACACCTCTCCAGTCCCAGGGACAGTCTGAAGTGGCTCACTTCTGCTGGAGAACTCTCGCTGCATTCCAACTGGGCTCTCTGACCTGACCTCAGCTCAATGGCCTGGTCAGCTAACGCAGGATCCATTACCATACTACTGCTAACAGTGACAGCTTCAGCTTTTTAGAGTGCTCCAAATCATCTGTCCCTCCATTAAGTGCCCTAGATTGTTTCACTTTTGACTTACTGGTCTGTTTTTCACAAACCTTTTATTCCACATTCATTACTACGAAAAAAAAAAAATTTTAACACTGTCAGGGCCAGCACGGTGGCATTCTCAGCCTGCGGCAGCAGCACCCCATATGAGCGCCTGGATCAAGTCCTGGCTGCTCCAGTTAACGATCCTGCTCCATGGCCTGGGAAATCAGCAGACGACCCAAGACCTTGAGCCCCTGTACCGTACGAGAGACCTGGAAGAAGCTCCTGACTTCCAGCTTTGGACCAGTGGCAGCTCTGAGCAGTAGCGGTCATTTGGGGAGTGAAGTGGCAGGTGGAAGGTGTTTCTCTCTCTCTGTAATTCTATCAAGTAAAAAATAATTTTCCCCCAACTGAATCGTTGGACTCAGAACCCCAACCATGGAGAGAGCTGTAGGTTACAAAGTCTGACTGTGGAGTGCATAAGTCAGAGCTGGGCCTCCTCAGTGGCTGAGATAGAGCAGTGGACCACATGTGTACATAAAGGATATGACACCTGCAGAGGACACCTGGTACCATGACAGAAGACAGAAAAAACTGATCAACTATCCCAGCCAAGCACTGGCAGTGAATATCCGGCAAAGGGATATTCTAGGGTAGCCTATGTCAACCAATGGATTCTGGAGCGATTTCATCGTGCTTAGAGTGACAAGACTGGCAGTAATTCAGAACTGTTGAACTAAAAAAAAAAAAAAAAATAGAAACAACAAAAAAAATTAATGAAAAGAACTGTTGAACTACCAAAACCTCATGAGCAGGACCCTCATAGCATGCCCCACACTGGGTACCTGGGTGGTGTCCGGTGGCTGTCCTCCTTCCCAGGGTGCAGACGCATTTGGGAGGCAGTGGTTTCTTTTCTTGCTTCTAGAAGTGCTGATCTCACCCACCTTCCTGCAGCCCTTGACCGTCATCACCCTAACCAACTACCACCAAAACAAATACAATTAATTTTAAAAAAAGAAAGAGATTTTTTTTTTGGACAAAGATAAAAAAAAATTCGTACTGCTTGCCTTCCTGAATTCATTCTCTTTCACAGCTCCTGTCCTGCAGGTTTGCTGTATTTGTTCCAGTAATTTAAAAATCAGACAAACTGCCACAGAATGCTTTATAAATTAAAAGCAAATCCAAGTTGGTTTTGCTCCACTATAAGGCAAGCATTTGTGGCCCTGCTGACATCTCCTACAGCCAAGCATCTGCTGGTTCCCTCGCGGTGGCTAAGTAAAGAGCATTTTCTGGATGGGAAGAACAGCACAACAGGCAGAAGCAGCTGACCTGTACAGACCTCTCAGTGCTTCCCAATTCTTCATTTGCTAATGATGTTTTTCTGGGGCTCAGAGATTCTAGTGGGTTCTCATCCTCTCCACTCCTCCCTTCAGCACAGGCCATATCCCTGACCTCACACTGCTCAGAGACAAGCAGTGAAAGCCATCGTATTCACAATCTGGTCCCAACACGCAAATCCAACCTCACCTCCTCCTGCTCCCTCCCATCTGGTCTCTGCTCTAGCCACAGTGGCCCCTTCCTGTTTTGTCACCCACACACTCTTCACGCTCTAGCTCTGCTTCCACTGATTCCTTAAAGTCCTATTCAAACAAGACTTCTTAAAAAAAAAACACAAGTATTTAACAATATTTCCAGGCAGGGTTTTGCTCTCTTCTGGGGTTGCAGTGCTTGGGGAAAGAAAAAAACCAAAAAACAAACAAAAACAAAAACTTACTTATATCTAATCAAAAGGGAGAGTGACAGAGAGCAAGCAAAGTTATCTGGCTCATTCTCCAACTGCCTGCAACATCTGGGGCTGGCCCAGGCCTAAGCCTAGAACCTGGAACTCCATCTGGGTCTTCCATGCGGGTGGCAGAGACCCAAAAACTTGAGCCATCATCTGTCACTCCCAGGATGCATAAGAAGGAAGATGGACTGAAAGCAGAGCAACTAGCACTCAAAGCAGCGCTCCAATCGTGGTGTTGGCTTCCTTAGCAGCAGCTTAACGTGCTGTACCACAATGTCTGCCCCCCAATTTTTTTATTTGAAAGGCAAAGATGGAGGGACCTTCCATTTACTAGTTCACTCTCCTAAATGCCTGCAGTAGCCACTGCTGGACGAGACCAAAACCAGGAGATCAGAACCCAAGCCAGATTTCCCACATGGATGACACAAACCCAAGCATCAGAGCATTGCTTGCTGCCTCCTAGGGTGTGCACCAGCAGGAAACTAGAATCTAAAGCAGAGCTGGAATTTGAACCCAAGCACTCCAAAACTGGATGCAGGTACCCTAATGGTATCACATGCCTGCCCAGGGGCACTCCAGCACAGTATCACCCACATTGGGCAATATCTGTGTACAGCAGGCTTATTCCCATAGAACGCCCACATATACACGCATACTGCTGACACACAGTAGGTACTGAAGAAATGTTTGTATATCAATGAATAATTAATTAAAAAGGAAAGGGGGAGCAGCCTACTTCTTACTCCTCAGACTTCACATGAATACCCTGAGGGTTACTAACAAACATTCCACAGTCACAAAGACAGACAAACCCATTTGCTTGTGTATAACTGCAAAACTGCCAAAGCTCTCTGGGGCCTCTCACCTGCTGCAGATTCTATAAGAGCAGGAGGTCTGCCTATTTTGGCTTTTTTTCTACTTATTCAGTCTCCGAAACAGCAAGAACTCTACAAGTCTTTACAGAAGGAATAAATAAAATGAGTGAATATTACTCTTAAGTAATATTTAACACAAATGAATACCCCAATATCCAGCTCTATCTTCTGATCACAGCAAACTTAGAAGTTTCCTTTTGCATTTAAAGCACTTTTCGCCTTGAGACTGGGTATTTTACCCACAGAGCACCAAGAAAGAATGTGTGCCCACTGCCAGCTGCAAAGAATCACAGATCCTAAAGCCTCAGACGTGAAGGTGGTATGGAAACGAGCTTCATGTTTTATGCTTTCCTGCTGCCTCAATCTGCCAAAAACGCTGGTACACTTCGGCAGGAAGAAGAAACACAGCAATTCGCTTCCTGCCCAAGTCATTTCGGCACGGTAGCTGTTTGAAAGCCCATGTCACTGGAGGGTTTTGAGACAGGAAGCAACAGTGGCACACCTAGCTGAGTACAGGGGAGATGAGAAGCAGAGAATAAACAACAAGCCTAATGAGAATGTGGCACAGACGTTAGCTCAGGATGTGGAAAAACAGGGTGCCAATTTCCCTAATGCCTCCTATAATGGAATGGAACTTTAATTGTCAGGAGAAAAAAGGAGGGGGGAGAGGCATTGACAGGAGCAGCACCTTGCTCACCAGCTGCTCTTGCTGTTGTCATCATGAGCCCTTTTCCCAGTGTTAGCTGAGAAGGTACTGCCCTGAAATGGGAAGGAGTGCGGCACCGATGATTTTTTCCCTCTAATGACTGCTTTCCTGTATTGTCTTACTTTTCTACAGTGAGTTTTCTCTCTTCTTATGAGAAAATAATCTTTATGCTCAAGGAAACTGCAGAGTTAAAGTACACTAACAAGTCTTTTACCCCTAAAAATGATGAACAGAAGCCTCAAACCCTTTTCCTCTCAATAAGAGGCATTAACTTTCAAAGCATTTTCATAATGGCACATCTGTTCCCAGCCATTATACAGGCAATATTTACCTGATTTCCCCTCAGCAACTCAGTGGGATGGCAAAGGTGGAAACTTTCATATTGGAACAGACAGAGTCTGTCCATGGTTGTTCCTCACCCAGAACTGCGAAGCCAGCACTCTCCACCTAAGCACTACTGATACTTTGTGTCCATGAGGCTTTGCAGCGAGAGCTGCTCTGTGTACTGCAGCCTGATGAGCAGCAGCCCTGGCCTTACCCACTGGATGCCAACAGCACCACACCCTTGCAACTGCAACAAAATGTCCTGACACTGCTAGCACGTCTGCAGAGCCCAGCAGTGTCATTCATACCCAGCCGGGGAGGATCTGCAAGGGTCCATCCAGCATCTCCAGGTGACAGCGCCGTCACATGCCGTTTCCTCAGAAAGACTCCACCAATTAACTAATCCCCCATACTGCCGGAACAATTTTTCTAATATATAAACGAACAAGAATGTCTTTGTACATCTCAGACTATAAATTTTCTATGTGCATAGCATTATCAGATCATAATAAAGACACACAGAACATGTACTGAGAGGGGAAATGCTTAGCAGGGGAAGCTGAGAGATAATAAACACACAGTTCAGATCTTGGTCTTTGGTAATAAGCTGTATAAATGCAGTTATGTGTAGGATCTCAGTGTTCTCATTCTACAAACAGGTAGAAACCCAGACACGTGCTCCAGACTCACTTCATTTGGCTTTCTGGCCACATCTAGGAGTTACTTCAAGGCATTCAGAAGAAACCAGGTGAAAACTTGACAGCGTGATTAGAATTTGCAGCTGGTGTCCTGCAGCTGAAACCAATAGAATTTGTAAGCCCAGAATCTAAACTGGCAGAATTTGTAACATTACTTAGATGCTTAAGTTCTGTATGCCACTTAATCCAAGTCTCCACTCCCATAAAAGCAACACCACCCTCCAGATTCCTTATTTTCACTGAGTTTTTTGTTTTTAAGCATTTAGTGCCTGAATTTTGAAACGATTTTGCAACCTAACTCTTCTTAATACCTTCACTCTGTACAATGAAGAAATTACATGATCAGAGAGGTCATTAAAAGTCTGTATATAGCATTAGCCAAGCTGAAATTAAGACCATCTCAATTACAACTGAAATGTAGCTATATTTCAAGAAAGACCTGAACTTACCAATGTCTAACTCAGGCAATGTCACCCATCATTTCCTGGCTGTAGTAAACACTAGTACACTGTAGAACACAGGGAACTCAAGTGGCTACACTGCGCAGTGTCACACGCTAACCCTAATGAAACACAGTTTGAGCTGTTTTAGAGAAACTGAGATAATACACAGCAAAAGTGAGGAATTAAGAGGTCACCATTATTCCTACTCCATCTGCAACCAACTATAGCATAATTTGCTCACACTGAAACGTGATCCGGATCTATACATGGGAGACATTTTCTCCACATTACAAAGCATTTTGTATCAGAAGGCTCCAGCCGCCCTGAGAGTTTCTCCATTAACCTTCAACACAAAGTACAAAAGAACACACTGATCCCTCAATAAAAATAATCCCCACGGTTGGAGAACCTCAGCATCACCAAAAGCAATTGCAGCGAAAACACAAAATGAGACGAACAAGCAAGCAATCAACACAAAATGCTGATTGAAAACATCTTTTTCCAGTGCATATATATGCCCAACCATATCTCAAATCTTTTCTCGGGGGTGGGGGGGCCTCAACAACCAAAGACTCCATGATTTCATCTAATTGTATCTGCAATCCACACATCACTGAACTACCAAGGTTTTCCGTGCTTTCTTCCCTTTAGAATGTAAAAGGTGATTTTTATGCCATTGTACATGTCTGCCACTTTAGAAGGAAAAAAGCCTATTGCCTAGGCAGGGGTTGGGGTAAAGCGGGGAGGGGAGGATAACCGCTAACAGCATGTACTATATGGAGTTAAGCAGTGGTCGCCACAACAAGGCTCCCAGCCTAGCCCGGGCAGCCACTGAAAACGTGAAGAAAGGTGCACTCCAGCACCTGCCAAGCACCACCTTCTCCCCAGGCTCTCTGGACTAGTTCTTTCCTAAACCTTCAGGCAAGAAGCCCACATCCTTGGGACCTCGGGTTTGTGAGCCTCCGGCCAAGCATCTGGGTCCCTGAGGCGCTGGCCCGTAGGCTCCCAGAAAGTACAAATCAAAAACCAGCCAGAGTTCCGGTTACTCCGTCCCTTTTACATACAGTAAGGTCTGGGTTCCCTGGGAGGGAGAAGGGGTCTCTTGTCCAGGGTCCAACCTTCCCCTCCTTTTCTCCCGCTGGCTACCCGAGGCCTGAGTTCATAACAGAATCTGAGAGGAGGGGGGCGTTTCCTGAGTTCACTGACGCCCCCCTCTCCACCCACGCACACACCAGATTCCAAATCCCGCAAGCTCGTCCCTCCCCGAGATGACCAGGGGAAAGGGCGCTTTACACTCTCAGCCACCGTCCTGTGGCCAAAATACAGACGTCCTCGCCAACGGCCGCGACCGGCGGTCAAGTTCGGGACGCAGCGAGCGAGCAACCTCAGCCCTAACCCTGCGCCTGGATCTCAGGGTGGTATAAACAGGATGTCAGACGGCGCGCTCCAGCCTTGTTTATGAAAACTTGCCGTGCGCTCTGGGGGAGGGGGCGGCCAGCTCGAGCGCCCTCTCCGCCGGCTGACCGGTCTTCACCAGAGACCTGCTGGCCGCCCGGCTCCGCTGGAAATCCCCCGCCCCCGGCACCCACACGGCTCCCCGAGCCGCCCGGGGTGGACGGCGGGGTGGCCCAGCGGCGCGGCGCGCGAGGAGAGCGGAGAACGGCGGCCGAGCCCGTGCGGGGCTCCGCGCCCCTCGCCAGCTCTTCGCGGCCGGCCGCGCAGGCTCCCCCACCTCTTCTCGGTGACACTCACCACTTCCGTGTGTGCCCGGGCCGAGCGGCTCCGCGCAGCTGTGCGGGTCGGAGTCGGGATCCGGGGGAGCCGGCTCGCTAAGCAGCCAGCCCCGCAGGGCCCCGGCGAGCGCGCGCCCCGCGCTGAGGAAGGGGCGCCTGGAGGACGAGCAGGGGCTGAGGCGCAGGCCCGCGCGCTCCGCAGCTCCCGGCTACTCCGCGGGCGCCGCGGCCTGCGCTCCGCGACGCAGCCCTCCCGCCCCGCCCCGCGGCCGGCACCGCCTCCGCACCGCCTGCTCCTGACGTCAGGAGCGGCCGCAGAGGGAGGCGGGCGGGACGGTGGCCCCGGCCCAGGGCCTGGCGCCCTCAGCCTCTCCTGCACCCCCTCCTCCTCTTCCTCCTCTCTTCCTCCTCCTCCTCCTCCTCCTCCAGCGCATCCCCTTAGAGTGTGCCTTCTGGAAACGCCGGGTCTCCTGAAGCAGAACTATCAGATGGACTCTTTCCAAGACTTAAGTCCCCCCACATCTTTTATTTGTATTTATTTCTTTTGTTTTATTTGAAAGGGAGACAGAGGAAGGGAGAAATACCTTCTGCTTGTTTCACTGGCCCCAAATGTTTCTGACTTCCAGGAATAGGCCAGGACGAATCTAGGCGCTCTGGAACCCAGTCTGGGTTTCCGTCTTGGGTGATGGGACGCAGGCACTAGGACTATCGTCTGCTACCTCCCAGGGTGTACATTAGCAAGAAGCAGTATCCAAAGAAGAGAGGAGGGAATTTCAAACCTGAAATCCAAGCAGCAACTTAACAGCTAACTGGGCCACTCTGGGCTCCCCACCCAGAAACTATGGACCGGAGAATGTTGTGGAAACCTTGCTGTGTTCAAACAAGTTTTGCTTGTATTGCCCACTACACTAAAATCCCATTGTGTAAATCATGAGTTTAATTTCCAAAAGTTAGGTCCCGGCGGCGTGGCCTAGCAGCTAAAGTCCTCGCCTTGAACGCACCAGGATCCCATATGGGCGCGGTTCTAATCCTAGCAGCTCCACTTCCCATCCAGCTCCCTGCCTGTGGCCTGGGGAAAGCAGTTGAGGACGGCCCAAAGCTTTGGGACCCTGCACCCGCGTGGGAGACCTGGAAGAGGTTCCTGGTTCCTGGCTTAGGATTGGCGCGCACCGGCCATTGCACTCGCTTGGGTAGTGAATCATTGGACGGAAGATCTTCCTCTCTGTCTCTCCTCCTCTCTGTATATCTGACTTTGTAATAAAAATAAATAAATATTTTAAAAAATTTTCAAAAGTTAGAAACTATAGCGATGAGACAAAACTCACTTGCAGCGCTAATGCAAAGGTACTTCAAAAAGATTATGGGGAGAGGACCTAGCACAATAGCTCAGTGGCCAAATCCTTGCCTTACAAGTACCAGGATCCCATATGGGTGCTGGTTTGTGTCCCTGCTGTTCCACTTCCATCCAGCTCCCTGCTTGTGGCCTGGGAAAGCAGCATCCAAAGCCCAAAGCCTTGGGACTCTGCTCTCACGTTGGAGACCCAGAAGAAGCTCTTGGTTCCTGGTTTCTGGCTTCGGATCAGCTCAGTTCTGGCCATTTCGGCCACTGGCGGAGTGAATCAGTGGACGGAAGAGGTTTCTCTCTGTCTCTCCTTCTGTCTTTAAATCTGCCTTTCTAATAAATAAATAAATAAATATTTTTTTAAAAGATCATGGTAAACTAGGACTAAAGTTTACTCAGGATGAAAAAAAATCTTACAATTCATACGTAGGATTTTGGTAATGCACATGTTTATTTTCATTTTCTAAATTTAGAAGACAGAAGAGAAAGAGAAGGAGATATCTTCCCACTGATGGCTCATTCTCCAAATACCCACAGCAGCCAGGGCTGGGTCAGGCCTAAGTCAGGACGGGGGAACCCAATCTGGGCCTCCCACAGGAGTGGCTGAGATCCAAGTACTGGAGCCATCATCCTCTGCTTTCCCTGGGGGTAGCATCAGCGGGAAGCCAGATTAGAAGGGGGAAAGCCTAGAACAAAAACCAGGTGCTCTGAGGTGGGGTGTGCGGTATCCAAGCAGCAACCTAATGACTCAAATGCCCCCCAACACACACACACACACACACACACACACACACGTGTAACTTCGTTTTCACAGCTTCCTTCTAATTATGTAAGGACCACAAAGGGAGCAGAGAGAGAAACAGAGAAAGGCAGCATGCATGCATGTACTGGTTCACTCTCCAAATGCCCATAATGGTCAGGCCTGTGCCAGGCTAAAACTAGGAGCCAGAAACTGAAGCCATGTCTCCTACACAGGTGTCATGAACCCAATCACTTTAGCCATCATCATTGCCTTTCAGGGTCTGTATTAGTGGGAAGCTGAACTCAGGAACCAGAAACAAAGCTAGGAGCCTGGCACAATGGCTCAGTGGCTAAAACCTCCTCTTGCATACCCCTGGTATCCCATATGGGAACTAGTTCATGTCCCAGATGCTACAATTCCCATGCAGCTCTCTGCTTTGTGGCTTGGAAAAGCAGTAGAGGATGACCCAAAGCCTTGGACCTGCGCCTATGTGGGAGACCTAGAAGCTCCTGGTTCCTTGCTTCTGATCAGCTTAGCCAAAGCAGTTGCAACCGCTTGGGGAGTAAAACAGTGGATGGAAGATCTTTCTCTCCCATCCAATAAAAAATAAATCAATCTTAAAAAAAGAAAAAAATAATCTCAGAAGCAAAGCTAGCAGTGGAATAACCCAGGTCCTCCGATATAGAGCCATGGTATCTCAACTGCTGTTAAACGCCCTACTCCTCTTTCCATTACCTTTTGAATCTTCCTGCCCCTCCCAATATAAACAGGTACCATACTATGTATTTTTTTTAAAGATTTATTTATTTTTATTACAAAGTCAGATATATAGGGAGGAGAGTCAGAGAGGAAGATCTTCCATCCGATGATTCACTACCCAAGTGAGCCGCAAAGGCCGGTGCTGCGCCGATCCAAAGCCAGGAACCAGGAACTTCCTCCAGGTCTCCCACGCGGGTGCAGGGTCCCAAAGCTTTGGGCCATCCTCGACTGCTTTCCCAGGCCACAAGCAGGGAGCTGGAATGGAAGTGGAGCTGCTGGGATTAGAACCAGCACCCATATGGGATCCCAGTGCGTTCAAGGCGAGGACTTTAGCCGCTAGGCCATGCCGCCGGGCCCACCATACTATGTATTTTAACAAATTATTTTTCTCTATGAATATCTTAGTATAGACATAATCATGGTATGCATGAATTTTGTAAACGGTTGCTTAAGCTCAATCTAAGGGTAGCCATTGTGGCATAGCACAGTAAGCCACTGCTTGTAATGCTGGCATCCCATATGACCCTGGATTTTAGTCCCAGGTACTTTGCTTCTAGCCCATCTTCCTGATTATGCACCTATCAAAACAGCGGAAGATGGCCCAACTATTTGGGCTACCACACCCTGGAAGAAGCTCTGGGCTCCTGGCTTCTGCCTGACACAGTCCCAGCTGTTATGGACATTTGGAATGTGAGCCAGTGGATGGGAGATATCTCTCTGTCTCTGTCTCTCTTTATCACTCTGCTTTTCAAATAAATAAATCTTTTAAAAAAATAAACACACATGCATTGCCATGTTTACATAGTCTTCAACTATTATAATTTCATGCAGATAATGGAGTAAATATTAAAATTGTATTTGATATTTAATTTCTCCAGGGGAGATTTAAGTCAAATGGATGCACTTGCATTCAGCTTCTGCTCTTCGGAAGGAGCCCCTGGCCGCCTGGAGCCTAGCTCTGGGCTCACTCTTGTTCTCTGAGCCACGGCCTACAGAGGAAGCTCTGCCTCTCCTGATGGCTTTGGCCAGTGGTATGTTTTGGGGCATCCCATGGACCATGAGGCCCTGGTGGGTCTTCTGGTCTTGCATGGTATTTCCATTCTAGAATAGTCCTTTCCTCAACCTTCTAATGCTTCTTCTGCTTTGTTCCCAGACAACTCAGGCCTTTCTACTTCACCCAGAATTGGCCATCACATTTTCCAGGTTTCCAAAAGCCACCCAGAGTAAGCTTGCCTGATCCTTCAGGATCCATCCAGGATATGAAATCTTGGAGTTTGAAATGTGCCCTTAGGCCTGAGCCCTTGGAGTGAGCCATACTTTTTTGAACAAGACTACTTACTGCTTACAGACCTGGTCATCTGGATTTTCCCCTTTGATTGCATTATTAAGAAGCGCTGAATCCAATGTTAGCCACAACTCTATTAGACACACAGGAACTATAGTATGTACCTTATGTCCCATCTGCACAATACTTTCCTTGTATTTTCTCAAACATATTTGGCCTTCACACTGAATCTTTCACCTGTGTTTATTCAACATACAATTTGCCTGGGATCATGCTCAGTATGTAAACATCATCTCATTCAATTCTGGCTTTCCTCTTCTAAAATCTCAAGCAAAAAATAAAAGCCAACTTTTCTAAGTCTCTGTCTATTTCATGGGATGATCATGCAGATTAATCCTTACTACTAAGACGAGTACTCTCAGAACTTTTTGCTTGAACTAATAAGTCAAAATATTTGGTGTAAGTATTTCACAGGATGCCAGCAATAGTAAGGCACAGAAAAATAAACATCAGTTTGTAATTACAAAGAGTCAACGCACAGAGCAGAGAGTTACTAATCTTCTTTATTATGGATTGAATCTACTTGAAGGGTTTTGTGGTTCCCGTAATTAACAGGAATACAACGGAATCAATAAAGCTAAGATATATAATGACGGTCTACACGGAAGGACTCATTTACTGAATTTTTTTTTAAAGGCAAATGAGATGATGGGCCCCTCTGAGGGCAATGAGCCCAAGAATGCTTTACTTCAAAATCTATTCAGTTTTACAGGAATATCAAATTGCTTTGGACTGCTTACTAGCTGTAATAATGAGGCTTATTTTACCCCAGGGGCTTAGCACACTGCATTAAAAATTAAAACACTTTGTGAGAAATGCTATTCTGATAACTAAACTTGGTGCCCTGAGGGGCCACTGGATCAGAAACTAGACCTGAATTCTGGGCGAAGTCTTCAGTAGTCAAGAAACTTAGGCCAGTTCTGTTATCCTTCTAAGCTCAGATTGCTCCCTGCACAGGATCACATTCATTTTTGATTGTTGTCAGTATCAACATTCTGTGCTCATGTATCTTTTATAACTTCCTGGAATGTATGTAAAAGTTATTAGCCAAGAAATCAAGCATATGCCTGACTGAAGTATGTGGTATATGGTAATTGAAGTGGAAAGTCCCAATTCCATGCCCAAAGCAATAAGAAAATAAAGTTAAATACAAATTCTATGTGAATTGTTCTCAAGTTCTGATTTTCTGTTACTGTGCTAGTTAAGTGATAACTGGAAAAGTGTGCGTTCTCATAGCTCTACGGTACTCAACAATTCAACTCAGGTCAACAAAGCTTTATTCAATATCAGTATGTGACAAGTACTGTATTCATTTCTGAGAATGATACAAAACATACAACCAGTAAAAGTGAACCAAACAATGACATCTTTTAGATAATCTATTAAGGCATTTGACATGAGTGGCCACTCTTCGTGCCCTCAACCTAAAACGTCGTAACATTTAAGAGATGGGAAGCATCACTGAAAAGCCAGGTAGACCTTGTGGGGAATGCACGATCTGAGCTGAATCTTGAAGGATATTGGAAAATCAAAAAGGAAAGTGTCCATCAATGAAGGACCAGATAAAGGAAATTAATACACACACACACACACACACACACACACACACACACACACACACACACAGGAATACTACTCAGCCATTGAAAAGAAGGAAAGCTTGTCTTTTTCAGCAAAATGGATGCAGCTAGAAATCATCAAACTTAGTGAAAGACCAATCCAAAGAAGACAAATTTCATGTTTCCCTTGATCTATGGTAAATAATGCACAGAGTACAAAACATATAACCTATGAGTGATGTTGACATCTTGAGATTTCATTGTTACCTGTAGCCTCTGTCTGTACTCTTGAGGAATAACAAATAGGGTGTTGTTTTCTTTGTTTTTTGCTTTCGATGAATTGAAATCTTTACCTAGTAGAATCTTAAGCCTGTGATTGCAAAGTGGAATGAAAGTATGTCATTGTAAAAATTTAGAAAAAAAAAAAAAAAGAAGGAAGGAAAGAAGGAGGAGAGTAGATGGTGAACGCAGGCAGGAGGGAGGGTGGAGTGGGAGGTACCCTGTGCTGCAAAACATGTAATTTGGCTTTAGAGCCTTTCCAGAATGTTTTTTAAGATTCAGTTTATTTTTATGTGTGAAATGCAGATGTGCTGACTTTTACTCAGTTTTAAGTACCATAGCTGCAGAAAACACATCGCTCCGTTATCTCAGGGAATTCATTCTAGGCCCCTAGCCCTATCTCCTACCAAGTGCCCAAATCTGCCATTCCTCAAGTTCCATACTCCAAACGGTGTAGTTGGAGCAGCTGCGATGCAACGGGTTATAAGCTGCCACATAGGGTGCCAGTATCCACACCAAAATGTCTGACTCAGGTCCTGGCTACTCTGCTTCTGATCCAGCTTCCTGCCAGTGGACAGCCTGGGAGGTAACAGATGATGTCCAAGTACCTGGGACATTGCCACCCACATGGAGACTCAGACGGCCTTCCAGGCTCTTGACTTCAACCTCACCCATCCTGGCTGACTGAGCCATTTGGCGTGTAGACAACGTATGGCACATCTCTCTCCTCTTTCTCCTCTCGCTCTCTCTCTGCCTCCCTCTCACTTTTTCTGTTTCTCTCATTTGCTCGTGCTATCTCACTCTGTTGTTCTTTCCATTAACAAAGTAATAAATAGATATTAAAAAACAAAACAGTGGGCCCGGCACGGTGGTCTAGCAGCTAAAGTCCTCACCTTGAACGCCTGGAATCCCATATGGGTGCAGGTTCTAATCCTGGCTGCTCCATTTCCCATCCAGCTCCCTGCTTGTGGCCTGGGAAAGCAGTCGAGGACTGCCCAGAGCCTTGGGAGCTTGCACCCGTGTAAGAGACCTGGAGGAAGCTCCTGGCTCCTGGCTTCGGATCGGCACAGCACCGGCGTTGCGGTCACTTGGGGAGTGAACCATCGGACGGGAGATATTCCTCTCTGTCTCTCCTCCTCTGTATATATCTAACTTTCTAATAAAAATCAAATAAATCTTTAAAAAAAACCAACAAAACAGTATAGTATTTGCAAATAACTTATCCACATCCTTCTGCGTACTTTAAACCATGTCTAGATCACTTATAATACCTAATACAATACAAATGGTATGTAAACATTTGCTTTACCCTATTTGGGAAATGATGAGAAAAAATTGTCAAATTTTTCAAAATATTTTCATTTCTCATTGGATTGAGCCTGTTTTGGGATTGCAAACAGTCAAATATATGAACTCTTTTTATGGTTGATTCAGCATGCAGGTGTTCACAGGATGCCTACTCCACATCAGGTACTGTACTAGGTATGTTTTGGAAGGTGGGGAAACAGGAGAAATTAAAAGGAACTGGAGAAATACTCGAATCAGCAGAGATCTCTTTGCCCCTCAAAGAGCTACATAGACTTGATTCAAAACTCCAGCCCAGCATAGGAATCCACACCAGGTACCTGGCCTATGTAAATATAAAAGCCCTTTCAACAGCAAAGTGACCTCTGTAAGGACACTTGCACTTTCTCAGTTAGGCTGTTTTGCTCAGTGTTGAAACGATCATAGTCCTTTCCTGATTTTTTTCCCAACCAATGCATTTGCCCAAGGCTGCCTAGGCTTAGGAACAGTCCCTGAAGATGCAAGCAGCTGACTGCAGGAAGGAAGCACAGCTGTGCCATCTTGCTCCCTGTCTGCCCTGTCCTCCCTTCTTTGCGCTGTAATTTGCCCCCAAGAATTCCAAACTTGCTCTAGAGTACGCACAGCAAGATGTCCACTCTCTAATAGCTAGGTCAGTTCCTCAGTCTCAGCTTTCCACTTCAAGTGCTTGCCAACCTATTATCATACCTCAAAATCCCAACAGACCTAGTTACTTCTATCCCCAGGAGTGATTCTGATGCCAGCTATTAAGAGTTAAAAATAGCACCTGGCATGAAGGCTCAGTGGCTAACCCTTGCTTTGCATCTGCCAGGATCTCATATGGGTGCTGGTTCATGTCCTGATTGCTCCGCTTCCCATCTAGCTCCCTGCCTGTGGCCTGGGAAAACAGTAGAGAATGGCCCAACGCTTTGGGACCCTGCACCCACACGGGAAAACCAGAAGAAGCTCCTGGTTCCTGGTTTCTGACTTCGGATCAGCTCAGTTCTGGCCATTGCAGCCACTTGGGGAGTGACCAGTGGACAGGAGATCCTTCTCTCTCCCTCCTTCTCCCTGTGTATCTGCCTATCCAATAAAAATAGATAAACCTTAAAAAAAAAAAAAAGAGTGATATTTTCTCTACCTTGTTACTTAGACGTAAGCACCTCCGTGACTGCAAGAGAAGCCCACACAGCTGTGGGAGGAACAGAGGAGAGTACAGGAACGGGCCCAGGAAGGTCTCATAGCTTGTCCTACGGGCTCGCTCATTCCCTCCCAAACCCGGTCTGCATCGCTCCTAGGCAACGCATCTTTTCCTGTCTCTTCTTCCTTTTGCCTGGGAGTGTTGTCTCCCCAACCAGGTTTTTCACTGCACTGAACAACAGCAAGCTTTCCTCATTCTTCCTCACAACTGTCATGAAACCTTAGCCAGTGCCTCACATAATGGGCCTCGCTGATTGGTGTGATGGGTTCCCACATGCAAGCTCTGAGATCTGCCTATATATATATTTTTTAAAGATTTATTTTACTTTTTGACTGCAAAGTCAGATATACAGAGAGGAAGAAAGACAGAGAGCAAGATCTTATGTCTGATGATTTACTCCCCAAGCAGCTGCAAAGGCTAGAGCTGAGCCAATCCAAAGCCAGGAACCAGGAGCTTCTCCCAGGTCTCCCACATGGGTACAGGGTCCCAAAGCTTTAGCCCGTCCTCAATTGCTTTCCCAGGCCACAGGCAGGGAGCTGGATGGGAAGTGGGGCTGCCGGGATTAGAACCGGCACCCATATGGGATTCCAGGCGTTCAAGGCAAAGACTTTAACTACTACGCTATTGCGCCATGCCCAAATTTGCCTATATTTTTTTTCTAAGGATTTTTTTTTTTTATTTTATTGTATTGTTGTTGACAATCTTTACATAGTTAATTGCGGTTAAAAAAAAAAAAAGGTTCAGGGGGTATAGGGAAGTGGGTAATACTATTATGTCCATATTGTTTCCATCATGTATCTGAGGTAAAGGGGGATATTGAGGGTGAAGCCCCACCCGGTTTCCCGCCCACCCCAAGTCCCGGATGTGGGGCATGCTCTGAGATATGTGCTCGAGTGGTGCTAATAGTTCTCCAGTTATGAATCGCTGCCATTTTCGTTCGATGAGGTTGTCCACTGATTGATATGGTCCATCATAAAGTCACCATTTGCCCCATATTTCGCTGCCAACATATAGCTGAGATGAATGATTGACCTGTTCTGTCTTCTGTCTTTTCTTGGTTAGAGTTCTGAGTCCAGCAGTTCGATTGGGGAGATCTCCAAAGAAACCTTGAGGTATTCCCAGACCAGATTCTTGTATGTTCTAGCAAGCAGGGGACACGGCACAGTCCATCACCTCGATCAACTGGTGGTTTCAATTGCTGTGTTGGTTCTGTTTTCAGCCCCGACTTCCACTGGAACCAATGGGTGTTGCAGTCCAGTCTGGTTCTGCTCAGCACATACTCGGCCCTCACATAAACTAGTGGGAGCTGCAGCCTAGTTGGGGCGACCCACAATAACCCCCATCAGGCCCACCCCCTACCCTGGTTTGCCAGAATGTGTAGCAGTAGACCAGTCTGTCCCTCATCCCATTTGGCTCTTGTACTTGTCACTGGGTATTAAAGCTTAGTTCCATCTAACCAACTCAACCATCCAGCCCTCACGGATGTTGTTGAGTGCCTCTCTGTCTAGCCACCCCAGCCCCCATCCTAGTTTTCATGCCCTCCCGCGGGACTAGTGACCCAGCAAGGGGGAACCCACTTTTTCCCTCCCAGGTCTCTCTCAGTCCCGGTTTATACACTCTTTAGGTGGTTCTGTGATTTGACTTGACAGAATTAGTCCCCAGTGCCAGCTTCTGCCAGCTGATGCTGCAGCCAAGCCCAAACATGCCTCACCCACTCTAATTTATGCTTGCACCCACAGGAATAATCAGCCCAGCCTGGCTTTTCCCTGATCTAGTCCACATGCGGCGCACAGGTGTTGCAGCCTTGCTTAGTCTGGTCTGTCCCCATCCCAGCCCACGCTCTCCAGTGGGAGTAGCTGTCCGGCGAGGGGACCAGCCCCTTAATCCCCCTGCCAGCTCTGTCCCTCCCTTCCTGGATCTCACGTGTGCTGGTTGGGTGCCGTGCCTATATTTTTAATCAATCCTAACTTTCCCTAGAAATTCCACATGGCAGGAATTTGTTTTAAAGAAGATAAATGAAGGAGCAGACATTCAGATTATCAGGTTAAAAAACAATCATATTCCGCATCAGAGTGCCTGGTTTTGATGCTCAGGCATGGCCCATGACTCTAGCTTCCAGCTAATGCAGACCCTGGGAGGCAATGTGGAACAACTCAAGTGCTTGGGTTCTTCTCTCCCCTATGGGATACATGGATTGAGTTCCATTCTTCTGGCCTCAGCCTGAGCCAGCCCTGCCCATCACAGACATTTGGGGAGTGAGCCAATAGATGTTAGTGTTGTATTCTCTCTCTCTCTCTGTCTCTTCAATCGGCTCCAGAGAATTACAGCTGTCTAGTCATACTCCTCCAAAGGGCAACCAGAAAGAAGCAACATGTATTTAAACACTGGGAACAAACCTTCTGCTTTAATTCTCATAATTTTTTTTTTGAGGTGAGTTCTGGGTGATTGCCAAAGATCATGCACTATAGAGTAGGAACTGGGAATTTTCACACTGGAACACCGAGCTTCAAGGCTCCAGTTCCTTTCACTACATCACACTTCCAGAGTAACAATGTCCCTTTAAAGATATGCCAACTACCATTATTCATAAACAGGAGAATTACCCAGGATTATCAGGATACATGCTAAACAAACCAACCCGATCGCTTCAGTTCAGGAGCAGTAGAAAGAAAACTTGGGCCTGGTGCGGTGGCCTAGTGGCTAAAGTCCTCGCCTTGTACGCGCTGGGATCCCATACGTGCACCAGTTCTAATCTGGTGGTCCTGCTTCCCATCCAGCTCCCTGCTTGTGGCCTGGGAAAGCAGTCGAGGATGGCCCAGAGCCTTGGGACCCTGTACCCGTGTGGGAGACCTGGAGGAAGTTCCTGGCTCCTGGCTTCAGATTGGCTCAGCACCGGCCATCGTGGTCACTTGGGGAGTGAATCATTGGACGGAAGACCTTCCTCTCTGTCTCTCCTCCTCTGTATATATCTGATTTTGAAATTAAAAGAAATAAATATTTAGAAAGAAAGAAAGAAAGAAGGAAAGAAAGAAAGGAAGAAAGAAAACAAACTAACTCAATGAGCTTGAACAAATTACTTGCTAAGGTTCAGGTAATTTATTTGTATATACATAAGTTTGCATAGTTATGTCACCACTAAATAAAATAACACACACATATAGTCTCCCCATTTGGCTGAAAAGACTGGTTACATTTACTAAAGATTTTGAGTGTTAAGTGGAAATCCTCTTTCCTTTTACAGAGTGTAAAACAGAAATTGAAAACTCTGCCATTCAGTTTAGTTGGGTAAGCATTTTCTAATTGGGTTAATGCATTACATTACTTGGGAGTGGCGTTGGCTGACTCACAGAAAAGCAGATTACTATGACCTAATAGCAGCCAGTAGCAGCCATAGTCCTGGGAGGCAAATTGGCATCACCGTTAACATCCTTTGAAGCATTCCCTGTGGTAACTGCCACTGCCCCTCCAACTAGGCACTGTGACTTTGTTGCAACCAGTTCAGTTAAGGAGTGTATTTACAGTATGTGGACTCTGTGTGTATTATGCTTAACTATAGCATCTTGATGACTTGTTTCTTAGACCACATATTTGGCAGTGAATTGGAGCTGGGTTTTAGCTCTGCCCATTCTAAAGCTGTGTAACTTGGAGAACACTGTAGCTTTAAATCAGTTTTTTTAATCTCTAAAAGGAAGGTAATAATATTAAACAATGAATGTAATGAACTTAGTAAATATCTGGTATATTGCAAGCCCTAAAATGTTGCTTATTATTTTATTCTTAGCAGGGATAAGGGCCTTGAAGTTCTGCATGGCAAGACAATAAAAGAGGAAGGAAAATGGTAGGCATTTAGCCCAGTGGTTAAGCTGTCTGTATCCACTCTCCCACATCAGAGTACCTAGCCCCAAGCACTAATTCCAGCATCCTACTAGTGCAAACCTTGTGAGGCAGCAGTGATTGCCTCAAAAGTTGAGTCCCTGCCACCCATGTAGGAGACCTAGATTATATTCAGACTCCCAGTTTCAGCCTCAGCCCAACCTTGGCTGCTACAGGAATTTAGAGAGTGAATAAATGGAATCCTCCCCCGCCACACACTCTGTATCCTCCTTAAATAAATAAATAACATATTTTTACAAGAGGAAGGAAAGACAATCTCCCTTTTTGTGGAGGAGCCAATGCCGTATCAGGCACACAGACCTGCTCTGTGGCTGGCTGCAGGCACTTTGAAAACTTCCTGAGTGCCCCAGCCAGGCAAGATTATTCCCACTGTTTCCCACAGTATTTCACATGTACTTTTGTACTTTCCTCATCATACTGTAGTCTATTTTATTTGCATAGTTATCTCTACTCTACTCTGCCCCATCCCAGGTAAGTTTAGGGACAGCAGGGATTAGGCTGCCATTTGTAGTGGCAACCCAGGGACGCTTTGTAAGTGATGGGCAGATGGATGGATGGATGGATAAAGAACATGAAGTAACAGAGTAACTTGCTGCCGGGATCATCTGGTTATACAGGCCATTGAGCAAATTTGACTAAGCCTGGTTCTGGGCAGAAATGTACAGGACAACCCTTTTGTAGAATTGTTCACTTGTTAAATGTGGCTGGACAATTTATGTGTGCCTTCAAGGGAAAAACATGGCTAGCTGACAAACGGCTGGCAGAGTCAATGTTAAGTAGCCCCCTCAGCAACATGATGTGTCCAAGTTTTCCTGCAGTCTGCAAGGTGAATAGGTTAGTACCTTGGGAACTAGTCCTTCTAGGTGTGGTCAGCTGCCAGCACAGTAGGCAAATTTGAGGGGAAGGATTATCCTCCCTGTTCACTTACACAATGACACAAGCTCACAGAAAGGGAGCAGGAAATGAGATTTTCACAGAAGACAGACAGCCTGGGGAAACATTTCAAAATGCCCAGAATAAAAAAAAACATCTCAGAACACAGAGCAACAGAGGGAGATTATATGTATTGAATTTTCAGGGATCAACCCATTTTTATTTTGTTTTCTTCTGCTTGTTCAAGGCAACTGAAGATGATAATGCTGATTTACTACTTGTATACACCTTGCTCTTTTTGAAGAGGTGTGCTGGGGATCTTTGCTGCTGGCTCACGAGAGCTCATTGTGCACATGTCATCTTGATTCTACATTAGAAGTTTTTGTGTTAGTATCTTAAAATCAGCCAAGTCAGGTGTATTCTCAGGATGGAAATTGACAAATGCTAAAAATCGCGGTTCCTTGGCACCACCCCTTTTGAAAGCTTAGTGTTAAACATTACTGGCATACCAGAGGTACATAAAGTGGTGCTGAACTGCCCTAATTCACACCTAGGGAGGTTCAACAGCTGAATATCTTATTGCAAACATTTTGGAAACAAAGGAAAGATAACCAGGTCAGTTCAAATCGTCTGGCTTGAAGTTCTCATGTACTGAACGAACTAAATCTTTGCAACATGTTTAATCTTTTAAAATTACATATCGGGAAAAAAGTCTATCTTCTAGCCTAAGATTAAGATTCAGAACCCCTAATTAGGTCAGCAAAATGCAGAGTGGCAGCCTCAAACTCCTGTCCTCCACAGAGCCATAAAAGGAACAAGCAGAAGTTGTCAGATAAACTTTGTTAGAATTCTGGAAAAAAGAAGGCAGAGGCACCAGAGCAAAGTTTTAAAGAGTCAATCAAGGGGCTGCCACCTGCAACTCCACATCCCATGAAGATGCCCATCAAAGTTCTGGCTGCTCCACTTCCAATCCAGCTCCCTGCTAATGCACCTGGAAAAGCAGAAGATGGCCCAAGTTCTTGCACTGCTGCCAAATGGGAAACTTAGAGTTCCAGGCTCCTGGCTTCAGCCTAGTCCAGCCCTGGCCATTGCAGCCATCTGAAGGGTCAAGCAGAAGAAGAAACGTTATCTTTGTCTCTCTCTCTCTCTCAATGTCAACTCTGTCTTTCAAACAAATTAACAAATACTTTTTTAAAACTCAACTTAAAACAGGTTAGAATGTTTTGTGGTGGTGTTTACTTTCCCTTATTCTACACACTGCAGGCCTGGCAACAATTCTGAAAACAGCAGCCCACACTGCCAGCGTGGGACTATGGTTACTGGTTCCAGACAGAGCAAGCAGACTGTTTTTGCAAATTCTTGTGTCAGTCTGTCATAATCTTCCCAGGGCCATCTGAAGGACATGCATGAAGTGTTCATCTCTGTTTGCTTTATTCTGAACTAACTTAGGCTAGAAAAGCATCAAGAATTACAATACGGAGGAACAAGCACAAGCAAAATATCACCCTTAAGGCATTCAATAATCCACCAAGAGGATCCAAAGAGGAAGCTTCTTTGTGACATAAAAGCAACCCAAAACACTTAGATTTCTAGTAAATCTAGAAAGCCATATACAAGCCAAAGCAAGACACTAACTCACTGTAGACTTGAATAAATCTCAAGCTTGCACCATGGGCTGATTCCCAAGTGCAGTACAAACCTAATTGATATCAACGGAGATCCCCAGCACAGACCCAGCCTGCGAAGACTGAGAAGAGTGTTTGCTTTGTTTATAATTTCTAAAAATGTGTTTCAGGAGGGGAGGCACTCCCATGTTCTGGTGTGCTACCCAAATGCATACAGTGGATCCATCGTCAAGACTGAAGATGGGAGCAGTGAACTCAACACAGGTCTCCGATTGGGTGGCACAAACCCAATCACTTGAACACCCACCACCCCATCCTAGGGTCTGCATTAGCTGGAAGCAGGATTTGAAAGCTGGAACCAAGAATTAAACCTAGATACTTCGGTGTGAGACACAGGCACAATACCATTAGACCAAATAGCTGCCCCTAGCATTTTTTAAAGATTTATTTATATTTATTGGAAACGCAGAATTATTCAGAGAAGGAGAGACAGACAGAAAGATCTTTCAATTGCTGGCTCACTCCCCCAGTTGAGTGAAAAGACCAAAGCTGAGCCAATCCAATGTCGGGAGCCAGGAGCCTTGTGCTTCCCCCAGCTCTCCCATGCAGTGCAGGGTCCCAGGATTTTCAGTCATGTTCTACTGATTTCCCAGGCCATACACAGGGAACTGAATGAGAAGTGGAGCAGTTGGGGCACAAATTAACACTCATATTGGATCCTGGCACTTACAAGGGGAATATTAGCCAAGGGGAATATTGAGCCATTGGACCACACATTTTGATTTTTTTTTAACTTCTGGAATTCAAGTACAATTTCACCAAATAAACAAAAAGCCAAAAAATACCACACTGGGGGGGCAGGCATTGTGACACAACAACTTAACACTGCTACTTGGTGTGCTCACATCCCATAGAGAAGTGTTCAAGTTCAAGTCCCAGCTCCTTCACACTTTTAATGAAGCTTCCTTCTGGTATTCCCAGGAGGCAAGGGTAATGACCAGAGCACTTGGATCCCTGCCATCCACATGCGACACCAAAATGAATTTCCTGCTCCAGGTTTTTGCCAAGTCTGGGCTACTAGTTTCTGTAAAAATAATTGGAAAAAATCACTAGTGCAAGACTACTGATGACCTTAAATAATTTTTTTGAAAGATTTATTTATCTTATTTGAAAAGTAGAAACGCCTCTAGGCTCCAAAAAACAAGCAGACTTTACAGAAGGAACAGAACTCAGTTTCCAGAGTGGTCACATAGCATAATTCAGAAATCTAGTGTTCAACAAAAAAACAATAAGACAAACAACAGTGGTGTATTAGGCTAAGCTCTAGGCCGTGGCACTGAAGTCCCATATGAGCACTGGTTTGAGTCCCAGCTGCTCCACTTCTGATCTGACTTCCTGCTTACTGCCTGGGAAAGTCCTTGAGCCCCTGCACATACCTAGGAGATCAAGAAGAAGATTCTGGCTTCTGCCTTTTAATTGACTTAGCTCTGGTCCTTGCAGCCATTTGGAGAGTGAGCAAGCAGATGGAAGATCAACCTCTCTCTCACTGTCTCTCTTTCTCTTTCTGAAACTCATCTTCTCTGTGCAACTCCTCTCTTTCAACTAAAAAAATTTTTTTAATTTATTCATTAAGTACATTGTATTATGTGACACAGTTTCATAGGTACTGGGATTCTCCCCACCCCTCCCCTAAAAAAAAGTCTTTAAAAAAATACTGGAGGAGAGACAGTTATCTTAAGCAAAAAAAATTTAAAAGTCTTTTTAAAAGCTGTCTCTGAAGGAGCCTTGGAATTGAATTTATTACACAAAGACTATTTCTTTCTTATTTACTTTTAATCAGATCCAGACACTCCAACGTGTGCCAGAGACTAGAAAGAGTAATAGAGAGATGGCCCACCCATAATACACTCTCCAAATGCTTTCAAGAGCTGGAGCAAGACCAGACTGAAGCCAGGGGCCAGGAACTGAGGTCTCCTGCATGGTGGCTGGAGGTCAACTAACAGCCACATTTGCTGCCCCCTAGGGAATACCAGCAGGAAACTGCATTAGCAAAAAACTGGAATGGTGAGTGGAACTAGCTCTTAAAATCAGATATTCTTCTTTTTTCTTTTCTTATTAATTTTTTTACTGACTCATGGATCATACAATAGCATCATTTTCTTCAAGAAGATTTTCGATTCTCTTTTTCATTTCTTCAGTGACACATTGGTCATTCAGTAGCATGTTATTTAACTTCATGTTGTTGTAAATTTTCTTTTTCTTTCTGTTTCTGATTTTGCTTTATGGCTTTTCATTTAAGGGAATGTATATTAATTGTGCAATAGAGACAGTAATATCAAACCCGGGGTTGAAGATACAATGCAGTATGCTTCTCCACTTCCAAAGCAAAGATGGACTCCCAATGAAAGTATTAAATATATCTTGACATTACCTACATTGTCCATACCTACAATGTCAGGATACACTTAAATAGCAGAATGATTGACTTAGGATTCTTTATGAAGGACTATACTATTGTAATAATATAGTGGAATTCAATGGGGATAGGGAGTTTGGAGAGTGGGGAAGGAAAACCCCAGAGCCTATGGAACTGTATCACAAAAAAATAAAATAAATAAATTTCAAAAAATAAATTAATTAAAAAAAAGGATTTTCAACCTGGGATGTAGGAATCCCAGTTGGTGGTTTAACTACTTAACCAAAGGCCTGCCCCTGTGCAAAGACATTTAAAGCAATTGCCTTAAATATGTTCAACAAATAAAGGGAAATATGGACCAAAAAATAAAGGATGTTTGTCTGAAGTTGATATAACAAAGCATCATGGAGCTTAAACAATGGAAATTTAGTGGCTAATGTTATGATATAGAAAGTTAAGACTTGCTTACATACAATGTTGGCATTTACACTGTATATATATGAAAATATTGCACTGTACCTCATAAAATGTACAATTATTGCATGGTAATTAAAAGCTTTTATAAGTAAATAATTTTTAAAGTAATGTTGGCATATAAAATAGAGTATTGGAGTAGAAATTTTACTATAAAATGAGAAAAAATCTATGTTGAAAGAGATTGAGACCAGCGTTGTGGCAGAGAAAATTAAGATGCAAGCTGTGTGATGTCTGTATTACATATGAGCACCAGTTTCAGTCCTGGCTGCTCCATTTCTGATCCAGCTCCCTGGTGATATACTTACGAAAGCAATACAAAATGGTCCAACTGCTTGGGCCCTAGCATCCATGCAGGAAACCCAGATGAAGTATGATCTGGCCCAGTCCTGGCTTTTGTAGCCATGTGGAAAGTAAACCAGTGGATCTTTTATTTGTCTCTCCCTGTCTCTTTGTAAGCCTGCTTTTTCAACAAATAAATGAATCTTTTTAAAAGAGTGAGAAAGATGCCTTTCATTTGGTACTAAATCTTCTAAATGCCAACAACAGCCAGAGCTGGGCCCAGGTCTAAGTCTGGGTCTCCCATGTGAGTGGCAGAGACCCAATTACTTGAGGCAGTACCTGCCACTTTTCGGGATATGTACCAGCAAGAAACCAGAATCAGAAACAGAGCAAGGATTCAAATCTAGATACTTTGATATGCATGTGGGTATCTCAAGTGACATCTTAACTATTGCAAAGCACACCTACCTCTCTGATGAGATTTAAACCAATGAAAGTACGACAGGCAACTAGCACGGCGCCTGACCAGGAGCAGACACTCAAGAGTGAGTTCTCCAGGAACTTATCGGTAGGAAAAACACACATGAACACCCCACGGGCCTTTTGACAAAGGACCCCCAATTAGTAACCCAAGATCAGTTCTCTTTTCTCTGGATTCCTAAAATGCTTTTTTTAATCTATCCATTCTGTAATGCACACTTTCATACATTTTATAGTATATGTTTCCAGCTGTAGCCATTTTCTCTGCACACAAGCTTTATCCAGTCAACTCTGAGTGCTTCTAGAGGAGTGCTGACTGAAGCCATTCACATTACGATCCCTGGAAAAACTCCTGGCTGCGAAAGCAGTGTGGAGCATAGGACAAAGCGTTGAACTTGTGGTCCTGAGAGTTAGGTTCTGATCCTGCTTTTCACACATGCCGGAGTCCAGCTCCAGCCGAGTTCGGAGCTCGGGAAGGGTGCATGGAGTCGGCGATAAAGAAAGACACAGACACTGACACTTGGTGCGTTCTCACAACAGCCCAAGAAAAAGCTGTCCTTTTCATTTACTCAGACACCTCACAAGCTTCTGCACAAGCAATTAATTACTCTATTTTTACTTCAAGACTAAGGGGGCATATACAGACATTTGGTCACTCCGTCTGCACTTCAAGGCTAAGCAGGTGCCCCAAAAGATAATTCTGCAAAATACTGTATTCATATTCTTCAAAGCAAGCCATTATTTATTCTTCAACAGTAGCCATGGAGCAACAGCCAGGACTCCAAGGCCAAGGCACATGCGATTATCTGCTAATCAGTAGTACATTCCTACCACATTTCTACTTCTACAATTTACCCATCATTTAGTGGGAAAATAGGTTACAAGGGAAAAAACCTAAAATCCAAAACAGAAATTTCAAATATAAAATCCCCCTACAACTACAGACTCTACAACCCCATAAACAATGAGACAATAATCAAAAACATTTTTCTTTAATAAAAGCACCCTTAATTCCTCTAGCTAAAAATTATAAAAGCAGCTAAAACAGTTAGATTTTTTATGCTCCAAAAAATTACAAAGACAGGCTAGCCTTTGAGATAACAATAACTATATTTACTGCCATAGCAGTTTCAGCTCTCACTCTCTTCACTTGCATTAATATTTAGGATATTTTCAAGTCCCTTCCCAGAAGGAGTGCTACATGTCTGGACCAAATTCTGAGGCAATGGTTAAGTACCCAATAAGGTGTCCAAAAATGGCATGGGCTTAATTGTACTCCTGTGTGTAAATTGTCAAAGGTCCACCCACCAAGTCATTATCAGTGACATTAACTCTCAAGCTCACATCCGTTGCAAAAACCATCTCACAGGGGCAAACAACAATGCCTCAGTAGATTACAGAATTCTTAGCGGGGTGCTTGAGTGTCCATGCAACCAGGGGGTGAAATGGTGTCAAGGTGATCAGAGAGAAATCTGCTGGGCCCTGTCAAACAGCTGTAAACTCCCCTGGGCCTTGCTACACAGGGGAGCTGTTCTCTTCACACCTTTGTGTCATCCACACCCATTGCACGGACCCCAGCACACACATGTGAACTTTGTGACACTGGATAAAAATACTTGAATGCAACTCTAATCATCATTATGTGGTTTGGGATAATACATCTGCCCTATCTACTTTCAGGAAGAGTTGTCAGTGAGATCCACATGTGACACAACATGTATGAAATTGGCAATTCCTAAGATGCTAGAAAATCATAACCCTACCTGTATTACCACCTTGGTGTTAAATGTCCACAAGCAGACAGATTCTCCTCTGATTGTTTTTAATCAACACTATTGATAAAGTGTCCCCATCATTCTGGTGCTATAAGAAGAATGGATGAAATAAAACCCAAAGCTGTTGTGTGGTAGTTCTTTACAATCAGCCCATTGTAACTAAGTACAAAAAAAGTGAAAGCCTATTTGCAACTTACTGCAAAGCTGAAGTGATTGATAGGTTTTTAGTGGAGAACTCCTAAGTACCCAAAGACTTTTGCCCCACACTCCCATTAGCAATAATGGTAGTTGTGCTTACTAAGCCCACGGAGAAATGAGATTTAAATGTGATCCATAATCTATCTTACTTCATGTCATCAGTTTCCCTATAGCCTCTTCAAATGATCAGACGCCAGTGAAATGCCTTAAATGGAACTAATAGCAGTGGGTCAGGAGAATATCGACAATCAATTTCAATGAAGCTTTCCAACATCAAAGCACCTGTGCACTTTTTTGGTTGTTGTTTATTTAAGTAAGAAGACAATCCTTCAGTGAGAAGACACTAGAAGAGAGCAATAGATTATATATGAATAAATCAGCCAAAATATTTTCCCTAATTCTTAAATTTTTGTTATATATAAAATTGATTACATTGATTGTATATTTTTATAGACTGGAAAAGCTTTCACACTGAACAAATCAGAAGAAAAATGATCCTCGGTTTTTATTTTCCTTTATTTATTTATTTTTTTTTTAAAGATTTATTCATTTTATTACAGCCAGATATATACAGAGGAGAGACAGAGAGCAAGATCTTCCGTCCGATGATTCACTCCCCAAGTGAGCCGCAACGGGCCGGTGCGCGCCGATCCGAAGCTGGGAACCAGGAACCTCTTCCGGGTCTCCCACGCGGGTGCAGTGTCCCAATGCATTGGGCCGTCCTCAACTGCTTTCCCAGGCCACAAGCAGGGAGCTGGATGGGAAGTGGAGCTGCTGGGATTAGAACCGGCGCCCATATGGGATCCCGGGGAGTTCAAGGCAAGGACTTTAGCCGCTAGGCCACGCCGCCGGGCCCTTTCCTTTATTTTAAAATAATCACTGGTAGTCACAAAACATGTCTGGTTAGAATTTTCCCAATCCACAAACTACACATATAGTTTGTCCTTTCTTCGTTAAGATTTAGTTGTTTGAGAGAGCAATGACAGAGACAAAGAACAAACACAGAGAGCTCTCATCTGCTCGTTCATTCTTCAAGGGACTATGATGTCCATGATGGCACCTCACTTCGTTTCAAATAAAATGAAAATAAATAAATATTTAAGAAAAGAAAACAACACCTCACGATAGTTCTTGAAAAACCAATATTCAAAAGAGGCAGGGATAGTGTCCCAATTATTCACTACCGTATATAGGGTTTTATAAAGTGAATCTAAGAAATCTGACTTTTTAGATGAATGCAGGACTGTGTCTACATCTCCTGCAGGATCAAGATCATTCCTGAAGCCAGGAATGCAATCCAGGTCTCCCACAGAAGTAACAGGAACAAAATCACTTATCACCAAGGTCTGTATTAGCAGGAGGCTACGGTCAGAAGGTGGAGTTGGGCATCAAATCTGTGCACTTTCAATAAGGATACATGAGTCCCTTTAAAAAAATTAATTAATTAGATTTGAAAGGTAAAGCGACACAGACAGAAAGAGATATTTCCATACACTGGTTTACTCTTTTGGGGATGCCCATGTGGAGAGACAGAAATCTAAGTCTGGAGCATCATCTGCTGCCTCCCAGGTACATCAGCAGGAAGCTGGACTGAAAGCACGGTGTAACCAGGACTTGGCATTCCAATAAAGCTTGTGGGTATCCCAAGCTTCGGCTTAACTAGCTATGTTGCACTGCCCACCCCATTATGCAGGTGTCTTTACCACCAGGCTAAACACATGCTTCCAGGTTGTTCCTTATTTCTACCCCATACTCATTCAATTATCAACGTCTGCCACATCATCTTGTAACTATGTGATATCTTTGTCTTGCCTTCTCATGCCATCATGTCCACCTTGCTGCAGGTTCCACTAACGCAGACACAGACGGAAGTTCTGACTTCCTGCTCCTCTTCTCACATCTCTTGAATCGTCAGTCCATCTTATCTTGCATAGCATGCAAATTTTTGTGATCAGGAACTAAGCTCTCTATTTCTTTGTATTGTAGATACAGTGAGCTGACTTTCTGAATAACAACAATAACAGCAAAAATAAAACTGAGACACATAAACTGACACTTCTTGTGGAGAAACAGTAACAGAAACTTAAAATTGGACTTTTTCTCTGCACGTGTGTGGTTGTTGCATCTCACAAATGCGTTCTAGCATTCTACATACACGGAATGACTTGTGGATTGACGCTAACACAGCATGCACAGATTGATCAGTGAGTTGATTGCTGAGTTTGTCAAGAGCAGAAATTGCAAACTGGGACAAGCTTTGTGGCATAGTGGGTTGAGCCAATGATTCAATTGCCCACATCCACATCTAGTGTTGGATGGCTGCCAGCTCCTCTCTCTGATGCAACTTCTTGCTAACATGCAACGTGGGAGGCAGCAGATGATGGTCAAGTACCACGACCACTGTCACCCATGCAGGAGACCTGGATGGAGCTCCTAGCTTCTGGCTTTGGTCTGGTCCAGCTGCAGCTATTGTGGCCATTGGAAAGTGGACCAAGCATATGGAAGATCTCTTTATCTCTCCATTTTTCTCTGCCACTGCTTTTCAGATAAATAAACCTTTAAAAAAGAAAATTGTAACTGTATTTGAAGATCAAACACGAACCTTGGTGAATGTTTTTCCTTCCAGTTCACTAAAATATTTACAAATTGTTTCCCCAAATCTCAAAATCAGTTATTTTGGGGCTGACATTGTAGCATAGAGGGACAAGATACAGCCTATGACACTGCCTTGCCACATGGGCACTGGTTCATGTTCAGGTTGCCCCACTTCTGATCTAGCTTCCTGCTTACGTTCCTGCGAGAGACAGTGGAAGAGGGACAAGTCTTTGACCCCTTACCTCCCACATGGGAGACCCATGTTTCTGGTTTCCTCCTGGCCCAGGCTTGTCCACTGTGGGGCCATCTGGGCAAATCATCCAGCAAATGGAAGATCTTTTTCTATTTTCCCCTCCCCCTGTTTAACTATTTCAAATAAAATAAATAAATCTTTTTTAATAGTAATTTCACATGAAAATTAAGCTAGCCTTGAGAAATGAAAAATCTCAAAACACTAAGGTTTTGGAAATCAGCTCAGGCTAAAATGCACCCAACATGGGAAAATGTTATAAAGCTGGAAATTTGGGCCCGGCAGCATGGCCTACCGGCTAAAGTCCTCGCCTTGAATGCACCAGGAGCCCATATGGGCGCCGGTTCTAATCCCAGCAGCTCCACTTCCCATCCAGCTCCCTGCTTGTGGCCTGGGAAAGCAGTCAAGGTTGACCCAATGCATTGGGACCCTGCACCTGCGTGCAGGTTCCTGGTTCCTGGTTCCTGGCTTCAGATCGGCGCAGCACTGGCCTTTGCGGCTTACTTGGGGAGTGAAACATTGGATGGAAGATCTTCCTCTCTGTCTCTCCTCCTCTCTGTATATCCGGCTTTCCAACAAAAATGAATAAATCTTTAAAAAAAAAAGCTGGAAATTCAACAAGATTCCATTCCATTATAATGACGGGCAGGAAAGAAACTTGCTACTTAGGAATGGTCAACAAGGAAGCCTGCCCATCCCTACCTTGACAACGGGTGGAAAAATTGTACTTTGTTTTCTGTTTAATTTATTTTGATTGTATTTGATGAGAGAGAGAGAGAGAGAACTCCACTGTCTGAATGACTACAACAGCCGAGGCTGGGCCGACACTAACAGCTGGAATTTGATCCATATCTTTCACACGGCTGGTGGGTTCCTGGCTTTGGATCAGCTCAGCTCTGGCAAATAGAAAAGCTTTCTCTCGGTCTTTCCTTCTCTCTGTAAATCTGATTTGTTTTGCCAATAAAAAGTAATTTAAAAAAATAAGAAAATAAAAAATAAATATTTTTTAAAGCTCATGGAAATGTCAGTAAAAGTTGAGTTCATTTCAGTGTAAAGCAATTCAAAAATCATTCGTAGTTTTGTCATATTATGCATTTTTTATGAAATCCTTGAATGCTCTGATTTGACTTTCTATTTAGTGGGATTCCATTTTTCCCCTTCTGATTGTAAAGAACTCTGACTTTTCTACAAAGAGTAATTATTAGTGATTTTTAAAAGGTTTCTTTTCTAAAGAAGCCAGTTCTTCCATTCTCCCACTTCTCCTTGGAGCTCCAGATCTGCTAGGAGATCACTTAGGAGAGACTCTCAAAACTCCAGGGTGACCAGAGGAAAGAGCTGACCAGATAGCTTAGCCTCAGTTCACGAAATGGAGGGGAGGAGTTGTTCTAAATGAGCAGTGATTGTTAACAGATGGAGCTGATGGGACAACAGCTTGGGGGGCCACATTGCATATCTACGTCGGAATTCAAGTTCAGTGTGGTTTCCAACAACTTCTTGTTAATGCAGCCCCAGGTAGCAGGTGCTGGCCCTGGCCCTTAGCTCCCTGTCACAGGTTTAGATGCTAGGCTCCTGGGTTTGGTTTAACCCAGCCAGGGCTGTTGTGGTGGACACTTGGGGTATTGTGGAAGGTCTCCCTCTTCAGAAGAGAAGAAATGAGGGAGGGAGGGAAGAAGGGAGAGAGAAAGCAAGAAAAGGGAAGTGGACAAAAGGAAGGAAGAAAAAAATTAATTCTCAAAATGTCACGACTTAAGAGAACTTTCACTGTCCTATTCCACTTTTAGGGATAAACTCCCACCCTGCCGCCCCCGTCCCCTGGCAGATATTTGGCAGAGACGGGAAGCGTACCACCCAGGAAGGGATCCCAATGCTTAGCTATGCCTTCTTAGCCCAAGCCACACTTTCTGGGACATGCCACAGCCCCAACTGCTCATAGAAGTTCATCTTTTACTGGGCTGCTGCTGTTCTCCGAGTTACCGAAAGGGGCTGGGCTCCAGGCAGCAGGGAAGCCCCCCGCAGAGCTGGCCCGGGGTCCCCCTCTTCCCGCACGCACGCCCACCCGCAGGCAGCCAGCGCAGTGACTCGACTTCCTCGGCTCGCCTTCCCGGAGGTCCCCGCCCACGCCACCGCCATCAGGGCTCTGAGGAAGTCACGTTCAGGCCTCAGAGCTGATCTGAAGCTTCCGGAAGGCGAAGGGGGTGATGTGGGGAGAGCTCTTTACTGGCACCCAGAGACGGGGCTGTCTCCCAAGAGATGGCCACGGGCGGAGGAGATTCCTCAATCTGCCGGAGAGGTTGTGGATCCGGAACGGCGGCTAAGCAGGTCTCTTACCCGGTGCCAAAGAGCGGCGAGTGTCCAGGGGTCCCCGGGAGCGCCAGCATGGTGGGGAGTGTTCCCAAGGTGCTGGCACCCTTGTAAATACTCGCTTCTTTATAGTCCTATGACGACCCCTTATGATAGGGGTCCCTGACGCCGATATAGGGTTAAAAAATCGAGACGAAGTCTACCACTTTTTTTCCTCCTCGCGATACTTATGGAAAGACATAGTTTAATTTTATCATAGCACACTCTGGTAATCATTTGAGTGAGTGCTGGCCAGAAGCAGAAGACCCCGCGGCCAACGGGCGGAGGGGCTCTGGATGGCAGCGCGTCTGCAGCACCAGGTCTCTGCTCACTGGTGGAGAGGGGAAGCAGGGAAGCGGCTGCTCCCAGCGAAGCGCGGTGAACACGGGTTTCCAGGCACCTGCGTGCGAATGGCAGCGCTGCCCTCCACTGCACTTGGAGGCAAGGGGCCGGGGTAGGCAGCTCCCTCGTTGCCTGACTTCCGAGCTAAGCGGACAGCAGCTTTTCCGCCTCTTGGGCATGAAACACCATGGGGGCCACCCGGTCACCTCCGCATCAGCAGCCGGGTGTGCCCAGACACCTCAAGCTTCCTGCTCCCGCTCCTTCCCCGGCCCTGGCCGGCCTTCCGTGAAAAACTGCCCAGCGCAAAAGAGCGGCGTCTCCAATGCAGACACCTGTAAAGCCCGCAGCCCCGCCCCGCCCCGAAAGCGCCGCGGGCCGAAAACCATACGGAGCCAAGGGCAGCCCCCGGGATCATCCTGCAGAGGCGCACAGCTTCCCCCTCGCTAGCCGCGAGGGAGCACCGCGGGAGCAGGAGGTTCCGCTCCAGCCAGGGCACAGACCCACACTTGCGCTTCTCGGTCCCGGGAGTCGGCCCGGCGTTGGGTTTTGGCAATGGCTTTGGGATCAGTGGGAACCTCGTGGTCGGGTCACGGTCTCACGCCTTGCACAGCGTAAGGTAACCTAAGGACGAGGGGGTGGGGAGGAAAACAACACCAAACGCCCCAGAATTTGGCGCCGTGGCCGCGGCCCCCGCTTCTCCTGCCCGCCTGGCCATTGCACAATCCCTACCGTGTAAGGGCCGCGTGACTCGGCTGGAGCCCAGCAGAAGTCTCCCAGGTTTCCCCAGCCTGCACAAGAGCGTCGGGCGCCCTGCCCTGACCCCACGCGCCCTTTCCGCGTCTTCCTTCGGGTGACTCGGGCGTCTCTTAAAACCTAGACCGCTTCTTGCCGGGAAAGGCGAGCCCCAGATCCCGCAGCCCCCGGGCGGCAGACACCTTTCCCGTCTACCCTGTGCACTTTCAGGCTGCGGCAGTGCCTGGCTCCGCTGCTTTTCCAGGAGGAAGGGCAGTGGTGCTGAACAACTTTCCAGACACAGTCTGCGATCAGCACTAGTTAGGCTAGAAGGTGCTGAATAAATATCGAAGAAGGAATATTTGCAGGCGGGATCTCAAAGGCTGTCTATAAATTAGTGCTTTCGTTTTGCGGATGAGGAAAACAGGAAGTTAATGGAGTTGCCCAAAACTAACTAACTGCTTAACGCAGAAGGCAGTGACAGGATCTGCCTCTTGTTTCAGCTACAAATATTCATAATTATGAGGTGGCTTTCTTTTCTTTATGAACATAAAAAGCCTTCTGCAGTAATCCATGCAAAACCCTACTCTCTCTCCTTGTGCACCTCGAACAAAACCCCAGGCCCCTGAAACAGACCGAATTTGACAATGCCAGAACAAGATATTTGCAAGGGATGTTTGCTTTTACTGCTCTAAATTAATATTTTAGTACTTCTTCTCCCACCCCACCCCCACTCCTAAGATTATTTATTTGAAAGGCAAGCGATAGAGACAGGGAGAGCCCTTCCATCTGCTGGTCCACTCCCCAAATAGCCACAACAGCTAGAGTTGGGCCAGGCGGAAGGCAGGAGCCCAGAACTGCATCTGGTTTTCCCACATGGGTGGTAAGGGCTGAAGCACTTGGGTTGTCTTCTACTACCTTCCAGGCGTCTAAGCAGGGAACTCAACTGGCACTTTCACATGAGATGCCGGAGTTGCAAGCTGCAGCTTAACCCACTGCACCACAACACCTTTGTTCTTTTAAGTCAGGTGCACTTGGACTTGCCAGCTCTTTCACTCAGGCTGGGGATAGTGACAAGCTGTCCCCGTGAGAAGGCCAAGGGTCCCAGTGGCAGTCCTGCAGATGGCTGGACAGCTTGCTGCCTTTGAAATGTTGAGGCTGTGGGCCCGGCGGCGTGGCCTACCGGCTAAAGTCCTTGCCTTGAAAGCCCCGGGATCCCATATGGGCACCGGTTCTAATCCCGGCAGCTCCACTTCCCATCCAGCTCCCTGCTTGTGGCCTGGGAAAGCAGTTGAGGACGGCCCAATGCATTGGGACCCTGCACCTATGTGGGAGACCCGGAAGAGGTTCCAGGTTCCCAGCTTCAGATCGGCGCGCATCGTCCCGTTGCGGCTCACTTGGGGAGTGAATCATCAGACGGAAGATCTTCCTCTCTGTCTCTCCTCCTCTGTGTATATCTGCTGTAATAAAATGAATAAATCTTTAAAAAAAAAAAAAAAGAAATGTTGAGGCTGATCAGCTACACCAAAAGTTTAATTTAAGAACCAGATCGACAAACAACGTCGATGTCAAGACCAAAGGAATCAAAACTGCAAGTGGTAATCAGCAGTAACATGTGATCCTTTTGTGGGTTGTCATCCCTGGACTCCACAATGATGATTATAATGCAGTTACAATAATCCAGTCCAAGCACAAACACCCATGCTAAGAGCTGCTGAGGCTTCCAGTGATGAGCAGATCAGCCAACCAAACTGCAGTATACATCAGATATGTTCTGAAACGGAGCTTCTGCTGTCTTTCCTCCCTTTTCCCTACTGGATCCAACTTTTTAGAATGTTTTTCAAGGTGACTAAATAGAACTTGTTAGTTTTGGCATCCTAATATTCCACACTGTTCTCAGGATCAAGCACCATCTCCTCTATCTGTCCCATGCTGAGATTTCTTTCTTTCTTGTTTTGTTTTGTTTTATACGATGTTTACGTAGTTGTAAGTGGGAAGGATCCAGGGTTAGGGAAAAGTGAGTGTGATCATTGTTTCCAAACTTTCTATTCTTTCTCCCCATTTCTGAGAGGAGGAGGAGAGATAAGGGGAGAAGCCATACCCAGCTTCCCACCCAGCCAAGTACACAGGACTGAGGAATGGCCACCCAGTATCAACCCAGGGTCTCAATGTGGTACACACTTGGAGGGTTCTGCCCACGTAAAAGTGATAGTTCTAAAAATCCTGTCTATGTCTCTGATGAATGGATGAGGAATTCCTTCCAATATCCATTGGCTGACACAGTCAACCTTATAGTCTCCATTCACCGAGATATTTGCTGTCATCCTTTGGCTGGGGTAGTTGTCCACATGTTCTGTTCTCCATTCTCTGCTTGCAGATGTCCTCTGCAAGCCCCAAAGGGCTACATATCCTCTGTGTGCACCATGGCCTGCCATCTACCACTCTGTCCTTTATACTGAGGAGGACTACTTCTCATAGGTGAACTCACAGGCCCAGGCCAGATCACCTGGACACTGCTGGATCCCCCACCCTTGGGGCTCATGGAACCAGCACCCACCTTGCAGGTGGGTGAAGGTTCTGGGTCAGATGACCTGGGCCCTACTGGACCCCTCTGCTCCCAGGGCTCACAGATCTGGAACCCATCACCCCCAGACTGGCATGGCTAATCTCACCTCAGCATGCACCAGTGAGTGCTTCAACCTGGCTTGGTCCAACTCCAGGTTCCAGCTCTTACTGGTAGGTGCTGCAGCCTTGCCCAGCCAGCCTTCCATCCCGGCCTCAGAGTGAACTGGCTGGTGTTGTGGCCCAACCTGGCTCCTCCTGCACCTGGTTCTTGGATATGCCAGTGGCTGTTATGAACTGGCCGGGCCTGTCCCACCCACAGACCTGACCCACAGGATGCTGGTGGGTACTATAACCTGGCCTAGTTTGGGCTGCTCCTTGCCTTGGTTTTGCACTTACCTGCAGGGACTGCATCTTGACAAAGGAGTTTCCCAAGCTCCTCTATCAGGTCACCTCCTGGCGGCAGATCTCCCACACACCGGTGGGTCCTTGACCCAGGTTGACTTTGCCCACCTCTTATCTTGGCAAGAACAGTATCCTTACCCAACTAGCCCATACCGTTTACTGTTGGATGTTGCCATGTTGAGATTTCTGGCTTACAGTTACACTGAGCTTGTGAAACTGAACTTTAAGAATATGAGTTGTTGGCCCCTGCTTGTCTTGTTTTGCTGCTTGAGAAAAAAAAGCATTTGGTCAAGTCATATTTTCAGAACAACAATCTAGAGATGGGCTTTGTGGTGCAGTGGGTTAAGCCATGACATGTGACACCCACAACCCGTGCTGGAGTATAGGATCAAATCTGGCCTCCACTTACCAGTCTGGCTGCCCCACTTCCCATCCAGCTCCCTGCCTGTGGCCTGGGAAAGCAGTAGAGGATGGCCCAAAATCTTGGGACCCTACACCCGCATGTGGGAGACCCAGAAGAAGCTCCTGGCTTCGGATTGGCTCGGTTCTGGCAGTTTTAGCCACTTGAGGAAGGAACGAATGGATGAAAGATCTTTCTCTCTGTCTCTCCCTCTCTCTGTAAATCTACCTTTATAACAAAAATAAATAAATCTTTTAAAAATTTTGTGTTTAAAGATTTATTTATTTATTTATTTCAAAGACTCAATGATGGCCGGGGATAGGGGGAAGCAGACGAGAGAAAAAAAGAGAGGGAGAGAGAGAGAGAGAGAGAGAGAGAGAGAGAGAGAGAAAGTGAAAAATCTTCTATCTATTGGATCCAGGATTCAGGAACTCACTCTCGGTGCCCCATGCAGGTACCAGGGGTCCAAGTACTTGGGCCATCTTTCACTAATTTTTCCCGACATTATGAAGGATCTAGATTGGAAGTGAAGGAGCAGGGACCAGAACCAACACCTAGATATGGGATGTCAGTGCTGTAATCAGCAGCTAAATGCCGAATATAGGCTCTCTGGTAAGAGAGATTTTATTTTTTGACACAAGTACAAGTAAACTATAGATAAGAATGTTTATTTAGATGGAGATTAATTTGGCATAATCAAATCATATTTGGTTATCTAATGGATAAATCATTTCAGGCTTTTTGACTAGTGTAGGTAGATGCACTATCCCACTTCCCATTTTCTTTTCCCAAATTGGGAGCTTATATTTTTCTGTTTCAATACCACTTACTCATTATGTTAGCTGAACCTGTATGACTTGGGTCATCCTCTGCTACTTTTCCAGACCATAAGCGGAGGGACCAGTTTCATGAAAATAAACAGGAGGAGCCCTCAAAAGCAAGCCCAGAATCTGACACACTCCAAGACAGCATTGTAATTGGGTGCCAGGAAGGAAGATCAGGCAATATACTAGGGGAACATGTCTCCTCCCCAGGATCTGTCTTATTTCTTTCTTTTTTTTTTTTTTTTTTTGAAGATTTATTCAGTTTATTACAAAGTCAGATATACAGAGAGGAGGAGAGACAGAGAGGAAGATCTTCTGTCAGATGAGTCACTGCCCAAGTGAGCCGCAACGGCCGGTGCGCGCCGATCCGAAGCCGGGAACCAGGAACCTCTTCCAGGTCTCACACGTAGGTGCAGGGTCCCAATGCATTGGGCTGTCCTCAACTGCTTTCCCAGGCCACAAGCAGGGAGCTGGATGGAAGTGGAGCTGCCGGGATTAGAACCGGCGCCCATAAGGGATCCCGGGGCTTTCAAGGCGAGGACTTTAGCCGGTAGGCCACTCCGCCAGGCCCATGTCTGTCTTATTTCTGAGTCTCCAGCAGTCAGCTTTGACTGTACTTTCAAACCTCATGAAGCATGTTACCACTCTCATCACTCCCATGGGGAACCAGGCCTGGCTACCTGGAGAAAGACTGTCCTTTGATCCTGAGATCCTATATTTTTTTCTCTCCAATATTCTTTATTATTATTATTATCATTATCATTATCATTATCATTTTATGATACAGTTCCATGGGCCTTGGGATTTCCACTACTCCTACCCCAAGTTCCCTCCCCTTCCACTGAGTTCCCCAGTATTGTTACTCTAGTATAGTTCTTCATAAACAGTCATATGTCCATCATTGCAGGCATGGACAACAGCAGAGAGTCCAGCATCCTATTGTCAAGGTATAGTTAACAGTTTCATTGGAAGTCCATCTTTGAGATTCTAATCCTATTTCTAAGATTCCATGGGAGAGACTGATGGGCACATCTTAGGTTTGGTGACAACTCCTGCTCCTAAAAATTGTGTCAAGATCAGTCAAAAACCACCGATTAGCTGCCCACTGCAAAGGGAGGAGTAGGGAAGCCATTCTCCAGGGGAGAAAAAGTCTTGACCACGCCCTAGGCGGAAATGTTCTGCTGCACTGTTGTGTTCACTGAGTATTTAGCTAAATGCAGAGTTGATGCAAAAGTTCTCTGAGGCTAAATCACAGAAATAGTTGAAGTGACTTTGGGAAAATTCTGGGATACAAGTGAAAAGGTTTAGGTGTTCTATAAACTTTTTTTTATAAAGCTGTGCAAATTCAATGACAGTAACAAGTCTTAACCAAAAATGTTACATTCAAGAATCTGTGAGGGTAAGGAAGGCTGTTTAAATAAGTGTATTATACAACGATATGTAATAAAAAGGTGTAAACAACCTGAATTTTCATTGATAAAAGAAAGGTTAAAGCACCCATATATCCATCCTACAGAATTTAATACAGTCATGAAAAGAATGAAATTAAAGCTATAACTAGGGGGTTGGCATTGTGATGGAGCAGTCTAGGCCAGTTTCCATATCAAAATCCCGGGTACCCTGCTTCCCATCCAGCTCCCTGCCAATGTGCCTGGGAAAGCAAGAGAAAACCGTCCAAGCGCCTAATCTATTCCTAACCACGTGGAAGACCCAGATAGAGTTCCAGGCCCCAGCTGTTGTGGCCATTTGCACAGTGAACCAATGAATAGAAGATTCTGTCTCTCTCTTTTTTTCTGCATGTATGTGTGTGTGTCTGCCTTTCTCTCTCTCACTCTGCCTTTCAAACACTAGTAAATAATAAGTAACTCTTCAAGTAATAAGTAACCCTTACAACAAAAGCTATAATCATTGGCATGAAAAATCCCATTAACTAACAGAAAAAAAGATGTAGCTAAATGATATGTAGATGATGATCCCATTAGTATTCATTTTTTTAACATATGTAGCTTTCTAAAAGTCTGAAACATTTCTGAAAGAACATTCATGAAACTGTTCAAGTCGTTTCCTCTGTGGAAGGAAGTGGGATGTGTGGGTGAGAGCAGAGATGGAGAACAGTCACATTTCCTGCCATGTTATTGGTGTAAAAAGAGAAGAAAAGCACAAATATATCATTAAAAGTCAAATTACAAAGAAAGGCAATCCCATTTTCAGGAAGACAGCAAAAATAATTAGAATAATCTCAGAAATTAAAATAATAATAATACCCATCTTTTCCAAAGTAGCTTGCAGTTTGGTCACTAGCATCTGTGTATGCTTCAGGTACTTCTAAAGCCCTTTTCGTGTGCTGACTTGCTTAATCTTCAAAGAATCCTGTGAGTGAATACTCTTTTCCCCATCTCACTGAGACATAGACAAACCAAGTTGAATCCTAGCTGTTAATTACATTTGCTAAATCACATGTACACAAAAACATGTTCCTGGGCCTGGCACAATAGTGTAGGGGTTAAAGGTTCTCCTTGAGCTTGCCAGGAGCCCATATGGGCACTGGTTCTAATCCCGGTGGCCCTGCTTCCCATCCAGCTCCCTGCTTGTGGCCTGGGAAAGCAGTCGAGGACGGCCCAAAGCATTGGGACCCTGCACCCGCGTGGGAGACCCAGAAGAGGTTCCAGGTTCCCGGCTTCGGATTGGCGCGCATCGGCCCGTTGCGGCTCACTTGGGGAGTGAATCATTGGACGGAAGATCTTCCTCTCTGTCTGTCCTCCTCTCTGTATATCTGACTGTAACAAAATAAATAAATCTTAAAAAAAAAAAGAACGCAACATAGCACAGGTGGCAGTATTGGCACTGGGACTAGCACATGGAAGGTAATACGGCTCCTTGTTCTCTCTCTCTCTCTTCCCCACTCCTCTGGCTTCTGATTACATACTCCTGGGGAAATGGCTACGATGTCACCAGGAGAGGCCTGTGTTGAGAAACTGAGGCCTCTAGTCACCTGCCAACAAAGAACTACGGCCTCGTGTTGGAGCCAGCTGAATGAGCCTCAGTGAGTCTTCCAGAGGCTGCGGTTCAGGTGCCCTCTGGAGGATACCCTGCCCTCCCTGAGCCAGAATCATGCAGCTGAGCTGCTTCTAAATTCATGATTCTAGAAGCTGAAATGAGGACATGCCATTGTCTTAAGATACTAAATTTGGGGGTGGTAATTTGTTTCATAACAATAGATAATTCATATTAATAATTCCAATTAATAAATAACATATGTATAAACATATCTATCTACAACTTGGATTTTATAGAATATCTTAATGTGCCTTTTCTTTTTTTTTTAATATTTATTTATTTTATTGGAAAGTCAGATACACAGAGAGGAGGAGAGACAGAGAGGAAGATATTCTGTGCGATGATTCACTCCCCAAGTGACCACAACGACCGATGCTGTGCCAATCCAGAGCCAGGAGCCAGGAACTTCTTTCCGGGTCTCCCACACAAGTGCAGGGTACCAAGACTTTGGGCCGTCCTCCACTGCTTTCCCAGGCCATAAGCAGGGTGCTGGATGAGAAGTGGAGCTGCCGGGATTAGAACCGGCGCCCATATGGGATCCCAACGCGTTCAAGGTGAAGACCTTAATAATTACACTATTGCCCGGGGCCCTTACTGTGCCTTTTCAAATTTAAAAGATTTAAAAGTCAGAATTGAGAGAGATACAGAGATACAGACAGATAGGTGAAGAGAGATCTTCCATCTGCTGGTTCACTCCCCAGATAATCACGTGGTCTTGGTCAGGCCGATGCTAGCAGCCAGGAGTTACAGTCAAGTCTCTCAGTTGGGCAGCCGGGGCTCAAGCACTTGGACCATCCTCTGCTGCTTTTCCCAGGCCATAAGTGGAGAATTGGATCAGCATGAATCGGCACCCCATATGGGATGCCACCAATGCACGAAGCTTTATTTGCTACAATGCCACAATAACAGCCCCATGCTTTCCTCTTTTGCATTTTCATTCTGATGATCTTTCCCTTAGTTGACCAAGGCATACACTTGCTTAAGGGCAGTGTGTGAGGACAGGATTAGAAGAGTGACAGTAGGAATTTTAAAGAGTTGGGAGGGGGCTGACAATAGCATAGTGGCTAAGTACCTTGCACACGACAGGATCCCATATGGGCGCTGGTTTGTGTTCCAGCTGCTCCACTTCCCATCCAATTCCCTTCTTGTGGCCTGGGAAGGCAGCTGAAGATGGCCCAAAGCCTTGGGACCCCACACGCACATGGGAGACCCAGAAGAAGCTCCTGGCTCCTGGCTTTGGATTGGCTCAGCTCTGGCCATTGCGGTCACTTGGGGAGTGAACCAGCAGACAGAAAATTTTTCTCTCTGTACTGCTTCTCTCTGTATATCTGCCTTTCCAATAAAAATAAATAAAAAGTTTTAAGAGTAGGGAGCAGGTGTTTAGATTAGCTATTTAGAGCATCTTGGCTCGGTTCCAAGCTGCTGATTTCAGCTGCCTGACAATGCAGACCCTGGGAGGCAAGGGGCCCTGGGAAATGGATTTGTGTCACTCTCATAAGAAACTTGGGTTAAGTTCTGGTGTCCTGGCTTTCATCCTGGTCCAGCCCAGTTCCAAACATAACTGTTGCAGGCATTCAGTAAAAGAGTAGAGCAGTACACGGGAGTTCTCTCTCTCCCTGCCTCTCAAACAAATACAAATTAAAAATAAGGTGGCAGGTGTTGGGGGGTCTTGTGTCTCAGTGTGTGAACCCACCTGCTGATATACATCCTGGGAGGCAGCAGATGAGGGCTAAGTGCTTCGGTCTCTGCCATCCACATGGGAGGCCTGGATGAAGCGGCTCACTCCTGGCTTTGGCCTGGCCTGCCCCTACTGTTGCAGGTACCTGAGGAGTGAATCAGTTATAAAAACTCTCTTTGTGTGTGTGTCTGCGCATATCCTTCTCTTTCCTCTTTTTTCACTCTGCCTTTCAAATAAATAAATAAAGAAATAAGTAAATAAAACTTCAAAAGTAAAAGAGAGTTAAAATTTGTTTCTGATAACCAAAACAGGATTTTTTTTTGGGGGGGGGGTCAAAACAGTTATTTAAAAAGTCAGAAAAACGTGAGAAAAAAGATTTTTCACATTTCTTTTGCTATCACTGACTGATCCAACTCAACATGGTACACCAGCTTCTACAGGGTAGAGAGACAGCTGTGATGACTATACCATGGAGCTTGCTGTCCCTGGATGGAAGCAGCGAGCATGCGGGCAAGTGGGGTGTTTGAACATTTTCCTGTCCCAGGAGACATTAGGGGAGTGTACTAGCATTGGGGTTAGGAGAGTCAGGTAGAAGCCACTTTTCTTGATCCCAGGAATCAGTTTCAGAGAGAAAAGGTGTGTTGGGATGGTTCAGGGAACCTCAAACTTGTCTGTTAGAGGAAGAGGTAAGTCCCGCTGTGCAATGTTGGGGAAACCTCAGTATAGAGTGGCCACTGAGAATCAGCCTGTTTGTAAGATGATGTCTATTTTGATTGATATCCCAAATATTTAGCAATATCTCAAAGCACTGCTGAGACCTGGGGTCCTTGTGTGTGCTTAGAGATTAAGTTGTATATGGTTTCATTTTTCTACTTGTATTGCTCCCCTGTTCTGAAAGAAAGGAAGGGAGACATCTGGTTGGGCATCATGAAAACGTAATACCTGAAAGAAATTGGCTCAAGAAACTTCTTTTTTTAAAATTTATTTATTTTTATTTGAAACTGTCCTGGCTTATTTTTATTGAAAGATTTATTTTTATATGAAAAGAGGAGAGACAGAGGAAAGGGATGGATCTTCTATCATTTTGCTGTTTCAATGGCTGGAGCTGGGAGCCAGGAACTTCTTCCGGGTCGCCCATGTGGGTGCAGGGATCCAAGGTCTTGAGCCATCTTTCCTGTTTCCCCAAGCATTATCAGGGAGCTGGATAAGAAGGGAGTAGCCAGGACTCAAGCCAGTACTGATACAACACTGTCGGGGGGAGGCTTAACCTGCCATGGCACTGACCCCCGATATATTCATTTCTTAAGGTTATTCTTACTTTGTGCTTCCATATTTCTTGTAATAGTCCAGGTCCTAGCAGCAGCTTGCGTCTAAGCCCAGACACACAATAACTAAATTTTAATATGAGATGAAGGGTATGCTTTCCTACCAGGTAGGCATTCAATAAATAATAAATAAATATGAATGTCCTTAAGATAAAAACAAAAACAATGGTTAAGAGCAAGGCTAAGACCAAAGGGACTTTTCTTTTACTTTCCATTGAAGCTTCCCAAGGGAAATCACTGCTTAAGGTGAGTCAGCAGCACAACAGGGTGGGTCTGAAAGCGCCTGGGAGCAAAACATAACAATCAGGTTAAAAAAAAAAAAAATTAAAAAGGTAGGGTGGGACCCATCACCGTGGCCTAACAGCTAAAGTCCTCCCCTCGAACGAGCCAGGATCCAATAAGAACGCTGGTTCTAACCCTGGCAGCCCCATCCAGCACCCTGCTTGTGGCCTGGGAAACAGTCAAGGACTCAAGGATGGCCCAAAACCTTGGGACCCTGCACTTGTGTGGGAGACCCGGAAAGAAGTTCCTGGCTCCTGGCTCTGGATTGGCACAGCACTGGTCATTGTGGTCACTTGGGGAGTGAATCATCGGACAGAAGATCTTCCTCTCTGTCACTCCTCCTCTCTGTATATCTGCCTTTGCAATAAAAACAAATAAATCTTACAAAAAAAAAAAAAAGGTAGAGTGGGAGGGAAGAAGCCATTTTGGACATCTATTCTCTCCATCCTGGTATGAAAGGGACTCAGATGTCCCTGCATTTCCTATGGGAGCGAGAACATATATGTTCTGGGGTGGTTAAAATGATCCAGAGCAAAACTGGAGACTGGAGCACTGGATGAGGATGTGCCAAAGATTCAGAGAAATCTATAGCGCCAATGAAAGCCGCAGTAGATCTGAGTCATATCACAAGGTCCTAGTTAGGAAAAGGAAAACGGCTATCCAGAAGACCCCAGCTGCAGACCTGAGCACCTGATGCTGGCAGAAAATCAGAGGGAGCGCCTGTAGGCCTTGATGGACCCTAGTCCAAGAATAAGTCCAGGGAGGGGCTCATCCCACCGCTTAACTACAGAAATTGACATGCAGAATGCTTCACTGAAGATAAAGAGTACCAAAATTGTTAAACATGAATTGCATTGAAAGTATCAAACTACACTGAGGGATTAGCAGGAAACAAAAATCAAGCTATATTGAATCGTGAAGCTACTTTAGACTTGAGGGCACCTGACAGTCTAGCCTTTCTCTAGCCAATCTAGCCTAGAGAATGATGTATAAAAGAAAATCCAAGAGCTAGCATTGTGGTGCAGCGGAATAAGTTACTGCTTGGGACTCCCTCATTCCATGTTGGAGTGTAGGTATGAATCCTGGCTTCTCTGCTTTCAATCCTGTTCCCTACTAATAATATCTGGGAAATAACAGATGATGATGGCTCAAGTACTTGGATTCCAGCCATTCATGTGAAAGGTCCTTGGCTTCTAGTTTTGACATGACCCAACTGTGGCTGTTGCAGCTATTTGGAGGAGTAAGTCAGTGGACAGAGATCTTTCTCTGTCTCTCCCTGTCTTTGTTACTCTGTCGTTAAATTAAAAAAAAAATACTTATAGAAGAAAATTTAATGTAGCTGGGAATTCAGAGTCTGCATTTCCGCTCATTTCTAAGCATAGGGGATTTCGGGAAAGTCCAATGAGGAAGCAATTTCATTTTTGAAAATCTGTAACCATTTTCTGGCTTCACTGCAGTTGCACCCACTTGGTGGTGCAAAGCTATTGAAGCCACTGTGACAGCAAACCATGGTTCCATCAGCTTCAGTCTCATCCACTCCATTTTGCCTCTCTTAGGACACTGACCACCTTTCAGCATAACTGGTTCCCGTTTCCAGTGACAAGGTTTAAGGGCTGTCAAAACCTTTCTGATAGAAGGGAAGGCCCAGGAGAATGTTTCAGAAACCAAATCTTACAGAACACAAAAGGAATGTTGTAACACAGGTTCCAACTCCCAACTCCCTCAAGAGCTTGCTTATTCTGATTTTTTTTTTTTAAAAAAGGCTTATTTATTTATTGGAAAAGCAGAATTAGAGAGAGACGGAGAGATAGAGAAATCTTCCCTCTGCTGGTACGTTCCTCAAATAGCTGCAAAAGACAGGGCTGGGCTAGGCCAAAGTCAGGAGCCAGGAACTTTGTCTTTGTCTCCCACATGAATGGTAGAAACTCAGGTCACTGAGCCATCATCTACTGCCTTCCCAGGATGGACACTAGTGAAAAAACAAAATTGGAAGGTGAGTACCCAAAACTCAAACCGGTATCTCAAGTGGTGACCTAAATACCATGCCAAATGCCGCCTCCAACTCTTCCATGGAGCTTCCTTCTTCAGTTTCCAGTCTCGCATTTCCTCTCAGTCCCAGAGCTTTACATTCTCCACCAGAGATAGTGCTGAACTTAATTAAAACTAGTGCAACGATGAGGGAGCAAATTTAATTTCATTTTGAGAACTCACCTTTAAACTGGGCCTTGATGTGATTATACAAATAATTTTCTTTTTTTTAAAGATTTATTTTATTTTATTTTATTAGCATTTTTTAAAGATTTATTTATTTTTGTTACAAAGTCAGATATACAGGGAGGAGAGACAGAAAGGAAGATCTTTCGTCCGATGATTCATTCCCCAAGTGAGCGCAATGGCCGGTGCTGTGCCGTTCCGAAGCCAGGAACCTGGACCTCCCCCGGGTCTCCCATGTGAGTACAGGGTCCCAAATCTTTGGGCCGTCCTCGACTGCTTTCCCAGGCCACAAGCAGGGAGCTGGATGGGAAGTGGAGCTGCAGGGATTAGAACCGGCATTCATATGGGATCCTGGTGCGTTCAAGGCAAATACTTTAGCTGTTAGGCCATGCCGCCGCGCCCTTATTTTTTTTTTTTGTTTTTATTGGAAAGTCAGATATATAGAGAGGAGGAGAGACAGACAGGAAGATCTTCCGTCCGATGATTCACTCCCCATGTGAGCACAACAGCCGGTGCTGAGCCAGTCCCAAGCCAGGAGCCAGGAACCTCCTCCAGATCTCCCACGCGGGTGCAGAATCCCAAGGCTTTGGGCCATCCTTGACTGCCTTCCCAGCCACAAGCAGGGAGCTGGATGGGAAGTGGGGCTGCCAGGATTAGAACCAGGGTCCATATGGGATACTGGCACATTCAAGGTGAGGACTTTAGCCACTAGGCCATGCCGCCGGGCCCATATACAAATAATTTTCAAGTTCAATGAGCAGCACAAATAAGAAATAAGCATGTGTAAAGGAATAAACACTATGCACAGCAGTTAAAAGAAATGATGGCAGAAATAGTCAAAGGGACAGACACTGGGGTTACCAGATGCAGTTTATGAAATAAGCATGACCACCATTTTTAAAGAAATAAAAGGTAAATTTGAAAACATTTTCAGGACATTAGAAATGTTCAAAAGTGACCAAGAAAATTTTAAGAACTCTCCAATAAAGCTTCTAAAACTGGAAGTTACAATGACTTAAACTGAAAACAAAACAAGAACTAGTAGCTGAACAGCATATTAGACACACACACACACAGAGAATTAGCCAACAGGAAGACAAAGTCACAGGAATTAATAAATGCATCACAGAAATCCAATAAATGTATATATAAAGGAGAGATAAAAAATCATGGGAGATAGGGCCTGGTGTGGTGGCCTAGCGGCTAAAGTCCTTGCCTTGAAAGCGCCAGGATCCTATATGGGTGTCAGTTCTAATCCCGGCAGCTCCACTTCCCATCCAGCTCCCTGCTTGTGGCCTGGGAAAGCAGTCAAGGATGGCCCAAAGCCTTGGAACCCTGCACCTGCGTGGGAGACCTGGAGGAGGTTCCTGGCTCCTGGCTTCGGATTGGCATATACCGGTCGTTGTGGTCACTTGGGGAGTGAACCATTGGACGGGAGATCTTCCACTCTGTCTCTCCTCTCTGTATATCTGACTTTGTGATAAAGATAAATAAATTTTTAAAAAAATCATGGGAGATAGAGTGGGAAAATCTAGCATACATTTAGTTAGTTCTAGAAAGAGAGGAAAGAGGTCATATTCCAGAGCCTATGAATGGTAGTGATTCACGTACTCTAGAAGGCAAGCAAATCCCAAGCAGGTGGAAGGCTGGAAGAGGGAAAAAGAGGTAAGGAAGTGGAGGGAGAGAGATAAAGGAAGAAGAGAGGGAAAGAAGAAATACATTCATACCAGATTCACCTTGAACTAAAAAACATCAAAGGAAAAGATATGAAGGGTAGGGCACAGGTGGCCATCTCCATCAAAGGAATAACAGCTTGGCTAATCACTGACTTAGCAGTAGTATTGGGAATCACTCAACTAACCCCCAAGAACACTCCTTCCCATATCAGGGTTCCTAGGGCAACATCATGCCCAGGTGCTGATGTAACTTGACAGCAAGGAGCTGTCACCTCATCCAGCCCCCAGTAAACCAGGAGAATAAACACAAAAGAACTGAAAAAAAAAAAAAAAGAGAGAATTTAACACATTATTCTCTTTCAAGTGAAAGTATCTTTCAAGATTAAGGATGAGGCTAACACTGTAGCACAACGGATTAAGCTGTCACACGTAACACTGACAACCCACATGGGCACCAGTTCAGGTATAAGCTGTTTCACTTCTGATCTACATCCAGAATAATGTGCCGGGAAAACAAGTTAGTAGAACTGAGAATCAGGAATAAAACCATAACTCCAACCCAATCATTCCATCATAGAATGAAGATATCCCAAGCAGCACCTTAACTGAGGTGCCAAATACCTGCCCCCAATCCGATATTTTGGAAACAGACACACAAATAATTTAATACTTTCCAAACTCCCATTAAAGGTAATTCAGAAGGTTGTCATTTTGGAACAAAGAACATGATCCCAGATGGAAGCTTGGAGGTACAAGAAAGAACAGAATGCAAAGAAAGATGAGTGGGGGGGCTCGGCAGCGTGGCCTAGTGGCTAAGGTCCTCGCCTTGATCCCATATGGCTGCTGGTTCTAATCCCGGCGGCTCCACTTCCTCTCTATCTCTCCTCCTCTCAGTATATCTGACTTTGTAATAAAAATAAAATAAATCTTAAAAAAAAAAAAAAAGATGAGTGGGAAACAAAAGGTGATATATGGGCTCGGTGCAATGGTCAAGTGGTTATATCCTTCCCTTGAATATGCCGGGATCCCATATGGGCACTTTCTGGATGCTCCACTTCCTATCCAGCTCTCTGCTTATGGGCTGGAAAAGCTGTATAAGATGGCCCAAAGCCTTGGGACCCTGCACCCATGTAGGAGACCTGGAAGAATCTCCTGGCTCCTGACTTTGGATTGGCTCAGCTCTGGCCATTGCAGTCACTTGAGGAGTGAACCAGGGAACAGATCTTACTCTCTGTGAATCTGCCTTTCCAATAAAAATAAATAGATCTTAAAAAAAAATAAAATGGGGCCCGGAGGCATGGCCTAGTGGCTAAAGTCCTCGCCTTGAATGCCCCGGGATCCCATATGGGCACCAGTTCTAATCCCGGCAGCTCCACTTCCCATCCTGCTCCCTGCTTGTAGCCTGGGAAAGCAGTCGAGAATGGTCCAAAGCCTTGGGACCCTGCACCCGCGTGGGAGACCTGGTTCCTGGCTTCAAATCTGCACAGCACCGACCGTTGCGGCTCACTTGCGGAGTGAATCATCAGATGGAAGATCTTCCTCTCTGTCTCTCCTCCTCTCTCTGTATATGTGACTTCGCAATAAAAATAAATAAATCTTTAAAATAAATAAATAAATAAATAAAATGTGGTATATATGTATAATGGAATATGAGCCATATATTTAGTCAGACAGAAAAAGACAAATATTGTATGGTTCTTCTTGCATGAAATACCTAGAATTGGCAAAGCCAGGGATCCCATATGGGTGCTGATTTGTGTTCAGGCTCCTCTACTTCTGATCCAGCTTCCTGCTTGTGATTGGGAAAGCAGTGGAGGACAGCCTACAGCCTTGGGATCCTGCACCCACCTGAGAGACCCGGAAGACGCTCCTGGCTTAATATCAGCTCAGCCCTGGCTGCAGCCACTGGGGAGTGACCCAGCAGACGGAATACCTCCCTCTCTGAGCTCTCCTTCTCTCTGTAAAATCTGTCTTCCAAATAAAAATAAATAAATCATTAAGAAAAAAAGTTTGGGGATGAAAAAGTCAGATAGTGGTGATAGAAGCATAACATCAGGACTCTAATGCGATTGAAGTGAAAACATAAAAATCCTTGAAGGGTGGGCATCTGGGTTGGGGGTTCAGTCATCAGAGCACTTAGCTGGACCGCTGCGCTGGCTCCTGGCTCCTGCTTCTTACTCATGCGGGTCCTGGGAGACAGTAGGTCATGACTCAAGGAGTTGGCTTCCTGCCATCCTCACGGAAGATCTGAGTCAAGTTCTTGGCTCCTGACCTCAGCTCCAAGCCATTGTTAGCATCTGGGGGTGAACCAGTGAAATGTCTCTGACTTTCTGTCTCTCAAATAAACAAGTGGGAAGCAAAATATTTACCATAATAAACAATTACTAAGATAATCACTTCTTTTAAAAAAAGAGATTTGTTTATTTATTTATTTGATTTTTTTGGAAGGCAGAGTTACAGAGAGAGACAACGAGAGAAACGGATCTTGCAACCACTGGTTCACTCCCCGAATGACTACAATGGTTGGGATTGGGCCAGGTTGCAGTTATGAGACAGGAACTGCAGCCAGGTCCCCCAAGTGGGTCCAGAGACCCAAACACTTTGAGCCATCTTCCAAGGTTTTCCCAGAAACATTATTAGGGAGCCGGATTGGAAATGGAGTAGCTTGAACTTGAATCAGTGCTCATACAGAATACAGGCTTTGCTGGCAGCAGCTTAATGTGCTACTCCACAACACTTGCCCCAGATAATCACTTTTTTTTTTTTTTTAACAAGCTCAGTTTATTCAGAAATTATTAAAATGTAAAATTTATATCATACTCCAGTTTAGGCAACTACCTAGGTTGTTTTGTACCTAGACAAGTGTTAAACTGCTGGGAGAAAAGCAGCCAACAGCTGGCAGACATTCTGGGCCTGGTACATGTTACTTCTGTATTAACTATACCAAACAACATGCTAACACACTTCCTTATTTCACAATGTTAAAACTGCGAGGGGGGAGGGTGAGCAGACTGATTCCCTACTTGCTGGGTCTTGGGGCTGGGAGGCGGGCCACTGAAGGCTTTTCGTGTGGGCAGAGCTGCAGCCATGGGTCTCCCTGGTCCAGGCTGCTGCACTTGCTCTTTCCTCCGCTGGTTTATTCCCCAAATGGCTGCGGTGGCCAGAGTTGAGCTGATCTGAAGCCAGGATCCAAAAGCTTCTTCTGGATCTCTCACATGGTGCAGGGGCCCATGGACTTGAGCCATTTTCTGTTGCTTTCCCAGGCCACAAGCAGAGAGCTGGCTCAGAAGTGGAGCAGCTGGGACACTAACAAGTGCCCACACGGGATGCTGGCACCGCAGGTGGAGGATTGAAAAGCCAGTGCATCGTCTCCAGATAAATAAATATTCAACAAAATCAAAACTTCCATTTATTAGTATTACTTCTCAACTCTTTTGGAGGAAAAAATTGTACTGAAGGTCAAGATTAAACAAAAATAATTTTCATTGCTTCATTAAAAGGGCAGGAATTTTGATGGTGAATAGCATTGTTAAAGAGGACAGTGACCACCAATCCAGGTTTATTCCACTGTCCTGATTTATGCTAAGCTCCTAGCATTTGACTTTTTTTTTTTTTTGCTCCATTAGTGCAATAAGAGAAAAAAAAGACAAACAGCACATTATTACAAAAAGATTTTGCTCTCACTGACTCCCAGAAAGATCAGGGATGTTCAGTTTTCCCTGGGGACCATTCAGGACCCATGCTCTAATATACAAGCCTAAGAGAGAAGCTGCTGTGTCATAGAGATGTGTCATTTGTCTCCATCAGATAGGCCCACACTCTCTTTCAAAGGAGCTACACTAATTCGTGTTCCCATCAAAGCCTAAGAGTTCCGATCAGCCCACATTACACCATGGGTGCCTCGCTGTGGTTCTCTTGCACTCTCCCTGAGGGGGGCAGGTCTTCATGCATGTACTGACTTTCCAGAGTCCCTGCTTTGTGAAGCGCTTATTCACATATTCTGTCCGTTTTTTTCTGTTGGGTTATCTGAACTTTTCATATTGTTTTATATGTATTTTCATATGTTTTAGATTCAAGGTCTTTTCTGGTTACATTGCAACTACCTAATGCTCTGTGGTTTGAACCTTTACTCTTTTAGATATCAGTTCATAAACAGAAGTTCTTCAAAGTAGTATGGTTCTGCTTTTCATATTACTTAAGAATTACCCAATACAGGGGCCCGACAGCGTGGTCTAGCGGCTAAAGTCCTCGCCTTGAACGCGCCAGGATCCCATATGGGCGCCGGTTCTAATCCTGGCAGTCCCACTTCCCATCCAGCTCCCTGCTTATGGCCTGGGAAAGCAGTCGAGGACGGCCCAAAAACCTTGGGACCCTGCATCCATTTAGGACACCCCGAAGAAGCTCCTGGCTTCAGATCAGCTTAGCTCTGGCCATTGTGGCTACCTGGGAAGTGAACCAAAAGACAGAAGATTTTTCTCTTTGTATCTTTTTCTCTCTGTATATCTACCTTTCCAACAAAAAAATAAATCTTAAAAAAATTATTTAAAAATAACAAGTTACAAATTGGTGCTCATAAGGGATTGAAGCATCACAGATAGTATGTTTTAGCCTGTACATTTCCCTCATATCTAAAAGTTTTACAGTTTTAATTTCTAATGTAGTAATATTGACAGATACCATTCATATAAGCAAATGTTCTATAGATTTTGCAATAACTTTAAAAAAGTTTACCTATTCTTTTATTTGAAAGGTAAAAAGACAGAGAGAGACAAGGACAAAAGAGAAAACAAGACAGCTTCTGTCAGATGGTCACTTCCCAAATACCAACGTCAGGCGAGGCTGGGCCAGGCAAAAGCCAGGAGTTGGAAATCTGACCCAGTTCTTTATCAATGGGTAGCAAGGACTCAACTCCTTGGGCCTTTCATTACCTGCCATCCTCCCCAGGAAGCTCGAATCAGGAGCAGAACTGCCCTCTAACCCAGGCACTGGAATGTGGGCTGCTGGCTGAGGAGAGGCTGGACCTCTGCTCCTGTGAAGACAGTCTGAGCCCTGAGCCTCAGTCATCAGTAACGAGCCTTGGCAGCATGCTTGGGCCCTAACTTATAAAAAGGCTGGGCTCAATAATCTTGGACTGGCCACCTGACAGCTGCATTTAAGACTACGGGAGCTGAGAGAGCTGTAGGAGGGTGATGAGCTGCAGGAGGGTGAGGCTGGCTGTCCCGCAGCCCACACCTGAGTCTTCTGGCTGGTGGCAGGTTGCCTGCACAAGCAACAAGGACTGCTGGTTTGACTCCTCAACAAACACAAGAAAATAAGAAACTCCTCAGTGTGCGTGCTCTCTTTCTCTCTCTCTTTCGGTTTCTTACTGTTATCCAGATAATGAATGAAAACCAGCTACATACAAACACGGAAAATGGGGCCCGGCGGCTTGGCCTAGCAGCTAAAGTCCTCACCTTGAATGCGTCTGGGATCCCATATGGGCGCCGGTTCTAAGCCCCACAGCTCCACTTCCCATCCAGCTCCCTGTTTGTGGCCTGGGAAAGCAGTCGAGGATGGCCCAAAGCCTTGGGACCCTACACCCATGTGGGAGACCTGGAGGAGGTTCCTGGCTCCTGGCTTCAGATCGGGCACAGCACCGGCCGTTGCACTCACTTGGGGAGTGAATCATCGGACGGAAGATCTTCCTCTCTGTCTTTCCTCCTCTCTGTATATCTAATTTTCCAATAAAAACGAATAAATCTTTCAAAAAAAAAACACGGAAAATGATATGAGATGTGGGTGTTCCAAGAGGCATCTTGACTTTTTAAAATTTTGTATTTAAAAGATAGATAGAGAGAAATATTTTATCCGCTGGTTCACTCCCCAAATGGACACAATGGCCATGACTAAGCCAGGCAGAAGCCAAGAATCAGGTGCTTCTTCTGTGTCTCCCACATTGGTGGCAGGGCCTAAGCTCTTGGGCCATCCTTCATCACTTTCCCCAGGTTATTAGCAGGGAGCTAGATGGGAAGTGGAGCAGCAGGCACGTGAACTGGTATCCCAACTGGATAATGGCATTGCAGACAGTGATAACCCACTAAGCCACAATGTCGGCTCCTTCCTAAATAATTTGTGACAATATAAAAGGGTCTTGAGACCAAAGAGTTTGAGCAACATTACTGTAGAGGCAATTTCAATGATTTTCTTAACAGTATTACTCTGAACACACTAAAAATGGAAACAGTTCAAATATCTCCCACAGTAGCACAAACAAATGAAGGGCTGAATACTGTGTACATGGGCTGTGTAAAGGGCTGAATACAGTACATGGAAGTGAAAATGAACAAGATAAGGGTTGGCATAGTGGCACATCAGTGTAAGCCTCCGTCTATGGTTCCAGCCTCCCATATGGGCACAGGTTCTTCTTCAGGTAGTTCCACTTTTGATTCAGTTCCCTGCTTATGGCCTAGGAAAACTGTGGAGGATGACTCAAGTCCTTGGGCCCCTGTGCCCACATGGGATACCCAGAAGAAGCTTTGTCTCTTGGCTTCGGATTAGCTGAGCTCCAGCCATTGCAGTCATTAGGGGATTGTACCAGCGGATGGAAGAACTCTCTGCCTCCTGTCTGCAACTCTCCACCTTTCAAATAGCAATAAAATAAATCTTTACAAAGGTGAACAAAAGACACTGAGACAATAGGGATGAATCTAATGTAATATTGAGCAAAAGAATCCAGGCACAAAATATTATCCGTGCATATGATTCCATTCATGCCAGCTCTACAATGGGTGACATGAAAGACACTTGCACAATAGATAAAGTACATGTTAGTTTCTAAAAAGCAGATAAGCAGCAAAATGATTGCCATAAAAGTTGGAATAAAGGTGACTGGGGGAAGGACGCGTGAGGAAGAGAAGTGGGGAGTTTGCACGTCAGAAAAACCTGTACTGCTGTCTATCTGGGTACAGTGCCTATCATGCACCGTTCATTTCAGACTTATTAAACCACAGACACATATTTATGTACTCTTTTATTTGTACTGCATATGCTTCCTTTGAACTTCAACAAAGTCCTGTTCTTCAAAGAAACTACATATGCATTTAAAAACAATCTTTTGATCTTTCAGTTAACCCCTGTGGTTCCTGTGAGAAACCGATCTGTATTAGTCAGGGTTTCACCAGAAAAAGAAGAAAAAAAGAGCTTGATTGAGGGATTACATGAAAAAGTGTGGGTAGGCAGGAGTAAAGAAATGAAAAGCAGTAATAAAATGTCTTAAGAATCATAATGGAGGGTGGGAGGAGGACTATTTCCACGCAGAGGCTTCAAGAGGTGAGGAAGGAATAGAAGACAGAGCCAAGTGGAGGGTCCTGCCTGACCAAGGTAATGTTCTCCACTGGGAGGAAGAAGCCAGCCCGGCGTACAGTCACTGCAGCAGTGGGTCCTCTGGCCTTCTGGCATTCAGCTGGGTTCAGCAGAGGGAGCACAGACAGACCAGAGATGGACGGGAAGCCTGAAGGCCAGAGGACCTACTGCTGCAGTGTGCTTCGGTCAGTCTCCCAGGGAGCCAAGCAGCATGGCCAGTACATCTGGAAGGACAGGGACTTCAATATATACCCACCCAAATCTAAAATGTGTTTTAAACTAAAAATGGGGAGCGGGAGCGATGACTAAGCAACAGGAAATATAGGTGGTACAAACCCTGCTTCTGTTAGCTGGTCAACAGGTCAAGGCGTTTGTGTTTTTTCATGGACGGAATCACCAGACCAAAAGGTTGGTTACTGAATCTCTGAGTTCTAAACCCAGCCCCACTTGTCCCCTCTCTATCATTGTGGGCCATCACGCAGGCCTGCCCTACTGCCTCGCGGGCGTGGCTTAAGCCTAACCTTCTCCATGGCTTGAGGCACAGCCTTCAGGCCTATACGTGGAGTGTGACCTCCAACGTGGCTAGAAGGTCAAGGGAAGTACCCCTGGAACATGACCTCTGAAATGACCAGAAGATCTAGGGAGATAGACATGTCTTACAGCCAATTACAGCATCTTTGGTGGGCGTGGGGTCTGCTGCAAGGCTCCCTCCTGTCCTCCCCTTCCTTACGCTTTAAAACCTGTAACTTGTGAGTAATAAAGCGGATGTTCCTCACCAGCTTGTCTGTCTCACCTTCGGTGACCTCGGGGCCTGCTGGCAGGTCTAAACCCCGAGATATCATGTAGCAGTAATTAGGTTACTGCTAATAAGGCTATCTGTCACTCCTTATCTACATATTGGCTCTGCAACCTGAGTAACCCCTACTAGCTACAGGGAGCTTAGCTTCCTTTTCACTAGAGCCATGCTTTTTATACTTGCAATTCTTTAGAAGATGCTATTGAAGCCAAACAAATGTGAGATATTTGCCTAAGACTGTATATTTAATACAAGAAGTTGGACTGGAATCTCAGCCTCCTGATATTTTGTATTAATTTGTAACCCACATATAGGAATAATAGATCTGTGTCTTATCACCGTAACAGGTGGATACCCAGAATTGCAATAACACAATGTTAGGCTGTGATAAAGGTGACTCTGGGGAGGGAGAAACACTTAGTAGCAGATGCCCTCCAAATATTAAGGCACTGTAGGGAATACTAAGACATTTGTCATCTCGCTGTCTCACTGCGCCAAGCTCTAGGGCTAGATGTTTTTTCTTGTGATTTTCCAGAGCAAGGCCTTTTCCAAAACAATTTAGCATGATGACTACTCAAGTGCATTTTAATGTGTTCACTAATGAATTTCTTTGGCATTAGAAAATAGTATAATTTTTCTTTTCAAATGTTTCCTTTCCCTTTTCCCAAAGGAGCTCCTATTGCTTTCATTTTTGATCACAGAGAAGTTCATATAGTGAGATAATTAAGGGCTCTTTCTAATCCATAAAGCATCATCAAAATGGATATCCCAGTGTGCCCACAGGAATGTCAGGAATCATGCTAGGGAAGTCTGTAGGTAGATCTGCATTTTAGAATTTTCATAGTTTTTATGAGGCTCATTAAAACAATCTGTAAGTGATGATAAAACATCATGCTGGAAGTTGGGTAAGGTGAAGAACGAAGACATGAGGAAGAGTTAGCCAAAGAGGAAATTTACTTGCTAACTCCTCAGCCTTCGAAGCCACTTTGAATGTGTCAATCATGATTTGTCTTCATTATCTATTTTATTACTAGGTCTTGAAATAGAAGTCACTTGCTCTCTTCAATTTTTTAAAAAGATTAATTGATTTATTTTGAAAGTCAGGGTTACTGAGACACAGGGGGAGAAAGAGAGAGAGATTTTCTACCCTCTGGTTCACTACCCAGATAAACTCAATGGCCAGTACTGGGCCAGACCAAGGTCAGTAACTTTATCTGTGTCTCCTGTGTGGGTGGCAGAGCCCCAAACAGGTGGCCATTTTTCACTGCTTTTTCCAGGCCATTAGCAGGGAGCAGACTTGGAAGTGGAGCAGCGGTACATACAGTATGCTGGTGTCACTGGTGGAGACTTAATTTGCCTTTGCCACAGTGCCAGTTTCTCACTTTCTTAAATTCAGTGGAATGTAAGACAGGAGTGGAGATTGAGAACCAGTGGTCTATAAACCTATTTTATTTTTATGTGTATGGAGCCTTACTCTCTTGTTCACTTTCCTAAGTAGGAAAATCACCCTCATGTATTAGTGCTGTCCTGAAATAGTCAATGGGGAAATTAAATATAACATTTTATTTAGGGCTTTGAAAATTATATTTCAAAGGAAAAACTAATCAGGGAGAAATTCGGTCCTTCTTAGGTTGGTGGAGAAGGAGAGTTTTGCCTAGGAGTGCTTTTCAACTCTATTAGATCACATATTCAGTAAGTGCTTTTTTACCCTCGTCAGAAATGAGAAAGCAATCAACACACAAAACACCAATCATTATTTTTTTAAAGATTCATTTATATTTATCACAAAGTCAGATATACAGACAGAAGGAGAGACAGATTGAAAGATCTTCTGTCCAATGATTCACTCTCCAAGTGACCACAATGGCTGGTGCTGCGCCAATCCAAAGCCAGGAGCCAGGAGCTCTTCTGGGTCTCCCACGCAGATGCAGGGTCCCAAGACTTTGGGCTCTCCTCAACTGCTTTCCCAGGCCACAGGCAGGGAGCTGGATGGGAAGTGGGGCTGCCAGGATTAGAACCAGTGCCCATATGGGATGCCAGCGTGTTCAAGGCAAGGACTTTAACCGCTAGGCCACTGTGCCAGGCCCCAATTGTTATTTTTTAAACATGCTAATCTGAAGATTCAGTCCAATAAGTTTTGACAATTAGATTCACCCAAGTAACTTTCATTTGAAGTTCTAGAAATTTCTTTGCTTCTCTTGTCCTTTCTTCTCACTGAGACAGCCATTTTCCTAAGTCTTATCACCACATTTGTGCTTGTCTATTTCTGGAGTTCATACAAATGGAGTCATACTATATATAAAGCTTACGGAAATGAAATAAATGATCTTTATTTTGACTCAAAAATGGAAATTCATGCATTATTTTTTCATATGTATTTTTCATGAATTTTTGGAATTGTTTATATATTGTTAGGTACATATAAATATTATTTAGTGCATTTATATCTTATTTATATGTTTAGCATATGTATATATTATTTAGTGTATTTCTTTCACTGTATGTAGTTCTTGATTTATCCGCATTTTTTTACTTATCAGTAGCTCATTCCTTTATGGCTGGGTGAATATATCACAATGTATTGAACTGTTTTATAAATAATCATTTGAGTTGTTTTTCACTTTTAGCTATTAGTAATAGGACCACGGTGAGTATTCTTATACAATAGATGCACACATATTTGAATTTCTTTTTGAGTATATATCTAATAATAGAATCACTGCCCACTGGGTAAGTATATACATAATTGTTTGAGAAATTGCCAGACCATTTTACAAAAGAACTGTGCAATTTTGCAGCTCAACCAGCAAGGTACAAAGGTTCTAATTTATCAAGATTCTTGCCAATATCTGTTACTGTTCATACTTTTGATTACAACCATCCCACAGGATGGGAAGTTATACCTCACTGTGGTTTTGATTTGCATCTCCTTCATGATTAATAATGTAACCATCTTTTGAGAGGAAGATCTTCCATCCAATGATTCACTCCCAAGTGGCCACAACAGTCAGAGCTGAGCCAATCTGAAGCCAGGAGCCAGGAGCCTCTTCCAAGTCTGCCATATGAGTGCAGGGTTCCAAGACTTTGAGCTGTCCTTGACTGCCTTCCCAGGCCACAAGCAGGAAGCTGAGTGGGTAGTCAGGCTGCCGGGATTAGAACTGGCGCTCATATAGGATCCTTAAGCCTTCAAGGCGAGGATTTTAGCCACTAGGCTACCACACTGAGCCCCAGATACTTTCTTTTTTTAGTATATGTGCTGCCGAAGTGAGCACTGATACTTACTTTTAATCAAGTTCCCTGCTAATGCACCTGGAAGAACATCAGATGATGACCCAAGAACTTGAGCCCCTGCCATTCACGAGGGAGACCTGGATGAAATTCCTTGTTCTTGGCTTCAGTCTAGCCTAGTCCTGGTCGTCAGGGTCATTTGGGGAGTGAACCAGCAGATGGAACATCTCTCTGTGTGTGTTTGTGTGTATGTCTCTCCCTTTGCCTTTCAAATAAATAACAAATCATTTTTCAAAAAATATTGAGAATTTTTTCAAGAGCTTATTGGTCATTTGTACACACTCTTTAAAAAAAGATGTATAGGACCCGGTGGCGTGGCCTAGCGGCTAAAGTCCTCGCCTTGAAAGCCCCGGGATCCCATACGGGCGCCGGTTCTAATCCCGGCAGCTCCACTTCCCATCCAGCTCCCTGCTTGTGGCCTGGGAAAGCAGTCGAGGACTGCCCAATGCATTGGGACACTGCACCCGTGTGGGAGACCCGGAAGAGGTTCCAGGTTCCTGGCTTCGGATCGGCGCGCACTGGCCGTTGCGGCTCACTTGGGGAGTGAGTCATCGGACGGAAGATCTTCCTCTCTGTCTCTCCTCCTCTGTGTATATCTGGCTGTAATAAAAAAAAAATGAATAAATCTTTAAAAAAAAAAAGATGTATATATTTTTATTGGAAAGGCAGATATATAGAGAGAAAGAGAGACAAAGACTCTCCATATAATGGCTCACTCCCCAAGTGGCCTCGATGGCCGGAATTGAGCCAATCTGGAGTCAGGATCTAAGGGTTTCTTCCAGGTCTCCCATGTGAGTGCAGGGTCCCAAGGCTGCAGGTCATCCTCTAGCATCCTCCTGGGCCACAAGCAGGGAGCTGGATGGAAGTGGAGCAGCCATGACATGAACTGGTGCCCATATGGGATCTCAGCATGTGCAAGGTGAGGACTTAGCCACGAGATTATTGTGCTGGACCCCATTTGTACACATTTTTGGAAGAAATGTCTACTTGAATATGTGTTCTTTCTTTTTTTAAAAAAATATTTATCACAAAGTCAGATATACAGAGAGGAGGAAAGACAGAAAGGAAGATCTTCCATCCAATGATTCACTCCCCAAGTGGCCGCAACGGGCCGGTGCTGCTCCAATCTGAAGCCAGGAACTTCCTCCAGGTCTCCCATGCAGATGCAGGGTCCCAAGGCTTTGGGCCAACCTTGACTGCTTTCCCAGGCCACAAGTAGGGAGCTGGATGGGAAGTGGAGCTGCCGGGGCTTAGAACCGGTGCCCATAAGGGATCCTGGCGCATTCAAGGCGAGGACTTCAACTGCTAGGCCACCGCATCAGGCCCTGTGTTCATGTTTAATTCATAACTGGTCTTTTCGTTGTTGGGACTTAATTTGATTTTATTTTTTAAATTTGTATTTTTTTTATTTAAGAGCCAAAGAGGTAGAGACAGCTCCCATGTAATGGTTCTTTCCATGCCAGCCATGCCTGATACTGGGCCACGCCAGAAACAGGAGGTAATAACTCAATCCAGAGCTTCCATGTGCATGGCAGGAAGCAAATTACTTCAGCCATCATCTGCTGCTTCCTAGTGTTCACACTGAGAGGAAGCAAGAATCAGGATTTGGAGCTAGAAAACTAACCCAGCCACTTCAATATAGAATGTGGGAGCATTAACCACCATCTTAACCTCTTGGCCAAAGGCCCAGGAAAAGGGCATGTGCTTTTCTCTCAGCATTGTTTGGAAAAGACGTACTGGCTCCTGATTCAATATATAGCAATTCCAATCGCAGTGGCCAGAGGAATGAGTAAATTGATTTAGGGGGTTTTGTAGGCCTCATTCCTGAAACCAGGGTTAGAGCTTTTGAAAGATATGGAGCATAAATGAGGAAGGAAAGAATTTTCCAGAAGGAAATTAAAATGTACTTATTTAAAGAGAGAGAAAGAGAAAGAGAAAGAGAGGGCCCGGCGGCATGGTCTAGCAGCTAAAGTCCTCGCCTTGAATGCACCAGGAACCCATATGGGTGGTCGCCGGTTCTAATCCCGGCAGCCCCACTTCCCATCCCTGCTTGTGGCCTGGGAAAGAGGTCGATGATGGCCCAATGCTTTGGGACCCTGCACCTGCGTGGGAGACCTGGAAGAGGTTCCTGGTTCCTGGCTTCGGATCGGCACAGCATCGGCCGTTGCGCTCACTTGGGGAGTGAATCATTGGACGGAAGATCTTCCTCTCTGTCTCTCTTCCTCTCTGTATATTTGACTTTGTAATAAAAATATTTAACAAAGAGAGAGAGAGCGAGAAAGAGAGAAACAAAGAGAAATGCATGCTGGGAAGGCAGAAACTACCAAATATCCACTATAGTGCTTCCCAACCATAGAGTCTCTAAAGTTGGCATGAGGTAAGGAAGCATTTAGGTAAGGAAGTAGAGCCACTTGGCAAAACATTATCACTGATACAAACATATTGATAAAGGCAAGGGAACAGTTAGTCAAAACTGTGAAAAAAAAAATTAGATTCGGTCTGAATATTTTCTTGGCTACTAGCTAGTACCATGACCTTGGAAAAATCACTTAACCTCTAAAACCACATTTTAAAGCCCCTAAAACCAGAATTACTTAAAGCACAATTACAGCATTGTACACTGGCACTAGAAATGTAAGCACAAGAACAGGCCTGGCACATGGAAGACACTCATTCTAAAATCCTGGGCCATAATGTTTACACCTGCCTTGCGTGTGATTCCACCCCCCATTCACCCTGAAAGCTATTTCCTTCCTGGCCAGTGTTTCCTTTCCAGATGGGATTTTGGAGAATTCCCCAGAAAATCTTTGGAGCAACAGCCTTATTGAGTCCCAAATTGTAAGTTCAATTCTGTAATGAAAACACAGTTCTCTTAACTCTCTGAACAGTTTCTGACTGGGTTGTCATTGGAGCTTGGTGAACCAGACAGACATAGGCAGGGGCCTTGGAACATAGCCTATAGAGGAAAACACATGCTCGGCTCAGTTAGGGGTCCCGAAAATATCACTGCAGTCCATAGATTCCCATGGTTTGACTTGCAGGAGTGGAAATGAGTGCCAAGTCTCCCCTTCTCCCAACACATGTCATCCCTCCAGATCCTAGTCTGGTTACCAAGCAACGGACCCTTCAATCTTCAGATTTTGATTTAGGGTTTGGAACTGCTCCATTAGGAGCTCCAGAATTTATATATATGGAAATGTTGAGCGACAGCAATCTGCCAGAAATGAGTACCTAGAAGAATCATCTCTGAAATTGTGTTTTTAATGAATAGATATCCCTTCTATTGAATGCTGTTTGAGATGTCTTAGGGAAAGCTAAGAGAGATCCTCCACCAACTTTGATGATCCCTTGATACCAGCGTGGATGGTCCTCTATCCATCTCCACGACTGTATCTGATCTACTCAGGCAATACAGGCAAAGCCAATTTCCTCACCTGGATTTTTGCCCAGCTGATAGGCCAGGTCCTTTGGGAAGCAGAGGTATGCACCAGGCTGGGTGAGCAGTATGAGCAGTTAGTTTATTGGAGGGCCACGAGCGTGAGAGGCAAAATGAAGAGGGAGCTGGAGAGGCCAGAGAAAGTCTTTGTGAATCTGACACTTAGGAAAAGAGAAGAGAAGGGAGGATGACTAAGCATGTAGAGCCTCTGACTGCAGTATACCACTCCTGAGAGTCGATGAAGGCCATTACTGCAGGTTGGGTTGGTAACAAGAGGCAGGTGTTTTGTCTCCTTTTCCTCTGTCTCTCTCACCACTGGATGCCCTCTATCACATTATGCTAACAAGAAGGCCCTTGCCAGATGTGGCTGTCAATCTTGGACTGCCCAGTCTCCGGATTCATGAGCCAAATAAACTTCTATTGTTTATAATTTACCACTCTGTGGAATTCTGTGATGGCAGCAGAAACCAGACTAAGGCAGCCAAAAAAAAAAAAAAAATTCAAGGACACTGCACAAAAGAACTGACGCGTATCCTTTAATAACAAAACAACAAAACAAATGCTATTAGCTAGAGTCAAAGCCTGGGAGCTGTTCCAAGACTAAAGAAGATGAATGAGATATAACGACTAACTGTAATGCCTGAGACTGCATGCTGGACTGGGAAAACAACTCCAAGGAATATTTTAGGGACAATCAGACACTTTGCACATAGATCATGTATTGGACTCAAAAGTAGATTTCTTGTTTTGATCTTTTGTTACAGTTACGTAAGAGACTGTCCTTTTCTTAGCAGGTGCTCAGAAGTATCCAGCACTTTCCTTCCATGGGGCTGCCTGAAAGATATGCTTAAAAATTTCAGAAAAAAAAATATTATGCACACACACCTAAAGAAAGAGATAAAGTCAGCAGGCTAAACTGTAAAGAACCAGCGATTCTGGGTAAAGAACACACAGAATTTGAAACTGCACCAACATTTAAGACGATAGAAATGAGCTTTTCATCTCAAACAAAGTCCTTTTTTGATGTTAGTCTGGGGGCTGGGTAAACAATTCAGGTAATTACCATATATTCTTCTTTCAGGCAATTCAATTATTTTTGCAAGTCAAAATTAAAACCTCAGGAGAGTTCCAGGGATGTGTATCACTAATTTCTATTGAAAATGCAATCTACTCCTTTTCTCTAAGTGCTCGTCGGACATTGCCTGAGTACTGGTCATTCTGTTCAAAGCAGTTGTTTACAATGAATCCTTTTGCAGAACGGAACGTTTTGTGATGTCAGTTTTATAAGTGGAAATGAAACGTGTGCAAAGAATAAGGACTAAAGGAAACACAGTGAATCTGCACAAAATAAACTCAAATAATCTGACCCTGTGTCCTCAGTCTTTTTTTTTTCCTTCCAATTTTTAAAAATTTATTTTGGCAGTCAGAGTTACAGAGAGAAAAAGAGAGAGAGAAGAAGAGAGAGAGAGCTCTTCCACCTGCTGATTGACTCCTAAGATGGCTGCAACTGCTGGGGCTGGGCTGATCTGAAGCCAGCAACCTCATCTGCACCACGGGTGACAAGGACCCACCGACTTGTATCACCTTCTGCTGTTCTTTCCCAGGCCACTAGCAGGGAGCTGGATTGGAAGTGGGGTAGCCAGGACAAAAACTAGTGCCCATATGGGATACTGGCACTACCTACTATACATAACGTGGGCCTAAACTTTCTCAATTCTGATGTTAATTTTATAATTTTCCTGAGTGGCAGCAAATCAGTGGATATTTATTTTCTTGTGGAATACTTGTAAGTTATCATGTGACTGCCATCTCTTCCATTTATTTATCAGCTTTCTAAATTACCCTTTTCTAGTCTCCGTTTCTTTATATTATACTGCCTGACAGTGTTAAGGAGCACCAATTAGGTACTATCAAAACATGAGAGTGGGGGTCTCTGTGACAGACACCATTGTTCAACATTCATTGCTGGATGATGCAGCATACTCATTAAACATTTCCCAGCCTTACTTGCAAAAGGGATGGCCAATGAGCTAGAAATGGGTTTTAGAGGGAAATTTCTAGAAGAGATGTTTAGAACGTAAGCTGAGTGATCTAACTTTTCATTTCCTCCTGGGAACACAAATACCATGAGTGGATTTCCAGCAACCATCTGGTAAAGATGAGGGTTTGGCCCACACCCTGGCAAAGGCAGGGGGAACTGTTGAAAAAGGATAGGACTGAATGCTGTCTTCAAAACTGCATTATCAATCCTGTCCAGCCCTTCTCTGGAACCCTTCTGATTGAGAGAAAGAATTTTAAGTCATCATTACTTTAATTTCTGAAACTAACAGCGAATGTAACTGTTTATTTATTAATTTTTTTCTTTTTAAAATTTATTTATTATTTTTAATTCATTAATTACATTGTATTATGTGACACAGTTTCATAGGTACTTGGATTCTCCCCAACCCTCCCCAAACCCTCCCACCATGGTGGATTCCTCCACCTTGTTGCATAACCACAGTTCAAGTTCAGTTGAGATTCCCCCATTGCAAGCATATACCAAACATAGAGTCCAGCATCTTATTGTCCAGTCAAGTTCAACGGCTTCTTAGGTATACCCTCTCTGGTCTGAAGACAGAGCCAGCAGAGTATCATCCCGATCAATTAAAAGCTCCAACATACCATCAGCAAAAATTTACATCATTATGGAATTAATTGACATAGTAATGAGTAACCAATATGTTAAAAGTAAATGCGAGTTCTTAACCACCTTCTGTGACCATCTCATTGACATTTCAATTCTAGTTTATACACAACATATAACATACATAACATGTTAAACATAACATTATATCATCTTAAATTAAGGCAAACATGTGGTATTTAACCTTTTGGGATTGGCTCATTTCCCTTAGCATTATGGTTTCCAGTTTGGCCCATTTGGCCACAAAAACTGCATTTTATTTTTTTTAATAGCTGAGTAGTATTCCATGGAGTAGATGAACCATAGCTTTCTTATCCAATCCTCTGCTGATGGGCATTTTGGTTGCTTCCATGTTTTTGCAATTACTGATTGTGCTGCTATGAACATAGGAGTGCATGTTGGTTTTTCATAAAACAAGTGTTCTGGATATATTCCTAGGAGTGCTATTGCTGGATCATACGGTATGTTGATTTTGAGTTGTTTGAATGTTCTCCATACTGATTTCCATAGAGGATGTACAAAGTCAGATATACAGAGAGGAGGAGAGACAGAGAGGAAGATCTTCCATCCACTGGTTCACTCCCCAAATGAGCCACAACGGCCGGTGTGCGCCGATCCGAAGCTGGGAACCTGGAACCTCTTCCGGGTCTCCCACGCGGGTGCAGGGTCCCAAAGCATTGGGCCGTCCTTGACTGCTTTCCCAGGCCACAAGCAGGGGGCTGGATGGGAAGTGGAGCTGCCGGGATTAGAACCGGCAGCCCATATGGGATCCCGGGGCGTTCAAGGCGAGGACTTCAGCCACTAGGCCACACCGCCGGGCCCGAATGTAACTGTTTATTTCAAGAAGTAATTGATGAGGGTCGGCATTGTGGTATAGCTGGTTAAGCTACCACTTAGGATGCCTGTATCCTAAATCAAGTCCTGGTACTCTACTTCTGATCCAGCTTCCTGTTAATGCATCCTGGGAAGTAGCAGATGATGGGTTAAGTGCTTGGGCGTGTCACCCACACAGGAGACTCCAATGGACTTCCAGGCTCCTAGGTTCGACTGGGCCAGCCCTGTCTGTTGTGGACATTTGGGGAATTAATCAGTGGATGGAAGATTTCTGTCTCTCTCTGTCTCTATTCTGCATTCCAAGTATTTGAAATAATAAACAACAAATTTTTAAAAATGAGGAGCAAAAACTAAATCACTTTAAATGATTAGAAAGAATACTTTCAGGCACTCTATATTCAAGAGGCAATATAGGTAGACAGAGTAAGAGTTTTAGAATCAGTATCTCATGCAGGGCCCGGCACGATAACGTAGTGGTTAAAGTCCTCGCCTTGCAAGCCCCGGGATCCCATATGGACGCTGGTTCTAATCCTGGCTGCCCCACTTCCCATCCAGCTCCCTGCCTGTGGTCTGGGCAAGCAGTTGAGGATGGCGCAAAGCTTTGGGACCCTGCACCCGCGTTGGAGACCCGGAAGAGGCTCCTGGCTCCTGGCTCTGGATTGGCTCAGCTCCAGCCATTGTGGCCACTTGGGGAGTGAATCATCAGATGGAAGATCTTCCTTTCTGTCTCTCCTCCTCTCTGTATATCTGATTTTGCAATAAAAATAAATAAATCTTTCTAATAAAAAAAAGTATCTCATGCCATTGAGCCCTCAGTTTAGCAATTTGGAATATATGACCTTGGCCAAGTGATCTAACCTCTTTGAATTTCATTCCTGTTTTATAAAATAAAGATGCTAATAACTGCCTGGTGAACTTGTACATGGGAGTAGAGATAATGAGTCTGGCACTAAAAATGTGACTAATAAATGATAGTAACTTACAAGCTAGACAAATTCAGTTAATGAAGAAATTGTCAGGAAAATATTACAGGATACACTGGATTTTGTTGGCTGTGAAATGTGAATGGATGTAATGAATGGAAGGAAAATGCATTCCACATGAGCCAAAGGAAAGGCCTGTACAACATGGGTGCAGACACGGGGACTGACTGAATAGAACATATTAGAGCATCACAAAGAAGAGAAGGTATCCAGCCTTGTAGAACCACAGAAACAGAATGGCAGACACAGGGTAAGATCTGGAGCCCATGTATGGGGTGGATCAGGCTGAATGTCCAAGAGATAAGAAAGGGCACAAAGAAACTGCATATATTTTATACAAAAAGAATGACCAAGTCATGGGGAATAAAAGCTCACCACATGGAGGTCTCCAGACAGCCAAAGGGACTTTCTTTTAGGATAAGTGACAAGCAAATGACTCTGATTGCCAAATGGAAGGTGGGTGTGGAATCCAAAATACAGCCATTAACGTAATGGGATGACAGCTAAAAAGAAAGGTATTGTGGGATAGCTTTCTTCGTGTGTGTGTGTGTGTGTGTGTGTGTGTGTGTGTGTGTGTGTGTTTGGAAAATGAAGACTTCTGACACTTGGTGAAAGTGTTTTTCCAAGTAAGTAAATAAGTAAGTAACCATGCCAACCAGACAAAATGTTTCACTGTGCAAATCATGAAATACCAGCAGAAATTTACTCCTTTCGTTTCTAGTGTTACCTTTCCTTCCTTCTCATCTTTAAAAAGAATGCCCTTAGTCATGCCACTCATTCCCAGAAAATATTTTAAAACTTTTTTAAGGCAAAAGTTAGGAGGTCATTGATCTAGCCCTCTTTTCTGACATTTACAGAATCTTCACATTGTACAATAAAGCTTAATTACTGTGACATTTCCTAAACTTGGGGATAAGAATAAATTAACTGAATCAGACAGCAGACTTCTTGCAGGACTATAATTCTAAGACGCAACCTACCCACACATTCCAATTTGAGAAGCCTCCTACTCTTAATCTGAAATAGAACACATAAACAAGTGGATGAAGGGTGGGCACTGTGACACAGTGGAGTAAGCTGTTTCCTCTAACAAGGCATTTCACATCAGAGTCCTGGCTGCTCTGCTTCTAATCCAGCTCCCTGCTAATGTGACACAAAAGGCAGCATAAGACAGCCCAAGTACCTGGGCCCCTGTCATACATGTGAGAGACCAGATGGGGTTCTTGGCTCCTGGCTTCAGCTTGGCCCAGTCTGCTATTGAGCCCATGTGAGAAGTCAACCAGAAGATTAAAGATCTCTCATTTTTGTAACTGCCTTTCAGGTAAATAAATAAACAAATGGATAGAATGCTTGGCTTATCTTTCTTACAGGTAAACCTTATGTGGAGGGAGGCAGTCAAAGTTTACTTATTCTTTCTTGCCAATGAGTAGTTAGCAATTCGTGAATAGGTCAAATATATCATTTATCATTGTTTCTGCCTCTTATTTGGATAAATGAGTTTTATTAGGAAGAAAATCTGGTGATAATAGAATCCAGACTTGGATCTTTGGCCCAGGCTATTTTGATTTTCGTGATGTTGAGAACTAGATTTCCCAGAATCCATTCCCTTTATAGTTCCACATTAGAATTCACCAAGAGCCTGTCCTTCATGTTATTCAGAAGGCATCAGCCAACATTTGAAGGCAACATATACAGAAGCTGTCAGGTTTGTACTGGTTGTGAGGGAACCTCTGGCAACCCATTTTACTGATTCCTGGGATTGCTGATCTCTAAGAGTATGCGTAAGGCAGGGGGCATCATGGCTCATCAGTTCAATACCTGTGTCCCACACTGGACTCTCAGCTACTCTGTGCTTCTATTCCAGCTTCTTGCTAGTACCTCTGCGAGGCAGCAGATGATGGCACAAATGCTTGTGTTCCTGCCACCTCCACGGGAGACTGCATGTAGTTCCTGGCTCCTGGCTTTGGCTTGGCCCAGCCCTGGCTGTTGCAGCCATTTGGGCAGTCCCCAGTGGATGGAAAATATCTCCCTCTCTCTGTGATTCTGACTTTCAAATAAAATAATTTAAAAAGAGAGAGATTGAGAAAGAGAATCCTCAAAACCACTACCATCTGCTTGATTTCCAATTTCCCCCCAGAAGTTTATGTTTCCATGGGGGTGTCCCCAGAAGTGTTAAACCAAAGACCCAATATGCATTTGGACTTTTTTTTCCCAAGACTTAATGTCTGTGTTCAGCGACAAATGCAAACTGTCATGGTTGGAAATATTTTCTGATGCTCTACCCTCCACCTGCTATTCTGTAGGTTGAATTTGCATCAGTCTACTTGTAAACACCTTTGTTTTAAAAGACAGTGACCATGTTCTTGATTAGAATGACAGCTTTAGTGGTATTATCAAAAGCAATGTTATGGGAGCTAGTCCTCTGCTGCCTTTTGCAACAATGGTTCTTGCTTGGCCTTTCCATGCATGAAGCACCTTGTACATGTCAGGAAGACTGCAGGTGCTTTCCATTCCTCAAAGCTGAGTGCATCTCCCATTTAACTTTCAGTTATGTTCTATTTTATATGATTAAAAGCAATATACATTAGTTTCTCAAGCAGAAGTTCTATTCATTTTTCTTACAAAAGCTACTGCTTACAGTGTCAGCATCCCTTATGAGCACTCAGTTCCCAGTCCTGGATATTACACTTCTGACGCACCTCCTTGCTAACATGCCCGTGGAAGCAGCAAAAGATGCCCAAGCACTTGGCATTCTGCATCTACATGGACAGAATTCCATGCTCCTAGCTTTGGCTTGGACCAAGCTCCGGTCACTGCAGCCAACCTCTCTCTTTCCCTCTATCACCAACTCTCTATTACTTTTCCTTTCAAGTAAATAAAAGTGAATCTTTTTGGAAGTAGAAATATCTTTTTCTTTTAATTGGAAAGGTAGATGTACAGAGAGAAAGAGACAAAGAGAAAGATTTTCCATCTGCTGATTCACTCCCCCAAGTGGCCACAATGGCTGGAGCTGAGCTGATCTGAAGTTAGGAGTCAGGAGCTTCTTCCTGGTCTTCCACGTGGGTGCAGAGCCTCATGGCTTTTGGCCATCCTCTACTGCTTTCCCAGGTCACAAGCAGGGAGCTGGAAGGGAAACAGGGCATGAAGAGGTGCCCATACAGGATCCCGCTGTGACATGAAGAGGTGCCCATACAGAATTCCGCTGTGACATGAAGAGGAGCCCAAACAGGATCCCGCTGCATGCAAGATGAGGACTTCAGCCACTATGCTACTGTGCTGGGTCCAGAAATATCTTATTAAATGTTTCCAAGCAACTTTTGTACTAAAATAAAGTTGATTTTGGGTGAGTAATGCCATCTTTGAAATGTCATAGAAAAGGTAAAAACTTGGGCTGAGGACCCAGCTATCCTGCTCCTATACCCAATATATATACCCAATAGAAATGAGATCTGGGGCCCGGCGGCATGGCCTAGCGGCTAAAGTCCTTGCCTTGAAAGTCCAGGGATCCCATATGGGCACCGGTTCTAATCCCGGCAGCTCCACTTCCCATCCAGCTCCCTGCTTGTGGCCTGGGAAAGCAGTTGAGGACGGCCCAATGCATTGGGACACTGCACCAGCGTGGGAGACCCGGAAGAGGTTCCTGGTTCCTGGCTTCGGATCGGCGCGCATCGGTCTGTTGCAGCTCACTTGGGGAGTGAGTCATCGGACGGAAGATCTTCCTCTCTGTCTCTCCTCTCTGTGTATATCTGGCTGTAATAAAATGAATAAATTAAAAAAAAAAGAAATGAGATCTGCATATGAGAAGGGGATCTGTAATTCTATATTTGCAACAGCACAATCTACAATAGCAAAGACATGGAAACAATCTAGATGTGCATCAAAAGAAGAGTAGTTAAAGAAACTGTGTACATCTACTCCATGGAATATTATTCAGCTATTAAGAAGAATGAAATTGTACCATTTACATCTAAATGGTCCCAACCTGAGACCATTGTGCTCAGTGAAATGAGTCAATCATAAACTAACAAATACCATATGTTCTCTCTTATATAAGGAAACCATCATGGAAAGTGTAACTTCAATAACCCAATCCATACTGTCTTTTTTTGGCTGCATCTCATGTGTTTTGATGTTTTTGATTTCAGTTTCATTTATTCCAAATACTTTCTTTTCTCTTGTTGAATTCATCGCTGGCTCATGAATTACATGGTGGCATCATTTTTCCCAAGACTTTTGTGTTTCCTTTTTGCACCCATGTGTTGGTTACTCAGTGGCGCGTTTTTTCCATGGTGCTATAATGTGTTATTGTTGTTGTTGTGGCTGTTGTTCTAATTCATACTAGTGGTTGACCTTATTTCACGGCTTCTCATTTATGGAAATGTATAGGTGATGGAGTACTGGGGTCTACCATATCCAGATGTGGGGATACAATGCAACATGCATCCCTGCTTCCAAACAAAAAATGAACTCCCAATGAAACTGTTACAGATGTGTAGACAATGGGATGCCGGACTGTTTGTACCAGCAAGGTCGGGGCACACTTAAATAAGAGACTGATGGAATTATGACTCCTTATGAAGGACTATAGTAGCAACATGGGGGAAATCTGTTGGGGGAGGTGAGTGTTTGGGGGGAATCCCAATCCATTTGAAATTGCACCACAAAATTCAAAAATTCAAAATAAAAATATAACAAAGCAAAACAACAACAGCAAAAACTTGCTGAAAAAGCAAGTTCTGGAGGCCTGATTCTAAACTAAGATGGGAGATATTAAGACAACTAGATTTCCTGAACTCCTATAAAGACCACAACCTCTGCCAACATGAAGAAGTGTTTCTTTGGGAGGATGGCATTGGTGTATGAAAGAGGTTTGTCATGTTTGAAAAACTGAAGTGTCATATTTTCCATGGCTGCTTGTGCCTGCCCACTCACCATTTTTCTCACTTTGGGAAATGTTCCCATCACACCCTTCCAAAGGGCCTACACACTGATCATAAAAGTTGGGATGTTGGAAAAGCTCTAGAGCTAGATGGTGAACAAGGATGTATATATATTTAATGTCTCTAAACTGTCCATTTAAACATTGTTAATATAATAAATGGCATAGTATATATTTTTGCTATAATACAAAAAAATGAAAAACAGAACAAATCCCCAACAGTTAATCACTGTTTAGGCTTTTTTATCTACCCTTCTGATAATCCTTGGTAAAGATTCTTTTATTTCATCTTCCCAATAACCACAGGCATTAAGGCTCAGGATTATCCTCATTTTATAGAAGCATAAATAAGGAACGCATAGAAGCTAAGGAACTAACTCAGATTACATGGCTACCGAGTGGTAGAGTTTTATTTCAATCTGAGCAGAGAGCAGAATCCCACCCCCACTACCAACCGCCTCTCTCCACTAATCAGAGTATTCTTCAGATCACGAAGGCAGGAGAGATTGCCTAATGAGGCTCTTGCTTAGAAATTTGACATAAAAAATAAATTTTGGTCAGATAGTAATTAGTTCGGAACTCTTTTGATGTAGATCATAGATCCTGGATTTGAAAGCAAGTCAAGGATCCATAAGGTCTACATTCCAAGGGACCAAGCATCAGGACTGAGTGAAGAAAGTTAGTTCAATGGAAGTCAAAGAAGAGAAACGGGAGAAGGGAAGTGTTTGATAACTTTCCAATTATTCCTATTGTTTAACTTCTCACTTGCAATACCTGTGAAAGTCTATTTTTTTTTTTTTTTACTTGAAATCAGAGTTACAGAAAGAGAGATATTCCCTCCACTGGTTCACTCTACAAGTAGTCACATCAACCAGCACGGGACCAAGCTGAAGCCGGGAGTCAGTAGCTTCATCCAGGTCTCTAATATGGATGGCAGGGGCCCAAATACTTGTCCCATCCTCACCTGCTTTTCCTAGGTCATTGGCAGTAAACTGAATGAGAAATGGAGAGCTGGGACTCAAACCATCACCATTATGGGAGGCTGATGTTGCAGATAGCAGCTTTACCCACCATGCCACAACTCCAGTGTTGTGAAACAGTATTATATCAGAGCTGTTTCAGTCTCCCTCCTTGGGTGATCCTTCTTATATACAGGATCCTTCCTCCTAAAACCAGGGTAGATTTGGAAATGCTTCACAAGAGCCCAGGCTTTGAGCAAGCAAAATAATATCCACCTCCCTGCAACTTGCAGAGGACTGGAGCCCACTTTGTCATCACAACTTCTTCAGAAGAACATGCCAGGAACCTGGCAGTGACCCATCAAATGAAGGTCCTGAGCACCATGTAACAACCAGATCTCACACCACTCAACCCTTAATCCTTGAGGAATCCAGACAGCGAATGACAGTTGCCTGTACTCCTTGCTCTGTTTGCTGCAAAATAAACACCTGTTGTCACCTCCCACCACGATGTCAGGGATTGGCATGGTTTGTCAGCTGAACAAACTCTGCTTTTGGGTTTTATAGTCTTTGTGCCTTTTATGGCATACAGTACAATATCCCAGCACATAAATACAAGTTTACTGAAGCAGGTTCAGATGAGTGGAAGTTTTTACAGTTTTCTCTCTTTATTTCATTTTGGAAGGCAAAGGGAGAGAGAGAGAGTGAGAGAGAGAGAGAGAGGAAGACAGAGAGAGGAAGACAAAGAACCATTTGGTTCATTCCCCAAATAGTTATAAGAGCTGTGGCTGGGCTACACTGTAGCTAGGAACCTGAAATTCTATCCATCTGGGTCTCTCACGTGGGTGGCAGCAGCTAAGTACCTGAGCCATCACTGCTGCCTCTCAGTGCACATTAGCACAGAGCTGGGACTTGATGGGGCCTGCTTGAATCCATGCACTCCAGTAAGGGATGCAATGTCATCTAAGCTGCACCACACACCTGCCAGAAGGAGAGGCATTGGGAGACAACAGTGAGCAGGATTACCTAAGTTGCTTCGAATCAGTTATCCCTGGCTACAAGGATCAATTACTGGCCCAAACCTGGATAGGAGTTAGTTGCAAGATGTCGTTGCTGAAGCATTTTTCACAGGCCAACCAATTACAGTGCCCTCTGTGCCAGGCTGTGGTTCTGGCAGAGTCTCTTCATGACAAGTTTTATTATGTGGTGTCTTGAGCCCAAGAGCCTTCCTCTCGCAGTCTCCCCAACTTCTTTGATCAGGGTTCCACAATAGCAACCCCATTTGAAATCGACAAACTTCGTGCAAGTTTCCATAACTGTAGTGGTTTAAGCACAAACAAATGCACTGTCATGGAGTTCTGGAGGGTCAGAACTCCGAAACAGCTAAATTCACGGTCAGCAGAGACGCCTCCCTTAGCAGGCTCTGGGGAGCACCAGCATTTTATTTTTCCCATCTTCTACAGGCCACTTGCTTTCCCTGGCTTTTGGTAACAGCACTCCAAACCCTGCAGCTCTCATCACGTCTCCTTTGCAGACTCTGGCCTGCTGTCGCTCTCTTCTAGGAACCCTCAAATTCCACTGCATCTTGTGCAGTGTAACACTCAAGGATTTTCCTATTTTAAGGCCATGTGACTAAAAACCTTGAATCCATCTGTAGCCTTGTTTCATTCTTTCTTTAAGTATTTATTTATATGTTTATTTGAAAGCCAAGGTTAGAAAAAGAGGGAAGGGCCTTGCACATGCAGGGATCCCATATGGGCACCAGTTTCTGTTCTGGCTCTCCCAATTCCCATACAGCTTCCTGCTCGAGGCCTGGGAAGGTAGCAGAGACTGGTGCAAAGCCTAGAGACCCTGCATCCGAGTGGAAGACCCAGAGAAAACTTCAGGCTCCTGGCTTCAGATTGGCTCATCTCTGACCATTGTGGCCACTCGGGGAGACAGCCAGTAGATGAAAATTTTTTCTCTCTGTCTCCTCTTTTCTGTGGATCTGCCTTTCCAAAAAACACTTTTAAAGAAATCTTAGAGAAAAAAGAAAAAAGAGAGACAGAGATTTTTCCTTTTCCTTTTTTATTGTTTTTTGAATTTTAGATGATGTTTACATAGTTGATCAGGGTGGGAAGGATCCAGGGTTAGGGAAAAATGAGTGTGATTGTTGTTTCCAAATTTTCTATTCCTTCTTCCCATATCTTGGGGGAGTAGGAGAGATAAGGGGAGAAGCCATACCTCGTCTCCCAACACCCAAGTACCTGGGGATGGGGATTGGCCACCCATCCTGATGTGGCAAACAGTCTAGGATCTGCCCAGGCTCTGAAATGGTGTTGATCTTGCTGATCTATGGTAAGGCAACACTTCAATGTCCATATGTTCTATTTTCCATTCTCTGTAGTGGTACCAGATGTCCTTTACAAGCCCCAATGGGCTACCACCTCCTCTATGCGCACCATGGCCTGCTGTCCAACACTTCATCCTTTACACTGAGAAGGACCAGTTCTCACAGGTGGGCCCATGAACTCCACGCCAGGAGACCACAGCTCCGCTGGACCCTCCACTCCTGGAGTTTACGGACCCAGCACTCACCTTGCAGGTGAGTCCAAGGACCCAGGCCAGGTGACCAGAGCCTCACTGGATACCATAATCCTGGGTTCATGGATCCAGCACCCATTGCACAGGTGGATCAAAGGTCCTGGGCCAGACAACCTGGGTCCCACTGGACCCCTCTGCCCCCGAGGGTTCAAGAAACCCTCACCCACTGCCCCCAAACTAGCACTGCTCATCTTACCTCGGCATCCACCAGTGGGTGCTTCAGCCTGGTTCGGTCCAGTCTGCCCCAAGTTCCAGCGTCTGCTGGTTGGTGCTTTGGCTTAGCCATACTAGTCAGCCCCCCATCCAGACCCCAGCGTGAACTGGCTGGTGTTGTAGCCTGACCTGACCCATCTTGCATCCCATCCTGGTTCTTGGATCTGCCAGTGATTATTATGAATTGGCCTGGCATGGCCCATCCCCTGATCTGACCAGCATGTATGCCAGTAGGTACTGTAACCTGGCCTGGTTTGAGTTGCTCCTTGCCTTGGTTTTGTGTTTACCTGCAGGAACTGCAACCTGACAGAGAAGTTCCCTAAGCTCCTCTATCAGGTTTCCTCCCAGTGGGAGATCTTGTAAACACCGGTGGGTACTTGGCCCAGGTTGCCTTTGTCCACCTCTTGTAGTGACAGGAACAATGTCCTTGCCCAATCGGCCCATACCCTTTCCGGTTCTTACTGCTGGGTATTGCAGTCCAGCCACACCTGGTCCATGCCCAGACACAGTTTTCATGTGGTTTGGTGGAAGCCACGACCTCGCCCAACCTATTCTATACCCACCCTGGCTCTCATAAGTACCAGTGGTTGCTGGAGTCTAGCCCGGTCTGGCACTCCCAAGACCCCTTCCACACCCATGCTGAGGGAGACTACAGCCATGTCCAGCTCAGCTCAATGTCCCCATTCTAGCTCTCGTGCTCACCAGTGGAAATTCCAACCCATCCAGGGTGTCCCCTTAGCTCCCCAAACAGGCCTATTCCCAGCCATGAAAATTGCTGTTCCACATGGGTAAACCCACATACTCCTCCTCAGATTCCACCCCCAGACCTGACTCACTCACGTGCTTGTTGGCTTCGTGGTCCAGCCTCACACTGTCTGTTCTCTGTTCCAACACTCAGTGATCGGTTCCATGTTCTAGCTCTTCGAGTATAGTGGCCTTGTCCATGGAAGTCCCTTAGGAGTCATTCCTCACCTGGACATGAACCCTCAGGTCCCTGCTCACCCTCACCTGTTCCATCCCACAGATTCTATAACCTCACACCACCAAGTCACCTGAGCACACTGTCGGGTAACCCAAGGGTTTTGCCCAGTGCCACTGATGCCCAGGCCACCCAGCCCAAGTTTCCCCAGCCACAGCCATGCAGCCGGGGGAGCAAAAATCCTGAGCTTCCATCCCAGACCAGCTTGAGATCTGCCTCACAGAGACGTTTTTTTCTATCTGCTGATTCACTCCCTAAATTGCTACAACAGCCAGGTCTAGGCCAAGCTGAGTCAGGAGTCTGGAACGCTACCTGGGTTCCCAATGCAGGTACATGTGCCCAAGTATTTGTACTATCCTCTGCTGCTTTTCCAGGAACATTAGCAAGGAGTTGAACTGAAACCAAAGCTTCTGGGATTTAAACCAATGCCGAAGGCAGCAGGTTAACTCTGTGGCCCCTACTGCCAGTCCCCATCTTTCTCTTTTGTATCATTTAATAAATACTCGGGTTGTAGGGATCAGGGAATGCACATCTACCGATTTTTATTCTGTTCACAGGAGTCTCCTTGCTCACCCTTTAAACATCCACACAAGCCCAGTGCCTTATGTGATGTGTACTGCAGCTTTCCCCATCCTGTTTACCTACCAATGGCCACTGAGCTCTCCATTTTGTGTGTGGTATTTTGCCAGGAGCAAGAGATGCCTAAATAAATAAATAAATAAATAAATATATTATTTATATATATAAAACAAAGACACAGTCCTTGCCCTAAAGGAGTTCCCACTGGAGTGGAGCAGACAGGAAATCACACATAGAATACACAAGCAAGTATTGGGATGAAGTTAAGGGAGCCCAGCAGGTGAAGGGCCTCAGGGACATAAGGGCCATGGAGGGCAAGAAACTATAAGGCTTTATCTACTGCTTATTCCTAACATAGAGCAGCAAAACCAAGATAGCTGTCCTCAACAGGGGAAAAGGGTGCCTATGGCCTGGTCTCAGGTGTCCCTTCATTGCCAGTCCCCAAAGGGACCAGCCATGTTTTAGGGATGGGGGCGTGGTCAGCAGCAGCCAACTTGGCTACTATCCCCAGGGCGAGGGCTGTCCCCACACCCCCGTCAGGCAAGGCGGGTGGGGAAAGCCGGGGTGGATGGGCTTATCCTGTTATCTCTTCAGCCTGAACTTGAGCTAACATGAAGTTCTCTTTTCAAAGTTGCAAAGGGTTGAAAACCTGTTAAACACAAAGATGAAGTTGACTTAATTCCCCTCTGCTTTTCTCATTATTGAAACTGCTCGTGATTCATGTTTATTCTGGATACAGATCCTGATTGTGCCTGGGGTTGATTTTTGCTTTGCTTGGTGGCCACTTTGTGATTTTTATCAACAGACATGGAGCTGCCGTCTGAGGGCGCCTGTCCCTTCACCTTTCACAGGAACCGTGGGGCCCTTGTTTCCAGCTCAGTACTGAACTCTACTGTCTGCTTTTAGAAACACAACCAAATACATACATGTAAGCAGGCATGCACACACATGTACACACATGCATATATGCACAAATGCATAGCAGTCTCTCTGTGTGTATGAAAATCTAAAATCTAAAATGCTCCAAATCTGAAACATTTTGAGTACCAATGTGTTGTCAGAAACCACCATGTGGTTTCATGCACAGATGTTTTAAAATTTTTTGTATAAGTTACTTTCAGGCAATGGATACAAAAAATATTAATCAATATCCTATGTAGATCTGGGTCCTATCCTCAAGATAGCTCATTATGTATGCGCAAAATTTTTTTTAAAGATTTATTTATTTTTATTGGAAAGGTGGATATACACAGAGGAGGAGAGACAGAGAGGAAGATCTTCCATCTGATAATTCACTCCCCAAGTGAGCGCAACGGCCGGTGCTGCACTGATCCGAAGCCAGGAACCTGGAACCTCCTCTAGGTCTCCCACGCGGGTGCAGGAACCCAAGGCTTTGGGCCGTCCTCAACTGCTTTCCCAGGCCACAAGCAGGGAGCTGGATGGGAAGTGGAGTGCCAGGATTAGAACTGGCGCCCACATGGGATTCTGGCGCGCTCAAGGCGAGGACTTTAGCTGCTAGGCCACGCCGCTGGGCCCGTGCGCAAATATTGTAAAAGTCAAAATATTCTGAAGTCTGAAACACTTCTGGTTTCAAGCAAAAGAATTTTATTTAGAGATGCTCGCTCGCTCTCAAACACGCGTACACACACACACCAGAAATGTCCCAGAAATGTCTTTTTTCACAGTGGGACATGGGCCATGAAGCTGCTGACAGCAGATCTAATTTATATTAGAATGGGAGACTCTGTGAAACAATCCATTTAAAAATCTATATACATAAATATGTGGTCAAGGACTTTCTTAGCCATTGTATTTGACTCCTTGGAACAACCTTGTGGAAGAGCTGTCTTCAGTGGAGGTCCAGAAAGCCTCAAGTGCCTGTCAAATCCAGAATCCTGAAAAATCTGAGTGAATGAACACTTTTTCTTTTTAACTGTGTTGAAGAAAATAATTTCTGCTTTTGGTCTACAAAGCACAAAGGGACAGATAAGCTACACTCACTGCTGTTATCTGTGAGGTAGCTATTAGCCTGCACCCCTCGATGATGGGGGGTCACCCGAAGGCACTCCCTATCTTGGGATGGGTAGCAGACAGAGTTTATCGTTTTCCCAGGGCTTCTGCCACAGACCCTCGAGGAGCCGCCACAGTGAGGCCTCTGCTGTGGACAGGCCTCTGCTGTGGACCCTTGGAAGGCTCAATACATTGGAAACCAATGAGAGTGGCTCTCAGAAAAGGTGAATCACTGAATTGAGTGTTTTTTTTCCCCTCCAAATAATGTATAGGACTCACTGTTTATTCCAGTCCTGAAAATACCAGGGCTTGGAATTGCTCAGTAGCTAAATAAAACATTATCTTGTAGTACCACAACAAACGTTTATTAATAAAGGGAATAAAATATAGAGGTTCATTCTGGTTACAGACCTCAGTATACAAAAATTTAAAAACCAACTAAAACTATAGAAAAACTTTTTTTTTAACTAAACATATGAGCATTAGATAACAAACCTTCACCATGACTTGAATGAATTGCCAAGGAATTAGGTGATGTGGAAAATAGGCCGATTCCAAGATGCTGCATATTGTACGATTCTATTTATATGCATTTAAGAATATTTTATTTTAAAAAAAGACAGCAAGAGAGACACTGAAAAAAAAAAAGTCTTCCACCTGTTAGTTCATTCCCCAAATGGTCACAACAGCTGGGACTGAGCCAGCCTGAAGATAGCAGCTAGAAACTTCATCCTGCTCTCACATTAGGGTGACAAGGGTCCAAGTACTTGAGCTCTCTTTCGCTGCTTTCCCAGGTGCATTAGCTGGGAGATGGATCAGAAACCAGCTAGGCCTCGGATCAGTGATTTGATGTGGGATGCAGGAGTCCCAAGTAGTGGCTTAACCTGCTATGTCATAGCCAGTTCCTGCATATATTTTGACATGACAACATTTTAGAAAGAAGATAGGTTGGTTGCTGGGAGCTAGAGACAGGTAAAAGCTGGGGCTAGAGATTGCAGGCTTGGATTCCACTATAAGCTAAGCTCTAAGGTAAAGGGCAGAGCAAGCTCCCCACAAGAGAGTCCTTGCTTCCAGGGCCACATCTATCTTGCAAAGAGTTAAGTGAAGCCTAATGTCCCTAAGGGTTCATGTGACCTTAGGATGACTATGCAGGAACCTGCCTGGCGGTGTGAAGGGGGAGGGGCTACAGCAGCTCAGTGCTGCAGGGAGACAGCTGCTTACTGATGGCAACCTGCACACCATCACACCTCCCTGAGGAAAGTCAGCAAAGCCAGATGGCCTGGAACCTGGAGCCTGAAGAGCACTTCCTGCTCATTCTGTCTGCATCCTTTTCTTCTGAGCTGGTGACTACTGGAAGCCAGTAAGCCAACAGCACGAGCAGAGAGGTATAAACAGCCTAGGGGACAATCCAGGAGAAGGGGGCTAGCACAGTGGCTCACCTGGCCAATCCCCTGGCTTCCAGTGCCAATTCGTGTCCTGACTGTTCCAGTTCCCATCCAGCTCCCTGCCTGTGGGTGGGGAAAGTAGTAAAGGATGGCTCAAAGCCTTGGGACCCTGCATCTGTGTGGAAGACCCAGAAGAAGCTCCTGGCTCCTGGCCTCAGATCTGTTGCCACCATTTAGGGGGTGACCCAGAGGATAGAAGATCTTTTTCTGACTCTTTATCTCTCTGCAAATCTACCTTTCCAATAAAAAAAATTATGCATCTTTTAAAATACAAGAGAAGGGTGAGGGAAAAGAAACAGAGGACAAATGCAACAGGGTAATGAATAGAAACTTTGCTTAGCCTTTATTGCAAATTCTTGGGAAGAACAAAGGGAATAATGTTAGTGAAAAGTATTTTGTGAGCATTTATATTTTGTTTAATGTAAAGATTAATAAATAAATAAAATACAACTTTAAAGAAGTATTACAAACAGCAGACAGAAGAGGAAAGGCTGCCATGATGTGTAGGAAGCTTGACACACTCTAGGAGGGAGGTGTTTTGAGTGGAACTGGAAAACTTGTAAGCAGTAGTACCATGTAGTTGACAGTATGTTGGCTCTGGTGCCAGGTGGCTGTGGGAATAACTTAGCAGAATCCTCTCTGAGCAATGACTTCTTCACCTGTTAAAAGGTAATGAGGAGCATGTTCTCCTTGCACAATTGTCATAGAGAACAAACGAGATACACAGATGACAGCAGGTGGCACAGAGTAGGAAGAGAGTAACGTGAATCCTTCCCCCTAACACCTAGATGACACCATCACTCCTTGAAAGTGTCTCGCTTTCCACATTTTTCACAGAGAATGAGAAGAGGAGCCAAACAGAGCTGCTTGTTGCTCCTCCAGGTGCATCCTATCAAATGCAGGATTTGGATTCAAGCTCCACCAATTATAAGCCTTTTATTTTATTTATTTATTTATTTTTTCAAGAAAAGAGAGACAAACAGGTGAGATACAGAGACAGAAGGAGGGAGAGAGAGGGAGAGGGAGAGAGAGAAAGAGGAAGACATTGCATTTGCTGACTCACCGCTCAAATGTCCACAATAGCCAGAGCTGGCTTTTGGCCAGAATCAAGAACTGGGAACTCAAGTCTGATTTTCTGGGCCCAGCGTGATGGCTCAACAGTATAATCTTAATCTTCCAACACTGCGATCTTATTTGGGTACTGGCTTGTCCCGGCTGCTCCATTTCCTATGCACCTCCCTGCTTATGGCCTGGAAAAGCTGTACAAGATGGCCCAAAGCCTTGGAACCCTGCCTCCACGTGGGAGACCTGGAAGAAGCTCCTGGTTCCTGGCTTCAGATCAGCTCAGCTCCAGCCTTTGTGGCCATTTGTGGGGTGAACCAGCGAATGGAAAATCTTTCTGTGTCACACCTCTCTGTAAAATCTGATGTGCCTTTCCAATAAAAATAAATTAATCTTTTTTTTTTTGCAAAACAATCGGAAAACATTTATTATACTGAAATGTATACATCTTAATATTTTAAAAAAGTAGCAAAATTGCTGGTGCCATTAATTTATTGAACCTGTTTCATTGGGACAGACTCCTGTTCAATGCCGTCAGTGTCATTTCAGATTGGATGAGCTTGTGTTTTTACCCGCCACTCCTAAAGCCTGATAAATTAATCTTTTTAAAAAAATCTAGGGCCCTGCGGCGTGGCCTAGCAGCTAAAGTCCTCGACTTGAATGTGTCGGGATCCCATATGGGCGCCGGTTCTAATCCTGGCAGCTCCACTTCCCATCCAGCTCCCTGCTTGTGGCCTGGGAAAGCAGTTGAAGACGGGCCAAAGCTTTGGGACCCTGCACCCGGGTGGGATTCTTGGAGGAGGTTCCTGGTTCCCAGCTTCGGACTGGCTGAGCACCGGCCATTGCGTTCACTTGGGGAGTGAATCATCGGATGGAAGATCTTCCTCTTTGTCTCTCCTCCTCTCTGTATGTCTGACTTTGTAATAAAAAAAAACAAGTAAATCTTTTTTAAAAAATGTAAAAAAATCTAGAATTCCATGTGGGTGGCAAGGAACTAATCACCTGAGTCGTCACTATTGCCTCCCAGGATCTGCATTAATAAGAAGCTGAGCTGGAGTCAGGAGCCAGAAATCAAACTCAGGAACTCTGATGTGACTTGTGGATATCTTATTATCTGATGCCATTAACACAAAACTACGTGATCTTAAGCTTCAGTAATTTTTCTTCCTTATATATATTACACAAATATTTATATAATATATAATTATATAAAATTATATAATATGGAATTTTATTTTGTTTTTAATATTATTACATAGTTGTAATATTGTTTACATAGTTGAGAGGGTTACACACCCATGTGCGCCTCTGGTTGAGGTATGGAGGAAGGTGAGTGCGGACAAATGTTTCAGTTCTTTTTGCTTGTTTCTCCTGTGTCCACGAAGGGAGAAAGGGACATGGTCACTTCTTGCTGTCAAACTACATCAGCACGCAGGGATGGGGGACAGTACTTTGATGGCACCCTAGAGACTACCACGAGGGGAAGAATGTTCCAGCTTATTACCTGAGTGGTTTTGAAAGTTCTCAGATATTGTTGGCATCATTGAACTAGGGCTGAGAAAAATCCTTCCAAGGTCCATTGGCTGATCAAGTGCATGTATCCACAGACCCAGATGCTGTTGCCAAAGCTTGGCCAGGGGTGTGGTTACATGTGTTCTGTTTTCCATCCTCTGACAAGACACTTGATGTCTTCTACTGGCCTAGATGATTTGGCTTTCATGTTCCCCATGTGCATCTGGCCATGCTGCCCACTGCACTGGCACCAACAACTGAGGAGGTTCAATCACAATGCACACACTCCAAGGTCAGACTGCATACTTCGTGATTTCCTTATGGTTTGGGTAGGAGTTTAGTGATCCAGCTGAGGAGTCCCCCAAGACATATTTCCTGGGGTGACCTCACACTTGACTCTTGTGTGCATCAGACAGTGCAGGATCAGATTGGGTCTGTTACCTGTGCCATTCAATGAACACACTGGCAGATGCAGATGCCTGGTCAGTTTCACTCCCAGCCCCACTTCTCACATGAACAGATGCGTACTGCAGCCTAGCCCAGCCCAGCTCACCACAGGCCCAGTCTTCATACACATCGGCAGGTGCTGCAACTTAGTTGGGGTAACCCTCAATAAGCCTCACCAGGCCAGCCCCCAATTCTAGTTTCAGCATATGTTGCAATGTGCTGTGGCCTAGCTCATCTTGTCTTGCATTCCATCTGGCTCTTGTGCATATTCATGGGTGCTGTGGCTTAGCTCAGCCCACCTCACCCCCAGACCTGGCCCACGTGTATACTGACAGGTGCTGTCGCCTTCCCAGCCCCGTCAGCCACCTGTCCTGGCTCTTGTGCTCACCAGCAGGAGCTGCAGCCCAGAAATGAAGTGTCTACAGTTTCCCTACCAGGCCCACTATCAGCCCTGGATCTTGTGCATGTCAGGGGGTACCGCAGACCATTCTGACATGATTTGCATCCAATCCTGGCACTTGCCAGAGGGTGTTGAAGCCTAGCCCAGCCAATTCACACCCGCATCAACAACTGAAGAGGTCCGATCACAATGTCTCCCTCGTGCTCCAGTGATTGCAACAATCTAGCCAAGTCTGGCCCGTTCCCAGCCCCAGTTGAAGCAGTGGCTCAGCAGGGGAGTCCTCGAAGTTCCTTTATCAGGCTCACTTCCTAGTCCCAGGTCTTGTGTGTGTCAGCAGGCATAGCAGCCTAATCTGACATGGCCAACCCCAGAGAGCATTCACCTGCAGGTACAGCAGCCTGGCTCAGCCCTGCCATTCCCAGTCCTAGCACCCACTGGTGGCCTAAGTTAACTGGCCTATACACATCCCAGCTTTTACTGGTGGTGCTACAGCCTAGCTGAGCCCAACCCCAGAACCAGTTAACATGTGACTGGCAGATGCTATGGTCTAGCCCAACCCATCCCACATCCTTTCTGCCTTAAGAAAAAAAAAGTATTTATTTATTAAGTTTAACAGAATTTAATTTCTGCAGATTTACAGAAAGGACAGAGAAGGAGCTTTCTTCTGCTTGTTGACTCCTCAAAGTAGCCGCAACGGTCAGAGCTGAGCCAATTTGAAGCCAGGAGCTAGAAGTCTCCACCATGGGTGCAGGATCCCAAGGCTTTGGGCCACCCCCTACTGCTTTCCCAGCCCACAAGCAGGGAAGTGAAGCAGCTGGGACATGAATGGGTGTCCATATGGGATCCCAGTGCTTACAAGGCAAGGATTTAGCCACTGGGCCATCACACCAGGCCCACATTGTGGTTTTTGGGAATGCCAGTGAATTGTGGGACCTAGCCCAGTGTGGATTACCCCCAGACCCAGTCCACATGCAGGCCAAAGGGTGTACAACCTTACCCAGCCTTATCCACCCACAGCCTCAGCTCTTGCACTCCCTCACCAGTGGGAGCCGCAGCCTAGTAGGGGAGTTCCCCGAGTTCCCCAATAGGCCCGCTCCCAGCCTCACATCTCACATGTGCTGACGGGTGCAATGGTCCTGCTTGGCATGGTCTGCCCTAAGTCCTGGATTTTGAATGGGCTGGCAGGTGCTGCAGCCTGGCCCAGCTTTGCCTCCTCCTAGTCCCATCTTCTGTGAGTGTTGATGAGTTCTATGGTCTGGTCTGGATCAGCTCATCACTACTCCAGCTCTTGCACAAACCAGTGAGTGCTGTAGTCCCACGGAGGTGAGCCCACAATTCCCCTACTAAATCTGTCGTGGCTCTCTCGCATTTTGGCAAGTGCTGTAGCCCTGCCTGATGTGGCCACCCTCTGCCCTGACATTCACAGGAGGACACTGCAGCCTAGTCCAGTCAGGCATGTCCCCAGCCCTAGCTTTTGTGTATGCTATTGGATGGTGGGAGAAGTTTCTTAGCTCAGCTCAGGGCTCCCACATGGGCGGATGCCTTAGCCTGACCCAGATGTGTCTTCTGGCTCTCCCCTCTAAAGCACACTACTTCAGCTCCTTTGGCTCCCTGTGAGTGCAGTGGCCTAGTACATGGAAGTTCCTGGAAGTCACACCTCCTCTGCCAAACATGCCCTCAGCAGTGCCCACTCCAACACTTCCCAGATCTTCTCCTCCAGGCAATCTGCAGCCCCTGCCCACTCCTGGCAGCATACAGTATGCCTGGGGAACAGTATGGTGCATCCCAGCCTGCCTTCTCCCACATCTTTCTTTTTAAATTATTTTTATTGGAAAGTCAGATATACAGAGAAAAGGAGAGACAGAGAGGAAGAGCTTCTGTCTGATAAGTCACTCCCCAAGTGGCCGAAACAGCTGGAGTTGAGCTGATCCAAGGCTAGGAGCCAGGAGCTTCTTCCAGGTCTCCCACGTGGGTGCAGGGTCCCAAGGCTTTGGGCCGTCCTCGACTGTTTTCCCAGGCCACAAGCAGGGGGCTGGATGGGAAGTGGGGACGCTGGGATTAGAACCGGCGCCCATATGGGATTCCAGCACGTGCAAGGTGAGGACTTTAGCCACTAGACTACTGTGCTGGGCTGACATATCTTTCTTAAAAAAAAAAAAAACAAAAAACAAAAAACAAAAAACAAAAAAAATGGAATAGGCAACTATACTGGTACACTGGGATAGTTAACACAGATTTGGCATTAACCAGGTCCAGAATGCCAGCCAGCTATTTGCTGCTTTTCTTCCAGCAGTGTAACACTTGCCCAAGTACAAGGCATGATAGGCCATTGCCTACAATTGGAATATCAATCTCTTCTAATCTTAGTCTTCTCAAGAGTAAAATAGAGTTAAATGCATATTAACATAGTTGTTCAGGAAGTAAAATGCCCTTTCTATGTAGAGTGCATAGAATGTCAGCTTACATGTAGGCATAATTCATCCAATAAGTCTTAATTCTTATCCCAACTGTATTGGTGTGGCAGGTGGAGTTTGGAAAGAACTGAAGGACAAAAATATCTATAAGCATCATTATTATTTTGCATAATCATCATCAACCTTGGATCATCTGTATGATACTTTCTTCTCACTAGAATTCAGCAGTAATCCACACCAAAAGACTCCAGGAATGTGTGATGAACTGACAGGATCCTACGATTGCCAAAAACAATGTGTTAACCCCAATGCCATACCCAGAGAATGGGATGACGTATTGAAACAGAATATGAACAAGCTGGAGGAGGGAGCAAGCAAGATGAGAAAATGGTAAGAAAGATCACATACAAGCAATATTTGAGGAACTAGGGCAAAAGAAATCCAAGAATAAACAAACAAACCAAATATGGAAGACTGATAGGATGATTTTGCTTATTCTTTCATTTGCTGAAATTCAGAACTGAGGTTGGTGGGCAGAAGTTAGCTGAGGACAAACTTCAGGTCCATCCAAAGAATGTTCCACAGTGACAAAGCAACTATCCACCTGTGGAAATGGATATTCTAATAAATAATCCAAGCCTCCGATTCTGGCACCAGAGAAGTAGCTGGCCGTTTAGGTCACTATGTAAGAAATCTTGGGACCACAAGGTAAGGAATCTTCACTATGTAAGAAATACTGGCAGCGTAAGGTAGAACACAACTGTGTTCTTATTTACCTTTATACAACTATACATGAGAGCATAAATGAATGGATATAATGAATTCATATTATTTGTCTTTTGCTTTCATTAAAAAATATTTTACTTACTTAAAAGGCAGAGTTACAGAAAGAGGGAGAGACAGACAAGAACCTGTCTATTAGCTCACTCCCAAAGGGCTGCAACGGTCAGGGTGGAATAAGTAGAAACCAGATGCCTGAAACTCAATCTGGGTTTTCTGCAGTAAGCAGGAAACTGGAATTGGTGTCAGGGCTCAAATCCAGGTACTCTGACACGGGATGCAAGTGTCTCAACTGCTATTCCAAACAGATGTCCTTTGAAAACATTATTTAATTCCATAAACCTCAATTTCCTTACCTGCAAATTGAAGTGTTATTCACCTATAGGTGATATTTGCCTATAAGGGATGCTTACTAATTCAAAAAACATCTGAGTACTTTGGCTGTACTTGCTGGGGACCAACATCCTTGAACTTAAGAGTCATGCAGACCTCATGAAGCTTACACTCTTTTTTAATACATAAAGATTTATATATTTATTTTGAAAGTCAGGATTACAGAATGAGAAGGAAATACAGAGAGACAGAGTTTCCATCTGTGGTTCACTCCTCAAGTAAATGCAACAGCCAGAGTTGGGCTGGTCAGAAGCTGGAAGCCAGAACCCTTTCCAGTTCTCCCACTGGACACAGGGGCCAAAGACTTTGGCTATCCTGTGCTTCTTTCCCAGGCCATTAACAGGGAGCTGGATCAGAAATGGAACAGACAGGACCTGAAGCAATGCCCACATGGGATGCCAGCACTGCAGGTAAAGGCTTAGCCTGTGATGTCACCATGCTAGCCCTACAGAGCTTATATGCTCCTGGGGCATTGAAGCACATACATAACAAGTAAGCTGAAGTATGGGATTGTGAACATACTATAGAAAAACGCTGTGGAAAAAGTAAAGCAGGAAAAGGTATAGGAGAGAGGTGATTCCTGTGAAAGGATTAAGTAAGATGATGCAGGCAAAAATTAGTGACGGATAAGTTCAATAGAAAAGCCTCCATCAATGTTAGCTATTATCACCACACGGGGTTCTGAGCTTGCAGAACTCATAGCTAAATGCACCATTCTACTTCTGAATTTTTAAATAGATGCTGTAGATTCAGGGCCAAAAAAGGAAGATGTTGATGTGGTATGCAGGTAGAAGAAAGAAATCAGGGCCCGGCGGCGTGGCCTAGTGGCTAAAGTCCTCACCTTGAACGCCCCGGGATCCCACATGGGCGCCGGTTCTAATCCTGCTGCTCCACTTCCCATCCAGCTCCCTGCTTGTGGCCTGGGAAAGCAGTTGAGGACGGCCCAATGCATTGGGACACTGCACCCACGTGGGAGACCCTGAAGAGGTTCCTGGTTCCTGGCTTCGGATTGGCGCGCACCGGCCCACTGCGGCTCACTTGGGGAGTGAATCATCGGACGGAAGATCTTCCTCTCTGTCTCTCCTCCTCTCTCTGTATATGTGACTTTGCAATAAAAATAAATAAATCTTTAAAAAAAAAAGAAGAAGGAAATCAATGAAAATATAATAACTTTGAGTACTGATGTAAGTTTATTTGTGAAAGCTGATAAGAATCTGTAGGGTATGTACAACTACAACAAACTGGGCCTGAACTGAATCACTACTTTGTGGATATTAGTTCAGATGCTGAGTGTCCACCAAAGGCCTATGCATTAAAGGTTTGGTCCCAAAGTCTTACATTAATGGTCTTAAAAGGATGGAAACATGGGGTCCAATGTGGTGGATTATCAGGTAAATTCTATGCTAGGGTCCAGCATCCCAAATGCATGGCAGTTCATGTCCCAGCTGCACCACTTCTGATTCAGTGTTCTGCATTAGTACCTGGAAAAGCAGTGGAAGATGGCCCAAGAGCTTGGTCTCCTGCCACCCACATGGGAGAACTGGATGAAGCTCCTGACTCCTGGTTTAGGCCTGGTCCAGCCCTATCCATTGTGACCATTTGGGGAGTGAACCAGCAGATAGAAGATTTCCCTCTGTTTATCTCTCTTTGCCTTTCAAATAAGCAAGTAAATTCTCTCACATATTTTTGTGTAGTAATGAGAAGCTAGCCAGTATAGTCATGTGTGGCTTTGTAACAGGGCTAGGTTCTGAAAAATGCATGCCTACGTGCCTTCACCATTGTGTGAACTTCATGGTACTCACACAAAGCCAGTTACAACAATGCCAGGTGATGGGACCTGACTATAAATGCAGCCCATTATTCACTAAAACACTATGTAATGGATGACGGCATATCAGAAAAGTGACCTACATTTTCTCAGCCTTAATTTCCTTACATTTGACCAGGATTGTTGTGACATTTCAGGTTAATTTATGTAAAACGCCAGCTACAGTTAGCTTAAATTGTCATCATCATCTGGTTTTTCAGAGCCTTTTTCAGTGTTCTCGGGATGAAACATGAAGGCAATAATTCTCCGGAGAGCACATTCCACAATCATGTGTTACTGGGAGTTGGACTAAGGTCACTTGTTATGAGAACAAACCAGGAAAACATGAGTAAGTGTTCAAGTGATCCAATGCTCGATCCAGTTCTTGGCCTTGCGAACTCTCTGGCTATAGTTTTCAGAATTCCAGGCGATGCAAACAAAGATACAATGATGCATTCAAAACAGCTCTTGGTGCAAATCTGAGCATTTAGCCAAAAAGTGGTCCAAGTGAATTGAGGAAGTGTACTTCCCTCCACAGGGCCTGCAAACCAGGAGCCACACAGGCTACTTCCCAGAAGCCTAATTTTCCCATAGGCCTCTGCAGCATCGTCCCTTTGTTTCTTCCAGCTCTGAGAGACTTGGGAAATGAGGATTTAATTTGTCCTGTCGAACTTTTTCTCCTTGGGCAGCTTTACAAGGAGCTCTACCTGTTTTCCCAGAGTAGGTATACAGAAAGACATCCTCATCACTTCCACTTTCAAGTTCAGAAGTAAACAAGTAGCCAGCGCTATGCTGTAGTTGGCAAAGCCCCCTCCTGCAGTGCTGGTGTCACACATGGGCACTGGTTCAAGTCCTGGCTCCTCCACTTTCCAGCCTGCTCCCTGCTGATGCTCCAGGGAAGGCATGGATGATGGTTCAAGTCCCTGGGTCCCTGCCCCCATGTAGGAGACCCAGAAGAACCTTGCAGTTCCTGATTCAGCCTCAGTGCCAGCCACTGCAGCTACTTGGGAAGTGAACTAGCAGATTGAAGATCCTCTCCCCGCTTCACTCTTGTCTATTTAACTGCCTTTCAAATAAATCTTAAAAAAAAAAAAAGTAAGTGAAAGCTTTGAGGTTTTTATTGGTGCTAGTAACTTGTCCATTAGCCATCTCATGACATGGGGAGCCTGTCTAGGATCAGCTGCTCTTTTATTCTGTAGACAGCGCAGTAAACCCTTGTCTGTTCCTTCCAGGGCTCACCTGGGCCCCCAGCACTTCAGTGGGGGACCACAGGAGAAAGGTGTGTCTGGGATTCAGTGGGTCAAAGTTGATGCTTCCTGAACTATTCGGTGGAGGATCACTTTGTTCTTATTTCCAATCCATCACAGACTGATGCTCTTACAAAATAAATAAATAAAAAGGAATTGCTAGGACATTTTTAAAAATATGTATTTATTTTATTGGAAAGGCAGATGTACAGAGAGGAAGATCTTAGGTCCAATGATTCACTCCCCAAGTGGCCGCAACAGCCGGTGCTGCGCCAATCTGAAGTCAGGAACCAGGAACTTCTTTCCGGGTCTCCCATGAGGGTGCAGGGTCCCAAGGCTTTGGACCATCCTCGACCTCTCTCTCAGGCCACAATCAGGGAGCTGGATGGGAAGTGGAGCTATCAGGATTAGAACCGGCGCCCATATGGGATCCCGGTGCATTCAAGACGAGGACCTTAACCATTATGCTGTCGTGCTGGGCCCGCTAGGACATTTTTTTTTTTTTTAAGATTTTGATTATTATTGGAAAGCTGGATATACAGAGAGGAGGAGAGACAGAGAGGAAGATCTTCCATCCAATGTTTCACTCCCCAAGTGAGCTGCAACGGGCCGGTGCGCACCAATCCGATGCCAGAAACCAGGAACCTCTTCCAGGTCTCCCACGCGGGTGCAGTGTCCCAAAGCTTTGGGCTGTCCTCGACTGCTTTCCCAGGCCACGAGCAGGGAGCTGGATGGGAAGTGGAGCTGCCGGGATTAGAACCGGCGCTCATATGGGATCCCGGGGCTTTCAAGGCGAGGACTTTAGCTGCTAGGCCACCGTGCCGGGCCCCGCTAGGACATTTTTAAAATACATAAATTAGAAACCAATGCTTCTGCTCTTAGGTTCAACAGACATAAAATTAACTATTAATTAAAAATTTTAATTAAAATTTCATAATTAAAAAATTTTCAATATTTGCTTACAATTTCTGTTCTTACATAAGCTCATTGTGGATTGAAGCATTTCTCCAAAACCACTGTTTATCATGAATTCTTTTTTTTTCAAGATTTATTTATTTTTATTACAAAGTCAGATATACAGAGAGGAGAGACAGAGAGGAAGATCTTCTGTCCAACGATTCACTCCTCAACTGGCCGCAATGGCCGGTGCTGCGCCAATCAAAAGCCGGGAACCAGGAACCTCCTTCGGGTCTCCCACGCGGGTGCAGGGTCCCAAAGCTTTGGGCTGTCCTCGACTGCTTTCCCAGGCCACAAGCAGGGAGCTGGATGGGAAGTGGAGCTGCCGGGATTAGAACCGGCACCCGTCCATACGGGATCCCGGCACATTCAAGGCGAGGACTTTAGCTGTTAGGCCACCGTGCCGGGCCCATACCATGAATTCTTAAATAAAGCTCACCCCTTCCCTGTTAAAATGAGATAGATTGTTCCATGAACTCAACAATTTTTTTTTCTTTTTCTTTGAAAGGCAGAATGACAGTGAGAGAACAAGAGAGATAAAAAAAATACTATGTATGCTGGTTCACTCCCTAAATGCCCGTAACAACCAGAGCTAAGTCAGCCGGGAGTTCTATCCAGAGGTGCCACACATGTGGCAAGAATCCAATACTTCAGTCAATATCTGCTACCTACAAGGATGCATATCAGCAGGAAGTTGGATTGGAAAGGCTAGGATGTGGGCATTCCAAGTAGCGGCTTAATGTGCTGTGCTACCACGCTTGACCCACAGTGATCTACTTAAAACAGCAGTTGGCATGATCATTCACTAAAGATTAGCTATTACTATTAGTATTCTTTCAGAGTGGTGAGTTGAGGGAAAAACATTAACCAGGAGGCAAGGACAAGGTCCTAGTTCCTACTGAACTTGGACAACGGACTTCACCTCTGTAGGCTTTAGCTCCCAAATTTACAACATACAATGAGATGGGCAAAAATCTAGTATTTGGATCAGGAACTAAAGGACAAAATCCAGAGTGAACATTATATTTGTGTCCCGGTACACAAACTGTCAAGTTTACACACAAGTAGCCAACTGCAATGCACCAAACAGAAACCTAATCACATGCTATGCACTCTGATATTTTCTGTCCTTCTGTTTTTTTTCCTTAAACAATGGTCAAAGTCATTAGTTGAATTCAAACTTATAGTTTAAAATACTGGAACAAGTGATTTCTAAGTTTCCTATCATTAACAGTGTTCTGATTGGACTAACAAGTAGGAGGTTTAGTAATTTACGACTTGATTTCTGAGTAAGATTGAGATTACAAAAGACAGCTGTATCACAAACTTTTTATTTAAAAAAAATATTTATTTTTTTGTTTGAAAGGCAGAGTTACAGAAAGGAGAGACAGAGAGAGATCTTCCACCCATTGGTTCATTCCCAAGATGGTTGGAGCAGAGCCAATACGAAGCGAGCAGCCAGGACTTCTATACGGGTCTCGCATGTGGGTGCAGAGTCCCAAGGACATGAACCATCCTCTACTGCTTTCCTAGGCAATAAACAGGGAACTGGATCAGAAGTGGAGCAACTGAGACTTGAACTGGTGCCCATATAGGATAATGGCACTGCAGGCACAGGATTAGCCTGATAAGCCACTGCACCAGCCCAAAGTTTGGGTGCTTTATTTGAAGTCAGTGGATTCTGCATCATCATATTGTCAATGAATCTTTGAATCACAAAAAATGGTAAAAGATGTGTCTTGCACTCCCACCACTAGATGACAGCCTGAAAACAGGATTATCTCTACCTACCCTCATGTAAGTTTCCTATGGGGAAATGTGCCAGAAGACTAGTTATCAGGCAATTGTGGTCTTGGATTCTGGTCCTGGAGAGGGGACAGTAGTGAGAGTTCACAGGGCACTGGAAGTGTCACAACTGAGTAGATATTTCCAGTCCTTCCAACATTAAAAGCAGGGAAAGAAGGCACTTCCTGGGAAAACAAAAAATTATCAGGTAGTCTTTTGTCTAAGGGAATACTTTGTGGTCTTTTTATCCTTTTAACATACAATTTTTAATTTTGATAAAGAGAGCTGTTTTACTCTCCCAAATGCCTGGGCGCATGGAACTCAATCCTGGTTTCTGACATGGCTGGCAGGGTCTTGCGGACTTGAGTCATCAACTGCTGCCTCCTCAAAGAGTATGCCAGAGGGCCCAGCACAGTAGCCTAGTGGCTGAGATACTTGCCTTGCATGCGCCAGGATCCCATGTAGACAAGGGTTCATGTTCCAAATGCTCCACTTCCCATTTAGCCCCCTGCTTGTGGCCTGGGAAAGCAGTTGAAGAAAGCCCAAAGCCTTAGGACTCTGCACCCATTGGAGACCTGGAAGAAGCTCCTGGCTTTGGATCGGCTCGGTTCCAACTGTTGTGGCCATTTGGGAGTGAACCAGCAGATGAAGGATCCTTTTCTCTGTAAATATGACTTTCCAGTAAAATAATTAATCTGTAGAAAAAATGGTGTTAGGAAACTAAAGTTAGGAGCTGGAGCCAGGAATTGAACCTATGGACCCCGATGTGGGGTGCAAACGTCTTCATTATTACATGTTTAAGCAACTATCCCTAAGATATATCTATATAGATACAGGTATCTACCTGTATCTATATATATATAGATATAGATATTTTCCTATATCTGTATCTATATAGTTTTTAATTTTAACTCAGTAAAAAAAAATTAAGATCCGGCTCGATAGCTTAGTGGCTAAATCCTCACCTTGCATTTGTTGGGATCCCATATCGGCGCCCATTCATGTCCTAGCTGCTCCACTTACCATCCAGCTCCCTGCTTGTGGCCTGAGAAAGCAGTGGAGGATAGCCCAGGACCTTGGGATCCTGCACCCATGTGGGGGCTGGGAGGAGGCTCCTGGCTTCAGATAGGCTAAGCTCCAGCCATTGCAGCCACTTGGGTAGTGAACCACCCAATGGAAGATCTTTCTGTCTCTCCTTCTCTCTGTATATCTTCCTTTCCAATAAAAATAAAAGTAAAATCTTAAATTTGAAAAAATGTGTTTCCAATAACTTCAATGCTTCTCTGAATTCTACATTTCTCTTGAGTAATAAGATCATTTGAAATTGGGCTCTTAACAGTTTCAGCTGCCAGAAGTTTGATTAGAACTGCAATTTCATTTCAGTAGGAGCTTGGTCCCTCTCTCTAGCTGAGGTGGACTTGATGTTTAAGCAGTATGGCATCGAGCAGTGAGGGGTCTCTTCTCATCCCATCCCCTTTTCCTCCAGGAGCTGATTCCCTGGGTTGCTTCTTTTCAGTCACCTTTCAGAAAAACCCCAAGAAAATGGTGACTCACCTCTCTGAAATTCAAGAGGTGAGTCCTCCCCACCACCCTGCCTGGGGGGCTGAGTTTTGCCCCTCCTTTGATTTCCATTCATATTAACTGCCTCTGTCTGAGATCTAGGTCTGGGAGTGGGCCTGGAGGGGGAACTGGGAGAATTACCCTGGTGGGACACTGCTTCCACTGGTGAGCATGTGAGTCGGCTGGGTGTTGGTCAGGCTAGGTGGGGCTGCTTCACTGGTTGCCGAGTATGTGGGTTGGCTGGGCATTGGTGGTGGTGGTGGGGCGAGACCAGCCACGGTTAGGTCAAACTGTAGTACACTGGCATGCACAGTAGTCAAGATGGAGTGTGGGCCATGCTAGGTAGGCAAGGTATCCCACCTATTCGTTCACAGGAAAGCCAGGGATGGGTTCAAGCTGGGAAGGGCTAGGCTGCAGCACACCTCAGTGAAAACTTGGGCCTGGGGGGAGGCTGGGCCAGCTCAGGCTGTAACATCTGATGTCAAAGGTCAAGAATGGTGATGGTTTATGTTGGGCTTAGTCTGAGCAATCATAGGCATGCACAAGATCTGTGATTGGGAGCAGGCTTGGTCGGGGAGCTAAGAAGATGTCCCAGCTGGCCTGCGGCTCCCACTAGTGAATGCATGAGCTGAAATGAGAGTGGTGAACTGGGATGGACATGGCTTCAGCATGCCTGGGCATGTATGTGGCTTGGGTCTGGGTGTGCCAGACTGGACTAGGCTCCAGCACCTACTGCTGCTCACAAGAATCAGAGTAGGTGTCAGACAGGCTGGGCTAAATCTCAGCATCTGCTGGGTCTAGAAGTGGACCAGGCAGGGCTGATCTGTGGCAACCAATGCAAAGAGCTGGAATGGGTGTGGGCTGGTGGGACAAGGTCACTGTATCTGCTAGGACAGGAGGTGGGCCATGTCAGGTTGGGCCAAGGACTCACTGGTGTGTGGGAGATCCACCACCAGGAGGTGACCTGATAGAGAAGCTTTGGGGAACTCCTCTATTAGGATGCAGTCCTTGATAGTGAGTGCAAAACCAAGGCTGGGAGCAGTGCAGACTAGCCCAGGTTACAGTACCCACCAGCACTGTGGCTCAGGCCTGGGGGTGAGCCAGGCTGGGCCTCTAGCACACCAGCCAGTTTCCATTAGGGTTGCAACTGGGAGCAGTCCAGGTCGAGCCAGGCTGCAGCACCTGCCAATGAATGCTGAGATGAGGCAATACATGCCAGACTGGGCTGCAGCACATGTAGACCTGGGGAGAGTGGAGAGCCAAATAAGGAGAGCTACAAGGACTCCCCTACTGGGCCACTGCTCCTGGTGGTGAGCGTGGAAGCTGGGACTGGGGGCAGACCAGGCTGGGCAGGGCTACAAAATCTGTTGGCCTGCATGTGAGCTGGGTTAGGAGGAGAGCCAGGCTGGGCTAAGCGACCACATCCACTGGTGCATGCATGAAGCAAAGTGTAAGTTGGTTGGGCTTTGCCACAGCATCAGCTGGCAAGTACTGGGACTGGAGGCAAGTCCTGTCAAGCTAGACAACAGAACCACCTGGAAAGTACAAGATCCAGGGCTGGGAGTGGGCCTATTAGAGAAACTGTGGGCACCTCTCTGATGGACTGCAGCTCCCACCAGTGAGAATGGGAACCAAGCAAGCATGGGAGGGGGCCTGGCTGGACAGGCAGTGGCATCTGCTGGCATAATGGTGGGCTAGAAGTCAGGTTGGTCAGGTTGAGCTGGGTTGCAGCACCATTGATGCGTATGAGTGTTGAATGGGATGTGGGACAGACTGGACCATCTGCTGCACACCCCATCATGCACAGGAACCAGGCTGAGGGCAAGCCTGGTGAGAGTTTCTGGGGGTCGCTCTGACTAGACTGCAATCCCTGCTGGTGACGGCCAAGCATGTGGCCAGTAGGGATGGGCTTAACCATAGAATCTATTGGTTTACGTATAAGATGGGGCTGGAGACAGAACTGGCCTGGCAACAGCAACTCTTTGTGTGTGTGGGGGGGGCGGTGGGGACATCGAATCAGGTCTGGAGTAACTCCGGTGAGGGTTTTTTGCAGATCCTCCCAACTGAACCGCTGGATGCAGAACTCCAACGATGGAGAAAATCACAGGATCTGTGGTCTGACTGTGGACTACAAGTGTCAGAACTCGATCTCCTCAGTTGAAGCCTGTGCAGCAGACAGCATACTCAGATGCACATGGGAAACACAACAACTAGTTCATTGAGCTCTGCGGTGGACGACTATTACCATGGAAGGCAGAACAAACTGGACAACTCTTCAAGCCAAGTTTTAACAGCAAGTATAAGAGTGAATGGACACTTTAAGGTGGACTATATTAGCCAATGAATCTTGGAAGGATTTCCTCAATCTTGGAGCCATCCTCTATTACTTGCACAGGTCACAAGCAGGGAGCTAGAAAGGAAAGGAAGTGGGGCAGCCAGGATACAAACTTGCAACCATGTGGGATTCAGCAGTTTTTTTGTGGTTTTTTTTTTTTTTTGTAATCTATTTTATTGTGTTGTTGTTGACAATCTTTTCATAGTTAATTACAGTTAAAGAAAGAAAAAGTTGTGGCCAAATGGGCCAAACTGGAAACCATAATGCTAAGGGAAATGAGCCAATCACAAAAGGTTAAATACCACATGTTTGCCTTAATTTAAGATGATATGATGTTATGTATAACATGTTATGTTTTGAATGTTATATGTTGTGTATAAACTAAAATTGAAGTGTAGGTGAGGTGGTCACAGAAGGTGGCTGGGAACTCGCATTTACTTTTAACATATTGGTTACTCATTACTATGTCAATTAATTCCATAATGATGTAAATTTTGGCTGATGGTATGTTGGAGCTTTCAATTGACTGGGATGATACTCTGCTGGCTCTGTCTTCAGACCAGAGAGGGTATACCTAAGAAGCCGTTGAACTTGACTGGACAATAAGATGCTGGACTCTATGTTTGGTATACGCTTGCAATGGGGGAATCTCAACTGAACTTGAGCTGTGGTTATGCAACAAGGTGGAGGAATCCACCATGGTGGGAGGGTTTGGGGAGGGGTGGGAGAACCCAAGTATCTATGTAACTGTGTCACATAATACAATGTAATTAATGAAGTTAAATAATAAATAATTAAAAAAAAAAGAAAGAAAAAGAAAAAAAAAAGGTTCAGGGGGATAGGGAAGTGGGCAATACTATTATGTCCATATTGTTTCCATCTTGTATCTGAGGTAAAGGAGGATATTGAGGGACAAGCCCCACCCGGTTTCCCGCCCACCCCGAGTCCCGGATGTGGGGCATGCTCTGAGATATGTGCTCGAGTGGTGTTAATAGTTCTCCAGTTATGAATCGCTGCCAGTTTCGCTCGATGAGGTCATCCACTGATTGATATGGTCCATCATAAAGTCTCCGTTTGCCCCATTTTTCGCTGCTAACATGTAGCTGAGATGAATGATTGATCTGCTCTGTCTTCTGTCTTTTCTTGATTAGAGTTCTGAGTCCAGCAGTTCGATTGGGGAGATCTCCAAAGAAACTTTGAGGTATTCCCAGACTAGTTTCTTGCATGTTCTAGCAAACACAGGGCCCGGCACAGTCCATCACCACGATCAGCTGGTGGTTGCAATTGCTGGGTTGGTTCTGTTTTCAGTCCCGAATTATACTGGAACCAATGGGTGTTGCAGTCCAGTCTGGTTCTGCCCAGCACGTACTCGGCCCTCACACTAACCAGTGGGAGCTGCAGCCTAGTTGGGGCGACCCACGATAACCCTCACCCGGCCCGCCCCTGGTTTGCCAGTATGTGTAGCAGAAGACCAGTCTGTCCCCCATCCCATTTGGCTCTGGCACTTGTCAATGGGTATTAAAGCTTAGTTCTATCTAACCAACTCAACCATCCAACTCTCATGGGTGTTGTTGAGTGCCTCTCTATCTAGCCATCCCAGCCCCCGTCCTAGTTTTCATGCCCTCCCACGGGACTAGTGACCCAAGAAGGGGGAACCCACTTTTTCCCTCCCAGGTCTCTCTGTCCCGGTTTATGCACTCTTGGGATTCAGCAGTTTTAAGACAAGGACTTAACCAGTGAGTTATCATGCTGGGTCCAGTATGTGTGTGCCTGCTGCAGGTGACAGACCCAATCTGATCTTTACTGGCTGGCATACACACGAGTCAAGTCTGAGACATTTCAGGTGAGGTTTCTTGGAGAACTCCCCAACTAGATGGCTGGACTCAAACCCTGGCTACAGAATAAATAAATAAATAAATAAAATCATAAGATAGGTGTCCCAGCCTTGGAGGGCATGCATTGTGACTGGACTTCCTCAATTGCAGATGCCAGAGTAATGGGCAGCATGGCCAGATACATACGGGGAACACGATGGCAAACTCATCTAGGCCAGTAAAGAACACCGAGTACCTTGTCTGAGGATTCAAAGCAGAAAAGGCTGGAAATTCTCTTGGCCAAGTTTTGGCAGCAAGTGTCTGGGTTTGTGGATACACTAACATGCACTTGATCAGCCAAGGAACCTTGGAAGGATTTTCTCAACTCTGGTTCAATGAAGCCAACGTCTCAGAACTACCAAAAGCACTCAAGTAACACTCTCGGAACATTCTTCCCCACATTGGGGTCTCTTAGATACCAAGAAAAGACTGTCCCCATCCCTGGGTGCTCATGTAGTTTGACAGCAAGAAGCAGCTCCCTTCCCTCTCTGCACAGACACAGGAAGAAAAAAAAAAAAAAAAACTGACATGTTTGTCCCACCCACCTTCCTCCATATCTGACCCTCCCCACCCTAATCATAGGCCTACATGGGCATGAATCCCTCTCAACTATGTAAACAATCTTAAATAAATATTAAACTACGAACTAAAAATATATTTAAAAAGAAAGGAAAGGGCCCGGCGGCGTGGCCTAGTGGCTAAAGTCCTCGCCTTGAAAGCCCCGGGATCCCATATGGGCGCCGGTTCTAATCCCGGCAGCTCCACTTCCCATCCAGCTCCCTGCTTGTGGCCTGGGAAAGCAGTCGAGGACAGCCCAAAGCTTTGGGACCCTGCAACCGCGTGGGAGACCTGGAAGAGGTTCCTGGTCCCGGCATCGGATTGGCGAGTACCGGCCCATTGTGGCTCACTTGGGGAGTGAAACATCGGATGGAAGATCTTCCTCTCTGTCTCTCCTCCTCTCTGTATATCCGGCTTTCCAATAATAATAAATCTTAAAAAAAAAAAAAAGAAAGGAAAAAAGGTTGATGCAGAAGCACACGCCGGCCCAATTTCATTTCCAAGGTTACCTCCTAAGCAACAGTGAAAAGCAGAGTTATTTATTTAGACTGATTTGCTTTGTATCTTACCCTTGCCGTTCCACTTGTTAACTATGCAGATTGGCGACCCCTTCTCTCCAGGTGTTTCAGTTATGAAATGTGAACTCTCCCACCCTCGCAGGGTTCCACGAAGAAACCGGCATGTTCTCCCCCTGCCTCCTCCACCCCCAACCACCTGCCAAATGCCCAGGAGGAGCCAGGGAAGAATTTTCAGCCCAACCTGCTCCTGCAGCAATGTACATGAGCTTTAGAAAGACAGCCAAGAAGCGTAAGTCATGGGATCAAATGATGCAAACTGAAGGGAAGACGGGAGCAAGGGGAAAACAGGCCGAAGGGGCTTGGCAAGAACCGAGAGGATACGCCTCCATGAAAGGGAGAAACTGAGAATGAGGGCGGTCTAGCCTCTGATGATGCAGAAGAGAAAGATGACAATGACAATCATCATGGACCATGTATACTCTGGAGGAATAATGTTATCAATTATTTTGCACCTAGCTTTTAGTAGTTCTAGAACATTTTAAAGGACGGTAGCCCACCTCATTCATTTTTTCTGTGTGTGCTGTGAAAGATCAAAAATTTGAGGATGCCGTAACTTGTCAGCATCTGTATATACTTACACCTGGTGTCCTCTCAAGGAAAAACTGCTCCAAACTGAAGGTGGAAATTTGCTGAAATAACTTGTAAAAAAGAAAGGCAACGCACGGCTTTTTAGATTTTTGGCACACAAACTAAAATGTTTGTGTATGGAGTTGCAACATCTCAAAACCTCAATAGTCAATGAAGAAATAAAAGGTCTCTTCTAGGTACTAGACCCAATTAAATAAAATTTCCCACATTTAAATTACGCATTTATTAAAGAGTAACAAATTTATTAAAGAGTGACAAATCCCTTGACATTGTAACATTGATAGCACAATCACAAGCTTGATATGCACACTGGGATTTTTCTGAGAAATCAGCAGTGATGATAAATGGGAAAGAGAAAATCAAGTCTAGAAACCCCAGTAGATTTTACTTATTATTATTATTTTTTTACTTGAAAGGCAGATTTATATTAGACAGTGAGATCTTCCATCCACTGGTTCACATCCCAAGTGGCCGCAATGGTCAGAAGAGTCAATTTGAAGCCAGGAGCCAGGAGCTTCTTCTGTGTCTCCCATGTGGGTGTAGGGTCCCAAGGCTTTGGGCTGTCTTCTGCTGCTTTCCCAGGCCATATGCAGGGAGCTCCATGGGAAGTGGAGTTGCCGGGACAGGAACCAGCACTGATATGGGATATTACTGCTTACAGGTAAGGATTAGCTTATTGAGCCCTGTCACCAGCTCTTATGGTATGGTATTTATTACAAATTCGGGACAGGCATTGTAGTGCAGGTCACAGCGCCCTTGGGACACCCACATCCTTCTAGGTATCCGGATCAAGTCCCTGCTACCCCATTTCTGACAAAGTTTCCCACTTACGTCCAACCTGGGAAGCAACAGGTGATGGCTTATGTACTTGGGACCCTGCCATCCACATGGGAGATTTGGAATTCCTAGGTCTTGGCTTCACAGGCTCAGCCCTGGCTGTTGTGGGAATTTGGGAAGTGAGATAGCAAATGGAAAAATCTGTCACTTTTAAAGACAATAAAATCTAAAAAAGAAACACAATCCAGGATGGCCTCCTATTGAAAGGGTTATCTGTACGCCCAGTGGCACAACTTTGCAGATATCCAGTCCTTCTTGACATAAATTTGGCCATTTTGTCTTCCCAGAGGACCTGAATCCCTATCCCAGCAATTCTACTGTATAATCCAGAAGGGGTCAGCCAAAGCAACACTGCCCCTCACCTGACTTCCAGGGCACTCACTACAGGTGAGCACGGGAAGACCAGGCTTGGGGTGTAGCCCTCCTCACTGGAGTCCAGAGGCACAAAATGCTCCCAGCAGCAACCCCTCCCACACGATTTGAAGAGAGTTTGAAGAGAGTTAGGTCATAAGATCCTCATTGTGTGTGTGTGTGTGTGTGTGTGTGCGCGCGCGCGCACGCACAAATGCACACAGGGGTGGGTGGGGACAGCAATAGGAGTCCAAGTAATTTTTCTGGAATTTCATTTACTGTGGTAGCAGCAGAAAATGAAAATACATTTTCTACTTACTAAATTGGAACACTACTTTCCCACCTTTTAATATTACACACCTCGTAATCTCATGTAACAGTGCAACCATGGCTCAAATGCATAAGGCAAGACATAACCAGCTTACTCTAATTCATTTCAATTATGTCAACTCTATTCAACATGTTTTCTGTTAGAATCATATATTACCACGGAAAACCCTTGTAAACAAATTAAGGAACCCAGCTAAGAATGGCTCCTGACACACGTCATTCTCTTTCAATGGGAATCTTCGCAGTCATGTATTACATACTGAAGAAAAACACAAGGTATTTGGTACTTCTCTTGATCTTGCTCATGGTTAATGAATTCAAACAGTAAAAAACAAACTTGACTGGTAATGGCAAGAAGGAGCAATGTTTGAAGACAGCAGACAGTGTAAATACAAATTTGTTCTTTAAAAGCATTACTTAACTTATTTGAAAGTCAGATTTATAGAGGAGACAGAGAGACTAGAAAGAAAGATCTTCCATCTGCTGGTTCACTCCCCAAATGGCTGCAACAAGTGGAGCTGTGTTAGAAGTGGAACAGCTGGGAGAGGAACTGGTGCCACATGGAATGCCACTGCAGCAAGGTGGATTAGCCTTTTGAGCCACCACACATCCCCCCCAAGTGTAGAATTTTAAGGAAACACTTCTTAGGGGAGAAAAAGATCCCTATGTGAAGTGCAGACATGCAGCAGCTTCTTGTTTCACAAATCAACTGGAGTAAATAAGTTCCTTGAAGCAGCATGAACAGTCTGTCACCCATCACAACTGGCTGAGTACTCAGACAAGCTACAAGTGTAGCAGGCATTATTAGCAAACCTTTGACACTGGTGTGGTGGGCACAAGGGCGGCTGTCTGCTCCAAATGTGCACTTTGACTGACTGCCCACGATGTGACAGGGCAGTCCAGTTTTCCTACAACCAAAATCTGGTCTGCAATGCATGACCCAAATGAGAACTTTGTGACCATATACACTAGTTCATTAGTGAATGACTGTCTTTTTCCCGCAGCTTTTAAGACATATGGCTTCTTACGTGAGTGCCATTCCTGGTCTCTTCATTGCTCACCCACTTATTTTCAGATTTAACATACAGCAAACAGGTAGGTGCCTGTGATAGCAAGCTACAGAATATCAACTTGCCAGACTTATTAAGGTAGTTTTACAATTATATTACTACTACTACAATGTTATTACTATTAACTTTCAGATGTTGCAGAGCCTTATTTTAAGAAATAAAATAAAATAATCTCATAAACGCATTGCTTCATCTTGAGTAGATATCCAAAGAGGTAGGCTAGATATCCAAAGAGGAACTGCGCAAAGATCCACAAGTTGCCCAGTGTCGCCAGAAAAAGTACGGAGCCAGCAAGAGCTGCCATTCTGCTTTCTGACTCTTACTGTTACATTTTGCTCTTTTTACACTTCACACAATTTTAGAAGTATGCTAAAATTGGGGTAAAATGGGGGTATCTGCATTCGAATTACTTATTTGAATGAAACGGCAGCTGCCTTTACTCTGTAAATCATCTAAGGATGAGGACGAGGACAGAGAAAATCAAGCCAATCCTATCGTTCACTGCAACAGGGTTACTACAGTCCAGTGGCAGAAGCCACAGCACAGTTAACCACCGTCAGACCTACAGTCCTGTGACATCGAGACCCGTCACGCTGTTGTATAATCATCCCACATCCACCTTCCAATAGACACACACTCCAGCGAGTCCTTCCTCTAGCCTTGTGCTTTCCGACTGAACTTGGCTGCTCTGGGAAGCTCACGAGTAGAACCGCACAATGTCTGCTCTTTCCCGTGTAGTTTATTTTAGTTGGCCTACAAGGTTTGTCCATGCTGTAGCAGTGTCTGAATTTCACTTTCAAATGGACTATTTGACTGTATACACATACTCTGTTAGATCGATCTATCCACCCACCTATGGACTTGTGGGTGGTCTCTACCATTTCACTATTGTGAACAATGTTGCTAGGAACATGAGTATGCAAACACCTATTTAAAATCCTTCTTTCGCCTCTTTTGGGCATAAACTCAGAAGTGAAATTATGCTGTCATATGGCACTTTTATGGCATTTGTCACTTTTCCCAGTATCATACACCTAAACCGCAGTATACAGTGAATTCACCAAACACGATGTTTTAATGAAAGCAAAGGAACAACTCCATCTCCCTTGTGCTTCGCCCCTTTCTCAGCCTGCTGAAACACCTCACACTTGAAGTTGAAGAACTGTGCTGAAGACACCAGAGACATTCGGGCAATTGTCTGGGGCTAATGTTCAGACAAGAGGACCAGCACAGCAACATGTGCAAGCACTCTGCAAATGTGCAGTCAGAGGTCAAGATTAGGTACATACAAAGCCTGAAGAGTTGCTACAAAACCAGTAATGGGGCGGGGGGCGGAGGAAGGAAGCTTGAGGAGGGGGACAGAAGATCCTAGTGCACATTAAACTGCATAATAAAACGATTTTAAAAAACACTAACGGCGAAAACAGGAAGACCAGCGAGGGTGGAGAAACTCTCACCAAGGCCAACGATTGCACAACACATCACTCCTTGAAGCACTTTTTCCCACCTGCTAAAACACTAAAAATTAAGAGTGTTTCAAGTTACTGGAGAATTTACCAGAACTTTCCCTTCTTGAAAAAGTTCCTTTGGGGTTTCTGTCAGAAATTCCATTTCTGTTCAGGAAAGAAAACTCCAAGGAATTTCAGGAGGGCTAGAGCAATGCCCAGAGTCACTCCCCTCTGTAAATACCCTTAAGCATTACACTGCAGCTTAGAGGAATTTTGGACATACAAGCATATGTGAAGGCACTGGCCTACAGTGTGGTCTAGGTGCCTGGAAAACAAATTCGGGGCCAAGGAGACGTGGCTCAAGAGGTTACTACAGGGTATGGCTCCTCTCTGGGTGGAGGAATAAGGAAGGAGAGGTTGAAAAGCCAGTAAAGAAACAGACGGATACTACGGTTATCTGAGGAAAGGTACAAATGAAGGATGAAACTGAACCCATTCCCACAGAGATGACTCCCTTCTGGGTCCCTTACGGTCTCACTCTATCTTAGACTTGACAATATAACAGGTCCAGGAGTAAGTCATTAACTGGACAGGCCTGTATGTATGTTAAAAGGGTAGACGTGGAGCTGACACTATGGCTTAGCACATAACACCACCACCTACAGAGCTGGCATCCCATATGGGGTCCAGATGGAGTCCTGACTGCTCCACTTCCGACCCAGCTTCCTACCACTGGTCTAGGAAAAGCAGTGGATGGTGGCCCAAGTCTTTGGGCTTCTGTTACCCTTTTGGAACACCCAGAAGAAGCTCCTGGCTCCTGACTGATCCAGATGTAGCCATTGTAGCCATATTGGGAGTAAACCAATGGTTGAAAGATCACTCATTCTTTCTCTCTAATTTTGCCTTTCAAATACATAAATCCTTTAAAAGAAGTATGCACACATACAGTTTCCCCCTGGTACTCCTGTTGTGTTTCTGATGGGGAAGTTGGAGCACATCCTGACATCTGTATGTTCAAGGCACGTGCACCACTGCATTGGCTCCCTCCATCCATCAGCCACGCACTGCACAAGGCTCTCACCTACCGACCTGAGCCTAGAGAGACAGCACGTCCTTGTGCAGATATGGGACCTAACACACGTTACCTATGTGGGTCCTGCAGGGGATTGTAATCTAACACACAACAAAGTCAAGCACTCTGTTCCATGCGTGCAGTGTGTCCTACAGCGTCTGGAAGGAAGAAGGACTGGCAGTGGGAACATGGGACTCTGTGGAAACAACCCCACCTCCCACCCACAGTGGGCTATGCAGAGTAGGATGCAAGCTGAAGATGAGCGTTCCCCACCCTTCATGTAAATGTGACACTGGCTTGGTATTTACAGCTGCACATCCCTGAAATCAGCTTGTGCCAGTCATGACTGAAGGGTGATCCTTCCTTATTTAGTAGAAACTACTCACACTTCACTTTCCATGAAAAGGTGATGGCAATAGCAATAGCACAGGCATTCAACACTTAGTTTTTGAATTAGACTAGATTTTAAAAACCTTGAAAGACATAGGAAATGGTGCTCTCTTTTCCTGAAACACAAAGATGTAATTTTATTCATACATTAACAGTCCAGTAGCATCAACATACAGGATGCAATTTCTCATGGTTTAAACTGGAGTGAGTTTTGAACACTGAATAGTGTGGTGACAAGAGCTGAGCTATTGCAGCTGGGTGACCTTTCACATTTATAAATTGTATCCCCCAGGGCCTGGCGCAATGGCTCAACTGGCTAATCCTCTGCCTGCAAGTGTCAGTATCCCAGATGGGTACCGGTTCTTGTCCTGAATGCTCTACTTCTCTTTCAGCTACCTGCTTGTGACCTGAAAGAGCAGTCAACGATGGCATAAGGCCTTGGGACCCTGCACTTGTGTGGGAGACCTGCAGGCGACTCTTGGCTTTGGATCAGTTCAGCTCCAGCGTTGTGGCCACTTGGGGAGTGAACCAACAGATGGAAGATCTTTCTGTCTCACCTTGCCTCTGTAAATCTGCCTTTCCAGTAAAAGTAAGTAAACATTCTTTTTTAAAAAAAAAATTCACAATTAGTCCTTAGTCAACACCAGCCTCCTAAAGACTCAAAGATCTCAGCACAGGCCATCTTCAGCCGCTGTGCCAACGGCCAGATGCTTCAGCTCCACACAAAACGAGGCACAGCAGATGGGAGTTACATTCTCCATGTCCTAGGAGGGTGATCCCATGGGCTCACGCAGTGAAGAGTTGGGTCACAGCCACCTGCTCCAGATGCTACCAGTGGTCCTTGTGCGCTCCTGGTGCCAGGTGGCTCCTCCGATGCAAGGCGGCAAGATGGCTGCCATCCTTCAGTTATCACAGTACTGTACCTTTAGAATGGACAGCATCAGCACTGTGATAACTGAGCCAGGGCAGCCAGTCGATCAGGCTCCCCTTCTGGTAGCAGTCACACAGCCTGGAAGGTGGAGCAGCTGAAACAGTAAAAGCCCCAGGTGAATGACATTTTAGAAGCAAAGATGAACACGGGGGTGATATGTTTTGGTGAGAATGGGCAACTATGCCATCAGGTTTTCACTTTGCTAAGAAATCAAACAGGCAATGAGTGTTGCAGCTCCGTCTTTCCCAGGCCTGGCCCCACTCGCTCGATTCCCTTGGCATCATCAGTGAATGATTGGGGCTTACAGAGGGAGTACTATGTTCCCAGACATGGGTGAGACGTTCAGGAAATGAAGGTAAACAAGACACGGTGTCTGTTCTCTGCACACCCGCAGACAGAGCAACCACACTCCCCATCTATCTGACGGGGCCTTCATTTGCTATGCTTTCTCATTTGTCTTTCCTGAGTCTCTAAGGAGTTGGGGATGAATTATTCATTAATTCACCAAAAAAGTAGTCTGGAAATAGGTTAGACATCATTTCCCATTTTATAGGCAGGAATAGAAAACAAACAACAACAACAACAACAAAACCCACCAAGGTGACTCATCTGAGCTCAAGGAATAAAGGTGTAGTGAACCCAGGCCGCAATCCAGGTCAAATGATTAAACCCAGCATCTCTTCTCCTGGGTCTCAAACTCCATCAATGGGTCTTTGCTTACACAGAATAATTCTTGCGAAAACATCGACTGTTTTTGCTGGAGATAGGTAGGTTTCCTCAGCAACTGAGACTGCAGAGCAGGAACTCGTACGGTTTCTACGCTCCAAGCAGAAATGCACACCGGCAAAAACGGCCCTCACTGCTCTTGCTGAGAACTAAGAGTGCATGCAAAGCAGGGACACTGCATTTAGCACAGCTGGGGGATGGTTCTCACCACAACCGGTGTGAACTCCACAGATACAGTGTAAGAGAACCACTGGGACACTGCATTTAGCACAGCTGGGGGATGGTTCTCACCACAACCGGTGTGAACTCCACAGATACAGTGTAAGAGAACCACTGGGACACTGCATTTAGCACAGCTGGGGGATGGTTCTCACCACAACCGGTGTGAACTCCACAGATACAGTGTAAGAGAACCACTGGGACACTGTATTTAGCACAGCTGGGGGATGGTTCTCACCACAACCGGTGTGAACTCCACAGATACAGTGTAAGAGAACCACTGGGACACTGCATTTAGCACAGCTGGGGGATGGTTCCCACCACAGCCAGTGTCAACTCCACAGATACAGTGGTAAGAGAATCATTGACAATTTTTGGAACGCCTAGTTAAAAAAAAAAATTCTACATAGACCTATCACTTTCTCTGAAATTATCTGCACATTTGAGACGTGCCCTGAAGTCATTTCAGGAACGCCTCTTACTTTTAATAAAAGATATAAAAAGACTCTGAGATTGGCATTCCCACATCAGCATATCAGCTTATTAAAATCAGAATTCCTTTGGGTTTTTTTCCACATCAGTCCTGTGAGTGAAATTTGATGGATATTTGGGAAATAATTATGTTTTCAATTAGAAACTTGCTCAATTTCAGAGGCTCATTATACGCAGACTAGATATTATCACCATATTTCAAGTAAGTCAATGAATCCATTCTTTATGTCAGGAGAAGTCAAAATAATACAGTGAATCTAAGTCAAGCATTAGCTTTCTGTATTATAAACCTGACCTTTCTCTTCAGAAAAACAATAAGGAACAAAAAAAAATCTCCCTACACAAAAATTAAAAACATTCTCAAAAGTGCAAAGCTATGTAAAAGTTAAAAAGGCCATTACCAAGGTCTTAGCCAACTGATGTAATACAGACTTGAAACACGAGAGGGCAATGAAGATTTAAAAAAAAATCATAGTTGGATTCTGTAACCTAAGGTTCCTGGAAATAGTTACATATTTTCACTCAAATTATAAACAGCTGTTAAATGAACAAATCTGCTGCAGTAACTTTAAAATAAAACTTCAGGTAACAGATCCTTCAAAAAAGAAAAAAGATGACCACCCCACCCGACTGCTCAAAGGTTCTGTCCACTTTAGAAAAGATATTTACACTGAAATACTAACAACAGGCTGGAGCGGTATGGAGACAGATACAGAGCCCTGACAGGCAAGCAGGTACTGAACTATCCAAAAACACTGGGCAGTAGTGCAACTGCATGCCTCCAGATGAAGTACAAGTGAACTCAGTGTGTATGATGTAGTGCAGAGGTTAAAACCACTGTGTCAGTGTCTCTGAAAACTACAGAACCACTCATTATTTTGGTCACAATTGAGTGAAGCCTATTTCTTTTTCAACATGTTTTTTCTCATTTCATTTTATTTCTACCTAAATCAGCAAAGAAATCAAAGCGCCCACAAAAAATAAAGGGCTAAGCATCATCATTCTGTGAAGTGTTTTACATTAAGATTCTCAGACTAATCCTCAATCAGTTTAACAGCAAGACAGGTTCTAAGAACGGTATTTTAAAAATAATAGATGCATCAAAAATGTAATCTTTGTTTATTCTTAGTAACTATTCTAAATGTGAATTTGAAAAAAAAAAAAACTAAACCAGAAGTATTCCTTTTTTGATAGATTTTTCTTGTAAGGATTATTTTGAACTTAAGACCCCATGTCTGCAGAAACACATGCACTGAACTGCAAGAGGGAGGGAGGGAACGATGACGTGAAACGCTTCCCTCCAGACACTAAATTGACTAAATTCAGTTCTTCCATTAAAATAGAAAAACAATTTCTTCATGATGCATGAAGCAACTGCAAGCCCAAAATTCAAGTATTTCTAAAACACTAGCAGAATAAAGTTGTCTTTAAATAATGGGGGGGTATATAGGTGCAAAAACCATAACATATTTGTCTTACCTATGAACAGCAAGTAAAAACATGATGAGTCTAAACTTTTCACTGCAATGCCTGATTACATAGTATTGGAAAGGATCAGGAAGTCACAGTTGCTAGAAACACAAAATATTCAAAAATGCTTGTGAACTACTCTTTAGTTCAACTTAATACACTGGGCTTAAAAAAAAAGTGAGATTTTTTTCCCAGTATAAGAATCAGAATTTGCCCTACTGACATTATAAAATGGGCAACCCTGACCACACTGTTATTTAAAATGTGCTATAAGCAAAGGATGCTCAAATGTCAACTGAGGTACACAGAATGTCTGTGTGCATATTATGGCAACATTTTGCTATGGCTGAGTTTTTTTTTTTTAAACTAATTTATTTTTGAAAGCTAGAGTCAGAAAAAGAGATCTTCCAACCACTGGTTCACCTTTCCAATGGCTACAACAGCCAGGGCTGGGCCAGGCAAAAGCAAGGAGCCAGGAACTCCTTCAGGGTCTCCCATGTGGGTGGCGCAGGCCCAACCACATGAACCATCTTCCACTACTTTCCCAGATGTATTAACAGGAAGTTGGATCAGAAGAGGTGCAGCCAAGATTCATAAGGGATGTCTCTGTCAAAGGACTGGCCCTTGTTTTTAAAAACTTGTACCAAAGGGCCCGGTGGCGTGGCCTAGCGGCTAAAGTCCTCGCCTTGAACGCACTGGGATCCCATATGGGCTACCGGTTCTAATCCCGGCAGCTCCACTTCCCATCCAGCTCCTTGCTTGTGGCCTGGGAAAGCAGTCAAGGACAGCCCAAAGCTTTGGGACACTGCACCCGTGTGGGAGACCCGGAGGGGGTTCCTGGTTCCCGGCTTCGGATCGGCACAGCACCGGCCCGTTGCGGCTCACTTGGGGAGTGAATCATCGGACGGAAGATCTTCCTCTCTGTCTCTCCTCCTCTCTGTATATCCAGCTTTCCAATAAAAATGAATAAATCTTAAAAAAAAAAAAACTTGTACCAAAGATTTATAAGGAAGCTGGAGTGAGATGGTAGAAATATTTTTCTCCTTCTTAAAAATATTTATTTTGAGAAGCAGAGAAACAGAGAGATATCCCATCTGTTGGTTCACTCTGCAAACACCCAACGTGGCTGGGATCTGGCAGGCCAATACCGCATTCAGGCCTCCCATGTGCTTGTCAGCAACCCAATGACATGTACCATCACCACTGGGTCTGGATGAACAGGCAGCTGGAGTCGGAACCAGAGGCTGGGACAGAACCCAAGCAGCTGGATGTGGGGCAGCTTACCTTGTGTCTTAACAACTGACTTCCTCCCATTCTTTCATTTTAAACTTCATTTATTTGCAAGGTAGAAAGACACAGACAAATCTTCCATACCCTGATTCACTCCACAGATGCCTGCAAGCGGGTTGGCCAGGCCTAAGTCAAGAGTCAAAAATTCAACCTGGGTCTCTCAGGTGGGTGGCAGGAACCTAAGGATTTGTACCATCCTGCTGCCTTCCAGGGTGTGCTTTAGGGGGACACTGGATGGGACAGGAGATAGAACTAAAACCACGCACTGTGATACAGCATGCAGTGTCCTAACTGTGAGACCCAATACCTACCCTGACTGCTTTTTTTAGGGAGAAAGAAACTTGCTGAGAAAAAAAACCTCGTGGATCACTACCGAATCCTGGACTCTCAAAGAACAGCCTTCCTTGGCAGTAACCAGGAAAGGTGTGAGAGCTGCACCTGCTTCAGCACTGCTTGAACTCTACATAGATCGCCTCATGATGCATAAGACTAGTGATGAGGAGAGAAAAAAAAATCTATGAGGGCACTTCCAAAAGTTGATAGAAAATGGAATTAGAAGCTTACATTGGTGCAAAAAAAATGCTTGTGAATTTTCATATACAGCTTTCCATAACACACGCTTTTCATGAACTTTTGAACATTTATGGTATTGTATTCAAGGATCTCAAAAAAATGTTGCATCCAAATAAGCTTGCCTTTGAGTTGCATTTTTCCAGAAACTTTCAGAAGTACATTTGTATTTTAGAAGAGTTGCACACACAGAGAAATGCAGACAGAAGAACAAGATTTGTCCTTTAGAATAACCAAGGATTTAAGTCTGAAAAGCTCCAGGAGACTACAGGCTTATGCACAAAGCCACCAGCCTGCATTTTCCATCACATAGCCCTTTCCCCTTCAAACTCGCCCTCGGCACATACTTTGGTACAACTGTCGACTCCACCCGTGGCATGAGTTTCTGATTTTCCGCAGTGTGGCCTTTTCCTCCAGATTTTACAGTTTGTTCACAAGTCAGTCTTACTAAGTTCACCTCAGAATGGTACCATTTTAGAATAACCAGCCCAAAATAACCAACCAACTTCAAAAAGATCTACCACAGACTAACATCCCCCCAAATCTTGCCAGCCTCCAATTAATCCATGATTTTCTCATTATTGCAACACTGCCATTTAAAAATGTCAGGTCTCAGATTTTCAAATTCCCTTTGCAGATGGTTGCTGGGGTGACAGATCACTGACCTGCAATTCCAGAGCCATGGGCTGTGGCTGTACCTGACAGACTCCACTCTTATACAGAGCCCTCCACCCTCTAAGCTTCCCCAGGCCTGCTCCTAGCAAGTGAACAAGCACACCTCTACTTTCAACCCAGCCACAGAGGCACACTGCTCACTTAGTGTCATGTTGACGCCTCAGCACCACTGATGTCTTGTTTGCTCAAGTCCAGCGCACACTTCCTAAACACAGAAACTTTTCTCCGCATCTCTTACTTTACTTACTGGTCATTTCCACAACATGCAAATACTTGATGAATTCCTGAATTCCCTCATTCCTCAGGGAACCCCTCAAGAGGTTCTCTGTGTTAAGTGTCGGTGCCATCCGTCTCTGGTGGTACCTACAACCCTTGACCGTTTGTCAGCTATAAATAGAGGGACAGTGCTAAAAGGCCCATAAATCCCTTCCAGTATAAGACAAAAACCCCTGTGCACCATGCCAGCACTGTGCTGCTTGTGCAGGGATGGGAGTCAGCAGCCTGGGGAGCCCCATTACCACCGAGGAGAGCCCTGCCTGACGGGAGGGGCGGCAAGCAGAAAAGCTAGACCGAGGTGAGTAACGGCCAGCTGAGAAGACCACGGGTCACAACTGTTCCTGGGACAGTCTGGTATCCTCAGGAGCCTTTCACCAAAGCAGGCAGAGCCGGTGTGTGGGGCGCCCAGTTTTTCCTGGCACACCCCTGCTAGCCAGTCCTTCCAGAACTCTGGGTGGGACTTCGGTTCCCAAGCCAAAGTGCCCACAGCAAGCCCTAGTGGAGTTCTCGTTGTCCTAGGAATACTGCAACTTTCCTGGGCTGCCCATACCTCTCCAAAGCACATCCAGGGCAAACTGATTCCCAGTTACCTCTTCTGAAATGAATCCACAGGCAGGAAGAAGTGATATATAAGCCAGAATTGTATGACCGAAATAGAATGCAAATGACATACGTAATTTAAAATTTTCTGGTGGCCACACTTCTAAAAAATAAACAGATGAAACTGACAAGAATCTTACACTTTACCCACTACTTTTTAAATATTACTACTTGAACATATAATCAACATAAACCTTTTAATGCTGTGTTTTCTCTTATACCAAGGCTTCAAAAAATGGAAACCTACTTCACACTGTAACATATCCCAATTCCAACACTTGGTTTTCATTGCAAGTACTTAGTCTGTGTTTAGATTTCACAACCTTCAGTTTATTAAGCAAGTGCATATGCTCCAGCATGTTTTCAATAATAAAACTCGGTTATCAATTTTAAAAATGCCACAGAATGAAGAACTCAGTTCCTCACTTCCCTACCCAGATGTCTTCTGATTGCTAGTGACATGTGGCCAGTGGCTCCCAGACAGGGCACCCACAGACAATCCTGTGTGTCACCAGGATTCTCGGAAGCCTGAGCCAGAGCATAACATGTTACCCTGTCAGGCGCAAGTCCTTTGGCATCTACCGAGTGCTCAAATGTAGAGTATTTTCTGCCCTGCTTCTAACTTGCTGGTCCTGCAGTGGTGACCATTTCCTACACAGCCTTTCCCAAAGACAGAATAACCTTAAGCTTACAGAGATGCACAGATGAACAGAGAGAGGGAGTTCACTCCCAAGGCAGACACCCTTCCTTCTTGGGCCCTGCACATCAGTCACCCTACAAAAGTTAGTGGCCCTTTCAAAGGAGCTCTTCTGCTGACAAACTCCCAGCAGCCGCCAGCCAGTGGCCATGGCACCCTCAGGCTCCCTGCCTCTCTCCAGCTGCAGTTCCTACTGCAGAGTACATTCCAAGAGACCCTCTTTTGCGTTATTTTTGCAACAGGGCTTGTTAGTGCTGACCCATCAAAACACACGAGTAATGCAACCAATGAATCTTGAACCATCCTATTAATCATTCATCGGTCCGGGTACCCAAGTCTACCCGGAGAGGGGCTCTTGGGCAATACCCTGCAAGTAAGTATCCCTGCCCTCCCCAAAGCTTTTGCCCTTGTCCCCAGTGTCAAAGTTCATAGTGTTCCTCCCGCTGCTGACTTAAAAGTTGATCTTTCACAGGAGCTGGATTCCTAAGGTAGTTCTATTTTGAGCCTTCTTCCTGTTCTGAAGCTAAAGTTGGAAAAGCTTGGGTGGTGATGTCATGGAAGGGAGAGGCTGGCTTTCCCAGAAGGGTCTTTTCTGGAGACTTTGGGGACACAAATGGGGATAACTGAGTGTCTCCATGGCTCCCCTCCTGTCCCTCTTTCCCTTTAGAATCCCATCTAGTTAACAGCCCACACAAAAACAAGTTGCAGTCAGTAAGCAAACGACTTTCCCATTTCACCAGTGAAAAGGGCTCATGTTTGGGATGGGGGAAATATACCCACTCTGGGGCAGAGGGGCCACCCTCTTCCCCATTCCAGCCTCCAACCTCTATGCCAGGGGCAAAGAGGGTGGGAAAACTGGCGGCTGCTAAGAAAAGAGATTAGGCATCTAGCATGCTTGGGCATTGGGATTCGCAGGACAGGAACCTCCGGAACCCGTTCTCTGGCCCGGGTTCCTCCTCCCTTTTGGAATGGTTCGACTTGAGGCTGGGTGTGCCTTCTGCTCCCAGTTCGCGAGGCGAGCTTGGCGCTGGAGAACCAAGAGGGGCCAGGGTGGAGCCCTGGGGAAGCAAGCCAGAGGCAGGCTGCTTCGGCCTGGTTCTGGGCTAAGCTTAAGAAGAAAGCGGGGCTGTGGCGGGACAGCAGGTAGATTAGAAACACGGGGTGGGGGAGGAAGGGGAAATTAAAAAGTAAGCAACGCATTGGTGCTAGAAGCTCATTCGCTTAAAGCTCTGCATTGGCCGGCAAAGAGAAAAATCCCAATACATCTTGGAGAACACAACTTTGCCAAACGAATACTATCACCAGGCGAAAGCAGCACTCTGGGGCCACTGTCAGGATGGGATGGGGTGGAGGGTGCTAGCAGCGAGTCCCGGAGGGCAGGGGATTCCCTGGGTGTCCAAGCTCACCCCTCTTCCCGAGTGCGATTCAGCAGAGGTGTGGTCCTTCTCCAGGAGGGTGGCAGCTGGCGCGCGGCCAAGGCGGACTCCTCGCCTGGGAAGGCAGGGAGAAGGCCCAGGGTCAGCTCCAGCCAGGAGCCGCAAGTCTCCTCCAAGTCCCCTCCCCTCTCCTCCTTGCAAACTGACGTGGTCCGGCACAAAAGGCAGCAGCAAAGACCCCTCCCCAATAACGTCTCTAATAAAGAAACGGCCTCTCCCGCCAACACAAAAGTATGAGCTCCGCGTGATGGAAATAAACAGGTGAGCCCCCGGGAGAAGCGGAGAGACGGAGAACGCGACAGCGAGGGAGAGAAGGAGGAAGGAGAAGGGGGAGGCGTTCCCCAAACCGGCAGGGAAATAGAGGCTTCCCCGCCCTCCCTCTACACTGCCTCCCTCCCTCTCTCTTTGCCCCGGAGAAACTGCGTGGCAGGGTGCGAACTAAAAACGCCACCCCAACTGAGCTCCTCGCCGCCCCGCGACTACTCGCTGTCCTACCCCAGGGTCCAGCGTCCAGGTCTCGTGGCGGTGCCCCGGTCCCGGGCCGCCGCGCGGGGCTCGCCCTCACCGCTGGCCGTCGCCTCCGCCGCCACCACCACCACCACCACCACCACCGCGGGGACTCCGGTCTTCCTCTCTCCTCCCTCCCTCCTCCTCCGCCGCCGCCTCCTCCTCACAGACTCCTCCCGCCGGATCCTTCATGTAAACAACATCCAGGCTCTATTTACAGTCGACGCCGGACAGCGAGGGACCCACGCCAGCACCAGGGCCGAGGCAGTGGGGGGGGGGGTGGGGAAAAGCGAGTGCGCAATATTTACACACGGCCGCCCCGCCCCTGAGCGCAAGCCACCCCTCGAGGGGCTCCCCCGCGCCCTCGGCCGGGACGGGTGGCCCTGACACCCTACAAGAAGCGGCCCCGAGGAAACCGCGGGAATGCCCAGGGGCGCGGCCGCCCGCAAGAAAAATAACAGAGCCCAACAACAACAGCAAGCCCGGCCCAGAAGCACCCAGGCCATGCGCCCCGGCCCCGCCAGCCCCGCGCCCCAACCCCTGCCTACCTCGAATGGGCGAGCTGCGAAGCGGGTCTCCCGCACGGCTTCAAGGCGAGCGCCCCGCGCCGCCACCCGGCCGGCCCCCGCCCCCAGCGCGGGCTGCGTGTGCGTGTGCGCGCCCGGCCGCCTCAGCACCCCTCCGGGCGCCCCCGGGCCAGCTCCCGCGCGCCGCGGCCGGCGCTCACCGGCTGCGCACGGCCGCGCACACGGACGCCACCGCCGGGCGCGTCCGGCCTCCTCGGGTCCAGGGTCCCGCGCGTGTCCCGCCACTCTCCCGCCCGACCGGCCAGCCCTACACCCACCTGCACCCCCGGAGGGGTCCCGAGCCCCGCTTTTCTTTGTTCTTGCCGCTATTTACATGAGGATTATCTAATGACGCAGCAAGGTTCGCCACAACGTGACCGTCGCCATTTTTCTGTTTTTATTCTGTCTCTGCCATGTGATAGATTGAAGGGGGTGGGGGACTGGAAAAGGGAGAGAGAGAGAGACTGGAGACAGAGACGGGATTAAAAAAAAAAAAACAAACTTCCGGGTCTCATGACCGGGAAGGGAGAAAAACAAAAGGGAGACGAGACCCAACTCCTGGGGAAGGGTGTGTGCGCGCGCGCGTGTGCGCGCCCTCTGCCCTCGCCGGCCGCGGGCGAGCGGGAGGAAGACTCCAGCATCTTCTCTCACTAGTGAGTCCTTGGCCCCGCGAGGTCCGGGGTCGCACCCTCTCGCCAGGCGGCGGCCTACCCCGGCACACACCCACCACCTAAGCTCGGGGAAGCTGTCAGCCTGGCTCCTTTCACAGGCAGCCTTCACTTGCCGGCCCACACAGCAGCTCGTTCTGTGCGGCGGTCCGAAGCCAAAGTGATCTCTCTGCGGCTCGGAGAGGGAAACGACAGAGTTGAGAGGTCCCTGAGTTTTCTAAGTTTCAAAACAGTTTGCTCGGAGCTGTGGTTCCTGACAACCGCGTGGCAACTCCGGGCCGCGTACGGGAGCGCCTGCAGTCCTGCCTCTCTTTTTCCTCGCTCCCTTCTCGCTCTTCCCAAAGCCGGACTCAGCCTTGTGCGAGGCTCTGTGGGGACGGGCCACCCCTGGGGGGTTGTCTTGTTTGGGAAGAGACCTTAAAACTCCTGGCGATTCAGGGCCGGGGAGATTACTGCGCAGAGCCCGGTGGGTTCGCTTTAGCCCACCTTGGGAGGGCATGCTGAACATTCCAGCGTTCCCCCGAGTTCAAGGTGGCTGAGGAAGAACATGCCTACATATTGGGGGACGCGGTCACGCTTGCCAGTGAGGTGTAGAATTTTGTACTCTTGGGTGTTCGTGGGATTCCAACGAGCACTTTCACTTTTGTTTCTCGGAAAGTTCCCCCACCCCCCCCACCCCCCACCCCGCTTCTGTGTCAGAATTCCAAGCAGAAATGGATGCTGAAGTTGGCTTGCTCCTCCGCTTCTCGGTGAAGTTCTGAGGCCTTGAATAGTGCTGGAAACTGCTGGATCACACACGTCCTTAGCCCACGGTTGGGACCGAGCCCCACTTGCCTGACCTCTATTAACTGGATGAGATGTGTGTGTGAGCAAGGCACCTTGCTGATGAACGCAGGGCAGTCGTTCCGCTTTGAGGCACTCCTTCAGGAAGTCAGGCGTTTCTCATCACTGGTGTGCAATTGCTGGCCTGCTTTCCTGTGATTTCCCTGAATTCGCACACACCCTGTCACTTTAGGAAGTTTTACCCCGACCCCTGTGTGTGCCACTGTTTTTTTGTATAGTGATCTCATGGTGCCTTTACACGATAAGCTACAGAGCAGTGGACCCGTAAGGGTAATTGCCTTCTGCCAGTAAGAACTGGGAACATCCTTGTTCATTGTTCATGCCCATATTTATCTGGCAGGGAAGAGCAGCTGAAGGCCTAAATACAGACCTTTTTCACGACTTCATCCTGGCCCGCTCTAGGAAATTCTTCACATGTTTCCCTGGATGGTAGAACACTGAAGATGCCTTTGGGTTCTTACGGCTTTGCAGGCCAGTTTTGGCAGCCTCCTTTAGTTACAGAGCCAGGCGAAACATATTTTGGTTTCTCAATGTTTTTTAACCAACTGCTCCCCCCACCTTTTTTTTTTTAAACCACATTGGATTTCTTGTTTGCAAATATTTTCTAATTTGTATAAATCAGCTAGTTATGCCAACCCTTCCCTTTTGGGAGTTGCTCGTGCTTTCATAGACTCCAAAGGTTTGGTGAAGTGTTAGTTGTGATTTAACCCTGCTGGAAGCAAATCATCATAGCTTGCGCGGTAAGTGAGCGCTCTGATTCTCCCTGGGACCCAAGGACTGGGCAGGAGGCTGGCAGAGAGTGAACTAAACAGAGGCAACCAGAAAGATGTTTGAATCTTATTTGTGTGGAAAAATAGATCAGATTGTGTCTTTGAAGTAATAATGGAGAAATGAAGTTAATAGAAAACAACTTCTGGTGGTTATTAACTATGCCATTTTAATCAAGATCTACAGTATTTTCTGAGACCCCTATTCCCAGACTTGGATCCCAGGTGCTAAAGAAACAAAGATGATGAGACCGTAGACTTTTTCCTCAAGGAATTCGTAGCTTAATAATGCTTCAATCGAAAGTGTCTGTTGATTGTTTATTGGGGATTCCATGGTGAGGAAGTCATTGGGGTGATTCTATTGAGTGGTAGATACATTCATTCTTCCAGTTTCCTAAGAAGTATGGTTGTTGGGACGCCCTCATCCTCTGATGGTTCAAATCTCAACTACCCTGATTCCAGCCCAGCTGTCTGTTAATGAGCATTAAAAAACAAAAAGACTTGGGCTTGGCAGTGTGGCCTGGTGACTAAGGTCCTCGCCTTGATCCCATGTGGCCACTGGTTCTAGTCCCGGCAGCTTCACTTCCTCTCTGTCTCTCCTCCTCTCAGTATGTCTGACTTTGTAATAAAAATAAAATAAATGTTTAAAAAAAAAAAGACTGATTTATTTATCTGAAAGGCAGAGTGACATATAGAGAAGCATAGACAGAGAGAGAGAATCTTCCATTTTCTGGTTCTCTTTCTAAATTGTTGCAACAACTTGAGCTGAGCCAGGCCAAAGTCAAGTGCCCAGAGCTTTTTCCATGTGTTCTGTGTCAGTACAGGGACTTGGGTCTTTGGGCCATCCACCATTTTCCCAGGCACATTAGCAGGGGAGCTAGACTAGAAGTCAAGCAGCCAGGAATCAATCGGTGCTTATATGGTGTGCCAGTGCTGCAGGCAGAAGCTTAAGCTACTCCACCGCTACAACCCATTATATATAGGTGCCTAATGTGCATTGCTGAAGGCAAAAGATAAAAGCCTAATTACTAGGGTCCCTGCCACCCATGTGGGAGACCCCAAGTGAGTTCTAATTTCACGGCTTCAGCCTCTGATGCTTATAGGCATTTGTGGAGTGAACACAATGGATGGAAGATAGCGTGTTCTCTCTCTCTCTTTCTCTCTCTCTTCCCCCCTTCTCCTCCCTCCCTGTTTACCTTTCACATGAATAAAAAATAAATAAGTAGTCCCGGTGCAGTAGCCTAGTGGCTAAAATTCTTGCCTTGCATGTGCTGGGATCCCATATGGGCGCCAGTTCTAATCCTGGAGGTCCTGCTTCCCATCCAGCTCCCTGCTTGTGGCCTGGGAAAGCAGTTGAGGACGGCCCAAAGGCTTGGGACCCTGTACCCATGTGGGAAAACTGGAAGAGGCTCCTGGCTCTGGCCTTTGGCAGCCACTTGGGGAGTGAATAATTGGATGGAAGATCTTCCTCTCTGTCTCTCCTCCTCTCTGTATATCTGCCTTTTCAATAAAAATAAATAAAATATATTTTTTAAAGATTTATTTTATTTTTATTACAAAGTCAGATATACTGAGAGGAGGAGAGACAGAGAGGAAGTGGAGCTGCCGGGATTGAACCAGCGGCCATATGGGATCAAGGCGAGGACCTTAGCCACTAGGCCACGCTGCCGAGCCCTAAAATATTTTTTAAAAACCAAATAAATAAGCTATAATAAAAATATTTGTGTGGTTGGGACTGGCATTGTGGTGTGGCAGTTGAAGCCACCACTTACAATGCCAGCATCCTTAGGATGCCAGTTTGAGTCCTGGCAGTTCCATTTCTGATTTAGCTCCCTCATAATACACCTGGGAACACAGCAGAGGATGGCCCAAGGCTCTGGGCTCTTGAACCCATGTGAGACCCAGAAGATGCTCCTGGTTCTTAGCTTTGGATTGGCCCAGTTCTGGTCATGGAGGCCATTTGGGGAATGAACAAGTGGGTGAAAGATTTTTCTCTGTCTCTCTCCTCTTTCCCTCACTCTGCAACTCTTTCAAGTAAAATAAATAATTTATTTTTTTAAAGCGTGTACATCCTCCTCATTTGCTGATGCCTGTGCAGTAGACAGCTTGGCCAGGTGCACATGGGCAGCATGAGAGCCAGCTCATCCAGGCCAGTAGAGGACATCAAGGGCCTCATCAGAGGATAGAAAGCAGAGTAGGTTGGACAACTCTTCTGGCCAGGGTTTGGCACCATGTTCTTGGGTCTGCGGATGCACTAAGGTGGACTTATTCAGCCAATAGACCTTGAAAATATTTTCTCAACTCTGGTTTAAGTAGTTGACAACATCTCAGAACTTTCAAAATTATTCGATAACACTCTATGAACATTGTTGTTCACATATGGGCTCCTAAGACTTCATCAAGTGACCGTCCTGTACCTCTGGGAACTGATGTCGTTTGAGAGCAAAGAGCAGCCTCCTTCCCTGCTACACAGTGGACATATGAGGAACAAAAACCACTAATGCTTGTCCCACCCACCTTCCTCCATTCCTCAACCCTCGCCATCCTAGTCAGAGGTCTACATGAGTGTGCATCCCTCTCAACTCTAAACAATATTAAAAATAAAACTAAAAATGCATGTATTTGTTACAAGATATGGGAGAGACAAAAATTTATGGAATCACACAATAATGCCTGCTTGTGTGTATCCCCACAAGCGGAACTTTCTTGTTCGCTGAAACAAAGAGTAGCTCTTGAGAGAAGAGTTTGGCTTCCACAAGCTGAGGAGCCTTGAGGGTCTCACTAATATTAGACAGGATTGTGAAGTGGGAAGATTTAGTTTCAATTCTCCTCTAAATCTTACTGTTGAAGCAATTCTCTGGTCTTTTAATGCCTGTCCTTCTGAGCTCTGTTGTTCTCTACCGGGCAACTACACGATGAATCTAAAATGCAAACCTGATTATATTCTTCCCCTATTTAAAAATGTTCATGGCTTCCCATTATCTGCCAGGCATGGCACACTAAACCCTTTGTGATCTTGCTTTGCCAAACCTCCCAGCCTCATCCCCCATACTATCCGTATAGGGTTGCCAGATTTAGCAGGAAAAAAAAATATGAACAGCCCAGTTCAATTTAAATTTTACATCACTAATAATTTATTACTGTTCCAAATACTGCATGACATATGCATATACCAAAATATAAGCATCTTTTGTCTGAAGCCTAAATATAAGTAAGCAATTTGTGTTTTACTTGGCAATGCTACCCATGCCAGTCTGATTAACTGCCATTTTCCTCTTGTTTCTCTTTCTGCTTTTGTGTCCCATGAACCTCTCTGCCCAGTCTGTTATCCACAGAGTAATTATTTGCTACTTCTTCTAAAGCCAGACCTGGAGACCTGAATCTCTGCACATGTGAACCTGGAATGTAATGTGCCTCGGGAACCTATGCAGCCACCTTGTTTAATACCTGGCCTTCTGTTCATTCTTTCCATTTTCTCTCCTGCAACTGGAGCATTGCCTTGAACCCCAGATTACTTGGCTGGCACCCACCTGGGGACTTCACCCTTGCCAGTTCTCTCTCTTTTTCTGGGGCTATGGGCAAGATCCCCTCTCCCAGCGCTTGGCTGGGCTCTTGATCCAAACTGGATGATCATAGGACTTGCCACATCAGCTGCCACTTTCCTCTCTTGCCTGCTACAGAAGATAGACAAAAAACATAAAGGAATCAAGTGTGAAAAAGCAGTGTGCAAAGCAAAAAAGCCTCTATTATAAAATTTAACCTGGAGACAAATTCAAAGCTCTTTCTGGTATTTTGTGTAAAAGTCCTTCTCTATAGGGTCCTGGAGTTCTTGTGTTTCTGTTTACATCTAGTGACATATAATGCTGAAAATAGTGTAGAAATTTTCCAAATGTCCTCTAATTTTATTAGTGCGTTCTTCCACACTGGTTAATATATTGTCAATGAATAGACCAGTGCTTCAATTTTTACAATTCTAATTTTATGGGGCAGGCGTTGTTAAACACCTGCACCCCTAATTAGGGTGCCTGGGCTCACATTCAGGCCTTATGCTGCATTCAAGTTCCTGCTAATACGTAGCATAAAGGCAGCCCATGATGACTCAAGTACTTGGGCACCAGGAAGATTCAGATTAAGGTCCTGATTCCTGGTTTCCCTCTGACCCAGCTCTGGCTATAGAGGGCATTTGGTGATGGGAGATTGCTCTCTTTCTGTCTCTCCTGTTTCTCTACTCTTCAGGTAAAATAAACACATTTTCCTTTTCCTTAAATATTTATTTGTTTTTTGAAAGGCAGATCAGATTTATGGAGAGACAGAGAGACAGAAAAATCTTCCATCTGCTGGTTCACAATGACCACAATGGCCAGAGCTGACCTGATCCAAAACCAGGACCCAAGAGTTCTTCTGGATGTCCCAGACATGTGCAGCATTCCAAGGCTTTGGGCCATCCTCTACTGCTTTCCCAAGCCACAAGAAAGGAGCTGGATGGGAAGAGGAGCAGCCAGGACAGGAACTGGTGCCCAAGTGGGATCTGGCATTTGCAAGGTGAGGAATTAGCCATTGAGCCATTGCTTGGGACCTAATAAATACATGCTTTATTTATTTTTTAAAGATTTATTTATTTTTATTGCAAAGTCAAATATATAGAGAGAAGGAGAGACATAGAGGAAGATCTTCCGTATGATGATTCACTTCCCAAGTAACCACAACGACAGGTGCTTTGCCGATCTGAAGCCAGGAGCCAGGAACTTCCTCCAGATCTCCCACGCGGGTGCAGGGTCCCAAGGTTTTGGGCCGTCCTCAACTGCTTTCCCAGGGCACAAGCAGGGAGCTGGATGGGAAGTGGACCTGTTGGAATTAGAACTGGTGCCCATATGGGACCCGGCATGTTTAAGGCAAGGACTTTAGCCACTAGGCCACCGTGCTGTGCCCAAATGTATGCTTTAAAAATAACTTTAATCGTATGATTCAGATTATACTTCTTCATCAAGGAAACCAAAACATCACTAATTTTATCTTGAGTATGCACAAAAATAATCAGATACATTCTGACAGTTTCTATTCTTTTGAATTTCGTTCCATAGAAATTGGTCAAATTTGGGCTAGCATTGTAGCATAGCACATTAAGCCAGTGCCTGGCATGTTGTTATCCCATATGGGTGCTAGTTGGAGTCCCGGATGCTCCACTTTCTATCCAGCTTTCAGTTAATGTGCCTGGAGGGCAATTGAGCTTGGCTCAAATATTTGGGTCACTGCCACCCATATGGGAGACCTGGATGAAGCTCTAGGTTCCTGGCTTCACCCTGACTCAGACCTGGCTTTTTGGCATTTAGAGAATGAGCCAGCAGATGAAAAAATCTCTCTCATAAATAATCTAAACAATTTTTTGATCAGTTCATCAAATTTGTGTGATCTATCAATGCGATGTGACTTTGAGTCTGCTAAATATTGTTCTGCACTGACCAATGAGTTTTCTCATATTAACCGGTTGACCAGGATAATATCATTTAGTTCTGTCTCCAGTAGGAACCACCTTACCCGTGAAAGGAGTTAAAGCTACCCCACTGTGGGAAGTCAGCAATCATTCCCACTGAAAAGCTCAACATGCAGAGTATTTCAGTCACCTTTTTAATGTTTGTTTATTTTTTCAACAGAATGGAGAGAGAGTGAGAGAGTGAGACAGAAGAAGATCTTCTATCTGTTGAGTCTCTTTCTAAATGGCCACAGAAGTAAAGACCGGACCAGGGTGAAGCCAGGAAACCTGCACTCCATCTGGGTCTTCATATGGCTGGTATAAGGGTTTAAGCACTTGAACCATCATCCGCTGCCTCCCAGTTATACTAGCAGGAAGTTGAATCAGAAGTCCAAGAGTAGCTGGAATGCAAACCAGCACTTAAATTTGGGATGTAGGGATCCCATGTGGTAGCTTAATTTGCTAAACCACATCTGTACCTGCAGTTAGATTTTTAAAGCTCTCTCTCTCTCTCTCTCTCTCTCTCTCTCTCTCTCTATCATCTATCTATACTTGGCAAACTACTTAAAAAAAAAAAAAAAGGATATTGCCAAAATTACCCAAACCATTTGTTTAGAATAGACGGGTATTGTTTGGAGGAAATTTTTGGTCAGACTCCTCAAATTATTTCTGTTTGGAGTAAAGAAACTTTTAGGTTTCTGAGGTTGTACACTGTTTTCAGAGTTAAGAAAACATAAAATTAAAGCTCTCTCACTGCTATGATTTTGTTTTACTTTCCTTTCCCCTAAAATGGCTTCGTCTAACATTGAGATTCCACTCTAGCAACTTAATAAATTCCAGAGATAATAGGAAAAATACATGGAAGGAAGTGTGATCTGAATGGAGTAGGAAGAAGGTAAATTATCTAGGAATTCTTATGATTCATGAGGTTAGTCTCACTGCAATAGCTCAGCATCTCTTCTGTACTTCAACTTCCTCAATTAGTTCAAGCTGTCTTCCTTCTTCTTCTATAATAGGATCTTTGCTTTATCTATTTTATTGATCTTGAATAAACTAATTTTAGGGACCGGCAGCGTGGCCTAGCGGCTAAAGTCCTCACCTTGAACACCCCGGTATCCCATATGGGCGCCGGTTCTAATCCAGGCAGCTCCACTTCCCATCCAGCTCCCTGCTTGTGGCCTGGGAAAGCAGTTGAGGACGGCCCAATGCATTGGGACCCTGCACCCGCGTGGGAGACCTGGAAGAGGTTCCGGGTTCCCGGTTCCAGATCGGCGCAGCACCGGCCCATTGCGGCTCACTTGGGGAGTGAATCATCGGACGGAAGATCTTCCTCTCTGTCTCTCCTCCTCTCTGTATATCTGACTTTGTAATAAAAAGAACTAAATCTTAAAAAAAAAAAAGAAAAAACTAATTTTAGCTCACTTTTGTCACATCTCAACAAGTAGATTGGAGAGAACAAGAGGACTGAGAGGCAGCCACTAGTGCAGACAGCTGTTTGGCTGCAGAATTCCAGAGCAATAAGATGGTAGTGATAAAGGAAGAGCATCAATAGGTGATGTTTGTTTTTTGAAATACTTGAAACGACAGTGTCATTGCATATGGATTGAAACGACCCAGAAGTGGGGAAATTGGTGATGTGTGGTAAAGGAGTCTTCAAGAGGAATGGAGTCCAAAGCACACGTGTAGGCTTTAGCATAGGAGCATGGAGAACACCTCCTGCGGTACAAGTAAGGCCAGGCTTGATGGGGTGCACCTGTATGGATGCATGAATGTAGTAAGAATGCATGGGAGGGTGGGGGCTGGTGTTCTGGTGTAGCCAGGTAAAGCGGGAAGACAGCTCTAAGGGTTTAGGAGTGTGTTAGAAGCCTAAAATGCTTCCCTTCTGGTCTTTGTATGGCTGGCTCCCTCTTGTGGTTTGGTTGTTCTGTAATATATCCCATCTGACTCCAGAGGACCTGTATTACTTTCACTTGTCTGAAACTCAATTTCTAAATGCATCCATCCATGCTCAGCATCGTATTACTGGAATATAAGCATGAGAGCAAGAACCTTGTCGTTAATATTCATTGCTTTATATCCACAGCACTGCCTTGGCTTAGTGAAGTCCACAAAGTATTTGCTAGGAGAATCATGAGGATTAGGACAGGATTTTAAGGTCTTCAGTGCAGGTACAGATGAGCTTCTGTTGTGTCCATTTTCTTCTTCTAACTGCCTTCAAGATAAAGGTGTTCTTGGGCCCCGCGGCATGGCCTAGCGGCTAAAGTCCTCGCCTTGAACGCCCCGGGATCCCATATGGGCACCGGTTCTAATCCTGGCAGCCCCACTTCCCATCCAGCTCCCTGCTTGTGGCCTGGGAAAGCGGTTGAGGACGGCCCAAACCTTTGGGACCCTGCACCCCCGTGGGAGACCCGGAAGAGGTTCCTGGTTCCCGGCATCAGATCGGCGTGCACCGGCCCGTTGCGGCTCACCTGGGGAGTGAATCATCGGACGGAAGATCTTCCTCTCTGTCTCTCCTCCTCTCTGTATATCCGGCTTTCCAATAATAATAATAAAATCTTTAAAAAATAATAAAGAGAGAGAAAGGTGTTCTTTCGAAGTTGAGTTACTTATTAATCATTCACATAAGGTCTCTTGCAAGGTCATGCTAGGGTACAGGGAGGAGATCCAAGTGACCATTTCTCCAAAGTTACTAAGGCACCAAGTATTTCAGAGCTGAGCCAAAGGGGAGACACTATGAAGAAATGTGAGCTTTTTGTTTTATTTTTTAAACCTTGTTATTGATGGTTAATTTAGATATACCTTAAATTAATGCATTTAAGTTTTGTTGGGTGTTAGTATATTTGTACCATGGTGAGCCTTAATTCGGTTTTAGAATTATTTCATCACAACAAGATTCACCCATGCCTACTCCTAGACAACTAGCGATTTTTTGTCTTTATAGCTCAGCCTTTTCTAGAATTTTCATTAACACAACTGCTGATTCTCTCTTCCCAAATGCCCACAAAAGTCAGGGTTGGGCCCGCCCAAAACCAGGAGGGCCCGCCCAAAACCAGGAACCTGAAAATCCATGCAGGTACTCCACATGGTTGGAAGGGACACAGACATCATCTGCTGCTGCCCAGTAACTGTTAGCAGGAAGCTGGATTTGAAGCAGAGCAGCCAGGACTCTGCTGGCACTCCAACATGGGATGCGTGTGTCAGTGTTGGCTTATCATGTTGTGTCACAATGCCTGATCATGTTTGGCTTTTTCTTTTTTCTTAAGATTTATTTATTTTTGGACCCGGTGGTGTGGCCTAGTGGCTAAAGTCCTCACCTTGAAAGCCCCGGGATCCCATATGGGCACTGGTTCTGATCCTGGCAGCCCCACTTCCCATCCAGTTCCCTGCTTGTGGCCTGGGAAAGCAGTCGAGGACAGCCCAAAGCCTTGGGACCCTGTGCCTGTGTGGGAGACCTGGAGGAGATTCCTGGCTCCTGGCTTTGGATCAGCACAGCACTGGCCATTGCGGTCACTTGGGGAGTGAATCATCATACGGAAGATCTTCCTCTCTGTCTCTCCTCCTCTCTGTATATCTGACTTTGTAATAAAAATAAATAAATCTTTAAAAAAAAAAGATTGGGAGAGGCAAAGTCAGGGACAGAGAGAAACAGAGATAGAGATCTTCCATGTGCTGCTTCACTCCTTAACTGGTTGCAATGGTCAGCACTGGGCCAGGCTGAAGCAAGGGGCCATGAACTTCATCTGGGTCTTCCATGCCTCAAGTGCCTCAAGTGCTTGGGCTGTCCTCTACTACTTTCGCAGGCCATTAGATGGGAGCTGGATTGGAAGTGAAGTAGCTGTGACTTAAACCAGCATCCATATGGAATGCTAGCACTGCAGACATTGGCTTAATTCACTGCACCACAGTGCAAGCACTGAGACCGAGTATTACTATTATTTATTTATTTGTTTCAAGGTCAGGGTTAAGAAGAGAGAGGGAGAGGGAGGGTGAAAGGGAGGAAAGGAGGAAGAGAAATATTTCATCTGCTGATTTGTTTCCCAAATGGCTGCAATCAGAGCTGGGCCCATCCAAAGCCAGGAGCCTGGAGCTTCATCTGGGTCTTCCATATAAGTGCAGGGCCCAAATACATGAAGCAACCTGTACTGCTTTTCCAGGAGCATTGGCTGGGAGCTTAAATGGAAGTGGTGCAGATGGAATACACATTGGAGTTTGTATAGGGTCCTAACATAAATGGTTGGTTAATTTCACTATGCCACAACTCTGGTGCCTCTTAGTTGTTATTGGCTTTTCTTGGCCCTACATTTTAGAAGTTCCTTTCTTGTTCTAGATACAGGTCCTTTAAGACATATGTTGAGCAAATATTTTCATGTTCTTATTGGTCTTTTGAAGAGTAAAATTTTATTTATCATGTGTGTGATTGCTTATGTTGTTTGTGTGCATTTGTGAGGAATCTGCCTCATCCAAACTTGCAACGATGTCCTGAACCAGCACCCATCTGGGACTCCGGTCCATTCAAGGCAAGGACTTTAGCCACTAGGCTACTGCGCCGAGCCCAAAGATCATGTTTCCTTCCTTCCTTCCTTCCTTCCTTCCTTCCTTCCTTCCTTCCTTCCTTCCTTCCTTCCTTCCTTCCTTCCTTTCTTTTGTCCAACAGAGGACTTTTATTTGAGAGGTGAATAAGCAATGGAAACAGAAGCAGACAGGTGAAAGCTCCTCCCAGGAGGGATCCAGGAGATGGGTTACTTCTAGAGAGGAGTAGGGCCCCATGCAATGGTTCAATTGGCTAATTATCTGCTTTAACTGCTGAGGTTTCACATGGGTGCTGGTTCATGTCCCAAATGCTTCACTTCTCTTCCAGCTCCCTGCCTAATGCCTGGGAAGGCAGTGGAGTGTGGCCCCTTAACACCCTGCTGTTACATGGGAGACCTGAAAGAAACTCCTGGCTCCTGGCTTCAAGCTTGGCTTCGCTCCAGCACTGTGACCACTAAGCAGTGAGAGAACCAGTGGATGGAAGATCTTTCTCTCTATGTCTCCTTCTCTCTGGGAAACTGCCTTTCCAATAAAAGTAAATACTAAAAAGACAGAAAAGAAGGAAGGAAGATGAAAGAAGGAAAGAAAAAGAAAAAAGAAAGAAAGAAAGAAAGAAAGAAAGAAAGAAAGAAAGAAAGAAAGAAAGTGACGTGGCAGGTAAACTAAATAAGGAAAGGATAGTTCTTCCAAGGGATGGTTTTAAAACAACTGAATAACCACATGTAAAATATGAAAATGAAACAAGTGTCTTTTCCTTTCTCTTTTTTCTTTACCTTTCTTTCTCTTTCCCTCCCTTTTTTCTCTTTCTTTCTCTCTCTCTTTTTTCCTTCTAGATTCACTTATTTTTCTTTCAAAATCAGATTTGCAAATTTGCAGAGTTCACTGAACCAATCCAAAGCCAGAGGCCAGGAGCTTCTTTTGGGTCTCCCACATGAGTGCAGGGTCCCAAGAATTTGGGCCGTCCTCGACTGCTTTCCCAGGCCACAAGCAGGGAGCTGGATGGAATGTGGAGCAGCCGGGATACAAATCAGAACACATATGGGATCCTGGCATATGAAAGTTGAGGACTTTAGTTACTAGGCAATCACATCCAGTCCTACCTGACATTTTTCATAAAATCAATTAACCATGCATTTGAAGTTCAGTTACAGGGATTTGTATTGTCATTCACGCAAATCTCTTGGCACAATATTATAACTTTCACCTTCTTGACTGTGGTGATCTTTTTTTTGGGTTTTAAATAATTGTTTTATTGGGCCCGGTGGCGTGGCATAGCGGCTAAAGTCCTCGCCTTGAACGCCCCGGGATCCCATATGGGTGTCGGTTCTGGTCCCGGCTGCTCCACTTCCCATCCAGCTCCCTGCCTGTGGCCTGGGAAAGGAGTCGAGGACGGCCCAATGCATTGGGACCCTGCACCCGTGTGGGAGACCTGGAAGAGGTTCCTGGTTCCCGGTTCCAGATCGGCGCAGCACCGGCCGTTGCGGCTCACTTGGGGAGTGAATCATCGGACGGAAGATCTTCCTCTCTGTCACTCCTCCTCTCTGTATATCTGGCTGTAATAAAATAAATAAATCTTTAAAAAAAATAATTGTTTTATTATATTTATGACAATCTTTACATAGTTACTTACGGTAAAAAGGTTCAAGGGCTATAGGGAAGTGGGTAAGTCTATTATTTCCATATTGTTTCCTTCTTGTATCTGAGGAAAGGGGTATATTGAGGGAGAAGCCCCACCCAGTTTCCCACCCACCCCAAGTCCCGGATGTGGGGCATGCTCTGAGATACTTGCTCAAGTGGTTGTGATAGTTCACCAGTTATGCATTGCTGCCAATCTCGCCATTCCAAGCACGATGAGGGAAATAGTGGGCTTCCCCCTCTTGGGTTAACACTCCCATGGGAGGGCATGAAAACTAGGACAGGGACTGGGGTGGCTAGACAAAGAAGCACTCAACAGCATCTGTGAGGGCTGGACAGTTGAGTTGGTTCGATGCAACTAAGCTTCAATAGCCTTCAAGAGCCAAATGGGATGTGGGACAGACTGTACTAGTCTGCCACACATTCTGGCAAACCATGGTAGGGGCGAGCCTGGTGGGGGTTATTGTGGGTCGCTCCAACTAGGCTGCAGTTCCCACTGGTTTATGCGAGGGCCAAGTATGCTGGGCAGAACCAGGCTGGACTGCAACACCCATTGGTTCCAGTGGAAGTCGGGGCTGAAACCAGAACCAACCCAGCAATTGCAACCACCAGCTTGATCATGGTGATGGACTGTGCCGGGCCCTGTACTTGCTAGTACATACAAGAATCTGGTCTGGGAACACCTCAGACAAAGTTTCTTTGGGGATCTCCCCAATCGAAATGCTGCACTCAGAACCTTAACCAAGAAAAGACAGAAGATAGAACAGGTCAATCAATCACCTCAGCTATATGTTGGCAGCAAAACACTGGACAAAGGGAGACTATGTCAATCAGTAGATTATTCAACAGCCTCATCATTTCTGGAGTGGCAAGATTGGCAGCAATGCATAACTGGTGAACTACCGGGACCTGGGGTGGATGGGAGACTGGGTGGGGCTTCTCCTCAATATTCCCTTTAGCCCCTGTAACTTTTTTACCCTAATCAACAATGTAAAGATTGCCAAATATACTAAAGGAAAAAAAAATGAACGTAGCTTGGCATGACCTGTGCTCCACCCTGGTTTCTAGTTTCACTTGTAGGCTAAAGTTTGCTCAGTCCTTCCCAGTACATCCCGTTCCATTACCAATTCACAGATTAGCCAGCTGTTGGAGCTACTTTGCCCAGCTTGTCCGTCCCCCAGGTCTGGACCACATGTTCACCAACAGGAGCTATGACCCACCAGGGGAGTTTCCCAAGTTCCTCCACTTGATCCACTCCCAGACCCAGTTCCCATAAATGCCCTTGAGTTTTAGGCCAGTGCCTGGCACAGTCTGGCCTTCCATTTGGCCTTGTATGAGCTGGAGGATGTTGCAGCTCGGCCCACCCCACACCCTATTCAGGATGCACATTTGGGTGCTGCTGCCTTGACCAGTCCAGACAGTGGTGGGTTCCTTTACCTTTGATTGATGGCAGGCTCCTTGGTCACACCTAGCTTAGTCCATCACCACCCCATGTCTTAAGCTAACCAGTGGGGCTAGAATTTCCACAGGGTTTGGACCACACATCCCCCATAGAATCTACCCTCGGATATAGTTCTCAAGTGTTAGTTAATGTCATGGCTCTGCCTACTGTGACCCCTCTGCTGATCCATCCTCATGTCAGGTAATAGGATATCTTGCTGAACAAATCTCGAGCCTTAGCTTTTGCATGAACTGGTGTTTGGTGCTCAGCACTGTTAAGTAATTACAAGTTCAGAGGAAGAGTTACTCTCATTGGGAATCTTTAGGATTGATTCACATCCCCAAAGCACTGTGGGTTCAACCTGGAGCTACCTAAGCAGCGATTCAAAGAACCCAAACCCCAGAGCTCCCCGACTGGGTGGCCAGCAGGTGGAGCCTGGCACCAAATGACACGCTAACCACCCAGGGACAGCTCACCATGTGCACGTGGTGACTGGAGTTGGGATCTGAGCAAGACACCCCGTCCTGAGACTCACCAGCAGCCGGGTGGCTGCTGGAAGTTTAAACCCCCAGGCCCAAGGTCACCGACTGTGGTAATTTTGTAATCAGTCTTAGAATCAGAAAAGTTGAGTCTGGCAGCGTGGCCTAGCAGCTAAAGTCCTCGCCTTAAACACGCTGGTATCCCACATGGGCACTGGTTCTAATCCCAGCTGCTCCACTTCCCATCCAGCTCCCTGCTTGTGGCCTGGGTAAGTAGAGGACAGCCCAAAGACTTGGGTTCCTGCACCCGCATGGGAGACCTGGAGGAAGTTCCTGGCTCCTGGCTTCAGATCGGCGCACCACCGGCCGATGCGGCCACTTGGGGAGTGAATCATGGGACGGAAGATCTTCCTCTCTGTCTCTCCTGCTGTCTGTATGTCTGACTTTGCAGTAAAAATAAAAAATAAACGAATCTTTTTAAAAAATCAGATAAAGTCATCCTGCTTTGTATTTCTTTTTAGAGATCAGTTACATTCAGGGTAGGATGGCCAGAGGCTATGTTTTTTTTTTTTTTTTTTTTTCAAAATTATTTTGCTCTTCTGGCTGCTTTGTACTTTCTTGCATTTTAGGAACAACTTTTAATTGAAAGCACTCTACAGTAAACCTGCCACTTACGATGTTGGCATCCCGTGTGGACTAAGGTTGGTGTTCTAGTTTCTGATCCTATGTACTGCTGTTGCATCTGGGGAAGCTGAGGAAGAATGCTCAACTTCTTGGTCCCTTGCATCCACGTGGGAGATCTGAAAGAAGATCTTGGCTCCTGGCTACAGCCTGGCACAGCCCCAGCCATTGCAGTCATCTAGGATGTGAACCAGCAGATAGAACATCTCTCTATATATACAGCTCTGCATTTTAAATAAATAAAAATTTAAAAATTTCTTCCTCCTTAGTACTGTTAATTTATGATTTGGGGATTTAGCCATTTGCATGAGGTTAAGAACCATATCCTAGGGCCCGGCGGCGTGGCCTAGCGGCTAAAGTCCTCGCCTTGAAAGCCCCGGGATCCCATATGGGCGCCGGTTCTAATCCAGGCAGCTCCACTTCCCATCCAGCTCCCTGCTTGTGGCCTGGGAAAGCAGTTGAGGACGGCCCAATGCATTGGGACCCTGCACCCGCGTGGGAGACCTGGAAGAGGTTCCAGGTTCCCGGCTCCTGATCGGCGCGCATCGGCCCGTTGCGGCTCACTTGGGGAGTGAATCATCGGACGGAAGATCTTCCTCTCTGTCTCTCCTCTGTATATATATCTGGCTGTAATAAAATGAATAAATCTTTAAAAAAAAAAAAAAAAAAAAAAAAAGAACCATATCCTATTGAGACTGTGCCAATTGTGGGCCCGGCGCCATGGCCTAGGGGCTGAAGTCCTCATCTTGAATGCGCTGGGATCCCATATGGGCACCAGTTCTAATCCCGGTGGCTCCACTTGCCATCCAGCTCCCTGCTTGTGACCTGGGAAAGCAGTCGAGGAATGTCGAAAACCTTGGGACCTGCACCCACGTGGGAGACCCGGAGGAAGTTCCTGGCTCCTGGCTTTGGATTGGTGCAGTTTGGCCATTGTGGTCACTTGGGGTGTGAATCATTGGACGGAAGATCTTCCTCTCTGTCTCATCACTCTATATATCTGATCTTTTTTTTTTTTTTTTTTTTTGTGGGAGGAGGCGCCAACACAATGGCTAACCTTTATTGGAAGAAGAAACTTTACAGCACATTTTGATTCAGTTAGTGCAGGGACTCAGTGGGCCAACTGGTGAGGCACCAGCTTATAGTGGGTTCCACAGCTAGGGCATCGCTGGGCCTCGCCTTTGTGCAGCCAGAACCAGATGACAGCACTGTTGTCCTCTTCACAGATGCAGCCCACTATCCGCTTGTTGGTGATGGAAGGGACTAAATTAGGGTCTTCCTTGGTGCCAGAAGCTGCCTTTGGGGGTAACAAGTTATTCGGGTCCAGGCCCTTCCGCGCGGCCATCATGATCTCCCGCTCCAGCCCGGTGGCCTGCTCATCGGTCGGGACACCCCCTCCAGAAGCCATGGAGCGCACGGCAGCCGCCCCATGGGGTGCACGGGCCCTCAGGGCCTGGGCAGCGAGTGCCCCAGCTCCCCGAAGTAACCTTGAAGCCATCAAGCCCGCGACAGACAGCGCCACTTCCGCAAAGAACCTATATATCTGATCTTGCAATAAAAAAATGAATAAATCTTAAAAAAGGAAATATTTTAAAAAATAAAAAGATAAACTGCCAATTGTAACAGGAATCAGACTAATTAGCTTTCAAATACTTTACTTACAATTCTAGAAATACAATTGGTTTTATATATTAGTGTTGCCTTCTGAAAACTCATTAAACATACTGACTTCTTCTAATACTTTTTTTTAAAATTCTTTGTAACTTTTTACATTCAGGAATATACTGCCTGAGAGTCACAATAGGTCCTAAAAGCATCTGTTTACTTTGCTTCAGTCAACCTCATTCCTTCTAATGTTCAGCACAATAAATCCAAAACATTTAACCTACTTCTCTGCCGAGGGCAGTGTAGTGTATCCTTAAATTTCCCTTAAAGATTGGAATGTTCAACGACAGTAATGTCGTCCTCTAACCAAGATCGTCTACTGTATCCATTTAGAGTATAAAGATAAATAGGTCGCAAGGACTGGATACTTAGCCCCCAGAATTATTTTCCCTGTTGCCTGTGAGACCTGCCTGCCTGTTGCTTTAACTGTTGACCAATCCTCTTACCAATTACCACACTCTTCCTGTTAGTCTGGTAATGTTTATCTACTCTCACCCACTACTCTCATAGGTTTACCCTCAGAAGATATTTTTATCTTTAATTTCCAAACGTGTGTGTGTACATGTGGAGGTGGGGCATTGGTATATAGTGATGGCATTCATTATCATTTTTTTAAAGTTTTTTTTTTATTATTATTGGAAAGTCAGATATACAGAGAGGAGGAGAGACAGAGAGGAAGATCTTCCATCTGTTGATTCACCCTGTGAGTGAAAACAACAGCTCGAGCTGAGCCGATCTGAAGCCAGGAAACAGGAGCTTCTTCCAGGTCTCCCACGTGGGTGCAGGGTCCCAAGGGCCATCCTCAACTGCTTTCCCAGGCCAAAAGCAGGGAGCTGGATGGGAAGCGGGGCTTCTGGGATTAGAACCAGTGCCCATATGGGATCCCAGTGTGTGCAAGGTGAAAAGTGGCCATTAAGCTACTGTACTGAGCCCTCATTTCTTTTCTTTTTCCTTTTTCTTTTTAAGATTTATATATTTATGTGACAGGTAGAGTTAGAGGAAGAGGGAGACACACACACACACACACACACACACACACACACACACGGAATGTGGGGAGAGAAAGATCTTGCATGTGTTGATCCACTTTTCAGGTGACCACATGCCCTAAGCTGGGCCAAGCTGAGGCCAGAGCCAGGAGCTAGAAGCTTCATCTGGGTCCCCCCTCTGGGCCCGGTTACCTGAGCCATTCTCTGCTTTCCCAGTCACATTAGCAGCGAGTTAAATTGAAAGTGGAGCAGCTGTGATTTGAACTGGTGCCCATATGGGGTGTTGATGTTTCTTCACCCACTATGCCACAATGTCAGCCCTGATCATTCTTTTTTTCCTTTGTCTCACTGTCCTGATTCTTTCATATGTGACATTTAATTATTTAGGTTCTGATTGATTAGTCTGTGTACTAGTTTTCCGGGGCCTGCTTAGAACTTTATTTGCATTACAGTTACATCTTGTTCAACGCAGCTCATTATTCCTGATCTGTGAAATATTTTGGATCATAAATCTAATCCAGCATGTTAGTTAGTCCAACTAAATCCAGGCTTTCTTATAACTGGACAGTGCATTACAGTCTTTATGAAAATACATTTAAAGAAAATGCTCAGGGCGTATGGATGCCACTGCAGACCTCTCATTGCTTGCTTTTGATCGGCAGATAGTATTCTGTAGGAATAGCTGCTCAGTTTGTTACACATCAACTACGCAAGGAGGTTAGTAACAACTGCCTCGTAGCACTGGCATGGACTAAACCACTAACCTCATGTCATGAGCTTGGAACGGTGTCCCAGCAATGCTGAGGCAGTGAAGTGACACTGTGGAGCCAACAGCCTGCTTTTATCCCTGCCTTGTTTCTTCTTGCCTGTGCATTTTTGAATCCCAGTTGCTCCTTCTTAGAGTAACTGTTAGACCTATGCCGCCTTCTTTTTTTTATTATTTATTTTTATTGCAAAGGCAGAATTTCATTTATCTTTAAAATATTTGCTTATTTATTATTTATTTATTTTTTATTTTTGTAGTGGCTCAGAAGATAACTTTATTAACCGAGGGACATAATGGAAGTAGATGGTGGCAGGAAGGTCAGGCTTCCACAATCGCAGCAGCAAGGCAGGCATAGGTAGAGGCATTCCGGAAGCAGAAATGTGGGTGCTGTTGGGTGTGTTGGGGATTGGGGGCGTACCACTGGGGGCAGGGTGGGTCCTTTTGGCTGCAGCAGCGGGAGACACTCCCTCCGCACAGCAGTTGCTTTTCCCTGAGCATCTTGGTGGCTTAGAGTTGGGCTACTTAGCAAGCAGACTGGGCGGAAAGGAGCTGTGGGCAGTATTGTACTGCCCCACGTGGGGCCAGCAGAGGCAGGTCATCACTCAACATTGAGCCCAGCTCCCCGTGGTGGAACGAGCGTTCCTTCCTGTCCTGGGTCAGCCATGAGTCAAGGTACCAGAGTAATGGAAGCACCTGAACAGAAAGTCAAAATATTTGTTTATTTTTATTGGAAAGTCAGATACACAGAGAAAGGAGAGACAGAGAGGAAGATATTCCGTCCAATGATTCACTCCCCAAGTGGCCGATCCAAAGTCAGGAGCCAGGAGCCTCCTCTGGGTCTCCCATGCAGGTGAGGATCCCAAGGCTTTAGGCCATGCTTGACTGCTTTCCCAGGCCACAAGCAGGGAGCTGGAAGGGACACAAACCAGCATCCATACGGAATCCCATGTGCATGGCTAGGACTTTAGCCAGTAGGCTGCTGTGTCTGGCCTGCAAAGGCAGATTTACAGAAAGAAGGAGAGACAAACAGCAAGATTTTCCTCCACAAAAGGCCGCAACAGCCAGAGCTGAGCCGATCTGAAGCCAGGAACCAGGAGTTTCTTTCAAGTCTCTTAAGTGTTTGCAGGGTTCCAAGGCCTTGGACCACCCTCTACTGCTTTCCCAGGCCACAAGCAAGGAATTAGAAGGAAAGTGGAGCAGCCAGAACACAAAATGGTGCCCATAACGGGATCTTGGCATGTGCAAGGTGAGGATTTAACCACCAAACCATTATGCCAGACCCAAGACGAGCACCTTCTTTCAACTTTTTAGTAAAAATTAAATGCTATAATGCAGGTAGAGTGCTTAAAACACTGTCTGGGGCCTGGCAGCATGGCCTAGCGGCTAAAGTCCTTGCGTTGAACGCACCGGGATTCCATATGGGCGCCGGTTCTAATCCCAGCAGCTCCACTTCCCATCCAGCTCCCTGCTTGTGGCCTGGGAAAGCAGCAGAGGATGGGCCAAAGCATTGGGACCCTGCACCCGCGTGGGAGACCCGGATAGGTTCCTGGTTCCCGGCTTTGGGTCGGCGCAGTGCCACCTGTTGCGCTCACTTGGGGAGTGAACCATTGGACAGAAGATCTTCCTCTCTTGCTTTCCTCCTCTCTGTATATCTGACTTTGTAATAAAAATAAATAAATCTTTAAAAAAAAAAAAAAAGACACTGCCTGACACTCACTACTGTGGCAGTTAATGACTTTCATCTTTTTTCCGTGTTTTTGCCCTCTTTCCATCTTCTTGGCAAAATATTACCAGAGACTTGATGCTATTTACATATAATACATCTGTAGCATTCCTCTGATCAACCTACTTGGTCACTTAACAGGCTGCTTGTAGAACCGTGGTTTACTGAAATCCTTGTAAATCTTGAAAATGAAACAAAATAATTATTTAAGTGTTTAATTAATAGAAAATACAGTGATCAGCTGTATTACTCTGGGGTTCATTTTGTGACATCCTAGCCCTGCTGGATGTACATGCTGTGTGTACATTTTGAGTTCTCAATAGGACCTTAGGGATTAATCCATGGAAAAGCACATTCATTTTATGGACTGTGAGGCAGCTTGACTATCCAAAAATGATTAGGAAGGCATTTGCTTTTATCCCTGTGCTGTTTTTTTATTCGTGTGGTGCTGAGCCTGTAACTCAGGAATGCACTCACCAATGATAAGGCTGTTTCTAGGAGAAGAGAGTCTGCCCCTTTGCAGTCAGTGGTGTTGTAGAATCTGGGACTCACTGTGATGACAGCCAGATACTGCCTGGCAAATCACAACACTGCTCAACTGCTCATGTGTGCAGGAACAGAAATCCCAAATCTAGAGCTGTTATTTTTATAAAGCAAACAGTACATCAGCTTATGCCCACAGTATCTAAGTATCCAGGTGTATAAGAGCTGAGTGGGATGCAGGGTGAACTGCTACATGTACTGGCACGTGAACAAAGCAAGGCTAGGGGTAGGCCTGGTGGAGGTTATCGGGTATCACTCTGACTAGGCTGCAGTTCCTGCCTGTGTGTATGAGAAAGCAAGTGTGTGCTGGAAAGGGTTGGCTGGGCCACAACGTCCATTGGTTTATGCATGATTTGGGGCTGGAGACAGAACTGACCTGGCAACTGCAACCACCAGCTGATATGGGTGACAGACTGAGCCAGACCCTGCACTGGCTAGCACACACAGGTCAGGTCTAGGGTCACCTCTAGCAAGATTTCTTTGGTGACCCTCCCAAAAGAACCACTGAACTCAAAACTGCAAAACTACTTGATTCAAAAATGCAGTGGTTTGGTCTACTGGACTCAAATCTCCAACCATGGTGAAAATCATAGACTCTGTGGTCAGGGCATGGAATGCCCGTGTAAGAACTGGGCCTCCTCAGATGTTGAAGCCTGTGCAGTGGATGGCATGTCCAGATGCACGTGGGGGACATGACAGATCATTGTGACCTGCAGTGGATGTCTAGTACCATGACAGAGGAGGTAGGGAAGAACAAACTGGAGAACTCTTCTAGCCAAGATTTGATAGCGAGTAGAGACTCTAAGGTGAAATTGTCAGCCAATGCTTCATTTTCAAGATTTAGAAGGATTTCAGTGAACCATGATTCTACAAGCAGGCTGTTAAGTGACCAAGTAGCTTGATCAGAGGAATGCTACAAGTGTATTGTATGTGAATACTGTCAAGTCTCTGGTAATATTTTGCCAAGAAGATGGAAAGAGGGCAAAAACAAGAATATAAGATGAAAGTCATTAACTACCACAGTAGTGAATGTCAGAGCTATCAAAACCACTTAAGTAGTACCCTTACAACCTGCTCCACATCAGGGACCCTAGGATGACATCAATGTCCCACATCTCCAAGGACTGATGTGGTTAGGCTCCTGGGAGCAACCCTCTCCCATTCTCTCCTCCCTTCCTCCAAATACAGGAAGAAAAATGAAATTTGGAAACAATGTCTCATCCACTTTCCCCCATTCCTCCAGCCTTTAAACCCTAATCAGTGGACCATATGAGCATGCATCTTTCTCAAATTGTAAGCATTGCCAAAATAAATAAACATCATAAAAAAGAATCAAAGTTGCTACTGTTTTCTTCATGTACTCTTATTATAAAGTACTATATATTAGATTTTTAAAAAAGATTTATTTTTATTGAAAGATTTACAGAGAGAAGGAAAGACAGAGAGAAAGGTCTTCCATGTGCTGGTTCACTTTCCAAGTGGCCACAACTGCCAGAGCTGAGCCGATCTGAACCTAGGAGCCAAGAGCTTCTTATCAATCTCCCATGTGGGTGCAGGGTCCCAAGGTCTTGGGCCATGCTCGACGGCTTCCCCAGGCCACACTCAGGGGACTGGATGGGAAATGGAGCAGCCAGGACATGAACTGGTACCCATATGGGATTTTTGCACATGCAAGACCAGGAGTAGATCCACTAGGCTACCAGGTGATTCCACTCCCATCCAGCTTCATGCTAATGTGCCTGGGAAGACAGCAGAAGACGACCCTAGTGTTTATATTTCTGCCACCCATATGGGAGACCTGGATGGTGTTCTGAGCTCCTGCCTTCAGTCTCACCCATACTTGGCTGACATGTCCATTTGAAGAGTGAAGTGAAATATGGGGAAAAAGTTTCAATTTCTCTCTCTCTCTCTCTCTCTCTGGCTCTTTTCCTCACTATCTCATAAAATTTTGGATGAGGACACTTCAAAAACTCATGGAAAATAGAGTTAAAGTATAATGAAGGCACATTTTCTATGACTGTCTTGGAAACTCTTTATTTGAAAGGCAAGGATGGGAGCCAGCCCTGGGACAAATCAGGCTAAGCCTCTCATATGATGCCAGCATCCAATACAGATGCCAGTTCAAGTCCTGGTGACTCCACTTCTAATCCAGCTCAATGCTAAAGGCCTGAAATAGCAACAGAAAGTGGTCCAAGTCCTTGGGCCCCTGAGTTCACAGTGAGCCACAGAAGCTCCTGACTCCTGGCTTTGGACAGCCCAGTTCTGATTGTTGCAGCCATTTGAAATGTGAGCCAGTGGATGGAAGGTCTGACTCTCCTTCTCTCTCTGTAATTTTGCCTTTCAAATAAAAATTAAAAAAAAAAAAAACAACAGGAAAAGATGATGCTGAAGACAGGCAGCTGTGAGTACTTCTATATCAAGGTTCCATTCAGGCCCCTTAAAAGCAATGTAAGAATTAAACATATGGGGCCCGGCGGCATGGCCTAGCGGCTAAAGTCCTCGCCTTGAACGCACCAGGATCCCATATGGGCGCCGGTTCTAATCCCATACTTGGCAGCTCCACTTCCCATCCAGCTCCCTGCTTGTGGCCTGGGAAAGCAGTCGAGGACGGCCCAAAGCATTGGGACCTTACACCTGTGTGGGAGACCTGGAAGAGGTTCATGGTTCCCAGCTTTGGATCAGCGCGCATCGGCCGTTGCGGCTCACTTGGGGAGTGAATCATTGGACGGAAGAGCTTCCTCTCTGTCACTCCTCCTCTCTGTATATCTGACTTTGTAATGAAATAAATAAATCTTAAAAAAAAAAAAAAGAATTAAACATGTGTGAAGGAGATCACCTTTGGATCCCTGCCTGCTACCTGGTGGCCGTGACACACAGCCTACCTACCCATGACCTGAGGCACAGCTTCAAGCTGGGCATGCAGACCATGGCCTGTGACATGACTGGAGAGTCTAAAGGGATAGACCTACCAGCTAGCCAATTACAGTGTCATTGTTGGGTGGGAGGGCTGTCAGGGACCACCATTCTGCCTTCCCCTTTCCTAGTCTATATAAATTTGTGCTTCCTTTATAATAAATGAACATCCTCCATCAGACTGTCCCTAGTGGTTCTGTGCCAGAAGAACACGGTTGCCCCACCCCCTAAGTGGACGCGGGTCCTGCTGGCCCGAAAACCCCCTGAGACTTATGCCCAGCTTCTACCTTGCTGTGAACTCCCTGAAGGTGGTAGCAAATCCTTTTAGGGACTCTTAGAGCAAATTCAACTGCGTTGGCTCTGGGGTTGTATTCCTGATTCTCTCGGCAGTTCCTTGCTGTGGTTTCTTAAGTTACAGGTACAGTTAGTGAAAGAGGCTTTAGTGTATGGGCTGAGGCTTATTAATATTGTTATCGGTTTTACTGTGACAATGGTCTAAGCTTTATTTTTGGACTCAGTCATTACTGCTATTACTAGATATGCTGATCATCATCATTTCGGTGCCCAAAACAACAAACAACCAGAAAATGAAACACTAGGAACAATACAATCAATTGTGTTATTCACAGACTCATTAATTCAAATTCCCAATTTAGAATTTATTAGTTTCCTAATTGGATCTTCATTTGAGCTTAACTTTATTGTGTTAGTAGCAAAACACTTTGCAAAGAGACATAAGATCATGACAGCAATCTTCAACCTACTAAAGAACAATAGGATGAGAACATTGGAAACTCATTAAAAGTTTCCATATACTTACAAAATCAGTGGGGCCAGTGCTGCGGTGCATTGGATTAAACTGCTGCCTACATGTGTCAGGACCTGATGAGTAAGTTGACACTCAGCTCAGAGAAAGACTTAGGAACAATATGGTGAAAGATAAGCCTGGAAAAGGAATGAGAATGACCAGGGAAATAAGGAAAAAGTATGGGGCCCAGTGCCATAGCCTAGCAACTGAAGCCCTCACCTCGCATGCACCAGGATTTCATATGGGTTCTGGTTCTAATACCAGCAGCCCCACTTCCCATCCAGCTCCCTGCCGGTAGCCTGGGAAAACAGCCAAGCACGACCCAAAGCCTTGAGACCCGGAAAAGCTCCTGCTTCTTTCCTCCTGGCTTCGGATAGGCTCAGCTCCAACAATTGCAGCTACTTATGGAGTGAATCAGTAGATGGAAGATCCTCCTCTCTGTCTCTCCTCCTCTCTATATAGCTGACTTTCCAATAAAAATAACTGTTAAAAAAAAAAAAAAGGAAAGGAAAAGGTGTGGAAGGAGCACGGCTTTGGAACAATTGATTCCATTATCTTATACACATACACACCACAGAAGAGCTGTTGGGTATCAGGCTTGGGGCATTAAGTTGAATAAGATGAAAGTTGTGCTTCCCACTCAACCACAGCCTGGTTGAGAATGACCCTGAACATGTTTGCTGAGACCTTGGAAAGTGAGTGAACCAGCAGATGGAAGATCTTTCTCTCTGTCTCTGCTTCTTTCTGTATACCTGCCTTCCCAATAAAAATAAATAAATTTTTTTTAAAGATCTGTTCTAAGATTCGTTTTATTTATTTGAAAGGCAGACATAGAGAATGAATGAGGTAGAGGCAGAGATCTTTCATCTGCTGCTTTAACTTCTAAGTGGCCACACTAGCTGGGGCTGGACCAAGAAAGCTTGCAGCCAGGAGCTTCTTTGGAGCATGTATGTGATCCTTTGCTGCCTTCCCAGGCATATTAACAGGGAGTTGGATTGGAAATGGAGCATCTGGGACTCAAAAGTAACATCTAGAAGTTTATGCTGACAGCAGAGGTACTTAAGTTAGTTTATAATGGAGAAATGTGTTTTGCACAATTTTCCTCACAGTCTTGAGTTTTAAGCTCCCATCATGGGCTGCATTAACCTTGATGACAGTGCAGCTGGCGGAAACTGAATGAATGTCCTGGTGGTATGGGGAATGCCTGTCTCTTACAGAAAGCTCCATATTTCTTCTTCAAATATGTGCTGTTCTTTTCTGGGTAAATCACCAACTGAGATGTCTGCCCACTGTCTAGGAAGATTCACTTCCTTGGCAGAAAGTTAGAAATTTTATAAATGCAGCAAAAGTAGTTTTAGAGTTGAAATCAAGGCATCACAGTTGAAACAGTAGCTGTTTTGTACATGAGTGATCTGTTATTTTTTTTTAAAGATTTATTGTTTTATATTGGAAAGGAAGCTATACAAAGAGGAGGAGAGACAGAGAGGCAGATCTTCTGTTCAACGGTTCACTCCACAAGCGGCGGGAACTCTCCCACACGGGTGCAGGGGTCCAAAGCTTTGGGCTGTCCTCGACTGCATTCCCAGATCACAGGTAGGGAGCTGGATGGAAAGTGGGGCTTCCAGGATTAGAACTGGTGCCCATGTGGGATCCTGGCACATTCAAGGTGAGGACTGCTACACTATCGCGCCGGGCCCTGATGTGTTATTTCTTAAAGCTCTTATATCTCAAGGCATTAGTCTGCTTACCTGTTCAATGCAGAGGTGAAGAAAATAGTTACTCAATTTCATTATCTACAGATACTCTATACTGATAATGTTTTTTTTTTAGCTGCAGAATATTTATTTTATTTAATGCACAGAATAGCTTTAAGAAACATTGCTATCTCCATTTGAAAGATCAAAAACTGATGTAGTCCAAGGAGTCAGGATGGAAACTCCTGTCTGAAGTTGCAAATCCTGTGATGTCTAAGGCTTTGTGCAATTCAAAAATGCTGAGGTGCACGAGCAGGGCCTTGAACAGTCTGGCTGAACAAATGCTGATCTAATCAAGGCAAGATGGTAAAAGCCATAGATTCTTCAGTGATTGCTAAGTCACTGCAAAAGAACTACTCACTCAGCAGGGAAACAAGGCTTTCAGGAAACAATGTAACAGGCAGAGGGAGGCCAACAATAAATCAGCCATTTTTGAGCAGCAAAAGGCATTTTCTTATGTTCAAACTGTAGGAGTCTATGATGAGGACTTGGCTTTAACTCAAACTTTGGAGCAAGCACTCCAGGCAAAACAATTTTGCACATCACATTAGTTCTACATGGATGGGCTATTTTTCACTTAATGTCCATTTCTTTATTTTCACCTATTTGAATAGCAGGGCAACAGAGGGAGAGGGAGAAACATCTTCCACCCCAAATGCCTGCAGCAACAGCCAGGGCTAAGCCAAGAAGTGAGGAGCTACGAGTCTCACCTGAGTCTCCCTTGTGAGTGGTAGAAACACAATATTTGTGCCATCATTAATTGCCTCCTCAGCAGGAAGTTGAAAAAGCAGCAGAGCAACCAGGATTGGAACCAGAAACCTTGACGTGGAGATAGATATCCCACGCATGCTTAACCCACTGTCCCACAGCCCTGACCATGGACACCTTTGACACAGCTGCCAAAGGCTCTCATGAAGTAATAGTAAAATAGAGGTCCCCCAGCTCCAAATCTCCTGTTCTTCCAGTACTCACTTACACTCTGCCTGAAAAGACATGCACCCTCTGCCTGTCCACTGCTCATCCATTCACTCAACAGTGAGCACCATCTATGTGATGGCACAGAGCGGTACATGGGGACACACAGCAAGGACCCCCTGCTTCACAGGAGTGACCAGTTCAGGGGAGGGAGGCAAGCAAGGCATCACACCATAGAGGGGAGCCCAGAGAACCATGGCTGCTGGGATGGGACAGCCCACTTAGACTGCAGAGGCTGACAGGCAGGTTAGGCTTCCTGGAAGCAGGGCTCCTGTGTGAAGTGCAGAATCAGGAGTTGAGGCAGAGGGAAGTGCCCCTGCCCAGGACTGCAGTCAGAACAGGCTGCTGGAAGGCAGTCAGGGAGCACAGGCCTGCACCTTGTATGACTTTGATACAAGCACACAAGTGTTCGAAGGAGACACGATAAAAGACAACAATGATAACATCTTCTATTTTTTATAGAACCTTACAGTCTGACAAAATACTGTCTTCTACCTTATCTCACAGTTTCACTGTTTTACAGATAAGGGTCAGGAGGCTAAATGGCTTGCCACAGACTCACAGGAAGTTGGTGGCAGGACCCAGTCTGCGTTCTGGACTTGCTTTCTGATGTGGAGGGAGACAGGGTGTCAGAGGGCTGCTGCTCACATCTTCTAGGTTTCCTGCCTTAACTTGGGGCTGATCGGCCCCAGGGACTGCCTGGGGAAAGGAGAAAGGAGCTTGCTTGATCTTATTAGATAGCAAGGTCCTGGAGGAGGAGAGCTCTGTCCAAAACCGTAGTGTCCTTAAACAGAACACTTCCTGGAGTAAATAAATAAATAAATAAATAAAGTGCTGATTTAATCCCCAATCTTTATGCCCCTACAGTCTCTGTGGCCCAGTTTCTTCCCCATCATGTAAGTAGACAATAGCCAGAACACCAGGGCCACCAACAATCATACAGGATGTTTCACCTGCTCTAGGGGGCGCCAGGCTTGTGTCCCTTCAGAGGTAAGGAGCTGTGAAGATGCAAGGAAGCTTCTCCCTCCCTCCCTTTTCTCTCTTTCCTTCTTCTTTCCTCCCCCTCCCTCCCTTCCCTCCTCCCTCCCTCTCCCCCTTCCTTCCTGGGGAAGAGTATGGTCTGGGCCAGGAACCAGGAGCTTCTTCCAGGTCTCCCACATGGGTACAGGGGTCCAAGCACTGGACATACATATTATCATATTCCCATACATATTATCAGGGATCTAGGTGGGAAATGGAGTAGCCCACACTTGAACTGGCGCCCATGTGGAATGCCAGTGTCGAAAGTGTACCCAAGCCCTGCAAGATTATGCTTTCATTTGTTTGGGATGGGTGGTATTTAGGACCTGGAAATGGGGAAGGGAAGGGTTTTGAGAACTTTCTGCCTCACCTCCATCCCTGGAGTGGAAGCTTCAGTATTCCACCCATGCCCCTGGCCTAAACAGCTTCTGCTTTCTGCGGTACTTCCTGACACGCACAGCCAACACCTGTGTCTCTCAGCCTATCGTCATTCTCTGGATGCCAGTGACCACTCACCTCCCACTGTTTAATGAAATCTGGCATGTAGAGTCTTAGTTTCTTAAAGCAGTTCAAATTCTAATTCATACGTTACTACGGTATTTTTACGCGCAGCTGATTATCGCAATCTGGTTCTTTACCGCGAGCTGAAAACGCCAGACGCAACAGGTACCTTAGGTGGTTTATTCCAGGCGGGCAGGAACAAGTAGAGGTGGTGCGGAGCTGAGGAAGGGGAGGAAGGGGTGGCAGGCGGGAAGAAGAGAGAGACAGACAGAGCCCATCTGGGGGCCCTTTTGTCACTCAGGTGAGCCTGCAAGGTGTGGGGGGCGGGGATTGGGAGGGATTGGGGCAGGCCCCAGGGGATTGGCTCCTTAGACTGTCACAGGTGATTGCCTAAGACTGATTGGCCAGTGGGCGGAGCTGGGTAAAGGCTGGGAGATAGAGGTGGGATTCTCAGGTGAAATGCAGATTTCCATCTGATTGGTGGATGGCTGGACTGGTGCGAGTTTCCTGAGCCTTGAGGAAGAGGAAATGGCTCAGGTCCAGGGTGGGATATTCGAATAACTCCTTACATAGATCTCTGCTCCTTCCTCTTCAGTGGATAACTACATGAATTGCCACCGTTCCCCAGCAGAGTTAAGTTTGGATGTTGCAGAAGTGGCTGGAGAGGAGACAGGGGTGAGAATCAGAAACATCATTGGTTCATTCATTCTGACATTCTGCACTCAGCACGTAGGACTGAAGCATTTATTTTATGCCTAGCATTGTGCCAAGTGCTAGCTAGAAATCCCACGTTCTAACTCTTGAGGAACCACCACTCAGATCTTAGCTTCCAGACCCTGGTCAGCAGCACCTGGAAGGCAGTTGAATGTTAGCACAGGAGGCTTCACGTGCAGGGGCTGGGACCTGGGGAGGGGTGGGAGAAAATGGCAGTTCTGGAAGTATGGGCCAGGAGAATAATATGAGTGAAAGTTACTGGGGCTAAGGATAGGTGGGCATCAACATCTCCTTGTAAGAGCTTTGAGGCAGGGCAGGCATTGTGGTGAGCTGGGTGACACTATTGGGTGGGATGCCTGCATCCCACATCAGCGTGCCTAGTTCAAGTTCTGGGGTACGTCCACTTGTGATCCAGCTTCCTGCTAATGAACAGACTGGATAGAAGCAGATGATGACTCAGGTACCTGGACCTTTGCCTCTGCTTGGCGGGGACATGGATGGAGTTCAAGGCTTTGGTCTGGCCCTGTCCTGGCTGTTGCGGGCATTTGGGAATATTTGGGAAGTAAATTAGCAAATGAAAGATCTCTCTCTCCTTTTCTCTCCCGCCTCTCTCCCTCTCTCTCCCGCCTTTCAAATTGATGAAACTAAATGAACAACAACAATAACAAAACCAAAGCAAAACAAAATAAAACAACCCCAAAAGACCACCAGAGGCTAAGAAGGGCCTTAAAACCCACAAATATACCCCCATTTTATTTCTAAGGAAACTACCAAAAAGAAAACAAAATAATTTGCTCTACCCTTTGTGTTGTTTACAACTAATTTTCTCTTGAGCCAGATTAACACTTCTTAAACTTTTTTCACAATTAATTTTTTCTCTTTTTAAAAAAGACTATTTTTATTTGAGAGACAGATTTACAGAAAGAATGAGAGTCAGAGAGATCTTCTATCCATTCTTTCACTCCCCAAATGGCCCAACAACTTAAGCTGAGCTGATCCAAAGCTAGAAACCAGGAGTTTCTTACAGGTCTACATCATAGGTACAGAACCCCCTCATAGGTACAGACCTGGGAAATCATCCCCAGGTCTCTGCCAGCCACCTGGTGGGCATGACCTAGAGCTTGTCTGCCCTGGTCTAGGACGTGACTACCAACTCTGTATATAGAATGTGACCTCTGACATGCTTGGAAGGTCAATAGGATTAAGTGTGTCTTTCATCCAATCACAGTGTCATTACTGGATGAAGGAACTACCTGAAAACTTCCTCTTATTTTCCCTTTTCTTAGACCTTTACAAGCTGGAACTTGGGCTGAATAAACAGACATTCCTCAACAGCTTATCTCCAATGTTTTTTGTGGCCAAAGAGCACTGTCTCCTCACCCTTGGTGACCTTGGGGCCTGTTGGCAGCTCTAAACCCTGAGACCCCCAAGGGCCAGAGCCATCTTTGACTGCTTTCCTAGGCTGTAAGCAGGGAGATGGGTCAGAGGTGGAGTAGCTGGACATTAAATAGCACTCATATGAGATGCTCATGCTAGCAGGTAGAGGATTAGCCTGTTGAGCCAGTGTCAGCTATAGAATGACATTGTGACCCTAGAAGGTCACTGAGCACAGGATTACAACTGATTGGATAGCATTTGTATGAGAACAACTGGATGGATGCCATTTGTATGACTGATTGGATATCGTTTGCGTGAGAATAACCGAATGGATACCTTTTGTATAGCTGATTGGATGTCATTTGTATATGAACAACTGAGTGTGTACCATTCCTATAACTAAATGGATATCATTTGTATGAGAACAGTTGGGTGGACAGCATGTGAATGAGAACACTTGGTGGAATATACAAAACAAAAGAAGTTCCAAAAGTATAGAAACAGCTGATTGGTTTTGTTGATAAGCTCAATACCTCCTTCCTTGTCCCAAATGACCCTCAGTGTATCAAGTCTGATGCCACTAATCAACTTAGGCTTTCCACCATCAGTCAGAGTCCATGCTTGTTATTATTGGCTCCATGCACCAAATCCATCCCTGCAGGACAGTGACAACCAGCCTGTTTTTTTCTTAACCATCACCCATCAAAGAAATTTTAGTAGTGCATTTTAATTTCATTCATTAAAAAATATTTATTTTAAAGGCAGAATTACAGAGAAAGGAGGAGAGACAAAGAGAGAGAGTGGTTTTTCATTTACTCACTTATTCCCCAAATGGCTGTGTAAAGCTTGGGCCAGGTTGAAGCCATGTGGGGGGCAGGACTCAAAGCACTTGGGCCATCATGTTGCTTTCCCAGGCCATTAACAGGGAACTGCATCCCAGGTGGAGCAGCCTGGACCCACATGGACTCTCACATGAGATGCTGGCATCACAGGTGTCAATTTAACCTTAACCAATTATGCCACACCATGGCCCAGATTTTGTTTTTCAATTTAAATTTTTAGTAAGATTTGTTTATTTGTAAGCAAGTTATATGTAGAGAGAAGACTGACAAAGAGATCTTTAGGCCAAAGTCACAAGGCCAGAGCTTCCTCCAAGTCTGTCACAAGTGTGCAGGCCCCAAGGGTTTGGGCTGCTTTCCTAGGCACATTAGCAGGGAGCCTGATGGAAAATGGAGAAGCTAGCTACCCACAGGTGTCCATATGAGATGCAAGCTTTGTAGGTGGGGCTTGGCCCATTTTGCCACAGTATACAGAACCCTCATTTTAATAATTAGTTCTCTGTTGTATTTTTTTTTCTTTGTGTGTTATAGCCATAAAAATTGCTTTCTGGGCCCGGCGTGGTAGCGCAGTGGTTAAGGTCCTAGCCTTGCATGCGCCGGGATCCCATATGGGCGCTAGTTCTAATCCCGGCAGCCCTGCTTCCCATCCAGCTCCCTGCTTGTGGCCTGGGAAAGCAGTTGAGGATGGCCCAATGCCTTGGGACCCTGCACCCACGTGGGAGACCCGGAAGGAGCTCCTGGCTCCTGGTTTAGGATTGGCTCACCTCTGGCAGTTGTGGTCACTTGGGGAGTGAACCATCAACGGAGGATCTTCCTCTCTGTCTCTTCTCCTCTCTGTATATCCGCATTTCAAAAAAAAAAAGATTGTTTTCTGGGGCCTGCACTATGGCACTGCAGGTTATGCCTCTGCCTCTGGTGCCAGCGACCCATATAGGAGCCTGTTTGTCCCCAGGCTGCTCTACTTCCCATCCAGCTCTTTGCTTGTGGCCCGGGAAAGCATAGGGAGAATGGTTCTAAGCCTTGGGGTGTGGTAGCTGCATGGTAGACCTGGAAGAAACCCTGGATCCTGGCTTCAGATCAGCTCAGCTCTGGCCATTGCACACATTTGGGGACTGATCCAGCGAATGGAATATCTCTCCTTTTCTCCGCAACTTTTAATTTCAAATTAAAATAAGACAAAATTTTTAAAAAATGGGGGAAGGGTAGTTGCTGGTGCCAGAATGATGGTTTAGTGGCTAAATCCTTGCCTTGCAACCACTGGGATCTTATTTGAGCATTGGTTGCTCCACTTCCTATCCAGTTCTCTGCTTGTGACCTGGGAAAGCAGTCAAGGACGGCCCAAAGCCTTGGGAACCTGCACCCACATGGGAGACCCAGAAGAAGCTCCTGTCTCCTGGCTTCAGATCAGCACATCACTGGCCATTGTGGCTGTTGCGGAATAAACTATTGGATGGTAGATCTTCCTCTCAGTCTCTTCTCCTCTTTCTGTATATCTGACTTTGCAGTAAAAATAAATAAATCTTTTAAAAAACAATGTGTTAGCTCTTCTGCCAGTACTGCAGTTATCACGACATGTAAAGGTGGCCCTCCTCTGCTTTTCCAAACTATGCAGAGAGACAGTGATAAGTAAATGCACAATAATTTATTAGTGTTACAATAAATGCTAAACCAACTTTAGGTTTTGTTTTGCTTAACCAACATTTATACAGTAATTGATATGTTCCAGAGGCTACATTCATTGTCATATGCAGACTGGCTCACTTAATCCTCAAACAAGTGTCGTTACTATTCCTGTTTTACAGATGGGGAAACTGAGGCATGGAAATTGCCTTGACTCAAAGCACACAGCTTAGTACACAGTACAAAGCACACAGATATTCCTCTGTGTCTCTCCTCCTCTCTGTAAATCTGCCTTTCCAATAAATTAAAAAAAAAAAAAAAAAAAAACACCCAGGGAACGCCCTCAGAACATTTTTCCTCATATTGGAGTCTCTAAGGTGTTTTCAAATGACTGTCCCCCATTCCCAGGTGCTGTTGTAGTTTGACAACAAGGAATGCCCCTCTTTCTTCCTTGTGAACACAGAAGAAAAAAGAACATAACTGAAACATGTGTCCCACCCACCTTCCTCCACACTTGACTCTTCCCCACTCAATCCGAAGGTCCGGATGGGCATGCATCCCTCTCATCTGTGTGAACAAAAATAGAGAGAGAGAAGGAGAGAATTAAAGAGAAAAAAAAGGCAAACAGTGCAGGTGAAAGTTAAAAATAAAGCCTAGCTTGGCCTGGCATGGTAGCCTAGTGGCTAAATCCTCACCTTGTATGCACCAGGATCCCATATAGGTGCTGGTTTGTATCCCCGCTGTCCCACTTCCATTCAGCTCCCTTGTGGCCTGGGAAAGCAGACCAGGATGGCCCAAGGCCTTGGGACACTGCACCCATGTGGGAGACCCAGAAGAAGCTCCTAGCTTCTGGCTACTGCCTTCAGATCAGCTCAGCTTAGCTATGGTTACAATGACCAGAACAAGTAGTGAGCTAGATAGGAAGTGGAACATCCAAGACACAAACTGGTGCTCATAGGGCACCGTGGCACACGCAAGGACAGGATTTCAGCCACTAGGCTACCGCACCAGGCCCAATAAATATTTAAATAAAAACAAAATAACCTAAACTGAGTCAGGCCAATTGATGATGAAGCAGTTTTTCAGACTTTGCTCTGACGGTGGTCTGCTCAGGAAATTCAAGGTGTCAGTTAGCTGGAGGCTTTTGGATAATGGAGATGAGATCTTTGCAGCTGGAGGTGAGGCCTGCAATTCTAAGTCACTGCTTCTCACTAGGCTCCTGAAATTCTTAGGCAAATATAGTGAATAATGATCCACTATTCACAAGTAATTTACAATACAAATAGTAGCTAGCCCTTGTCAGTCAAGATATGCAAAGGGAAGAAAAGCTGGCTTTGCAGTTCTACTATGTGAGTGGCTGGGGCTGAAACACTCACACATCTTCTTCATTCCCAGGTTTGGAAGTAACCAGGGCTTGAACCTGCACTCAAATGGGATGCTGGCATCAGCCCCCTATAGATTCTTTCTGAGCTGCTCAATACAAATGATCTCCCCACCCTTAGTCATTCATTTAACATAAAATAGATGCTATCTAACACTAAAGGACTGTACTTTAGGAAACACCAAAAATAAAGTGATTTTTTTTCTTGGTAATGTGACTGTTTTTGTCGTTGTTAAAAATTTTTTTAAATTTTGGGCCCGGCGTCGTGGCCTAGCGGCTAAAGTCCTCGCCTTGAGTGCACCGGGGTCCCATATGAGCGCCGGTACTAATCCCATACTTGGCAGCTCCACTTCCCATCCAGCTCCCTGCTTGTGGCCTGAGGACGGCCCAAAGCCTTGGGATCCTGCACCCGCGTGGGAGACCTGGAAGAGGTTCCAGGTTCCCGGCTTCAGATTGACACACATCGGCCCGTTGCGGCTCACTTGGGGAGTGAATCATCGGATGGAAGATCTTCCTCTCTGTCTCTCCTCTCTGTATATCTGACTTTGTAATAAAATAAATAAATCTTTAAAAAATATATTTTTTTAATTTTATGGTACAATTTCATAGAGACTTGGATTTCCCTCCTGCAAAATCCTACACCCAGACTGATTTTTTTTTTTGCATTTAATTTTTTTTTTTTACAATCTTTACATAGTTAATTAGGGTAAAAAGGTACAAGGGCAATAGGAAAGTGGGTAAGGCTATTATTTCCATATTGTTCCTTCATATATCTGAGGAAAGGGGATAGTGAGGTAGAAGCCCCACCCAGTCTCTCACCCATCCCCAAGTCCCGGATATGGGGCATGCTCTGAGATACTTGCTCAAGTGGTTTTGATAGTTCACCAGTTATGAATTGCTGCCAATCTCGCCACTCCAAGCACGATGGGGTTGTTGAAGAATCCACTGATTGACATAGTCCATCATAGAGTCTCTGTTTGTCCAGTATTTCTCTGCCAACATATAGTTGAGGTGGTTGACTTGTTCTGTCTTCTGTCTTTTTTTGGGCTAAGGTTCTGAGTCCGCCATTTCAATTGGGGAGATCCCCAAAGAAACTTTGTCTGAGGTGTTCCCAGACCAGATTCTTGTATGTTCTAGCAAGCACAGGGCCCGGCACAGTCCATCACCACGATCAGCTGGTGGTTGCAATTGTTGGGTTGGTTCTGTTTTCAGTCCCGACTTGTACTGGAACCAATGGGTGTTGCAGTCCAGCCTGGTTCTGCCCAGCACATACTTGGCCCTCACACAAACCAGTGGGAGCTGCAGCCTAGTTGGAGCGACCCACAATAACCCCCACCAGGCTCGCCCCTACCCTGGTTTGCCAGTATGTGTAGCAGACTAGTCCAGTCTGTCCCACATCCCATTTCGTTCTCGTACATGTTGATGGGTATTGGAGCTTAGTTCCATCTAACCAGCTCAACTATGCAGCCCTCACAGATGCTGTTGAGTGCTTCTTTGTCTAGCCACTCCAGCCTCTGTCCTAGTTTTCATGCCCTCCCATGGGAGTATTAACCCGAGGGAGGAGCCCACTATTTCCCTCCCAGGTCTCTCTCACTCCCGGATTATGCACTCTTTGGGTGGTCCTGTGGGGTGGTCCTGTGGTTAGACTTGGCAGAATTAGCCCCCAGTGCCAGCTTCTGCCAGCTGATGCTGTGGCTAAGCCCAAACAACCCTCACCCACTCTGATTTATGCTTGCACCAGTAGGAATAATCCACCCAGCCTGGCTTTTCCCTGATTTAGTCCACATGCAGCACACAGGTGTTGTAGCCCTGCTTAGTCTGGTCTGTCCCCATCCCAGCTCATGCTCTCCAGTGGGAGTAGCTGTCCAGCAAGGGAACCACCCCTTATACCCCTGCAGGCTCTGCCCCCTCCCTTCCTGGTTCTCACGCGTGCTGGTTGGGCACTGCAGCCACATCCGGTACAGGTACCCTCACCTTGGTATTCCGTATTGTGCACTGGTTTTTTTGCGACCGAACCTGGCTCGACCTACACTCTGTTCTGGTGTGTGGATTTACCCTGACTGATTTTCCCCACGTTGCTGCAATAGTATAGTCCTTCAGAAGGAGTCATGATTCTATCAATCTGTTATCTAAGTGTGCCCAACATTGCTGGTACAGACCATGTCAGATAGTCCAGCATCCTGTAGTCTATACATTTCCAACAGTTTCATTGGGTAAAATGTTTTTCTTGGGAATGAAATTGATTTTCTTAATTTATAATTAATGATAGTATTCCAACCCACAGATTTATGATTCATTTAGTTTTCTTTATCAGAAATACTGAAAACCATATTTTAACAATCTGCATGTTGTAAACAGCTCTGCATAAACTAGGAATAGGAACTTCCTAAGTAAATATGAATAAACTGTGCTATCTGACATTTAAAAACAGTGTTTAAGTGGGATCCATGCATATAAACTTCCCAGATAGGATGGAGGGTAAAAAGTTTGTATATTATCATGATCATCTACACAGAGAAAAGAATTCCAAGAATTGTGTTGGCAAGACTCACAGCCACCCAGGAACTAAGTCAGCTGTCTACATGTCTGCAGGTGACCACAACAGGGAGGCTGGTGGGCAGTAAGGACTCTGAGAGGAGATTCCTTGATGGGCTCTGTAGATTCCCTAAGCCATGCTTTTACTCCTTGTGCTAAGATGTATAGTGGTGCCTGGGGGCAGGCACTGGGTGTGCACATAAGAGGCTGCCTAAAATGTTGGCATTACATATTGGAGTGCTTGGGGTTGAATCCAGCTGTACTGCTGGTTCCAGCTTGGGGCTGATACACACCCTGGAAGGCAGCAAGGATAGCTCAAGCACTTGTCCCTGAAGCCCACGTGAGTGAATTCTGTGCTATGGCTTTAGTGTGTATTAGTGCTATCTGTCGCAGGCATTTGGGGAATGAACCAGCAGATGAAAAATCTTTCTCTATTTGTTTCTCTGCCTTTCAAAAAGAAAGCAAATAATTGATAAAGAAATATATGCTCAATTGGGGCATCAAAGCCTAAATAGGTGAAAATGTTTATGCAAAGCCAGTATATTTAGGAAAGATGCCAACCCTATGTCTTGGTTTTAGCTCACTGCTGAATAAGGTGATGTCTTTCCCCTTGATCAGGTGTTGAGTTTTGGAAGGCAGGGGTATTTCCTTAGGTATAATCACTTGTCCTATTATTGTACCTCTGGTACATTTAGCACACAGCATTTGGACACCCATGCAGGGCCTGGTCTCCCAAGGGTTAACTCCACAGCTTAGCTTGTTTCTCTAGGATAACAGGATGGGCAATCTTGGCCTGACACATTTAGCCCCTGGCTTGACAGCAAGTTCCCTCTTCCCTGCTTCCCCTTTTTCAAGATGCCCATGGGGGATCTTAGGAGTTGCTTGAGCATTGGGAAAATACTGGGAAGAACTAGGCAGACTATAAAAGAGGAAGGCTGGGCGGTGGCGTGGCCTAGCGGCTAAAGTCCTCGCCTTGAAAGCCCCGGGATCCCATATGGGCGCCGGTTCTAATCCCGGTAGCTCCACTTCCCATCCAGCTCCCTGCTTGTGGCCTGGGCAAGCAGTTGAGGATGGCCCAATGCATTGGGACACTGCACCCACGTGGGAGACCCGGAAGAGGTTCCAGGTTCCCGGCTTCGGATGGCGCGTACTGGTCCATTGCGGCTCACTTGGGGAGTGAATCATCGGACGGAAGATCTTCCTCTCTGTCTCTCCTCCTCTGTGTATATCTGGCTATAATAAAATGAATAAATCTTTAAAAAAACAAAAACAAAACAAAACAAGAAGAGGCAGGCCAAGTTCAAATAAATGGCATTCTCTTTACAACAATGACCCGTGTTGTCTTCTTTGTAACCCTGGTCCCTCCACTCGGCTCGGGGTACACTGTGACATAGCGTTGCCGACACACCCACTTCTGCCTTGTGAATATCTATGCCCCTGTCTTCATGCTAGACTGTGTGGCTTACTTATTTATTGTTATCAGCATAACTATGCATTTTCTTCCTCTCTGCATGGTGCTCCATAGTGATTATATATAACTGAGTGGATTAAGTCATTGTTTATTTTTTGATCATTGGTGCCTTGTCGCCAAGGAAGCCAGTGCCATCAGCATCTCATCACTGTGGGCAGTGTGTTGCTTCTTCTGAGTAGGCACAGTACCAGGGTGATGTCTGACTGAGGGCGTCTTTGGCCAAGCAGTCTTGATCTTCCATTAGCACCTGTCAATCCTCTTTGCTTCATGTAAGCACCAAGGATCTCATACAGTGTTCTTTGTCTCTGCTTCTCAGATTGCATGCAGTGTTCCTCGGTGCTTAAGTTGCACATGCAAGGGTACGTCAAAAAGCTAATGGAAAATGAGGTTAAAAGGTAAAACAAGTTTTTATGAACTTTAAAAAGTTATTTGTTTAAAGGCAGAATGACAGAGAGGGGCAGATTGGGATTGGGGGCAGAGGAAGATTTTTCATACACTGACTCACTCTAAATGCCCACAACACCTGTGATTAGATAAGTTTGGATAAGGCTGGAGCCAGAGGCTAGTGGTTCCATCCAGGTCTCCTGTGTTGACAGCAGAACCTAAGCTCCTGAGCCATCACCTGCTATTTCGAGGGTATGTAATAACAGAGAGCCGCTGTTAGGAGCAAAGCCGGAACTTGAACCTAGGCACTCCAACATGGGATGTGCCATATGCCAGTGGACAGAAGATCTTTGTCTCTTTCTCTCTGTAAATTTGCCTTTCCAATAAGAGTAAATAAACAAAATGTCCCAGGGGGAGAAGCATTTCACAGATGCCAAAGAAAGAGGGTCAAGGGGCTGAGAGATTATGGTATGATCACACAGCTTATAAATGGTATAGCCAAGATTCTTTTTTTTTTTTAATTTTTTATTTATATTGTTGACAATCCTTACATAGTTACGGTAAAAAGGTTCAGGGGCTATAGGGAAGTGGGTAAGGCTATTATTTCCATATTGTTTCCTTCTTGTATCTGAGGAAAGGGGTATATTGAGGGAGAAGCCCCACCCAGTTTCCCACCCACCCCAAGTCCCGGATGTGGGGCATGCTCTGAGATACTTGCTCAAGTGGTTTTAATAGTTCACCAGTTATGAATCGCTGCCATTTTCGCCACTCCAAGCTCAGTGAGGTCGTTGAAGAGTCCACTGATTGACATAGTCCATCATAGAGTCTTCATTTGCCCAGTATTTCGCTGCCAACATATAGTTGAGGTGGTTGATTGACTTGTTCTTTCTTCTGTCTTTTCCTGGCTAGGGTTCTGAGTGCAGCATTTCGATTGGGGAGATTCCCAAAGAAACTTTGTCTGAGGTGTTCCCAGACCAGATTCTTGTATGTTCTAGCAAGCACAGGGCCCGGCACAGTCCATCACCACGATCAGCTGGTGGTTGCAATTGTTGGGTTGGTTCTGTTTTCAGTCCCGACTTGTACTGGAACCAATGGGTGTTGCAGTCCAGCCTGGTTCTGCCCAGCACATACTTGGCCCTCACACAAACCAGTGGGAGCTGCAGCCTAGTTGGAGCGACCCACAATAACCCCCACCAGGCTCGCCCCTACCCTGGTTTGCCAGTATGTGTAGCAGACTAGTCCAGTCTGTTCCACATCCCATTTGGCTCTCATACTTGTCAATGGGTATTAAAGCTTAGTTCCATCTAACCAGCTCAACTATGCAGCCCTCACAGATGCTGTTGAGTGCCTCTCTGTCTAGCCACCCCAGCCTCCATCCTAGTTTTCATGCCCTTCCGTGGGAGTATTAACCCAAGAGGGGGAAACCCACTATTTCCCTCCCAGGTCTCTCTCACTCCCGGATTATGCACTCTTTGGGTGGTTCTGTGGTTAGACTTGACAGAATTAGCCCCCAGTGCCAGCTTCTGCCAGCTGATGCTGTGGCTAAGCCCAAACAACCCTCACCCACTCTGATTTATGTTTGCACCAGTAGGAATAGTCAGCCCAGCCTGAGAGCCACAATTCTTACCCAGGAGTATATGTGGCGAGAGATTTCATTCTTTCCACAATAGCATATTGCCTAACAACCACAACAAAAACTAAAAGAAAAAAAAAAGAACTTAATTTACAAAAACAGGACGGGAAAGACCTGCCTGGCCGATATTAGTTTTAATTAATTGATTGATTTGAATGGCAGTTACAAAGAGATAGAGTGATTTTCCATCAAGTGGTCTATTCCTCAAATGGCTGTAGCAGCCAGGGCAGGGCCAGGTTGAAGCCAGGAGTCAGGAGCTCCATTTGGGTCTTCCATGTGAATGCAGAAGCCCAGACAATTGGACGATTCTCTGCTACTTTCCCAGGCACATTAGCAGGGAGCTGGATTGGAAATGGAACAGCTGGGATTTGAAGTGGTGCCCATGATGCCAGTGTTGCAGGTAGTAGCTTAACCCATGATGCCACAATGCCATCTCTGCCTGTATTTCTTACAAAGCCTTATAGATTTGAGAGGCAGTGACCTCTGGGTAAGTAGTTTGTAGTGGACATGATGGAGGTAAGTTTGCCAATGAAGCAAGCAGTGAGCTGGACTGAATGAACTAACTTTGCAAGTATCCAGATGAGGTAAGAAGAGTCCTGCTCTGTTCCCTTCTGAGACTTTCTTATCTAAAACAATTATCCATAAATTCGGTAAATGTCAAGTGATTATCCTGCATGAGCCCTGAGAATTTGGTGAACAAGGTGGATCCATCATCTGCCACCATGAAGTTTATGTTTGGGTAGTCTCTGCTTTGAGTCCTGGTCATGACAATTAAATTAGCATGTTGACCAAGTGGACAGTATACTGAGAAGCAGGACCAGGATTGCAAAAACACAGACAGGAACCATTGAAGAGGAGATGACAGAAAGTCAAGGGATTCGAGCTACGTGGTGCTTACCTGAATAACATGAGCAGCAGCTGTGTTGCCTGGAGAGTGAGCTCCCATTACCACAGGTGTGTAAGCAGAGGTAGGGGTCACTGTTTTAGTGACCACAAAGAGAGGCAGAACACGGAAGCAAAAAGAATGGAACATCAAGGTCCATTGCCAACAGACATAATTTGCTGCCCATGTGACCAAGAGCAAGCTGCTTAGCCTGTTTCTCCTTCTGTAAGCTGGGAAAGTGAAACCCCTTCCCTCATGTGTTGGGGACTCTGCTATATTGCAAAATATGTAATATCTGCCCACAGGAAATGGCATCAATCATTGCCAGTGTATTGGAAAAGTGACCCTGGAGTTCCTCCCACATCTTTTTTTTTTTTTTTTTTTTTTTTAAGATTCATTTATTTTTTATTGGCAAGGCAGATATACAGAGAGGAGCGACAGAGAAGAAGATCTTCCATCTGATGGTTCAGCTCCCCAAGTGGCCGCAATGGCTGGAGCTGAACCAATTCGAAGGCAGGAGTTTCTTCTGAGTCCCAAAGCTTTGGGCGGTCCTCAAGTGCATTCCCAGGCCGCATGCAGGGAGCTGGATGGGAAGCAGGGCTGCCGGGATTAGAACCTGTGTCCTTACGGGATCCCGGGCATTCAAGGTGAGGACCTTAACTGCTATGCTATGGCGCCAGGCCCCTTCCCACATATCTTACTTGGTGTTTGCTCCCAAGGCAGGTTTTTTTTTTTTTTTTTTTTTGTAGGAAGAATAAATTAAAAAAAAAATTTTTTTAATAATCTTACTTAGTTGATTAGGGTACAAAGGGTCAAGGGCTACAAGGTGAAAGTGGGTAATACCATTGTTTCTGCACTAATATTATCATTTTTTCCCTGTATCTGGGGCCCAAGGCAGGTTTTATAAAAACAAAATCTGAGTGTGATTCTAAGTTTCCTGGTAGCAGGTGTAAGATGAACAGGGTAGCAGAAGAAGAGATAAAAGAAGAGTACCACTTCTTGGAGGTTTTCAAACCCCCTGAAAGTGGTTGATAAAAGGTTTTGAGAATGAGAGAAACATCTGATTTTTCTGCAGTACCTCACTTTCCTTCCTGAAACAATAGTTGAATTCCTTTCGATAGGGAGAGCTCCAATTTACTGGTTGACTTCCCAGATGCTCACAATTGCCTGGCCTGGGCCAGTGCTGGATCTCAAACCAGATCTCACATGTGGGTAAATAAAACGCAATTATTTGAACTATCACCTCTGCCACTCAGGGTCAGCGACAGAAGGAAAATGGAGTCCGGAGCAAGAGCTGGGCCTTGAACCTGTGTATCTAATGTGGGACACACGTGTCCCAACTACTAGGGTAAACACTCCTCCTGCCGTGTTTGTTTTTTCCCTGACTTTCTTTTCAGTTAATGCCAATAACAGCCACGCATGGTCTGTCTCTAGGGTATTTGGTTTTTGTTTTGTTTTTTATGGAGACACCTTTGAACTTGAAGGCAAAGCAAAAAAAAAAAAAAAAAAAAAAAGAGAGAGAAAGAAAACAAGATCTCTTCACAGCCAAAATCAAGGCATCACCCCACAAAAACACTCCTGTTATGAACGGTGAGGGCTCCAAGAACTTCCTGAACAAACAGGGCTCTGCTAGTGGGAAATGTGATCCGACTTTTCCTCTTCCTCTGCCATGGAAAAATTCCACTCCCACCACCAGCAACTCTTTGGGCCAAGAGCCAGGAGGCAGTCGGGCTGCCTGTCCATGCCATTCTCTTTTGCCAGCACAGCAGGCCACCAGCCTTGCCAGTCTGTACTTCAGTTTGCCCTGAGGTCTCTCAGCAGGCTGGGAGATTTCCAAGACATTCACTCAGCCCAGCCAGGGGGCAGTGTGCCTCCTGGCCCCTCCTCTCCCTCTGGAAGGGCTAACCAGGGGATATCTTAGGAGGGGTCAGAAGCATCCTGTTTGTTAGAGTGATTGTTAGACCATAAGTCCCCTGGTGAGGCTTCTATCTTTAAAACATCTGTCTTGAGGTGTGGGGAGGTTGTATATTCTTCAAACTTGAGGTTTCCTTTTGAAGTGCAAAATGCCATGTTTGCTTGAAGTGACAAATCAAGCAACAGCAGTCTATGTAAAACATTCAGCAATACTGCCTTCTGCTAGACCCACCCCTACACCTCCTAACCAACGTGCGGTTTCGTATATTCTTCGTGTACCTGCACCTATCTATTGAAAAGGGACATTTAGGATTGAAATGACAGAAGAATTTAATTTGCTTTTTACTTTCTGTATTCTGCTTGTGGTAAAAGGACAGTGAAGGGCAGTGAAACATTTCATGATAGAGCCTGGGAGCCTAAGAGATAAGGGGCACCTGCAACTAGCCTCCGCCCCTGATGGCACGGCCCCCTCCCTGCTTATGTTAATGATTCCCACTCCCTGCTCATGTTAATGGTTCACCCTTCCTGCTTATGTTAATGATTTTAGCCTTAGCTTAGCCTTTTAAAAACCCCTCTGTCTAATGATTCGGGGTCGATGCCTGGCCCCCTACTAGAGGAACTGGCCTCGGCCCCAGCGCGCTGGTAATCAAATAAAGCCTCTTGCTTTTGCATCAAGTCTCGTCTTCGGTGGTCATTGGGGAAACTCACTCCCTCGAGACATTTGGTAAGGTTTTTCCCTGTTGGGGGGGCCTTACACTATGTGCATGTATAGATACAGTTATATGTTTAGAAATTTTGGTTATCAACTTTTAGAAGGGAACTGTATAAAGTCATGACAATAACTTGCTTTTTGTTAATCTCATTTTTTAAAATTTCATTCACATTTCTCCAGGTAAATGCAAAGCGATTTAATTGTATTTTAATAATGACATAGTCTCCATAGCTTGTATATATCGTATTTTACTTATAGATTCCTCCATAGTAAATACCCAAGTGATTTCTCTTATTTTGTCTTTTGCCACTTGAGATGATATTGCATGAAAAAGGCATGCATCTATGTCCTTTAGCATTCATGCTTTTAGTTTAGTAGAAGAGATTTCCAAGTCCACAGTCTCTGGGTTCATCTGAGGATTTTGGATATTACCAGAGGGAAAGATTCCTGCCTTAGCACAACACAGCCCTTTGGTGACAGCTTTTTTCCTCTATTGGGAAAGAGGCCTGGAAAAATAATGTCCCTTTCTATATCCCTTTCTCTTCCTTCCCCATGCTATTATTCTTCTGCAGTAGAATGGGCAGGAATAATATATCCTTTGTAATTCAGAAAGGAGTAAGAATTACCAGTGTGCTGGGTTATTAGAGGATACAAGAGAAGCCCAAATTAAACTACCACCTAGTCCTCCAGTAAGTCTTGCATTGCCTTTTTTCCCCCGTAGAAAAGACAGATAATAAGGAAGAACAAATGCAAAAGATAGTAATGCATTGTTGGGCTTTAATAAACAAATAATTAATTGACAGCACCTGCAAAATCATGGCTTGTTCCTCATTTAGCATCTGAATATAGCTTTCTTTTTTGCAGGCCAGGCGAGTGAGGGTGCCAGATGAACAGGATTATTAATTTTCAGGTTTCCTGCTCCAGGGACTCATCAAAGCTGAAGGTTGGGTATTGCTTTAAGTGACCTGATATACGCTCATAGTTGGGTCATGTTGCTTGTTGCTCATTTCTGCGTGTCCCTTTCCATGGTCATGTTGGGTTATTTAGTTTTCCTCTTTAATTCAAAAGAACTTTTTAGAAAAAGGGTTTATTTATTTTTATTAGAAAAGCAGATTTAGGGCCTGGCATGATTGCATAATGGTTAAGGTTCTCGCCTTGAACGCACCAGGATCCCATATGGGCGCTGGTTCTAATCCCGGCAGCTCCACTTCCCATCCAGCTCCCTGCTTGTGGCCTGGGAAAGCAGTCGGGGACAGCCCAAGGCCTTGGGACCTGCACCTGCGTGGCAGACCCGAAAAGAAGTTCCTGGCTCCTGGCTTTGGATTGGCGCAGAACTGGCCGTTGCAGCCACTTTGGGAGTGAATCATTGGACAGAAGATCTTCCTCTCTGTCTCTCCTCCTCTCTGTACATCTGCCTTTCCAATAAAATAAACAAATCTTAAAAAAAAAAAAAAAAGAAAAGCAAATGTACAGAAAGGAGGAGAGATAGAAAGATCATTTGTCTGCGGGTTCACTCCCCAAGCAACCAGAACAGCCAGAGCTGAGCCCATTTGAAACCAGGAGCCAGGAACCTCCTCCAGGTCTTCCACAAGGGTGCAGAGTCCCAAGGCTTTGGCCATCCTCCACTGTTTTCCCAGGCCAAAAGCAGGGAATTGGATGGGAAGTGGAGTAGCTGAGACACAAATTGGCAATCATATGGGATCCTGGAGGTTGCAAAGCAAGGTCTTTAGCCACTGAACCATTGGCCAGGCCCTCGAAAGAACATTTTTTGAATGCTTCCTATGCACCAAATAGCAAGCTAGGTTCTGGGGCTAAAGACAAAGGACAGACTATCTTCAAAGGGCTTAGAAAGAAACAGGAAAGAAAAATAATTGGACTTAAATTGATAAGTAAATGAGAAATGTGTGCAAGTCTGAGGCAACAGAGAAGAGAGGCACCTAACTTGCAACAACGCAGTATGTGGGCAGTGAAAGGAGGCTGGTATGATTAAGCTGTGACTTTCAGATGGAACTGGCTTTGCCAGCATTGAACGTGTGGAAGGCACAGCATATGCAAAGGCATGGAGATAAGTAAGAAGGTGACATCATGAAGTGGCGATTGAAGTAGATTTCCAGAAATACCATCTTGTGCCATATCATGCATCAATGTTCTCATCTACTACAAAATAAAAATACGCTGTGGTCCCGTAGGATTGTCACCGAGATGAAAATTTTCTCTCCCTTGCTGTGTTATTCATCTTTTTGCTATTATAAAGAAATCTCTGAAAGAAACTGCTTATGAGGGAGAGAGAGGCTAATGTAGCTCACAGGTCGGGAGGTGCAAAGTCCAAGGAGTGTGATGTAGGCGTAGGCTTGGACCAGGCGACCCTGACTGATGGTGGTGGACAAGCGGAGGACGGGTCACCTGGGGAGCCAGGAGACAGAGAGATTGTTATTTTCCAAGAAACCTCAGGTCAGAATTCCCTTCCCATGGAATGCTCCACAGTGATCTACAGAGCTGCTACTAAGGCTGGGTTGCTACCTTCTAGTAGCACCATGCTGGGGATGGAGCCTTCAGTGCTTGGCGGGACACTCAACACCAAAAGTGACAGCCAGATAACAGCAACCAGAGATGTCACAGCCATGCAAGCAAGCCCATAGTTTTTTTTTTTTTTAATCTAAGTATTTTTTTATTTTATTTTTAATGATTTTTACATAGTTGATTAGGGTGCAAAGGGTCAAGGGCTACAGGAAGGTAGGTGAGACCATTGTTTCAACGTTCTCTTTTTTTTTTTCCTTCCTTTTTTTCCTTCCTATATCTGAGGGAAGTGGGACTATAAGGGGAGAAACCATGCCTAGCCTCCCAAATGCCTCGGGACCCTGGGATGGAAGACAGCCAACAGATGCCATCCCAGGGTTCCCAATGTGGGGCATGCTCTGAGGGTCCTGCTCAAGAGGCTTCAACAGTTCAACAGTTTGAATTGTTGCCAATCTTGCCACTCTAAGTACAATGAAATCTCACCAGAATCCACTGTCTGACACAGTCCACTTTAGAATCTCCATTTGCCCAAATATTCACTGCCAACACTTGGCTGGGGTAGTTCATCAATTTTTTCTGTCCTCCATCTTCTGCTGTGGTACCAGGTGTCCTCTGCAGACTCCAGGGAACTGCCATGTTCTCCATGTGCACCTGGATATGCTAGCCACTGCTCCATCTGAACCACTGAGGAGGCCCAGCTCTGATATTTGCACTCCACAGTCAGACCATGGCACCTGCAATTCTCTCCATAGTTAAGGTTCTGAGTCCAGTGATTCAGTTGGGGTAATCCCCACAGAAACTTCATCCGAGGTGATCGCAGACCTGATTCTTGTGTGTGCTTGAAGCATCTGGCACAGGTCCTGCACAGATCATGCACATGTTGGTGGTTGCAATTGCTGGGTCAGTTCTGTCTTTAGACCGTTGCAGCCACTTGGGGAGATAAGCAACAGATAGAAGATTTTCCTCTGTCTCTCCTTCTCTTTGTAAATCTGACTTTCCAATAAAAAAAAAAAAAAATTTAAAACAAAAGTATATTGGGCCCTGCGTGATAGCCTAATGATTAAACTCCTCACCTTGAATGCACCAGGATCCCATATGGATGTTCTAATCCCAGAGGCCCCCGCTTCCCATCCAGCTGCACATTATACCCCTGGGGGGTGGTGAGCCCAACAGGGGGACTGCAGGGGCTCTCTTGCTGTCACTGCCTCTGCTAGCGAGTGTGAGAACCGGGACTGAGAGCAGACCATGCTGGGCAGGTCTACAAGCCCGTTAGTCTGCATGTGAGTTGGGTTAGAAGGAGAGAAAGGCGGGGCTGAATGACTGTATCTACTGGTGTAGGAGCCAGAATAAGCGCAGGTTGGCTGGGCTTTGATTCAGCACCAGCTGGTAAGTACTGGCACTATGGGCAAGTCTTGTCAGGCTAGACTTCAGTACCACCTGCAAAGTACAAATCTGGGTCTGTTAGTGTGCCTAGTAGGGAAACTGTGGGCACACCTCTGATGGGCTACAGTTCCCACTGGAGAGCATTTAAACCAGAGCTTGGAGCAGGTCTGGCTGGACAGGGGTAATACCCACCAGCATAAGTGTGTGCTGGATAATGAGGCCGGTCAGGCTGAGCTAGGCTGCAGCCTAACCTGATGTGCACAAGAACCAAATGACGGGGCCCAGCGGCGTGGCCTAGTGGCTAAAGTCCTCGCCTTGAACTTGCCAGGAGCCCATATGGGCGCCGGTTCTAATCCCGGTAGCTTCACTTCCCATCCAGCTCCCTGCTTGTGGCCTGGGAAAGCAGTCGAGGACAGCCCAATGCATTGGGACACTGCACCCGCGTGGGAGACCTGGAAGAGGTTCCAGGTTCCTGGCATCGGATCGGCGCGCATTGGCCCATTGCAGCTCACTTGGGGAGTGAATCATCGGACGGAAGATCTTCCTCTCTGTCTCTCCTCCTCTGTGTATATCTGGCTGTAATAAAATGAATAAATCTTAAAAAAAAAAAAAAAAAAAAAAAAGAACCAAATGACGGGCCCGGCACGGCAGCCTCGCAGCTAAAGTCCTCGGCTCACACATGCCAGGATTCCATATGGATGCTGGTTTTAATCCCGGCGGTCCTGCTTTCCCCCCAGCTCCCTGCCTGTGACCTGGGAAAGCAGTCAAGGACGGCCCAAAGCCTTGGGAATCTGTACCCAGGTGGGAGACTCAGAAGAAGCTCCTGGCTCCTGGCTTCGGATCGGCTCAACTGTGGCCATTGCGGCCACTTGGAGAGTGAATCAGCAGACGTAAGATATTCCTCTCTGTCTCTCCTCCTCTCTGTATATCTGCCTTTCCAAAAATAAATAAATAAAAAAAATAATAATAAATACATCATTAAAACAAAGCAGAACTGGGCCTCCTCAGTTACTGAAGCCTGTGCAGTGGATGGTATGTCCAAGCGCAGATGGGGAACGTGATAGATCACTGGGGGCTGCAAAGAATATCTAGTACTGTGGATGGCAGAACAAATTGGACACCTCCCCAGACCAAGTGTTGACAGCAAGTGTCTGGGCAAGTGGAGACTCTAAGATGGACTTTGTCAGTCAAGGAATCTTGGAAGGATTTCCTCAACCTTGGAGCAATGAAATCAACAACTCAGAACTGCCAGAGCCATTTAGACAGCGCCTTCGGAGCATGCTCCACACGGGGGCCTAGGATGATCTGCATCCACAAGTACTGATGCAGTAAGGCAGCTGGGAGCAAGCCTCTTCCATTCTCTGCTCCCTTCTCCCGGATACACACACACGCGTGCACAGACACATGCACGTGCACACACACATGCACACACGCACGTGCACACACGCACACGCACGTGCACACACATGCACACACGCACACACACAGCCCAAAATTTGATAGCACTTGTCTTACTTACTTTCTCCCATTCCGTGACCTTCCCATCCTAATCAGTGATCCAAATAGCTGTCCATCCTTCTGAACTATGTAAACATCAAAAACAATAAAACTACAGAAAAAAAGTGTGAGTTAGAAATGTAAAACGTAGCTCTGGCAAGCTAGCTCACAGGATAATTCTTTACCTGCCAGCGGTGGGATGCCATATGGGCTCTGGTTCGTGTCCCAGCTGTTCCACTTCCCATCCAGCTCCCTGCTTGTGGCCTGGGAAAGCAGCAGAGGATGCTGCAGGTCCTTGGGCTCTCCTGGCTTTGGAGCAGCTCAGTTCTGGCTGTTACTGTCATTTGGGGAATGAAGCAGCAGATATAGAAGATCTCTTTCTGTGAATCTATCTTTCCAATAAAAAAGAAAAAGGAATATTTTTTGAAAAAAAAAAAAAGGTTTTACTAACAGTAAATTGGTAATTGAGTTAAAATTCATGGCTGATATCACTGAATGAGAAAATCTAGACTCCTTAAGAAAAAAAAAAGCAGGGCCTGTTTTGGTAGTGTAGTGGCTAAAGTCTTCACCTTGCATGCGCCAGGATCCCATATGGGTGCTGGTTCGTGTCTTGACTGCTCCACTTCCCTCCAGCCTCCCTGCCTGTGGCCTGGGAAAGCTATCGAAAATGGCCCGAAGCCTTGGGACTCTGCACCTGTGTGGAAGACCTGGAAAAAGATTCTGCTTCCTGGCTTTGGATCAGTTCAACTCTAGCCATTGCAACACTTGGGGAGTGAACCAGTGGATAGAAGATCTTTCTCTCTGTCTCTTTCTCTCTATAAATCTTTTAAAAAGTTTGAGAATTGGGTAAATGTTGAAGAGCTCATGAACGAACGTGAGATGGAATGCAAAGAAAGAAGCAGAAAGCCAAAACCAACACAGAAAGGATTTTCAAGATGGAGGGAGAAGTTATAAGTCGGTAAATGTTGCAGAATCAGCGGAAGTTGGTAACAAGAAATGTCCTTTCACTGGGCTCATGAAGCAGGAATTCACTCCCTCTGTGCTCCAGGCCTCTAGATGTTGGTGTTTGCTGGTTCACCTTCTGAAACTGTCTCCTCCTCTTCTCTGGTCATCTGTATGAGTTTCCAAAAAATATTTATTATCATCCACTTGAAAAGCAGAACAATACATAACACAGAGAGACACAACCACAATGGTGTGTACATGTGTGCATGCAAACATACATGCACACTCTGTGAGTTCACTCCCCAAATGCCCGTAACAGCCAAGTCTGTGCCAGAGAGAAGCCAGGAACCCAGGGATTCACCTGATCTTCCACACAGGTGGCAGGAGCTGCCTCCTACTGTGTATTGTCAGTAAACTAAATTGGAAGTGCTAGAGCCAGTATTCAATCTGTTACTTTGATTACTGGGTATAGGCAACACAAGCAGTGCTTAACTCACAATGCTACCACTTACCCATTTGTATTTATTGTACTGTAACTTTGGTGAGCTATCTTCTCAGATGTCACCTTGCAAGGAGACCTTCCTTGACTTTTTTTTTTTAACTGTGAACTAGCAGTCTGGTTTTTAACCGGACCGCATCTGGATAAATTTCTATTCATGGCATCTAATTTTTATTTGATGATATTTATTAGTTAAATTGTACCACCGTGTCACTTCTATTGGAGTGGAATGTTTCAAAGAGCCAGAACTTCATTTTGCTTGTGGCTGTGTCCTGAGTGCTGGCACAGAGTAAGGCGTTAATAAACATGAGTAAAAGCGACTGCGTGGTCATCTTCCTAAGAAGTTCAGAGGAGTGGGTGGGACAAATATCAGACTGCCACATGCTGAAACAGAAAAGGTAGAGGAGAGAATGGGTGCATACAATTTCCTCTAGGAAGGATGGAGAGAGCTAAGGAGGACAAGAAGACTCAAGACAGACCTTTGAGCTGCAGGAATAGTGACTAGGGAAAGGTGAAGGCATGCAAGAGCAAGAATTGAAAGGATGGAATTCAAAGCAATGTTGGACCAGTTCACTTTGTGTGTGCAGAGGGACTTCTTTCCAGCCAGAAAAGTTGTGTGTGATGGAGGTAAGTTCAGGAGATGTGGGTAGTTTAGAACTTTCTTATTCAAGTGAGCAGTTCGGGCCCTGTACAGTAGCCTAGTGGCTAAAGTCCTCGTTCTGCATGCACCAGGACCCCATATGGGTGCTGGTTCATCTGCTGGCTGCTGCACTTCCCTTCGAGCTCCTTGGTTATGGCCTGGGAAAGCAGTGGAGCACTGCCCAAAGCCTTGGAACCCATGTGGGAGACCTGGCAGAAGCTCCTGGCTCCTGACGTCAGATCAGCTCAGCTCTGACGGTTGAGCTCACTTGGCAAGTGCACTATCGGATGGAAGATCTTTCTCTTTATCTCTCCTTCTCTGTAAATCTAATTTTTTAAAAAATAAATAAATAAATAATTAAAATCTTAATTAAAAAAATCAGTGAGCTGTTCATTTTTGAGTCAAATGGCTAGGAAGTAAGCAGGGAGAAGAGATGTGACTTAACTACCTGTCTTTAGACTCAGGACATTTCACTTTCACTGTGCCTGTGGGTGGACGATGGGAAGTTGGCCACCACTACTCCTGAAATGCCATTTATTTCCTTTCTGCCTTATTGTCCTGAGATTGTTTACTCAGTCCTTACTGTGTTTCAGCCCTTGCTATCCTTGTGGACACTGTTTCTTTGGCCAAGCCTATTGTTTTTTCATCTGATTTACATTTGTGCTGACTTTCTTAGCGTTTGGTCATCACTACTGGACACATTAGATTCCAGCACCCATTTTCTCATAACTTTCAAGTAACTGGATAACTAAAAACTCAAAGTAGGGGCCAATGCCATGGCATAGGAGCCTAAATGTTTGCCTGTGGCACCAGCATCCCATATAGCCACCTGTTCGTGTCCTGGCAGCTCCAATTAGGGAATTCAACTCCATGCTTAAAACTTGGGAAAGCAGCTTGCTTCCTGGCTTCAGATTGGCTCGGCTCTTGCTGTTGTAGCTGTTTAAGGAGTGAAATAGTGAAGAGAAGATATCTCTCTGTGTCTCTCTTTTCTGTAACTCTGCCTTTTAAATAGAAGCCAAATAAACATTAAGAAACCCTAAAAATAACTGGATTTTGTATACTAACCATTTACCATTTCTAGTCTTGACAACTCCAGGTGACTTGCAAAGAAGTAATGGAATTCAAACTAGGGACATACACTCTTGGGGTTTATGCTTGCCTGCAGGCCCCCAGGTCACCAAGGTGAGGCGACAGTGCTCTTTGGCCACAAATAACACCAGAGACAAGCTGGTGAGGGATGTCCCTTTATTCAGCCCAAGTACCAGGTTTATAAGAAAAGGAAGGGTAAGAGGGCATTTTCAAGTAGTTCTTTCATCCATTAATGACACTGTGATTGGATGAAAGGCGCCTAATCCTGTTGACCTTCCAATCATATCAGAGGTCACATTGTATATACAGGGTTGGAAGTTACACCTTAGACCAGGGCAGTTAAGGTCCAGGGCACACCCACCAGGTAGCAGGCAGAGACCCTGGAATGATTTCCCACCACATACTCGTGGGAGTATGGGCTCCAAGGTATGAGAGGAGCTGAGAAAAACGGCTTATTAGTGGTCTGTGGTTTGAAACTGAAGATGCTAATTGAAGAGAATGTTTTGAGAAATGGGACGGTCATGTACTATGTGGCAATGAGAACTACTGACCTTCACAAAATGTTCCAAGGACTTCGCTCTTGTGAATTACTCTTCTGTTATGGAGATGAATGCACTGATGTGTCACTGACCATGAAAGACTGATGGGAGTGAACTAGATCCAAGGAGGACTATTTTAGAGAGAATTCCCTAAAGTCTGGTGCTCATGGACCAGTGAGGAAAATCCTCCCAGTAGGTTTAAGAAGAGTCAGATTTGGGGCCCAGCGCCATGGCCTAGTGGCTAAAGTCCTCGCCCTGAAGATGCCAGGATTCCATACGGGCGCTGGTTCTAATCCCGGTAGCTCCACTTCCTGTCCAGCTCCCCGCTTTTGGCCTGGGAAAGCAGAAGAAGATGGGACCCTGCACCCATGTGGGAGACTGAGAAGAAACTCCTGGCTCCTAGCTTCAAATCAGCTCAGCTCTGGCAGTTGTTGTCACTTGGGGAGTGAGTCAATGGATGGAAGATCTTTCTCTGTGTCTCTTTCCTTTCTGTGTATCTGATTTTGCAATAAAAATAAATATATATGTATATTAAAAAAAAAAAAAGAAGTCATGGTGGGGTCAGATCCCAGTGACTGAGTGACCACATACTGCCTCCTGTGATGCACTAGATGAATTCTGGAACAGAAGGAGAAAGGCAGGCCTTGAACTGACTCACAGATATGGGAAGTAGATACCCTATATGATGCCTTAAAGTGTTGTGCCATGATGCATGCTCAGAAATTTAAAAAAAAAAAAGTTAAGATTTATTGGCAATTAAGATTTACAGAGAGAAGGGCAGTAAGAGAGAAAGATCTTCTGTCCAATGGTTCACTCCCCAAGTGGCCACAACGGCTGGAGTTGAGCCTATCCGAAGCCAGGAGCCTCCTCTGGGTTTCCCATGTCGATAAGGATCCCAAGGCTTTGGGCCGTCCTCAACTGCATTCCCAGGCCACAAGCAGGAAGCTGGATGGGAAGTGGAGCAAGTGGGACATGAACCGGTGCCCTTATGGGATCCCAGTGCATGCAAGGTGAGGACTTTAGCTACTAAGTCACCGTGCCAGGCCCAGAATTTTTAAGTTTTTCCAAAAAAGATGTTACCAGGCTTTAAAAACATTGACTTTATAATGCTCTGTAATAATAGTGATTACTTAAACTAGTGATAAAGATTTCTAGACAGCAGTTACTTAAAGCTCAAGAGTCATGTATTACACAAAATTCTTCAAGGAGTATATGAGCAAAGGCATTTAAAGATCAGGGAGAAGAAGGAAAGATCACAGACTTTGGAGAGAGGACGGTACCAGGCTGTTCTCTAGCCATGATTTCTTGGACAAATAATTTTTTCTTGTAGTTCAATTCTGTTTTCTGCCTATGTGATCATTAACACTGATTCAGTAATGGCACACACTTCATAGGGAGGATTAAACCAAAATGTTATTATGTACATCTGTGTATATATATATATATGAGACAGAAACATCTTAGATGGTGAATAAATATTATTTTTTATTATTTCTTACAATAACTGCAAGAAGTTACTAATTCACTTAGCCAATAGTTACTTTTAGTATCCACCTGGTAGTTGCTAGTCTAGGACATGGAAATACTGTGTGAAAAAGGCACACTAGGCCCCCGGGAGGTGAGTAAGTGAATATTTGGATCTGGGTAGCTTAGCTTGAACCTTCTCCCTACCAGCTGTACAGTTATTGACAAGCTACTGCATGTTTTCTATGTAAAATAGGGATAATACAGCTCCCTGCTTGTGGCCTGGGAGAGCAGTAGAGGACAGCCCAAAACCTTGGTGCCCTGCACCCACATGGGAGACTCGGAAGAAACTCCTGACCCCTGGCTTCAGATCAGCTCAGCTCCGTCTGTTGTAACCATTTGGGGAGAGAATCAGTGGATGGAAGATCTTTCTCTGTATCTCCTTCTCTCTGCATATCTGCCTTTCAATGGGAGGTGGGGAGACAGTGAGGGGGAACGGGGATCATAACATTACCTGGATGGATTTTTAGTAGTTGATAATCTTTACATAGTTAATTATGGTTCAGGGGCTATAGGGAAGTGGGTAAGACTATTATGTCCATATTGTTTCTTTCATGTATCTGAGGTAAAGGGGGATATTGAGGGAGAAGCCCCACCCAGTTTCCCACCCACCCCAAGTCCTGGATGTGGGGCATGCTCTGAGATACTTGCTCAAGTGGTTTTAATAGTTGACAAACCTGGATGGATTTTTGTGTTGGCGTACAAAGGAGTTATCACTGTGACTGGCACGTGGTAAGCATTCGGTAAACAGTTGAGAATATTTGTGTGCACAACAGGTAAAGGAACTGAAAATTGGACAGGTTAGGTAAACTTCCTAAGTCAAACAGGTAGCAATGAAGGTGAGACTTTGCTCCCTGTTCCATCTGACCTCACTCCTACACTGTATGTTTCTGTCAAGCTGAGCAGGCTACTTCATGGCTTCTCCTCCATCCTCTCGCCCCTGGCATTTCTCATTATAAAGTTCTGTGCATGAAAGATGGGAGCATTTAAAAAAAATTTCAATGAATGATGTGGAAAAATCTAAGAACAAGATTTATAAGGCCCCCAGGGCTCTTCATTATCTGATCACTGCACAGTCTAATTTCTAGCCTTTTGGGCAAATCAACACCTCTCAAACCATCCAATCTCAAATTTGTCTCCAGAAATATACAATCTATGGAGCTGTTCATGCCTTCCAGTCCGTGTCCTACAAACTGGTTTTTCAGTTGTTTTCAATGTTGAGACTGTTGCATATTCTGGATGTTTTCCTAGGTGATGAGACTATCAGATCAGACAGGGTGGTGTCCAGCTCATCACAGATACTAGAGGATTACAGCAAGCAAGCATGCCTAGCACAGTTCTAGCATGGTGGCAATAACAAAAACCAGGATGCCACAGTGAGGTAAGGGAGGGACTGCCAGGTGGGCAGACTTTCCCCTTGTTCATTCGGACACATGTGTAGAGCCTGGCTGATCCTCAGTGGTTACATGCTGGCTTTTGCAGTGGTGAAAGCCTATCTTTTCCCTTGGAGATTATGACTGTGCTGCTTTGGGATAGGATTTGGGCACTGATACACTTAAAAGCTCCAAGATCGTACTAACATCTTTCTAGGTTAGATACCACCAAGCTCAATGAATGACCTTAACTAATGGGGAAGAGAACACTTATATTTGAGATTTTAACGGGTCAAGAAGTGTCTTTCTGGGGCTGGCATTGTGGCTTGATTGGCTAATCCTCCAAGTGACAGGATCCCATACAGGCACTGGATCGTGTCCTTCCCATCCAGTTCCCTGCATGTGGTCTGGGAAAGCAGTTGAAGATGGCCAAAAGCCTTGGGACCTTGCACCCATGTGGGAGAGCCAGGAAGAAGCTCCTGGCTCCTGGCTCAGTTCTGGCCATTGTAGCCACTTGGGGAGTGAATCAGCGGATGGAAGATCTTTCTCTCCTTTTCTCTGTAAATCTGACTTCCCAATAAAAATAAATAAATCTCTAAAGCAAAGAAACAAACAAGAAGAAGTTTCATTCTTTAAAATGCCTTGGCGAAAGGTCAGTAGTATTTTTCTGTTTTGTAGTCTATGTGGAGTGGTTAGAATGTAAATGGCCAAAGATTTATTTAAAAATAAGCCTGACAGGTGCACCAAAATACTCACAGTAGAATCTAGTTGCTGGATTTACAGGTGAACATATACAATTTTTTCGATTCAGGATATTTGGCCTAACTTTATATAAAACATATATGGGGGGCCCGGTGGTGTGGCCTAGCGGCTAAAGTCCTCACCTTGAAAGCCCCGGTATCCCATATGGGCGCCGGTTCTAATTCCGGCAGCTCCACTTCCCATCCAGCTCCCTGCTTGTGGCCTGGGAAAGCAGTTGAGGACGGCCCAAAGCTTTGGGACCCTGCACCTGCGTGGGAGACCTGGAAGAGGTTCCAGGTTCCCGGCATCGGATCGGCGCACACCGGCCCGTTGCGGCTCACTTGGGGAGTGAAACATCGGATGGAAGATCTTCCTCTCTGTCTCTCCTCCTCTCTGTATATCTGGCTGTAATAAAATGAATAAATCTTAAAAAAAAAAAAAAAACATATGGGGTGGGGAGAATCCCAGTACCTATGAAACTGTGTCACATAATACAATGTAATTAATGAATAAAAAAAATTAAAAAAAAAAAGTGAAAATTTAACAAAAACATTTAAAATTATATAAACAGAAGTTTATTTGTTTGTATCCCAAAAAATGAGTAGAGTAAAAAATAAACATCATCTCATTTATTTACACCACTTCCAATTCTCCATATTAACTTACTGTTCGAACAATTGAAAGCTAAAGGGCAACTTTAAGGAGAGGAAAGAAAGAAAATCTAAAAACGCTCCTCCACAGTTACTCTTTTTGCAAACAGCTGTGCCCACAGAATCTGCTGCTTTCACTTCTCCACTGTGCAAGATTCAGCTGTATATAAAGCTGAACCTGTTCAGCAGCTGAAGAAAACAAGAAACAATGGGTTCAATGCTGGTGCTGTGTCACACAATTCAGTGGTGTGGCTACCAGCTTGTCATTTTTAGGGATTGCAAACAAGGCTTTCTCTTAAAGATGAAAAAGCTTTGTTATATGTGCAGGAAGATGTAAATGCTGAGCAGGCTTAAAGTACGGATGACCCAGTGTCGCAGAACTCCGTCATGAGGCCCCGGGATCTCTGTCACTAAGCCTTTAAGTTCTCCAACTTTATCTGCTCCAGGGTTAACCTCAGTGGTTCGCAGATGTAGCAGTAACACATGGGCAGCTGCTCATGCCCAATCAGAAGTCCTGTAGGCCCCCTCATTTCATTGTTATCAAATTCCTCCCCCCTGTGCTAAAATCTGGCTGCTGCAAAACTACATCCTTCTAGAGAGTTCCTCTTGTATCAAAAGTGTAATTGTTGAGAGGATACAGGTGGGTGGTGTGCTGCAGTAAGGGGGCATGTCCTGTTGGATGTGCTGAGAACTGGTTGACCCCATGCCAGGGCCAGCTGACCTGTGAGCAATGGGGCAGCAGCGCAGACATACTAGCCATCTTTGGCTCTGGCAAGGGAAATTTTCCCTGTGCTGGGAATGGTTACTTGTGACCTGTTCAGCAACTGCTGCCCACAATTAACCTGAGTGCAATATGAGTGTAAGAGGAGTGGGTCAAGCTTTCAAATGCTGCTTGGCAAGCCCACATTCCGTATCAGAGTGCCTGGCGTTCAAGTCTCAGCTGTGCACCTGATTCCAGCTCCCTGCTAATGTACACCCTGAAAGGCACCAGGTTCAAGTACTGGAGCTTCTGCCATCCACATGGAAGACCCAAATCGAATGCCAAGCTGCTGCCTTTGACCTAGCCCAGCTCTAGCTGCCGTAGACATTTGGGAGGCAAACAAGGAGATGGAAGATCTGTCCCTGTTTCTGTTTTTAAAATAGTTTTTGAAATTCTGATTTTTTTGAGTATTTAAATTTCTTTTTTATTAAACTATTGGGAAAAGATTAGGTTAAACCTGGGATAACACACAGTAATTGTTAGGAACTTCCTTCGTTAGTTCAGCATTGTGTGAGGAGTCTTCAAAAGTTCATGGAAGGGCCCGGCACAGTGGCCTAGCGGCTGAAGTCCTCGCCTTGAACATGCTGGGATCCCATACAGGCACCAGTTCTAATCCCGGCAGCTCTACTTCCCATCCAACTCCCTGCTTGTGGCCTGGGAAAGCAGTCGAGGACGGGCCACGGCCTTGGGACCCTGTACCTGCGTGGGAGACCTGGAAAGAAGTTCCTGGCTCCTAGCTTTGGGTCGGCACAGCACTGGCCGTTGTGGTCACTTGGGGAGTGAATCATTGGACGGAAGATCTTCCTCTCTGTATATCTGACTTTGCAATAAAAATCAATAAATCTTTAAAAAAAAAGTTCATGGAAAATGTGTTTGTGTGTTTTAGTGCATGGATTGCAAAATATTTTTGCAGGACAGTAAATTTCTCTTTACATTCCATTTTTCTGTGAGCTTTTGAAAATCCTTTGGTATCAGGAGGCAGAGAGCAGCAGAGACCTCCTCACAGAGTTCCACATTCTGCCAAGCAAAAGAGGGGAACAGGACTGACATTCCAGGTATAAAGACCAGCGGTGGTGGGAGTGGGTTGAGTCACCAGTGGAAGTGGAGTGGGTTGTCTGTTCCCTTGGCTGCAACAGCAGGAGAAATTCAGCTGACTGAGTCCAGCATCATTTCAACTGGGGTCACGTGATTGCGAGAAGTTGGTGCAGTTTTTCTGCAGCTTCATTTCCTGTTTGGTTAGATGGAAGCCATCAGTGGCTGTTATGAGTACCAAGCTCATAGTGAGCACCGAGGCATATAAATCAGATATTTGTCAATGACATTTGCTGTGTACAGGCTTTCTGAGAGATGTGACAGTACAGAGTATTTTAAGGGAGTCCCTGAACCTCCATTTCTGCATGTAATTGTGCTGGAAATGAGACATGGGAAGAAATGTCAAGCCCTGAGGGGTAAGGCCAGTTTTCCTTTTTCAGTGCTTTTTTTTTTTTTTTTTCCACGGAGAGAAGGAGAGACAGAAAGATCTTGCATCTGCTGGTACACTACTAGAGTGGCCACAATGGCCAGAGCTGAACCAATCCGAAGCCAGGAGCTTCCTCCAGGTCTCCCATGCGGGTGCAGGGTCCAAGGCCTTGGGCCGTCCTCAACTGCTTTCCCAGGGCACAAGCAGGCAGCTGGATGGGAAGTGTAGCAGCCAGGACACAAACTGAGGCCCATATGGAATGTTGTACTTGGAGCTGGAGAATTAGCCAGCTGAGCCATTGCGTTGATCCTTGTCAACACTCTTGACCTCATTTTGTTGTGGCACCCAGAACTGAACATAAAAGTCTAAAGGTCTTCAAAGAGACCATCTAAAGCCCCAGTGTAGATGAAGCCTTCTCAGATCCAGGCAGTGTACTCCGAAGATGGGGCTGTGCTGAGATTGCTTTGCATTCTTGCTGCAAAGGATAAAGGGCAGCATCACATTTTGTCCTCTATAGGGATGTTCTGAACTCACCTGCACTGCAGAGTAAGGTGGGGACCTGATGACAATTTTATTTAACAACCTCAAACCTTTCATTCCCTCACAGTTGTTGAAGGCTCCATCGCTTCTGATAGTCTTGTGATAGCTGGGGAAAAAAAAAGTAGGGGAGGGAATTGGTAAAATATATCAGAGAGAATGATACTTCATTTCATTTAGGAACATATTCTTGGCAAGTCTTGCTCTCTTTGAATTTAGAAGTGAAATGGTTGTCATGGGGATGTGTCTTAGCACATTGATTTGAAAAGAAAAATGTAGTCAGATCTCTTCTGACGGAAAGAAAGTTTGATTTGGTCTGTTGGTTTGACAGTGAAGGCTGAGTCAACCAATTAGGCATAAGGTGGGCATTTTTCATAAATCAAGTGAGCTAAAAATACAGCAATAAAGCTTTGAATAAGATGTATTGAAATCACATGACTTGAGAAAAACGCTTTGTCAAGACTCTTGTTACCCAAAGTGTTCTGAAACTAACAGCAGTTTAATTTCCTAAATGTTTCTGAACCTATCAGGTGAATCAAAATGTCTCTAGGTAAAAGTAACTGGTATAATAATTTATTAGTTACTTGATAACTCTTGAAAAGGCCTTTTTAAAAAGGCCAGTGCAGTGGCATAACAGTACCAGCAGTGCACCCTATATAAATGATGGTTCAAGTCCTGCCAGCTCCACTTCCATTCCAGTACCTTGCTAATGTGCCTGGAAAAGCTGTGTAAGACGGTCCAAGTGCTTGGGTCCATGCACCGATGTGGAACACCCAGAAAAAGCCCCTAGCTCCTGGCTTAAACCTGGCCCAGCCTTATCAGTTGTAGTTATTTGGGGAGCAAACCAACAGATGGCAGACCTCTTTGTATGTCTCACTCCCACCCTACCCTCTATCTGTAACTTTGCCTTTCCAGGAAATGAATGAATCTTTCTAAAACTATTTTTTTAAAAGATTTATTTATTTCATTACAAAGTCAGATATACACAGAGGAGGAGAGACAGAGAGCAAGATCTTCTGTCCAATGATTCACTCCCCAAGTGAGCCGCAAGGGGCCGGTGCGCGCCGATCCAATGCGGGGAATCAGGAACCTCTTCCGGGTCTCCCAGGCGGGTGCAGTGTCCTAAGGTACTGGGCCGTCCTCAACTGCTTTCCCAGGCCACAAGCAGGGAGCTGGATGGGAAGTGGAGCTGCCGGGACTAGAACCGGCGCCCATATGGGATCCCGGGGCATGATCAAGGCGAGGACTTTAGCCGCTAGGCCACGCCGCCGGGCCCTCTTTCTAAAACTATTGATTGAGAGAGAGAATATGTAAGGACCTCCGACTGCTGGTGCACTACCAATGTATGTTAACAGCAACTGTGGGGCTCAGTCCAAGGCCAAGGCTGGGCATTCAGCCTATCCCTCATGTAGGAGTTAGGAATCTAGTAACTTGAACCATCACTGTTGGATTCCAAGGCCTGTATTACACAGGATGCTGAAGTCAGGATCTGGAACCAGGTATTAAATCCAGGTACTCTGATATGAAATTTGTGCACCTTAACTAATGTCTTAACTGCTAGATTAAATACTCAACCCCAAAGACCCTTTTTGTGAAATGTCTACAAAATCAAGAAGGTGAATGAGGCTCAATTGGGAAGTAAAGCTTTTTCCAAGTTAAAGGCTTTTTAATTCTTTCCCTGTAGCCAAACTTTTAGAAGAATAAAGTTTCAGCCAACAAATCACTTAAAAATACAATTTAATGTAGATCACTAAGGGTAGTTGAAATACAGCTTTAAAGGATTTCAAAGAATTGAATGACAATGCTGCAACACAAATTCTGCTTCTTCCTGTGATCTGTATAAATGGAGTTTCTCGACACTTACACAAGAATTCTTTAAAAAGTCCACTGCTTGGTAGCCTAGCGGTTAAAGTCCTCACCTTGAACGTGCCGGGATCCCATATGGTTGCCGGTTCTAATCCTGGCAGCTCCACATCCCATCCAGCTTCCTGCTTGTGCCTTGGGAAAGCAGTCGAGAATGGCCCAAAGCTTTGGGACCCTGAACCCATGTGGGAAACTCAGGAGAAGTTCCTGGCTCCTGGCTTTAGATTGCCTCAGCTCTGGCTCTTGTGGTCACCTGGGGAATGAATCATCGGACGGAAGATCTTCCTCTTTATCTTTCCTCCTCTCTGTACATCTGAGTTTCCAATAAAAACAAAAAAATCTTTAAAAGCAAAAAGACTGGGAGTGGGCCATCTCAGATTGGGCTGTAACACCCTCTGGCAGGTACAAGACCTGGAGCTGGCAGTGAGCTTAGAGAAACTGCAAGACCTCCCTTGTGGGGCTACTGCTCCCACTGGTGAGCATGAGAACTGGGACTGCTGGTGGGGTTATTTGGTGGTGGGAAAGGCTGGACTAGGCTGCCACACCCACTCATGTACATGAGAGCCAGAATGGCTATGAGCTAATCTGGCTAGGCCACAGTACTCGCAGATAAGTGCCAGGACTGGGCACAAGTCATGTCAAGCAAGTACCCCCTGGCAGATGCAAGATCTTGGGCTGGGAGTAGGCCTGGTAAGGGAACTGTGGACACTTCATTGCTGAGCTGCAGCTCATATGGTGGGCACAAGAGCTAGGGAACGTGGTGGAAAGGGCTGGGCAAGGCAGCAGCACTTGTTGGCATACATGTGACAGTGAGGCTGAGCTAGCAGCATCCATGGTTATGCACCTTCCTCTAACCTTCACCCTCCGTATCCTAATTGGAAACACATGGGTGTGCATCCCTCTTTACTATGTAAACAATGTAAAAAAATATTTTAAAATTATGAGTTTATTCACAGTAAAAAAATTTTATGTAATTTTTACCAAAGCTAATAAAAATTGATGATTATAATAATTAGTATACTCCTCATTATAATAACAATTCTGGAGAACTATGTTTTAAAAAAAGACCTTAATACTATATGAAACTTGCAAAAATCAACTTTCATTTTATACTTATTTTTGTTGCTAAGTTTATGAAAATCATAAAGTTCTCCAGGAATAAAAATGTATTATAAAACAATAAAAATGAAACAGGGGCTGGCATTGTGGTGGAGTGTGTTATGCCACAGCTTGGGATGCCTGAATCCCTTATTGGTAAACTAGTTCCAGGCCAACCACGCTGTGTCTGATGCAGCACAGTGCCAAGGCATCTTGGGAGGCAGCAGATGATGGTTTAAGTGTATGGACCCTGCCACGCCATGGGAAACCTGGGTGGAGTTCTGGGACACTGGTGTCAGCACGGCATAGCCTGAACTATTTTGGGCATGTCTTTGTTCTGTCTTTCAAATAGATGAAAATAAGCATTTTTTAAATGAGAGAAGAGTGTGGTAGAAATGTTGGTTTGAGGTGAGAAATGATTGATGTGAAATTTTAGCTGTTGATTGTTGAAGAACTATACTATTATTACAATACAGGGGAAAACAGTGTGGTGGAAAGAGTGGAAGGGGAGGGGCCTGGTACAATAGCCTAGCAGCTGAAGTCTTTGCCTCGCACACTCCAGGATCCCATGAGGGTGCCGGTTTGTATCCTGGCAACCCTGCTTCCCATCCCACTCCCTGCTTGTGGCCTAGGAAAGCAGTCGAGGATGGCCCTAGGCTTTGGGACCCTGCACCTGCATGGGAGACCCCGAGGAAGTTCCTGGCTCCTGGTTTTGGATCGGCGCAGCAACAGCCGTTGTGGCCGCTTGGGAACGGAAGAGACTAGGGTTACAAAAAAGACAACAAGCAGTGGACCATTCTTGTAAGGAGAATGCGGAATGCGAATGTTCATTATCGAAACTCCAGGCTGCCTTTTATACTCTGCCTAGCTCCTCCCAGTGTTTATCCAATCCTCAAGTGGCCACCCTAAATCCCTGGAGTTCCTCCCAGTGTTTATCCAATCCTCAAGTGGCCACCCTAAATCCCTCGAGCTCTTTCCAGTGTTTATCCAATCCCTCGGGAGATAACTTGACAAATAGGAAGCAGGAACTTGCGGTTAAGCCAGGGGCTAGATGTATCAGGCCAAGATTGCCCATCCTGTTACCCTTTGAGAAACAAGCTAAGCTGTGGAGTTAACCCTTGGGAGACCGGGCCCTGCAATAATGGAAGAGGAAATTCCTGAACTCAAGGCACAATATCATGAAAACAAAAAATTACCTGTTGGGGCTGGTGCTGTGGCACAATGGGTTATGCCACTTGTATATCAGCACTGGTTCAAGTTACTGCTGCTCAACTTTCAATCCAATTGCTATAGATACACCTAAGATAGCAGCTGCTTGCTGATGGCCCAAATTGCTTTTTTTTTTTTTAAAGATTTATTCATTTTTTATTACAGCCAGATATACATAGAGGAGGAGAGACAGAGAGGAAGATCTTCCATCCGATGAGTCACTCCCCAAGTGAGCCGCAACGGGCCGATGCTTGCCGATCCGATGCCAGTGTCCCAATGCATTGGGCCGTCCTCAACTGCTTTCCCAGGCCACAAGCAGGGAGTTGGATGGGAAGTGGAGCTGCCTGGATTAGAACTGGCGCCCATATAGGATCCTGGGGCTTTCAAGGCGAGGACTTTAGCCGCTAGGCCACGCTGCCAGGCCCCCAAATTGCTTTGTTCCCTGCTACCTAAATAGGAGACCAAGGTGAAGATCCTAACTTTTGGCTTTGGCCTGACCAAGCCCCAGCTGACATGGCCATCTGGGGAATAAACCAGTAGAGGGAAGATCTATTTCCCTCTCTCTCTCTCTCTCTCTCTCTCTGTGTAACCACGCCTTTAAAGTAAATAAATAAATAGACCTTTCTGTAAAAATCAGCTTTCATGGAAGAACTAGTTCATGTAATTTTCAAAAAGATGACAGAGGCTGTGAATTTCCGATGGTGTTTGGATTTCCTTGACCTTGGTATGCAATTTGTTGAGGACATCTGAATTCCTGGATCTGCATATCCCAAGTGAACAAACCGCAAATCAAAAAGATTTGAAAAAACAAACAAACAAACAAACAAACAAAATACCTGGGTCTGTACTGAACATGAATAGGTTCATTTTGGTCATTATTACCTAACCAATAACAGTACATAGTGATTACATTGTACTGGGTATTGTCACGTAATCTAGAAATGAGGCAAGAGTATACAGGCGGATGTGTGCTATTTACATACAAATACCACTCCCTTCTATACAAGGGACTTGAGCATCCACAGATTTTGGTGTTTGTGGGGGATTGGAGTACATACCTCTAGAAGAGTGAAGTAAGCTTTATTTTAAAATGTCACTATTTAGAGTATGGTTGGGAATTATGCCCCTTGCAGCATTTTACATTTAATATGTACAATTTTAAGTGTCAAAATGTGTCAGAGTTACACATTTCATAATTATTTTAGGAGGTACTGGGATGCCAGAATTCAAAGGCTCCTGATATAATCGATGTGGAGAGCATTTCTCATACTCACCTGTAGCTCCCACTCCTGTGTTTCCTTACTCAGTAGGGGAGGTCATTTGCCCGTAGACAGGAAGCCAGAAATCTGAGCATTAGCCTCCATCGCCTTTTCCTATATCAAGCAAGTTGATGTTGCTTCTCAGGTAAAACTCATATTCCCTTTTTTCTTTTACATCAGCACTGCTGCTGTCCTATTTCATGGCCTGTGATTTGCTCAGAATATTGTTAACATCTTGTTTGTTTCCCTGATGTCAAACCCAGCTCCTTCTACTGAGACGTCTGCAGAGATGACAGATTTGTCTTTCTGAAATTCCAAATCAATCATGTCACTGTTATACTTGTATAACCAGCCCCTTTACTCCTTAAAATAACATTTAGACGAGACTGCATAGAAACCCTTCTGTGGTCTGACTCTTGCCATCTCTCCAGCTATTTCTAACTTCCACATTGTTTCATTCTTAAAATTCTTGCATTTGCTTGAAATACTTTCTGTTCTTGTCCGCTTGGCTGACTCACCCTCCAAGTCCAACTTTAAGAATGGTCATTTTCTCTGGGAAGCTTTCCTTTATCTCCTGCAAACATACTTCAAGGTTTCCCCTCTTTCTTTCCGTTTTATTCCTTCTCTTCTGCCTTTATCCGATGCTTACCACATGTCTGACACTGCTGGCAAAGCAGAGCTGTTGGTTTCTCACCCAAACTCCTTGACTCTACAGACAAATCCTGGGCACATAAATGGCTTCCTGTAAATTCCTGTTCCAGGAGTATCTCCAAAAAGTTCTCAAGAAAAGCCTAGGTTGCATTGTTCCTAGGAAAGTGTAACGCTGCTGGTAAAAAAGTAGTGAATACTGGAGAGTATCCTGGGCCTGGTTAATACTAAATTTCTGTTAACTGTATCAATATGCCAACATAGTTGCATATTCTACTTTTTTTTTCTTTTTGGTATATATGCGGAGCAGATGCCAGTATGCCACCAGACAGCATCTGGTGACCCGCATACCACCGGAGGACTGGGCTGGAGGTTCTGAACGCTCACTGGAATGGGGGAGTGTGGACTGCTCAGTGAAGGGGGTCTGGAGATGTGTGGGAGGGAGGACTGCTGAGGGAGAATATGACAGGTGAGGAGTGACTTCTGGGGGACTTTTACCAACCAGGCTACCGGAGTTGTAGGTAAACCAGGGGGCTGAAGCTATGTGGTTTAGAGAGAAACCAGAGAACATTTTAGGTTGGTATCTATCTTATAGGTTGGTATCAACCTCCTCCTACCATCGCACATGAAAGTCATGGTTGGGGGGCCTGCCTGGCAGGGCTCAACTGCAGTACCTGCTAGTAAGTGCTGGGGCAGGCGGTGAGCCACATAAGGCTGGGCCATGACACTAACCAGCACACAAGAGAGCTGGGTTTGGGAGTAGATTCTGGGAGGAATTTTAGGCTCACCCCATGGAACTGTCATACTAGCTGGTTTGCTTGAGGGTTGGGATGGTGACAGGCTGAGCAAGATATTACCATGTAACGCACCAACATTTACGGGTACTAGGGTTGGGAATAGGCCAGGCTGTAGCACCTGCAGGTACATGCAAGAATTGGGTGTGGGCTGGGCTGGGCTGCAACACCAACCAGAACACACAAAAACTGACACAAGGAGGGAAGACTATGTTGAGTAAGGGCCTAGCACTTGCTGGCATGTGTGAGATCTGGGGCTGGGAGCAGCCCTGGTTGGGGAACTTAGGTAACTGCTCTGGTGGGCTGTACCTCCCACTGGTAAGAGTGTGAGTCAGGGCTGGGTGCTGGTCAGTCTGGGCAAAGCTGCTTCACTTGTTGACAGGTATGTGGATTGGCTCTATAAAGGAAAGACCAGGCAGAGTCAGGCCAAACCACAGCAAATTGGCATGCAAGGTAGCCAGGATGTGGTACAGGCAATTCCAAGTTAGGCTAGGCTGTAACACCTACTGGTTTGCATTAGAGACAGGGACTGAGGACAGGCTGGGCCAGGCCTGGCTGAAGGATCCAATTGCAAAAGCCAAGATGGGGGATGGGTTACAGTGGGCTGGGTCAGAGCAATCACCTGCACAGACAAAATCTGTGGCTGGTAGTGGGCCTGGTTAGGGAGCTTAAGGGGACTCCCCCTGGATGGGCTGAGATTCCCACTGGTGAGTGCAAGAGCCAAATGGGAACAGCAAACTGGGCTGGGCATGGCTACAGTATTCCTTGGCATGAGTCTGGACTGGGTCTGGGTTGTACCAGAATGAGTTAGGCTCCAGCACCCACTAGTGTTCACAAGAGCCAGAGTAGGTGTAGGACAGGTTGGGCCAGGTCTCTGTACCCGCTATACCGTGTGAGAGCTGGGACTGGGCTGTAGCTCCCAACAGTAAGAGCTAAAGTGGGTGTGTCCTGCCAGGACAGGAGGTAAGCCAAGTCAGGCTGAGCCAAGAACCCACTGGTGTGCGCAAGATTTGTGATTGGGAAGTGATCTGCTAGAGGAGTTTGGGGACTTCCTCTGTCTGGACGCAGTCCTGTAGGTGAGCACAAGAACGGAGGCTGGGAGTAGCCCAGACCAAGCCAAGTTTCAGTACCTGCCAGCATATGTGTGTCTCAGATACAGGGGGAGGCCAGGCTGGGTCAGTTCATAGCACCCACTAGCAGACGTGAGAATCAGGATGGGGTGCAGAACTGGCTGGGTTTGGCTGCAACATCAGCCGCTTCCCATCTGGATGGGAACTGGCAGCTGTCCAGGCGGGGCTACCTAGCCTATAGCACCCACAGCATGAGCTGGAACTGGAGGCAGACTGAGCTGAGGCAGGCTGCAGCACCTGCCAGTGTCTGCTGAAGTGAGGTGGGCCATGCCAGTCTGGCTGCGGCTCTCACCAGCACACGTAAGGTCCGGGATGGGGGAAAAGCCTGGGAGGGGAGTTTTGGGGGCTGCCCTGCTGGGTCACTGCTTCTGCTGGTGCCTTGAGAGCTGGGCCTTGGGGCAGACCAGGCTGGGCAGGTCTACAAAGCCTGTTGGCCTGCATGGGAGCTTGGTTGGCGGAGACCAGGTTGGGCTAAGTGACTGTATCCATTGGTACATGCAGGAGGCAGAATAAGTACAGGCGGATGGTGCTTTGTCACAGCATTGGCTAGCAGGTGCTGTACTGGGGGTAAGTGCTACCAGGCTAACCCACAGGACCATCTGCAGAGAGGAAGATCCAGGGCAGGGTGTGAGTCTACTGGAGAGGCTTTGGGAACCTCTCTGATGGGCTGCAGCTCCCAACAATGAGCATTTGAACCAGGGCTGAAAGTGGGTGGAACCTGCCAGCATGAGTGTGGGCTGGGTAGTGGGGTCAGTTGGGCAACATTATGCTCCAATCATAACTGGTCAACTATCAAAACCACTTGAGCAACAATCTCAGAGCATACCCCACATCTGGGACCTGGGGTGGGTGGGAAAGTGGGTGGGGCTTCTCACTCACTACCTCCCTTTACCTTAGATACATGAAGGAAGAAATATGGAAATAATAGCCTTACCCACTTTCCTATAGCCCTGGAACCATTTTACCCTAATTAACTATGTAAACACTGTCAAAAATACAATAAAAAAAAGATAAATCTGAAACTGTTAAATAACTTATTAAAAAAAAACATTATGCTCCAATGTCTTTGATGTGTACCAGAGCAGTTGTGGACATTTGGGGAACAAATCACTGGTTGGGAGATCTTTCTCTGCCTCTCCTCTCTGTAAATGTGCCTTTCCAGTAAATATAAATGTTAACAAAAAAAAAAAAAAAAGAGCAACTTTCTACCGGTGAAGAAGAAGCTGATTAACAAACATTCGAGGACGATTCTACACTGCATTGCGTCAGTCATTTGGAGGATCCATGTGGGTGACAGAGAGGGGACCTTCTTCCCTTTCCTGCCCTGCCCTTTTCTCTCCTTCACCGTGCTTTGCAGGATCACCTCTCACAGAAATGCTTTACACTGAGTTCCATTTCTTTGCATATGGAGATTGCTAAGCTGAGGAAGTTTGACTCCCATGGTTGCATTGGTAAGCTTTCATAACACTTTTCTGGTGCTTTGTTATCGTACATGAAAACTGTAAGGTGAGCTACATGAGGATAAGAGATTTTTATTTATCTTATACAATGATATGTCTCTAACAGCTAAAATGTTGCTTGTTGGGAGCTGGCGCGATAGTATAATGGTTAAGGTCCTCATCTTGAACATGCCAGTTTCCCATATGGGCCCCAGTTCTAATGCCAACAGCTCCACTTCCCAATCCAGCTCCCTAGTTGTGGCCTGGGAAAGCAGTCGAGAGCAGCGCAAGGCATTGGGATCCTGCACCCGCGTGGGAGACCAGGAAAGAAGTTCCTGGCTCCTGGTTTCGGATCGGCGCAGCTCTGGCCATTGCAGTCACTTGGGGAGTGAATCATTGGACAGAAGATCTTCCTCTTTGTCTCCCCTCCTCTCTGTACATCTGCCTTTCCAATAAAATAAATCTTTTTAAAAAACTAAAAATGAAAACAGTGCTTGCAATGTGCCAGAGGAAGAAGAGTAATTGTTAATATTGGGCTCTTAGGGGCTGGTAGCATACCAACATCCCACATGGGTGCTGCTTCATGTCTCCACTATTTCACTTTGCTTGCCTGCTTGCTTCCTTTTCTTTCTTTCTCTCTTTCTTGATTTATCTTTAATGGAAAAGCAGATTTACAGAGAGGAGAGTCAGAAAGATTTTTGGTCTGCTGATTTCTTGCACAGTACGAGTGATTTCACGCCAGACAACTCTAGGGAATATTAAGGAGTCTTTATTAACCAAGCTTGGTGATAACAGGGTCCACTAGACATTAGCAAATCACAAGTCCACGTGGCAATCCAGTCTGAATCGAAACCCTAAGAGGAACAAATGGTCATTACCCTAAAGTCCATCCATTAAACTGAAGACATATGTCCCAGCTTCCCCAGCAATATAAGTTATCCTCAGAGACATACAGCAAACAACCTGGGCACAGACATTCACCTTTCCCTTGCTTCTCTGCCCACATTCCATTAGTGCTAGGCATCACCTCTCTGTGAACTCTTAAAAGTACACACATGGGGGCCCGGCGGCGTGGCCTAGCGGCTTAAGTCCTCTCCTTGAAAGCCCCGGGATCCCATATGGGCGCCGGTTCTAATCCAGGCAGCTCCACTTCCCATCCAGCTCCCTGCTTGTGGCCTGGGAAGGCAGTTGAGGACGGCCCAATGCATTGGGACACTGCACCCGCGTGGGAGACCTGGAAGAGGTTCCAGGTTCCCGGCTTCGGATCGGTGCAGCACCGGCCGTTGCGGCTCACTTGGGGAGTGAATCATCGGATGGAAGATCTTCCTCTCTGTCTTTCCTCCTCTCTGTATATCTGGCTGTAATAAAATGAAAAAAAAAAAAAAAAAAAGTACACATATGGGCCGGCGCAATAGTGCAGTGGTTAAAGTCCTCACCTTGAATGCGCTAGGATCCCATATGGTTGCCGGTTCTAATCCCAGTAGCCCTGCTTCCCACCCAGCTCCCTGCCTGTGGCCTGGGAAAGCAGTCGAGGATGGCCCAAGACTTTGGGACCCATATTCCACTGCTCTGCTAGGCCATGAGCAGGGAACCAGATGGTAAGTTGAGCAGCCAGGATACAAACTGAGGCTCATATGGGATCCTGGCATGTGCAGGCTAGAATTTAGTCACTGAGCTGTGTTCCAGGCCCAATCCTGCTCCCTGCTTGTGGCAGAGGAAAGCACAGAAGACGGTCAAATTCTTATGACCCTGCACCTGTGTGGGAAACCCAGAAGAAGCTTCTGGCTTCTGGCTTCAGGACAGCTCAGCTCAGACTGCTGCAGCCATTTGGGGTGTAAACCAATGGACAGACGATCTTTCTCTTTGTTCCTCCTTCTGTCTGCAAATCCATCTTTCCAATTAAAATAAATAAAATCTTAAAAAAAAAAAAAAAGAGCAAGCTTGATGGGCTTTGCCCCTGCCATCTTGTTGATTGTTCTGTTTACCCAAACTGTTCTTAAAGACATCCCTTCCACCATTTTTGTTGGGTTTATACTCTTTTTGAGCCTCCTGCTGATGATACACAGGAGATTTCAATCTTTTTTCTTTATTATTTTTTTAAAGATTTATTGATTTTATTACAAAGTCAGATATACAGAGAGGAGGAGAGACAGAGAGGAAGATCTTCCGTCCGATGATTCACTCCCCAAGTGAGCCACAACGGCCGGTGCTGCACCGATCCAAAGCCAGGAACCTGGAACCTCTTCCAGGTCTCCCACGCGGGTGCAGGGTCCCAATGCATTGGGCTGTCCTCGACTGTTTTCCCAGGCCACAAGCAGGGAGCTGGATGGGAAGTGGAGCTGCCTGGATTAAAACCGGTGCCCATATGGGATCCCGGGCATTCAAGGAGAGGACTTTAACTGCTAGGCCACACGGCCGGGCCTGAGATTTCTATATTTAATAACCCTTGCTTTGTGCACTGAAATTGTCCACATGAAAATTTTTCTTTTGGGCCCATGGTGGACTAGCGGTTAAAGTCCTCACCTTGAACAAGCCAGCTTCCCATATGGGTGCTGGTTCTTATCCCAGCAGCTCTACTTCCCATCCAGCTCCCTGCTTGTGGCCTAGGAAGGCGGTCGAGGATTGCCCAAAACCTTGGGATCCTGCACCAGCATGGGAGACCTGAAAGAGCTCCTTGCTCCTGGCTTTGGATCTGCGCAGCACCAGCCTTTGAGGCCACTTGGGGAGTGAATCATCGGACAGAAGAGCTTCCTCTCTGTCTCTCCTCCTCTCTGTATATCTGACTTTGCAATAAAAACTAAAAATAATAAATGTTTAAAATTTTTTTTTTTCTTTTGTGTGAGACAAGAACTGAAGTTACTTTAATCTCTTGTATCAAATTCCACACAACCTAAACAGTCCAAATAAATCCCCATACGAGCTACTCTGCTTCTGATGGGGCTCCTTGTTAGTGAGTCAAGTGTTGGACCCCTGTCACTCATGTGCGAAACCCAGGAGGAGCTCAGGTTCCAGGTTGCTGCAGCCAGTTCGGGAATGAATCAAGTAATAACATAGAAGATCTCTGTGTGTCTGTCGGTCTCTCCTCTTGCTGTAACTCCATCTTTCAAATAAAAAAAGTCTACTTATAAAATTGAAATTACAGGTCCAGCATGATGGCTCAATGACTAAATCCTCATCTTGCAGGAACCAGGATCCCATGTTGGTGTCAGTTTGTGTCCCAGCTGCTCTGCTTCCATCCAGCTCCCTGCTTATGGCCTGGGAAAGCAGTAGAGGATGGCCAAAGCGTTGGGACCCTGCACCTGTGTGGGAGACCTAGAGGAAGCTCCTGGCTGTTGGCTTCAGGTTTGCTCAGCTCTGGCTGTTGTGGCCATTTGGGAAGTGAACCAGCTAATAGAATCCTTCTTTTTCTCCTTGTTTCCCATAAAATATGATCTGCCTTTCAAAAAATAATATACACATATATCTTTTTTAAAAAAGATTTATTTATTTTATTGGAAAGGCAGATATACAGAGAGGAGGAAAGACAGAGAGGAAGATCTTCCATTCAATGATTCACTCCCCAAGTGGCCGCAATGGCCAGTTCTGTGCTGAACCAAAGTCAGGAGCCAGGAACTTCTTTCCGAGTCTCCCATGTGGGTGTAGCGTCGCAAGGCTTTGGGCCATCCTCGACTGCCTTCCCAGGTCACAAGCAGGGAGCTGGATGGGAAGTGGAGCTGCTGGGCATCAGAACTGGTGCCTCTATGAGGACCTAACCTTTATCGTTGGCAATGCCTGCTTCGCAGTGTACCCCAAGCCGAGCGCAGGGACTAGGGTTACAAAAAAGACAACATGCAGTGGGTCATTCTTGTAAAGAAAATGCCATTTATTCAAAGTTGGCCTGCCTCTTTTATAGTCTGCCTAGTTCCTCCCAGTGTTATCCCAATGCTCTAGCAACTCCTAAGCTCCCCTGAGGGCATCTTAAAAAAGGGGAACCAGGGAATTGGGAACTTGTGGTCAAGCCAGAGGCTAAATGTATCAGGCCATGATTGCCCATCCTGTTACCCCTAGAGAAACAAGCTAAACTGTGAAGTTAACCCTTGGGAGATTGGGCCCTGCACTTTATACTATCGCACCAGGCCATATATATCTTTACAGTAAAAAATGAAAACAACCACATGTCATCAAGCAGAAACTAAACCGATGTTTGAGAAATCAATGGCAAAACAACCGAACTTCCCCATCAGACTAGTTTCAACTGGCATGATGATGAAGTTCCCTCTGCTTTCGTTCTTACACAAAAAGCAGCCTGATGTTAACTCTCAGCTAATTTTCCTATTGTTCTTCCTGGTCCTGCCTTACAAAGGAAGTAACTTGGAAATGACCAATCTGCTTTCTGTTTTTGTTTCTACTTTCTTTATGCCTTTTCTGTCTGTAAAACCAATCTCTTCTCAGCTCACTAGAATACTTTTTCTATTTTATAGAACAAAAGTTTGAGTCTAGGATTAAAAGTAGAACCACATAAAATAATTAAATTGATGTGGTGTTGTCCTTTATTATTCTCTTTTGTGTCCAGTCTACCCATCCAAGGAGGCACACACCTTTGATTTTTCTCTCTCTGTTTTCATGTTTTGGATTTGTCAATGCAACGACTGATCTCCTGGTGGCCTCTTAGGCAAGTAGGGCATTTGGGAGCCACATATGAAACTGGTATGGTAGCCAGGTGGGTGGAAGTTGGACAAGACAGCTGGAACTTGACCTGGAATCAGTAGGCTTTTCTGTTACCCATGTGTGAAAAACAAAGTGGTAACATTATTTGCAAGAAAGTTCAACAGTGAGTCAGGTGTCAGATCTATGTTGCTTGGTGGCAAGAACTTAGGTGCCACCAGGATTGACACAAAAGATGACAGCAGCCTGTTTGTCTCATAGGTAAGAACAATTTTCATGTGGACAATTTCACTGTTAACATCAGGCTGCTTTTTGTGCAAAGCAAAACTTATTTATGAGAGTGAAAGAGGAATTTCCTGCTATGGTGCCAGGAGGGGGCTGCAGATGAGGAAAGACCCAAGAAAATGGTGGAAGTGGTGTCTTGTGCACCTCTCAAGGAAAACAGAGTCAAAGGGGAGAGAGCGCACGCACCTTGCGCAGTCTAGTTCCTTATCAGGGCTGCCTCCTTCTCCCATTCTCATGATAAACTAAAAACTCAGGCAACGGCTCTTTGACAGGAACCAAGAGATGGGATTATTATGGGCTGTGTCTCCTTGCTTTTGTCATGACAACAACTCTAAGTAGTGGGAATTGATACTCTGATATTGTCCTTTTGCTCTCCTTCAAGGAGACTCAGGGACAAAGCCAGGGAGAAAGTGCCCCGGGAAGGGTAAAAAAATTGGGGAAAACAAGATTTTGTATTTTCAAAAAATAGCATCACCGGGACCAGAGGCCCTAACTACCTACTGGCTCATCTAACTCCTCACTTCTGTTAAAATGTCATTGTGATAGTGATGGTAGTAAGAGGTCATGGGGGCTCTGCTCTCAAGAGTAATGGGGTGATATTAAGTACTAGTATGTTCTATTATCTTTAACAAAAGTTCAAACTTGGAGGCCTTCACAGCTGGAACCCACCTTCACTGAGCTAGACTGCATAATTAAATGCAGTAGGGATGAACTGAGTATGGCCAGTTCCAGTTCCTTCATCCTGCTGGAGAAGGAGGAAATGTATGCTTCCTCCTGTCAGTTAACTTTGCAATTAGCAAGGACAGGTTCCAGGAGTTCCGACGCTAGGAAATTCTGCTGATCCCAAAACAATTTCTAGAAGAAAATTTGCTCTTGATCTTGGTTGGAAGGGTGGGTGCAAAGCGTGAATGATATAGCTATGGACAGTCCCGCTGTGGATGTATAAACCAGAGCACAGCTCTGAGCCACTCATCGTATTTATATCATTCCGTTTGGAGGAGAGGGTAGAGTTGCAGAGAAGGGGAGAACAGAAGCAGGGAGAGACACTGATATTCTACCTGCAGGTTCGTTCCCCAAATGGTCACAACAACCAGGGGCCAGGCAGAAACCAGGAGCCAAGATCAGGAATCCAGATCAGAAGCCAAGAGCTCCTCCTCCTCCTTCTTTTTTTCTTTACAGAGAAACATTTATTGAATGGTCAACAACTGAGTGTATTCACAGCTAAACTAAAGAAATAAACATTTCAGGGTAGAAATACAAATTAGAAGACCTCCTTCTTGATGGCTACCATGGTGGCAGGAGAAGGGTGAAGTTTGCCTCCAACCAAACCCTGAACGGATGGCGGAATTCTGGCGGGCCCCTCAGGCAGTGAGACCACCGTTGCATCAATGAAGGGCACAGACCCACATCCCCCCCCACCAATAAGGGCCTGTTTTGGTTCCTGTGTCAAAAAAGAGTTTAAAAGGGCCCCTTCCCTGTCTCTTTGACGCTCTTCTTCCTCTGCAGCTCACTCCTTCACTTCTGTCCTTTCTATGCATCGGGAAGGGAAGCTCTGTGGTTCCCTGAAACAAAGGCATCTAAATTCTTTTCATATATTTGCCTGAATTATTCTTTCCCTGGCGAGCGGCGAATCTAACACTTCTGAGTCTCCCGTCTAGGTGGTAGGGGCCCAGGGACTGGAACCATCTTGTGTTGCTTTTACGGGCATATTAGCAGAGAGCTGGATTCGAAATGCAGCAGTCAGAATTCAAATCAGTGTCCAAATGTGTATCTCCTCTTTTTGTAACTTCACCTTTTGAATAAATAAAAAGCCTTTTTTAAGAGATTACAATAAAAATCAGAAAACTAAGACCACCAAAACAACCCCAGCTGGAATCTAGTACCTGTTGATTTTCTGCTGTGCCAATCTGGAGCCAGGAGTTTTTTGATTTTTAAAAATGAGTGAGGGCCCGGCACAACAGCGTAGTGGTTAAACTCCTTACCTTGAATGCGCCGGGATCCCATATGGGCACCGGTTTTAATCCTGGTGGCCCAACTTCCCATCCAGCTCCCTACTTGTGGCCTGGAAAGGCAGTTGAGGATGGCCCAAAGCCTTGGGATCCTGCACCTGTGTGGAAGACTGGGAAGAGGTTCCAGGCTCCTGGCTTCAGATCGGCATAGTTCGGGCCTTTGTGGTCACTTGGGGAGTGAATCATCAAATGGAGGATCTTCGTTTCTGTCTCTTGTCCTCTCTGTGTATCTGAATTTCTAATAAAAATAAAATGAATAAAAAAAAACAGGTGAAAATCTGCTCACAAGCATTAGATAGTTGTTCAAGACATACAGCTTCTAGGCTCAACTAATTCTCTGCCTGGAAAGGCCAGCGTTCCACATGAGCAATGGTTTGTATTCCAGCTGCTCCACTTGCCATCCGGCTTCCTGCGACCCTACACCCAGAAGAATCTCTTAGCTCCTGGCTTCAGCTCAACTCAGCTCTGGCCGTTAACGGCCATTGGGGGAGTTGACCTATGGATGGAAGATCTTTCTCTCTCTGTAAATCTGCCTTTCCAATACAAATAAATAGATCTTAAAACAAAATACAAGTTTCAATGGGCCATCACCACCTTCACACATAGACATTATGGTCCCTTGCCCAGCTGCTGACTTGGAAGTGCTATAGAGAAGGAAACCACAGGTTTTGCAGTCAAGTGCAGTTGGGAGGAAATTGCAAAAGCTTCTCTAATTCGCTAATTCCACAAGCCCTTGCTGCGTGAAAACTCCAAAGCTTGTGGTGGGGCTTCACTGAGTGTGTAAGGGACTCTGCCCAGTGCTGAGCATGTAATAAGTGTGTAATTATAGACATCATGGTCACCAGTATTAACCACAGGGCAATGATTCAGTCTCTCTGAGCGCTGTTCTTGAATTGTGAGGAATAAATGGGATGCTAGAATAAAGTACCTAGCAGAGACTTCCTGGTGCTTGGGAGGCACCCTGTTAAGGTGATTCTTACCACATCACTCACGTAATTCTGGGGCTTTGTCTCTTTTTGCAGTAAGCATGCTAGTCAAGTTTGATTAAGAGAGCACACCAGACCGATCAGGTGGGCATCTCGGGAAAGAACTGGCAACCCAGTTCAGGCCAACAGAGGGTTGAGAGGACTTAGGTAGAGTCTGAAAGAGAATAAGTTGGCCTTGTTCTCTTGTAGCATACTCCCTTGTGTGGCTGCATCAAAGAGACTTTTGAACGAAAGAGAAACAGAAAGGCTGGCAGCATGATGTATCAGACTTAGCCTCCTCCCTATGGGCATCAGTACCAGCTGTTCTACCTCCTGCTAATGGCCTGGAAAAACAGAAGATGGCCCAAGTCCCTGGACCCCTGCGTTCATGGAGGTGACCTGGCTTCCAGCGCTGGACCAGCCTAGCTCCAGCCATGGCAGCTGTTTGGAGTGTGAACCAGTTGATGGAAGACATCTTTGTTTTGTTTTGCTTTAAAACTTTATTTATTTTTATCAGAAAGTCAGATATATAGAGACCAGGAGCCTGGAGTTTCTTTCAGGTCTCCCGCACGAGTGCAAGGCCCCAAGGCTTTGGGCCATCTTTGACTATTTTCCCAGGCCACAAGTAGGGAGCTGAATAGGAAGCAGGGCTACCGAGATTAGAACCAGTGCCCATATGGGATCCCAGGCACATTCAAGGTAAGGACTTTGGCTACTAGACTACCACGTCAGGCCCAGGGTCTTGGCATTTTAAATGTTTCTTTACTCCTCCTTGTTGATTGGGAACCTACAGGAAAAAGGTCCCCATTGGTGGTCTCAAACCATTTAGCAGATCAGTGGGCAATGCTTATGTAACCCACTTGAAGGTGTGGGCAAGATTTAAGCACAGTTGGACTGTCTCAAAAAAATTAATGGAAAAAGAATGAAAAATGTTTATTTATTTTAAAAAATGTATTCGTTTTTATTGGAAAGGTAGATTTATAGACAGGAGAGACAGAGAAGATCTTCCATCTGCTGGTTCACTCCCAGGGCCACAATGGCTGGAGCTGATCTGATCTGAAGCCAGGAGCGTCTTCGGGGTCTCCCATGTGGCTGCAGGGCCCCATAGTTTTGGGCCCTCCTCTATTGCTTTTATTGCATTCCCGGGCCACAAGAAGGAAACTGGATGGCAAGTGGATATCTGCCCTTCCAATAAAAATAAATAAATCTTCAAAAAAAAAAAAAAAAAGAAGTAATACAAAAAACATTAATATTTTCACTGACTCATCCAAGCAGTGAACAGGGAGTAGTGATACAGCCACATTGCATCTGCCCACTGTTAAGGGGTGCTGGCTGACACTGGCTGCACCCCAGAGCATAAGAAAATATTCATGAAAAATACAAAACAAATAGATATATAGGCAAACAAATATATACATATATTCTCATAAACTGTATAATGGAGACTAACACGCTGGAAGTGCAAATATGTGATAGTAGGCATTTCTACTCCCAAATAAAAGGAGGACTCAATTGAAACAGCTAAATAAACTGTGGCAATATAATATTAGATTTTCCTCTTTTTTTCTTTAGTGTTTTTTAAAAAAGGCTTATTTATTTTTATTGGAAAGGCAGGTATATAGAGAGGAGGAGAGACAGAGAGAAAGATCTTCCGTTGGATGGTTCACTCCCCAAGTGACTGCAACAGCTGAAGCTGAGCCAATTCGAAGCCAGGGAGCCAGGATCTCTTCCAGGTCTCCCACACGGGTGCAGGGTCCCAAGGCTTTGGGCCGTCCTCGACTGCCTTCCCAGGCCACAAGCAGGGAGCTGGATGGGAAGTTGGGCCACCAGAATTAGAACCGGCAACCATATGGGATCCTGGCGTGTTCAAGGAGAGGACTTCAACCTCTACGCTGTTGTGCCGGGTCCAATATCAGATTTTCTATTTTTGATATAATTTCATGATGTACTTAAATATCACAATGTTAAATTTATAACTGTTACTAAAGGATTGTACTACTATAATAATATGGGGTAAAATGGTGAGAGGGCAAAGCAGGAAGGAAGAATGGAAACGGACGTGGGGGGAAATCCCTGTACCTACAAAAGTGTAGTATCAAAAAGTAATTTCAAAAATGTTTCTTTGGTACAAAAAATTATAAACTCTGTTATGCCCCAATTTTGAGAACCCCAGAAATCACCAGGAGTCTGAAGCTGATGCAAGTGCACAAGGATGGTTTATTCAAGCTCAGGATGTCTGAACTTGGGTTCTTGGTTCAGAGCAGGCAGTGGAATGACTAGCCTACAACAGCCTTCAAGGTGAGAGGGAAATACCATACATTCCCCACCTATCTTGGCTGGATAGCCAAGTCTTTCGAACAATTAAGGTAACCAGCCACTTAATTACTTGGAGCCACCTGTGAGATAACCAGACTTAGGACTTTATTCAGGAGAATTTGAGCCCATCAGTGTTAAAGGTCACATAGGTGGTTTGGCCTGCAAGCACACACACAGAGCCATGAACAAATGGTTGGGATTTTGATACTGAGGTTCCTCAAACTCCATTTGTAGCTTTTTTATAACATTTATTTTCCAACTTTTTGAAGGTTGTTATACCCATAAATATGTGACCTTTTGTTTGTACAATTGCAAGTACTCTCTTAAGTTGAGAAGTCTTTTTTTTTTTTTAAGATTTACTCATTGTTATTGGAAAGTCAGATTTACAGAGAAAAGGAGAGACAGAGAGATCTTCATCTGCTGGTTCACTCTCCAAGTAACTACAACTGCCAGAGCTGAGCTGATCTGAAGCCAGGAGCCAGGAGCTTCTGGGTCTCCCATGTGGGTGTAGGGTCCCAAGGCTTTGGGCAATCCTCTGCTGCTTTCTCAACCCATAAGCAGGAAGCTGGATGGGGAGTGGAACAGCCAGGACTTGAACCGGCGCCCATATGGGATCCTGGTGCATACAAGTTGAGATACTAGGCCACTGCACCAGGGCCAAGTCTATATATTTCTTTTTCTTAAGATTCAGTTATTTTCATTGGAAAGATTTACAGAGAGAAGTAGAAACAGAAAGATCTCTCACCTGTTGGTTTACTTCCCAAACGGCCAGGATGATCTGAAGTCGGAGCAGGGTCTGAAGGACTTGAGTTATCCTTTTTCTGTCCTTTTCCAGGTCTCAAGCAAGGAGCTGAATGGGAAGTAGAGCAGCCGGGATATGAACTGGTGTCCCCAGGGTATCCTGGTGCTTGCAAGGGGAGAACCAGCTGACTGAGCCATCACACCATGCTCAAATGCTGATTCTAATCTGCTGGGTTTCTCTGCTGTTTTTAACCTGTGATACAATTCTTTTCCTTCATAATTTAAAAAATACTTATATATGTATTTTTATTTGAAATACAATGTTACCAAGTGAGAGGGAAAGACAGAGTGATCTTCCATCTGCTTATTCCTTCCCCAGATGGCTGTAACACCTAGGGTTAAGTTGATCTGAAGCCTGGAGCCAGGAGTTTCGGGGGGAGGGGGGAGGGACCCAAGGACTTGAGCAATCCTCTAGTATTTTCCCAGGCTGTAAACAGGGAGCTGGATAGGAAGTGGAGTCCTCTTGGCCACAACCAAAAAGAAGTGTGTGAGGAGTCTGACTGTAGGTATCACATGGAGAGGAGACGCCTCTGGTTTCCTGCTTGATCCCATTGTGTTGTGCCCAAGGGTTATGGGCTTATTCGGCTGGGACTCAAACAAGCACCTGTACTGGTTGTCAGCCCTATTTCAAAATTTAAGCTCCTGAAATTTCAAGTCCTAGGATGGTGTGTGTGACTAACACTGGCCAGTGACACTACTAAGATGATATTAGTAAAGATATTTAAAAACTACACCAAAGCGCCTTGTCAGGGGCAGGATAGGGATGATAGTTCTTCTGGTTTGTGTGAGATATCTCTGTGGTAAGGCACACGATCAGTTCCACTGGAGACAGGAATGTCTGAGGAGTTGCTCACTCTAGCTTCACTGGGTTCAGTTTGCACTGAACTCCTGGGTTTTGGATGCGTGCTCACACCTGATGCGCACCGTCAGTACCTGTTGGACATTAGTGAACCACGGGCAAGAAGTTGCTCCATGCCCAACAGCCCTTCTACCTCTTGGTTCCAGGCTGCTTGAAAGGGTGAAGTTGAAGGTCCACAACACACTCCTGAGATATTTCACAGGCAAATGAGCTGGACAACAAATGCTGGTGTGGGGTTGGTGCTCCACGTGGGCTGCTCCACAAACTCTGTGCTTGACTGAGAAGGGCTGCTAAGTGGACAGGCTGTCAGCTCTGTCCTGGGCCTCCCTCCAAGTGCAAAGGGATCCACCTGGAACGTAGTGAGGCCTCTTCTCCAAGGGGTACCTGCATGCAGGGCTGCTCACCCACTTCTACTTTAGGGGTTGTGGCCAAGGGAGCTCACTCAGGAAGCGGGAGGAGAGCATATGGAGGCACCTGCGAGAGCCCCCGTAGGAGTTTTGTTTTTTGCTTTATTCTGAAATAATAAACTTTTCTTTTTTTTTTTTTTTCTTTTGCTTTATCAGTATTTCTGACATCTCTCTAGAAGATGGAATGGCGGGGAATTCAGCGAGTTAGGGGCCGTGTTAGCACCACTGGGGTGGAAAATTCAGGGCTGTAAGTAAAATGGGAACACATTTAATAGGTGACAGATTGGGACATGCAGCAGGTAGTTCGGCAGGAGAGGGCCTCCATTGAGACTTGATGGGTGTGTAGCATCAACACCACCTTGCAGCTGGAAGTCCCGCTGGTATTATTGGGATGTAGGGTCCTGTGCACAGGTGAGCGCCCCTCTCCCCTTCCCCGGTTAGGAGATTCAACACTCCTTACAGAAGAAAGCTGCTGGAGGGAAGGTTTCCAGCTCTGGGTCCTAAGAGAAAGCTGCCGACTGGACAGCGCTGCACGCACCCATCGGCTAAGCGATAGTCACACTCCTGGCCTCTTTCTTGTACCTGGCAAGGTGGTTGCATAATGAAATCACGCAGCCAAGAACTTGACGCTTAGTAGGTGCTCAACAAGTGGTATTTTTCCTTTCCTTGCGCTGTAAACCTCGGCCCTGGGAGGTCACAAAAATACAAGATTCCCCCCCTCGCGTCCCTTCGCCTCATCATCCCGCACTGGGGCGCGGGGAGCACGTGGGTCCCGGCCGGCGGGTGGCGTGGGAGCAGGTCTCAGGGCTTACGTAAGGCACGGGTCCCGCGCGGCCAGCGGGGCTCCGAGGCTGGGCGGGCGGAGGCGGCGCCGCCCAGCTTCCCCGTGCTGGAAGGCTTGTGTGGGGGGGTGCCGCTTGCTGCTGAGGTGCGAGTCTGATTGCTTCTGCTGGACAGACTGGACCCAGGCTCCGCGCGCATCTGCCAGCGCTGGGCGGAGGTGGCCCCTCGGAGCGCGCGTGGGCAGCGGGCAGCAGGGGCCACTACGGCAACGGGGCCGTGACAGCGGCCGGGAAGGGGCCGAGACGCGAGCTACAGGCAGCCCACGTGCGGGGACCGCTCAGAGGCTCAGCCAGCAGGTCACCAGGTGCGTGGCATGGCGGGGGCGCGCTTTGGGGTGAGCCCGACGCCGGTTCCCCTGGCCAGACTGGATGCCCGGTCACCAGAACCTTCCAGGACCGTGGCGGGACAAGTCGGACCGCCGCGTCAGACCTCCAAAGGCCGACCCCGAGGGGCGGGGGCCCGAGCCCTCAGGACAGGCTGCGGGAGGGTGCGAGGGCGGGGAGGTGTAGCTAAGGCGTCTCCGCCTTCGAGTCGCTCCAGGCGTGGGGCGGAGGGGAGGGGCTGGCTTAAAAGTCTCTGCTTCCCCCTCTGTAGGGGCGGCCTGAGAGTTCCCTCGCGACCAGAGAGGGTCGAGCAAGAAAGTTCGCGGATCTCCTGCCAGGGTCTGCTCCTCATCGAGGCAATGGCTTCTAAACTCCTGCGAGCAGTCATCCTCGGGCCGCCCGGCTCGGGGAAAGGCACCGTGTGCCAGATGATTGCCCAGAACTTTGGCCTGCAGCACCTCTCCAGCGGCCACTTCTTGCGGGAGAACATCAAGACTAACACCGGTAAGGGGCTGCGTGTGCGAAGGCCCGGGAACGAGGCGCAGCGGGAGCTTAGGCCGGGGAGAGGCTCGGCCCAGGCGCCCAGGCCGGGGCTGCGCGCTCTGCCGCGCCCTTCCCCCGCCCGCGTGCGGGCGTGCAGGCTCCTACGTGCCGGGGCGCATGCAGCTGGCGGCCGCGGCCGCGCGGCTTAACCGCGCCGGGGGTGAGGGCGAGCTGGCGGGGAGCGCGATGGGAGGTGCCTGCAGCTGCTGTCTCGGCTGGACTCCTCCTACGGGGAGGCGGTGGGCCGCGGCCCGGAGACCTTGGGGCCGAGCCAGCGAGCGAGCTGCACTGGGCTACCGAACCCTTCCCCCTTCCCCAGCACCCTGGCCCTGCGTCCCCCACCCCCGCGCGATTCCCGGAGTTGGGGGCGGGGGGAGCATATCGCCGCCCACCTGTGGGAGTCTGGCCGGGCGGCGCGCTGGGAAACCTGAGGTGCCTAGGCTCTCAGCCACGCACCCCTGCAGCTTCTCTGTGCTATCTCGGGAGCAGAGCACCGGGTGGCTTTGGAAGGCCGGTTTGTGATCAGCGTCTTCCATGGCAAACTCCCCGTCGACTGGCGCTTCCCCCAGCCGGGGCTTGGCCGGGGAGCAGTGGGGAGTGGGAAAGTAGGGGGAAGCTCATCCTGACGAATTACATTTCCCATCCAGCCTTGCTGGCGCTCGCTGGCATCTTGAGCAGCCTCGCTTGGCCAGCCTGGCCGAGTTGGGGATGTGAGGGTCACCCTGATGGCGCTAGCTGACTGTATCCCGCCAGTCCCTCCTGCTGGTCCACGCTCACACCAGTCTGCGAGGGATGGCCATGTGCTGCTTGGAGGCCCCTGACGCTTCTGGGACGCAGATGCTGGCCATCAGTGACTCCTTTATGGAAAACTTCTTATTGCACAAGGGGCCCTTTGGCGTTCAGGGATTGAGGGAGGGGGCTTGTTGCCCAGTAGGGGCCAGTTACGCAGTGATCTACATTTTAGACGCACCACATTAGTTTGGAGGGGTGGATGGCGGACGGTACTGGTAAACTAAGAATCTCTACAAGCAGGTTGTAAAGGGCTAACTTGCCCCCTGCCCCCAGCCATGGCACAGAAGTCACCTGGCTGTAGCTGGAGTTTTCTCTGCCTGTGGCTGTTATCTGGGGTGGGGATGGTTTACGTTCTTTTAACTTAAATGCCTCATTCACAAGCGTGGTATGCTTTCAATATCTGGAATGCGGTTTGTGGCAGAGGTGCCTGGGAGGGAAGGCTGGCTCTCAGCTCTAGGTTGCACGTTGGGCGGGAGCTGGGAGCCCCCACCAGTGCTCTCCACACCTGGCTTGGTGGCTTGCTGCCTTCTGGGCTGGAGGCTTTCACACTGTCCATCCTTGCCCTGATACTGTGGTGCCTTCCCCTGTATAGAGTGTGGTGCGAAATGGCTCACTTTGGTGTGGTTTTTTTTTTTTAAACTTTTTCCCTTGCTGTGTTTCCTTGTTTCCTTAATCTTTTCCTCTTGTGAATTCTAGTTTCCGTTCTCTTTCGGAGGGCATCACCACCATCATCATCTTTTTCTGCCCTCCCCTCCTTTTTCAACCCTGGTATAAGAAGGGACTGTGAAATGCTTAGCAATTCTTTGTTGGGAACTAAGTTTTTTCATGAGGCGCTTTAAAAATTGTGTCAGGGAAAAGGCAGAGACACAGGGTTGTGGTGTGTTTCTCGGGCGTGGGGGCCGTTCTTGGAGTAGTTTCTGCTGCTACCTAAGAAAGCATTCTGTGTTAGTTATTTCCCTGCCTGTCGCCTACTGTTTGCTTTGAGGCAGTTTCCTGGTGGAGAAGCTCCTTCACCCTTTTGTACCCAGGTTTTTCTGGTGGAAGGTTTGGAGGAGGGCAAAGCCCCAGGGTGTGGAACCTGGGTGGGACTGGAATGGGAGAGCAGATCTGGCCATCTGCTGCAGCCTGCATTTGGGCAGGCTCCAGTCGGCAAGGCTGTCTTCCCCGCACCAGGCAGTGGCTGCTCCTTCCAGATTGGGTAGCCTCAGTGTCATTGTGCTTGCCCTGGCAGGAGGTATCCTCCCTTCACACCTGTGGGCGCTGTTGCTGCCCTTGCCCGCAGCTGTAAGCTGGTGTTGCAGATGTCTAATTCATCCAGAAGGTGTTTGCTGATCCTCTGTCCTGTGTCACAGTGTTCCAGGGGTTGGGGACTACAATATTTAAGGCAATCCTATGTCCCTGGAAGTCCCTTCTACCTATACCATACTCGGATTTGTGTCTGCCGCCAGGCTCTTGGTACATACCTGGTGCATAACAGTAAAATGCTATTAATGACATGGGTCATTAGTTATGTCTACTTATTTCCAAGAAGTCAGATAGCAGCAACAGAATCCATTCTGCTTAATTAGTTCTGATTTATGGCCAAAGTTTGTACTTAGCTATGATTTGGGATTAGCTTTCTGAAAGCTATCACCATGGGCTCTTCCTACTGGTCTGGAGCAATGCAGGCTGAGGCTTATCAAATACCTTATTTGCAAGCCCACCCCTACAAGTTTGGCTCTGGTTTTCTCTCTTTTTAAAGATCTTCCATCGGCTGGTTCACTCCCTAAGTGGCTGCAATGGACAGAGCTGAGCCAGTGTGAAGCCAACAGCCAGGAACCTCTGGGTCTTCCATGCAGATGCAGAGTCCCAAGGCCTTGAGCTGGATGGGAAATGGAGCAGCTAGGATTTAAACTGGTGCCCATATAGGATTCCTGCATGCTTGGTGTGGTAGAATGGTTCTCTTTCACAGTGCAGGAGTGAAGGGAAGGCTGCGGGCTGGGTCTGTGCTTTGTCATGAGAAATAGTGTCCTATTTGCGGGACAGTAAAATCCTGTTGTAAGGGTTGGGCAAATAGTGTTGAAGTCACATTCTATACTGAAGCTTCTATCTCATTGCGGGAAGATGGGCAGATTTCCAAGGGGAATCTGACTGGGACAAACATGTTTAAGAACAAACATGATCTTGCCATTAATTAACATTAACAGCAGCTCTCATGGGGTTTTGCAGATGGGACTGGCACTTAAACTATGGGCTGAGCTGCACTGTTCTGAAAAAGATGACCTTGTTTAGAAGGCTCAACTTTTTTCCTCCCTTTCTATACTCATGAAGTATAAATGTGCGTTTTATGTAAGATGAAAATTTCTGTGAGCTGGAGCCTGGAGAGTTTATTAGAAAAGCTGAGAGTTTGGGATTGTCTCTAAAACAACCTGAAGTAGTTAACCTTGTACATCATATAGGATCATGGCTTGTTACAGGATGTTTGGAACATGCTGTATTCTCCATTCCCTTCATTTCTTCCCACACCTTGCTCGCGAGCCTGATATAACCCAGGTTAAGCAGGCTGTCACTGGTTTTGAGGTCTTCCTCCAGTCCAAAGGGCCATTTACATCCTCTTGTTATTTGTTTGGATTTTTTGAGAGTTTTCTTATCTAATTTGAAAGTGGAGATATCTTCTGCCAGTTCACTTCCCAAATGGCCACAATGGTACAACATTGGTCTCCCTTGTGGCTGGCAGGGGCACAAGTACTTGTACATCCTTTGCTCTTTGAACAGGGAGCTGGATTGGAAGTAGAGCAGCTAGGACTGAAATTGGCACTCCCATATGAAGTGCCAGCATTGAAGCTGCAGCCCAACCCCCTTGGTACAACAGTAGCGTGTGTGTGAATTTTTAAGAGATACATAGAGGAAGACAAATGAGAGAAAAGTCTTCTGTCTGCTGGATTACTTTCTGAATGGTTGCAATAGATGGGACAAAGCCAAAGTGGCTGGATCTGGAACTTCTGGATCTCCTACATGATGCAGGAACCCCAGCACTTGGCATTGTGTGCTGCTTTCCTAGGCACATTAGCATGGAGCTAGGCAGAAAGTGGAACTGCTGGGTCTGAAACTGCTGTCTACATGGGATGCTGGTCTTATAAGGTGGTGGCTTTACCAGCTATGCCACAACACTGGCTCTAGCCTGATTTTCTATAAAGTCATGCTTTGTAGAAAAGTTTGGAAAGTGAAATGGCAGGAGACACTGAGAAAGCAATTAAGATGACCTCTAATGTCATCCTGGTGCTTGATAACTGATAAGTTATTTTTACTTTATTTGTTCTGTCCCTCTCAACTCCAAAAAGTTTAATATGTCATCTGGTAACCACTTTCCCACCCATTAATATATATATTGTTTTCCTGTATTTTTAAAAACTAATTATTTGAAAGGTAGAGTAATAGAGAATGAGGTATTTTCCTTCTACCAGTTCACTCTTGCAATGACAGGGTCTGGACTAGGCTGAAACCAGGAACTGGAACTTCATCCAAGTCACCCACTTGGGTGGCAGGGGCCCAAGCAGTTGGGGTGTCTTCTGCTTTCCCAAGCCATTATCAGGGAGCTGGATTGGAAGTAGAGCAGGTAGGACTAGAACTGGTACCCATATGATATGCCGGTGTTGCAGACCACAGCTAAACGTGCTGCGTCTTTCCTTTATTGCAGCATTTCGAGTTTTTCTGTCTGTACCATGATTCATTCTGCAGATATATTTTGAGCACATATTCAAGTGTTTATCTAGAGTCTATGGAGAACAGGGGTGTGCAGCTCAATGGGTCAATTGGCTAATCCTAGCTGTGCAAATGCCAGGATCCCATATGGGTACCAGTTTGTGTCCCAACAGCTGTGCTTTCCATTCATTCAATTCCTTGATTGTGACCTGGGAAGGCAGCGGACAGTGGCCCAAAGCCTGAGGACTATGCTCCCACATTCAAAACCTGGAAGAAGCTCCTGGCTTCAAATTGGTTCAGTTTCAGCTGTTTTGGACATTTAGGGAGTCAACCATTGAATGAGAAATCTGTCTATTTTATTTGAAAGGCAGATTTAAACACATAAATGTTGATTTTTTTTTTGGTAAAATAGTCTATGAGGATTTGAGAGAAACACAAGTACCTGTGGAGTAAACAGCAATGCATTATAGGGAACAATGAAATGGAGATGAGTTAGTGATAGGGTTAAAGTGGCAATCCTAAGTTGTGTCGTCAGGCAAGGCACCTGGGAGGTGCGTGCCCCTTCATGCCACGAGGAGTAGGGATGTGATGGTGTAGAAACACTGCTCCAGAAAGAAAGGCAGGTGCAGAGCCCCTACAGGCAAAGCACATGTTTGAGGATGGGCAGAATGGTTGGGCAAGTATGTCAGGTCCGAGGACAAGCAGGTGGCTGGTAGGTGGGAACTTGGGGATCCTGGTTAGCACTTTATTCCTAAGGACTCTGCAGAGCCGGGGAGAGCGGTGAACAGTGTGGTGACATGAATAGATTTCCCTTCTGAAAGTTGGTTCTTTCGTACTGTCTAGAGAAATGGCTCCAAGTGAGCCAGAAGGAAATGGGGGAATCCATTGTGGATGGGTAGACTGGGCTTGAGCTAGAGAATGGTAAGTAATCACTTTAGAAACTGGACTCATGAATTGGTTAGAGAGAAGGACCTATGAGGAGTTTCAGGATTTAGCCTGAACCTGTCATGGATGTATATGCCTGGGGAGTGAGTGAGTCTTTGCATAATCATTTTTGTGTAATCATTCTTGTGTAGAGCATTAGAGTATTTGCATCATTTGCTGTTTACTAGTGGTTTTTATCTTATTGGAAAGGCAGATTTACAGACAGAAGGAAAGCAGAGACAAAGATCTTCCATCTTCTGGTCTACTCCCCAAGTGATCAGCAACAGCTAGAGCTGAGCTGATCTGGAGCCAGGAGCTTCCTCCAGGTCTCCAATGTGGGTACAGGGTCCCAAGATTTTGGGTCATCCTTTACTGCTTTCCCAGGCCATAAGCCGAGAGGTGGGTGGGAAGTGGAGTAGCTGGGACACGAACTGGTGCCCGCCAGGACTTTAGCCACTTAGACTATCACACTGGGCCCTATCAGTGCTTTTATGTGTGCCATTTTATATAAATCATGGGGCAAATGGACTTCCAGGAAGGTTCCTAGGAATTAAAGGAACAGGGCTAAATAGGTGATGAAGAAAATTCTAAGGTTGTCTTGCAACATCCAAAGTTCTGGTAGCTTACAGGTACTACTTGGTTTAGTGCTTTTTGAGTTGCCAAACATTTCCATTTATTTCATTTTTATTGGAAAGTCGGATATACAGAGTAGCAGAGAGAAAGAGGAAGATTTTTCCATTTGCTAATTCAATCCCCTAGTGGCCACAGTGGCTGGTGCCGTGCTGATCCAAAGCCAGGGGCCTCTGTCGGGTCTCCCACGCGTCGCAGGCTCCCAAGACTTTGGGCTGTCATTCCCAGGCCACAAGCAAGGATCTGGATGGGAAGTGGAGCATCTGGGACATGAATTGGAGCCCATATAGGATCCTGGCACTCCTAAGGGGAGGATTTGGTCACTAGGTTACAGTGCCAGACCCATCCAGTGGTTTACTCTGAAATTGTGGCAATGGTTGAAGCTGGTCCAATGTGAAGCCAGGAACCAAGAACTTCTGTATCATGTGGGTGCAGGATCCCAAGGACTTGGGTCATTCTCCGTTGCTTTCCCATGTCACAGGTAGGGAGCTGGATGGGAAGTGGAGCAGCCAGGACATGAACCAAAGCCCATATGTCATCCCAGCCTTTGGAGGTTTGTTAGCCTGTTGAGTACCAGCAAACTTGTATTAGCAAACCTGCATTGCCAGCTCTATAAAAATGTAGGTACTGGAATGCAGTTATTTATAATACTTGATGATAATAATTAGCTTGTTTATGTATTCTATTATGCTTTTTGTCATTTGTTTTTGAAATTTTGTAAAATGCCACTCTGAATAATTATTTATTTGAAAGGTAGAGTGGCACTCACAGAGACGGACTTCTTTTACTAATTCACTCTCCAAATGCCTCCAACTGCTGGGGCTGGGCCAGGCTGAAGGCAGGAGGCTGGAACCCCATCCAGGTCTCCCATGTAGGTGGCAGGGATCCAAGCGCTTGAATCATCTGCTGCTTTCCCAGGGACATTAGCAGAGAGCTGCATTGGAAGCAGAATAGTGGAGAGTTGAACTGAACTCTCCCATATAGGATGCAGACATTCTGAGTGGTGGGTGGTTTATTCCGGTTGGTTCTGGTTTTCCTCTCAGCCTCAGATGTCTTGTGACTTTGCTTTTAGCATCTGAAGACTATCTGTGCTACACAAGAGATGTAGTTAGCTGCTCAGCTCCTTGAAAAGGCTGCATGATCCAGTGGGCTACATTTTGAGACCTGCCAATCCCCCAGTTGGTCCCCTGGGGTTGGGAGTTGAGGTTGTTTACAGGCCCTTGGTATAGGAGGCATGCCACCCTGGCTGTCTTGCTTTTCTGTCTTCCATACAGTGTAAGTTCCTTGAGTGCCAGACAGTGTCGGTTGGTAGGATACAGTGAGGTGAAATAAGGTCCCTTCTCTGAAGGATCTGCCCAGTGTCCTGGCACAGGCAGGCGACAACAAGCAGAAGGTACAGTGAGGGTGCCTGAAGATCCCATGTACACACTGAGCCAAGGAAACCATGAAGTTTCCTTAGCGTGTATCCAATAGGATGTTTTTTTATTGTCTTTGCTTTTTTCCAATAGGATGTTAAAGGTGGCTAGTTGGCTATGGGTACTGCTAACAGGCAAAGCAAAGAATGACTAAATATTTTTCAAAGTGTAGAAAAATGATCCATAGCTTTAACAAGCTTATTAAATCCAAAGAACTTAGAATTAAAACCAAAAAATGAAAACCTACAGGCTCACATGTGTAGGTTCCTGGTGAGGACATGGAATGCTCAGTGCTGCAACATTTCTTTGAAAAATTTAGAATTTCTGTGTTTTTTTTGGAAAGAAGTGTTTATATATATTTAAAGACATTTATATTTTTTACGTGAAAGGCACGTGCTGGCTTGCTCCTTAAATGGCCACACTGGCTGGAGCTGAGCCATTCTGAAGCTGTTCACTGTCCTACAGCGATGGCTTTGGTGCACACATGGACTACTGTGTTGGTGAGATAGTTTATTAGTGACTGAGGCTCACATAGGATAAGGGAGGAGGTGTTGAGGAGCTTATGAAGTTCCCATAAACCTTTCTACAGAACCCATCAATTGTTTTCACACCCTTGTTTGAAACTATCTTTTTTTCTTTTTTCTTTTTTAAAGATTTATTATTGGAAAGCCGGATATACAGAGAGGAGGAGAGACAGAGAGGAAGATCTTCCAACCGATGTTTCACTCCCCAAGTGAGCCGCAACGGGCCGGTGCTGCGCCGATCCGATGCTGGGAACCAGGAACCTCTTCCAGGTCTCCCACGCAGGTGCAGGGTCCCAAAGCTTTGGGCTGTCAAAAACTGCTTTCCCAGGCCACAAGCAGGGAGCTGGATGGGAAGTGGAGCTGCCGGGATTAGAACCAGCGCCCATATGGGATCCTGGTGCGTTCAAGGCGAGGACTTTAGCTGCTAGGCCACCGTGCCGGGCCCCCTATCTTTTTGTTTTCTATATCCAATCAACTGTTCTCAAAAATGATATCCAATCAGATGCTGTCATATAAATGATATCCTATCAGTTGTCATCCTATGTTTGCTGTCCTTCCATGAATCACACTGTTGTATGTTGTCCCATATGGGTACAGGGCTACAATGGCTTTGGCCATGCTCTGCTGTCTTCCCAGACCATAAGCAGAGAGCTGGATCAGAAGTGAGCCGCATATGAGATGTTAGCCCCACACAGTGAGCCTATCCAAAACCAGGAGCTAGGAATTTCTTTCCATCTGGATGCAGGGTCCCAAGGACTTGAGCAGCTCTGCTTTTTTTCCCTGGGCACAAGCAGGGTGCTGAATAGGAAGTGGAGCATGAACTGGTACCCATACAGATTAGCCAATTTAGCCTTGCATGGACCCCCTTAATTAAGCAAGTCGATTTAATTTATGGAAAAAAATGTGTAACGGGCTGATATTGTGGGCTAAGTCACTATGGGATGCCACATTCCATATTGGAGTTCCAGCTATTCTGCATTAGATCAACCTCCCTGCTGAGAATGTCTATTGGAAGCAGGGATGATATTCCACCTACTGAAGTGGAGTTCTTGGATCCTTGCTGCAGCCTGGCCTTGCGTTGGTAGATGGTAGAAGCTTTTAGAAGTCGGTCACACTGTGCTTTTTTCTGCTTTCTCAGTTCAGGTTTTCAGGTTGGCCTTTAAGACATAGTGCAAAGGGACTCATTTATACCACTTCTGAAGTTCAATTTTGGATGCCTGATGTTACATTTTAACAGTCTCACAAGTCCTGAGGTTTTTGTTCTAAATAGCAGGGTCTGCACCAAGTATCCCTAACTTAGCCAAATAATAGTCAGATTATGCAAAGTCACTCCTGCTCATCAGATTCCTTGGAAACTAGAAATCAGCACTTTTTGGGCTTCAGTAACCTGTGACCCTTGTACTTTGTAATTCTTGTGACTTGCTCATAAGTAATGCTTCTGGTGGGTAAAGTGATGGCCACAATCTGGGTAACATTTGCATATTCCTTGTAATCCACACTCCTGAGCACTTGTTAAATAATTTATAAATGGGCTCGGCAGTGTGGCCTAGTGGCTAAGGTCCTCGCCTTGATCCCATATGGCCGCTGGTTCTAATCCCGGCAGCTCCACTTTCTCTCTATCTCTCCTCCTCTCAGTATATCTGACTTTGTAATAAAAATAAAATAAATCTTAAAAAAAAAAAAGAAAAACTTAAAAAAAAAAAATAATTTATAAATAGGTATGTGGCCTTAGGAAAGTGAGTGGCTTGCCTTAGGTCAAACAGCTATCATTCCAACCTGAGGCTTCTTGGTCACACTTCCCATTGTGTCATGGCAGTCTGGTACTCTGTCATACTGAGATTGTGCCCAACATGGGGCTGTTCGTTTCTCTTGGTTCTAGAGGTTGGGAAGTCCAAGACCAAGGCACTAGCAGGCTTGATGTCTGAGCTGGACCAGTGCTTTCAAAGATGGTGCCTTAGACACTTGTGGGTCCTCATGTGGAAGGATGCAAGGAGAAGGGCATAAGGCTGCTAGAAACTGCTTCTAAGGACTCTACCCTGTTTATGTGGGAGGAGCCTCTTACAGGATGGGAAGTGGGGCAGCCAGGACACAAACCAGTTCCCACATGGGATCCTGGCATATGCAACATGAGGACTCCAGTTACGAGATCACCACGCTGAACCCAGCCTTTTTTAAAAGGTTTACAGAGAAAGACAGAAAAAGATCTTCTGCTGGTTCATTCCCCAAGTGGCTGCAATGGCTGGAGCTGAGCATGTCTGAATTCAGGAACGTCTTCTGAGTCTCCCACATGCGTACAGGGTCCCAAGGTTCTGGATCATCCTCCACTGCCTTTCTCTTGCAATAAGCAGGGAGTTGGATGGGAAGTGAAGAAGCTGGGATATGAACCAGCACCTATATGGGATCTTAACAAGGTGAGGATTTAGCCACTAGGCGACAGCTTAGCATGTTATTAAGGTTCGTTTAGGTTGTAGTTTGCATCAATGCATCATTTCTTATTTGCTTGAGAGGGAGAGAGAATGAATGGCAGAGAATGTGCTCTCATCTGCCCTGGTTCACTCTCCAAAGGACCACAATGACCTGACCTGGGCTAGGGCAGGACACAAAGATGGGAGGCAGGGCTCAGTCTCCATCTCCCAGGTGAAAGCAGGGACCAACCTCCTGAGACCTGGTTGCTGCCTTGCGGGGAGGGTCTGCATTAAGGGGAAGCTGGAATTGGGCAAAGAGCCAGGAATGAAACCCAGACAGTCCAATATGAAATGTGGGTTTCCTGACTGGTGTCTTAACCTGCAACATCAAACATGTTTCCACACTAGTACTTTATTCCCCTTCATTATCAAATAATTTGTATTTATATGCTGTATTTTCTTTATTTTATCCATTCACTGGTTGATGGACACTTAGTTTGCTTCCTGGTATTGGCATTCATTTAAATTGTGTGGATTCATGTTTTCATTACTTTTGAGTATTTACTCAGGAGTGGAATTTAGTGGGTCATTTAACTATTTTCAGTCTTTGAAGAATTGTCAGACTGTTCCAAAGTAGCTGCACCATTTCACATTTCTCCTAACAATGAATGAGGGATCCACTGTTCCTTACATCATTGCCAACAATTGTCGTTGTGTTTCTTTCTTATTTTTTGGCTACCCTTGAGTATAACTTGCCATGTCACAATAACTTTGATTCACATTTGCCTGAGAGCAAATGATGTCAAACACCTTTCTTGCGTCTGTTGGCCATTTGTATGTCTTTGGAGTTCGCTTGTCAGTCAGATCCCTGTTAAGACCCCCTATCCATTTTATTGCTTTTAATATTTTATAATTATTTTTTGTTTTTGATCATTACATAGTTCAAGTGACTGCAATGGCCAGAGGTGAGCTGATCCAAAGCCAGGAGCCAGGAGCCAGGAGCCAGAAGCTTCTTCTGGGTATTCCATGCATGAGTAGGGTTGCATGGCTTTGGGCCATCTGCTGCTTTCCCAGGCCACAAGCAGGGAGCTGGATGGGAAGTGAGTGGAACATCCTGGGCATAAACCAGTGACTATGGGATCCAGGCATAGGAAAGGTGAAGATTTAGCCGCTGAGCCATTGTGCTGGGCCTCTAATCCTCCGAAAGCTAATGGGAGAGTCAGATGGGCAAGTGAAGTTTGTGTTTCTGGTTTTTGTCCCTTCTTTGGGCTTGTCATACTGTGATTTTTTGTTTATGAATTTCTCCAGTGAATGGCGATTTGAATGAAATCACTGGCACAATCTAGTGGGCTTTGAGCTTGTGTGTGTGATGTACCATCCTGCAAGGACACGCTATTAAGCCTCACATTGATTGTGGGATCATTCTGCTCTCGGAGTTTTCTTGTGTCCAAACCTGCGTTAAAACTGTGTGTGTACCACTTGGAAGGACATGTGGAACCATAATTGATTATTGAAATTGTGTTACTGTTAAGATGGAGATTTTTTAAGATGGAGAATTTAAGTTTACTTCTTTGTGTTACTGGTTAGATTTCTCTAAAGGTCCTTGAATGTACTGGGCTGCTATTGTCCAATTTGATTTTTGCTTGTTTGTCTAAATTGCTGCTTCTGTAATTTTTTTCTGCCTAAGGTGTTAGCTGTTAAGAATAAACAATGGTTTGTAGGACAGATATAAAATATTTACTGCTTTGCAGCACAACTTGGTTTTTCCAAAGGTGAGTTAAATTTTAACTTGCCTTAGCTTCAGTGACTTAGTTAAAAAAAAAAGTAACAAGTGCAAGTAAAAAGTGCAAGATGTCCTTCCTAGTGAGGCCAGAGTTTCATTCTCATCTTTCAGGATTCTTAGGGGCTAAATAAACACTATGCATAATAATGAGTGTTAATTCTGTTTCTTCTTGTCTTAGAATTGGAAGGGAATTTAAGTGATTCTGTCCAAGTTGCTAGAGCCCTTGGACAGCAGCTCATTCATTGCTGGACAGGTCCAATTGTTGGAAGATTTTTTTCCTTATCCTGAGATGAAAGCCAACTCCTTGAAACTGTCATCTGTAAACTGTCACCCATTTGTCCAACTTCAATCTTTTAGCCCTTGAGATAATTGAAAATAGTTAAGAGGCTGTACTTTGCCAACTTCTCCTTTTACTCCCAAGAAAAATAGCCGTACTTTACCATTCTGCCCATGGTATCAGCTCTAGTGGTCAGCTTCCCACCAGGACTCTGAAATTGTAAAGACCAGCACTAACAGCTGGCTACGTTTGGTGGGACTTTAATAACTATTGCAGATTAGCTCTCCATGATCTGTTCCTTCTAAATGAACATATTATTTGGGGGATTATGCTGGCTTATTCTTCAAGCCGGGCCTTAGCCAGAATCATTCCAGGAGCTGGAAACTCAATCCAGGCCTCTCCCAAGGAATAACAACCTAATCTTTTAACCCTATCTAACCCTAACCATAACTGAAACCATCATCTAATCCTAACCCAAACCTTAACTTTTTTGACTGCTCTGCTGCTCTGCTTCCCATCCAGCTCCCTGCTTGTGGCTTGGGAAAGTAGCAGATGATTGATGGCCCAAAGCCTTGGGACCCTGCACCCACATGGGAGACCTGGAAGAAGTTTCTGGTTCCCGTTTTTGGATTGGCTTAGCTCTGACCATTGTGGCCACTTGGGGAGTGGATGGAAGATCTTTCTCTCTGTCTCTCTGTAAATCCTGTTTTTCAGTAAAAGAAAATTATTAATTATATTTTTTATAATGATTACATGGTGGATCAGGGTGGAAACGATTGAGGTTTAGGGAAAATTGGGTGTACTCATTGGTTCCAAATTTGCTATTTTTGTTTCTAGGGGAGCGGGAGAAACAAAGGGGAAAATTGCTCATGACTTTCCACACGTCCCAGGACGCAGTGATGAGGTTCCTCATATCAACCCAGAGCCTCAATGTGTACATGTTCTGAGGGTTCTGTCCGAGTACCTTGCATAGTTCTGAAATGTTGCCGATCTGAGCATGTTGTCTGTTTTTCTTCAACCAATGAGCTGCCATACTCACCTTTTACTATGGAGCCTGTGTCCACTGCTCTGCGTTTTTCATTAGGCAGCAAGGACCTAGGCCAGGTGTCCCAAGCGTCGCTGGATCCCCCACCCCTGGGCTCAATGAACCTGACATCACTTAGTAGATGGACCCTGGGAGCTGGGCTAGGTTACCCAATCCGAGCCAGATCCCCCACTCCTGGGGCTCACAAGCCCAGCAACCACCTAGTAGGCGGACACCAGGACTTGGGCCAGGAGACCTAAGCACTGCCAGATCCGCACCCATGGGACTCACCTCACAGAAAAATTTTTAAGAGGAAGAATTTGAGATGGCTTAATTTGAAAATTGATTTGACTATAAGCTTTTTTTGCACATGCATCTTTATTCTTTTTAAACAATTTTCTCCATAATCAGGAAATGAGATTAAAATTCTTAGATTAATGACATTCACATTATTCTTTCTGCTGTAATACTTTAGCAGAATGTAAAATCACATTGAAATCACGAAATAATGTTTCAAAAAATATTAAAGCTTTAAATTTGTTCACAGTTAATGCATACCTTCTCAATACTATCAGTAATGCCAGAAGAGAGCAGAGTTTTTTTGTAAAATTTTCATTTTATGGTACAGTTGTGCACTCTTTCCCCGTAATTTCGTACTCTTCACTCTCTTATAAAGGAAGAAATGGAAGTGTCTCTGCATCTAAACAAATTGGTGTGTTAGAAAGGGTGAGGTGAGCAAGGCATTCCCCTTAGGAAAAATTTAGGGGCACACACATAACGCAACCACATAATTGAAAATAAGTAATAGTTTGAACAAAACACCAAGATTTTCCAAGTGGGCAGATTGCGACTGTGTAGAGGGAGAGTTCTTTTTTTTGCAGTTTTTAATTGTGAATTAGGCATCAAATTATTGTGTGTGTATGTGTGGTGGGGGAGTATATAACTGAATCCCTCACTCTGTCACCCTGGTCCCATTTGAATGTATAGGTAATTGCTAGTAGTTGATGGTTCCGATACAAGTTTTGTGGATAAACAAATGTGAAAGGTCTCAAAGAAATAAGGCTTTTCCTGAGTGTGATATTTTGGTCAAGTTGCTTCTGAGAGCCAATCCAGAGCTCCAGCTTAGATCAGGTTTCGGATGACAGAAGATGCTGCCCTTCCATGTCTTCTAATAGGGACATCCTGAAATCTGTGCTCTGAATAACTCCATAAAATAAAAGTGCCTACCCCGCTAGCTTATGTGTAGAGAAGCCCAGCCAAACCATGTGGCTCAGAAACTAAGGTTCTCCATGCTGGCTGGGGTTGTGAAAGGCAGCCGCAGATGGCACCTGCACTGCTGGGAAACGTTCTCATTGGCTGGAGCCAAGAGCTCGCTGGGGGCCCACTAGGCCTGTTTCTAGAAGTATAGTTACCATGACCAAATCTTTGCTCCTGTTTTCCATTAGTTAAGCCTTGGGAATCTTTATGGCTAGTGACCCTCAACAGGCCAAAAAAGTTGTGGAATCACTCTTTAAAATCCCAGGACAATGTAAGATGTGATAGTTCCCTGGTTTCAGGCAAGGCAGCTCCCTGTCAGGGGCCATCCTTACCATAGTGGTCACTCCACCTTCCTTTTTTTAATGACATAAATTAATCCCGTTGCTATTGGTGTGAAATCATAGAAATAGCTGCTCCTTAAAAGGTCATGCAGCTTGGAGTTGTTAATGCTCTATGAAGAACAAAGGATTAGTGTGTCCATCATTGGGATTGGTTAGACTTTTTATTGGAAAGTCAGATTTGCAGAAAGAAGGGGAGACAGAAAGATCTTCATCTGCTGACCCACTCCCCAAGGGGCTGCAGTGGGTGGAACTGAGTCGATCCAAAGCCAGGAGTCAGGAACTTTGTGGGTCACCCACATTGTGCCAGGTTGCAGGGCCATCCTTGATTGCTTACCAGGGCACAAGCAGGGAGCTGGAATGGGAAGTCGGGCTGCTGGGATTATAACCAGTAGCCAAATGGGATCCCGGTATGTGCAAGGCCAGACTACCATGCTGGGCCCTTGCAGTTTTTAAAGGGTTTAGCTTATTTTGAAAAGAGTTGTTGGCCCAGTGCAAGGGAGTAGTGGTTAAGGTCCTCTCCTTGCATGCGCTGGAACCCCATATGGGTGCCGGTTCTAATCCCAGTGGCCCTGCTTTGGGACCCTGCACCCGCATGGGAGACCTGGAAGAAATTCCTGGTTCCCGGCTTCAGATTGGCGCAGCACCGGCCATTGCGGCTCACTTGGGGAGTGAATCATCGGACGGAAGATCTTTCCGTCTCCTGTATATCCACCTTTCCAATAAAAATGAAAAATCTTTAAAAAAAGAGTTGGGAGAGAATTTTTCATGTGCTGGTTCCCTCTCCAGATGGCCTCTATAGCCACTGCTGCACCAGATAAAATACAGGTGATCTTTCCTGGTTCCCCACACTGGTAGTAAGGGTCCAGATACTTGGGCCATCTTCTACTGCGTTCCCAGACTGGGCAGGGCAGTTGCTTTTCAGAAGTAAAGCAGTGGGGGATGAACTGGTCACCATTTGGGATGTTGCCACTGCAGAAAGTGGCTATATGTTTGCCGTGCTGCAATGCTGGCCCTAGGTCCTTTTGTCTTCCTATTGCACAGCAATGGAATCTAAATACATGCTTGAGAAATGGAATGAGTTTAAAAGGTAACTTGATTTTATTGGCAGCTGCAAGTTAGTGCTGCTTTGTCATAGTGAGGCAACAGTCTGGTCACTTTCAGACTACAGCCACCTTTTGGTTTGGTGTAAATGACATGGGGGCGGGCAGAATTCTTGTCTTGAATCTATCACCTTGGACTTCTTGGAGAGCAGCTGTGGCAGCTGCTTAACTATATATGCCAGCTTTGTTTCCTGCTTTCACTTGGCAGGTGTAGAAAGTGTGAGCATTCTGAGTGCCTCTAAAGTTAGCATGTAGCAGGGAGCATTCCTTTTTGTGGCTGTGCTATTCGGCATAGCAGTTGGGATCGGAAGATGCTGGCCGTTGGGGAGAGGAGCTTGGGGGCTGCCATTGAGGGCCCTCTCATATTTAGGAACTCACTGGAATAGACAGCTGTGGAAATGACTAGTCAGGCAGTGTGCAGTGGATCATTTACCAACTTGAAATGCAGTGCAGTGCTTTTTTTTGCTTCCTCATTGTTTGCCCTTGGCTGGGACTACGCTCCTAATGAATTTTCAAATCTTTGATCCTGGTGCTTCAGGTTGAGGCATGTGTGACATGGCAGTCGCCAGATCAGGTGAGATTGGACAGGTTGTCACGATTAGGGTGACATGTGATCCTGGAAGCAGTGAATGCCACTTGGCCATGCCACTCATTGTCACATTCATTTCCTTTGCTACTCTAGGAGAGCCAGAACCCCCTACTCCCACCCCTGCACAGCTGGACAAGACTTGCCCTGGTGATGCTCTCAGAAGGGAAGAGGGGCAGATGCTTGAAGAATTTCTCCATGGGGGGAATCGAGGGGGAGACGAACATCTTATACAAGATTTGGCTCTCTGACTCAGGCAGAAATTTAAACTCCAAGTGCTTCAAGAGAGTAGAGTCTTTTTAAAAAAAAAAAAAGATTTATTTATTTTATTACAAAGTCAGATATACAGAGAGGAGGAGAGACAGAGAGGAAGATCTTCCGTCCAATGATTCACTCCCCAAGTGAGCCGCAACGGGCCGATGCTGCACCGATCAGGAGCCGGGAACCAGGAACCTCTTCCAGGTCTCCCACGCAGGTGCAGGGTCCCAATGCATTGGGCCGTCCTCAACTGCCTTCCCAGGCCACAAGCAGGGAGCTGGATGGGAAGTGGAGCTGCTGGGATTAGAACCGGCGCCCATATGGGATTCCGGTGCATTCAAGGTGAGGACTTTAGCCGCTAGGCCACGCCGCCGGGCCCCGAGAGTAGAGTCTTAAGCTAGGATGTCTTAGGGGAGTGATTCTAGATTGGGGCTGACTGATAGGGTGAACTCCTTAAAACACCATATGGTCACAGGATGAGCTGTGCCCTCTTCTGCATACCTCTCATCAGATGCTGAACGAGCAGGACTCCCAGTCTTGGACTGTGAAGGCCCGAAAATCATGTGCCAAAAATATTCTGAAGTGGCTTCTCAGGTATTTGTTATTGATACAAAACGTTAACTAATACTTGAGGAAGCAGACATGGGATGACACTTGGGTAGGTTAGGTGAGAGGAGCGAAGATTCTGATCAGATTATCTGCAAACTACAAACGAGTGATACTGGCTCAGTGCAGACAAAATTCTCTTCTTGCATGCACCAGGATCCCACGTGGGTGTTGATTTGTGTCCCAGCTGCTCCAGCTGTTCCACTTCCCATTCAGCTCCTTGCTTGGAGCTTGGGAAAGCAGTAGAGGGTGGCCAAAGTCTTGGGACCCTGCACCCACATGGGAGAGCCGACAGAGGCCAGGCCAAGATGTCGACACTTGCAGGTAGAAAATTAGCAGTTTGACCCGTTCCAGCCTGGTTTTGTTTGCTTGTTCCTTTTTTGAGAAGATTTGTTTATTTGAAAGGCAGATCAGATTTAAAGAGAGGAGAGACAAAGATTGTCCATTTGCTGGTTCACTCCTCAAATGGGCACAATGGCCAGAGCTGAGCTGATCTGAAGCCAGGAGCCAGGAACTTCTTCTGGGTCTCCCATTTGGGTGTACGGTGCCAAGGCTTTGGAAAATTGTTCTCCTGCTTTCCAAGGCCACAAGTATGGGGCTGGATGGGAAGCAGAGCAGCTGGGACAGGAACTGGAGACCATATGGGATCTTGGTGCAAGGATACTTTTCATGCTAGGTTGAAGTATTTTGCTTTTTTAATGTGTAGTCTTATCCACAGATACAGTGTCTATTAAGTGATTAATGTCTGTTGCTTCTGCTTTGTTGGCATTCTTGCTTTTTTTCAAAGAGAAAGAGTGATTGCAGGCTGATTTATTAAGGGGGCTGAATGCTTTGGAAGCTGAAAAAGCCCCATTGGGAGAGTGTCAGCATCAGTTCCCTCTTCCCCTTGCCTTTCAGAGGCTGTGAACAGGACACTTTTTGGTGTTGTTGCTGTAAGAGAGCAGTGGGGGGTAGGGAGAGGCCTGTCTCGGGCAACAGAAGTAGTTGTCCATCCTGTTTGAGCAGATGGCACTGGGGGAGAACCACAGTTTTCTCCTGCTGACCCACAGCCAAGATCCTGTGGGAGGCAGCTGGCAAGGTACATGGCACAGCCTGATTTCTGCAGTGGCAAGGAATGACTTCTGGTGTTGCTTTAAAAGTGAGATTTCTCCCTCTCCACCGAGTGCGCTATTCACTGGGCTGTGATTCGGTTACTGGATAGGCCGTTCTGTGGTCTTTGCCCAGTAAGAAATTCTAGAGGGCTCATGAGATTTGAAGTATCATCCTATTTCTTCGGGCTAAAAGTGTCTAGGATGGGGGATCTCTGAATCTTCATATTTTGTGATTCTGGCAAGCCTTTCCAATTACTTGCCTTTTTCCTATTTGTTTCTTTGCTGAACTACTGTTCCCTCCATCCCAAATCTGCTTTTCTCCAATGCTGCTTATATAAGGCAGCATGTGGTACTACGCCAGATGTTCCTGGTGTGATTATAAATGCATGTGTTCCCATTCCAGGCCAAGAAAAGACTCCTGACAGAGGATATCCAACATTTTTTGGCTTATGAAACCCCAGTGTCTTTCACTCAAGACTTAGGCTTTAAAATGAGATCATTGGATTCCTTTATTCTTGAGCTCACTATGAAGGGTGAAATAATTAATCTGCTGGTGGGGTGAGAAAGCTGAAGGGTCAAGAATCTGCTGGGTGTCTCTTGTTCAGATATTGGGTCACCTTTGCCCAGAAGTGCAGTCCCACTCCAAAGTCATGGCTGTTGTCCATGCATGTTTTTATCTTGGCTATTATGGGAACATAATCATTGCCAACACATTTTTGGACCCAGGGTACAAAATTACACTAAGTGAATGTAAATATCCAGTCTGGCCCTGAATAAAAGAGGAAAGAAGCCCAAGACTGCAGGCTTTTATTCTCAGGAAATCTGCTGTAGTAGAAAGATTATTAAGAGGTGAGTCAGACCAGAGAGCTGGACCTGGGTCCACCACTCATATCTAGAGTGGTAGAATGACTGCAGTGTCATGGCCACCTATGAAACGGAGAGTATCCTGGGTTCTTTATTTTAAATGTTACTTTTAATGATTTATTTAATTTTTAAAAGGACATTTTTATATGGGAGAGAAGGAGAGAGAGAAAAAGAAGTCTTGTCTGCTGTTTTACTTTGCACATAGCCACAACAGCCAGGGTTGAATCAGACCAAATCCAGCCTTAGTTTTATTGGAAAGTCAGATTTATAGAGCAGGAATGACAGAGGAAAGATCCTTCATCCATTGGCTCCCTCCTCAAGTGGTTGCAATGGCCGGAGCTGAGCTGATCCAAAGCCAGGAGCCAAGAGCTTTCTCTGGGTCTCCCACATAGGTGCAGGGTCCCAAGGCTTTGGGTCATCATCCTCTTTTTTTTTAAAGATTTATTTACTTTTATTACAAAGTCAGATACACAGAGAGGAGGAGAGACAGAGAGGAAGATCTTCCGGCCGATGATTCACTGATCTGAAGCTGGGAACCAGGAACCTCTTCCATGTCTCCCACGTGGGCCACAAGCAGGGAGCTGGATGGGAAGTGGAGCTGCTGGGATTAGAACCGGCACCCATATGGGATTCCGGTGTGTTCAAGGTGAGGACTTTAGCTGCTAGGCCATGATGCCAGGCCCGGGTCATCTTCTTTCGGCTGTCCTCAACTGCTTTCCCATACACAAGCCGGGAACTGGGGTGGGAACCAGGGCCGCTGGATTAGAAACAGCACCCATATGGGATGCACGGCGCATGCAAGGCAAGGTCTAGGTAACTATGCCTGGCCCCAATGATTTATTCTATGTTGATGTAAAAGGCAGAGTTGCAGAGAGAGAAGAAGAGTTAGAGATCTCCCATCGGATGACATGGCCAGAGTGATCAGTCCAGGAGCCTCTTCTGGGCCTTCCATGTAGGTGTAGGAGCCCAAGGACTTGAGCCTTCCTGTGCTGTTTTCCCAGCCATGTTATCAAGGAGCTTGACCGGAACTGGGGTAGCTAGGATTTATACTGGAGACTGTGTAATATGCCAGCATCGTAGGCAACAGCTTAGGCAACACACCACAATGCTAGCATGAACAAGTTGCCAACTGTTTGATGCTTGAGCAATCTAATGGGAGCAGAGAAAAAGACAACTTTTGATTGGCACAGTGCAGTTGCTCAGTAAATATTTTTGTGTTAAGTGACTGGATTGTAGCAGCCAGGTCAGTGAGTTTCATTTATCAGGACAAGATCCAGGTGACTGAGGAAATCCTAACCCGGAGAGATTATACCCCTATGCAAATTCTTGTGTACAGAGTGGTAGCTGTGGCATTTATAAATATGATTGTCCTGCTCTATTGCAAAAGATAACAATTAGCCGTGGTCCTTCCTCTAGTGAATGAGTGACGTTGGGAGGAACAGTCCATCTTCAAAAGCATTGCATGTATGCTATATGTCATAATGTTCCCAAGCAGCCAAGACAGTGACCTATGAGACACACAGTAGTGATTCCCTGTTGTATGATGGGGAGACTGGCATGAGAAATAAAAAAAAACACAGATGTGCCGAGTGTGTGGGGGCAGAACAGCGCACCAGGTCAAGGGGAGGTTGGTGAGGTTGGGAGGGAAGGGTGGCAGGTGTTAAGAGCTATGATGGCATGACCTGGGGTCTGTGGATAAAGATACGAAGTTGGGAGGCTGCAGCAGTAGGCAAGAATCACCATGAGTGAGCTGTGGGACCGTGTTGACGACTGAGACAGAATCAGATGAACAAGTTGGGCCATTCTGAGTGCAGGTTGGGAAATTTTGCCATGAGGTCATGGGGTGGGGAGAAGGTAGAGGTAGGAGGAGGCTTTCGAGTACTAAATCTTTTGAGGCCGTGAAAAAAGCTTCATACTACAGGCAACATGACCCTGAGGATTTCAGTTGCTTAATTAGCAACCCTGAGCTGGAAACTTGTTTATTTTATGAGGTTACACTAAAGGTTAGGTACAGAGTCCTCTTGGGCAAAGCCAACGTTGCTGCTGTCCACACATATCACGCATTGCCCATATGCTCGCTGAAATTGGTGCCAGATACTAAACTTAGCCAAAAGTTTAGTTTGGACATGTTTCCTGAGTCCTGAGGTAGGTCCCAATGATTTTTTTTCTGTGGAGCTGCCTACCTTTTCTATGTGGCAGCTGTTTGAGAGGTGTGGCATCTGCATAGGCTGGTTAAGACCATGTGCGCCCTCCTGTGGCTCCTTCCTCTACTTCATCTCTTCCATCCTGAGCTCTTCAGACTAGGTAATATTTCAGAGCAGGTAATGAGCTCCCTCTTCTTACTTCAGTAGTGTCAGGGACTCGCATGCCAGGAATGGTCTGGTCTTTTCTTTTGTCTTTCTGCTGTATGTATCTGAGAGAGAGGGGAGGAAAGAATGATCATTCACACACTAATGCATTCCCCAGAATGGCTGCAAAGTCAGGTCTGGGACAGACTGAATCCAGGAGGGGGCTTCAAGGGTTCAAGCACTTGGGCCATCTTTTGCTTTCTCAGGTGTATCAGCAGGAAGCTGTATTGGAAGCAGAGCAGTGGGGAGTTGAACCAGTGCTGCAATGTAAGATACTGGCATTTCAACTGACATTTTAGCCTATTACACCGCAGTGCTAGTGCCAGAATAGCATTTCTTTATTTATTAATGTCAGTTCCAGAGGGAGGAGTGGGAGAGAGATAATGAGAGACAGAGATGCAAAACAAAAAGATTCCCTCCGTCTGGGCTGGACTGAGCCAAAACCAGAAGCCGGGCTGATTTCTACACTTCTCACCAATTCTACTGTGTGTTTATGTGAATTTTACTACCTTATGTTACTTATGTTTGTTGTTCATGGGTTTGTTTGCTCTCCATTTGAATTTCTTGAGGGTGCTCTACTGCAGCTTTCATGGTACTGATCTTGTGGTTGATGTGCAGGAAATGTTGTTTGGAGAAGCAGCATTCGGAGCATTTTCACTCAATTGTTCTGAGTAATGGTTGTGACTTCGGAGGAGGCAAAGATTAGAGGTGAGACAGGAGCTCTCTGGGAAGTGCTGCCCCAGTCATCACAGAAGTTAAGCTTTGCTTCAAAATACATGAGTCATTGTCCTTAAGGTTACATAATGAAGACAGTGTTGACTAAAGTTGATTTTTCCTGAGGGCTTAGTTGCCACTTTATGACAGCAGATCTTTTGGTCTCCAGAGTGACAGGCATGCTTTCCGCAATTCTTCAGGAGCTCGGAGCTGAAGCCACTTTCTTCCGGGTCTCCCAGGTCTCCCATGCGGGTGCAATGTCCCAAGGCCTTGGGGCATCCTCGACTGCTTTCCCATACCACAAGCAGGGAGCTGGATGGGAATGGGTGCTCATAATGGGATCCCAGGGTGTGTTCAAGGCGAGAACTTTAGCCGCTGGGTCACCGCGCCAGGCCAGAGAGAGAGCGAGCCCGCTCAAGTATTTGGGAAGCTGGTTTGGAAGCAGCCAGGAGTCACACTGGTACCTATATGTGGCCAGCATTGCACTCTGTGCCATAGACTCTTCTGCCTGCCCATCTCCGTCTCTCCCTGTTGTGGCTCATCTTCAGCATTTGTTTATGGCATTTCTTCCTCCTTCCCCCTTCCTGAACTGGCTCCTCCTCTTTCCTCATGTTGAATTAAGACTGGGTTATCTCCATCCTGAACATGCTCTGTTTGCCTCATATGTCTGTCCTTTGAAATTTGTCTGGCAAAGTTACACTGCTTTTGCTCTTGATGCTACTAAATGTATAGTAACTTTCCCTCCAGCCAGGGTCAAGAGGAAGTTATCTTCAGGATGTTCACTTAGTCATTCAATGTATAAGAACTGAAGACAGGGTGTTGAGAAATATTTAGTTTTCTTCTCAATGACTGCTTGGGTATACAGAAAGAGAATTAACAACATCCGATATCTGAGATCTGGAGTTCTAGAAAACCAGTGCAGAGTTCCACCTTGGTCTCCCATCCTGGAAGATGTCTATTTGTTGTTTAGTCTTCCCCTGCCATGGGCTGGATGTTGGTTTAAAAACCTAGTTTTTTTGCCTAACCATGGTAGGTTAGCAGTGTCAAACTTCCAAGGACTTTCTGACATACTTAACCACTAGAGGATGGAAGGACAATCACGTGTCTGGGGACTTTCTAGGAAGATTTGAGGGCTCCAGCCTCAGAAAAATAATCTGATTACTTCCTAGTGGCCACATTCAGATCAAGCTCAACCCTTAATCCAGCTTCCATAACCTGTGAACCCTTCAATCCTCAAACCCTAATCCTGAGGGTTTAGGAACCAAACTGTTTAAACCCTAAACATCAGACCCAGACTAGAAAGAATCCACATGCCTGTTTTTGGCCATATATACATTAAAAGGTAGACCAAGTGATCAACCAGATAAGAAAGACCACACATTGCACAAAAATGGGATGATACTAAAAACATCACACAAACGTGCACTTTGAAATGGTGATGGTTGCAGTGTGCGAGTTCTGCCTAAATCCCAGGACTGCTTCCTGTTTCAAGAGGGAAAGGAAATGCAGCAGAAAGTGCAGGTGCCTCAGTTCAGAGTGTGTGCTCAGTTAGCAGTTGCTATTGTTTCTCTTAAAGGAAGTCATTGCTTAAAGACCAACATCTTTAGAATGTTCTATATAGCAAGTAGTCAATAATGGATGTTCCCTCTCATTCATGTCCAGCTGTCTTTGCGTCTGCTCTGGCAGGACATCTGCATCAGCGGGAACTGCATTCTGAGCTATTTTTCTAATGGTGATAACTGAGTTGCAGGCTTTGGATTGGCGCAGCACCGGCCGTTGCGAATCATCGGACGGAACATCTTCCTCTCTGTCTCTCCTCCTTTGTGTACATCTGCCTTTCAAATAAAATAAAATAAAATAAAATAAAAAAATAAAATAAAATAAACTCAAGGTAAAAGTGTTTTTTTCTAGTAGTAAAATTCTGCTTTGTGCTTTTATGAGAACTTAATTAGCCTAAGACTCTTTAAGGGTTCATTGTAAGTTCCTGGAGAGCAATGACTTCATATGTGTGTGTCTTAAAGAAAATTCAGTTCCTAGAAATGTACAGATTAAAACTTAACTTGTTCTGTTGAACACACTCGCCATTTGTACAAGTGAGAAACTGTTAGATTTAGATTAAGAATCAGGTTTTTTCCTCAGAAAGTGTTGCATTTAAAAATCCTGTCTTTTTATGAGCTTGGCATTCTACAAATAATGCTGAGTTACTTTTACAAATGTGTCATCAATGTGCCATCTGCTTAGATGGAGGCTTGTGAAAAGACAGCAACCCGTTGGGGCCTGTGCTCTTAGTAGTCCCTAGAGTGATGGTGCGTCTCCTTCCGTCTTCCATGTGCCATGTAGGAAGTACTCTACCAGCCTTTTGTGTGTGACCCTCCCTCCAGCTTTCTTTGCTACTCAAATTCTATCTCCCTTCTTAACTATGAGTGTCTTTGAGAGCTGCTTTGAAACATAAGCAGGTTAAATAAGCAACCATGCATGATTGTTGAAGGTAGCTTTTTAAAAATAAAGGCTATCTGCAACTTGCCTCCTATACCAGGGAGGATGAGAAAGAAGAGTTTATAAATATTATTTTGGAATCTTTGCTGAGCGTCTCTTTCTTGTCTTTTGTAGAAGTTGGTGGTATGGCCAAGAAATACCTAGAGAGAGGCCTTTTGGTCCCAGATCATGTTATTACACGCCTGATGCTCTCGGAGCTGGAGAGCAGGAGTGACCAGCACTGGCTTCTGAGCGGTGAGTAAGCCTAGTGGAAAACCTTATATGCGATCCTTACTTCATACTCTCCTATAGTTAGTCTCCAGACTACTCTCGTTGGCCCGAAACGAACTTTCCTCGAATTCCCGTTGCACTTCCTTCTTCGAGAGTGACCTGATACCATGACTAAGTCATAAGTATAACCCTTCTTAAGGCAGAGGTTTGTCATGGAGCACACAAGTTGTAACGTTCCTTTCTCACTTGTCAGATTGGCAGAGCCTGAACACCTGAGAAAATCTCAGTGTGTAAGAAACAAGTGTGATTTTAAGGGTTGCCTTTGGAGAACAGTTGTATTTGATCTAAGTGTGTATGCATGTACCTGTTTGAAAGGCAGAGTGTGAGAGGGACATAGTGATTCCATCTGCTGAGTACCTGCCACAGCTAAGACTGAGTCAGGTTGAAGCCGGGAGTGTGGAACTCCATTCTGACCTGTTGTGAATGTCAGTGGCCCAAGTACTTTCACATTTTGTGTTGCCTCCCAGGATGCAATAGCAGGGAGGTGACTCAGAAGTAGAGGAGTCAGGAACTAACGTCTATCTAGGTGCATGTGCATGTCCCTCACAACGACTTAACCCACTGCGCTATAATAACGACCCTGCACACCTTTTAGGTACGTTTATTTCAGAATTATTGGTAACTTCTAAGGAGTGATTATATTTCTATGGGGATTATATCCCAAGTGGGGTGTTAGTTGTGTAAAGAACAACAAAAGTTTTGCTACTAGGGCCACTGGTGTCCCCAGTGGTTGTCCATTCAAGCCTTAGCTACTCTACTTCCAATCTAGTTCCCTGTTAATGTGCCCGAGAAAAGCAGGAGAGTGCGATGCAAGTACTGGACCCATGTGGCTCCTGACTCCTTTGACCTGGCCCAGTCCTGCTGATTGTGGCTATTTGGTGAGGGAACAAACAGAAAGTCTCTTCCTCCCTGTCTCTTCATGTCTATCTAATTCTGGCCGGGGGGGAGATGGTTAATTATACATAAGCACACTGATTGGAATAACTGGCTAAGGGATGTTGAGGACTGATGCCAACAACACCAGTTAGTTGTAGAGCTACCATTCATCCGAGAGTGCACAAGGACGGAAATTGACCAGGGTTGGCAGACACTGAGGTCAGATGCTACAGCCATAGGGTTGGCATTTATTGCGTTCTGAGCTTTTGGGGTTCTTTGTTTTCCTTTTACACTTCCTCAAGCTTGTTAGTTTCTCCAGAGTCTACATTTTAATGACAAAGTTAATAGCAATGACCAGTAAACATGGTGTTTGTCACAACCAACATGAAGGCAGGTGCCATAGCTAAGGCTGGTGCCAGGCTCTGCTGATTACTGTGAGGCAGGCCTCCTTGTCCACCAATTCGTCATAAGAAGGTGAAGCAGAAAGAAGTTTTTGTAAAATATGAAGGAAATGAATGCCGGGCAGCTACTTGCAGGAATACTTTCCAGGTAGCAGGTGCTAAGTCACTGTGAGATTTTGTCATTAGTTGTGGCTGGTGTGCAGTGCAGGTCCTGAATTTGTGAGCAGTGACTACATGAAATGTGGCCTAACAGTATTTGCCCTCCCAGGGCATCTTTCCAGGGCTTGCTTTTGCCCCAGCTTTTCCCCTCAGGGCGAATAACTATCTCTGCTTTGCAGCACAGGTCTGTTTTTAGTCAAGTGCGTCAGTCTCCTGATGGAGTAAGCTTGAATCTTCTCCTTGAAAAACCAATCTGGTCATTTTTTCAGTTGTAGTTTCTCTCTTAGGCCTTGGAGCCAGTCCATCTGGCAAAGAGAGGAGGATAGGCAATAGCTGGATTGCTGTGTTTCACACAGCCTTGGACAGCTTGCAGGCACGTGTGCTGCAAAGGACATGCCTGGTGCGGTTGCTAAAGGTGACTGGATATGGAAAGGTCAAGAGGAGAATCTGGGATGACAGATGACTCGTGATCTAGGTCCATATGGCGGTAGAGAGACATTCTGCAAGTAGTGGGTGGGAGGGCGTTGAGTGGATGCAAGCCAAGGGAAGGCCATGTTGAGGTGGCAGGAGATAATGAATGTTCTATGGTTTAGTCAGTTCTGTCGCTGTTAAAAGCAGTCCAGCACCCTGCCTTCACAGTGCTTTCCAGCCAGGGAAGAAATATTTGTGTGCATACGTGTATATGCAGGGATGGTTGCCTCTTTTCCCCCATTGGAGTTAAATATATCAGTGGTGGAAGTATTGAATCTTAAAAAATTTGCTTGCCAAATAGATGGAGATGTTTCATTCAGCACTTTACTGCTGAAATGCCTGTAACAGCTGGGCAAAACCAGGAACCTGGAACTCTATCCAGGTCTCCCATGTGGTGACAGGGACCTGAGCCATCATCCCTGCACATTTCCCACTGTGTGCATTAACAGGAAGCTGAAATCGGAAGTAGGCATCATAGAGTGGGATGTGTACTGTGCCAAACACCCTAACTGGTGTAACCCTAACAGGTTATTTTCATTGGAAAGTCAGGTATAGAGAGGTGCTGAGCCAACCCGAAGCCTGAAGCTTGGAGTTTCTACTGGGTCTCCCATGTGGGTGCAGGGTGGGTCCCAAGGCTGCTTCTTTCCCAGACCACACGTAGGAAGCTGGATGGGAAGCGGAGCAGCTGCAGAGACATGAATCCGTGCCCATATGGGATGCTGGCACTTGCATGTAGAGGATTAACCAATTGAGCCATTGCACCAGGCCTCCGGTCCCTCTTAGATCAGCTCATGGGAGCAAGCTTTTCACACACTGAAAGCATACATCATTGTGTTTGTGTTCATAGGAATCAACCTCAACTTTGGAAATGTAGTAGAATATACATTAACCCTCTGTGTTTGAGGGAAAGATGCCTTACAACCTGTGTATGTCTGGTTGGTTTTGGAAACTAGCCAGTACTTGCTGAAACTATATTCATTTTCTGTTTATTTAAAGCTGCAATTAGGATAGCTTGAATGTGTGCAATGTTTGAGTGTGTTTATTTTGCCAGAGTGTAAAATGATCTCAGACCTGAGGTATTCCGAGGACTTGGCTCACTTGGAGCCACTGGTTGCCGAGTCAAATATGTGTGTAGACACTAGCGCCCACATGCTGGGGCAGACGTGTTGGCATCCTAGACTGGCACAGAACTGCTCTGACCTTAACACCTCCCTATTTTGCTTTCTGGATCAGACTTCTAAAGTGTCACATCCTATTGGGAAATGTATTTCTACAGAAAAACTACATATATAGCATTTTATAGGGAATGTCATGGCTAACACTTTTCTGTTTCCTTGTGTATATTTACATGTTGAATGTATAAGAGGTCACTGAAAATTCTTGTTGATTAAAAATAAACAGGTGCATTGGAAAGCCAGATATATAGAGAGGAGAGACAGAAAGGTGGTCCCTATGGCCGGGGCTGAGCCGATCTGAAGCCAGGAGCTTGGAACGTCTTCTGGTTCTCCCATGCGGGTGCAAGGTCCCAAAGCTTTGGGTCATCTTCTGCTTTCCCAGGGCACAAGCAGGGAGCTGAATAGGAGGTGGCACGTATATGGAATCCTGGGCTCATGCAAGGAGAGACACTATGCTATCTTGCTGGGCCTGACACTTAAATATTTGATCTTGGTTCTTTGTGATGTTTGCTCTGATACCTTCAAAGGAAGGTTTGAAGCAATTGGAGAGATTCCGAAGGAATGCAGACTGGGTTTTTGGAATTGTCCTGCAGCAACATGCAGTTAATCTGTCTGCTTCCCCAGGTAGTGCATGTCCTCACTAAGTGCTTCCCTGGCACTGGTCTTCTTGGCATGCCCATGCCTTGCCCTTTATATCACACAATCAGTGAACCACGGGCATAAAGTGCAGGTGTGACTGTGCTGGGCTGGTGACAGTGATAAAGCAGGTGGGCAGGCCTGATAAGGAGTGGAGGGAGGCTAACCTTGTCTGGGAGCTGCTGATGTGAGAAGTGGAAGTCGCCTCATTCAGCCTGCGGAGCTGCGGGGAGGCCAACTCAACGACTGTTTCTGGGTCAAGATGACAATATGAAGAAATACTGTTCTGTGTTTTAGGGTCACATTTCTAGAGTTCCTACTCATGCATTTTTGTGCCCACAGTGAATGCCATTCTCATTTGCTTTGTGGGCACATGGCTTTCTTTTTCTGGTGTTCACCTTTCCTTCCCTTGTCTCCTCCTACCCCATCCCTTTCTTCTCTCCTCCTTCCACAATAGACTTTGATTGAAATGTCTGTTTGGTTTTCATGAAGGATTAGCAACTATTTGTTGGATCTGTAGCCTGCTAGTCATAATATTGTTTCTCAGAATGATACATCTTGAAGTTCGGTTTTTAAACAGGTCTGACAGTTTTTGTTATCATCCTTAAGAAGAAATTAACAAAGCCTGATTTTTATTTTTTGAGATATTCTTAAAGATTTTATTTATTTGAATGAGCCACATAGAGATAGAGATCTTCCATCTGCTGTTTCACCTGCATTAACACCTGGGTGGAGCTGGGTCAGTCAAACCAGGAATGAGGCAGGAGCTCCACCCAGGCTGCTTTACCTTAGATAGTAGGGATCTTGATCTGAAGGGGAGCAGCTGGGATACGAATTGGTGCCCATATGGGCTGCTTCCATGGCGGATGGCAAGTTTAACTTCTATGCCATGATGCTGGCCCCTGATTATCACACAATTGGTAAATATTTAAATAAAGATTTATTAAGTTTTGTTATAATACTATGTGCTTACAGTACACAAAACACCATGCTGACATTAGTGTGGCAGGAAAAGCATGGGCTTAAAATCAGATTTGATTATCACTGATCATTTTAGCCATTTTGTCTTAAAAGTTACCTTTCTGTGTGCAGTCAATTGGTAGATAGTGGCTTTATTTTTACTAATGCTTATATATTGGCATTGACACTGGAGCAGTTGTTTGAGATTAACATTTCGATAATAAAAACTCATGAGAGAATGACATGTTTGCCATTCAGGATTAGTGCTTGACATAGAATCTGAAATACTGCTTGGGAAACATAACCTCAGAGTGCTTAGCGTCAAATCCCAGCCTTGCCTCCAGTCCTAGCGATCTACTAATGTACATGCAGGAGAAAGCCAAGTAATGACTACAGTTGGACCCATGCCACACAGGGGGAAGCATTGCATTACAGACTGGCTGTTCAAGGCAGCAGATTGACAGTATGTATCTCTTACCTTTCGAAATTATTGAATAAACAGATAAACAGTTTTTTCTCAATCACTAATTGAGTGCAAAGAATGGACAAACTGTCAACCATCTTTCATAAATCATCTTTTTTTTAAAGATTTATTATTATTAGAAAGCCAGATATACAGAGAGGAGAGACAGAGAGGAAGATCCTCTATCCGATGTTTCACCCCCCAAGTGAGCCGCAACGGGCCGGTGCGTGCCGATCCGAAGCCAGGAATCTGGAACCTCCTCCAGGTCTCCCACGTGGGTGCAGGGTCCCAAAGCTTTGGGCCGTCCTCGACTGCCTTCCCAGGCCACAAGCAGGGAGCTGGACGGGAAGTGGAGCTGCCGGGATTAGAACCGGCGCCCATATGGGATCCCGGGGCATTCAAGGCAAGGACTTTAGCCGCTAGGCCACGCCGCCGGGCCCTTTTGCTTTTTTTTTTTTACGAAACTAATGTGATCACAGAAAACATTGAAGCTGTTTGGGAAAATACAGAATAAAGCTTGACATAGCCTTAAATGTCATCAGCCAGAAATCACCAGGATTAATGATTCAGTGACATTGTTCTGGACACCAGCATATACACATGCGGGCAGAAGTCTGAGAATGGCATCATACGTATAGCTATGAAAGCCTTTAAGATAGGACTGACTTCACATTTCAGATCTAGATGGGAGGATCTAGACTTATATGTGTGTAGGTAATTGATACATTTATACTTCTCACTGCCTCTTCCTTTTCTTCCTTTGGTTCATTCCACCAAATGATGGCAATGGCCAGGGTCGGCCAGACTGAAGCTAGAACCCCGCATCTCTGTCTGCGTCTCCCATGTGGATATGAGGACTGAAGCACTTGGGGCATCGTCTGCCAGGTGCAAGGAGATGGGTGGAAAGTGGAACTAGCATCCATGTGGACACATACCCCACTGGCAGCTGTTTAACCCTCTATGTTCAGTGCTGGCCCTAACACCTATCACATCTTTCTGTTGTCAGAGGGAAATAGTGCAACTGATTCTGGAAAAATCTAGGCCACATTAAGGGATGAGGAGTAGGAATAGTGTTGTGCAAAGAACATGGGATGGAGATTTTGTCCTCCTGTTGGAACCACGCCTAGAACTGTCCATTTACAGCAAACCTTCTGGATTTCAAAATGAGCTTTACTTTAACTATTGCAATTATATTTGTGAATTTATTTGTAACAGGTCATCTAATTTAGGGACTGGAATACTGTTGGTCAGCTATTTAGAAAACCTGTCCAGGAGGTTGCTTTAAGTTAATAGAAAAGGATCCTATTTTATTGTTATTCATTCTTGAAGGAAAAATTATAAATGCTGCCACCTGTTGACGAAATTTGGGCGTGCATCTAACTTGCTTTGTCATCAGTCCCTGCCCATCCAGCTCCCTGCTTGTGGCCTTGGAAAGTAGTCAAGGACTGACCCAAAGCCTTGGGACCCTGCACCTGCGTGGGAGACCTGGAAGAGGAGGTTCCTTGCTCCTGACCTCGGGTCAGCACAGCAGCGGGCGCTGCAGTCACTTGGGGAAGGAATCCTTGAATGGAAAAATCTTCCTTAATCTTCCTTTCTGTCTCGCCTCCTCTCTATATATCTGACTTTGCAATAAAACTAAATATATATGGTTTCTATAACAGGCAGAAATGGAGGAGATGTAACTTGCGTAAGAGCAGAACTGGAGGGAAAGCAGGACCGTTAATTAGATTGGAAGTCTGCTGCATTTTGTACATTTATCATGTGACACCTTAATCTTTGAGTCTGCCATTGTGGAAGCTAGGTTAGCATAGGTTTTTCTAAAACTAATTCTTGTGCTAAGGCTTCTTTGTGAACACTGTATGCAAATGTGATGCATTTTGAAAACATCTGAAGGAATCACTGGAATGGGGCAGTGTTAAACATGCTTTTTTTGGGTTTTATTTGCATTTAGGCTTTCCGAGGACACTAGCACAGGCTGAAGCTTTAGACAAAATTTGTGACCTGGATCTAGTGATCACTTTGAACATTCCGTTTGAGACATTGAAAGATCGGCTCAGCCGTCGTTGGATTCACCCTCCCAGCGGAAGAGTGTATAACATGGACTTCAACCCGCCTCACGTGCATGTAAGAACACACGTGTGCTTTCATAGCCTGACTAGCTTGTGGTAGAATATTTTGGTTAAAAAATTGCCTCAAGAAATTTAAGACACTATTTTTTTTAAAAGATTTTTTCATTTTTATTGGAAAGCCGGATATACAGAGAGGAAGAGAGACAGAGAGGAAGATCTTCCGTCCAATGATTCACTCCCCAAGTGAGCCGCAACGGGTCGGTGCTCGCCGATCCGAAGCCAGGAACCAGGAGCTTCTTCCGGGTCTCCCACGTGGGTGCAGGGTCCCAAAGCTTTGGGCTGTCCTCGACTGCTTTCCCAGGCCACAATCAGGGAGCTGGATGGGAAGTGGGGAGCTGCCGGGATTAGAACCGGCACCCATATGGGATCCCGGGGCGTTGAAGGCGAGGACTTTAGCCGCTATGCCACGCCGCCGGACCCCAGACACTATTTTTAAGTAGGTGTTATAACTTTATTCAAAATGGTTCAAATTCAGCAATGGAAAGACAAAGGAAATTAAATCCACGTCCTTTATCAGAATAGCCAAGTTTGCCCAGCTCCAGCTCCTGACTCTAGACCCTTAGGAGGCAGCAGGAACTTTGACCCCAGCCACATACATGGGAGATCTGATTTCAGTTGTAGACTCTGGGTTTCAGTCTTTTCTAGACCTGGCTGTTGTTGGCATGCCACACTATATAGGTTTGGTAACCTGGCAGAGGCAGTACTAACATGGCTGTGGAAACCAAGATGGTGGGATGATTTTTCTTGCTAAGAACTTGGAGGGTTCAGCAAGGCTGAAATGACTTCATCTAAAGGTTTGCTTCTGGGGAGGATGCATGGGGTTTTAGACAAAATGAAGTCATTTAGCAGCAGTGATGTTTAGCAAGATCCAGGCAGTTCATAGAGATTGAATGTCACTTTGCAGGCATATTTATTGTTGGGTGCCTCCCACCCTCCTCCCCTGCCGCCCATTTTGTGGTCAATATGGTTCTGCATAGTGAAAGTCTGATCAATGGCACACCGACTTAATCCCTCTGGTGTTTGTAGGGAATTGATGACATCACGGGAGAAGCATTAATCCAACAAGAGGAAGATAAGCCTGAAGCAGTTGCTGCGCGGCTAAGACGGTATAAGGACACTGCGAAGCCAGTCATTGAGCTATACAAGTGAGTGTGCTGCCTTCTCTTTGGGACAATGGACCACTCCCAGGGAGCACATGGAGTTGAGGTGGGGTGATCGGTCCTTGAGCCCAACAGACTTCAAGGCCCAGTGAGTGTCCCTACAGTCAGACATGGGAGCTGAAAGTCATGTTTGTCCTGAAACCATCAGAACACAAGGACTTAAACATCTATATCTACCTTGGATATAGAATTGCATTTAGAGTCATTTTTCTTTTCCTTTTTTGTTTGGCTGAAATAATGGTCTGTATTTTGATACACCTCCATGTAGATAACTGGGGCAGAAGATATAGAGTGTTTAGCAAAGACATGCTGATACCACAAATCTGAAAGGGCAAATTCAAAAGATCAGATAGGTATTAGATGCAGATAGGTATTAGAAATGAGTTTTGCACCTGGTGGGAGATGTGTCACATTGGACACCTGAGTGACAGTTTAATTCGGCAGCTCCTAGGTTAGGATAATCAATCTCTTCTACACGAGGTGGCTGGCCAAGGATCTGTGCATTTTTGGAAAAGTACAAATCTGGTTTTCTGTGTGGAAAAATTGTCTGATCTCCTCATCTGATATCAACTTCAGACTTTGTAGCCCCCAAATAATTTGGTCTTTTAAAGATTTATTTGAAGGCAGAAAACCAGGGAGGAAGTGAGTGAGAGAGAGACAGACAGACTTCTGCTTCCCAAATGGCCACCACAACAGTGTTTGGGCTAGGAGGAAGCCAAAGCAAGGAACTCAGTCCTGGTCCACCTACTCCATCTGGGTGTAGGTATTCAAGCTCTGGGAACCATCTTGTGCTGACTTTTCCAGGTGTCTTAGCATGGAGCTGGATCAGAAACAGAGTATTCATGACGCTAACCAGTGCCGTCATGGGCGGTTTTATCAGTGATTTGCCTTTGAGATCCGATTTGGGATTCCCCTTATAATGTTAGACTTTGATATGTAATAAAGGGAAGGGGAAAAAAGGTAGCATCCTGGCAAGTATGACAGAATTGCCAAGTGTGTCCCATCCAATGGAGATGCTCACACATCTGAAGGGGACTGTTCGGATGCACAGGGATGTGTGCCATATGCTGCAAGATCATTTTGGTTGTGCATTATCTTCCTGTCCTGATAAGTTCAAGAGAAAACTAACATGCCTTTTGTTGGACTTTGTTTTTCAGGAGCCGAGGAGTGCTCCACCAGTTTTCGGGGACGGAGACTAATAAAATATGGCCTTATGTTTACACACTTTTCTCAAACAAGATCACACCTGTTAAGCGCAGACAGGCATTCTGAGCTTGCTCAGTGGAAGAACCAGGAAGATGTGGTCATTCATTCAATTGTGTGTAGTATTGGTGCCGTGTCCAACTTAGAAGTTAGCTGCGACAGCTTCCAGCATCTTTTCTAGTTTACATGGTGAAGCGATATTAAAATTGATGAGGAAGAGCTCACAACAAGGCCCTCCTGCCTTTGAAGTGTCTCCTTCCACATGTGGCCAGCCCTTCCCAAGGAAGTAAAGGCTGGTATTGAGGTGGTGAATAACCTGAGCTCCAGCTGACTTTTGATGGTCGTCTTGCTGCTGTAGCAGCCTCCTTTTACCCACAATGGCAGTATTTCCTGGTTTTTCCCATGCCCCATGGCTGTTGAACCACATATGTGATGCGTCCCAGGCTTTGTCTCAGGTACTAGCAGATGTGTTGTCCTAATGACAATGGAATTGAAACTGTTGTTCTCAGTGGGTGATTCTCTGATTGTGTTGTTTTCCCGAGTAAGAGTGATTCCTTCTCGGCCTCCATGCTCCAAAGAATCTTTGCTTTTTGGAACTTTTGAATTAAAACATTTTGACTTGTACTTGTTTTTAAGAGTTTTTATCTTAATGCTTGTATTTTCTGTCACTGTGGCCAATGATTGCTCTTACTGCTTTCTAATTTCTGTGCAAATGAGCTGTGCAAAGTGTCTCCCTTAAATTGCTGCATGGCCTCATGAGCTCCTTTTACTATGAAAACATTATACACCTATAACTCTTCCAGGAATCCTTAAAGGGCGGGGTGAACGTCCACCTTTATAATAGAAATAATAAATCTGTATGGAATTATTGGACTAATAGCTAATTGTATTTTAAAAATGCTGCTAAATAGGATGTTTTTCTCTGAATGAAACACATGAATAGGTGAAGAGAACTGAGCCTTTGGGGATGAGGAAAACATTGCATTAGCCATGCTTAGAGCTGAGTGTGACAGCTCTACAATTACAGAAAAACAAAATCCCATTCCTCATTCCAAAGATGCTTCAAATGAGGTAGCCATAGAGTCTAGAAATGCTTATTAATATTCTGTTATGTTTTATAATGTAACAGGAATAAAACAAGACTTGGCTGGTTTCTAAACTTTGGTTACCTTGTATAATCCATATTACCCTACAGGGAGTGACATGTATAAAGCGACATTTATTCCTATTCCCTTAAAAATCTGCATCCCTCTGCATATATCTTGACTGTCCCCTCGAGAGCATCCTTTCTGTTCTGAGGAGTGACTTGAGTCTAGCATTTCACACTTGTGAGAAAACGAACCATTTCAGCCTGTCAGGTGATGTTGCAACACATTAGTCCTATTCCATTGGAAGATCCATAGGATTCTTTATAAATACTTCCCATCATTGCAGTTCCTCTCCCTTCACCGCTTCAGGTGGACCTCCTTCAGCTACCTTCAGAGGGAAGTGTGTCTGCCTCATCACTTTCAATCATAGTGAAATGGCGGTGGCATCCTTTTTTAAAAGAGAACATGTCACAGACAAAAACCTCACCGTTTATTAGGACACTTATATACAGTTGCTTTGTAAATGTGATTGTTATTTTTTAAGATTTATTTTTATTACAAAGTCAGATATACAGAGAGTAGGAGAGACAGAGGAAGACCTTCCATCCGATGATTCACTCCCCAAGTGAGCCGCAACGGGCCGGTGCGCGCCAATCTGATGCCAGGAGCCAGGAACTTCTTCCAGGTCTCCCACGAAGGTGCAGTGTCCCAAAGCATTGGGCCGTCCTCCACTGCTTTCCCAGGCCACAATCAGGGAGCTGGATGGGAAGTGGGGAGCTGCCGGGATTAGAACTGGCGCCCATATGGGATCCCAGGGCATTCCGCCATGCCGCCGGGCCCAGTTTAAAGATACGCACTGAAAGTACCCAGTTCAGGTTCATGAAACATGCATTGTATTTGAATGCAGAAATTGGGCGAGGGTGAATATGAGACATACATAAAGCTCAGGTTTCCTGGCAGACCAGGAATAGAGAAAAATCTGAGACAGAAATTTCACAATTCGGAGTTCTAGTGCCAAGAAGATTGATTAATTGTTTGATTGTTACGGGAATGCGTCATAAGAAGAAAAAGCTTGTTTCTCTTTATAACAAGCTGATATGCCAATTCAGGCATTAGCTTTGGACTGTGAGGAATGGCCTGATTGTGAATCTGCTCTTCGGCTCCCTCCCTTCTGGACTGCTGTAGCCAACCAGGGCTACTGCATCTTAGTAGGGATTTTGCTGCTGCTGCAATTGCCTGGCAGTTGAGGGTCCTGCTAAATGAAGCAGAGATAATTCTAACTTTCTTCATCAGGCCTCCAATCTTTCCTATTAAAATTATCTTGCAAATTTGACAGAGTAAGGGGACATTCTTGCCTTGCTCTTCTTTCTAATGCCTTCCATGCAGTCCCTTCATGAGTAAGCAAGATGAGTGGTTTGGATATAGTCTCTAATTCTCATGGCCCCACATTTGTCATCTGCTCAGCTGTTGATTTAATTTGCTTTCCATGGCCCCATCAGTCTTTCTGCTTGAAAGCCCTGTTCTGTTTTTTACTTTCTAACACTAAGGCAAAAAGTTACTTTTTGCTGAGGCTTTACTCAGCAAAGTGTGCAAAGTGAGCATCCTGTGAAATAGGCAGGATCCCGTGCTCATAAACCACATAGAAGAGGGTCAGGCACACAAAGCCTCTTGTCTAAGTGCCCAGGCTTCTGCTCCAGTGGATCGTGTATCTTGGGACTCATCCCAGGTCTTCATGTTGTAGAATTTTTTATTCTTGGTTGTTAACTACAAATGTGCTATCCCAAACAAGCCAGACTTCAGTGTGTTTTCCTTTACCTGTGGCCTCACATCAAGACTAGCATGAATTGCCATTCACCAGGGTGTGTAAGACTGCACCTTTCAACCCTTTGTTTTATAGCATAACAAGCTCATTTATGTCCTCATTTATGAATAAAATAAAAAAGCTATCTTGTTTTGGGTCTAGGCTAATCTTTGGAAGATGCAAGCTCTTGTTGCTTACCTGCCCTTTGGAGAACCCTTGGCCCGGGTGCCATCCATAGCGGGGCTCCTTGGAGCTGCCCAGATGTTCTGAGACCAAGGCGTTGATGATAAATGGAAGTGTTAGTAGTTACAGAAATGGTGATTGACCACTGAATAACCTTGACTTCATCATTTTGGATGTCAGCTTTCACACCTTTGCCCATCATACTTCTTTTCTGCAGAATGGTGGTGACAACCTTGGGGAGACTCGCTTGCTATGTTATTCTGTTTCCCCAGGGATTGCTCTCCCGCCACCTTCCCGCAGCCAAGCTCAAACAAGCTCTAGCATTAGCCAAGGGGCATGGGGGGCTTCTAGTGAGAGAAATGCTATCTACCATGTGAAACTTGTTGAGACAGTAGAATTTTAACTAGAAGACCTGTGCAAACCACAAGTATGGCATTTGTACATTTAGACTCACTGGAACATGAACTTGATATTCATTTGCTTACCCAAAAGTTTGCTACTGAATACCATTGCTTTAATCATACAGAACCCATTTTTTGCAAGTTAAGGTATAGCATTAGTGTTTACAGTTTTCTCCGTGAAGTGCATCGCATGCATTGTCTTAAGTCTCTAGGGTTCACTTGGCAGAAGCGATTTCAGTTGTTTTATCTTCTATATTTAAAAACTAATGCAATCCTATTTATTTGAACATGTTTTTATGTACATATAGGGTTTAGTCTGGAAAGTAGAAGTTTTCTTTTTTTAAATGTTTTGCTAGTTTGAGCTCCCCGTTCTCAGCATAAGATAATTGCTTTAGCCTGGAATCTTTGCTTCTGGAACTCCTGTCTGTATTCTTCTGGGTTATAGGATCTCAGGAGCCAATCACATCCCCTCGAGGAATTTCATTTCCTCACTGTTGCAGTAGCTTAGGCTACGCAGGCAATCATTGAGTTCTCTGCACAACATGAATAGTTTCCTTCCTCTGTAGTAACCAGGTCTACTGGTTCTTCTTTGGAGACACCATGAACAAGTCATTCTTTAGTATGAGGGCGTGATTTGCCCCTGGGTTGTCATTGCTTCTCAGGCATAACTGACCCAGCCTGGTTTCCAGATGAGAAACATGTAAACCCAGATGTTAATGGAGGTGTAGTTCAACTAGGAAAAAAACTGCTTCCTGCATCTGTTCAGACATAATTAAAACTGTTCTGTAATGCCATAACTTATCTTTCATGTAACAATTTGCCCAATTCTTGCCAGAACTAACATCATCCATATGCTTCAAGGAGTGCCTCAGTATGATTGCCTGTGAGAGAGATGGATGCAAAAGATGAAAACATAGGACATGAGTATGAATTCTTGCTCTGGTAATAATTAGGGTGACCCATGAAGCACAGTCAATTTTTTCTTAAAAATACACCAAGCATTATCCCTCCTCGAACATTGTTTTTGGGGTCTGTGTATGTCTAAGTAGTTGTAAGACCTTTCTTGTTGAACCTTTGGCTATCAAGTCAGAGAAGAGTATGGGGAAGGATAAGGAAAAACTCGGTCTTCATGTAACTTCCAAAGACTTTTAAGGTTTGCAGGGCTTTTCTAGTGTTCTGAGACTTTGTACTACTAATGTTTATATACTCTCACTTGCAGGTGCACAGGTCTGTGGGGGGATTGTTGAGTGGAAGTGCCGGTCCAGTGTGCTTCCCCCCCCTCCCCGCCCCGTGAGCAGCACCTGGTCTACTGTCCCTGAGATGCCAGTTTTCCCAGCAGTCCTATGAATGTCACTGCTCCTCCATGTGGCAGTTGGTGGCCTGCTCAGTCTTGGTTTCTGTGCTTCTTAACCTGTAGTATGTGGTCTTAAGTACTACTTGTATCATTGATGATTTTGATGATCTTGCTTAAAGATTGATTCATGCTTTCAATTTGATAGAAATAAAGATTTTTTCCCTGTTTATAACTGAATTCTTTAACTGTGGTTCTTTACATGGAACATGTATGCATTTTCATATTTAACACTCATTTATGCCACTCGACAACCACAACATCACCAAGAGTGTCATTTCCAATTTTCAGATGAGGAAAATAAGGTGTTTAAGGTGACAGTTGGCAGCAATGCAAAATCCTTGTCCCAGTAGCGACAATCCCATACCCATGTTTGCATGCCCTTACATTTCTTGTTTGGGCAGCATTTCTTTCTTTACAAATTTTAATGCCAATTGTTTAATTTTTGGGGGTGGTGTGGACAGGTTCTGCCCCGTTTCACTGATAAGGGGTTTAGATGATAGGACTCTCAGTTCAGGTACCAGAGGTTATTCAGCCGGCTTGTCTGATGGCAGTTGTGTCTATGAAGGAAATGCAGCCTCTGCAAGCAAAGTTTTCTGAGGTAGTGAGAGGGGAGACACATTCCCTGGCCTCTTGCAAATTCTCACTTTCTTACCACCTCTGGGGTCTTCTCATTAATTGGTTCCAGCCAGATACCAGCTGTCATCAATAGCTGGATAAGCCAATTCCAGAGGCTTCCATATCATATGCTGGAATAGGGAAGCTGCATTGGATGGAAAAATGTGGCAAAGTATGCTGAAGTATCAAGACTCATGCCTCATCCTTCTGGAAGGATTTTACATCTCTGTCTTGTTGACTTTATGGTTGCACAAAAAGTTTGCTTTGGTCAACAGATCAAACTGTGCTTCTTTGGAACAGAGGGCTTAAGATCCACAGATTGTTGCCATTTTCTTTACCCCTACGATGAGGCTGTCCCATGGGCCTCCCCTTCAACCTGGATCCTGAAGTGGTGACTTGCAGCAGAGATGTAGCCAGTCCGTGGCAGGTGTGTCATGTGCATGAAAACACCTTTGAGGTTATAAGCCGTTGAGATTTTGGTAGCTTTTGTTAGCACAGCATCATCTGGGGACTAGGCAATCTTGCCATCCATGTATAACTTTGATTTTGTTAGCAAGCACTGTTAGACTCTAGGGATACAAAAGAAGACCCAGGTTTCTTACAGAGTTCTGGAGAATCAACATGTGTTTAGGTAACATTATATATCATTGTTGATGTATCATTGAGGACAGTGACAGAGTCCATCGGCTGGCCAAGAAGAGATCAAAGGACTTACTGTTTAATCTGGGTAATGTGAAAGACCCCAAGAGAAGGAAAGGGCACATGTGGAGAAATGTGCATATATATGCAGGTTGGAGGCAGGAGCAGCATGAGTCAGGACTGGGGAGGTAAAGGGAAAATTGGGAAGAGCCTCATTTAAATAGGTTGGTGGCAGAAAGCATAGACTAGGGGCCAGAAAATGACATCAGGTTTGCATTAATAAAACCCTATCACTGGTCTGGGTTAAGATGTCAGACAAAAAATGAGTGAAATGGGAGGGAAAGCGAGACATTGGGAATAGCAGAAGACGTTAGGCATGTGACATTCGGAGTGTGTCACTTCTCAGATCTGGCCAGTTGCTGCCATTTTAGGAATTGTGACCCAAGGTTGTGTGAACTATCCAGTTAGGCAAGAGAAATTTGAAATTTTTTTCAGTTTCCATAAAGATCTATTTCATTGTTGGTGGGTAGCACACTTAAGGGCTAAACATATTTAAATAATGTATAGGTGGCTACACTACTGCAGTGCTGGTTATTAGAGCTATAACCAATTTAACTAGATGCCAGCTAACAAGTAACTGTAAATATTTAAAGTGCAGCTCTTGTTTGATTCATCCTTTGTTTTGTTCACCTCCCTGCTTGTTACATTGGAAATATATTAAGTCCAGATCTTCAGATACCGATTCCCAGAGGTTTCTTTCAGTTGGACTCTAGGCTTAGCCCAAGTTTGTGGCCTCCAGCATTAATGCTCTTCTTGTCAATCAGAACAGCGTAAGCTTCACCTTAGACCGAGTCTGAGTATAGCCCACTCAAGTTAAAGTAGAATTGTTGACCAGCTGATACTTAGTTTGCAATGCCAAAATGAGTGCAGTTGGTACCTGATGTCCAAGCAAGGTTTACTGAAGTGTTAAGATCCTGTGATACTTTCTGATCCTCCAGATTCTGTCTTGTTATTGACATTAGTGTATAGCTGAATATTCCAGTCCTGCAGCCCACTGCAATGTTAGTCCTTGTCAGCTTTGATTTGGCACTGTCAAAGGTCATCTGGTTTCCAGCAAGTCAGCCCCCATAACCAAATTCAGCTGAACCATGGATTACAGGTCCAGCAAAATCAAAGTCAGTATTACAATCAAGGCTTATACATCCCTTGTTTGAAGAGGACTTGATTTTTACTACTTTTCTTTCCCGTGTTCAGTGAAAAGGAAAAATATGGAATGCTTTGCAGATTTGCATGTCATCCTTGCGCTGGGGCCATGCTAACCTCTGTATTGTTCCAATTCTAGTAGATGTGCTGCTGAAGCAAGCACCAGAAGTTGTTTTTATGTAAAATCTTATTTTATGATTTAAATTTTCAAAAGACATTGAACAGGTCAATAGTGTATCTTTGTGGGGGCAATTTGGGATTTCCAGATTAGAGAGGAAGTAGAAAGGTCCTGGTTACTCAATAGGCTATGAAATAGGGCACAATGGTCAGGATTTTCTAGCATTGACACTCATGTAGAGTTAGGTAGGATTTATACAGCATTGTCTACTTCAATCACTGAAGATACCTTCCCCTGACCCATACTAAAGTTCAGAATTCAACTGTCGTGATAGTGTCCATATTAATTTCAGCCAATGAATAGGTGGGCATCAGTGATATAATGAAACCAGGTGCTTATTTGCAGAGGCCTGCATAAACTGTAATTGTCCATAGAGTCACATGTAACAGAAGACAACAGCCAAAATTTATTGAGGTTTACTTTGGCACAAGACATAGGCCGAGCACCATTATATAAGTTATACTTGATAAACCCAAGGCTCAGAAAAATTACTCTGGATCACCCACCCCATTAGTGGCATAATGAACACTGCAGCTCCTGCACTCACCCATGGTTGTTGCTTGTTCTTACTTATTGACTCAAGGATCCTGAAGGACTTCAGTCAATTCTCCATTGTTCGCCAGTACTGCAAGGTATGGCTTGGGAGCCCTTCCAACTGCAGGGTCTGAACAGTGGTGGGTATTTCATACAGCTTTTCTCCTAGCCAGGATGCTCTGTCCAGTCTGTTAGACAAGCCTAGAAGGGCTCCTGTGGACAGATGGGAAGTCATCCCATCAGGAGTTTCTATCCTGTATCTCTGTCTCCCCCTACCTTACAGGACCATGTGGATCTAATAATGCAGGGCCAGTCAGGGCGGAGTCATGACTGTTCACAATGGCTACATATATTGACTATCCTAGACTCACTCATATTCATCAATCATCCTGAGTACATTGACCATCACAAACAGAACATACTAGCCATGGGATCATACCTACTGTCCTGGAAATTTTGCTCATATGCACTTGCCATGATGTGTGGATTCTTCTATAAATTCAACAGGGTTGTGGAGAAGAGGAACAAGCTAAAATTACTTAGGACAAGCTAAAATTACTTAGAGACTGAATGAACCATCTTTTGCACTTTATCTAAATGAGAAACCTTGATATGTCTCTCCAGTGTGAAGTCAACACAACAGGCCATATAACTGCCATTTATAAATTGAGATTCATCAGTGAGGACACTGAAGACAATGACAGATCCCTAAATCTGAAACTGCAAATCAGTGAAGACAACAAATGGAGTCACAATTGACCCATTCATGAAACTTAACAAGCAAATTGAATACTGCAAACGGGAAAGTAAATATCAAATCGGTAGAACCATCTGTGGAGCCATTTTGGAAGTGAAGAGTTAAGCCGGAATGACTTGGGACGAGGGGGCAGGGAAGAGATGGAAATGAGTTTCCAGGGAGTTCTACAATAAATGAAGAAATGCAAGAATAGCCATCCTGGGATGGGAGGCAGAAAGTTGACGGGGCTTGAAAGTGCACCTGCTTGCCCGGCGGCGTGGCCTAGCTGCTAAAGTCCTCGCCTTGAAAGCCCCGGGATCCCATATGGGCGCCAGTTCTAATCCCGGCAGCTCCACTTCCCATCCAGCTCCCTGCTTGTGGCCTGGGAAAGCAGTGGAGGACGGCCCAATGCATTGGGACACTGCACCCGCGTGGGAGACCCGGAAGAGGTTCCTGGTTCCCGGCATCGGATCGGCGCGTACCGGCCCGTTGTGGCTCACTTGGGGAGTGAATCATCGGACGGAAGATCTTCCTCTCTATCTCTCCTCCTCTGTGTATATCTGGCTGTAATAAAATGAATAAATCTTTGTAAAAAAAAAAAAAAAAGAAAGTGCACCTGCTTGGAACCTTAGAAAGAAACAGCATCTCTTGGAAATATGTTTTTGAAAAGGGAAGAAGAAATGTGTTTTCAAATTAAGAGTCCAACAGAAACAAAATCTGATGAGATCTAAGACATTAAACTCCCCTTAATTTTCTTTCCCAAAGTATAGGCTGGTAATGGAAGAAATTGCAAGTTAGTATAGCAACTGAAGAGGGTGCCCTTGAATTAAGAAAGCTAGTAAGCTACTTAAATCATCCAACTTCTGCATAGAAACACCTGACCCAGGAAATTCCAATAATTTTGAAGAGAGAAAGGCAGATAGCATCCACATGAAATAATTTGCAAGTGAAAATAGAGAATAAGAATTGTTCAGCTGATGAAAACACAGAAGACTCAAAGCAGAAGAAACTAGTACAAATACGCCAGCATGAATCAAGGAATATTAAGCAGCACTGACATGAAAGAGCATTTCCAATCAAGTTCACATGCGTGGAGTAAAATGTGTAGTAAAAAGGGCCAAAAGATGTGAAAAAGGTTGAGCGAACACAGGAGTGAGAATGAAGGAAGACAGCAAAATTGAAATCCACAGGTGTTGGCATAAAGTGGGTTATGTTACTGCTTGCCCATGCAGTGTTTTTGTGCTGGTTTGAGTCCTGGCTGCTTCTATTTCAATAGAGCTCCCTGCTAATGCCCCTCAGAATGTAATGAATGGTACTTAGGCTCCTGCCACTTACATATAGGAGACCCAGATGGAGTTCTTGGTTCCTTGCTTTGTCCTGGCCCAGCTCTGGCTGTTGAAACCGTTTGGAGAGTGAACCAACGAATGGAAAATACCTCTCTCTTCCTCCTTTTCTTCTTCCTTCCCTTTTTCTGCTTCCTCCTCTCTCTTAGTCTCTTCCTCTGTTATTTTGCCTTCCAAATAAATAAGAAAATCTTTAAAAATATATGCAAGAGTATATTTAATGGAATACAAAGGAAACATGGAAAAGTGGGCAAGAAAATTTCCCATGATTAAAACTTAAAACTAAATGAAAAACAGAAAAGCGCAGAAAGGAAGATCTAACACATTCATACTTAAATTCCTCCCAAAAAGAGACAATGAATGAAGACCAACACTCAGAACTATAACCTAATATAACTTTTAAATGGTTGTAAAATCCTGACCCTATCAATCGAAGGAGTATACTCTATTATACTGATAATTAACTCAGAATTGTTAAATATGACATTTTCTTGGATGCCCAGGAAAACTCCTTGTATTTCTAGGCAAAAATACCAAGTGATACACAAATCACAAGAGCAAGTTAGGAGTAGGTGTTTGGTACATGGGTAACACGTTGCTCCGGGCAGCTGCATCTAATACTGGAGTGGCTGGGTTGCCAATTCCTGGCTCTTATCCATTCCAGCTTCCTCTGATATGCACTCTGTGAGGCAACAGATGGTGGCCTAAGTACTTGGGTCTCTGTCATTCATGTGAAAAATTTAAACTGAATTTCTGGATTCTGGTTTTGGCCTGGTCCCAGTCCCAGGACATTATGGGTATGTAGGGAACCAACCAGTGAATGGAAGATCTCTCAGTCTGTGTCTCTCTTTGCCTTTCAAATAAATGAAAACAAGCATGAAAGTAATTTAAAAGTTCTTTAAAAATGAACTGTTTCTGTTCCATCAGAACAAACAAACCATATGTAAGTAGTGCAGATGGTGCAGTGGGCTAAACCACCATTTGCAATGTCTAAGTGTTGCTTTGAATTCCAGCCCAAGTCCCAGCTGCTCTGCTCCCAAGGCTGCTCTCTGCTGATGTTCTTGGGAAAGCAGTGAAAGATGTCCCCAATACTTGGACCCCTGCCACTCATGGGGGAGACCAGGATGCAGTTTCTGGCTCCTGACTTTAACTTTGCTTAGTCTTGACTGATAAAGCCATTTGAGAGAGTCTCTCTCTTTTTCTCCCCCTCCCCCTTTTCTTCTCCTTCCCTCGCAACCACCCTCCCTTGATCCTCTTATGTCTGTATATCTCCTTCTCTCTCTGTGGCTCTACCTTTCAAATTAGTGAGTGTTAAAAAAGAAATCAAACAAAATGGAACAATATTTTTGAGGAAAACGTGAACCAAGGACTTTATATAGCTAAGATGATCTTTAGTTAGAAAAGTTATAAATAACTTTGAAATGCAAGATTCAAGTTAATGTTCCTTACTTGTGAGTCTGTTAATATTAGTTCAGAAACCTCATCAAACTAAGAGAGAACTAAAGAAAATCCAGCAAGAGCTATCAACAATGTGTAAACAGACTAAATGAGGGTAGTTACAAAATGTGAGAATAGCTCATGGATGCTCTGCTTCCAAAGATAGAAATCACATAATTGAAAACATAAAAACATTGAAGGAAAGAATAAGAAAAGAATTGGTTACTTAACACTTATGTAGATAATAGCAATGCATATAATAGTGTCTGGGATAGAGTCCCATCTGTGCTTCCAAATTCAGCTTCCTGCTAATGCAACAGATGACGGCTCAAATGCCTCAGTCTGCTACCCACAAGGGACACTGGGTTGAATTCCTATTCACTTTTACCTGCCCCAGCCATAGCTGCTGTGGGCATTTGCAGAGTAAACTAGCTGTTGGACAATCTCTCTGTCTCCCAGTCTTTATCTCTCCGTCTTCCAAATAAATCATTATTATAAAGGATATTATGTAATGCATATAGAACAAAGCAATACAACTAAGAATAACCACTTATGAACCTCTTTTTAAAAAAGATTTATTTATTTTTATTGGAAAGGCAGATACACAGGGAGGAGGAAAAACAAAGATCTTTCATTTGCTGATTTACCCTTCATTGGCCACAATGACTGGAGCTCAGCTGATCCAAAGCCAGGAGTCAGGATCTTCAGGATCTCCCAAATGGGTGTAGGGTCCCAAAGGCCATCGTCTACTGCTTTCCCAGGCCACAAGCAGGGAACTGGATGGGAAGTGCAGCAGCTGGGATACAAATCAGTGCCTATATGTGATCCCAGTGCATGCAAGGCAAAAATTCAGCATGGGCCCCATTTTTACATGGATGCTAAGACCATTCAGTGAAGGCTATTAGAGAAATAGGATTTTTACAATTTTGCCTGATTTATGTTTGTATTTATATTTACAAATTTCCATGATCGCTATCACAAAGCAAAAAACAAAACCTTTAAGAGGATATGTGTATATGTGTAGAAACAAGACAAAGAGCATACTTTGGGACAGTTAAGTAAAGAAATATAGGGATCGTGCCCGGCACAACAGTGTATCTGTTTAAGTCCTTGTCGTGCATGTGCCAGGATCCCATATGGGCGCCGGTTCTAATCCCGGCAGCTCCATTTCCCATCCAGCTCCCTGCTTGAGGCCTGGGAAAGCAGTCGAGGACGGCCCAAAGCTTTGTGACCCTGCGCCCATGTGGGAGACCTGGAGGAGGTTACTGGCTCCTAGCTTTGGCTTGGCTCAGCTCCAGCCGTTGCGGCTGCTTGGGGAGTGAACCATCAGATGGAAGATCTTCCTCTCTGTCTCTCCTCCTCTGTGTATATCTGGCTTTGCAATAAAAATAAATAAGATTCTTTAAAAATTAGTAAAAGTTCTTTGTTTAGAGGTGGGGGAGAGAGAGAGAGAGAGAGAGAGAGAGAGAGAGAGAAGAGAGAGAGAAGAGGGAGAGAGAGAGAGAAAATAAACCAGAGGGGTTACTGCTCCAAATTCTTATAACAGCCAGGGCTGGGCTGTGTGCGGGAGGATGTAGGAGGCAGGTCTACAAGCAGTTAAGCCATCACCTGCTATTTCCCAGGGTGCACATTTGTAGGAAACTGGAAATGGCAGGTCTCATAGTTTTCATTAAAAATTGTACTGGAAATATTTCCAGTGCTGAGGACAATTTGCCTTTTCTTTTATGAGTTAAAATTATATCAGCTATTTTGTTTGATCTAAAAGATTGATTTTTAAAACTTCCTTAGAGATTCAGGTAGAGATCTCCCATCTGTTTGCTCATTATCCAGATGATTGAAATAGACACTGCTGAGCCATGACTGAAACCAGGAGCCAGGAACTCAATCCAGATCTCTTACATGAGTGGCAGGAACCTAGTTACTTAAGTCTTCACCATGGTCTCCCAACGGGAAATATTTTATAATATTAGGTTGAGCTGAGGTAATATTTTCTAAAAATCTCATAATTTTTACATGTAGTTTTCAAGCAATGTTCCCAATTCTATACTACATAACTGATTTTTAAAATCTGAATATAGGACCCAGCATGATTTCAATTACATAATGTATAGACTTAAATGAAAAGGCAGTCAAAAATCGTGATGGAGAGCTGTAGTGAGACAGAACCAAGAGCTGTGACTAACTACTTGCAGAAGATCTGTGATCAGTTCAGTAACAACTAAGCCATTACAACAAGGCAGAGTTCTTCCCACCGTGCCTCCTGCCAGCGGGGAGGAGGAGGAGGATGACGATGATGAGAACCACACTGCTCTTGGGTGCTTATCAAATATTTTTACACGTTATCTCATTTAATTCCTGCTGTGAGGGTCAGAAAGGTTAAGTAGCTTGCTGCAGTGTTTGCCTGCAAATCTGAAATGAGGCGATAACCCAGCTTGTCCATTTTTAAAACAATTTTTGACCCAGCCATCTGAGACTGTTTAGCAAAATAGTAAGTAGCTTAGTTGAATACCCTAGTTGATTAGTTTAAAGTTCTGACCTATCCCAGAACTTTCTTTTTATTGTAAGTTTATCGTATGTCAGCTCATGGAGAAAGTGTCCCCTATGAAGGCAAGTAAACAGCAGTGAAGTAGGAAGGGCTTTGGTATAAAGTGCATCCTGGTCTCTGCTGAGGTTTTACATCTTGAAGTAAGCTTCAGGGGGTCTGAAGGAGGTTTCCAGGGCAGAACTTTCTGCATTGATAGAAAAGGTTCTATGTTTGTGATATACAAGGAGTAGCCACGAGTCACATGCAGCTGTTGTGTACTTGGAATATGCCTAGTTTAACTGAGGAACAGAAATGTTAATGAAATTTTTGTGTATTTAACTTAAATAGTCACATGTGGCTAGTACGTACTAGATTGACACTGTTGTTCTAGAAGCTTCCATTTCCCTTCACATGACTGCAGGAAGGGAGCAAGCTTTGTGTACGGTGCAAGGAGAGCATGTGAGAGCGCTGATGTGCTGACAGAGTTAAATGTAGGCAGCTCACCCGGGCTTATCTGGGAGGTGTGGCAGGCTGGCTGTGTGGTCAGAGCATCATCAGCAAAACTCATTTCTGAAGGCAACAGGGACTTTGAACTGGTTGGTTCGATGCCAGGTGGTCCCTGAAGCAGATAGAGTTGGTGGCTGGGAGGTTGTGTGTACTACTACTCTCTGGGCAGGGGGACTTCCCCATTGCCTACTGGTTATGGCTCACTGGGGGCACAAGTTCATGGCGCAAGGACAAAAACTAAGAAGGCTTATGAGATCTTATTAACTTCCCATGTCTTACAGTTTCCCCAACTCCATGCTTAAAGGAATTCCTCAATCCATATCTTTCCTGTTGGACCCTCTGATACTTCCTCTACTGATCACCGAGTTTTAGCCACACAGGTTTTCTCTGCGCCTGCCTACACTGAGCCACATCCCTGGAGAGCAACTTGTTTAAGACTGACCTCTTGGAGCCAGATTGCTTGGTTTCAGATCCCTGTTTTCCATTCATTATCAATGCGGTAATATTTCCATGCCTCAGTTTTTTCCTTTGTCAAATAATAATGGTAACAATGTCCATTTCATAAGGCTTCTGTTAGGATTAAATACATTAATATATGTGAAATACTTAGAGAAGTACCTACCATATAATAAGTATTATGAAAGCATTGGTTACTATTGTTGGTAATAGTATTGTTTCTTCTACCTGGAATATTTTTCTCCTGGACAACTCTTAATCACACTATATATTTCAAAGTTGGTGTCTTTTTTTTGTTGTTGTTGTTGTTGTTAAAAATCACATATCTTTAGTTTTTGAAGGACAGACACAGAGAGTTCTATTTTCTTTTTTTTAAAAAAATCAGGTATTTCTTATCGGAAAATCAGATATATATAAGGAGGAAGATCCGCTGATGCACTCCCCAAGTGACTGCAATGGACAGAGCTGCTCTGATCCGAGGCCAGGAGCCAGGAGCCTCTTCCGGGTCTCCCATGTGGGTGCAGGATCCCAAGGCCTTGGGCTGCCTTTGTCTGCTTTCCCAGGCCACAAGCAAGGAGCTGAATGGGAACCAGGGCCACCGGGACACAAACTGACACCCATATGGGATCCTAGTGAGTTCAGGGCGAGGACCTTAGCCACTTGGCTACTGTGCTGGGCCAAAGAATTCTATTTTTCTATCTGTTGGTTTAGTCTTTTAAATTCATGTGACACTAGGACTGGGCGAGTTTAAAACCAGAAAGCAGTAACTCAGTCCAAATCTCCTATGTGGGTAGCAAAGTTTCAACTACTCCAACCATCACCCGCTGCCTCCCAGGGTGTGCATTAACAGGAGGCTGAAACTGGAGGTATAGTCAAGGCTTAAATCCAGAAACTCCCACACGGGAACACGGGATGTGGGCATTTCAAGCAGTAACTTTTTAAAAAATTTTGGAAAGGATTTATTGGTTTATTTGGGAGGTAGAATTACAGACAGAGGGAGAGACAGAGAGAGAGAGTTCTTCCACTTGCTGGCTTGCTTTCCAAATAGTTGTGACAGCCAGGGCTGGTTTAGAGTGTAGCCAAGAGCCTATGTAAGACTCCCACAGGGTGCAAGGGTCCAAACACCTGGGCCATTTTCTGTTGCTTTCCCAGGCACATTTGCAAGGAGTTGGACTTGAAGTGGTGCGACCAGGACCCTGGTGCCCATATGGGATACTAGCATTGTGAGTGATGGGTTAATCCTCTGTGCCACAAAAGCTATTGTGTACTTGCCTCCATCCAGCGCATCCCTGAGCAGTATCTTTTTTTTTTTTTGAGATTTATTTATTTTTACTACAAAGTCAGATATACAGAGAGGAGGAGAGACAGAGAGGAAGATGTTCCATCTGATGATTCACTTCCCAAGTAAGCGCAACAGCTGGTGCTCTGCCAATCTGAAGCCAGGAGCCAGGAACTTCCTCCAGGTCTTCCACACGGTGGCAGGGTCCCAAGGCTTTGGGCCGTCCTCAACTGCCCTCCCAGGCCACAGGCAGGAAGCTGGATGGGAAGTGGAGCTGCCGGGATTAGAACCAGCGCCCATATGGGATCCTGGCATGTTCAAGACAAGGAGCTTTAGCCACTAGGCCACCGCACCGGGCCCCCTGAGCAATATCTTAACTGCTGTGTCACACACCTGCTCCTCAATGGTATTTTCTTCAGGAGACTTCCCTTCTCTCGGTGAGTTTAGTCCATCCCTGTGTCTCACAATTATGCGTAAATGCTCTAATTGTACCAGAGCTTTGTGTTTTCCTTTGCAGCGACCTATTATCTGTCACCCTCATGTGAGTATTTATGCACATGCCTGGTTGCAAATGTCTCTCTTGGTACATTATACATTGCTTGAAAGAAGCATAGTTGTTCAGAGACATATCCAAGAGACTACACAATGTGTGCTTAAAGTAGCTTTTCAATGAAAGAATTCATGCATGCATCTCAGTATCACAAGAGAAGGCAACCAAGCTGAGCTCATGAAAGAAAACCTTTTCTCCATCCCCACAAACACCTTTCTCTCTGTCTTCCGATTTGCTTCCCTCCATCATCATGAACAATCCATAGCTGATAATGAGTGGCTTCAGTTACTAACTGGTAAGCATCAACCTGTCCATGTAATTCAGAGAAAGTTGTCTTTTGAGGTCTCATCAAATGATCTGTTTGTGTGGCCCCTTGGTGGATGTGGATATGCAGTTCCAGTTCATCTTCCCTTGGAGGTGTTCACTGGGCGTCACGGTGGACTTGGTGCATTGAGCTGATAACAATACACATGGACAACTGATTGATGGTCAATAGCCGAAGTTTATTAACAGCATCAAACTTTTAAAAGACTGAGAGTCACATAGACACCAGGAGGAGGGTTTGAGGAATTTGTGTATGAACAGCAAGTGGGAATTGACTTGAGACTATGGAAATTCCCACTAGCATGTCTACTGAACTCATCAATTGTTTCCACATCCTTGCCTAGACATATCTCTGTTTGTTTTGTATATCTAATCCACTGTCCTCATACAGGTAGCCAATCAGTTGTCCTCCTACAGGATACCGCTCAGGGTCAGATACTTCTCCCTTGCTGTCCAGATCTACAGGTACACTCCTAAGACTAATTCTAATGGCTGTAACACAGCCCTGTAGAAGCTCAGCACTAGATATGGCCCATATATTTTCTGCTCATATGGCAGCCCGATGCAACTGATGGAGACTGGGGAACAATTCATTTCGTGCAGGTTTTCAGGGACTAAGGCTTCTTCATTTGGCAGACTCATCAGCCTTTTAGGGCCTCAGAGTCCATTATTGGATTTCCTGCCTCCAGCTGGTTGATACGGGCAGAAAGACAAGTGTGGAGGGTTGTGTGAGAGGTTTGTGTTTACTGTTTCTCTTCCTTTCCTTTAGCTGGACTTGGTTTGCAGCTATAGCCAACTGCAAACCTAGGAAAATTCCTGCACTTGGTACTACACTTGATCTTAGCCAAAAGGCCGAGAAGCGATCATCCCTGCACTTGGTGAAACAGGGTAAATCAAATATTATTATCTACAATTTAGATGTGGAAAGTGAGACCCAGGGAAATTTAGTGATTTCTGTAAGGCTGTCGCGGCTAGCTGAACCGGCATAGTAGGCACGGCGAATGTCCGAGCGAAAAGCACCGACACACGGAGACCATGATGGTGTTACAAGTGCCGGGAGCCGTCTCTCTGAGCCGTCTCTCCCCAAGCCTCTTTATTACCATATTATCTCCTCTTTCCCCAAGCCCATCAACAGGACAATAGGACGCCAATGAGTCTGCAAAGGCTAGGTGCTACTGCCCTAGGCCCGATTCCTGAGTGCTCAGTTTAAGGAATGTAAATCAACTCCTCAGCCCACAACATAAGGCTATTAAAATGGCAAGTAAACTAGATTTAATTCATGCTAGCCCTGGTGCTCCTTCAAATGCATTCAACAGGGAAATAGTTTTAGCACCATAGGTGTTCACAAGATTTCAGGTTGCTGATGGTTTTAAGCCATGTGATTTTGTCTTAAAAGGAAGGACTCTATCTTGAGCCTGTTTCTCCACTTATTGTGCTTTCTGCTAATGCCTCTTTCTTAGGGTAATGAATCTTCATTCATCCCAGTGTATTTGACCTCTATTAATGAGTCACCTGTTTGTTGGCTAGTGAGGGTTTGTGTTCTTAATTTCTGAAGGTAAGCTCACATCACATGCCACTCCTATGATCAAGAAATAAAGCGTAAGATTCCTCTCGACCTGGTTAAGCCTGTGAAAGGTTTGAATAGCAGAACATGTAAGAAGTTGTTTGTGGTAACTTTGAATTTTTAAAAAGATTTATTTTGTTTTGAAAGAGTTACAGATAGAGAGGGAGACACACAGAGAGATATTCTATCTGTTGATTTACACCTCAGATGCCAAACAACAACCAGGCCTGGGTTAGGCTGAATCCAGAAGCTTCTGGGTCTCCTACATAGATGGCCATATTCTGCTGCTAGTGGCTTGGTAGGAAGTGGAGCATCCAGGACATGAAGTGGTGTCCATTTAGGATGCCAGTGTCACAGGTTGGTGACTACATGCTATATCAGAATGCCAGCCTGTTTTGAAGGAACTTTGAACCAAGGCTTTATCAAAGCCTCCTAGTTGAAGCTTCCTGCCTTTGGGACCGAGCCACCATGCTATGAGGAAGTCCATGCAACCATGGTTCTTGGCTGAGCTCCCACATGGGAGCTAACACTGTCTTGTTAGCCAACTAAGAAGTAGATATTAAAAAAAATTTTTTTCAAAGATTTATTTTTATTGGAAAGTCAGATTTACAGAGAAAAGGAGACAGATCTTCCATCCATTGGTTCACTCCCCAAAAGGCTGCAGTGGCCAGAGCTGAGCTTATATGAAGCCAGGAGCCAGGATCCTCTTCTGGATTGCCCTCAGGCATTGCACAATCCTCTCCTGCTTTCCCAGGCCATAAGCAGGCAGCTGGATGGAAAGTGCTTTATGCTAAGGATTAGCCTGTCAAGCATTGTGCAGGCCCTAAGAAGTGGATTTATAAGCTCTAAGCAATACCAATTGATGTCGTATGGAAGAAAAATGAACCATCCTTTCTGAGGCCTGCCCAAATGGCAAAGTCGTTAGTAAATGGGTGATTATTGCTGCTTTAAGCTATTAAGCTTTGGGTGGTTTATTACTCATCAATAGATAATTGAAACAAATTGCTTAGAAGCTCTGATCCACTTTATTTGAGCAGTTTTTCTTTCTTTGCACATCCAGTACCACTGCTGAACAGTTTGTAGTTGGGGAACTTCATATACATATTGCTCTTTGATGTGGTGAACTTGCAGGATTTCATATTGAAAAATGAATTTAAATAGGAGACTATTTTTAATTGTTTGCTGTACTAATAATAATCCTATTGTATTTCCACTGGGGCAGCTCAAATGTGAAACATCACTGTTAGGTGCAATGATTCTATGTTTGCTTATTTTATTTTTAATTGAAAATTTTATTTGCAAGCCAAAGAGACTTAGAGAGAGAGAGAGATTCTCCACCTGCTGTTTCCCTCTCCAAATGCCTAGTACAGTTGCATGTGGGCCAGGCCAAAATCTGGAGTGTGGAATGCGGTTCAAGTCTCCCATGCGGGTGGGAGAGAACACACTACTTGAGCCATTGCCTGCTATCTCCTAGTGTTTGTATTAGTGGGAAGCTGGAATTGGAATGGCTGGCAGGACTTGAACCCACACACTGATATGGGAGGGTGTCAACTACTGTGCCAAATGCCTGCCTCGCCTAAACGCACTCTAGATGCCTTTAGGCTAAATGCTTTCATTTGCCTGGCGTGATAGCGTAGTGATTAAAATCCTTGCCTCAAATGCACCCAGGATCCCATATGGGTGCCGGTTCTAATCCTGGCGACTCCACTTCCCATCCAGCTCACTGCCTGTGGCCTGGGAAAGCAGTCAAGGACGGCCCAAAGCTTTGTGACCCTGCACCCACGTGGGAGACCCGGAAGAAGTTCGTGACTCCTGGCTTCAGATTGGCTCAGCTCCAGCCGTTGCGGCTGCTTGGGGAGTGAACCATCGGATGGAAGATCTTCCTCTCTGTTTCTCCTCCTCTCTGTATATCTGCCTCCCCCCCCCCCCCAAAATGCTTTCATTTATTATAGTCTAGAATTTGTGTAAAGAGGATGGGTAACACGGCCATGCAGGCATAACGGAAGAGTGGTATGGATTTAAATCATGAAGTTTGAGGAATTTGAATTTTGCCACAAGTTGACTTTATTTTTCTCTATCTGCCTATCCACACACAGTAATTGGTATATCTTAAAAATCTATGTCATTCCTTTTCGTCTTTGTCTTTAAATTGACTTGGTATTATTTAAGCCACAGTTTTTAAAAATTTTATTTCATCCTTACATAAATCGTAAAACAGCACAACTATGAGGCAGGTATTGCTTATTATTTCTACTAGCTAGAGAAACTGAAATGTAGAGAAGTTAGGCCAAGGTCTTGCAGCTGTAAGTGGACAGCCAGGATCCCACAGCTCTGCCTAAGACGCCTTGACTCTCACGATGCCTTTCCCCCTACGCTTACAAATCTTGTCTCTCGTCTGTGAGGACTGTCATTTTCATGTTTCTGGACCTAGTTTTGTAAACACAATGACATAAATGGAATTCAGGCTATTTTCACCCTCTCTTTGCCCAGTGAGCCAGATGTACAAATATGTGGGCTTGCATGTTTTGCAGTTTTGACATTTGAAAAGAAATTCCATGTTGCTAACGCTCATGAATGTGCCTCTGGGCACTTGGGTGTTTCCAGTGTTGGAAGGTCTCCTCTCAGGCTGCATTCTTTTCCCAGGGACTGGAGGAACCGGGTAGAGGACTGCTCACTGTGCCTGTCTGGAGCAGCCTGTGAGCGTGGGAGTCCAAGGTTTCTGGCCTTGCTTCAGCCCCAAGCTAGAGGAGTGCCACAAAATCACATGCTGTTTGCGCTAAAAGAACAAGCCAAAGAGTCCCACTAGCCTTTCCTTGAGTGGTACAGTCTAAGTGGTGAGCCAGTGGGCCTCTTCCAAAAGCTGTTTCAGTCCACCAAATGCGCCAGGACAATGGAAAGAGGAGGTGAGTCTCTAAATCAGGCCCACTGGGGCTATGAACCCTTAGCAGAATTTAAAAACCAGTTAGTGAGTGTCAGGACTTAACAAAGAAGGATGGTGGGACACCTTGGAGGAGTCTAGGCCAACTAGTTAAATCCCCTCCTTTCATGTGAATGGTGATAGTGGAAGGACATAATAAAGACTTCACAGATATTTTTGGGTAACCAAGATTGGAGAACCGAGTGTCCTTACCCAGCTAAGAAGTCCCAGGGACAGAGGGTGAGCCTGGTCTAAGGTGTTAGTTGGTGGAATATCAGCTTCAATTCCTGAGTAGCTTGGTGAATTAGAGTGTTCTTCTCAAGGGCCTATTTCTTCAGTTGGGATGCCAAGGAAAATGAAGGCCAGTGCAGAAGAGAGAGCAAGTGAGAGGAGAGAGGGAGAGAGAATTGACATTTTTCTTCTTTCCAGTCACACCCACTCCCTCTGTCACCTCATATTTATATGTTCCTATTCTTCTGAATTAGAGAAAAAAATTCAAAGGGCAATTCTATAATTATAGAATATCACTTACTTGTTCTGCTAAGAGCCTCATTGTAAACCAGGGGAGTTTAACCCTCGACATACTCTGCTCCTCTGAGTCTACCACATCTCCCTCCCGGGATTTAGTGGATTAGCTCCAGCACCAACCCCTTGACAATTTCAAATCAAGTTGCTAAGAATGTTTATAGATGGGTTTTTGTGTGAAACTGTTTTCATTTTTTTCTTAGATAAGCATCGAAGGTTGTCACTGTTGGATTGAATGACAGTTGTGTGCTTAGCTTTATATATTAAAAAACCAAACAACTGCTAAGTCTTCCAGAGTGGTTGTTTTATGTTCTTATCAATAAAATTTGGGCAATCTGGGTTCTTCCTCTGCGTTCTTGTCAACTTTTGGTGTTGTGACTATTTTAGTCATTCTCACAGCGGTGTAGTGATATCTCACTATGGTTTTAATTTGTATTTTGCTAAAGGCTAATAATGCTCAATTTGTTTTTATATGCTGATTTTCCCTCTTTAGTGAAATAGCTGTCCATAGCTTTTGCATATTTTATTGGTTTTCAAAAGATTTGTTCATTTTTTTCTACTTTCTGGCTCACTCCCAAAGTGGCTGCAAGATAGCCAGGGTTGGGCCGGACAGAAGCCAGGAACCTAGAACTCCATCCAAGTCTCCCATGTGAATGCATGGGGTCCAAGAACCTGGTCCATCTTCCTCTGATTTCTCCAGGTAGCAGGGAGTTGGATTAGAAGTAGCGCAGCCAGGATGTGAACAGTGCTCTTATGGGATGTTAGTGTTTCACATGGCGGCTTAACCCTCTGCACAGCAAAGTTGGCCCCCTATTTATTTACTTGAGAGGCAAAGTGACACACAGGGAGAGCTAGAGGAGGGAGGGAGGAACGGGGAGAGAGAGAGAGAGAATCGTGTACACACTGCTTCAGTCCCTAAGTGCTTGCAACTGCCAGTGCTAGATCAGGCCAAGGAAAAGTGCTCGGAACTCCATCTGGAGCTCCTAAATAGGTGGTAGCAACCTTGATACTTGGACCATACCAAACACATTATTAGGAAGCTGGATTAGAAGCTTGGAGCAGCCAGGTCTTGAACCACACACTCTGACAAGGGAAGTGGGCATCCCAAATAGAGGTATAACATATTGTGCCACAATACTTTTGCCCTTTTGCACAGTTTCTAACTAGTATGTGTGTTTTTTTTTTTTTTTAAGATTTATTTTATTTTTATTACAAAGTCAGATATACTGAGAGGAGGAGAGAGAAAGAGGAAGTGGAGCTGCCGGGATTAGAACCAGCGGCTATAAGGGATCAAGGCGAGGACCTTAGCCACTAGGCCACACTGCCGAGCCCCTAGTATGTGTGTTTTTAAATGCTGAGTTCTAAGAATTGCTTGTATCATCTAGACATTTGTCTTTCGTTGGCTATGTGGTTTGCAAGTATTTGTGCCCACTCTGTAGCTTTGGTGGGCTTCAGGATGGAGTAGAGTGATTCCTCCTATTTTATTTCAGACACACGCGTGTACACACACACACACACGGACTTTTTTTCTCAACCATTTGAAGGTAAGTTAAGTGCATCATGGGCTTTTACACTTCAAGATCTCAATGTGTACTTTTTAAAAGAGAGGTATATTCTTCTAAAATCAGAGTCATTATCAACTTTCACAAATTTACCATTGATAAACTTTTATCTAGCATACCATCTATTTTTAAGGTTTCTGGAACATTAACCCACTACTATCCCTTGAGCCTTAAAAACAAAGCAGTATTATGCTTATCAGTGTTTTGTACTTTTCATTTCAGATATCTTTCACAACATTGGACAGATTTTTCCCATATTTTATTTTTATTGTTATTATGAATGGGAGTTTTCTTGACATTTTTTTCTTAGTGAGGTTACTTTTGGGTATAAATATGTTTCTGAGTTCTCTGTGTGAATTTTGGATGCTCTGACTTTGCTGAATGCATTTATCGGATCTGATATGTCCTTGGTAGATGATTTAGTTTCTCAATACATGGAATTGTATCATCAGCAAATAGATAATTTGATTTTCTTTTTTTATTTATAAAGGTTTATTTTACACATTGGACTGGCTAAAACTTCAAATATTATACTGAATAAGAATATGGATATGCTCCTGGTTTTAGATCATTAGGGAGATTCTTTCATATTTCATTAATCACTATGATATTGATTGTGGTTTTATCATATACAATGTTTATTAAGTTGGTAAATGTTATTTCTATACCTAATTTTTCAAAGTTGTCTTAGTAAAGGGCAACAAATTTTTAAAAACACTTTTTCCTGTGCTTAAAGGGATGACCATCCAATTTTTATCCTTCATTCTATTGATGTGATGTATTACTTTTATTGACTTGCATACATTGGATCATCCTCCTATCTCTAAAACAAATCACATTGAATCACGATGAATTCTGTTTTGATGTGTAGTGGTTTGCTTTACTGGCATTTTCTTAAGAATTTTGGCATCTATCTTATTCAGATATGGGTGTTTAGTTTTCTATTTTGTTGCTTTCTCTTGTCTTGAAAGCAAAGCAGTGCTGGACTGATAGAGTCAGATGAACCTTCTGCATTTCAATAGTTTGGAATAGTTTGAGAAGAAAATGAAACTTGTAGTCGAAAATTTGGAAGAAATCAGCAGTAGAGTAGTCTGGGCCTTTAATTTTTTCTTGTTAGATAATTTTGTTTTGTTGGCTCAATTTCAGGGCATAATGTTGGTATTTCATATTTTCTTTGTCTTCATGGTGAATTATGCTTTTCATAAATTTTCCTGTTTCTTTTAATTTTTCCAATTTTGGGATACATATTTGCTCATAATAGTCCTTAATACACTTTTGACTTATCTGCTATTAGTGATAAAAAAAAAAAGAAACCTCCAGGGCAGTCTCTGGTCAGGTCCTGTATTTACTTGTCATTCCGCTCGCTCTCTCTCCTATTTTATTATTATTCTCATCAATCAATTCAATTTTCATGTTAATGCGCTATTTATACAAAAAGAGCAGATTCCATGTAGTTCACAGATATATGATACATTACATTCCCCTCCTCGCCCTCTCTCTTAGTTTTAGTGATAACATTAAAAAAATTATTTATTTTCAAAGGCAGTATTACAGAGAGAAGAGACAGAGGCAGAGATCTTTCGGGCACTGTTTGACTTCCCAGATGCTGCAGCTGAAGCCAGCAGTCAGGAGCTTCATGAAGGTCCCCCACATGGTTGGCACGGGCCTAAGATCTTGGGTCATCTTACAGCTTTCCTGGCTGCATTAGCAGGAACTGGATTAGAAGTTGAGCAGCCTGAACTTGAACTGGTGGCCAAATGAGATGTTAAAGTCACTGGTGGGCGTTTAAGCTGCTATACACCACCACCAGTCCTGACTGATTTAAATGTTCGTCACCTGGTGAAGCTCTTTGTGTGCGAGTTAATATTTGTCTGAACCCAGGCACTGGCTTGTGGCGTAGGTATTTAAGCACCTGGTTGCAATGCCGGCATCCCATAAGGATGCCCATTGGAGTTCTGGCTGCCTCTCTTCTGATCCAGCTCCCTACTGATGTGCCTAGGAAAAGCAAAGGAGGATGGGCTCTGCATCCATGTGGGAAACCTGGAGAAAGCTTCTGTCTGGTCTACTCACAGCCTTTGAGGTCATTTGGGGAGTGGAATGAAGCTGCAGAAGGAAGATTTCTCTCTCTTCTCTCTCTTTGTAATTCTACCTTTCAAATAAATGATTTTTAAAAATCGCTAAGAATATACTTTGGCATATTTTTGCCATATATTTTGTATGGTATATTTTGTAACTTTGCCTTTCAAATAAATAAAATATTTTAAAAAACACACCACGGGTGATCTACAATCTGTTATCTGAGGCAAACAAGAATTCCAGCCAGCAGTTTTTGAAAACTTAAATTTGTAACACGTGGATACACTCCCGGGCAGCAGCAAGGTGTGGAAGCCTAGTTCGAGCCCAGCGCTTAGCACGGTCCTCAAGCCCGGTGTGAGCTGCAGGCAGATGGCTAACCTCTGGGAACCTCGACGTTTCAGCTCTCCACAGGCCGGCAGAGCGAGCGCGCAGCCCCTGGGGGTTCCCGCATGCATCCACGACGTTCAGCCACTCCTGCACCCTCCCGGGTCACCTCCCAACCCAGCCGGGCGGGCCACGCCGGCGCCCCCCGGCCTGCGCTGGGCGGCGAGCTCGGCGCAGCACTGCCCACCGCCCCCCGCCCGCCGCAAGCTCCTCCCCGCGGCGCCCGCGTCTCCCCCGCGGCGCCCTGCGCCCTGACAGACGCGCGGCGGCGGCGGTGGCAGCGACCACCCTCGGGCCCGGCGGCGGCGGGGGAGGGGTGCGGGCGCACCGATGGGCGCCACTGAGAAAGCAGGCAAGAAGAGCCGGAGGCTGTTTTCCTCGCTGCGGCCCTGGAAGGCCACGCGGCGGCTGTGGAGGACGCGCTCGACTAGCAAGGCGGCTCAGGGTGAGTGTGGGCGCGGCCGGCCGGGACCTGTTACCAGCGCCGCTCGGTGTCCGGTTGCGGGATGCTGCCCGGGCTTCGCTGTCCCGCCGTCTCTCGGGCGGGGTTCTCCCGCCCCAGACCCGAGGCAGCGGAGACCGGACTGTGGCGAACTCCTCCGAGGTCTCCGGGCAGGACGTTCTTCCCAGCTCCCGCGCGGCCCCTGTCTGTGTGGTTCTGCAAGAGGAACTCCGCGGAGATGCAGACACAGGTTGGCAGGGCTTCTTCCCCACCCCGCAACACCTGGACGGGCGCCCGCAATGCAGTACCTGTTTGTTGGGGGAAGACCTCCCAGTCCTTACGCACTCCTTCAAGGTCCTCTGCGTCCGGACCTAGTCCTTTTCCAGCCTGTCTGTGGTGACTCCTGGGATCTCAACGCCCATCATTCGTTCATTCAATGCCCATACATTCATTCATTTCGCGATTTTTAGGACTCCGCTGTGTGTGCTAGCGTGTGTTAGGGAACAAGACAGGCAGGCCACGGGGCTGCCGGCTCTAACTACTTAAAGAGAGGGAGGCAGGCATTGCACACCCAGAGCGTGAATCCCCATCACGCCATGCCCCGTGAGTGTAGGAACAGGTTTACCGCGAGGGGATGATGGAGGGCGGCGGGAAGCAGAGGGACCCTCCCCCTCCCACCACCACCCCCCCGCCCCAGGGCCACTCCTTGAGATAGGCTCCGAAGGGTGCTTAGGCAAGGGGAAAACGAGAGCTTGTTGCGCTTGGTTCCAGGTCTGGGCTGGGCACGAGGAAATGGGATTTTAAGCTAAGTGAGCTGGGACACAGCCCAAATGCTCCAAGCCAGAAAGTGACACGATTTGCTGGCTTATGGCTTCTCCCTGTCTGCAATGGCCATGCCCTTTTCTTCCAGCCTGAAAGAATCCAGTTCATCCGTCCCAGAAGCCGTTTCTGGTTCCTGCCACCTGTAACTCTCCTTTAGTGTTGGATCAGCAGTTGGTCAGGTGTTACAGCTTCTGCTGTCACCCGGTGCACTCGTGGTGAGACTGCCTGTGTGTGTGTGTGTGTGTGGTGTGTGCCCACGCGTGCTGGCTTGTGTTTTTCATCTGGCTCCATCATCTTCAGGTCTGTGGACTCCTTGCTCTGAAAGGCTGACATGCCCTGGCTTCTAAAATGGCCGACCTGAGGAATGAGATGGCACCACAGTCCTGGCAGAGATGTGAACCCCTCCCCGCCACTCCCCCGCCCCCCCTACTCCCCAAAGGTTGTTTTGAGGATTCAGTAAATTAAGGAATTGAATGAATCAATAGTTATCAAAAGCTGGCACATGTTAAGCATTATAAAAATTGGAAAAGACAAGCACTAGTTATCTTGCAAATATTTATTGCCTTGGAAACAAGCTTTTCTCAGGGAGGCTGTGCAGCTGGGTGCTGTGGGCCCACCAGCTTCCAAGTTGGAGTCAGGGCTGTGCTAAAGTTCTCCCTGACTGCCACCGGGTGTTGTTGCTAATTCAGTGTGGGGGAAAGCTGACCACCTGCTTTCTGCAGCTTGGTAATGGCCACTTCTACCGCCAGGGCTAGTTGTGAATCTAGGTGTCGAGTGAAACTGACAAAGAGGAAAAGCAGGATATTGTTACTCTTGTGACTAGATTAGAATAAATGTTCTGTTTTCATTTGAAAAATCATGTCTGTATGTACAGCCACTTTCTCATCCCTGCTTCCCTGTTCCTGCCCTGTTGCTTACCCATTGCCATCTGGGGTCCATGGCCATGCCATGCCTCTCATTTCTTGGGCAGCATTGTGACCACTCACTACTTTTTCTGCTATTTCTTTCCTTCTTCCCCTCTAAAGCCATTATGGTATCTTGTCTCTGTCTGTCTCTCTTTTTAAGGATTTATTTATTTTTATTGGAAAGTCAGTTATACAGAGAGAAAGATCTGACTGCTGGTTCACTCCCCAAGCGGTTGTAATGGCCAGAGCTGAGCTGATCTGAAGCTAGGAGGCAGGAGCTTCTTCCTGGTCTCCCACAAAGGTGCAGAGTCCCAAGGCTTTGGGCCGTCCTCCATTGCTTTCCTAGGCCAGAAGCAGGGAGTTGGATGGAAGTTGAGCAGCCAGGACATGAACCAGCGCCCGTATGGGATGCTGGTTCATGCAAGGCGATGAGATTAGCCACTAGGCTACTGCACCGGGCCTGATTATTTTGTCTTAATGTGATACTTGATACTTTATAGAATAACCGCAAGATCTTGTTTAGCTCCTGACAGCTCCTGGAAAGGGGCAGATGCTATTTATAGTCTCCCTGTTTTCCACAGGAGGAAGGTAAAGCAGGAAACACTGAATGATTGACAGAAGGTCAGTGAATGGGGAGTGGCCCCTCAGTCATGATTGCCTGTTGGGTACCCTTTCTGGCTCATCTCCCTGCACAAAAATAAACAGCATCCATTTTTAGGGGACATAGAAGTACAATTAACAAATATAAGGAGTGAGAGAAATTCATGACTCAGTTTTTTTTTAAAGATTTATTTATTTTTATTGGAAAGGCAGATACACAGAGAGGAGGAGAGACAGAGAGGAAGATCTTCTGTCCCATAGTTCACTGCCCAAGTGACCGTAACGGCTGGGGCTGAGCCAATCTGAAGCCAGGAGCTAGGAACTCTTCCGGGTCTCCCATGTGGGTGCAGGGTCCCAAGGCCTTGGACCATCCTTAACTGCTTTCCCAGGGCATAAGCAGGGAGCTGGATGGGAAGTGGGGGCCGCCGGAATTAGAACTGGCGACCATATGGGATTCTGGCGCATTCAAGGCGAGAATTTTAACCACTACGCTATCGTGTAGGGCCCGATGGCTCAGTTTATTTTATGCTTTTAGCAGTTTATTTATTTGAAAGGCAGAGTTACAGAGAAAAAGTGGCTGGACTGGACTGATGTCAGGAGCCAGGAGGTTCATCTGGTCTCCCATGTGGCTGGCAGTGGTCCAAGCACTTGGGCTGTCTTCTGCTACGTTGCTAGGCACGTTAGCAAGGAGTTGGATCAGAAGTGGAACAGCCGGGGTTTGAACCAAAACTCATATGGGTTGCTCACATTATGGCAGTGACTTAACCACTGGGTCACAATTCCAGCCCCTGTCTTAATGTTTTGGATGTGGACTGAATCGTTCATGATGAGGTTGACATCGGTAGACTATCAAGAATTATGTGCTTTAATGTTAGGCTATGGTTTGAGTCTGCCACTAAGAAGGGACACTCTAATAAGCAGTGGTCCTGGCCAGGACACTTCGTCTTTCTAGAAGTCAGTTATACATCAAGAGCAGAACAGTCACAGTACATCCCTGTATCATCATTTCACTGCAATTATCCTATGAGTGCCTGGTATACAGAAGCTCATAAAGGGTTAGTTAATTTTATTATTGCTAATTCAGATCTCTGACCACAGGATCACCCTAAATATGATTAGGCGTGGGGCTGGGAAGTTTAATGAGCTCCTCGGAAAGTCCACAGCTCCAGGCTCTGTTAGGGAAGCTCATTCTCCTGGGCTAACCAGAACGCCTTCTGTGCCGGTGTCTTCCTATCACCCATCTTTTTTATTGATCTTCCACCCGTACACTGCAAGTGAGAAGTAGCACAGCATCTAGTGACTGCTAGCATCTTTTCATCCTAATTCCGACTCCTGAACATAGCAGACATTGGATAAACATGTTTGGAATGAATGGATACTTCTATTCATATACAAATGCATCCCTAAAGAGGCAATGTCTCAAACTGATAGTCTTAACAAATAGAAGGGAAATTGCTAGGTCAAAGAGTTTTTGCTATTTTAATTTTGAAAGATATTGCCACGTTGACCTCCATACATTTGTGCTAATTCATCCCCCAACAACAGTATGTGAGATGCTGAATCTTTGTCGAGCTAAATTATTAGACTTTCAAATGCTTGCTAGTATGAAGCATTTGAAATGGTGTGAAATGGTATTCATGTTATTTGATTTTGAATTTCCTTGACAAGTAACAAGGCTCTAAGTCTCTTTTCCCATGAATTTTGGCCATTTCTGTGTGCACCTCTATAAAATGCCTATTGGCATTTTTCCTGAGTTTTCACTTGATGGCTTGTCTTTTGGTATCTATTTATAGGGATTAAAAAATATTTTGGATACTAATCATTTGTGAATTTAGGTGTCCAAGCAACTTAAAAAAATACCTAGCTATGTGGGTTTGTAAATAATTCTGAATGGGAATATGAACAAGCCTGGTTGAATGGAAATTAAATCTTTAAATGCCTCCATCTTTTCAATAGAGCAATATTCTGGTCAAATGTCAAAGCTTTCGGGTTACAGAAAAGGGTAAGTGGATGGTGGAAATATTTTACAGGCAGTAGACTTCTCTAGCACTTTAAACTATGACGGATAATTGGCCTAGTGTTCCTCCCAGTAGAAATTACCTTCTCTTAACCCTTTTAGGATGAGGAGTTCTTCCTGAGATATAATATTTTCTGGGAAATACTATAGAGTAGGTTTCCAGCGGCAGGGAGTGGTTACTTAGGAGGACAGGACACTTTTTGGTGATAGCTGATTAACCTTATTGCCATTTTCTAGTCGTATGTTCCTAAACGCAAAATCTGCAACAGTGGAGCTGTTAATCCTTCCTTAATCTATTTCTACAGATATTGGAAAGACCAAATGAGCCTGTAAATATGGAAGGGTTAACTAAATGTAAGTGTGTCAACTAGGTTCTGGGAGCTAAGTAGCACTATGGCAAAGTGGGAGCACCCCCAACTGACCTACACTCTTCTGGCTCTGTCCTTTCAGCTGCTTGTTCTGCATACAGGTGCATGATTATTGACCCATTGTTCTCATCAGTATCACCTAGGAACTTGTTAGAAGTGCAGGGCCCAGCGTGGTATCCTAGTGGCTAAAGATCTCACCTTGCATGTGCCAGGATCCCATATGGGCACCAGTTCGTGTCCTGGTGGCCTGCTTCCAATCCAGTTCTCTGCTTGTGGCCTGGGAAAATGGTCAAGGATGGCCCAAAGCCTTGGGACTCTGCACCCACATGAGAGAGCCAGAGAGGCTCCTGGCTGCTGGCTTTGGATCAGCTCAGCTCCAGCTGTTGCGACCACTTAGGGAGTGAATCCTTGGATGAAGATTTTCCTCTTTGTCTCTCCTCCTCTCTGTGTGTCTGATTTTCCAACAAAAATTAATTAAATCTTAAAAAAGTGGCAATTTTTGGGCCCTGTGTTGTGGTGTTGAAGCCTAAGCCTCTGCCTTAAGCTCTGGCATCCCACATGGGGGCCACCCCGAGACCTGGCTGTTCCACTGCCAATCCAGTTTCCTGCAAATGCACCAAGGAAAGCACCAGAAGATAGCGCAGGTTCTTGGGCCCCTACACCCACATGGGAGACCTGGAAGAAGGTCCAGACTCCTGACTTGGCTGAGTCCTGACTGTCCTGGTTTCTGGTCTTTTTGGAAGTGAACCAATAGATAGAGAGATTTTTTATCTTTTGTTCCACTTCTCTCTATAATCTGCCTTTCCAATAAATAAATAAAAAAGATGAACCTTAAAAAAAAGTGGCAGTTCTCTATTTCTACCTCAGAGCTATTGAATTAGAAACTTGGGTGTGGCCAAAATTAAACAAGGTTGACAATAATGCTGGTGCTTGCTGGAGTTTGATGTAGTGGCACGAGAGGGCTTTCTAAAGCTGGCAAATGGGTTTAAATCCCAACTCTTTCACTTGCCAGCTTGTGACATGAATAAATTACCAGACCTCTGCACACCTTGCTTTTCCAAGCTCTCACCATGAGGAGGAGGAGGATGGGATGACATCATTTCCCTCAAGAGATGGTTGTGAGATGTAAATGGCACAAAGCATCCTGGCACTGCTGTTTTAACTGTGTGTCTTTTGGCAAGTCCATTGCCTATCTCTGTCTCCTTTGTCTCATCTTGCAAAATGGGAACAGTTGGCATTTTTGCTGGTGCCAGTCATTGCTGTGAACAGTGTGTGATTTTTACATTTTATTTTGTTTTTCCTGCAATTACTCTGTATTCTGGCCTCCATCTTATAAAAGAGAAAGAATGAAGCAGAGAAAGAGGTTCATTAGTGTTTCCAAAATTACATGACAAGTAAGGTGGGATTCAAACCCAGTCTGTCTGTTCTGAGAGTCTTTGCTTTAAACATCCCCCTTGGTGGGCCCGGCACGGTGGCCTAACAGCTAAAGTCCTCATCTTGAACGCGCCAGGATCCCATATGGGCGCCGGTTCTAGTCCCAGCAGATCCACTTCCCATCCAGCTCCCTGCTTGTGGCCTGGGAAAGCAGTTGAGGACGACCCAAAGCCTTGGGACCCTGCACCCATGAGGAGACCCGGAAGAAGTTCCTGGATCCTGATTTTGCATCGGTGCAGCACCGGCCGTTGTGGTCACTTGGGGAGTGAATCATCAGATGGAATTATATCTCTGTATATCTGCTTTTGCAATAAAAATAAAACAAATATTAAAAAAAATCCCCCTTGGTAATAGGAAATTCTGAATAAATGCATGATGATACCAATAAGACAATGGTCTAGAAGAGGCAGGGATTCTATATTAATGAATGTCCTTCTCATTGCCTGGTAGATTAGTTTCATGTTTAAAAAAATTTTTTTAAGATATCACTTTATTTTTATTGGAAAGTCATATATACATAGAGGAGGAGAGACAGGAAGATCTTCCGTCTTGATTCACTCTCTGTGTGGCTGCAATGGCCAGAGCTGATCCAATCCAAAGCCAGGAGCTCCTTCTGGGTCTCCCACATGAGTGTAAAGTCCCAAGGCTTTGGGCCATCCTTGACTTCTTCCCCAGGCCACAAGCAGGGATGTGGATGGGAAGTTGGGCCACCAGGACAAGAACTGGCATCCATATGGGATCCTGGTGCATGCAAGATGAGGACTTTAGCCACTAGGCTACTGCACTGGGCCCGTTTCATGGAGGTTTAACCCAGCTTTTCTTGTAGCCATTTTGTCCTCTTAGCAGTTGGCTGTATTGTAAACCCCACTCACAGTCAGACTGCAAGCTTTTTTTCTTCTCTTCTGCTCACCTTAGCTGCAGCCATTTGGATGCTCTGAGCAAAGCAGTTGGAGGCTTGACTGGATGGATTGATGGTGGCAGTGCAGGGGAAGTCAGTGCCCTGTGTCCCACTCTGGTCTGTTTTGGGAATGACAGAACTGAAAGAGGCCCCAGATTAATCACTGAAAGATCAATTGTTCTGCCTCATTTAGAACAGAGCCATTTAGAACAGAACTCTTTCTTTCTGTTTAACCTATCCACTCATTATGAAATAAATGCTTTTAAAATAAAAAAGGAATGTGAAAAATCTCCCTCCTCAGTTCCTTTCTAAAGTAAAAATTATAGTTGGAAAGCTTACAATATTATAGCAGTTTTTTTTTCTTTCATTTTTGTTTGATCAGGCAATAAAAAAGCCTCGTGCCCTTTCAATTCAGGGTTCCACTCACTGTTCTTGAACATTTTCTTCGGTTTTACTGTCAAGATGGCCTCTCTGGCTGTGCATGACTCACCAGAATAGTGACTCAGAAGTGGCATCTAACAAGACAAGGACTGTCAGAGTTGTGGAGGACTGAATGGCTGCTGGTGGAGCTCGCCTACAGCCTGCCCTAAACCCAGTTTTTGAGATAGATCATTGAGCCCAGTTATTGGCTGCTTATAATGGTCCTTGCGGCCAGTTTCGTTGAAGCTTGGGGTCTGCCAGAAATGTTGCTGTGGAAGGGTCCAAGGCTTGAATCCATCTTTATCCTCAACTTATGTGACCTGTAGGCCTATGATGGGGGCAGGTCAGGGGCCTCTGCTTTCTGTAAATATTGTGCCAGGATAGAAAGCAAAGACTCTTAGATCTGTTGTAGTCTTTTTTTTTTTTTTTTTAAGTACCCAATTAAATCAATCAAGAATGGGTAGAAGGATGTACACAGTGATGAAGCAAGCGTAAGAAAATGTACTTGGAGGGACCAGCGCAGTAGGCTAGTGGTTGCAGTCCTTGTCTTGCCTGTGCCAGGATCCCATATGGGCATCGGTTCGTATCCTGACTGCTCGACGCCCATCCAGTTCCCTGTTTGTGGCTGAGCCAATTTGAAGCCAGGAGCCAGGAGTGTCCTTGCAGTCTCTCATGTGGGTGCAGGGCCCAAGGACTTGAGCCATCCGCTGCCTGCTTTCTCAGGCCATAGGCAGAGAGCTGGATTGGAAGTAGAGCAGCTCAGACACAAACCAGTGCCCATATGAGATTGTGTGGCCATGGGCAGAAGATTAGCTTTCTTTGCCACTGTACCAGTCCCAATTCTTTGAGCTTTTTGTATATTTGAAACTTCCCAAAATGCAATGTTGGATAAAATGTGAATACTCCTAGAAATGACTACACATTTGAAATGATCATGTACTATTTAGTACAGCTAATAACTTTCCTCCACTCACCTGCCTGCTTTATAACTCCTAACCTGTGTCTTGTCTGCAAGACTGCTTAATTAAGAGAAGAAAAGAAAGGAAAAGAAAAGAAAAAAGGCCTGGCAAGAGACTGGGTGCTAGTTGCTCCTTTATGCCAAGGGCTTCATATTCTTCTTACCATGTGATTCTCACAACAAACTTACAAACTAGTTATTATACTCTCTGTTTTATGGGGCAATCGAAGCCTGAGGGGGTAAAGCTGACCTAGGTCACAAAGTTATAACATTGATCTCATAGCATTTATGGAGGCCTCACTTTGTGTGTCAGGCTTTGTGCCTGCACTTTGTGTATATTATTACATCCTTTGAGCCTTACCCAACCATAGGAGGTAGGTACCATAATCTTTGTCTTGGAGATAATAAAATGGAGAACTGGGGAGGTATAAGAACTTGTCTCAGCTCATTTTTGGAATCAGTAAATGACAGAGTCCACACTGGAACCCAGTTTCTTCTGCTTTAGTCTGTACCCTCCTGTTCAAACCCAGGCTTGGATATTCCTTTGCCCAATTTAGTAAGTCATTAAACCTTGGAGAGCTCTTGATCTAAGGCCACATGTTGCTGAAGGTAGTAGTGTGTTTTTCCAAGTGTTTAGAATCATTATAGTGAGTATTAATGAAGGAGGGTGTAGATGTGACTTTTTTTTTAAGATTTATTTATTTTCATTACAAACTCAGATATAGAGAGAGGAGGAGAGACAGAGAGAAAGATCTTCCATCTGATGGTTCACTCCCCAAGTGACCGCAACGGCTGGAGCCAACAGCTGAGCCAATCTGAAGCCAGGAGCCAGGAGCTCTTCCAGGTCTCCCACACAGTTGCAGGGTCCCAAGGCTTTGGGCTGTCCTTGACTGCTTTCCCAGGCCACAAGCAGGGAGCTGGATGGGAAGCAGGGCCGCCGGGATTAGAACTGGCATCCATTTGGGATCCCGGTGTGTGCAAGGTGAGGACTTTAGCCACTACTCTATTGCGCTGGGCCCAGGTGTGACTTCTTGCTACCAATTTTTTCACTCTGTTAACCTCCAACAATGTTAATGGGCATATTTTTGTTGTTCTGGACTTGGTCCTTGGGGTTGGAGATGCTGCGAGTTTGACGCAATGATTGGGTCAGTAGCTCATTTGGTAGCCAGTTTGGAGTTACAGTGAAGGTATATTCTCCTCATTGGTCTTAAGTTGTCCCAAAAAGAAAGGTGTTGCAGAAAGGTATCTTCTGCTACTAAAGAAAGATGAGAACCCAAACCAAATACAATAGTTTTCACAGACTTTCAGGTTGTCTTCAGATTGTGGCACCTAGAAATTAATTGAGGGACTCTTGGTGACCAGATTGGCCTCTTGGCTATGATTATGAACAGGCAAACCCCGGCAATTAATTCTTTTAAATATGCTCAAGCCTTTGGTAATTATACCCTATATTCATAAAGCACTTAGTTTATAAAGTTACTGTAGCTGTCCTCCTTTTTGATCTTCTAAGCAGCTTGGTACACGTACAGGACAGGTGTGATTAACATCGCTTTGCAGATGAGGAAAATGATGCCAGGATAAATCATCTGGCCTGGACCACTCACTTAATTCAGGGTGGAGATAGGTGACCACCCTTGCATCTCTGGTCCAGCAACTTCTTTGTCAATATTAGGTTTAACCCGGCAGTTTCTGGGGGATGAGAGCAACATGTAAAGGTATTTGTTTTTGTTGTATCTCTTCCAATTTAGGTCACAAAATAGACCAATTAATCCTTTTGTATAAGGGGAAATAAACCTCCCCAATGATGAATGTGTGTGGAGCAGAGAAGGTTGAGAGAGTTCAGAACTAAATTCCCGAGTGAAGGTGTTTGGAAGATACTGTGACAATCCTTACTCATTTGTATAAAACATGTGAAGTGGCACCTCTCCTAGCTTTTCTACCTAAAATGGCACCTGCTACCTCATTAACAAGCTTTATTTTTCTTATTTATTGCCATTTTTATGTGTTTATATTTACTTATTGCTTGTTTGGATTCTCCCCCTAGAATGCATTATCTGCAAGAGTAGAGACCTGATCTCTTTTTTGTACTCCTACCACCCTAGCAAAGTGGAACAATGTATAACATAACTCCCATAACTCTTTAGAGTGGTGATTGAAGCAATGATCTGAGCTGTGTAATGATTGAAAGTTAGCTTGAATTGAAGGACTGAAAGAATTGCTTTCAATCTTTCTTGCTCTCTACCAGAGAGGGCTGTTGGTCTGCCTTCTGCGTCCCTGTTCCTGGTGAAATGGGTTCAGCACCTGAGCCAGGTGAGACGCAGAGCTTTGCGTTGAACTGCCTGGCTCTGTATTGTAATAGCCTGAGTGCTAGGGGTGGGGGCCTTTATACTGTTGTCTCCAGTGCTTATAGAGAACCTGGTCCACAGAGAGTCAAAAGAAATGTTTGCTGAATAAATGAATGACTCAATGAATGATGACTGTGTAAGAGGAAATAGAACAGGAGGCTCTTATTTGCCCTCCAATGCTGAGGTTACCATTTGAAAATAAACCTGGCTCCTGGCACAGACATTCCCAACACGAATCTCTCCGGAGGCAATGAGACACTGAACAGTTGGTTCCCTGCCCCAGGAGAGGAAAGGCAAGCCTTGGCTCCAGATCCAGTTCCATGCCATGTTTTGGAAGTTGTGTTTACGTCTGCCTTCATCCCCATCCTTTCCGCTCTAGCATAAGCAAAATTATAACCCCTGCACACTGGCTCACATGCAATTAGCTTAGTTTGGGTGCTCCTGTGTTGGAGAGACTTCGTCCCCAAGACCGCTGACTGCTTGTGAACGACAAATCAAAAGTCGGGGGCACATAGTCAGCCGGACTTTCCTGCTCATCTGCAGCAGAGGGAGGAAACAGAGAATGAAAGATTCTGAAAATAAAGGTAAGCAGTTGGTGGCAGCGGGGAGGCCAAAAGCTATTGGAGATGCGATGTCACTCCATGGGCATGCTTAGTATGTATTAATGGCTGATTTAAAATTAATCTGCCTATATTTAAGCATCCTAGTTATATAATAACTCTGACTTTTAAAGTGAATGGCTTCTGATTTCCGAGCATTTTGTCATGTTTCCTATTTTTGTGGTGCTAAACATCACTGTTCTTTGCGTTCATTTAACCTAGGCTGAGTGTCACAGATTTCTTTCTGATAGCTCTTGGCTTTTGATAATTTTATTTTGGGGGTGTTCACGGTGGTTAACAATTTAAATGTAGGGTTTCAGTGCATCACCGAATTGGAATACGTTAAGTACTTGAGACTTAAAACAGTTTGCGTTCTCAGTCAGACGTGACGGAGAATCCCATGATGAGCGTTAATAATTGCGGGAGGGCATGGTGGGGAGTGCGCTGACCTTTAGAACTGTTCTATCTTGTAGAGAATTAGAAGGAAGCAAACTCCCTTCGTACTGCCGGCCTGTACCTCTTTAACCCCGATACAAACACCAGACTCCCCCCCCCCCCACCCGCGCGCCCCCAACCCCCGGTGTGATTCCTGGGAGGGGTGGGAAGGAGACATTTAAAAGAAAACTCAGTAAAGAAGAGGATCACTGTAAATAAACCACATTTTAGCTTCAAACAAGGATTTTGGAGGATCCTGGGGTTTCAAATTCCAAGGCTCCTTAAATTTTCTGCCGCAGTTGGGGGAGGAGCAACAGACCGACCCTCCTCCCCCCCTTGGGTCTCTGGAGGCTGCACGTGTTCCCGGATTCTGGTTCCTGGAGTGTTTCATCTTCCTGATCCGCGTGCGCGAGAGAAGCACAGAAGGGCGCGCTCCCTGGCAGAAGAAACCCTGTCAGCGCCGTGATGCGCTGCTCCGGCTCCCGGAGCGTTAATTTTAGGCTTCGCCGCTCCGTGTTCTGCCCGTAGCTTTCAGCCTTGGCGCTCCGGAGCCGACGCGCACCACCTCACGCTCACCGCCGGGCGTGTTCTGCTTTAAGGAGGCTGCGGCCCTTTGCCCTTGTGCTTGGGAGCCTGGGTGCACAGGTGGAGGGCAGCACGCAGCGCCTGGTGCGGGGCAAACAGCTGCTCCTTCAGCACCTGCGCCCTGATACCCTTGACAGGCAACCATACAGACGCCAAACCTTTCTGCACCTAGGGTCATTGCGTTTGGCCTTCTCCAGTCCCCAGGATTCCTGCCTTGTGACAGACATATGCCGTATTAAAAAAGAAAAGGAAGGGTGCGGGGTGGGGGGTGTGGGGCAAGTCGCGCGCACAACTGGATGCCAGTAAAGAGAGACTGGCGTTTTAATCTACTAAATTTGTCTCTAATGAAGGCTCTTAAACAACCTGCAGTCTGTAATTGAGGATTTACAAGAGGCCACGGGAGCTGGGGTTGCTAGCAGGTTCTGGATCACTCACTTCCACCTATCGATCTATGTGGTCTTGCTGTTTCAATTTTAATTCAGCAGCCCTCGTTGGGGGAAGCAAGTAGCTGTGCATGGGCGTGGTAAGTGCAGAAGACCCATAGGCTCAGGCAGCTAAGCTAACCTCACATGGACAAAATCATGTGTGTGGAATCAAAATGTTCTGAATTTACTCTGAGAACAATGTTGGCTTTTCCTGTGCTGTTTTCAGTGCCTGCAGGATGGTTTCTGGAAAACAAAAACCAAAACCCCAAAAAAACAAAAAAGCAAGAACTGTTGATTTGCCAAGTCATGCTAGGCCTTGGGCAGGATTTAGGAGAAAATCAAGCTATCCAACGTTAACTGAATATAAACTGTTGTTTGGAACTGAAGCCCCCCTGACCTCTCAGCATGTTTTAAGGTTCACATCTCCAGCTTTGATCAGGCTTGGTGATGATGATTGTTTTTTCCACTTTGTGGGAAAGAGCCCTGGACGGTGAGTCAGGGTAGTTAGGTACCTTGTAGCCTGGGAGACCTGGGAAGGAGCTCCATGAATTGTTCTGAGTTTTAGTTTTTTTTCTAAAATGGAGAGATGTTAGATTAGGCCTAGTGTCTTGTGGGTGTGGAGAGGGAGGGATATTAGTGAGGCTCAAAGCATCATGAAATAGAGTACAAAGTATCAGAAACCATTACAATGGTGAGAGGAACTGCAGTTTCTTGATTCAGGTGTTAGATACGTATTCTTGCTGTATTCTGATTGTGTTCAGGCGGAGGATGTATCCATGACAACCAAATCCTGAGGGCTGTTGGTGAGTACCAGCAGATCAGTTGGTGACCTGATGATAATACATAAATACACTAAAGATTCAAGTCTTTCTGCTGAAAAAAGAAACACCGAAAAACTGTGCAAATATTCCAAATTGTTTGGAAGTTAACTCTCTTTGCAAAGTCTAAAAAGGAGGTAAAATTTAGAAGGACTGATGGGATAAATAAATCATTAGAATGCTTAGGTAGACAGAAACTTTTTTTTTATCAGGTACCATCACAAGACTGATATTTAGTTCATGTTGAATTATGGGTTAATAGCTCCTTTCCTTCTTTATTCTTTTTTTTTGTAGTACATCTTAAAACAATCCAGTGAGGCTTTTAAATACAAGACATTGTATAACATATGCCCAGAATGTTTCAAAGTGTGTGTAAGCCAGAGAAAAATAATATGTGTGAGGCAACCAAAAAGAAAACAGTTGAATGAGTTAATAAGTAGATATTGGCAAACATGGCAGCTAATTATAATAATAACCATGGCTTCTATTTGATGAATAGCTAGTGTATGTGAAAAGCTCTGCAAGATGCTGCATGTGTTGTCACAACACTGAAAGGTAGGTAGCATTTTACTCACAGAGAAATGGATTAGGGATTTGTACAGGGACACGTAGTAAGTGGTGGAGCTGAAATTTAAAGGTGGGTGTTTTGTATCCAAACCTTTTGCATGGTAGGCAAAGTTTTGAAAATAAGTAGCATTATGAAACTATAGAATGTTTAATAAAATTGTCAACATCATTCTTTTTTTAGAACCAATTAGCTATTATGTAAAGGGACCAATCATGTCAACTTTACAAAATGTTGGTTTTTTTTCTTTTAAGATTTATTTTCATTGGAAGGACAGATTTACAGAGAGAAGGAGTGACGAAGATCTTTATCTGCTGGGTTATTCCTCAACTGGCTGCAGTGGCTGGAGCTGAGCTGATCCAAAGCCAGAAACCAAGAGCCTCTTCTGGGTTTCCGAGTGGGTGCAGGGTCCCAAGGCTTTGGGCTGTCCTTGACTGCTTTCCCAGGCCACAAGCAGGGAACCATGGGAAGGGGAGCTGCTGGGATACAAACTGGCTTCCATATGTGATTTTGCCACTAGGCCTTCATCCTGGGCCCAAAGTACTGGTTTTTTTTTTTTTGTAATTTTCTAGTAATTTTTATTTGGGAGACAGTTTAACTCTTTTAACAGTTAAACTTCAAACTTCCTTTTTTTAGTTAAGTTGTTTGAATGTTTTAAAAAGTATACTTATCAAAAAAGATATATTTATCTGAAGATTACAGAAAATGGAAGACACACATAAACACGTACAGAGAGGAGGAGGGAGGAAAGAAGGGAGGGAGGGAGAGGAGAGAAGAGACGAAAGGAGAGGAGAGGAGAGGAGAGGAGAGGAGAGAGAGAAAGAAACAGAGAAACAGAGTTTGGTCTGTTTGATCTGTTCTGGTTTCTCTCAGTCCTGCACCTCAGGGGAACTGGCTGAGTATCTGTCCCTTGACAGATCTTAAACTGCAATTCTTGTTTCTTAGTACTGGGAGTCTGCTGAAAATGTCCCTGTGCAGAATGTGTTGATTTTCATCTGCCTTCACCTTGGCCTCTTAGTCTTTCCCCTGAGCAGCTGAGTTGTGGTACAACAAGGAGAAAATCCGTGTCAGGCTCACTTCTTTGAGCCCACCTAAGATGCACCATTTCATTCCTGAATGCTAATTTTTACATCTGCAGACACTGAACTTTCTATTTAAATACATTCTAAACTTTTGCAGACTTCTCTGCCTCTTAGCAACTGCTTTCTGCCAGAAAAGTGTCTCAACTTCTTGCCCCAAGCCAGAGCAGGCTGATACCCATAAACCTGCAAAAGATTGCATTCACTTCGACCAGGCTCCCCTCTCGCCAAGATCTGACTGCTTAAATCCTGGCTAAAGTCATGTGCCTATTACATCAAGTGGATACTTTAGGGATTTTATCTGACTTTTCTAATTGTCCTCAGTAGAGCTGTTGATCTATTATAATCTACTCTGTGATAGCAGAAGGTTGACTTTTGTGATGTGGGTTATGATAATGGTAAAAAACAAACAGATGAACAAAACACCACCAGCTTTCCCTTATCCCTCACCCAAAAGGAAAAAAAAAGATTGTGATATCAATGACGTTACATGGTTGGTGCCAGAGTGGTGGGGAACACTGGAACAATTCCCCTCTTTCTTCTGAGCCAGGGGACTGAGTGGGGGGTGGGGAGCTCAGGTGTTGCTGGGGCCAAGGATGTGATCCCAGACCTTGTTGTGAATGAATAGAGTGAATGCAATCGGTCACTAGTTACTGTTTCTTGCTTATGGAAAGCTTGCATCTTTAAGTGTATTTTTCTCAGCAATGCCTATGGATTTATTTTGCTTTTTTATGAGAATATTTGTGCTAAAAGACATTTTGAATTTCTTGAGTGTGAGCCTCCATTCAATACTTGTATGGTTTTATTGTTTGGAATTGTCAGCTCTTCCTCTAAAGTTGTTTTTTTCTTTTTAAAGATTTATTTATTTTAACTGGAAAGGCAGATCAAATTTGTAGACAGAAGGAGAGACAGAAAGATTTTCTGTTTGTTGGCTCACTTCCCAAATGGCTGCAGTGGCTGAAGCTGAGGTGATCTGAAGCCAGGAGCCAGGAGCTTCTTCTAGGTCTCCCATGTGGAAGGAGAGACAGAAAGATTTTCTGTTTGTTGGCTCACTTCCCAAATGGCTGCAGTGGCTGAAGCTGAGGTGATCTGAAGCCAGGAGCCAGGAGCTTCTTCTAGGTCTCCCACGTGGGTTCAGGGTCCCAAGGCTTTGGGCCATCCGCTACTGCTTTCCTAGGCCACAAACAGGGAGCTGGATGAGAATTGGATCAGCTGGGACACAGACCAGTGCCGATTTGGAATCCTGGTGCATGTAAGGCGAAGACTTTAGCCACTAGGGTGCTGTACAGGGACTGATTCCTAGAACTTTTTACATTTATGTATATGCATTAGAGATAGAGAATGAGAATTCATGTGTTCCTGTCCACTGGCTCACTCCCCAAATACCTGAAGTCCAGAACCTGGAGCTTGGACCTCAACTCAGGTCTTGCTCATAGGTAGCTGGGATGCAGCCTCCAAAGCCATCATCATCTGCTGCCTCCCAGGGTTTGCATTAACAGGAAGCTGGAAACAGAAGCAGAGCTGGGATCAAGCCTAGGTACTCCAACACAGTGTGTAGGTAGTGTCAGCTGCTGTGCCAAATGCTTACTGGTACCTTTAGTTGTTGAAAATTCAGTTGAACACATGCTTTATTTCACAGCATGTGTCTTTTTTTTTAAAATATTTATTTATTTTTATTGGAAAGGCAGATGTACAGAGAAGAGGAAAGACAGAGAGGTAAATCTTCCATCCGATGATTCACTCCCCAAGTGAGCCGCAACGGCCGGTGCGCGCCGATCCGAAGCCAGGAACCAGGAACCTCTTCCGGGTCTCCCAAGCGGGTGCATTGGTCTCCCAATGCATTGGGCTGTCCTCGACTGCTTTCCCAGGCCACAAGCAGGGAGCTGGATGGGAAGTGGAGCTGTCAGGATTAGAACCGGCGCGCCCATATGGGATCCTGGTGCGTTCAAGGCGAGGACTTTTAGCCGCTAGGCCATCGTGCTGGGCCCCCACAGCATGTGTCTTATAGCAGATTAGATTGTTTGTTAAAATATAAAGTAAAAAAAGTACCAAGGGAAAAAAAAGCTTAATAACTGCTGATTCAGTTGCATTTCCTCATTTTATGCATGAGATTGCTGAACTTTGGAAAAATACCTGGGAGTTGGGCAGACATGTTATTATACTTGATATTGGTGATTGATCTTGTCACTCCTGGTTCTGCCTTGTCTAAGTTGTTGAACAGAGTGAAGGTGAGGAATAAATCTGGCGGGTGCTACTGATATTGGAACCAGATGACACTCTGGGAACCCCAAGTGTGTCTTTGTGTGTGTGTGTGTGTGTTTGCATTTTTTTTATTAATTACATTGCATTATGTGACACAGTTTTACAAGCACTGGGATTCCCCCCACCCCTCCCTAAACCCTCGCCCCATGCTGGATTCCTTCACCTTGTTGCATTACCACAGTTCAAGTTCAGTTGAGATTCTTTCATTGCAAGTATAGCAAGCATAGAGTCCAGCATCTTATTGTCCAGATAAGTTCAACGGCCTCTTGGGGTGATCATCTCTGGTCTGAAGCCCAAGTGTGTCTTGAGGAGTCAGCACATCTCTCGCTATTCTTTTTCTGTCTTCTTCCTTTTCTGCCTCGGCCATTGAAGAACAGACACTTTTATCTCATATGAATGTGCAAGATGGTAGTTTTATCACCCAAGGATCACTTGACCACACACGCTTAATAAATGTACCTGTGAAATCTAAAAAGAGCCCAGTCACGGATATGTTTGCTCCTCTCTCTAATCCATTTTTAGTTTGATGCTGTGTTATTTAAATTTAGAATACTTTTTTCAAATTTGGGGTAAGGTTGAAGATCATGGACTGGTGAGTTGGTGTTCAGAATTTAAATCCAGCTGTGACTCCTGCTGCTTTGAGATAAATGGGAAAATCTGGGAGTCAGTGTTGAAAGAAGTAGGCTCAAGAGAGGTGTTTACAGCAGAGGGGACTTGACTTAATGAGATAGGGATGGGGTCAGGAGAAACAGTGGGAGCTCTTTTTACTTCCCCTTCCTGCTGCCCTTGCTAGACTTGGTCTACTGAGGACATATGAGTACTTCTGATTTGGTTTGGGCATCTAAGATTTAAATATTAAACATATAGTGAATATTTCAATAAATAAATTTATTACATCAGCAATACATGTGAACATGTTAATATTCGATGTTTGAATCAAGCTATTAAAATGTATGTCTAAGTATATATTCACATGTACATGCATATGCAGATACACATGCATACATACATACCTACATATGTTATAGATTTGAATTGGTAGTAAGTTACCCTGGGTTCATTTTACTTCCTCAGTGGATAGATTTTTAATTTTCAGCAGGCTGTTTCTTCTGGCCAAAATGCATTTGCCAGCTTGAATTGGTTTGGTTCTATTCCTCTTTCCAGCAGTTGCTTCTTCTGCAAGGCTTTCTTTGCAGCTTCTTTCCTGACACCTGCCCCACAATGAGCTTCCAGAATATTCCATACTTCCCTTTTTGTATCGCTTCCTATGCCTTTAGCTAATGATGAAACTCAAGGTACTTTATCAGTCTGTATACTGACTGTAATATGCAGTGGGTCATAGAAACTGGTTAGAAGAGAAGAGGGGAGGGAGACAGGGAAAACAAAGGAAGCTAACTATGTTTGGCCCTCTCAAACTTAAGAAATAAAGCAGAGTAATGGATGCACAATAGTTAAAAATATATGTGTTCTCAAAGGTAATTATGGAAATTAAAAAACTACGAAGTTATTCTTTTAGAGATAGCTTGCTAAAATTTGAATTTATCCCCTTTGTGTGCATATCTGTGTGTACTTATACATACACATATTTATTTAGTTGGAATTGTATTTTTCGCCATTTAACATGGTAGTTAAGAATTCCCTCCATGATTTTGGAATATATAAAATATTTCTGTATTTGTGATATTTTGTAATAATAGCTAGATCATCAGTTATTAAAGAAAATTTAGAAACTGTTGGTTTAGCTTTTTTTTAAAAGTTGCCTTCTCTATACAGAAATCATCACAAGCTTTTGTACAACATCCAGTTGTTCCACTTTACTTCATGGTTAAGAGAATACAGAAACAATCCTAAAAACATTATTATCACTTTACTTCAAAGAAAGCATTTTCAGCAAGCTGTTACTCATTCAAACCTGCGGTCACCTGGCTGAAACCAGGAACCCTGTGGTTAACAGCATGTGTGGTTATATAGTGACAATTTTCACTAAACCTAAATTAGTATTACTTAAAATATCAAGAATACAAAATTAAAAAGAAAGCTTATAAATGAAAGGAATTCATAAAGGCATATGTCATAAATTTTTTTTTTAAATCTTATAATCAATAATACACTAACATCATCTTCACCTAGTACTGACTCATTTTTTTTGTATTTTAAAATTATTGTTACCATTTTATGATACAGTTCCATAGGCCCTGGGATTTCCCTGACCCCCTTCCGAAGTCCCCTCCCCCTCACTGAGTTCCCCTGTATTATTACTATAGCATGATTCTTCATAGACAGCCATATGTCCATCATTGTGGGCATGGACAATGGCAGAGTCCAGTATAGCAGTGTATGCTACCACCTGCAATGTTGCTGTCCCATATGGGCACAAGTTTTTTTTTTTTTAAAGATTTTATTTATTTTTATTGGAAAGGCAGATATACAGAGAGGAGAAGAGACAGAGAGGAAGATCTTCCGACTGATGATTCATTCCCCAAGTGGCTGCAATGGCTGGAGCTGAGCCAGTCCGAAGCCAGGAGCTTCCTCTGGGTCTTCCTTGTGGGTGCAGGGTCCCAAAGCTTTGGGCCGTCCTCGACTGCTTTCCCAGGCCACAAGCAGGGAGCTGGATGGGAAGTGGAGCCACCGGGATTAGAACCAGCATCCATATGGGATCGTGACGTGTTCAAGGTGAGGAGTTTAACCTCTATGCTATCACACCAGGCCCAGGCACCAGTTGTGAGTCCTGGCTGCTCCACTTCTGATGAAGCCTCCTGCTAATGTGCCTGAGTTAGCAGCAGATGACAGGGGACACTCAGTGCTTGGACCCCCTTGCTACCCACATAGGAGACCCACTAGATGCTCCTGGCTCCTGGCTTCAGCTTGGCCCGACCAGCAAAAAATTGTGCCACCAGCACAATTTCGTGTGGACTAGTATGTGGTGGTTAACAATTTTCCATGTTAACAAACCTAACCCAAGACTCCAATGTGGGCTGGTGCCTCCGACCCATATAGGTTTTCTGGTCTCTTTCCCTTCCACACCACTGGATCTCAATCCTCTCATTTACCTGCAGGTATGGTGACCTGTCATTTGGAGTCCCTCAGGAGTCGTTTCTCACCTACACGTATGTTTGCCTCATCCTTGGATGTCCCTAATTAGTAATTCATCACTCCCCAAGTCTCCAGAGCTCATTTCTGGGCGGCCAGGTGGGCTTTGCCTGGCACTGTTGGCGCACTGACTGCCTGGGCCGAGATGGTGCCAGCCACTTGGCCACAGCTGGTGTTTTAAAATCTCAGCTCAGGAGATAGGCTCCACTTTGGCTGGTGGGATGTCCAGAATGATTGGGTGCTGAGTCCGGGCTGAGATGGTGCCAGCCATGTGGCTGTAGCTGGCAATTTAAATTTCCAGCACCAGAGCTGGGCTCTGCCTTTCCCACCGGCCAAAATGGCTGCTGGGGTGTGTGGATTGATTGGGTGCCCAGCCAGGGCCAGGAAGGCACCATCGTAATGTCTTTTCATGAGCAAAATTCTTTAGTAGCCTACTTTTTTTTTTTTGTTAATTTCATTGCATTATGTGACACATTTTTTATGCACTGGGATTCCCCCCACCCCTCCCCACACCCTCCCCCCACGGTAGATTGCTCCACCTTGTTGCATTTCCATAGTTCAAATTCAGTTGAGATTCTTTCATTGGAGGTTTTGACCAGTCATAAAGTCCAGCATCTTATTGTCCTGGTAAGTTCAATGGCTTCTTGGTGAGACCATCTCTGGTCTGAAGGTAGAACCAGCAGAGTATCATCCCAATCAAGTAAAAATCCCAACATAATATTTACAACCATTTACAACATTATGGCATTAATTGACATGGTATTGATTAACCAATATGTTACTAGGGAAATGCAGGTTCTCAACCACAACCTGTGACTTCCTCATAGACATTTCAATTTTGATTTATATTCAACCATGTTCTATATGCCTTAAAATGTCTATAGATTGCTATTCAGCTGTCTCTTGTCTATTTTAATGTTAGTATTTAACATTTTATAGCATTGAAGCATGATTTTGCTGAACCTGGTTGTTTTTCGGGTAGTCTAACTCTATAACTTTAGCAGGACGTATGTCAACAGTTTAGGTGAACGCTTTTGGGAGGGGTGTGCAGAGAAACCTTTATCACCCCAGAGAGGAGTAACTGATCTTTGTGTCCCACCCAGTGAGTTATAAGTTCATCCTGGCTGGCCGCTTCCTGTCTGTTTCTAAGCTGTCCTAGTTGTTCTCTGTCTATCTATTCTAGTTTGTTCATTTGTTTGTTTGTTATGAGGGGTTTCTGGAGCGATCCTGATGGTACTTACGAAAGAGGGTGGGGACCCAAAGTTGGAAGCAGGCAAGGGCCAAAGGAAGCTCCTCTCCCTAGTCCTGAAGGAAGTTTACTGTTCTTCTGTTTCTGCGGACTGCTAAGGGATCCTGGTTGTTGTTCTGATGACCCTGGATCCTGCAAGGCAGGAATTGGGCTTCTTCCATCCCACATTGTAGATCCAAATGGGGGTGGGTGACCTCAGAGTTCTTGGCCTCTGAAGGCACTCCATTTCCCCCATGGTCTCCTTGGCAGTAGGGATGTAGTCCTCGGTGCTCGTACTGATAGTCCTTGGTGAAGTAGCATACTTCTTAAAGCTTTTCTTGTGATTCCTGTTTTTTTGGGGGCGGGGAGGCATTTAAGATTTTTTTGCCTCAATGTCAAGATGATAGTATTTTATGCTTTTTTTCCCTAAAAGTTTTATTGTTTTAACTTGCATTGGTTAGTTAAAAATTAAGGGGTTAACATTGTGGTACAGTGTGTTAAGCCACCGTTTGTGATGTTGGCATTCCCTATCAGCATTCTGGTTGAGTCCTAGATACCCTCTTCTGATCCAGCTCCTTGCTAATGTGCTAGTGAAAGCAGTGGGTGATGGCCCAAGTACCTGGGCTCCTGCTGCGGTGTGTTAGATCAGGATGGTGTCCTGGCTTCTGGCTTCTTGGAGGCATTTGGTTAATGAACTGGCAGGTGGAAGAGCTTTCTGTCTAATTCTGTCTTTTAAATAAAAAAAATCTTCAAAAAAATCCTCCATACTGTTTTCCAAAAATGCTGTTTTACTACGTAGTTAAACCAATAGTATGTGAAGATTTTGTTTATACTGCATTCTCATGAACAATTATCTTTTGTCTTTTTTTATATTAGCCATTGAAACAGAACTGGATGATCTTACTGTGATTTTGATTTATATTTCTCTGATGACCAGTGATCCTGAGCATCTTAAATATCCTTGCTGGCTATTTTTTTTTTTAAGATTTATTTTATTTTTATCACAAAGTAAGATATACAGAGAAGAGGAGAGACAGAGAGAAAGATCTTCTGTTTGATAATTCATTCCCCAAGTGGCCGCAACGTCCAGTGCTGCACCGATTCGAAGCCAGGAGCCTGGAACTTCTTTCAAGTCTCCCACATGGGTGCAGGGTCCCAAGGCTTTGCATCATCTTCGATTGCTTTCCCAGGCCACAAGCAGGGAGCTGGATGGGAAGTGGAGCTGGTGGGATTAGAACCAGCGCCCATATGGGATCCCGGGGCGTTCAAGGTGAGGACTTAAGCCACTAGGCTACCGCGTCAGGCCCACTGGCCATTCTTACGGCTTGAGAAATGTCTGTTTAGATCTTTGCCTGTTTTGGAATCAGATGATTTCTTCTGAGTTGTTTGAATTCCTTATATGTTTTGGGTTCTAACATATAATTAGTTATATAATTTGTAGCTGTTTTTTTCTTATTCTTAAAGATTCTTAAGAGGCTTTTTGGTTAATGTCTTCCTTTGCTGTGTTTATTAATTTGATGTATTCTGATTTTCCTGTTTTTGCTTTTGTTGTTTGTGCTTTTGAGTTCATATTAGAAAAATCTGCCAGGACCAGTGTAATGGAACTTTAAACCCTTGTATTTTTTCTAGTAATTTTATAATTTTGGGGCTTACGTTTAATCTGGTTTGAACTGCTTCTCTTAGAAGGTAAGGGATAAGGGTCTGATTTCACTACTATTATTTGTATTGTTGTCCAGTTTTTCTTATATCATTTATGGAGCAAACTACCCCATTGTGAGTTCTGGAAACCTCGTTTATGGGAGCTAGAGGAAAATGTGTATATTTCTGGACTTTTCTATTTGATTCTACTGGTCTAGGTTGCTGTTATTTATTGAGTACTGTAAATTTTGGTTATAGCTATGGTATATTTTGAAGTCTGGTTATGTTATGCTTCCAGTTTTTGAAATTTCTGCTCAAGATTGTTTTGATTATTGAGGTCTTTGTGGCCCCATGTGAATTCTAGGATTTTTTTTGTGAAGGATGTAATTGATATTTTGATAGAGAGTACATTGATCTATGGATTTTTTGGTTTGCATAGATGTTTTAACAATGTTAATTCTTCCAATCCACTAACACAGCTCATCTTTCCATTTGTGTCATCATGTTCAGTTTCTTTCATCAATGCTTTACTGTTTTTAGTGTGGAGAGCTTTTACCTCTGTGATAGTTACACTTAGGTGTCACCTTGGCTGAATTTCAGAATAGCTGGAAGACTAATAAAGCTTTGTTCTGGGGGGATGTCTGTGAAGATGGTTACAGAGGAGGCTGACGTTTCTGTCGTGGACTGTAAGGAAGATCTGCCATTACTGCGGGTAGGCACCACCCAGTCAGCAGAGAGCTGGGATAGAGTCTGTGTTTTAGAGTTGGGACACACATCTGTTCTATTCTTGAACTTCAGAACGTGGAATTGCAGCACTTGTACCAGCAGCTCTTCTTACCCCTTACTCCCACTCCCAGGGTTCTCAGGCCTTCAGTCTTGCACTGAGAATTACACTGTAGGCTTCTCTGGTTCCGAATTTTTAGGACCTAAACTGAGCCGTGCTATAGGCACCCAGGGTACATAATATTTAAATGGATTCTGAGTCTCCTGGCTTATCCTATCTGGGAAAGGAGGTGAAAATGAATCAAGAATAAGATGTGAGCAGTGTTTCTTAAGCCTGTTTGAGCCTAATGGGCTCAAAATAGTTACAGTTCACTTTCTCTAAGTGAGGCTGGGATGTGCAAGATCCAGGTGCTGGCAGAGCTGGGTTCTGGTGAAAGCTTTCTTCCAGGTTTGCATAAGGCTGCCTTCTTACTGTGTCTTTGCATGGTTGAGAGAAATAATGCTCAAGTCTTTGCTTCTTCTAAGGATACTGGTGTCATCATGTGGCCCCACCCTTGTAACCTCTTCTAAACCGGATTATTTCCCAGAGGCCCCATCAATTTTATGATCTGTGTGTATATGGGAATCTCTCCCAACCAGCAAGCAAGCAAACAATTCTGCAGGGATACATGCTGGGCATTGTCTAATTCAATTACGTTCTGACATTGTCCTTGTGGAGTGATGGTCCATTGCATGGGTTGAAGCTTTGGCCCTGTAGGATTGTCTCATTCAGATTTGTTACCAGTCTGGGCCACTAGAACTTCTGACTGGCTCCATCCTCCCAACTGATATGCTGGAGCTGAGAGGACTTAGGGAAAGATACTTTTTGGTTAACAATAAAGGAAATTTTCAAGGCTATAAGGAAACAGCCGGTAGAAGAGCACATTTGGGTGCAGATTGGAGGGTTCCTAAGCACAGGACTTCCATCCTTGTGCAGTTTGGGTGTGCAACCCTTGTGGCACATAGAGGAGTTCTTTTTTCTTTTAATTCTTTGTTTTCATTTGAAAGCCAGAATTACACACACACACACACACACACACAGAGAGAGAGAGAGAGAGAGAGAGAGAGAGAGAGAGAGAAAGCAGGTGCTTCCATCCATTGGTTCACTCTCAGATGGCTGCAGTGGCCACTGTGAGGCCAGGCTGAAGTCAGAAGCTAGGAACAGGAGCTTCTTATGTGTTTCCCAAGGATTTGGGTCATCTTCCATTGCTTTCCCAGTTTCGTTAGTGGGTAGCTGGATCAGAAATAGAACAGCTGGAACTTGACCCAGTGCCTAGCACCTGTAAGGAATGCTGGTGTTGCAATGCAGTGGCTTTATGTGCTCTGCTAGAAGCATGGGCCTGATGATGACTTTCATGAGTCAGTAAAAAGTGTGGGATTGAGTAGGTGGTTGTGATTATTGCACTTAAGCTGTTCTGTCCCATTGGCAGGCTCTGTGACCTGGGTGATCAGATTGTTACAGTCTGTTTCTCTAGACTGCATGTCCAACCTTTTCATCTGATAGGCCAATTTATCATTTGATTGAACTTGTTATATTTTCGGATCATGTTGGCCATGAGCACTTAACTATATGGGAAGCATAGTAAGAGAAAGAACATAAAATGTGAAGTTTAATGATCAAGATTTGAAGCTGGGCTTTACATTGTTCAGCTGTTGAGTGTGAAACGATTACTTAATTTGGTTGGGTTTCACTTTTCTTGTCAATAATTACAAAACTTTAATCTTAGACTGGTGAAGATTGACACTTATAGACAATTATATGTCTTATATGTCTATATTAGCTAATATGGTAACAATGAATAATAAATAGGTATAGAGCATTTGGAATGTGATAATCTAAATTGAGATGTGCTGTATGTAAAATACACAGTAGATTGCAAGCATTTAGTATTAAAATTATGTAAAATATTAATCAGATACCAAAATGGCAATATATTGTATTTGATTGAGCTAAATAATATATATTGCTGGAATTAATTCTCTTTGTGTGACTACATTAAAATTTAAAATTACAAATGTAGGATTCCCCCATCCTGAAACCGTGTCACATAATGCAACGTAATAAATAATAATAATAAAAAAAGAGCTATACCAATAAAAAAATTACAAATGTAACATTTGTAGCTTCCATACTGTTTCTACTGAATAATGCTATGCCTTGTAGGTTTGTAAACCATCAAATTTTGCATGTTATAAGCAGAAATGTGTAGAAATTTCAGTTGAATGATACGGATTTTTAAATGATACCATGGAGCCTATTATTTCTAATACATTTCTGATGTAAGCTTTTTTTTTAGAAATATTTATTTATTTTTTATTGGAAAGTTGGATATACAGAGAGGAAGATCTTCTGTCTGATGGCTCACTTTCCAAGTGGCTGCAGCTGCTGGAGCTGTGCTGATCCGAAGCCAGGAGCCAGGAGCCTCCTCTGTGTTTCCCACACAGCTGCAGGATTCCAAGGCTTTGGGCCATCCTCGACTGCTTTCCCAGGCCATAAGCAGGGAGCTGGATGGGAAGCAGGGCTGCTGGGATTAGAACTGATGCCCATATGGGATCTCAGGGCGTGCAAGGTGAGGGCTTTAGCCGCTAGGCTACCACGCCGGGCCCTGATTTAAACTTTTATTTTTCATCTTTGCATGTAATGGGAGATGGGCGTAGGAATGATAGTGCATGATGTGAGCAAAGAATACTAACTTGGTGCTCTGAGCCACAATGATGTAGGCATTATGCAGTGTGCTTGGTTAGGTAGGATTCCTTTGTTAAAGGTTGATTAATGGGAGTGAATGAAGTGAAAAGGGGGCATCTCATACTTATGAAAGGGACAGAGCTGCCTATGGGTTTTCTGACTTTATAGAATTTAAACACCATCTTCCCTGTGCCTCTCTCAAATTTACTTTTCCTTAAGGTAGCATTATTCTTTTTGTCTACCTCCACATGCTAAAAACAGGACTCCTACAACTTCTGTCATCTTTGCTTCAGTAAAGAACTCAACATGTGCTTTTTCAGATTTACAGTTGAAAAATCCCCTGACAAGGCTATACTTGACTTAACTTGGTATTATTTACCACACATTTCCAGGTGGCGATAGCTCTAACTACAGGCAAAAAGGGGAGAATTTCCCAGAAAGAGGGAATACTGCTCTTGGTTGATAAGACAGTACATGTCCAATCATTCGTCTACTAATATGGCTTGGTAGAGTATGTCCCTCAAAGGTTCTCTTGCTGGAGCCATGGAAGCCAGTGTGACAGTGATGGAACCTTTATGATTTGGGGTCTCGCCTAAGTAATTAGCTAATGGAGGATTCAGCCATATGACTGGATTAAGACTGTCTCCAGAGAGTGTGTTACGAGTGGACTAGCAGCTGAGGGCAGGTGGTTACAGAAGAGTGAACTTGACACCCTTCTGGTGTTTGATTCCTACTAGCTCATGTGCTTCTTTGGCCAGTACTTATTTCCCTTTTTCTTTTTTGTCATTTTGGGATGCAGCTAGGGATTCTTGCCAAATCACCGACCTTATATTTTTTTGACTTTCCAGCTACCAGAAAAATAATTTAAACCTCTTTGCTTTAGAAAATACTGTTTTGTGGGCCAGTGCTAATGTGTAGTAGGGTAAGCTTCTGCTTGCAGTGCCAGCATCCCATATGAGCACTGGATCATGCCTGGCTGCTACACTTCCAGTCCAGCTCTTTGCTTAGGTTCTGCAAAAGCAGTAGATGATAGCTCAGGCCTTGACCCCGTGTGGCTTCGTGAGAGACCTAGAACATGCTCCTGGTTATCCTGGCTTTGGATCAGCTCAGCTTCAACCCTTGTTGGGGGAGTAAACTAGTGGATGGAAGATCTCTCCCTTTCTCCTTCTCTAAGTGCCATTCAAATAAAAATGAAGTAACTTTTTTTTTTTTAAAAAAAAGGGAACTATTTTTTTATGGTAACAAAAGCAAAATGGACTAAACTACCTCTTCTAGTTGGTTTCTGTGCAGCCCATCACTAGGTAATACCTCAACTTAGAGGAGAAACCTCAAAGAAGTTGTCCCAGTTTGTACATCTGGTCTGGAAGCTCAGGTCTGTCTGTTTCTAAAGCCTGTGTTCGTAGTCACTAAGAGATCTGGTATATTTGGTTTGTGACCCAGGCTCAGTCATTGTGCTCGCTTGGGGAGTGAGTAAGAGGGTGGTGCATCTTTCTCCCCCTTCTTTCTCCCTCTGTAGCTCTGCCTTTCAAATAATTAAATCTTCCAAAAAAAAAGATTTGTGTTAAATTTTATTGAATTAACTGTTCTCTACTTAAAAATTTGTTTTTTTTTTTATTAATTTGAAGAGAACAGATTTTATGTGTTCTATAGCTACAGCTTAAAACAAGTTTCAATCACCGTTCCCTCCCACATTTACTTCCCCATAGGACCTCTGGTACCTTCCTTCTCTTCAACTGCATTTGCACAGAAATAATTTGATTCACTCTGTATTCACAGGCTTAATTTGCCACTAATTATTATAGTCAGCAAACAAGAAGAAGACCACAGTTGCACTAGAGTATAAATATGGGCTTTTAACTACCAATCATATTTAAAGTGGCCATTTCATTGTTGTGCTTTTCATCATATTCTATATTAGCTGCTTTTCAAGCATGTTTTTCAACAGAAAACGTGTGATATTCGTCTTTTTGAGACTGGCTTAATTTGCTAAGCATAATGATTTTTTTTTTTAGTTGGTTTTTTTTTTTTTTTTTGATTTATTTTATTTTCATTACAAAGTCAGATATACTGAGAGGAGGAGAGACAGAGAGGAAGTGGAGCTGCCGGGATAAGAACCAGCGGCCATATGGGATCAAGGCAAGGACCTTAGCCACCAGGCCACGCTGCCGAGCCCATGATTTCTAATTGTACCCATTTTTGTTGCAGAAGATAGTACTTTATTATTTTGTGTGGCTGAGTAGTATTCCATAGTGTATATGTACCACATTTTTTTTATTCAGTCATCAGTTATGGACATCTGGATTGATTTCATATCTTAGCTATTGTGAATTGACCTGCAGCACTGACCTGTAGCACTGACCTGTTTTTACCCCTGCCAGATTTCTTCTCATTGAAACTTACGTTGGGAATGTGAACAAAATAATTGACCCCGTGGTCGCACTCAGTAAGTGTTTCTGGAAGTGGAAGCCATTACCATCATACTCTTTAATCTTGCAGCCAAACCTTAAGGTTGTAGAAAAGCATTACAATTGTTATCTCTATGAATGGGCTGATAACATGTAGACAACTGTTTAGACAGACATTCATGTTTTATCAGTTGTGACATTCTACCTTCTTTTGAAGTATTTTTCACTAACACATGGGTCCTTGTCATGTATATCACATGGGAATAGTGATTTCAGAGGCAAAGATGATAGAATCATCTTCTGTTATTCATAAGTCATATTTGGCACAAAGGAAATATTCTTTAAAAATGATGATCCAAGGTTTGACATTTAGTACAATGATTAAGCTACCAATTGTTATGCCTGTATCTTGTATCAAGTGTGCTTTGGTTTGAGTCCTGACTCTGCTTCTTATTCCAGAATCCTGATGCAGTATACGCTGGTGGTACTTGTATCTCTACTACCCCACTAGGAGTCCTTACCTGGGTTTCTGGCTCCTTGCAGCTGTCTGTCCTACTCCTGGCTGTTGCATTTGGAGACTGAGACAGCATGTTGATATCTCTGTGATTCTCTGCATTTAGAAAAATTTTTTTTTTACTACCATATAAAAGTGTAAGTATTTCGGAAGAATGGCCTGGAGTATGTAAATCTTCTATTTAGGTCAAAAGTAAAGTAAAAAAGAAAAAACAAAAACAGGTCAAGCTAAAATGATTTTAAAAGCCACAGGTCTGTCATCCTTAATACAGTAATAAATGGAAAACAATGGTTTGTGAGTTTTCTTGGCTGAGTTAACATTACACACTGTAATGAAATGCTTAAAATAAATGCTTAAAATTCAGACCTGGGGTTTTCAGAAAACCAGTTTCTGTAGGGAGCATTGTGGCCTTAATGAATAATAAATTCAATGATTACATTCAGTATACTGGGCACTTTCCTCTAGGTTGATCACTAATTTCCTTTAGCAGTTAGCTGTTCATTTATTTAGCAAATCTTTATTATATGTCTGCAATGTGTCACAGGTAGATTTGGGTACTAAACTGGACTCTACCGCTGTAGAGCTTAGGTGTGTTGTGAGGGAAGCTGTGCACATAAATAGGCAATTTTAATGTAATGTGTTGCGAATCTATAGCAGAAAATTTATAGTGTTATAAGGGGCTCCATGTAACCTGTCTTTTAAGATCTTTATTTAAGAGTTTTAAAATTTACTTGAGAGGCAGAGTGACACACAAGGATAGAGATAGAGACAGAAGAAGAGATCTTTTTTTTTTCCTGCTAGCTCATTCCCCAAATAGTGGTGGAACAGGCCAAAGCCAAGCTACAGGAACTCCATCCAGATCTCTCACATGGGTGGCAGGGACCCAAGTACTTGAGCCATCGTCTACTACTTCCCGGTGTATGCATGAGTAGGAAGCTGGATCAGAGACAGGATTTGATCCCAGTCTCTCTGATACGGGGTTGAATGTCTGAAGCTGCAGCTTGACCTGCAGTGTCACAATAGCTGTCCTGGTTTTGAAACTTGGATGATTTCTTGAGGGAAGAGCTTTCCATGTAGGAATCTGAAGGACAGGCTGCAGACATTGGGTTCACAAAGCAGCTCTTTGTCTACCTGGAGAGATGATGAGGGAAAAGCAGAGAAGAGGGTTGAGTTTTAAGTGGGAGTAACTGATTCTAGAATGCTGAGAGTTCCTGATGCTAAATACCTTGGAATGAAGGTAATGGGAAGTATCTGAGTAGTTTCATGCAGCTGAGCCACATAATTGGATTTGCAGTCAAGTTATTCACTTCTCTATCTCAATTTTCTTATCTATAAATTGAAAGGCACAGCTATATTGCATAGCTCTTTCCAACTTAAATATTTTATACATTTTCTTACATCCAAACAAAATTTAATTCCATGCTGATTTCCAGATTCCTTGGACAACTGCATTTAAGATTATAACTAGTGTTTGAAGAGATGAGTTTGGTGGGGATAGAGTACAGGGACAGAAGACAGGAAGTTGTACTGGAAATCAAGCAAAGGGAAGGCAGCGAGGTTCTTCTAACAGTCTCTGAAAAGGACCTGGGGGATTGCTATAGCCTCTTAGCAAGCAGGTGGAATGGCACCTTGCCCTGCCTCTGCTGTTTGTTGTTGTTGTTATTTACTTTTTTTTTGAGGGGGCTAAAACTAAAAATTAAAGTGTTACATAATGAGATATTTAAATGAAAATAAAATGTGAAATCTGGAATGTGCTTCAAAATAGTTAGGGGGTACTGGTATACATTTGGCATAGGTCGGGGACAGACCAGGCTGAACCCTTTCACATCACCCGCTGGTGAATCCGAACACCAGAATAGAGTATGGGTCAGGCCAGGTTCGGTAGTGACACAAACCAGTGCACATCACGGAATGCCAAGGTGAGATGAGCTGTACCAAATGTGGCCTCAGCACACATGAGAACCAGGGAGGGAGGGGGCGGAGCCGGCAGGGGAAAGGTGTGCTCCCCTGCTGGACAACCACTCCCACTGGAAAGCGTGAGTTGGAATGGGGGCAGACCAGATCAGGCAGGGCTACAATATCTGTGGGCCTCAGGTGAACTAGATCAGGGAAGGGTCAGGTCAGGCTGACTGTTCTGACTGGTGCAAGAAAAAATTAGAGTGGGTGAGGGTTGATTGGGCTTTTCTGCAGCATTAGATGGCAGAGGCTGGCACTGGGAGCTTAATCTGTCAAATTCAACTCCAGAACCACCTGGAGAGTGCATAATCTGGAAGTTGGAGTGGCCTAGTAGGGAGATAGTAGGCACCTCCCTCTTGGGTTACTACTCCCACTGGAGAGCACGAAAACCAGGACAGGGATGGGGGTGGCTAGACAGAAAGGCACCTGCCAGTATGTGTGTGGGCTGGATAGTAGGGTTGGTTGGGTTGAACTAGGCTTCAATGCCCATTGACAAGTACGAGAGCTAAATGGGATGTGGGACAGACTGAACAAGTCTGCAGTACATACTGGCAAGTATGGGAACCAGGGTAGGGGGCAGGCCTGGTGGGAGTTATGGGGAGTCACCCCAACTAGGCTGCAAGCTCCCATTGGTTTGCGTGAGGGCCGAGTATGAAGTGGGCAGGATCGAACTGGACTGCAACACCCATTGATTCACATGAAAGACAGGGCTGGAAATAGAACTGACCCAGCAATTGCAACGACCAGCATGTGCATAAGCTAATAGCGGTGACGAACTGTGCGCAACTCTGTACTGGCAGGCACACACAAGAATCGGGTCTGGTACCACCTCAGATGAAGTTTCTTTGGAGCTCCCTCCAACTGAACTGCTGATCTCAGAACCTCAACTATGAAGAAACTATGTCAGCCAGTAGATTCTGAATAGATTGCATCGTGCTTGGAACGGCGAGATTGGCAGCAATTCAGACCTCTTGAACTATCAAAACTGCTTAAGCAGTACCCTCGGAGCGTGCCTTGCAACGGGTACCTGGGATGGGTGGGAGGCTGGGTGGGGCTTTTCCCTTTGTTTCTCCCCTGACCCCAGATACAGGGGGAAAAATGATGATATTAGTGTGGAAACAATGGTATTACCCACTTTACTGTAGCCCTTGACCCTTTGTACCCTAAGCAACTAAGTCAGATTAATAAAAAAATAGTTAGGGGTCATTACATATGAAATAAGATTGGCTGTGACATGGTAATTGTTGATACTGAGTAGTGGACACAGAGCAGTTCATTATCTAGTTTTCTCTATTTTTATATGTGTTTGAAGCGTTCCATAATGTAAAGTGAAAAAAAAGGAATTCTCTCACTCATTATCTAAATTCTTTATTTACTTTTAGCACTGTGAAAAATGAGTTAGATTGTCTCACGTGGCCATATTGAAGCAAATAGTCTGAGAACAGCTGTGTCATAAACAGTGACACTTGACTTTAAGATCCATAGCAACCTTGAAATGATCCAGACTTCGTTGAGATTATGTAGGTAATCAAAGAAAAAGAATGACACACCAAGGGAAGGGACAGCTCTACTGGAGAGTTATGAGGACATAGGCAGGACTCTGCCTGAGTCTGTCCTGAGAGACAGTCTGTGTAGGTGGAAAGTCAGGCACAGAAGACTCAGTTATGTATCTGTGGAAGCTGAGCATGAGAAAGCAGAACGATAGCATTCCTTGAATCCTTACTACATGGCGGGTGGAATGTAAAACACTTTGTGAACTTTGTGTTATGTAGTTTTGATAACTGCCCTGTTGGATGTACCTATTTATGAATGAAGAACTAGAGACATAGAGAAATTAATTTATCCATGATCACATGCAATTCCCAGAAAATATTGTGGTGTAAATAGATAATTAAAAAGCAGGGGTTAGGCTGCAGTTTGCCTCCAAGTTAGGATTAGTTTGTTGTACTAACAAGAAAACAAAGCAATAATGGCTTAAAAGAAAAAAATTTATTCCCCTGTCACTGTTAATTAATCAGGAGTGAATAGTCCAGGGTTAGATTTCCTTCTATTTTGTTGCATCACTGGGAACATCTTCCATCTTCAAAGTCATTGCAGTTAATGGTACTTACTATGGCTCCATGTTCCAGCTAGAAGAAAGGGAAAAGGGCTGGAATAAGGGTGTTGCATCTCCCCATCTTTCACTTAAAGGGTGTATACCAGGAAGCGTATGTATCTGGCTACAAATTAGTTCTGTGTACATACCCAACTGAATATAGACAACATGCAGCCCAAGACAGGAAAAAAAGATGAGATGTTTTCTCTGTATTATGTGGCTACTATGAGTCAAGTCAAAGGAATGCTTTGAACATAGAAGACGACGGCACTGTGAGGGATCCCTAGCAATCACTGCTTAGCCCATACTCAGCTGCATTCTAGAGCTCTGGGCTCCCTGAGTATGAAATAGACATAATAATCCTTCTCAAGAAATATTTCACATTTCCTTGAGTAAATACGTGAAAACAATCCAAACACTTGGATTGGTAAGGAAAGGTTGGCTCCTTCCACCCAGTTGGATGTGGTCAAGTGAGCAGCAGTGGAGACACTCAGTGCCTGTGATGGCTCTACCTCAGTCTAGGGTGGTCACTGTCTCCACATTATCATAATGGAGGATCTGCCTCATGAGTTAATGTACCGCAGGGTCTAGTGGTTTTTAAGCACAGTGGCATAATGGGGAGTAAAATTCCAAATTTTAATGATTTTGAATATAAAAGCATATACAGTGAACTTGAGACCACACAGGAATACCAAAGACTTACCAAAGCTTTTACTCCATTGTTGGTTTTGTGTCTGTGTTTGGGGAACTGTTATCACAGAAACATTTTCAGTCTGCTTTCTCCCAGACTGATAGCAACTGAGCACAGGGCCAGCTTGTTGTTGACATCTGTCCTCTTGAGAAGCTGTCATCTCTTTGTTTGTAAGGTAATATATGAAAATAACAAGCTACTCTTGAAATGATGATGTAGCTGTAACATGGTAATACCATAAGTCTGTCCTGGAAAACTCGAGGATAACTCAACTGTTAGCAAATGGATCTGTATTCAAAGTGAACTCACTAAGGAAACCCAGAGTGAAATATTTTGGCAAGCAAAAGATGGCCTCCCACATTTAATTAGAAGATATTGACCTGGTACGTGAAAGGTCTTATGCTAGGTTCTGGCAAAACCTGATGGACATTGTCTACCGGTGCTGCTCCAAATACTTGAATTTTAAATAGATAAATATGTACCATACAATTCAAAATTCAAAATAAAAATGTATTAAACAATAAATGGATAAATATATTTGCAGGTTAGTATATAGTTAAATAATAACATTTGTTAAATTAATTTTCAGTCTTTAAAAACTGATATGTATGAGATTTTCTGGCATCTAAAATTGATAGGACCTTCTACTTCATTAGTAGTGTAATTTTCTTTCTAAATGTTGTGACTTAAAATGAATAGTTTCTTTGATTTGCTAAAATTCAGAATTTGATTAGAGCTTTCATGTTTATTATGTGCTTTCATGTACCTTACTTTGTTTGATCTTTTCAATGAGATGAGGACAGGTAGTCCCCTCCACTTCAGAAAATGAGCATGTGGCTCTGAGTGTTTGAGCAAATCCTGTAGATCCTGTGTACCGGCAGGCATGTGATTCAAACATAGTTCTAATTCCCTCTCCAGAGCTTGTGGTTTTCCTACATGCTTTGATGTTTCTTCATGGGCTTACACACATTCACATGTGTAAACGCAACAGAGGTGGGACTTCTTTTAAAGTTAGGGATAGTTTTTAAAGTTAGAGGTAGTTCTTTTTAAAGTTAGAGGTAGTTTTTAAGTTAGGAGGATGTCCTATCAATTTTAGATGCGAAAGATCTCACAAATATCAACCTGTTTTTAAAAACTGAAAATTGGTTTAACAAATGTCATTGTTATTTCACTATATGTCAGCCTGCAAATATATTTATCCATTTAAAGTTCAAATATTTTGAACAGTTCTGGTAGACAGACCAAAATCAAGGTTTGTTTTTCCCATCTAGTGATTGCAGACTAGAGAAAGAGTTGCCAGTATCAGTTTTTTGGAGTATATATGAAAGGTTCTTTGGGCCATTTGTTTAAAAAACAAGATGGCCCACTGGGAAACTGCATTAATATGAATTTTCAGGTATCATTGAGCAGAAGTAGACAGTAAAGCAAGAGGTAATACCCATAAGGCGCCTGTCCCAGGTTTCTTTTAAAATTTATTTGCCTGAAAAGCAAAGTGACAGAGAAAGTGAGAGAGATGGAGAAAGAAAGAACCTTCCATCTGCTGATTTATTCCCCAAGTGACTGTCGCAACTACGGCTGGATTTGGCTGAAGCCAGGAACCTGGAACTGCATCTGGAGCTCCCTTGTGGGTGGCAGAGGCTCGGGTACTTGGCCGGTTTTCTGCTTCCTGAGGCCATTAGCACAGATGGAGCTGGATCTGAAACGAAGCAGGTGGGCCTCAGTCTTGTGATCTCATAGGGGATACCAATGCTGGTTCTCACTGACCACTCTTATTAAGGCATGTCCGATATAAGGAATGATCTAAATGTCCTCCAGCCTTCCCTTTGATCAGTGGAGTTGCCTCTTTAGCTTCAGTGGAATGGCTAGTACATGATCAGAAAGGTAGGAGTTTGAATTTTAATTGATTGCTGTGTAGCCTTGAGCAAGCCTGCCCCAGAGAATGACACCTTTGCAGGTAGCTGGGAACAGAAGAGTTTTAGGCAGGTAAGGCAGTGAGAAAATGGTAAGTAATCAATGACAGTTACTTTTATTACTACTAGAGTTCCCAGGAAGCACAGGCTTTAGGAGACCAAGTTATCTTAAAAAGTACTATTCCTCACCTGGAAAATATGCATTCTCTCTGGAAAATATAGCAATCCATCATGCACCAATGACAGATGCCCTACTCCTCAGCCATATTACCAGACAGTTCAGACATTCTTCCTTTAAATATTATCAGCGCATGTTTTTCCCAGCATCACCTCCTCTTCTGTCTTGAGTGCAGCTTTTTGTGTACTTCTTGACAGCTGCTACTCTGTACATACTTTTCTGTAGTAAAACCTTGTATAGCTGGGACACAGCAAACTGAAAACATTAACAGCCATTTTCTCCCCTCCAGATATCAATTTGAAGGAGAAATCAAAGCATGACACATTCTGAGAAGGGCCCTTCTGTCTTCCACACTGTGGTCTAAGTATGCAGCTCTTGGCATCAGTCTTGGTGATATTGTTCCTTCAGCTTTTAGCTTCAGCTTCAGATGAGATCTCTATGCTACAGGTCTGAAATTTAGCTAACCGCAGGGGTTGACTCATAGTGGGAATGAGTTGTGTAAGCTCAGTATAAACATTGGAAATTGGTGGTGAACTTTGCCATTCATACAGGAACTTGTGTATCCTCTGATGGACATTTGAACAAAAAATATGTTTGTTTTTTTTTTTGTAAAGTATGAAACAGGTAAAACCTTCTAGGAGAGAGAAGGTTTTCTTGGCCTGTGGTAGCTTGAGCATCTTGTACTGTCTGTATCCATACACTTTATTCAATAATCTGAATTGTGACTCTAAGGCATTTGGCCAAAGAATGTTTTAATACTATCTATTGGTTTATGCTAATTAAAGCAGAAAACTGAAGGGATGTACTTCAGAAACTGATGATAATACACTTTGCCCCAGAAAGAACACAGTGTTGGCCATGCTATCACTTACATCGTGTTAGCTAGAACTCTTGTCCACCTCTTCAAAAGACTCCAGATGTGCCAGTGGATAGGACATTCACAGTGGCAGATACAAGTACCTCTTACTACCACAGGTTCTGCCAGAACAAAGTTAAGCAAACATTTATAATTAGGGCGTCATGGGAAATACATTTATATAATTCCTGAGCAGAAAGACACATACACACACATTTAAGATTTATTTATTTATTTTGAGAGGCAAAGCTTTCAGAGGTGGAGAAGGGTAACATATCTCCATCTGCTGATCTATTCCCCAAATGGCCACAATGGCAAGCCGGGCTGGTTTAAAACCAGAAGCCAGGAGCTTCTTGTGGATCTCCCCTATGGTTGATGGGGCCCAAGGATTTAGGCCTTCTGTTTCTTTCTCAGGCACATTAGCAGGGAACTGGATGAGATATGAAGCAGCTAGGACTTGCATCATTATCCATATGGGATGCTGTGTTGTAGGCAACAGCTTAGTGTGCCCCCCACAAACAATATTTGTATTTATCCCACAAACAATATTTTAGGAAATACTATCTTGGGACTGAACTGTTAACTTTCTTTTTTTTTTTTTTATTGCAAAGTCAGATACATAGAGACGAGGAAAGGCAGAGAGAAATATCTTCCATCCAATGATTCACTCCCCAAGTGACCGCAATGGCTGGTGCTGCGCTGATCTGAAAAGAGCCAGTAACTCTTCCTCCAGGTCTCCCACACAGGTGCAGGGACCCAAAGCTTTGGGCCATCCTTAACTGTTTTCCCAGGCCATAAGCAGGGAGCTGGATGGGAAGCGGGGCTGCGGGATTATAACCGGCATCCATATGGGATCCTGGTGTGTTCAAGGTGAGGACTTTAGCCGCTAGGCCATGGCGCCGGACCCTAGCTTTATTTTTTCAAAGATTACCCAATTTATTTGAAAGAGTTAGAGGGAGGGAGAGAAGAAGACAGAGAGAGAGTGAGAGATCATCTACCTGCTAGTTCACTCTCCATATGGCCAAGAGGCCTTGCTGAGCCAGTCCGATACCAGGAACCAGGAGATAAATACAAGTCTTTTTCATGGGTTCTGGGGCCCACACATTTGGCCCACTTTTTTGCTGCTTTTCCCAGGCCATGAGCAGGGAGCTGGATCAGAAGAATAGCCAGGATTCGAAATGGTGCCCATATGGGATTGTGGCATCACAAATGGCAACTTTACCCACCAAGGCACAATAGCAACCCCTAAGTTTGTTTTATAAGGCCATAATTTGCTGCTTTATGTTTTTATTTAATTAAAAATTTTAACTTATTTTCATCTGCTTCAAAGGTTGAGACAGAGAATATCTGTGCTTAGGTTCATTTCCCAAATGTCCACGGCAATAAGTGCTGGGCAGGTTTGAAGTCAGAAACTTCATCTGGGTTTCCCAAGTAGGTGGCAGAAATCCAAGTTCTTGGGCCATTGTCTGCTGCCTTTTTGAGTGTATTAGTAAGATGTTGTAATGGAAGTACAGAAATGGTGGGATTTGAATCAGGTACTACCAAAGGGGATGCAGGAGTTGCTGGCAGCAGCTTAACTCCCTGCACCTAGGTGATAGTTTGACATTCCTTTTTGTTTATTAACTTAATAATAAAATTAGATATTAAAAAATATCTGGTGAGGGTGAAGCCCTCTTCTAGTGTTAAGGTGCACAAAGCATGGGCTTTTGTGCTTAAAGAAGTCCTGATCCAGTAAAAAACTCAGACATGCACATATCTAAAATTCAAGGCAGAATAATACCCTTACAATATACAAAATGCTTTCATATTTTATCATAATAATTACATTCCTTAGGCAGGGTAAACATAAGACAAATTTTAATAGATAGGAAATAGCTTTTGGGGGGCAAAAGTGCCTCATCTGTATAAGAATCAAACAATATCTGTTAAGCACTTACTATATATTAGAAATGAATTAAACGTTCACAACTATATTATGATGACTGTATTACTATGCTCATTTCATAGAGGAGAAAAATGAGGCGGAGAGGTTAAGTAACTTGGCCAAGGTCGTTGAGCCAAGAGATGATGAATCTAGAATTCTGTCCTAGACAATATGACTGCAGGGCCTAATGTATTATATTTTTCTGGGAATCAAAAAGCACAGATCATATTCCCAAATAGGTTCCAAAAAGGCTAGGTTACCTTCTCTTATCCCCATTGCAAAAGCCGTGTGGTGTGTGGTCTGATAGGAGAGCACACTAAGGCTGGGGTGTGTGTGAAGGAGGAAGAAGGGAGGCTGACTATTCTGCAGCTGGGCAGGGTTCAGGGAGTTCACTGAAGCAACTCAACTTAGCAATAGAAGAGATGGAGGGAAGCAGTTCCCTCCCTTACAAAGTGACCCTTGCTTCTGACCCACATATGATGTGGGTCATAATAAAATTAGATATTAAAAACATATTTGATGAGGGCGAAGCACTCTTCTAGTGTTAGGGTGCACAAAGCATGGGCTTTTGTGCTTAAAGAAGTCCTGATCCAGTAAATCTGCTTGGTTTATGGAGCATAACTGATCCTAGAAAAATAGGAGATTTAGTCTCTGGATGTTCACCTTGGATGCCACCCATGCAACCCCTCTTGCTTAGAGCCCAGTTCTCATTCATCATCACATAGATGACATTCCATTAGCCTGCTTCCGAAAAATACTACTTAGCCTTTAAAGAGCTCTTACCAAGGGAGGCCCCAGCACTGCCAGGCACTGAGGACAGAGCTGTACCCAAGACAGATAAATGCTAGCAATAGGGAACATTTGCAAAGCAATGTCCTGTACAGGCTAGGTAGTAGTCGAGAACAGTGAGATCTTCATGAATAAGTGAACTTTTTTTTTAAGATTTATTTATTTTATTACAAAGTCAGATATACAGAGAGGAGGAGAGACAGAGAGGAAGATCTTCCAGCCGACGATTCACTCCCCAAGTGAGCCGTAACGGCCAGTGCTGCGCCGATCCGATGCCGGGAACCAGGAACCTCTTCCAGGTCTCCCACGCGGGTGCAGGGTCCCAATGCATTGGGCCGTCCTCGACTGCTTTCCCAGGCCACAAGCAGGGAGCTGGATGGGAAGTGGAGCTGGCTGGATTAGAACCAGCGCCCATATGGGATCCCGGGGCTTTCAAGGCGAGGACTTTACCCGCTAGGACACGGCGCCGGGCCTGATAAGTGAACTTTTTATGAACTTGATCTTCATGATTGTAAAGAAAATCTTAGTTTGAAATTGGTAGAAGCTAACACTCCTGGCCGCAAACTCTAGGTTCTAGACTGTTGTGAATTAATTGAGTTATTGAATTTTCTGGCTATCATGTTATTTATATTCCTAACTTGAATGGGTTATTAATAGTTACTCTTACTGATTTTATTTATATTAAATTATGTGTAAATACTAAAAATCATTGGGGCTTACTTCTTTTTTTAATGAATAAATCTCTCTTTTGTTAAAGATTTATTTATTATTTTTATTGGAAAGGCAGATATACAGAGAGAAAAAAGAGAGGAAGATCTTTTGTCCAGTGGTTCACTCCCAAGTGGCCACAATGGCTAGAGCTGAGTCAATCAGAAGCTAGGAGCCAGGAGCTTCTTCCATGTCTCCCATGTGGGTGCAGGAACCCAAGGCATTGGGCCATCCTCGACTGCTTTCCCAGGCCACAGACAGGGAGCTGGATGGAAGGTGGGGCTGCCGGGATTAGAACTGGTGGGATCCTGGCATGTTTAAGGTGAGGACTTTAGCTGGTACGTTATCGTGCTGGGCCCTGAGGCCTACCTCTATTTTTCTTTAAATTTGTAGACTTGGGAGATAGATAACCAAAAATACAAAGGCATATGACTCATTGTAATTTTGTCAAGTAAGTATGAAATTGAGCAAAAATAACCGAGAGTGCTCTTTTTGAAAATAAAAGCTTTACTTTACAAAAAAGTGATCCTAAGTCTCCTGTATGTAATAATTATAAACTAATATTTGTTAAGGCACATGGACATTAGGTATTTACTTTTCTTATGGATCAATAATGAATAAAAACAAAAGTACAGACACAGATTTTTTAAGTAACAATTTAAGTTTTTGTTCATTTTATTAGAAAGGCAGAGAGAGAGGAGAGGAAGAGAGAAAAGAGGAGGAGGGAGAGAAGAAATCCTTCACCTGGTGATTCACTCTCCAAATGCCCGCAGCAGCTGGGTCTGGGCCGGGTTGAAGCACTGATCCCCAAACTCAAGTTGAGATTCTGCCGTGGTTGCAGGGACCAAGTGCTTGAGCCATCACCTGCTGCCTCCCTCTGCTCCCCCCCAACCCCCCGTGTGTATTAGCAGAAAGCTAGAATCAGAAGCAAATCTGTGACTTGAATCCCTAGGCACTCTGATAGGAGACAAGGGTATCGCAAGTGGTGTCTTAATTGCTGCAGTAAGCACTGGTCTTGGAAAATGCTACTGGGAAAGATTTCTTTACTAGACTTTATAGAGTTATTTACTGCAATCAAGGGACGAAAACAGCCAAACCAAGCAGATTTGGAATATTCGAAGTATAAAATTTGTGCTTAACATTCTTAGAGTCTGTGCCACCACCGTTCAAATTCTTTGATCTTGTTGCCAATGGGTATTACCTCTGATTCATGATTCAGGTGACTTTCTACCTTGGTTAGATAACTTTGCTGGAAAAACAACAGCTCGGGAGCTTAGGTCTTTCCCAAACGTCTGGAGAGATCTAAAAAGATTCCCTGGTCTTCTTCCAAGATTCATCCTTTTTCTACAGATCCGTGTTCAAATGATCCCCGAACAAGAAACATCTCTCAATCCCGTTAATTTATTCTTGTTTACTTATGCAACTTCAGGAAAGTCTTTGGGTCCCAAATGATATAGGGTGAAGCCTCAGAGATGCTGTACTTTGATTTTGTGTTCTTAGATGATCAAAACAATTGAAGCAAGAATGAAGGCTTACACAGTGAGAAAAAGGGAAAGCTGCATCCTGCATGGACTCCAACAAACCTTACATGCATGCAGTGTTTTTGTTTTGATGAGGAAATGCTATCAAAAAACTTCGACAGGTTCCTTTTTTAGGTGCTCTGAGAATTCTTTTTTTTTTTTCAAAAGATTTATTTATTTTTATTACAAAGTCAGATATACAGAGAAGAGGAGAGACAGAGAGGAAGATCTTCTGTATATGGGATCCCGGTGTGTTCAAGGCAAGGACTTAAGCCATTAGGCCAAACCGCCGGGCTGGTGCTCTGAGAATTAATTGTTAAGGTACCTGGTCTTGACCAGAGAATGGAATAAGGGATCTTCTGAGTTCTTATTTACAAGTGAAATAAGGTGACTTTTGAGACTTCACAGAGTATATTCAGATTTTACTATAAGTATTGAAACCTCTACAATTTTGGGATCTTCTTTAAGAATACAAGATCAGAGATTAGGATGAGATACACATGGAGGCTGGTGTGGTCACGCAGCTGGCTAAGCCAGCATATGGCAACACAGCTATTCTTTTTCAGAGTGCCGGTTTGAGTCCCAGCTACTCTGCTTCCCACCCAGCATCCTGCTAATGCTCCTGGTAGGTAGCAGATGATGGCCCACAGACTTAGGAGATTCAGCTGGAATTCCTGCTGCTGGGTTACACCTGGCTCAGACCTGTCCCCTGCAGGAACTGGGGAGTGAAGCAGCAGATGGAAGAGCTTTCTTTCTGTCACTCTGCCTGCCAAATGCATACACACACACACACACACACACACACTTTTTTTTTTTTAAAGGTACATAGCTTTAAAGTTCTTTGCTCTTGGGCCCAGCGGCGTGGCCTAGCGGGTAAAGTCCTCGCCTTGAAAGCCCCGGGATCCCATATGGGCGCTGGTTCTAATCCAGCCAGCTCCACTTCCCATCCAGCTCCCTGCTTGTGGCCTGGGAAAGCAGTTGAGGACGGCCCAATGCATTGGGACCCTGCACCCGCGTGGGAGACCTGGAAGAGGTTCCTGGTTCCCGGCATCGGATCGGCCGTTGCGGCTCACTTGGGGAGTGAATCATTGGCTGGAAGATCTTCCTCTCTGTCTCTCCTCCTCTGTGTATATCTGGCTGTAATAAAATGAATAGATCTTTAAAAAATAAGTTCTTTGCTCTTTAGCTTTTAGCTAAAGTTCTGGCTTTTTAGCTTAGTTAACTTTGGAATAAATTCTCCTGTGATGATGATGAGTAACTGCCTTCTTTCCCAAATTTATGAAAGAAAAATAAGGCGTTAAGACAGCATGGAAAGAAATCTTTGTCTCTTGCGGTTCCCAACCAGCCTCTGTGCCACGGTAAACTGCAGCAGATCTGAATTGCAGCGGTTTATTCATTAACAAATAGTTGCTAAACAGCCGCATCTACTCACTATGCAGAATGGTTCCTGACCACTTTAAGGGATTAGAATAACCAATTCTGCTCTCTTAGGGATCAATGCTATTCCTAAGAATGTGCAAAAGAAAAAAAAAACGCTGCTTTCTTTGTGCCTCAGTGTAAACTGGAAGCTGGCATTTAACATCATTTTCTGTTCAATCAAGTTACAAGTCGGCTTTCCAGGACGGTGCCCGTTGGGGTGGCTTTGGCTGGCAGAACCTTCCAGCAGATAAAGGCCAAGTTATACTAGATGGGCGTGTCTGGATCTCACCTAGCCCCTTTCTTCCTCACCACGCAAGCACACCCGCTCCCACCCGCGGCGTAGGCGTCCCCTCCCCTCTCCCTAGCACCCCGCCCCATTTCCAGTTTCCTACTTCCCTCCTCACCACTCTCTTCTTTATTGCCTCCCCTCAAGCCTACTGCTCTTGAAGCTACCCGGTGGACAGGGTGACACCTACAGGATTGCTTCCGGACGCTCCCCTGCCCTAAGGTGGCTGGCTGGCCGGGAGCCTAAGCTCGGCTGGGCCAGCGGGGCGGCACCGAGGACGCGCGCACCCGCCCGCGCCCTCGCTCCCTCCCTCGCGCCCGCCGCCCCGAGCCGCGCGCTCTGCCCTGGGCGGTGGCTTCGCCGCGCCCGCCAAGCTCCTCTCTAGTGGTCGTTCCCTCTTTCCCCTCCTCTTGGCGTCATGTCGGGCACTTGATTTTTTTTTTCCTCTTAAATTTCTCTTTAAGCCCTTTCCACCTTCCACCTCCCCCTTCATTTCCCAGGTTGACTCCTCCCCCCCTTTTTCCGGGCTTGCCCATGAGCCTCCTCGGGAACTATCGGAAAAAGACCGGCAACGATGGTTATGAATCTTTGCAGCTGGTGGACAGTCACGGGGACTTCAGTACGGGCAGCGGTGCGGGAGGCGCCAAGTCGAGAGTGAACGCCGGGGCGGCAACGCGCAGCCCCGTGCGGCTGCCCCCGGACCGCGCCAGCACCATGGACAGCTCAGGTAGCGCGGCCTGCGGGGCGCACGACGCAGCTTGCAGGCGCCTGCTCCAGCTGCTCTGCCGCAGGCCCGGGGCTCCGAGATCAGCCCTGGTGTGGGAGAGGACCGGGTGGAGGTGAAGGCGACCAATGCCACGAGGGTGTTGAGTATGTCCCTGGAACTGGCTCTCAGCAGTTGCGTCTGGAGGCCCAGTGACCACAGCTCTTAATCTCTCCAGGCTGCTGACTCCGCCAGCTGGGGGCGGGGAGGGAAGGGGAGGCGTGAAGAGCGGCCTAGAAGGGGGGCGGGGAGAAGCAGCTGCTGCCACTGACCAGCTGGATGAGGGGGAGAGGTGAAGGAGCAAGAGCTCGGGTTGTTTTTGCAGCCTGTGGACGGTATTTGTTCCCACTGTTATTCTGTTAGTGCTGGTGGTGTGTCCGATTCTGCAAAGCTTGGCTATGCCTGACTCAGACATCTGCCAGTGTTGATACTGTTGACTGTCTCAGAAGTCTCAGAAGGTTTCACGAGGGATCTAGAGCCCCTTATAGTAGCTTTTGTGATTTGCACATTGAAATGTATTTCATATGTTGTTGGCTTTGTTTATTCTGCATTCGTTGTGCTTATATTTCATAAACCCTTATATGAGGCTTCAGTCTCTAAACTTCTCATCCGGTCTTGTCAGTCTTGGATACCATGCTTTATACAAGTTGGAGTTTTTTCGGGAATACTGTTAACATTTAGTGATTTCTGTAATAAAATAGCCACTTATTTAGATCCATGTTGAGCCAGAGAGTTCTTATAGTGGCATTTGCTTTCCTTTCCAGTGAGCCAGGGTCAGAGGATTGCTCACACAGAGATAATTTATAATTGAAGTGCTCAGAGAGTCGCCCTGCACTGAGAACTTTAATCTTGGACACCCGAGGACTCCAAAGAAAAGATTCACATAGACTTTTTTGGGCGGCAATGGTACCAAACTGAATTTAATTCTCATGCTCTGTAAATAAATGTTTGATAATTTTAATCATGCACTGAATGGCTCTCCCTGGCTATAACTGTCTAGCGTTCTCATTGCTGAAGTGGGATGACATATTGTCCTCAGATGGTGACAAATCCTGGGCTGAAAGAGAAGTTTGTCCAGTCAGGTTCCTATTGAAGTGAATTAAATTATTGGTGAGGCCCTCTGTCAGGCCTTTTTAAAGAAAGCTGAAATTATCCCCAAGGGACTTACAGGCTCGGTACTTCAGAATTAATACTATTTGTTGTTGTCTGATTTATGCTTTTCCAAATCAGTGATATATTGAAGTATAATCTTTTGATTGGGATAGGATCCTTATATCTGAAACAAAAATTCATATACCATCATTGTCCCTTGCTGTTTGGGGGCAATTTTGGTTTCAAAAGCCCTGTAGATACCAAAGTCTTCATATACCCAAGAAGACCCTGGTGTAAAATATGCTTACATAAAAGCCATGTGCATCTTTCCGTGTGCTTGGAATCATCTCTGAGTTGCTTGGAGTAACTAGCAGAATGTAGGTGCTGTGTAAAATATCATTTAGGGACTAATGACAGGAAAAGGAATCTGTACATGTGCAGTGTAAGATGCATTTTTTCAACTGTTGTCAGTTTGTGGTTGATTGAATCTGTGGGTACAGAGGGCCAATTGTACTCTGCATGGCAACTACCACCAACATTTTTGGAACATAGCAAGTATGTAAAGAAAGAGTTGAAATGAAAATGATTTGTTCCTGTGTGAGGTTAGAAGAGCCTTCCTCCAAGAAAATTAGGGGAACATAAAATCTATGTGTTTTGATTTCCCACAAACATTGGCCTGTTGAGACTTGGGATTTTTTTTTTCAAATTATGTTACAGTGTTGAATATATTCAACACATACTCCTATTTCCCAGGCCAGGCTTTGTACCAGGCAGGCGCTGTACTGAGCACTGGAGTAAACACAGTAGTGAATGAGATCTTTTGGTCCTGGAGGGACAGTAATAGAAGAGCCTTTGGTAACTCCTGGATTTTTTGAGGATTGTCTCTTTGATGCAATCAGACTTTTTCAGTATGTTGAGACAAGAATGACTGGCATTGACAGACTTGTGATGGGAAGGCATTTTCATTAGGAATGCTGTTACCTCTTAAGTGTTGTTGCTGGAAGTTCATTCTTTGGATCATACTAGTGCTGCATTCAGAGGCTGCTGGGGTTTTCTCCCACCCCTTCTCACCCACCATCCACTGCTGTGTCTGGTCCCGGGATTGCCATGGCTTTGTTTACAACAGTTCACTGTAGCTGCCCATTGGTCATTGAGAGTGCAGCTTGGAATGATGCTGTTTGGTTCAGATGGGAGGCTTGACTCTGAGAGCAGGTTTCTAGTACAACTGTAGTTGTATAAATGCAGCTGATTCTGTCTTGTCTAATTATGGTTCTTTCGGCATCCTCAGAGTCAGGCCTGTGCAGCATGAGTGGATCCGTTTGTTTAGGTTATTTAATTAAATGCATAGATCATTGCAAAAAGACCAATAATATCTCTATTTATTTCAGTGATTATCCTTCATGTTGGTTAGGATGGGGGATTTATAGAGCTTTTGATGTGACAGAAATGTTTATGCATGGGAAAAATATGTTGATGTCCCTTTAGAGAATTTAACACTGAGTCTTAATACTTTATGCCTCCATATTGATTTATAATAGAACACATTGGCACTTATTTTCCATTGTATAATTAGACTAGGCAGCATGGGTCTGTGCATGGAAACTTGGGACTGTGCCTCTGTACTATTGTTACTAGCTGAAAAACCTATTAGCCTTTTACAACCTGTTCTCCATTTATAAATAGGGGAACCATAATCGCTATTCTTACCATAGAGCATTTCTGAGAGTTTAAAAATAATGTGAAAATACATTTGCAATTTTTTTTGTTATCTGCCCTTCCAGTTTATTGCTTGACAGTGATAACAGCAGAGGGTAGAATGCTTGACCAAGGTAAAATAGGTGGTGACAGCCAGATTCGGTCTTCTGACCCTAAAGTCTGAGATGGACAAAAGTAGTCTTTCTGTTTAGGTACAGTATCAATGGATGGTTGATAATGAAACAATGTTATATGCTTTTATTTCACCCTCTATTTTTAGATGAAAGCAGGACAAGTATTTAGAGAACTATAATGGCTTAAGTCAACAGACGTGCAAGTGGTGGGTTTCAGAGCATCCCCAGAGCTGAATGTGACTGGCAAAGTCCGCTTTCTCCTTGGCTCACTTTGCTATCTTTCAAAAGATTCTCTGTAAAACATTGTTAATTAAAAATCACCTTGTCATAGCCTGGATTCATCAGTTATTCTAATCCTTTTCGCTGAGAAACCTTGCAGTTTCCTTGTGTGTTCTCCACCTTCCAGGGAACCCACAAAAGTAGAACCCCAATATTGAACCATGAGAAGTGCTCTGGCACTAGACTTACCTTGCCAAGTTCATGATGTCACACTATGAAGAAGTAGTTCAGTTCAAATCTGGAAGTAGACAATAATGAAGTTTAAAAGAACAGTGAAGGATGCTAAAATACCTGTTTAGTGCATATTTTGGGGGAAACAGAAATTGTTTTCTGTGTAGGCTTTCCTAGGTAGCATCTAGATTTTGCATTTATGAATGTTTGCACAACCTTAAACTTCATTAGAACATAATAAGTATGTATATACTGATAATCTTTCTTGAGAAAACCTGTCTATATGAATCTTATTGTTTAGAGGCAATTGATTTATTTAATTTATTTAATGTGTGGCAATAACTTGAATGGTTCTGGATAACTGTTTAAAGATACTGGTGTGCCCAATGCAATAGCTCAGTGGCTAAAGTCCTTGCCTTGCACAAGCTGGGATCCCATATGGGTGCCAGTTCATGTCCCAGTGACTGCATTTCCCATCCAGCTCCCTGCTTGTGGCCTGGGAAAGCAATTGAGGACAGCCCAATGCCTTAGGACACTGTACCCTTGTGAGAGACCCAGAAGAGGCTCCTGGCTCCTGGCTTCAGATTGGCACAGCTTGGCCATTGCAGCCACTTGGAGGTGAATCATTGGACGGAAGATCTTCATCTTGTCTCTCCTCTTCTCTGTGAATCTGACTTTCCAGTAAAAATAAAATAAAATCTTAAAAAATAGATATACTGGTTACTGGATAACAGAGTGAGACATGTCAATTTAGAGTCAAATTTCAAATGCTGGGAGTCTGCCAAGTTTCATAGGCTTGGAAAAAAATCTCTTCAACCAGAGCTCAGTAACATAGCCCAGGATGAACACTTCTATAACAAGCTTTTTGCTGCCTTCTAGGCTACAATTCAGCAAAATTTTGCTCTTTTACTTGAACAAAATCAGCGATTCTGATTCCTACATACAAAATAAATCAATCCTTCACATGGTAGCTGCTTGACAACTTGAAAGAAGATAATTTTTCTTCGTCTGGTTTCTTATTTTTAAAAATTTATTTGAAAGGCAAAGTTACAAAGAAAAAGAAAGAAAGAGAAAGGCAAAAGCAGAGGAAGAAGGAGAGGGAAAGATGGAGGGAAGGAGAGAGGGGGTGGAGAGAGAATTCTGTCTGTTAGTTTATTTTCCAGATGTTTGCAATGGGCAAGATTGGACCAGGCAAAAAATAGGAGTCAGGAGATTTCTGAGTGTGCCATGTAGGTGCAGTACTTAGGCCATTTTCCACTGCCTTTCCCAGTCACTTTAACAGGGAGCAGGATCAGGAGTGGGGTAGTCAGGACTTGAACCTGTGCCCATATAGGATGCTGGCGTCGCAGGCAGCAGTCAGCTGCTGTGCCACAATGCCAGCCCTGATTTTTCCTCATTTCTAGGCTAATTAAACCTAAGCTGCTCTCAAACAGTGATTTTCATATAGTTCTTTTAAGCTTGGACAATAATTTTTTAAAATTGTATGTAACAAGGAGTTTTAAAAAATCATCTTTTATTACTGAATGTGCTCTGACTATTGGCTGAAAATTATTAAAGATTATAGAAAGGGCGCTTGTGTTGTGGTGTAGCAGGTCAAACCTTTGCTTAAGACTGATATCCCATATGGATGTCAGTTGGAGTCCTAGCTGTTCTTTTCTGATCCAGCTTGATTTGAAACCTGGTTGTTGCATTTCTGATCCAGCTCCCTGTTATTAGCTTGGGAGAAGCAGCGGAAGATGACGCAAGTGTTTGGGCCCCTGCCACCTATGTGGGAAACCCAGTTGGAACTTTTGGCATCTGCCTGGCCCCAGCACGGGCCACAGTGGTCATCTGGGAGGAGTCCTCCCTTTTATTCTCAATCTCCCTCTTTCTTTGCCTCTCTAACTCCATCTCTATAACTGATTTAAAATAAAACTAAATAAATATTAAGTAAAAATATTTTTAAAAGGTTTATTTTTGTATTTAAAAATCAAAAGTTTTTTTCTTTTAATATTTAAAATAATATTAAGTAAAATATTCTAAAAAGGTTTATGGGAGGACTGAAAAATATGTATGTAAAGATGAAAATTGTATGTAAATGTAAATGTGTACCATGAAAAGTGTCATAAAATAGAAATTTAAAATTTGTTTTTTACACAGATACTTCTAAATGTTCATGGAAAATGGAATTAAGAAGTTATTTACAGATAAAGTATTTTGAAATCTGTGCATACAAGGGTTCTTCAGATAACTCATGAAAATGTATGTTATGAAAAATGTATGTATAGATCTTAAAAATTTTTGCACTGAAATATACTTATGTTTTAATTCTAATTTCCACAAACTTTTTGAAGTCGTATATATATCAATAATGACTAAAGATAAAAGCAATACAATTTGATGACTGTAATCTGGGCAGCATGTTCAACATTGAAAATATGTAGATCTTGTGAAACAAGATTCAGAAACAAATATATCTTCTTGATTTAACTATAAAGAGTTGAGAAGCACTGGAAATAAAGGCAACAGAACAAAAACGTCATTGAATGAGGCAAATTAAGCCTTGATCTGACCCTGAGAAGACAGTATAATTGAGACCGCTTTATAAGTTTACAGAACGATGTCTTGCTACAACCAGCAGATTTCTGCTGTTCAGGGTAAAGTTTAGAGTATCCTTCAGTGGTTGTCTGAAGTCTGTTGTGATGCCTTGGAAAGGCCGCCCAGCAAAACTTCTTGTCCCTTCTCTACCACTAGGTATCACTTCCTACCATCTCTGCAGTCTACACACAATGTTCCGTCAGCTCAGGACAGCTTGTCCCATTGCCATCTGGATGCTGCTTTTCTAGGGCATGCCCTATTCTCTCTTCAGAGCTTAGATATTCCTGAAATCTTGTAGGCTGCACGAGCAGGGCATTCTCCATGCTCCCCAACAGCCTGAACTCAACCATCGCAGCTCTCATCATGTTGAGTTGTGCTCTGTTGCCCAGTCTTTCTTGTCTTTCCCTGGAGATCGTAACTAAAATTTCAGAGTAAGTCTTGCCTTATTTGCCTTTGTGTTCTTGCCACTGCTCGGCATTTACTAAGAGCCTGATAAATTCTTGCTGAATGAATGGAAGCATGAACAGATTTTGCATTTTAAAAGGGCATTAATAATGAAATATGCCTAACCAAACCTAAAAATAAGCATTCAGCTAGATTGTAACAGAAACGAGGCCAGGCTTGAAAAAAATGAAACTGCTGGCAAAAAACCAGTTCAGTAATCAGCATATTTTATATGCAAGGACGCGAGAAGGGAGAGTGATGGTTAATGCAAACCTCAGACCTCTAGGGTTTTCTCATGGGAGATGTAGAGAAATAATTAGCTTGCCAGAGGCTATTCTTTTTTGACCAAAAATGCAAATTATTTTTGTATTGATTCATCATAACGTAACTTATTTTTTCAAGTAAAAAAGGAACTTGAAATTTATTTACATATAAAACACTTAATAGATTGTTTTATCTTTAAATTTATTTTTAGTCAGTATCTCAAATTGAATCTTCTCAGTTTTAAGGTTTAATACTGAAAGTTCTTTGCATTCCAGTTTGACTCTCTTTTTTATATGTAAGCTCTATGGTCATTTCATGCTGTTTACATTCTGTGCTCCTAATCTTGAAACCTTTTGGACAAAAGCTGTAACTTTGAGGTGTAATGAGGAATTCTGGAGTTTATATTGTATGTTTTCTTGTTGTGAAGTGTGTAATGTAACAAGTAAGTTACAGTTAGTACAAATTGAATAACTATTTCTGAAACTTACTTGGAAGTTTTTGACAATGCAGCAAAGTGTCTTGAGCAGTAAATTCTTTTTTTTTTTTTAAAGATTTTTTTATTATTATTGGAAAGCCGGATATACAGAGAGGAGGAGAGACAGAGAGGAAGATCTTCCATCCGATGTTTCACTCCCCAAGTGAGCCGCAATGGCCGGTATGCGCCAATCCGATGCCGGGACCAGGAACCTCTTCCGGGTCTCCCACGCGGGTGCAGGGTCCCAAAGCTTTGGGCCGTCCTCTCCTGCTTTCCCAGGCCACAAGCAGGGAGCTGGGTGGGAAGTGGAGCTGCTGGGATTAGAACCAGCACCCATATGGGATCCCGGGGCTTTCAAGGCGAGGACTTTAGCCGCTAGGCCACGCCGCCGGGCCCGAGGAGTAAATTCTTCACCATTTGAGAAATTAGAAAATTTTGAGATGTTTACTCAAAGATTTAACTATTTTTGTTACCTGTCATTGCTTTACCTGACATGTCACTGCCTACAGTAGTATAGAACTAAAATATCTATTTATTCCAATAATGCATCAGGGAAAAATTATAAAAGATGCCAAGGATAGAAACTTTTAATGAAATTTCAATTGTGTGCATTGTTAGTGATGCAATGCCACTAACAAGGAAGCAATCAAACGACCCAGTGGTTTCTGTTTACTGTTGGGTTTGCATGTACAGAAATAATTGTTGGTATCTTGCTGTGTAATACTCTGCTTGGTAGCTGTCAAGGGTATTTGACACTGTTAGGAAATATTGTGCTATGAAAGAATTACCAGTTAGAACTGGGAATATTTGGCAAAAGACATAGGGAATGATCTAATAAGAGAATATGAAATTCTGCAGGGGTAAAAAAGAAGGAGTCATGGTTTCAATGAAGAATACTAGGGACGGCCACAGGGAAAGGATGTTGGAAGCAGAAACGACTGGCTGGAGAAGGAATCAAGTGCTAAGGCACAAGGGTAGGCAAAGAATGTGTGGTGTGTTGAGAGAACTGCATGTAGGCCATGAAGCTGCAGTCCAGATGGGTGGGAGGTGGGAAGTGTGATAGCAGATGGTGCTGGGGAGGGACTGAACTCAGGTCAGGGGGAACCTGCAGAGGAGGCTGGATTTTGTTCTGTAGGCAGTGCAGAAGCCACTGCAGATTGACAAGAGAAGTGATGCAGTGCTGACTCACTTATCCATGAGACCCAGTGTCAAAGGACCACAGTAGCTTTAGGGTCCACAAACATGTCATTTTATAAGCCAGAGTATAGTAAGTGAATATAACTGTAATGGAATCCTCTTTATACCAATGTAGTAATGAGATACCTTTTTATCTTTAAGGTTGAGAAATTGGGTTCCTGAAGATAAAACTGCATAGGTTTCCAAAATTCATGCTACCTCTTCAATATGTCAGTACTGGAGATACTTTATGGTTGTGTGGGTAGATCCCAACTCCTAGTTGCCAATTATGTCCTGGGTGCTTCTGGTTGACCTGAGGTGCTGGTAGATAGCAGATAGCACAGATCCTGGTAGGGAGGAGAGAGGTGTGAGTGAGACAGAGCATGTGCCCGGAACACAGGGGCCCAGCCAAGTGGCAACTTAGTTGGTGGCTTGAGAAATAATGAAGGCCTAGGCCAGAGCAGTGGCAGTGAGACCAGGGAAAAGAAAGATTCTCTGAGAAACAGTACACAAGTAAGCAGACAGGAGTGACAAGTGGCCAGATATGGGGTGTGAAGTGAAGAACAAATCTGAGAGGCCTAGTTTGGATGGCAGCAGGAGAGGAGGTTGTTGGGGTCCATGGTCTTGACCAGAAGAGGAAAACGTGACCTGTTTTTTGTGCTTCAGGCTCCCTGTGGCTGTGTTGAGGGCTGTGCCACAGTAGGCTGGGTTTGCTGTCAGCTTATCGCAAGTTCTCCCTGGGCTTCAGCTCATGAGGCTGTGCAGGGCCTGAGAGGCAGAAGTAGTCCCTGTGCTTTCCTCGGGGAGGAGGAAGGTAACCAGTGGAAATGCTACAAGTACAGCTCTGTGGCACTGGGCTGCGTCCAGGCCTGAGGCCTGGGACCAGGAAGGTATAGGGTGACTGGTCTGCCCTTCTGCCTCTTCTCATTGCGTGATTCTTAGGCTCTAGTTCCTTGCTTGATGAAGGAAGGACAGCAAGAAAGGTCAAACATTAGATCTGAAAGGTGGTTATTGAAAGCAGGAATTCTTGGTCTCTATGGAAACAGACAGATGCCTGAAGAGGAGAAAAAAATTCCAAGCTTGACTCCCAACCTTCTCAAGGACTGCCTTGCAACAAGCAGCGTCTGGCCCCTTGAGCACTGCATCCAACAAATGAAACCACACACACACACACACACACACACACACACACACACACACACACGTGTGTGCGCAAGACATTGAAAGATAATAGTGCTTGAATAGTCCTTGTTTTCTTCTCATTCTTTCTTTGTGGTCCTCCTTGTTTGTTTTTCCTTTTTCCTGTCATTCTCAGAGTTCCCCTCCTTCCTTTGCATCTTGTAGTCTTCTCCCTTTTCCCTCCATTCACCCTTTGCTGTTGCGGTCTCATGCCCTTGTGCCCAGTCAGTGAGTCAGCATGTATTTGGAAAGTGGGAGCCCTGTGCTATGGGAAGTGTGTGGATGACTGTGGGTTTGGTGAATGTAAAGTACATGCGACTTAGCTCCCAGCCTGCTGTGTGTGGCTCGGTAGGCATGAGCACCGGTATTAGCTTTCCAATTTGGGTAATTGCATCTGACCTACCTAAAATTTCACTTGTTGCTTCAATTAGCAAAATGTTCCACATCGTGACTGGTGAGGCAAGGTTTCACAGCCTCCATCCCACAGGCAGCTGTATCTCAGAAGGAAACAACTTAGGCTTTCTACTTCACAGCTGGATGGTGCAAGATGACAGCTCACCATTTTTTTCCTTCTCCTATATCTCCTACCTCACTTCTCTGGGAGAGCACATCTTTATTTTACCCTCCCCTATGGTAAATTGCTGTATTCTTCTTTTTTAAAGATTTATTTATTTTTATTATAAAGTCAGATATACAGAGAGGAGGAAAGACAGAGCGGAAGATCTTCTGTCCGATGATTCACTCCCCAAGTGATGGCAATGGCTGGAACTGAGCCAATCCAAAGCCAGGAGCCAGGAGCTTTTTCTGTGGTCTCCCTCGTGGGTGCAGGGTCCTAAGATTTTGGGCCGTCCTTGACTACTTTCCCAGGCCACAAGCAAGGAGCTGGATGGGAAGCAGGGCTGCCAGGATTAGAACTGGCGCCCATATGGGATCCTGGGCATGCAAGGCTAGGACCTTAACCACTATGCTACCACGCCAGCAAAGTGAAAAGGCAGATGGAGGTGTCCTGTATATCTGACCACCTCCCTCCCCATTGCATAGCTTTCCCATTTCCACTCTCTCTCTCACCAGTAGTGTGCTTTTTCCATATGTTGTGTTTTGATGTTATAAGAATTCAGTGAAGTAAGTGACATCAACAAAGTGTTTTAGAGAGGAGAAGCTGTGTGAGGTTTAATGAGCTTATATGAGGGTGTTTTCTTCTTTTGTTTAAGATCTGCTTTATCTGTTTGAAAGATAGAGGGAACCAGAGACTGGGAGTGGCAGAGAAACAAAGAGCAAATAGTGAGGAGAGCAATAGAGTGAGAGAATGAGAGAGGGCCAGAGAAAACTTGCATATACTGGTTCACTTCCCAGTAGCTGTGTCTTGGCTAGGTTGAGGAATTTTATCTGCAAAGGCCTTGGTACTTGGGAGTCTTCTGTTGTTTTCTAGGCACATTAGCAGGAAGCTGGATCAGAAGTAAAGTAACGAGGACTTAAAACAGTGACAGTTTAATGTGCTGCACTGCAATGCCAGCCACTGCAAAAGGTGTTTTAAAAAGTTTGTGGAAAAATGGAATGACATTGAGGGAGTGAATCATTGGACAGAAGTTCTTTCTCTCTGTCTCCTCCTCTCTGTATATCTGACTTTGCAATAAAAATGAATAAATCATTTTTAAAAATTAAAAAAAAATGGAATGACAAACTCCCTCATTGGGTCATAGCTCCTGCTGGTGAGCACATGGTCCAGGATTGGGTGTTTGGCAGGTTGGGCAAGGCAGGTCTATCTGTCGGCAAGTGTGTGGGCTGGTTTTGGAAGGGGGCAGACCGGGTAGGGCTGCACAGACCGGGTAGGGCAAGTGCAGAAACCAGGATGAGTGCAGGTCATGCTGGGCTAGGCTGCCATACCTGCCATTTTGTAAGGGATAGGAGCAGACTGAGCAAGGCCAGGTTGCAGCACCCGCCAGCGGCAATTGAGACTGGGGGCTGGCTGGGTCAGGCTAGGCTGTAGCATTCAAATGCAAAGGCGAGGGGCTATGCCAAATGCAAAGGTGAGGGGCTATGCCAAGCTGAGTCAGAGCAACCACTGGCATGCACAAAATCTGTGGCTAGAAACAGGCCTGGAGGTGCTAAGGGGACACCCTGGCTGGGTTGTGGTTCCCACTGGTGAGTGCGAGGGCCATAGAGGGGGCTGCGATCTGGACATGGCTGCAGTCTCCCCCAACACAAGTGTGGACTGGGTTTAGGGTATTCCGGACTGGGCTAGAGTCCAACACCCAATAGAGCTTGTGAGAATCAGGATGGGCATAGGGTGGCCTGGGTTAGGGTTCTGTTTTTGCTGAGCCATTTGTGAGCTGTATCTGGTTGTGGACCATGCTTGGTTGAGCTGTAGAACCCAACAGTAAGAACCAGAAAGGGTGAGGGCTGGTCAAGAAAGGCCACTGTTACTGCTAGTACAGAAGGTCGACTAAGTAGGGTTGGCCCATGGACCCACTGGTGTGCATGAGATCTGGCACTGGGAAAGGTTCAGATGGAGGAGCTTGGCGAACTCCTCTGTCGGGACACAGTTTCTGTAGGTGAGCACAAGAACCAAGATAGGGAGCAGCCCAGACCAGGCCAGGGAATGGCATCCACTGGCATACATTTGGCTCTGGTCTGGGGCAAGCCAGGCTAGGCCATTTCATATCACCCACTAGCAAATCAGAGAACCAGAATAGTGTGCAGGTCAGGTCGGGTCAGGCTGTAATACCAGCCAGTTTACATTAGGGCCTGGACTGGGGGCTGTCAGGACTGGGTGGGGTTAGGCTATAGTCCCTACCAGCATGAGCTGAAACTAGGGGTGGCCAGACAGCAGTGCACACTGGCAAATACTGAGGTGAGGCAGGCCATGCTGGAATGGGTCACAGTGCTCAACCGGCATATGTGAGACCTAGGGGGTAGGTAGTGAACACATTAGGGGGGCTGTATGGGACTCCCCTGCTGGACCATCTTTCCCACTGGTAAATGTGAAAGCTGGGATTGGGGACAGACCAGGCTGGGCAGAACTACAATACTTATGGGCCTACATGTGAGGTGGATCAGGGGATAGCCAGGCTGGGTCGACTGTTCCTACTGGTGCATGCATAAACCAGAGTGGGTGTGAGTTGGTTGGGCTTTGCGACAGCATCAGCTGGCAGATGCTGGCACTGGGTCTAATTTTGTCAAGCTAAACAGCAGTATCACCTGGAAAGTGCAAGATCCTAGAGTAGGATTGGACCCATTAAGGAAACAGTGGGCACCTCCCTCTTGGGTTGCCATGCCCACTGGTGATCATGGAAACCAGAACTAGGGGCAGGCATGGCTAGATGGAGTGTGGCACCCGCCAGTACCAGTGTTGACTGGATAGTGGGGTTGGTTGGGTTGAACTAGGCGTCAGTGCCCGTTGACATACACTAGAATTGAATGTGATGTGGGACAGACTGGACCAGTCTTCTGAACATATTGGCCAGCATGGGAGCCAGGGCAGAGGGCAAGCATGTTGAGGGCTATTGTGGGTCGCCCCAACTAGGCTACAGCTCTCCCTGGTTTGTGTGGCCAAGTGTGTGATGGGCAGGATCGGGCTGGGCTGGGCTGCAGCATACATTGGTTTGTGAAGAAGGCAAGGCTGGAGACAGAACTGACCCAGCAGTTGCAACCACCGTGTGCACACAGGCTGATTGGGGCGACAGACTGTTCGGACCCTGTATTGGCAGGCACACACAAGAATCAGATCTGGGTTTGCCTCAGATGATGTTTCTTTGGGGATCCCCCAACATGCATCACTGGACCTAGAACTCCAACCATGGAGAGAATTGCAGCTTCTATGGGCCAACTGTGGAGTGCTAGTGTCAGAACTGGGTTGCCTCAGTGACTTATACGAAACAGTAGACAACATAGCCGGTTGCACAAAGAGGATATGATGGTACATTAGAACTTGCAGAGGACACCTGGTACCATAGCAGAGAATGGAAGAGAGAACAAAATGATCAACTATCCCAGCTAAGCATTGGCAGTGAAAACCTGAGCAAACGGAAACTCCAAGGTGGATTATGTCAGGCAGTGGATTCTGGAAAGATTTCATCGTGGTTGGAGCAGCAATACTGGCAGTAATTCAGACCTGTTTAACTATCAAAACCACTTGAGCAGTGCCCTCAGAGCATGTCCCACATTGGGGACCCTGGGATGGTTGGGAAGCTGAGTGTGGCTTCTCACTTTATTTTCCCTCTCCCCCCAGATACAGGAAGGAAAAAAGAGAAATAATGGTCTTATCTACTTTCCTGTAGCCCTTGACCCTTTGTTCCCTAATCAACTATATAATGATCATCCAAAAAAAAAAAAAAATGGAATGACAGTATTTTTTCAAAGATTTATTTATTTTAAAAAAGATTTTATTTATTTTTACTGCAAGATCAGATATACAGAGAGGAAGATCTTCCATCCGATGATTCAACTCCTCAAGTGGCCGCAATGGCTGGTGCTGTGTAGATCCGAAGCCAGAAGCCAGGAACTTCTTCCAAGTCTCCCATGCGGGTACAGGGTCCCAAGGCCTTGGGCCATCCTCAATTACTTTCCCAGGCCACAAGCAGGGAGCTGGATGGAAAGTGGAACTGTCGGGATAAGAACGGGCACCCATATGGGATCCTGGTGTGCTCAAGGTGAGGACGTTAACCTTTAGACCATCACGCCAGGCCCAAAGATTTATTGATTTCCATTTGAAAGGCAGATTTTATAGTGAGAGTGGAAGAGAGAGATCTTCTATTTTTTTTGTCCACTCCCAAAATGGTTGCAGAGTTGAGCTGATCCAAGCTTCTTCTCGGTCTTTCACGTGGGTGGAGGCCACAAGCAGAGAGCTGGATCAGAAGTGGAGCAGCCAGGACATGAACCAGTGCCAATATGGGATGCCAGCACTGCAAACAAAGGATTAACCTGATCTGCCACCATGCTGGTCCCACAAAATATGTTTATTTTGGTGAAGAATTTTTTGAAGTCTACAAATAGTTGTTTGTTTGTGTGTTTGTTTTAAATAGGTGTGTATTTTCCATGAGTTTTTTGGAAAGGCTCTTGAATGCAGCAGAGTTGAGAGCCAGAGCCCAGGTCATCTGCCATTGAAACTTGACATAGATTTCTTAAGGAGGAGAATGTAAAACATAGGCACTCCTTGGCCAAGATGTAGCAGCTGCTTTAGGAAGAGACATACCTGAAGGGGGGTTGGTTGGGGGTAAAATAGTTATAACTGTTAGGGACATTGGTTTAGATTGCGCTGCAGGATTTTTACTACCACTACTGTTGTTAACATCCTGGCATGACCTGTCCCCCTCACTAGAGGGTGGCAGCCTAGCTTTGTCTCTGAGTGTGCCAGGAGAGAACTGTCTCCATTATGCCTCTCACTGGCACACAGGGTCTGGGAGAGTTTCACACGCTGCTTTGTTTTGTGAGCATTTGCGGTCATAACAGATGACAGCCCTGTTTCGTATCTCACTTTTTTTCAAGCCATTGTGTGAGAACCAGGCCTTTTTGTCTCCAAATGTCTGATGTATGTCACATGTGTTTAGCTTCTACATGTTAGTGTATAGAAATCATGAAAAAAGAATTTAAAACTATTTGGAGAGTGGTATAAAAATGCAAAGCAGAAAACTGCTTAAACCCCCCAAATCTGTTTTATTTCTCCCTAGCTTTAACTGCTGCTCTGCAGATGTGATTAGTATGAATGATTTCTTTCATTTATAACTTTTTACAGAATATCAGTACATGTAATTTCCTGTATACCCATGTGCATATACATCCATTTGTGTATAATGTATATTTCTCTACATGCTGTTCCACAACTGGATTTTTGTTTAGTAGTATGTTGAACAACTTTATACATTGGAACTATAGAGGCACCTCATTTTCTGAAACAATGGCATGAGTTCCAGTGTCCCAGGTCCTCTTTAATGGGCAGTATTTTTGAATTTTGGGAGAAATTCTTAGAAGTGGAATGGTTAAGAGGAGAAACAGGGGCAGTTCACACTGTGATGGCTTTGTCAGATTCCTCAGAACCTAGGATAAACCTGTGAACCTGTGTGAGAAGTGTTGATAATGGTTTGTTAGAGGCTGGTGTTAAGTGTTGATATCCCTGGGAATTCATATGTTTTATCAGAGAAGGATTTTAATTCTTTCTTTTTGGGTAGAGAATACGTATTTAAAGCAAAAACAGTTCAGCAACTGCAGAAAAGTGAAAAAAGAATGACTATAACGTTGCTTGTAAGGATGCTCTTTGTTAGTATTCAAAGTATGCTCTTTTTTGGTTTTTGCATCAGATACACCTGGAAAGGCCTTCTGCTATCACCTTGGCTCTTCTTATAGACTGCCACAGTGCAGCAAATTCAAGGTTGGGACATGGTTGACTACCTTTGTGACCTGAGTCACATCATTGTACCCCTCAATGGGTTTATCCATCTATAAAACAGAATGCCTTTTTTTTTTTTTTTTTTTACTTCAATGCATTCGTTTTGAAACCCAAGCCCAGATGTGTGTGTGTGGGGGGGAGGGATTTGAGGACATATTTTCTTGAATAGGTTAAAGCATTCCTGTTTTTTTTTTAATATAGATTTTTATTATATTATTTATGTATCTGAGGTGAAGGGGGATATTGAGGGAGAATCCCCACCCAGTCTCCCACCCGCCCAAGGTCCCAGATGTGGGGCATGCTGAGATACTTGCTCAGGTGGTCTTAATAGTCTTCCAGTTATGGATCGCTGCCAGTTATATCCCTCCCAGCTCGATTAGGTCATTGAAGAAGCCACTGATTGTCACAGTCCATCATGGAGTCTTCGTTTGCCCAGTATTTCGCTGCCCAACGTTTAGCTGAGGTGGTTGATTGACCTGTTCCGTCCTCCGTCCTCTCCTAGCCAGGGCTCTGAGTCCAGCAGTTCGATTGGGGAGATCACCAAAGAGACTTAGAGGTATTCCCAGATCAGATTCCCGCATGTTCCAGCTAGCACCGGTTCCAGCACAGTCCAGAATGCCTTTCATCGTATTGGTAAGAAGATCCAACTGGAGAAGTTGTAGAAAAGTGCCTAATGCAGTCTGTGTAGGTAGGAAATTCTTTGAGGATGTTGGAAATGTTTTATTGTCCTGAGGTTTCTTCAAAGAGGATCATTTTACTCTTTTCATTTTACAAGGCTTTTCTTCATTGTGCTCTTTCTGGGACTGTTTATGAGTTTTGATGTAGTTTACTGAGATCTTAAGTTCTCATAGATGTGAAGGATCCCTCATCACCAGACTGCCTGGTTGAGGTAGGCAAGAGGCATTCCATGATTAATAGAGTCAACAAGTAATAATGCATGATATATTATAGAGTACTCAGAACAGCCCAGTTAAGGGGAAGTTTGAAGGTAGAGAATGAAACCTGGGAACTTTCCAAGAACAATTGGCATTTATGTTAAAAACATGTTTTTTTCTATTTGCTGATTTACTCTCCAAGTGGTTGTATGGGTCCAAGCTGGGCCAGGCCAGTGCCAGGAGCCTGGAGCATCATCAAGGCCTCCTACATGAATGCAGGATACCCAGTTGAGCCATTTTTCACTCCTTCCTCTGGCACATTAGCAATGGATTGGATCAGAAGAGGAGCAGGAAGGACACAAACTGATGCCCATTTGGGATACCAGTGTTCCAAGAAGCAGCTTAACCACAACGGAGGTCCAGGGCATTGCCTGTTTTATTTTTTTCCTTTGTGTTTGTATGGGAGACAAAAGTTAGATCACTCATAGCAATGTTTGTTCATTAGGGATTATTTTGTGCCCTAACCCCCACCTCAGAGACATTTGGCAGTATCTAGAAAAATTTTTGGTTGCTACAATGGAAGAAGAGGTTGTTAGTAGCATCTGGTGGTAAAGGCCAGTATATTCTTAGAATCCTGCAGTGCACAGTACAGCTCCTCATAGCAAAGAGTGATTTGGTACAAAATGTGAAAGGGTTGATGTTGAGAAACCCTGATAGAGGGAATAAATTGTGAGCTGAAGATGATGAGCTGGGTGAGGTATGCATTTATGGATCTACCAAGATGGTGGTACCGGTTAGCACATCAATTAAGCCATACCTGGAAGGAATTTCATCCAGGCTGTGTGTTTGGCTTTCCCAAGGAAAATGCAGTGAAAAGGCCGAAGCTACACCATGACTCTGGCTATAGCTATCTCCTGGTTGCAGTTGGAGAGTTCAAGTTCATTTGTCAGTCTCTATGGAATCCGGGGTAGACTCTCCTTGTTTGTTCAAGCATTAATTCATTCAACAAGCACTGATGTGGCTAGCAGCCCATGTGCAGTGGTATGGGGGATTTAAAAAAAAAAGAATAAAAAATCGACATCTGCCTTGAAAGAGCTTAGGAGGTAGTGTTGTAGTTAAGAACTCAGATTTAAATCTGTAAATTTCTGAGCTCGAAGCTGGCTATTGCTCCTTCTATTTTATGTGAATCACATCTTCGTTTAGGATGGAGTTAAATCTTTTGTGATTGTTGTGATGGCTGAAGTGTTGATGATGTCAAGTGCAATGTGTAGCTCAGTAGAATCTTTGTTTTTTTCACTGCTCAGCTGCTACTGCCATGGAATTCTGGAGCCTTTTGAATTCTCCAACATTTCCATATTTCATTAGTGCTAGATTTCTTTTCTCAAGAAGGGCTTCCTCAGGCCCTGAATGTGTGAAAATACGAAAGCAAAATAACTCTGGTTAAAGTAGGACTGTGGGGCCCGGCGGCGTGGTCTAGCGGCTAAAGTCCTCGCCTTGAAAGCCCCGGGATCCCATATGGACGCCGGTTCTAATCCCGGTAGCTCCACTTCCCATCCAGCTCCCTGCTTGTGGCCTGGGAAAGCAGTTGAGGACAGCCCAATGCTTTGGGACACTGCACCCGCGTGGGAGACCCGGAAGAGGTTCCAGGTTCCCGGCATCGGATCGCCTCGCACCGGCCCGTTGCGGCTCACTTGGGGAGTGAATCATCGGACGGAAGATCTTCCTCTCTGTCTCTCCTCCTCTGTGTATATCTGGCTGTAATAAAATGAATAAATCTTTAAAAAAAAAAAAAAAAAAAGTAGGACTGTGATGCTGGGCTGATTTTGTGGGGACTGCCCCATCTCACCTACCAATGATCACTAACTACAGAACCTGAGATTCTGTCACATTTGGTTTTAATATCAGTCTCCTCTAATCATCTCATTTCAGGAGTGAGGAACCCGAGGCTTGCAGAAGAAATGAGTCAAAGGAAGTAGGGAGAAAGCAATTGTAGGAATAATTAATGCACATGTGCCAGACACAGAAGTGATGCTTTCAAGGGTGCACAGACCACCATGGAGACTCCTTAGTTGGGTTGTACATGAGATTGATCTTGAAAGATGGATGGGATTTAAGCATTTCATAGTAAGTTGCAAACTATTTTCAAATTAAAAAATAGATGGATTAAGGCATAGAGGAAAAAACCTTGGTTTTACGTCTTTGCAAGTTTTCTTTGGTTGCAAGTAACCAAAACCTATTTTAAAGCATCTTAATTAAAAATAAAAAAGAAGGGGGTTGTTATGAAGTTACAGGGTAACATCTGGGTCCTTGGGGAGGGAGGACCAGAATTTTAGAACAAAGAACCTCCAAGGCGTGCCCCCGTTTCCAGTACTTCATGTTTTCTGAATCATCTCCCTGTTTGTTTTCGGTGTCCTTAGTTCTCTCTGCCAAGCAACTTTCCTGTCTTGTCTGTGCATGCCTGCTATTTCAGTCAACCAGTTGTCACTGATCATTTATCCACTTCTGAATCTCAAATTCTTTTTTAAAATTTTGTTTATTTTTGAAGGGCAGAGCTACAGAGGGACCGTGAGAGAGGTATACATGAACTGGTTCACTCCATAAGTTACCACAACAACCAGGATCCATCTAGGTTAAAGCTAGGAACTAAGAAGTCTTCTCTGGGTCTCTCATACAGATGCTAGAGTCCGGAGTACTTAAACCATCATCAACTGCTCTCCCAGGTGCATTAGCAGGGAACTGGATCAGAAACAGAGCAACCAGGACTCGAATTATCATTCCCATGTGGGATGCTGGCATTGAAGTGGCAGTCTTAACTCAGTGCATCACAGTGGAGGCCTCTGAATACCAAATTATAAATTTTAGAACAAAAGAATTTGATTGGCTTACAGGTGTTTTTTTGTGTACTTTTCATCTGGCAGCTGAGCAAGAGTTGGGGATGGGAGGACCTTCTCTTGTCATGTCAACATGGTGGGCAAAGCTCTACTCAAAGATGAGAAAGGAGCAAAGCTGGCTTTTAAGCTGCTTTACCAGGAGTGGAAACAAGAGTGTTGGTAGCTGTAACAGTCTGAGGTAGAACCTTGGGCAGGAAGGGAATGAGCTAATGAAGGCTGCTCTGAAGAGGGACACTGATGCTGATCTGGTGGGGTAGGCAACATTTCCCCAGGCAAAGAAGGGGAGAGGAGACTGGTAGCATGGAAGAACACTGAGCAGCAGTTGAGCAGGTGAATCCCTGTGCACACCTGTATTTCACTCATGCTTTTTAAAAACAGATACTTATTGCCTTATTGAGGGCCTAGTAAAGAGGAGAGCATGCAACAGATGAAGAAATAGATCTAAAATGGTGAAATTGCTCTCTGAACATCACAGAGAATAGAAATCAGAGCCATTTCTAATATGTGTCAGCCTTTAAATTTTTTTTCAGTTGCCTTCATTTATGTGTTTTCTATTTGGTTCTGGAAGGTCATAAATGACTTAGAGCAAGGTTAGCAGCTTATGCTATTTTTCTTTTAAACAGATAACTTTTAAAATTTGCATTGTCCTTCCTTACATAAAGATAGGTAATTTGTATTACTTTAGCCTGTGCGTGTGTTGGGTGGGGACAGTATTTTAAGATCTGGTTTGATTCTTATATTTTATGCATGGTACTTGTTCACTATATCTTAGTTATGTTAGCAATCAGTTTAACCTGCCACAGAATTATTTATAATACAAAATAATTTTAAGATAGTCCAAGATGTTCCCCTCAAAATTGGTGCAAAAATTATATGCCTATTTAATTAATATTGATAAATAGCCATCAAAAATTTTTTTTGCCATCAAAATTAATGAATTTCTCAAGGAAATTTTCATATAATGGAAAGGCCTCCAAAATATAAAATTAGTAGGATAAAGAAAAAGGTATATGTTTAAAATACATGAGCTATGTACAGATATAGACAATCACACAGAGAAAAATCATTTTAAGGAAATATACTACTCTAAAAACGAAGGAAGTTCAAATATTCCAAAAGCATGTTGATATAAGAGTTCCAGTAAGTTAAAAAATTTTATGTGGGAATTTCAAGTATAATTTTAAATACCTCTAATTTTTCTGTTAACTATTCTTGTAACTGAAATTCTTGTTAAATTAGTTGCAGTTTCACATGAAGTTGTGAGGAAAAATACAGAGAGGCGAAATAGTTCCTGTTTCTCTCAGTGATATTATTTTGCAGAGTTATTATGTACTACCAAAGTCAGAATGCCAATGTTGATTTATCCAATAGTTTTACTTATTCATGTGTACACATGTGTTATGTGTGTATTAAATTCCATTCTGTGATATCTTGGTGTGTATTCCTGAATCACAATCAACACACCCTGCAATTTCTAAACCCCAGCCTGTATTCTAATAACCACAACTGTACCCACCTCTGTTCTTTAAAAAAATATTCAGCCTCACTGAGTGGGATACTTACCTATTTTAACCTGAATGCCTAACTGTGGACCCTCATAGTTGGAAAGGCCTTAGAAATGTCTGTGGCCACTCAGATGGGGGAATTTTAGAGGGGCAGTGGGAGAGAGCTTATGATTCTCTGTCCTTCTTCCAGATGCAGCATGAGCTTGAGTTCTGTCCACATACTTCACTCTTCGCACCATTGCTCAGAAGCACAGGTGGAGTTGGGCACCACTCTCCTGGGAGTCCTGATTTGACCTCACAGCTCAACTTAGGTGCATTCCTTCTGTGCCAGATGGCAGTCTGTTTTTCTCATTGTGATAATTTCTCATTTTGTAGTTGCTCATAGACAATCTATACATTTTGGATAGGTCGATAGAGGTTTCGTGGAGAGCCCTTCCCTGGTCTCTGGTGAGTCTGCAGGTGCCAGCTTTCCTCTCCCACCCTGGGAGTGGCTTTGGATCCTGCCCACCTTTCAACAACAGTGTTTATGAGGAAAATGTATACCATGAAAAAATGAAGCACAGATTCCAGACAGTTTATGTATCAAAATAAACTTTTACTTCCATTTTCTCTTTGAAGCAGCCTTGTGTATGGCAAGTCTTGGTTTGGTTTTGGCTGTGTAGCTTCTGACACACTCCACAAGTTCCAGCCCTCTGCTTCTTGGTGCTTCCACCAGTGTGACTGACTTTCACCTGAGCAACTTCCTTCCTCAACTTTTTTTCTCGCTCTATTTATAAAACTAGTAAGATGATGATGCCTACTGTAAATAGCTGTCAGCCTAGCATTGTGCAGCATACTTCATGCATACTTTTAAAAATTAAATATACTTAAAGTTATGTTTTACCAACTTTTATTTATTTATTTATTCACACATAACTCAAAATTATTATTAAAGAGGTGGGCCATACTCATGGAAGCAGCCCAGCCCTATCAGCAGATTGGAGCTTGTATAGCTCAAGAATATTGGGGTGTTTGGAAGGGTGAGTAGGGGGTTCACAGAGTCTAGGGAGTGGACATAGCTGAGGTAGCTTTCGTAGGCATTTCAGCTCAGTGGGCTTCTTCTCTGGGTCCAGGTGGTTGTAAAGACATGCAGAGGGTGGGGTGGAGAACAATTCAAGGCACAGGTTAGGATGTATGGCAGGTGTCCTTGTGGTGATTGGCTCTGTTTACCATCCAGGAACCGTAATGGCTGAGGGAATGGAATGGCAGGGTTTGTGTTCTTGCTGCATCAATCCTGACTCTGAGTATAAATAGGGAGTTAGGATGCTGGTTTCTTTGTGGATGCCTTCTGCTGATACAGGATGTTGATGTGGGGCAAGGTATCCATACTCTGGATCAAACTGGTTGCAAATGAAGAACAGTCTTGTTTTGTTCCTGTGTGGTGGCTTGGGATATAGCAATTGTTCATTCTTGTAAGAACTTTTGAAATACGTTTATTTTGCATGATAGGAATAGAAGCATGATGAGATAATAGAGATAGAGACATTGCCTGAGGCAGGAGAGATGGTCAAAATGAGGCAGTAATTTCTGGAAAACATTTCATATCTCCTTTTTATGTTGGCTCTTTATGGACAAAGGTGGAAATAGGAAAGCAAGAATTCAAGTCCTTGTTGTTAGTGGAAGACATATCAATGCCTGGTTGTGGCAGAGAAAAAAAAGGCTATGTTGAGTGTGAATGTGCTGGCAAGGAGCTGTGGGATGAAGTTAGTCTGACCTGCTGCTAGTTTTGAGCTTCCTCATTCCATTTTTCTGCTTATGGAAACCTTGACTGCAGTCAGGACCAACCCCATTTTTAAAATGAGGAAACTGAAGCTCAAAAAAAGGGTGGATGATCTTTTTAAGATCATGGAACCATTTACGTGGCAGAACTAGATTCAGCTTAGTATTGTCAATTATAAGGCCCACTTTCCTGACCAGCCTCAAAAGGAGCCTAGGGTCTGGGGCACCATTCAAACGGTGTGGGCTTTCCAAGGCTCTCTGGTTCTTGTAGGGGCCTGTTTCCAGATTGAGCACTTGATGAACTCCTCTGTCAGGTAGCTAGGGCCCTTGGAAGGTGCCCATTCTATTGCTGGACAAGAATCCTTGCCAGGAAGTTGTCTTTTGTTGTTCAGTGGAAATGTACCCTTCACTTACTGAGTGCACTTGCTCTGGTCTTTGGTGCAACATAATTTCTCTACATTTGTAAATGGTATAACTAAAAGGGATTATTCTGGTTTTAGTTACTTATTTTACAGATGAGGAAATTTGGATGAAAAGAGAGAAGGCCTGTTCAGTTTACCACCCTTAAGTTACTTGAAACCTGAGCTTGTCACTCTGGTTTACCTTTCTTCTTTTAGCTCTTCCAGGCTTCCTTATGAGAAGGATTTTCTTGAACTTTCACCACCCTAGCCATTCTTCTCATGGCCTCTCTCTAGCTGGCTGGTTAGTGTTCTCTTAGTTTTGGAGCCAACTTCTGTATTTAGTATTTGAATTGATTGCCTGAAGTCCTATAGAGGATATTTACATGTAATTTGAGATTTTGCTCTGTGCAAGGGACATGTTGTAACCATTCATCACAATCTGCCTCTTCTTAACTAACCTACTTAGTCTACAATGTTTATGAAGCAGTAGGCTTGGCTGCATGTGACAAAGACTGTCAAGGCTGTGCCTTAAACAGGTGGAAGCTTTTGTTTTGGTCTTACAAAAGTCTGATCTGGAATGGATGCTCTACTCTGTGAAGTAGTGACAGTCTCAAGCTCCTTGTCTAGTTGTTTTTGTATTTGTAGGGTATTGAATACTCTTCTTCATTACCCTAGATGGCCAACTTACTTTATCTATCTATCTATCTATCTATCTATCTATCTATCTATCTATCATCTATCTATCTCTTTCTCCTTTGAATGCAAAGAAAAATGTCATGCCTCTTTTTAAGAAGTTACATTCTCACTTTCACCCACATCCCACTGGCCAGTCACTTGGTCACACCTAGCTGAAGGGAAGCCTGGGAAATGTAGTCTGTTTTTTGGATGCCATGTGACAAGCTAAATATAATCTAAAGATGAAAAGGGAAGAATGAACACTGGTCAGTAAATGTCTGTCTGTGCAACACTCCTCTGTTTTAGCTTTATGAAAATAAACCCTTGTTAGCGCTCTGTAGCCACTGTGTACTTTTGTGTACAAAGTAGCGTTCTTAGGGTTCACTGGAAGGAGGGGCAAGTGGAATACCCCGGAAATTCTCAGGATTCCGAATCTTCACCAAGGAGGTAACAATGTTTTTTTTTTAAGGTTTTTTTTTTTTTTGTATGTTATTTGGGGCTTTACTATTTATTTGCCAGACCTGTGTTGAATCTTAAGCTGCATTATGTTAATTAATTTTCGAGGGCAGGTGCTACTATTAATCCCAAATTTACAGAGAAAACTTTAATTTACAGAGCAAAGTTTCCAGAGAGATAAAGTAACTTCCCAAACATACACAGTGAATAATACTTGGTGGAACTAACATCCATTTATCTTTGTGTCGTGATGTGCTTTATGAGCCCCAGATTGAAGGGGTTTGCTAACAAGGAGCTTGGATCAGACAAGATCTTTTGGTGACCAAATTGGTGAAGCTTGTGTCTTTGTTCCAATTTACTGTTGTCAATGATGCTGCTTGAGATACTTTGTTTTGCATGGAGAAACTGATGAACAGAGTTGTCATGGGACTTCTTACCTGTAAGAGGTATGGGAATTGGCTCTGTATCCATCTAATGCTAACCTGGGAACCTGTGTGCCCATGTTAATGTGCCTGGACCTCCTATGATCTTCCTCTGGATCCTGTGAGCAGCTTCAGGCACCTGGTGTCCCTGGCCTATCTGATGGGCTTGTTGCAATAGCTGGAGGTCGTAGAGTCAATTCTCTTTTCCAATGTAAACCATAAGAGGAACACTGAAAACTGAATTGTGGGGTGGGAGTAACAAGTTTTTTTTTTTTTTTATGAATGAAGAACATTCAGTTGGATCTTTTTAAAAAATAATAAATTAATTTTATTTTTTATGATCTTCACTTAACTCTGAAGGATGCATACTCATGTGAACCACTGATTAGAATGGGAAAGGTCAAGGAATGGGGGATAAGGGATGGGGAAATGTTTCCATTTTTTCCCTGTATCTAAGGGAAGGAGAGAAAGATGGGCAGAGGGCTGCTCCAAGCAGCCTAACTGCATCGGTATCAGGGGATGAGAGACAAACACTTGATGTCTTCCCAGGGTCCCTGATATTGAGCATGCCTTGAGGTAGTTTCGATACTTCTGAAATGCTGTGGATTTTGTTCCAAGGTAGAGGAAATCCTTCCAAGGTCCATTGGCTAACATAGTTCACCTTAGAGTCTCCATTCATCCAGATACCTCTGTAAACACTTGGCTGGGAGAGTTGTCCAATTTGTTCTGCCCTCCATGGTACTTGATATCTTCTGTAGGCCTCAGTTAACTGTCATTTCTCCCATGTGCATCTGGGCATGCTGTCTAGTGCACAGGCTTCAGGAACTGAGGAGGTCCAGTACTGACACATGCAGTCCATGGTCATACCACAGATCCTATGATTTTTCCCCGTGAATGGAGTTCTGAGTCCAGTGGTTCAGTGAGGTCTTTTGAAGGACGGAAAGACATTAGTCACACAGAAATCCAGGAAATCTTTCTTGGACGAAGAACATAAACTCTGAATGTAGACATTATTTCTTTTTTCCATCCTAATTTTTATGATGGTATATTTTCATTTCGCTTCTCAGTCACAGCCTTCACTCTTCATTAGGTTCAGATATCAATACATACCAATTTAAAAAAAAGATAAAAACAGCTTACTATTCCTCAGGAATATAGACAAAGGCTGGGAACAGGAGTTAAATCCCAGGATGTCAATCTCACTCATGTAAATTATGTTTTTCTATTCTGTATTATTTATCACAGATCAGGGAAAATGTGATATTTATCTTTTTAGGACTGGCTTATTTCATTAAGCTGAATGGTCTCCAGGTGGATCCACTGAGTTACAAAAGATAAGATTTCAATTTTTGATGGCTGAGTGTCACACCACATTTCTTTTTTATTATTCTTATTTTAAATTACATAAAATGAGTAGATTTCATGTTTTCACAATACAAGTTTAGAGGTTTCACTCTCCCTCCTCCCTGTCTCTCCTGTATTATTTTTCCAAGTTGTTACTCATGGATTCATTCACTTTACAGGAACAAGCCTAGCTTTCCTTTATTTGAAGCTATCATGATATGGTAAGTAGAGGAAGGAAAAACTTATATACAACAAAAGTAAACTAAAATACAGATTGATATTCTATTATTACTCTTGTGTGTAGACACTTGTATCCACCAGTTAACTCCCAGTATTCTAATCCCACTGACAGAGATTACATTTCTGTGCTCTGTGTATTGGTTGTCCATTTTGTTGCAAGCATTAAGATTTCATACTTTTTTATGGCCAAATAGTATTTCGTAGCGTATTATGTACCACATTTTCTTTGTCCAGTCATCAGTTGAAGGCCTTCTGGGTTGATTCTGTATCTTAGCTATTGTGAGCTGAACTACTACAAAAATTAGGGGACAGACAACTCATATGCTGCTTTCATTTCATTTGCATAAATTTCAAGGAGAGGAATGGTTGGGTCATAGTGTAGGTGTATTTTTGACTATTTGAGGAATCTCAGTATTGTCCTCTGCTTTCTGAAAGATTTGTACTAGTTGGCCTTGTAGGGACTTTGGATATAAGAAAGCAATGCTGTTTTTAGTATTAATAGTGGTTTATAAAAAACATTTAGATTGCTTCTCTTAAAATGCACCATAGCACTTAAAGGGTTGGCAATCAACTGATTACATCAGCACCCCAAGCCTGGAATTAATGGGAAATGGGAGGGTTCTCAAAGAATGTTCTGTTTGCAGAGGAGTTGGACTCTCTGAAAACAATGGCAGCTTCTTTTATTTACAGTGGCAAGAGCCTCACAGATGTGCATCAGCTGGCTGCAGTCCATCAGACACTAGCAGATTTGTGCACAGCTCGGTGTGGACACTTGGATGTTTAATCTAACATTCATTCAGCTGTTTACAGGAAGAGTTTGAACCCAGCAAAAGATTTGTTTTTTAAAAAGCAAGCCCCTTCACCCCCCAAAAAAGCTCCAATAAGCCCAGAAATTAATTAAGGACTTTTGATAATATCCTTCGAACTTATTTGTTATGTTTCCAGACACAGCAGAGAGCATTTTAATGGGTACAATAATAATAATAAAAGCAGCAGCATGTGGAAATAAACACTCTTAGGTGGAGAACTAAGGAGAGAGGCTCAAAAGAGTTAAATGATTTACCCAAAGTCACAGCGTATGTGGTGTCAGAATCAGGATTCTGAGAAGTTTGTTTGGATCATCACAATTCTTGAAAAACACAGTTTCACATCTTTCAAGTGGTAGTATCCTCTTTAGAACAATAATTTATGGTTGTGTCTTCTACTGGTACTGATTTAAGCATTGAAGAAGATAGCCAAAAGTCCTGTTCCATTCTGACTCTAGTAATGTTTTTGGTGGTGTTTCTTAACCCAGAATTTTTCAGGGCTATTTTATTTCCATTCCCCACAAGCTTCATTTTGTAATATTGCCTTGTGTTTCCTTATATCAACTGAAGGGAAATGCTGGAGAATCATTATTGAGGGTATTTTCTGTGACCTTCTTTTTTCAGAAGAGTGAGCATGAATAGAAATGAATTAAAATTATTTTGCAAAGCAACCAATGTTTCATTCCTGTCTGGGATCCTGGATTCATTGTGTGTAATAATTTCTACCGAAGGTACAAATAGTATTTTAAATCTGTCAGATTGAATTAATGAGAAAAACATATTAGCTTTGTTGCTAATATAGCTATCCCTTCACTGTAGAAAGTAATTGCAAAACTTCACCAAAGGAAAAGAAAGATTCTCACAGGAGGCTATATCTGCAGAATTTTCTAGACACAAACATAAGAAATGCGTAAATAAAATGTAATCATGTTTGACGGAGGAGCCAGGAGAACATCAACCACAAAACCCTTAAGTCCCATAGCCTCTGGCAAGGTGGCAGATACTGGAAGGTCTTTTCTGGTGGCATTTTTGGGGATGAAGCAGAGAATGTGATGCATGCAGAGTGCATTGTTGCTGGGGAGTAGAGGAACTACCTGGGGGACCAGAGAGGATGCCTCAGAAAGCAAGCACAAAATACTGAAGAAAGCAAGAGTGTGGGCTGTTGGAAGAACTGCAAATGAATCTCTTGGACAGGAGCAAAAAGCCATCAGATGGATGGGGAGCATGCGGAGGGGAGAGAAAGGGAAGTGTGCAGGTCTCAAATTATTCCAGGTGGTCTAAACCCTGTTACCCTGTGCTCCTACAGATTCTCCAAAGGAGCTGTGAAAGTACCTAACTTGCCACTTTGAACCTCCCTCTGGAAAGACCTGGAGGGGTCCAAAACTGGCTACAGAGAGAAAAGCTTAGTAGTGTTGTTAGGAGGCTAGAGAATAAAGGGGCCTGGAGTAAGTTCTTTGTGAGTGTATATAAAGGTGAATTGGATTTGGCTTTACTCTTGGGAACGGGGGAGGAAATAAGGTACTCTCAGATCTGCATTTGGATGCTAAGACTTTTTGGGTATAAAATTGTTCTCCCCACTTGGGCTTGTGTGGCCGATAACAAAGGGGCACCCTAAATTCTTGAGCAGATTATACTCTTATAGCCTCCCTCACCCAATGTGCAATGTCCTTGGGACTTTTCAAATATAAGAACCTAGGGAAGGACCAGCATTGTGGTGCAATACACTATACCATGGCAATGCGGGCATCCCATATTGGATCACCAGTTGAAATCTTAAAAGTTCTGCTTTGAATCCAGTTCCATGTTAATACAGCTGGAAAGACAGCAGAAGATGCCCAGGTACTTGGGTTCCTGCCACCTATTGGGGAGATAAGATGCAATTTGGGGCTCCTGGCTTCGGACTGGTCCACTCTGCTCATTTGGGGAGTGAGCCAGAGGTGACAGACCAATGTCTTTCTCTCCACTCTCTTCTCCTACCACTTGTTCTTTCTAATAAATACATAAATAAATCTTAAAACAACTCATGAAAAAATAACACCCCCTTTTTGGTGTGTATGGGTGTACAGATATATTTATATAGACATTTTGTTCTACAGGGGAAAAACTTTAAGGGGCTAATCAGAAGCACAGTGTGGTTCAGTATATTTAATGAAGCCATCATCCTTCTCATGTGTATGCCCTCTAAACATCAAAAGTGTATCTATTACTGTTAACACAATAACAGCAGGAGCAAGAGTGATTGTCACACAGGTTTGAAGGTCTTCCCATCACCTGCAAGGTAACACTCAATGGTCTGGAGAGGCACACAGGCCTTCCATAATGTGGTTCTCACTTGCCCCATCACCCTTTACTCAGCCATCGATGTGCAGCTTGCTGACTGGCTGGTCGTGGCTTGGAATTTAATGTAAAAATTAGCAATATTTATCAAGCTAGACACTCTGAGAAATCACAGTAGCCAAGTCTGATTATTCTTTTCTGGAGCTTTCTTTTATAGCAGGTGTTGACAGAGGGAAGGAAGAGGAGGCCAGAAAGCAGGATAAAAATAGTGATAGTATTAGGAGGTTGAGAGTTCTCCTTTAGGCTGAGTGATGCAGAAAGCCTCTCTTGAGAAAGAAACATTTAGGTAGAGTCTCTGGAGGCGAGGGCCCAAGCCATGAGGAAGGAGATTGGGAATAATGAAAGAGTGCCTGGAGCCCAAGTCCCTGTGGCTACCATAAAGAGGGAAAGTGAGGCAGAGAGGAATGCAGAGGCTACCTCCTGTAGCCTTGGAGGTTATAGTAGGAACATTCGTTTTTACTCCAAGATGGGAAACCATTGGAAGATTTTAAATGGAAGAGTGACGTGATTTGCCTTATTTCTTAAAAGAGCATTTTTGTTTCTCTTTGTTAACCAGACCTAAGGGAGACAAGGGTGGAGGCAGAGACACCAGTTAAGAAGCTACTGCAGTAATTCAGGTGAGAAATGATCGTGGCTTCGAACAGGTTGGTAGCACCATAGGTAGTGAGAAAAGGTGGACTCAATCCTTCTGTATATGTGTACAAGAATATATATTTATATATAGTATATTGTGCATAATGTCTATAAATATATATGTATGACTTTCTGCTTTGAAACCTACATTGAAAGTAGGAAATTAGAATGTTGTAGGAAAAAGCAAAATCATAAATTCCTCATTACCCAGCTTCAACCACTCTCTACTCATGAACGCTTCCTTTGCTGAAGTACCAATATTTGCTTATCTTGACTATTGTGAAGCACAGCATGTCATATTTCAATATGTTCCTAAATTATAGGAGTTTCTTTTACAAACACAATACCCTCATCTAAAATACAAACAGTCCTTAATATCATTGAATATCCAGTCTGCTTAAATTTTCCTAGTTCCTTTAAGTGGAAATTTTACTTACTATTTTCTCTTTACAGTTTTCTTTATGACTTTTTTTGAGTCAGGGTCCAAAGAACATTCATTCACTGAAGTTGATTGACACACCTCTTGAATTTTTAAAAATTGTTTTTGCGCACTCTCATTCTTGTTCAAGAAACAAGGTCATCCCAAAGTCTGGATTTTGTTGACTGCATCGCTTGGGAAGAATTTAACCTATTCCTCTGTCTCTTGTGATCAAATCTAGAGATTTTTTTTAACAGATATTAGATTTATTAGATTTATGTTACCTTTTTTTGCAAGACTCTCCTTGCATTTTGTTTTCCCATTGGGGATAAAGGATGTGTAGTTGTTGCTGTTGTTGTGGTCATTGCTTAGTTTTGTTATTTTATTAGTCTTTGCAGGTGATAGATTCTGCATTCATTCTTTTTTTTACATTTTATTATTATTATTATTATTATCATTTTATGATTACAGTTCCATAGGCTCCTGGCATTTCCCTTATCCCCTCCCCAATTCCCTCCCCTAGTCCCTCTATATCATTACTAACATATAGTTCTTCATACACAATCATATGTCCATCATTGCGGGCATGGACAATGGCAGAGAGTCCAGCATCCTATTGTCAAGATATAGTGAACAGTTTCATCATAAGTCCATCTTTGTCTGGAAGTAGAAATGCATACTACATTGTATCCTCAAATCTGAATGTTAGTCTCCATTTCACAGCTACTGTACATCCCCTTAAATGAAGAGTCATAATACACAATCAGCAATAGAAAGAAAAATAGAAATTTACAATGCCATGAAGTTAAATGATATGTTTACTAGATATGACAGTCTCCATTACACAGTTACTGTACATCCCCTTAAATGAAAAGTCATAATACGCAATCAACAATAGAAAGAAAAATAGAAATTTACAATGCCATGAAGTTAAATGACACGTTACTAGAAATGACAGTCTCCATTACACAGCTACTCTACATCCCCTTAAGTGAAAAGCCACGAAACAAAATCAACATCAGGAAGAAAAAAGAAATTAACACCACGAAGAAGTTAAATAACATGCTACTAAATGACTAACATGTAGTTGAAGAAATGAAAATCAAGAACTTTCTTGCAGAAAATGATGCTAGTGTATGACCTACGAGTCATTGAATGATTTAATCAAAAGAAAGTGTTTTGAAGAGATGAAACTAACAGAAAACATCAAAATCCATGCAATATAGTTTCCGCTGATTTTTGTTGGTGAAGTGTGTCTCTTCTAGACAAAAAATAGATGGGTTTTGTTTTTTTAATCCAGTCTACTAATTTGTGATGTTTGAGTGAGCTTAAGCCATTTACGTTCAGAATTTAATACGTATGGATGGTTTTTTGGTTCTGTCATTTTAGGAATGGGTTGTTCATTGATTTAGTCTTCTGTTGTCATTTTACTGGGATGTTCTTCCCATTTGCCTTTGGTTTTGGTAGGTGTTATTCCTCTTCTCTGTCAAGGGAACATCTTGAAGTATCCTTTGTAGGGCAGGTTTGGAAGAGGCAAATTCTTTTAACTTTTCTTTACTGTGGAAGAATTTTATTTCATCTTCAAAGACAAAAGAAAGCTTTGCTGGATATGTTATCGTAGGCCGACAATTTTTTTCTTGTAGAATCTGGAATATGTCACTCCATTCTCTTCTTGCCTGTAGAGTTTCCTGTGAGAGATCTCCTGTGAGTTTAATTGGCATTCCTTTATATGCCAATTGATTTTTTTCATGTGTACATTTAAGGATCTTTTCCTTATGTTCAATCACCAAGAGAGCTTGGTGATCATGTGTCTTGGTGAAGACTGCTTTTGATCAAGCCTGTAGGGAGTTCTGTGCCCCTCCTGGATCTTGTTTCCCAATTCTTTCTCCAGATTAGGGAAATTTTCCTTTATTATTTCATTAAATATATTTGCAAACTCAGCTTCTCTTTCTGCACCTTCTGCTACTCCCATAACTCTTATATTTGGTCTCTTAATAATGTCTTACAATTCTTGAATACTTTTTTTGGCCTGATCCAGCTCTGCTTCCAGCTTTTTGTTTGCTTCCCCTGATGACAGGAAATATCTTCCAATTCTGAGATTCTTTCTTCTGCTTGTTTCATTCTATTTTGGAGATTCTCCATTGTACTTTTAATTTGCTCTACTGTGTCCTTAATTTCTGATATGTCAGCCTTGATTTGCTTTATTGCTTCCTTAAATTCTTTGAACTCTTGTATGTGCTTCTCATTGTTGACCAGAAGCTTTAAAATGAGTGTTATGGATTCTATGTCCCCCAATTTCTAGATGTCTTCCTCAGTTAACTCAGTTACCATGCTGAGGTTGGCATAGGGTTTTGCTCCTTTGCAGGGGAGTTTTCAGTAATATTCATTGTGCCTTTGTCTCGTCTTTTGCTCTTGATTATTGTACTTCTGGTTAGCAGAGTCTTCTCCTTGGGGCAGGTTTCTAAGCTGTGTCACCCACAGGTCTACAATGTGATTTTACTTATTGCGGTTGGTACACAGCTCTTTGCTTGCAGCCACTTTTGTCACAATCTCCAGCGAGTTCCAGGTCTGCGTTCTTGTGTTAGATTTCCACTGTGGTCTCCATAGCCCCAGCTCCTGGCTCACCATTCTCTCCTCCTCCTGTGATACCGTGCTGAGGCTGCACCATTGTCTCTGCAACCTTTCTCCCACTTTCGGTTGGAGCAGGTCCCAGGATTAGGGAGACACCAGGTGTCCTCTATAATTAGGTTGTTGGTGGCGCTGATCTTGTCGGAACCTGTTGGACATTAGGTCTGGGTGCCACACGGACCTATTTTGACCCGTACGATGCCACAGTCAGCATTATTTTCCTGTGGGACCAGTGCAATCTACGGAACTCAGTGAGTTCTCGCGAGATCAGCACATGCGCAGTTCACTGTTGTCCCTGCAGTCCCAAAGCTGTTGCCACAGTGTACCAAATGGCACCTGATGTACCACCACTACAGTTCTTGATCTGCTGGCTGTCAGATCTGAGGGCTACTCAAACCTATCTTGGGTGGAGCCTGTAGAATGCCACATCATTGCAGTTCACTGAGTCAGAAATGAGTTCACTCCCAGCGCAGGGTATGCTCAGTCCTTTCCTTTGCCTTTGCCTTCTAACGCAAAATGGTGCCCAATTCAGCTCTAGGGGGCTGACTGAGCCGTGAAATCCACTCTGTTCTCACACTGTCCATCTGGGATCTGCTGTTCTGTCTTGCTCCTGGTCAAATCATATGGACCAGCACGACGGACAGTTCTGTGTCTGGGTTTACCTCCCAAACTCTCAGTGAAAGTCCCTTCCCACCTGGTTGCTGGTGTAGTTCCGGCTGCTGGTGGAGTTCAGGCTGCTGTTAGCTGAATGTCACTGGAGTTTCAGTCACTGCAATACCACACTGTTGTGTCTGCTGCTTTCCTGTGTGTGTCAGTCTCCAGGTACCCCTCTGCTGTTTTCTGTGCTTTCCTGTTTCCTGGAATGTGTCTTCTCTGCTTCATTCTGATTAAATGTTTTTCCATCCATTTAAACGTGTCCTTACCCTATTCTGCCATCTTGATTCCTCCCATTCATTCTTTATAGCCAGAATACTTGGAGTAGAAGCTGCCTTCTTGAGATCTTTGATGATCCTACAATTCGGACAGCAAAGGCAGGGGGAAATCTTGCTCTCGCTGTTGGTTTTCAAAAATAAATAAATGGTTTCCCTAGTCCCCCCAAGAGTGATTAATGCCCTTTTATCTTTATCTTACTGTTGAGCTTAGGTTTTAAAACACACATTTCTATTTTAGCCCACTACTGTTACTTTATTTACAGAAGCTCCAATGGACCCAGCTTTGGCTGGTGGCAACCTCTTTCTTGGTCTCTTGAGTCCTTGTTACTCAGAGCACTTGCCTTTGATCCTGTCATTGCTTTCTGGCAACAGGGCTCATCTCATGCATTTTCAGCATGGATTTTACACTCAGCCACCTTGCAGAAGTGTCCTGTTTCTGTTGGAGAGAAGTGGTACTTCAAGATCACAGTCTTGGGCTGAGAGGTGCCCTCTGCTCCTGGGTTGGTCTTTGTGTCTCGGTCTTTTCAACAGACAGATCTAAAACCAAATTTTTTTAAAGAAAGCACTCACTGGAGTTGTCATGAAACTGCTTGCCTAAGATCTGGTTCTCAGCAATGCTGCTGTAATTACCTATTTTATGTCATAATATATAGTCAGAATAATACCGATACTACTGCAAACAGATTTAGTTTGTTTATGTGAACCAGATGGAGAGTGATGGAATATATTTCACTCAAAGAAGTTACTAGAGGAAAAAAATCTGATTATAGTATCGGTTTGCTACATAGTTGAGTTTATCTGTTTCATTTTACTTTCTCTTTTTTGGGGTTAGTTGAAATCATGCAGATTATTCACATAGTTCCAAGTTGAAATCAATTTTTATTTGAAGAAACCAGTTGTTTTCTGTCCCCTCTTCCTTGTTACCTCCTTTGTAGTAACTCTTTTAAGCTATGCATTTTTTAGACAATTTGTAAATATGAATGTATATAGATCTATCCGTTCCCCACCATTTTCCTTCTTCTCTTAGAGACTAGCTTCTGAATAAAGTCTAAAGGTAGGAATATAGTATTATCTGACACATTGCAAGTGAGGTATGAGAATAAAGTCAAGTTTGACTCTGAAGGGTATAGCCTGGTCAGTCGATGGGACAGAACCCAGCTTTTAGTGTCCCTCCTGCTATCTGTGCATATGGCCCAAGTGACAGGCCGTCATTCATCTCTGTGAACTCTATTCTGCTTTCCTTGTCCTCAAATGCTCTCTAGTGGTACTCTGTTAGCAACACCATCCTTCCCATGTGATGTTACCCACTTCTGTGTTTGTGTTTGTGTTTGCCAGTCAATAGACTGCAAGTGACTAGACATGAGGGATCATGTTTTCCTCTGCCCTGCCATTACAGATGTCATAATCATCCATGCATCAGGAGTTCAGTAGGTGCAGGAGTAAGTAAACAGGCCAGGCTGTTCTACATAGTTATCTCTTTGTAATATCACAACAAGATGGATGTTGTGGATCCCTTTTACCCATGAAGTAATAAGCACAGGAAAATTTTTAGCTCTTTATCTAAAGAAACAGCTAGTAAATGCTGAGCTGGAGTTTGGACCCAGGTCCATCTGACACCAAGGCCACACAGCCACAGCTGCCTATGATCTCACTCAATAGTTATGTAAGTCTACCTATGTTTTACCTCTGTCACCTCAATAGTTAGGCTCTATAAACTTGTTCCCACATCCACAAAATACATTTAATAACAATAGAGACCTCATCAAGTTGTAAGGCATTTAGAATATTCCTGGTACACAGCAGGCACTGACATACCAGCCGACTTTAGTTACTATTTTAATGTACTTTTAGAGGTTTATTTATTTACTTATTTGAATGGTGGACTATCTCCCATCCTGTGGTTCAGTCTAACAAGTGACTGCAACAGCCCCAGCTGGTGACTGAAGCTAGGAGCTACAAACTGCAGGTAGATCTCACACATGGATAGGAAGAGAGAAAGTATTTGGGCTGTCCTCTACTGTTCCCCCAAGATGCATTAGTAAGGAGCTGATTGGAAGTGGAGCAGCCAGGAGTCGAACCAGTGCTCATTTGAGGTGCCTCAATGCTGGCCTCTGCCTCTTTGTTCTTCTAAGGAAGAGACATTATCCTGGAAGAGGTGCACTGGCACTTGAAGGTGAAATTCAGTGACTATTCTCATGGATCATATAATACAGATTCCCAAATGTCTGGGAGGGAGGAAATTCCACATATGGAGAAGTGCTGAATGAAGGCATGATGGTTTTGTTCTTGTTTTGTCTCATGGTACTTGGTGAGTCCAGGTTTCCTCCCTGATCAAAGGGATAATCGTGATTGCTAAAGGAAGAGCTGAGCACCATTAGGACATAGTCACTTCCACTGTCTGGGCCATTCCCGAGCTTCACTTGTGTATGCAGTATTGTCAGAAGCATCAAAACTTTTTCTCAAATAGGGAGATGAAAACGGTGATGGTGCAGGGGCATGCAATTTAGAGCCACACCAATCTGGATCATATTTTGCCCCTACTGTTTGTTAGACAGGTGATTGTTATCTCATCTTTTTACTCAACTTCCGTATACTCCTCATAGAATGGGCATGGTAATATTCACTTCAGCAGTTTATTATAAGGATTCTTTGTGATAACATGTATTCAGCACCTGGCAGGTACTGTTTGGTAGAGGGTATCTCTTCTGTGTCTCCCTCACTCCATTCTGCCTCTAATCAGTGAGGTAGCATGGTATGGGACTGAAGCGTACTGTACCACTCCCTGTTACCAGAAGCTCTGGAGGGGTGATGTGAAATCCTGCTGTCAGGGATCTTGATTTGGTAAAAGCCTGAAAATCTGTTTCTAACAGGCATCCCAGGTTATTTGGATGTAGTGACCTGGCTGTTTCAATGTCAGGCTGGCTGGAGTCAGATCCGGCATTTCATCTTGGCACCTGCTGGCACCACTGTGGCCAGGCTTCTCATCTTGGGCAGGTTATATAACCTTGTTGAGCCTCATTTCTGCATCAGCGGAGTGGGACTGACTTGGCCTTTTCTGCAGGGTCATTTTAAGAGTGAAGTGAAGTGGTGTGTGGGAAAGTCAGGTGTAGAGTGGGAGACCAGTGATAGTTTGTGTCCTCAGGGCTGCCGTGTCTGCTTATACGGTTGTGCTCCACTCAGCCTTTTGTCCATGGGTGGAATAGGCACTGATAGTAGACATGCAAAGGCTGTATCGCTCTCTTATGGAATGTACAAAGGTTTTGTGTAAGCCAGCTTTAGTCTTGCCTTCCTCTTTTAAAAGAAAGAATCCAAGCCTTTGGCCCATTCTGACCATTCTTTAGGTTTTGCAGAGACCCTAGGATTCATAATGGAAAACCACCTGCTCTTAGTCTCACCTGCCCTCTTTTACCGGGAGCCTTTTTGTGGTTGCCCAGTGCCTGCCTTTGAAACATCAAAGCCTTTGGGCTCTGATCATGTTACCTGCCAGTTCAAAGGCAACAAGAGAGGCCAGATGCTACTAATGACTTACCAGCTCTTTCAGGCAGGGCCTCCTTACAGAAAGACAGCTGGGACCCTGGATTAGTAAGTGCTAATGTGTTTTTCTGCCTCAAAGGAATTCCACAATAGGCAGATTTCCAAAGTCTGTAGCATGGTTCTTTGGGGAAGAGGAAGAGCATATTTGCAGTTGTGTTCTTTGGGCTCTTGCCCTCTCCCTGCCTGTGCTCTGCTGCCTCCCCTGGAATGCTGTGCATGTGCACAGTGAAGATGAAATCAAAGTCTCAGCAGCTGCTGACCTGAAGACCGTGAGCCTGCGGGGTGCGTGGGATTGGGCAGCATGAAGAGGCTAATTTAGGAGACAGTGTCTTGAGCCACTGCTGCCATCCCTTTGTGAGACCAGGTCCACATGGGGGATCACCATCTTAGCTGGACTGTGGTTTCTCTCTCATGCTTGTTAAGTCTTCATTAATTTCTGCCTTCGTAGCAACTGCTGCCTAGCAGTTTGCACCTGCTGGGTGTCTGATTTAAAAAAAAATCTTTAGATCATACACAGAGCAGATGTCAGGCCAGGTCCTGGTTTTTCTGTTATCCAGCAGAGCTTTTGGGTTTGACTATTTCCTTTATATTTTAACTTTCAAACAAATACACAGGAGGCAGAAAATGTCATGTGAAGAACACAGATGTCTTTTTTTAAACATTTAACAGCTTATACAAATATTTTGTCAATCTCTTCATATATGTTATATACATTATACATATATATTTTTTGTGTACATTAAGTATGTAAAGGTGAGCTATTAGTATCATATCATGAGATTCATGACAAGAATCATGCATTGAGGAGGGAAGGGTATATTATATAAGGCAGAAATAATATGACGTTCACACATTTTATTATACATAATATTTGTGTACACTATATATATATTTTCACATATGAGAAAAACACATTATTTGTCTTTCTGTGTCTGGCTTGTTTCGCTTAGCATAATCTCTGGTTCTATCTATTTTGCTGTAAATGTCAAGAGTTTTTTCTTTTTAAAAATAGATTTATTTTTATTTAATTAAAATTTTATTAATTTGAAAGGCTGAGTGACAGAAACAGAGGTGTGTGTATGTGTGTATATAATTTTTTCTGTCCTCTGATTCATCCCATAAAAGATCACAGTGGCTGGAGCTGGGGCAGGCTGAAGCTAGGGGCCAAGAACTCCTTCTGGATCTCCTATGTGGCCCAACTTAGGTCATCTTCTGCTCCTTTCTCAGGCACATCATTCAGGATCTGGTTTGGCAGTGGAACAACCAAGATTCAAGTTCATACTCCAAGATGAAATGCCCATGTCACAAGTGGTAGCTTAATACAATGTTCCACAATGCCAGCCTCAAGATTCCATTCTTTTTATGGCTGAGTAATATTCCACCACATGTTTTCTTTATTCGGTCATTGGTTGACAGACATCTAGTTTGATTTAATATCTTTGCCATTGTGAATTGGCCTGCAGATATCATATTTCATATGCTGATTTAATTTCCTTTGGATATCTTCCCAGAAGTGGGATAGCTGGGTCATATGGTAGATCTATTTTTAATTTTTGGAGGAATCTGCATACTGGGTTCCATAATGAGTATACTGATTTGCATTTCCACCAACAGTGTGTTAAAGTTCTTTTTATCTGTATCCTTGGCAGCATTTATTATTTTTTTTCTGATTTTTGGGTAATAGCCATTCTCACTGGAGGAAGATTGTGCTTTTTATTTTTATTTTCCTGATGGCAAGTGATCCTGAGCATTTTTTCTTGTGTTTCTTGGCCATTTCTGTGTGTTCTTTTGAAAAATGTGAATCAGATCCAAAGACAGCCTTGATTCTGTGGCATGGATTTTTGCCATGAATTCTACTATGGATTAAATGTTTGTACCTTCCTCTCCTAAATTCCCATGGTAAGACCTAATCGTGTTAGTACTTAGAAGTGGGGTGTTTGGGAGGTGATAAGATCCTGAGGACAGGAGGCTCATGAAGAGCACTTGTGAGAAGGACTCCAGGTAGTAGCTTGCTTCTAGTACTGTGTGAGGACCCAAGGAGTCGGTCATCATCTGTGAACCAAGGATTAATTGATCCTCACCAAGTATAGAACCTGCTGGCACCTTGGTTTTGTACTTTTCAGCCTCCAGGACCATGAGAAATGGTTTGCTGTTATTTATAACTCATTGAATTTATAGTATTTTGTTAATAGTAATCCAAGTAGACCAAGAGAGGTCCTTGGTTTGCTCATCTGTGAGAGGGGTGTAGTTGAATTATCTGGTAACATAGTTGGGAGGATTAAAGAAAATATAGATATAAAACATACAGTCCATTTCTTAGCTTTAGGAAGGTGGTTTAATAAATGATAACTCTTCCTGTGACCACCTTCTTGTTCTTCCAGTTGCTATTGGTATAAGGTGGATTAGAGCTCTTGGTCTCTGGACAGATGCAATTCAGTTCAATTAAGTGGTTTTTTTTTTATTTGACTGTTTTTACTCTGGTCAGTAGGATGAAAGGTGCTTGACACAGATGTAAATTATATACCATCTTCTCACTAAGCTCACCTTACTAACTCTCAATCGACTTTACCTTGCAACTAGCATACCTGCACCCTTCCCTGTAAATACCTTTGTTCCTTCTTTTGAAGGTTAATTTGGCCTTCAATGCCTTTGGGAGTTGAGGACCACTCACGTTTCAAGTTTAATATTTCCCCCCATTCCCTGTACTTGTGGTGAGGAAAATGTCTTAGTTCTGGTATGAGCTGTAGTTGGTGTCTTATACACAATGCCCTTTTTGTTGGAAGAATTCCCCATCATTCTTCTCTGTCGTAGAGACTGTGATCACTGCTGAATCTCAGTTTGATGAGGATTTATACATGTCTGTCTTTATCCTGAAATCAGATAAAACCTCCATGACCAGACACAGGCAATAGGAGAGACTTATTGGAATCTGCTTTGGCCAAATGCCAGGTAGATGCAGAAGCTGCTTTGATATCAGGGTCCCCTGGGTGTACAGTGGTTTTTGTGCCACTTGTGACACAATTTCTGCAGCCAGTCATGGTGTAGCCTGCAGTGGAGAAGTTGCACAGCTCTTCCATCTTTTAGGCTCCTTATGATAATGGATGAGGAGAAAGAGATGAAGATGGAGTGATGATCATGGCTGCTTCCTGTTAAGCATTGTGTGTTAAGCACTGTGTGTCCTGTTGAGTACGCATGCACGCACTACTTAGCAAGTATTATCTCAAAATTGAGGTGTCAGAGATTATATATCATACTTGAGCATATGGAAGACAGAGGGTGGCTGAGACATTGGTGATGACTCCTCCGAAGTATGACTTCAGCCATTTCTCACAGGCAGTTAGAGTTCAGGAAATTGGCAATTATCTGTCTCCTCAGCAACAACCAGTATTTGATTTAGTTGTCATTGGTTATCTCCATGCAGGTGAAGAAACAAGTCACAGAAAATCTAATCCAGCTGGCAATGCTGTGCCTAGAATTCAATTAAGTTTATGGTTTGTTCTGAGGTTGAGGTCATGTCATTAATCTTGCTTTCATTTTAGGACTTCCACTGTCATGATTTACGGTGATGCCCAGCCTGTTTTGTCAGGATTATTGCAGCATAGTCAAGCAAGAAATATAGCAGAGCAGCTAGGTAATGTGGTAGTCAGGGAGGAACTCTAGTCCTGCACTTGGTCAGGCTGGGTATGAACATGTGTGGGTTCCCATCTGGAGACCTATCCTGGATAGCTGCTTTCTGTACAGTGCAGATCTACATATGATCAAAATTTCCAAACAAAGACATCTGAGTCCCAGTTGCTCACCTGTTGTGAACAGCGTTGTTATTAATTCAGCACTACCACATAACCTCTACTTCAAGTTATCATTTAGTAAGTTATCAGTGTAGATGATGAATTAGGTCTTTGTGATGACTATGAGGCAGGTGTCACAGGCTTTCTCTTTCCTCTGAATTATTGACAGGATGTGGCAGTCATTTCTCTGTTTCTTTCCCTTTCATGTGGTTTATTTGTTTTCTAATAGAATCTCCCCACTTTCCCAGATAGGAACAAGAAGGTAAGTGTGTGTCAGTAAACACGAGTTATTGATGGTTGCTTCCTTGGTGACATGATTGTCCTGATCTCATTTAAGCCTCATCACCTACATGGAAGGGGGACATTACCTGTTCCTATCTTACAGTTGAGGAGACTGATGCTTGGATTAATTAAGCTGTTAAATGGGTGGTAAGGAAGCAGAGTCATGAATCCAGGAGTATTCCTTTCATTATGCAGATCCCAAGTGCTTTTTTCCATTCTTGGTTCTCTAGGAATGTTTTTTGTTAAGATTGTTTGGGAAAAAGTAATACATGGAGAGGTTTTTTTTTTTTTTTTTTTTTTTTTGAGTGGCACTGGTGTGAAAACAGAGTAGGAACTAATTTATTCTGTCTAGCAGGTAATGGTTTGCCTCTGATCTTTGGGAGTTAGCCTGGATTGGCTATATTTCCCATGTATGGCAGTACAGAAACCAGCATCTCTCATGAACTTTCAATTTGTTGTGCTTGTTTTTCTTATGTGAGGGTGTGTGGTCAGACATTCATGAAAATGTCTCTGTATGTGAAGCCCATTCCAGAGGCTGGGTTCACAGCTGGCAATACCTTGCCCTCAGACCAGGGAAACAGATGAATAGCAGGTTCTGTTTGGCCCAAGGTAGCAGATTTTCCTCTGAATAATTGTTTTAATTTTCTTTTTTTTTTTTTTTTTCGGTCCTAGACTCACCTTTAGAGCACATCTGTGTCTCTTGTTCAGATAATATTTAGATGTGCCTTCAGTCTGAGTTCCTTAGCCTCAGTGGACATTTCTGTGCTTGCCATGTCTACAGAGTCTTCTACAAATGTGCTCGTTTGATAGATACTGAAGACTGCCTTGGAATTTCCTTCGGGTGCCCTGGGCATATTTCTTTTGAAATAGAACCTGAAGATGTGTTATTCCCTGGGTAAATCCACTTACTTGAGGCAGTGTTGATGTGCTCAGCAAAAATACATCTTGGAAATCTGCTGATATCTGCCGTGTGTGTGTGTGTGTGTGTGTGTGTGTGAGATTGGGGGGAATTTGTTGTATCAGTGTTAGGACCAAATCCTGTGAGCAGTTTTGCAGAGAGGTTGGTGACAGTTCTCACCCTGAAGCCTTCTGGGATCTGAGGACTGTTCTGTGTCCAGTTCCTTCTACCCTCCTTCAACACACCATATACATCTTCTCTGTTCCAGAGAGCTGACACACTGTAAGATCCTGGTTCTAGAGTGTTCCATGGTTAACACCTTAATCATGTTACTGTCTTAGAGCCTCCCTGCTTCCCCCCTTGTTGAGCGGAGAAGCATGATTTTCAACTTTCATGGTCACTAGTACAGCTGCAGCTTCTTTTCCTTAAGCCTGATATGCCTGTTAGCCCATTTCCATCCAGACTGCGTTTCAGATACTACCTCCTCCATACAGCAGTCTTCTTGCCTCTGGAAAGAAACTCCTCTGAACTCCCATCTGTGTTATATGTACTTTATAATACTTGATGTGTCTGACCAGTAAAAATAATCAGCTAATAATTATGAGGCAATGAGAGATGTTAGTAAAAAATGTTACTGACTTTGGAGACTAGTTATAATCCGTTATTGTGTTGTGTATGCTATAAGAGGCCCAATCTGATTTTCTTCTTGATTTTCAGTTTTCTTCCCTTCATCCCCAAATCTGTCCTCTTTTCTGCTAATGTTCTTGATAAGTCCATAAATATATTCATTGCACATTAATCAATGAGTTTTGTATTATGTATAATGTGTACTATCATATATTAAATATGAAATACTGTGGAATAAAATATAATGTATATATGTATGTATAATGTGTGTATATTCCAAGTAAGAATAGGAATTCACGTCTCCGTCTTGTGCCATATTTCTTCCTTTCATCCCTATTGCTTCAACCCAGAATCGCACACATGCACACATATACACACACACAGAAATTTTCCTGACCGGTTTCACTTCCAGCTTCAAAATCCTAGGAATGTTTATTGCATGTATTGGTTGATCCTCAATAGTATATGGTTACAATGGCAAGTCTACTCTGGTGTTTTGCAAGTAATTTATCCTAGTCCCCTACTTTGTAATACAATATAGTTTTAAGAGAAAATGACCAGCGAATGGATAGCATTTTGTGTTGATTTACATGTTTATTTTATATTTTCCATCCTAGGCTCCATTTAAGAGTATGTCAAAAGGGCCATAGTTTTTAAAGTTTGAGTAAGTATTTGTTCTTTGTTCTGCCACTTACCAAGAAGCTAGGTGACATGAACCTTACTTTTTTATTTTATTTTATTTTAAATGATGTTTACATAGTTGATCAGGGTGGGAAGTATCCAGGGTTAGGGAGAAGTGGGTGTGATCATTGTTTCCAAGCTTTCTAATTTTTCCTCCCGTTTCTAGGGGGAGGTAGGGACGGGAGTTAGGTCTTACCCAGCCTCCCAAACATCACAGGAGCACAGTGGCGCATGTGCCACAAGTTCTGCCCAGGTGGAAGTGATAGTTTTGAAATGCTGTCAATCTTGCTGATCTACGCATGAGAAGTTCCTTCCAATGTCCATTGAGCCTTCATTTCTTTATATACCTTTAGACATCTCAGTGATTCTGCGATAATGCCCAGAAATATGTGTTTTTTTTAACCTTTTGGAATTTGTTTAGACTTATTTTATACTTTAGCAGATGTTCACACTTGATAAGTTATTGCCTGTGGTATTCTGTAAATGTCAATTAGGGAAATGTTATTTGTATTATCTGTGATTTGAATGTGTGTTCCCTCTAAAACTTGTGCTGAAGCTTAATTTCTGTTGTGGTTGGTAGATTAAGAGGTGTGGCTCTGTGGTATAGTGGGAGAAGCCATACCTGTGACACTAGCTTCCCATGTGGGTGCCGGTTTGTGTCCTAGCTGCACCACTTCTGAACCAGTTCCTTGCTAATGGCTTAGGAAAGCAATAGAAGATGGCCCATGTGTTTGGGCCACTGCTTGCCATGTGAGGTAAAGCTCCTGGCTTCAGGCTGGTCCAGCACTGGCGGTTGCAGCCTTCTGGAAGACCATTCTCTCTTTGCCCTTTGCTCTGTAACTCTGACTTTCTAGTAAGTAAATAACTAAGTAAGTAAATAAATAAATATTTTCAACAGAAAAGTAAATGGGGCCTTTTGGGAAGTAATTAGGCCATGGACATACGTGTTTTCTTTGAATGCTGTTTTACATGGTTGTTTATTTCTGATCCTTTTACTTGAATCTGTCTTGTGACTTATGATTAAAATGCATGCTTTGTAAATAGCATATAGCTTGGTCTTTTTTTTTGTCCAGCTTGAAATCTCTGACTTAAACATAGCACTTGTTTACATTTAATGTAATTGTTCATATGGTTAAGATTAAATGTAGTATCTTGATACTTCTAATTATCCTGTGTTTATTTCTTTTTTTTTGTATTTTTGGGATTAACTATAAAATTTTGAGATTAACTATAAATTTTAATTATAGGGAATTTGGACTATATATATGGTATGTGTTTTCCTCATGGATTATAGTATAATTCTCTCATCACTGAATATATAGAATAAAATGAAAGCATAATATATCTGTAATATAGATATATCTCCTTCCTATCTTTTATGTCTTTTGTTATGTATTTTGCATCTATGTTACAACCCTGTAATTCAATGATTATTTTTGCTTTTCAGAAATATTTATGACTTCTGATACTGCTCATTCTGTTCTTTAGATCCATATTTCCATCTGGTAACATTTCCTTTAAACCTCAGCTATTCATGTATTTCTTGTAGTACAAAGTCAAGTGGCAACAAATTCTTGTACTTTTTGTCCATCTAAAATTTTTTTAGAGATATTTTCTGTCTGCAAAGCTTTTGGTTGATACGTTTCCACTCTGTCCCCCAAGGTGCTCTAATGATTCCATTCTGTTGCCTTATGGCCTTCATTGCTTCTCTTGAGGAGTTAGTTCACTGTTACTCTGTTGTTCCTCTTCATTTAATGTATCATTTTCCATTATCTGCTGCTAAGCGCTGCTCCATATTCATGGTTTCAGCTGTTTGATTTTAATGTGTCTAAGGTAGTTCTTTGTGTATTCAGCCTGTTTGACATTTGCTGAGTTACTTGGACATGTAAAAATAGTTCTTACACAGGCATGGTATTGCTTCCCTAAAACACATCTGGCAGTGTCAGGAGATATCTTTTGTCGAGGGATGGGATTGGGGAAAATATTACTGCATCTGATCAATGAAGACTGGGCTGGAAACAGAACAGACCCAGCAATTACAATCACCAGCTGATTGGGGCAATGGACTGTGCCGGGCCCTGTACCGGCAAGTACACACAAGAATCTGCTCTGGGATCACCTCAGACGAAGTTTCTTTTGGAATCTCCCCAGTCAAACTGCCAGTCTAAGAATCCTAACCATGAAGAGAAGTGCAGGTTCCATGGTCTGCCTTGGAGTGCAAGTGCCAGAGCTGAGCCTCTTCAGAGGCTCAGACGGAGCAGTGGACAGCATAAGCCGGTGCACATGGAGGATGTGGCAGCTATCGGAACCTGCAGAGGATACCTGGCATCACAACAGAAGACAGAACAAATCAATCAGCTGCCCCAGCCATGTGTTGGCAGTGAAAAACTGGGCAAACGGAGACTCTAAGATGGACTATGTCAATCAGTGGATTCTGTAGCGACTCCATCATGCTTGGAATGGTGAGATTGGCAGCAATTCATAACTGTTGAACTATCAAATCCACTTGAGCAAGACCCTCGGAGCATACCCCACATCTGGGACCTGGGTTGGGTGGGAGACTGGGTGGGGCTTCTCCCTTTATCTCCCCTTTTACCCCAAATGCAGAAAAAAAAAGAGAATGTGGAAATAATCGTCTTACCTACTTTCCTGTAGCCCTTGGAACTTTGTACCCTAATTAACTATGTAAAGATCGTTAAAATAAATTTTAAAAATATGGGCCTGGCAGCGTGGCCTAGTGGCTAAAGTCCTCTCCTTGAAAGCCCCGGGATCCCATATGGGCACCGGTTCTAATCCCAGCAGCTCCACTTCCCATCCAGCTCCCTGCTTGTGGCCTGGGAAAGCAGTTGAGGACAGCCCAATGCACTGGGACCCTGCACCCGCGTGGGAGACCCGGAAGAGGTTCCAGGTTCCTGGCTTTGGATCGGCGTGCATCGGTCCGTTGCAGCTCACTTGGGGAGTGAATCATCGGACGGAAGATCTTCCTCTCTGTCTCTCCTCCTCTGTGTATATCTGGCTGTAATAAAATGAATAAATCTTTGAAAAAAAATTCTACAATGATGATTACTGCATAAAAGAATTATCCATCCATCAATGTTGATAGTGCTAAATGCAAATAAATAAATAAATAAATAAATAAATATGGGCAAGAGCCAAGTGATTCTTCTAGTTCTTTTGTGTTAGTGGCAGGGATCCAAGCACTTGTGCGATCTTTTGCTGCTCTTCTTGGGCCATTAGCACGGAGCTGGATTGGAAGTAGAACAACCAGGATACAAATTGGTGCCAATATGGGATTCTGGTGTTGCACGCTTTACAAGCTATGCTACAACATTGGCCCTTATACTTTTTTTTAAAGACCATATGTTGCATATATTGTGATGATACTTTGCAGGAAGTCTGGATTGTCATTTTCCTTTAAACTATGTTGTCTTTCATGCTAGTAAGCAGTTAAATTACTGATGTATCCTGATTCTGTTAAGCTTGCCTTCATTCTTTGCTAAGATGGATGTATTATGGGGCCCAGTGCCATGACGTAGCGGCTAAAGTCCTCACTTTGAACACACCGGGGTCCCTTATGGGCGCTGGTTCTAATCCAGGTAGCTCCACTTCCCATCCAGCTCCCTGCTGTGGCCTGAGAGGGCAGTCAAGGATGGCCCAAAGTTTGGGTTCCTGCACCCGCTTGGGAGGCCTGGCTCTTGGCTTTGGATCAGTGCAGCAGCGGCCATTGCAGTCACTTGGGGAGTGAACCATCAACAGATGGAAGATCTTTCTGTCTCTCCTCCTCTCTGTATATCTGACTTTGCAATAAAAATGAAGAAATCTTAAAAAAAGATGGTTATATTATGGTTTTAAGCAGATCCTAGTTCACAGCCTTTACAGATGTTGTCTTTATTCATAGTGTAGATATAGTCTTTCTGATGCAGGAACAATCAGTGATTGCACTTCTGATGAAGTTTTCAGCTCTGCCATAGACAGTTTCTTCGAGGCTGCATGAAGTCTTCTTCCAACTCTTCTCAGTCTGGGCCTCAGCCAAGAATTCACAGTGAATTTCCATGGATGCTTCTGTCTCCTTTTCTTCCTGTTCACTCTTCCTCCCCACACAGTGCTGGTACTGCTTTCTATTTCTTTTTGCATCCTATAACATGGCTTGCCTTTTGTGTTTTTGATTCTCACTTCCACACCTAAGCAACATCACTGTTCTCTTTGGGCTCCAACTCCCTGTGTGGTAGCAGGAAAGTACCCATAGGCAGACAACTGGTGCAACTTCCTCACCTGGTGTGACTTCCTTTCAAAGATACAGCCTTTTTTAGCCTGTTTTTTTTTATTAATTACATTGCATTATGTGACACAGTTTCATAGGCTGTGGGATTCCCCCAACCCCTCCCCATAACCCTCCCCCCATGGTGGATTCCTCCACCTTGTTGCAATACCACAGTTTAAATTCAGTTGAGATTCTTTCTTTGCAAACATATACCAAGCATAGAGTCCAGCATCTTATTGTCCAGATAAATTCAACAGTTTCTTGGGGAGACCGTCTCTGGTCTGAATGTAGAGCCAGCAGAGTATCATCCCGATCAATTAAAAGCCCCAAAATAACATCAACAACAATTTACAACATTATGGAATTAATTGACATGGTATTGAGTAACCAACATGTTAAAAAAAATGTAAGTTCTTAACCACATCCTGTGACTACTTCATTGACATTTCAGTTTTAGTTTATATACTACTGACTTATATACACCTTAAAATGGCTATAGGGTACTATTCAGCTGTCTCGTGTCTATTTTCATTTTAGTATTTAGCAGTTTATAGTGTTGAAGCATAATTTTGCTGAACTTGGCAGATTTTAGGATAGTCTAAACTGGGTTATAACTCTAACAAGGCATATGTCAACAATTGAGATGCAGAACAGTTTTAGGAGGGGTGTGCAGAGAAATCTTCAATACCTTAGTGGGGAGTAACTAATCTTTGTGTCCTACCTAGCAAGGTATATGTGAATCCACGCTGACCATTTCGTCTGGTTCTAAGCTTTTCTTGTTGTTCTCTGTCTATTCTACATTTTTTTTCTTTTTTGGGGGTGGGGCTGGGAGAGGCTATGAAGCAACCCTGATGGTCATTGCAAGAGAGTGTGGGGATCCAAAGTTGGAACTAAGTAAGGACCAGAGAAAGCTCCTCTCCCTAGTCCCGAAGGAAGTTTACTGTTTTTCTGTTTCTGCATACTGCTCAGGGCTCCTGGCTGTTGTTCCGATGACCTTGGATCCTGCAAGGAAGGATTTGGGCTTCTTCCATCCCATGTGGTAGATCCAAATGGGGGTGGGTAATCTCAGAGTTCTCAGCCTCAGAAGGCACTCCAATTCCTCATGGTCTCCTTGGCAGTTGGGATGTAGTCCTTGGTGCCCATACTGATAATCCTTGGTGAGGATCTGGGAGTCTTTAGGGTTGGGATACAAGCCTCCTCCTGTCCACCTGCTCCACTCTGGGTTCCCCCACCCCTCTGTGCATATGACCTCCTGTTAAAAGGTCGTCAGGATTGCTCCTGATTGCCCCTATATGTCTTTAGCCTGGTTTTAAATACCTGAATACAAATGTTTCATACATTTCATACATTTTTTCCAGTGTATCTTGTAAGATTCAAGTCAATTTACTCTACCATGGTCAGAAGTGGAAATCAGGAACATTTTTTTTCAAAGATTTATTCATTTTATTACAGCCAGATATACACAGAGGAGGAGAGACAGAGAGGAAGATCTTCCGTCCGATGATTCACTCCCCAAGTGAGCCGCAACGGGTCGATGCGCGCTGATTCAAAGCCGGGAACCTGGAACCTCTTCCGGGTCTCCCACGCGGGTGCAGGGTCCCAGTGCATTGGGCTGTCCTCAACTGCTTTCCCAGGCCACAAGCAGGGAGCTGGATGGGAAGTGGAGCTGCTGGGATTAGAACCGGTGCCCATATGGGATCCCGGGGCTTTCAAGGAGAGGACTTTAGCCACTAGGCCACGCCGCCGGGCCCAGAAACATGTTTTTTTTAAGTGAGAAACGAAGATGACTCTGAAGCCATGGTTGGTAGATCACATTTTAGAAATACTGATATAAATTGTCCAAAATAGATGAGAAGTTTTGACAGTTTTGTGAGGGATTGTCAGGGGATCCTTATTCTCCAGATCTAGGTATTTTGTACTGAGTGAAGTGTAAAGGATCCTCTTCTGAGTTTTCTGTGTGTGTGTGGGGGGGTGGGGTGTGAGGGAGATCCCTCTGAGCATGCTGTGTTTATGTGTGTGTAATTGCTGCAGAGCTGAGTTAGAACAGAATTCTGCTTCACAGCTGAATCCTTGATTACATACAAGAATACATAAATGCATATATATGTGTATACAAATACACCTATGTGTTAAACTTGGAAACTTTTTGCATTTTAGTTTTTATACATATTGATAAAATTGTTTTTTTAAGCTAATAATGCCAGTGATTTGGGGAAGTCGTTTTATCTTCTTGTTGTGCCCAATTGAGACATAGGAGATTTTTGCATATATGCCACTAGGTATAAAGTGCTGTGAGTCGGGGTAGTTTCTTAGATGGTCTGAGGAGAGCTGCTACTTCCATGACTGCATGGACCTGGCTTGCATGATAAAAAGAAAAAGTTTGAATCTTTCTCTTTTTTTTTTAAGATTTATTTATTTTATTTGAAAGGCAGATGTACATAGAGGAGGAGAGACAGAGAAGAAGATCTTCCGTCTGATGATTCACTCCCCAAGTGGGAGCAAACAGCCAGTGCTGCACCGATCCGAAGCCAGGATCCAGGAACTTCTTTCTGGGTCTCCCAGACAGGTGCACGGTCCCAAGGCCTTGGACCATCCTCGACTGCCTTCCTAGGCCACAGGCAGGGAGCTGGATGGGAAGTGGAACTGCCGGGATTAGAACCAGTGCCCATATGGGATCCCGGTGCGTTCAAGGCGAGGACCTTAACCATTACGCTATCACACCAGGCCCAAAAAGTTTGAATCTTGACATAAACAGGCACTTGTATAAATCCCAGCTAATTAGCTCTCTCTCTTTTTTTTAAAGATTTTATTATTATTGGAAAGCCGGATATACAGAGAGGAGGAGAGACAGAGAGGAAGATCTTCCATCTGATGGTTCACTCCCCAAGTGAGCCGCAACGGGCCGATGCGCACCGATCCGATGCCGGGAACCAGGAACCTCTTCCGGGTCTCCCACGCGGGTGCAGGGTCCCAATGCATTGGGCCGTCCTCAACTGCTTTCCCAGGCCACAAGCAGGGAGCTGGATGGGAAGTGGAGCTGGCTGGATTAGAACCGGCGCCCATATGGGATCCCGGGGTGTTCAAGGCGAGGAGGACTTTAGCCGCTAGGCCACGCCGCCGGGCCCTAATTAGCTCTTGATGAATGGATTTTCTTCTTTAATATTCAGTTTCCTTAGCTGAAACATTTGAGAAAATCTACCTTTTGGTCTTTTTGTGTGATCTTCTACATTGCTAGCCTACTCACCAGCCTACAGTAAGTTTACATCTGGTGAGGCTGTATACATATATACACGTAGCATTTAGTGTATGGCACATATTATGCTTATATCTACCCTCATTGTATAAACAACAAGTGTCTGTCCACAGTAGCTTCTGTTCTCTTGGGAGCAACAATTCTCTAAAAAGTTGGCTTGCAATGCCACCTCTGGGATTTCATCTGAAAGCTAAGAGAAAACAATCTTGTTCGAAGGGGAGTGGCCTGAGAAACTCCAAAGCAGTATTTGTGTAACAAGCTTAGTGGGTTTCTAAGATTCTACCTGTCTGTGGAGGTTATTGAGAACAACTGATGGAGTTCTGTCAGTAACCCATTAGGATAACTGTGTCTCAATTAAATGAAACTAAATGTTGAAAAGATTTTTGGGCTTATTTCTTTTCTTAGAGTTGTCTATACTTCCTTGCCCCCACTTTTGTCCATTATGGACAGATTGGATAACAGTGAGATTTTCTGTGATGCAGGCAGCAAGGATAGTAATTAAGGAGGAAATGCCATAGTCCATTTTATGTAATTTAAGTACTGATACACTTGTTAGAGAAGGGAGAAAAAATAAGTTGATGGTCCCTCACTTCCTGGAGGGACCATGTGGTAGGCCTATGTATTTTTTCAGATTTCAGTTGAGGATCGTGACTTCTTTAAATAGATCTGGCTATTGGATATCATAATGTTGAACCTTGTCATCTGGCCTATGGTTTGGCAGTTTATTTTCCTAGTACATCATAAATATTTAGGATATGAGCTAAATCGAATTAGGTTAATACCCATGCACTGTTTTATATGGGAATTTACTGGATGGGATTTAGGTCAGAAAGTATTACATCCTTTTGATAATCATGGAGAAATAAAACATGCTATATCTATTTTGTCAGCATTTCCCTTATATGAACAGCCTGTTAATGGATGGGTACCTTGCTTTTTTATGCAGAGTCAATTGTGGTCTTATTATATGGAGTCACTTTTGGTTTTAAAGTAGTCATCACTTCACTGCCATTCCTCGTTCTTTCTGCTCTTACCTTTTTTTTAAACCTCATGTTGATCATTTTGGGAATGAGGAGATAGTTTTAGTTTCTTCCTTAACCACTCTTATCTGCTTGAAGATAGAAATTTCACCCTGGTCCTCTCACCAAACATCAGTCTTCTGTACAATAAAGCTTTTGTTGCATTTCATGCAATTCCTGTCTCTTTGGCCCGTAGGCTCAGTGGATGCTGCAGTCAAGAATCCAGAGAAGTACTAGGAGACAGCGAAGCTTCTTGTCACGTTGACTGCCCAGAGCTGAGCAAAGCCCAGGCCTCTGTTAAGATTGATCTGCTTGGTGCTCAGCGCCATCCTGCCATCTGCTCTCCGATTCTTGTCTTCCAGAGTAGCCCTGTTTCATACATATATTTTGAGTATTGCTGCATGTCACATGCTGTACTAAGAAATGTCAGGGGTCATGATGTTTCTTGTTACTGAAGATCCCAGTTCAATGTTAGAGTAAAGGGAAGCAGACTGTATTAGCTGTTAATTCTAATACAGGTCAGGGTATTCTGGATTTTAGGATTGAGGTTTGAGATGAAAAGAGAAAAAGGGAGGATGAGAGGAAAGTCCTTCATGAGAGAATGCAGTGGGTGGGGGGGTGGATAAGAAAGAGCAGAAGCGTTAGCTCCAACCACACTTGGTTCATTTTCATTCTGCCACAATTCTTACAAAAATTCAGCAAGTCTGATTTTCCTCAGTGAGACTCTCACTTGATACCCTGCTGAGCATATGTCATAGTGTGTTATGACGATTCCTTAGGTTAGACTCTGTGTTTAGTAGATGACCTTGGGCCCAGCACTGTGTTGCAGTAGGTGAAAGTAGGCAGCCTCTATATCTGAGTGCCCATTCCAGTCCTGGCTGTTCTGCTTCTAATCCAACTTCTGCTATTATGCATCAGGTGATGACCCAAATACTTGGGCCCCAGCCACCCATGTGAGAGAGCTGAATGGAGTTCCTGGCTCCTGATTTCAGCCTAGCTCAGCCCTAGACTTTGTAGCCATTTGAGGAGTAGGCCAACAGGTGACAGATTCCACCACCCCCCTCAACTCTGTCTCTCTTTTTCTGCCTCTCTCTTTCTTTTTAAAAGATTTCTGTACTTTTATTGGAAAGGCAGATTTGCAAAGAGGAGGAGAGACAGAGAGAAGATCTTCCATCCGTTGATTCACTTCCCAAGTGGCCACAACAGCTGGAGCAGTGCTGATTGGAAGCCAGGAGACCTGAGCCTCTTCTGGGTCTCCCACGCGGGTGCAGGGTCCCAAGGCTTTGGGCCTCCCTTGACTGCTTTCCCAGGCCACAAGCAGAGACCTGGATGGGAAGCAGAGCCACCGGGATTAGAACTGGTATAGGATCCTGGCACGTTCAAGGCGAGGGCTTTAGCCACTAGGCTACTGCGCCGGGCCCTTTCTGCCTCTCTTTTAAGTTTGTCTTTCAAATACATAAATAAGTAAATCTCAAACAAAAAAGGTGGTCTTCATACAATAATTATTTTAAACATTGGGGAGTTGGGGAATCATCTCATTCATTCCTAGAATTTTATATTATTTGAGACTCTGCTTTTATAATTCTCTCATGGCTGTACAGCTTGGGAAAGAGCTGGAAGTACAGCCCTGTAGTCTAGCACTGTTCCTACCTAACACCTGAAAAAATGAGTCCAGATTTTAAAATGGTATCTCTAGTGATAGTAAAATATTTAATATAATTTATGTAAATTATAGTATAATGTATGTGATAGTATAATTTATGTGAATTTTATGTGTATATGTGTAAATTTTATGTGTATATGTGTAAGATATAAAGTATAGCCCCATTTGTTCTATGGATAAGCAAATCTGCACAAGCACCTGTGCTATGTCTATGAAATGATAAAATTCACAGCACAAATTACTTGCCACTGCAGTTTTCAGTGCTTCTTGTTGACTTTTAGACATTGTTGAGGGTGTTCTCACCAAACCAATCATCCCCATATCCGAGAAAGGTTTGACATAGAGGATGACAAGATTCTTTCAATAGCAGATTCTTCCAACGACGTTCTCATTGAAGAGATTATCATAGGATATCCTGTTCACTTCAGCGAGGGTTGAGCCTGCTGTTAACCTGTAGAGCTGGGAGGTTCTTGGATGCTCATGCTTCCCTCCTTGCCTGGATGCATGCAGCCTGAATCAGTGGCATCCTCTGCCCCGTGGCCCACGTCTGCCAGGGCTGGGCTCCTCAGGAGTGCTGGTGGACACTACATGTGCCTCAGGTTCTGCTGCCTAGACTGCTGAGCGCAGCCAGACCTGTCCATGCCCAGGGTCGCTGACATGCAGTAGAACAAGGAGATTGTGTTTGCAGTAGCTCCAATGACTTGCCAGATAGTGTCACAATCTAAATCCTGCAATACTTCTGCTCCTTGGGAATCTGAATATTTGTCCTGCAAATAGCTCATAATAGCGTTCCCACCCCAGGCACCAGATCTCTTCAGCATGGGGGGTGGGAGCCTGAGAGCTATCTGAACATTCACCTTTGTTAAACACTGAATCCAAACTCCCCAAACTGGCAGGTTTATACTCATGGGAGCTGAAAGTTCCTGTGAGATTCTGCCCATATATCCCATCTGGCTTTGTCAGCTCTGAAGCTGAGCGGTGCGGCGTGTTTTGGCTGAGGCTGCTTAACTTTGCTGGAGGCAGCATTTTTCATGGATTTATCTTTTTCATCCTCACAGCCACATGATAACTGTCATTTATTAAGTGCTCACAGCATACCAGACTCAATGTAAGAGTTTTAAAAAATCCTCCCTACAGTCCTGTGTGATATTCTATTAATGTTTCTATTCTGCAGATAAGGAAATTCAGACTTTCACCCTTTTTTTTGGGCTGTATATCTTGCAAGTAGTGAAACAGGATCCAAGCCAGCCCTGGTGATGTAAAGTCTGCATTTAACACTGATGGCTTTGTCCCATGCTAACTCCTTGTTTGGCATAGTGAGTGTTGATGTTTTTGCTTATGTTTATCTCAGTGAGATATTTATTTCAAGTTGTAGTCTCAGGCGTTTCCTGGTAAGCAGTTTGTGAACTCTTTTACTGTGGGAGTTGAATTTCTTAAGAGTCAAAGTTTTTGAGTATTTAAAAATACCTCACAACTTTAAGACTAGAATAATCTCGATCTCATTTGATTCCATTAACATTATAACACAATAGTTTTTGTTTTTAATTAGCTAAGGTTATAGGCGAAAAGGTGACCTAGACGAATGTAACAACATGCTCAACATCAAATAGCTTTAAATTTAAAAAAAAATTATTTTTTTTGAAGAGGCAGAGACAGAACACGTGAGACCTCCCATCTAACAATCCACTTTTCAAATGTCCACAGTGGCTGGGGCTGGGCAAAGCTGGGGCTGGGCAAAGCTGGGGCTGAGCAAAGCTGGGGCTGGGCAAAGCTGGGGCGTGCAACTGCATCTAGACCCCCATCTGAATGGCATGGATCCAGTAACTTGAGCCCTCGCCTGCTGCCTTTTAGGTTCTGTGTTAACAGGGAACTGTAATCAGAAGCAGAGTCAGGATTCACATTCAGATGTTCCAATATAGAATGCAAACATTTTTTAAAAAGGCTTATTTTTAAAAAAAATTTGAAAGCAGAGATAGGTCGATTGATTGAGTCTTGTTTGTAAGTGGCAGAGACCCAAGCCCTCAGGTCATCTGTTGGTGCTTGCTGAGGCACATTAGCAGGGAGCTGGTTTGGAAACGGACGAGTTGATTAGAACTGGCACTCACATGCTGGCATCACAGGCAGTGGCTCAATCCTTAGAACACAGACCCCTTAACCAGCGTTTTAATTAACAGCCCAAGCTCCTGCCTTTTAAGCACTTGTTTTTAAGCAGAAAAACCGTGTCTCAGCTCTGAGACCTGTCTTCCCAACAGTGCCCTTCCTGTCTTCTCAAAACTTCACTGGCTTAGGGTAGGGAATGCTGCTAAGCAGTCAAATTTTGAAAGCCAAGGCCATGGGTTTTTCATGACCTATCTATTTATTATCCTCATGTGATCTGTTCTCTAACTGCTGAGCAGCCAAGAACTGAAAAACCTGTGATAAATGAGGATGAGGAAGTCGTTTGCATTAACAGTGCTGGTCCCTTGCTCATTGCAGAGCACAGTGGAAAAGTTATGGCATTTACAGAGGGCAAGGGCTATGCCGCATTGATGCAGGTTCAGTTTAGTTTGGGGAATGTCTGTCCTGCAATGGGCATAAGCCAGATTGTGATATTTAAGAAACCGCAGAAGCAGATGCTGGACTGGGGAGAAGAAGTGCAAATATGACTGGATCCTGATGTTGGCATTTAGCTATAAATTGTCCCTTGAACAGACTGATCCTAGAGGCATTTGATTTATAACTCACAATTACTAGATCAGGGTAATAAAGACCAGCATGAAAGAGGGTTTGCGAGGTTCTGGGAAGCTGTCTTTGAGGAGACCTAGATAGATGTCCCAAGAACTGTGACTCTACTACGCAAGAGCCCTTTGGCTGGATTCCTTACCACTGTCACACAAGGATGGTCTCAAGGATTTACACAAGAGCATGTTGAGTGTCAGGTCCCACTGTGAGTCAAGCACAGAAGGACATTCCTACCTTGCTACCAGCTTGCTTCACAGAGCCACACGGTGGCTGTCCTTGTCACCTCTCCCAGGCTGGGCTGAGATGCGCTTGCATAGCTGGGAACTGCGATAAATCATGTAGGGGAGAGAGACCTCCATAGCTGCCGAGGACATACTGAATTCTAACAAGCTTAGCACTTGGCTGTGGTCTTCATTTTATATGACATGTCTGAATTGTAGAATGGATATAATTGTAGAAAATTTAGAAAATACAATCATATAAACCAAGTCACTCTATTCTCTTGCACTGCATATAATTGCTGGAGCTAATTTGGAAATGTAGTGTATGAAAGCTGAGGCTGTGGAGTAGCTGACCTGGGTATAGTTCTTGGGTTTCTCAATGTGGGTCTTGAGTGAATCTCTGATGCATCTGTGCTTATTTCCTCTTGTGTGAAATGGGGAGAGCATGGGCTACCTATGAGGATTTCAGGCGTTACAGAGAAATTGAGTCAGTGCCTGGTATGTAGGAAGTGTTTAGTAAGTTTGAGTTGTTACTGTTGTTGTTGTTGTTGTGATAGTCTCTGCATTCTTTCTCTAAACTCAAGTATTTTTCTGTTAGAAAAAATAGTCATGCTCTACATGTTTTTTAAAAAATGTATTTGAAAAGCAGTGCAACAGAGAAAAAAGGAAAGACAAAGATATAGAGATCATCTGTCTACTAGTTCACTTCCCAAATGGTCACAACAGTCAGTACTGGGTTAGACATGAGCCAGGACTCTGCTGTGTTCTCTCATGTAGATGACAGGAGTCCAAGCACTTGGGCATCCTTTGCTGCTCTCCCAGGCACATTAGCAGGGATCTGGACTGGAAGTGGAGCAGCCAGGACTCAAGCCACCAGTTGCATATAGGATAGTGGTGTCTCCAGTGCTTACTTAACTTGTGTGTTACAATACCGGGAAGCCTACTGCTTCTAGTCTTTTAAAGGCAAAGTGACAGAAAGATGAACCATCCCTCTACCAACTCTCCCTCCATCCAGAATGAGAGAGAGATTTCATGTATTGGTCTTTTCTCCAAATATCCACAACAGAATTAGACCAGGCTAAAGCCAGGAGCCAGGAACTCCACCCAGGCGTCCCTGTGGTGTTCACATTGGCAGCGCGTATGCCAGGTCTCCCATGTGGGTGGTTGTGGTACACATGCTTGGACCATCTGCTGCTGCTTTCTGAGGTGTTGTAGTAGGGAGATAGATCTAAATCAGAACGGCTGGGCCTTTGTCATTGCTCCAATTCAGGATGCTGGCGTTGCAGGCAGCAGCTTAACTGCTTGACCCACTGTGTCACAATGCAGACCCCTGCTTCTAGTGTTCTAAACATTAGGAACTCCCATAGAAAGCTCATCATATGCGTAGAAATGATACAGAGCAGCGTGTAGTTCTCTGACATATATCTTTGGTGGGCTTAGATTCTAAACTGACTAGAAGACCTGGACGCAGAATTTGCTTGGCACCTTAGAAGCCAAGGCCTGGGAGTCTCTTTCCCAATGACACCAGTCATCTCCTGCTCTCACCACACTGACCTCATCCTTCAAATCCCTAAGCACCATTTAGTAACCTCCTGGGAGCCATTTTAGCTCAAGTGTTTATAAAGGTGTTGGCGGGCCCGGCACAGTAGCCTAGCAATTAAAGTACTCACCTTGAATGTGCCAGGATCCCATATGGGTGCCAGTTCTAATCCTGACAGTCCTGCTTCTTATCCATCTCCCTGCTTGTGGTCTGGAAAAGCAGTTGAGGACAAAGCTTTGGTACCCTGTACCCAGCTGTTGCAGTCACTTGGCAAGTGAATCAGCAGACGGAAGATCTTCCTCTCTGTCTCTCCTCCTCTCTGTATATCTGACTTTCTAATAAGAAAAAGATCTTAAAAATAAATAAATAAAAGGAGTTGGAGGTGACAAACTCTGCTTTCTTAAGAAGGCGAATGTTCTCAGCCATCTAGTGTGTAGGTTGCAAAACCCTTCCCATGAAAAACCAGATGATAAATGCTTCAGACTTTGGGGGCCATCACCTCTGTGGCTCTGCCCAACTCTGCCACCTTAGCATGACAGCAGCCAAGACAAGACATGAATCCACACGCAGCTGTATTCTCAGCAAAATCTACTTTTAGACACTGAAATTTGCCTTTTCTGTATTTTTTTCAGTGACAAATTTCTTTTTTTCTCTTTCTTTTATTTTTAATATTGTTTACATAGTTAGGAGAGAGGAATGCCCATGTGAATCTCTGATTAGGGTGGTGGGGATCCAGGCAAGGAGAATGGTGGGAAGGACAAATGTTTCAATATTTTTGTTCTCCTATGTCCACATGGGGGGAAGGGGAGGAGGCCACTGCTTGCTGTCTAACTACATCAGGGATAGGGGATAGTCATTTGATGATGCCTCAGAGACACTGATGTGGGAAGAGTATCCTGAGGGTGTTACTTGAATGGTTTTGATAGTTCTGAGATGTTGTCATTTTTGTTGCCCCAGGATAGAGAAAATTTTCCTAAGGTCTGTTGGCTGACCTGTCCACCTTAGTGTATCCACAGGCCCAGGGTGCAGCATCCACTGGCACATGCAAAGGACAGGACTGAGGACAGGCCCTGTCAACCACCAGCCATTAGGAAATATCTCATTTTGTTCTTAGGTCTTAGTCTATGATAAGTCTGTGTTGGTCAGGCAGCTGTTCCTTAAAACATGCTAAAAACTGGCTGTCACACACTGCATGTCATGCTGATGTTTATTAACATTTAATCATGTTGACTCACGTTTTTTCTTCCTCATCACAAAAACTATTGATATGTAAGTCACTGTTTGAAAATAGGCTCTATTAGGAGTACCAGAGGATAAATGCTGGTAAATATAAAAATGAATGGATATGTGGACAAATAACACTACCTGCTACTAACTGAGCTCTCCCTTGTGGTAGGAACTGTGTGTAGATCTTTTTGATAGTTTAATTTCATATAGTGGAAGAGTAGGAGTTATACTCCCCTTTTACAGGTAAAAAAATGGAACCTCACAGAAGCAAAGTAACTCATTGATGATCTCAGCTGATAAGCAGGAAGGGCCTGCAAATCAAACCTAGATCTATGCAACTCTAGAGCTCATGCTTACTTACCATTTCATGCTACTCCACAGCACCACATCATCTCATGATTCCAGCAGCTGTCATTAGCTTGCTCCCTACCTGCGTCTTACACACTGTGCCTCTCCTGTTCCTCTTCCATGCCCACCTGATGCCTCTCAGCTGGTCGCTCTCAGCAGCAGATGTCCCTGCAGCAAGCATCCTCATAATTCACTGCATCTGTCAGACCAGCCAAGCCGATCTCATTATGTAGGCAGCCCAAGCCTCTCACAACCCCGGGTAAAATGCCAGAATCCGGTCTTCTGGGCAGCTTGGCAGCCAATAGAGAGCACCACAGATCTGACAAACTTTGCTTATGTTTCACTTACGTTTGAAATAAGGGGCATGACTTCCCTCTAAACACACGTATACATAAAAATCTGTATCATATTTTCTTTTCAAACACAGGAAAGATAGACTGGGACAAAATGCTCATAATCCCCTCACCCCCTTTTCATTCCAAGTTAACACTTCAGTGTGAACGTGCTTCTGATTTACCACTTTTCTAGGGAATGACAGAAAATTGGTTCCCCAGACATCTCTCCAACTCTTGATTTTGTGGCAGAATAGAACTCTGAGGACCCAGTCTATTAACAGGCATAAATTTCCCCAGTTGTCTAAAAACCACACTTGCATCATCACTCAGGCTTCATGCTCAGCTCATAAGCCCTTTATGATGCTGCAGAAGCCAGAACAATTTGCCAGAGCCCATCTGTAGTCTTCACATAGCCAAATGGTATGTCCAGCTAGCCAAGACACAATAAAGAGCAGAAAGACATGATTTGATTTTGCTTAATGGTTCTTTAAGGCAGGTGTGTGTCCTGGCTTTCCCTGATAAGCTATGTTAAGTGCCAGAAGCACAGATTCTGCCCCCACTAAGTTACAAGAAAGGACAGAGAGTTTCCAAATCAGGAGGACCCAGTAAAGACAGAAATGATGCAGTCAGACAGTGATGTGCAGAGGATAATGACAACTGGAGACTGGGGATGAGAAAGTTGCATCCCAGAGGCTGGATCCAGTGTGCTCCCTGGCTTTGCACACTATAGAAGACCAACAGCTTTTACATTTTGAAATGACTGAAAAATGTGAAAAAGAAGAATAGTATTACATAACTTACAAAAATTACAGGAAACACAAGCTGTAGGCAACTGCCTAGGTTTCCTTGTACCTAGGCAGGTGTGTGTTACTGTGCTGGGATAAAAGCAGCCAATAGCTGGCAGGCATTCTTAGCCTGATCAATGCCAAATATGTGTTAGCTATGCCAGTGTGCCAGCATAGTTGTCTGTTCTGTTTTATTCAAAGGTATGTGGGGAAGGTGGAGCACTGCAGGCCCCAGGTGGGGGTGCTGCAGATTGCCTGGGAGATGGGAGTCTGGGGACATGTTAGAGTAGAAGCCCTGGGAAATATTTGACAGCAGAGTGACTTCTGAGGCATTTCATGGCCCCATTTAACACTTTTAACATTAACTCATTTAGCATTTCACTATGAAGTAGGCACTATTTTAGTCCCAGTTTACAGGTAGGCAAAAATGAATAAACAAACAAACCAATAAATAAATAAATAAGGCTTAGGAGTAGCACCTGGACAGGAACCCTGTTGAGAATGACTCAAGCCCTTGTCTGTGAAGCTTTATAGCGTAGTCCTGGGTCCATTAGCTTTATCATATGGACTCCTGCTGCCTTCATCTATTAGTCCTTATAGATAGCTTAGATTGTCCTGTAGTAATGGACACATCTTAGGATATTGATGATTGCAAACAACATGATACTTTCACTTATTCCAAACATTCATCAAGCATGAGTTGGAAGGTCTACTATGTAGCTCTATGGTCTGGGAGTCCTAGACACGGGATCTGTGCTGCCAAACCTTGTCCCTTGCATAGCAAAAAGAAATAAACAAAAAAGAGAAGTAAGGGAGAGTCTTAACTGTAATGAAGTCTCCTCCTGATAGATAAATATTGGGTCTTGGAAGTTGTACGTAGTGCTTCCTCTTATTCTTTAGCAGACCCAAGTGGAGGTTTTCAACCCAGGGTAGTTTTTGCAACATTCCCCTACCCTAGGGGATGTTTGCCAATATCCTGAAGCATTTTTTAGTTTTCCCAATTTGGGGGTGAAGGTAGGGAGGCAGCTACAAGTAATACCCAGGGACTAGAAGCCAGAGATGTCATTAAACTCCTTAAAATGCACATAATAGCTCTGCAGTTCAGACCAAGAAATGCTGGGTGAGCCAGAGCCAACCAACCACAGGGATCAGAAAGTACCGTGTCCATAAAGTTGTAAGGAAAGAGAAGCTGAAATGTTGGGCAAGTAACTCTAGTGACCACCACATGTTCTCAGCCCTAAATTGTTGGTCATACCTTTCAGAAGACATGTTTCATAGTAGAAGTCAGTCATTGTTTTGAAGAACAGCTGTGAATGGGGATTTGAATACAGTCACTCAATCGGGGCTGAAGGAAGTCCCTTGACTCACACCAGTGCTGCTTTCTGTCAGCAGTTTGGGCATCAGTGTCCAAGAGCAGTTTCATGCAGACCACAAGTGTCATTTAAATGTTCCTGGGATTCCACATTGATAAAGTAAAAGGAAGCAGGTGAGACAGATTTTAATAGTATATATTTTAAGATTCACATAGCTGAAATATTATAAGTTCAGCATACAACCAATATAAAAATCTTGAGAGTCTACTTTTTTTTGCATCAAATCTGGAATTTTGTATGTGTTTTTTACTCACCATATTTCACCTACTCAGTTGCTCCATATGGCTGGCTGCTGGACATAGTGTAGGCAGGGCAGCTCTGGAGATTTGTGGCTCAGGGATTCAGTGGGAAACTGACCCTGGTTTCTGCTGAGGACTGGGTGCATTGCTGCTATTGACTTGGAAGGTTTTGCGAACAGGATGTAACATCCAGGAATGTTTGTCCCAGACTCCCTGAGGCAGTTTCTGTGTGTTTAGGAAAGAAACAGGATTGGGTTTGGGCGTGGTCAATGCCATGATCTTTTCTGTTTTTTCTTGGCAGGTGCCTCTTCTCCAGACATGGAGCCCAGCTATGGGGGAGGTCTTTTTGACATGGTAAAAGGAGGCGCAGGGAGACTGTTTAGTAACCTCAAGGACAACCTGAAGGACACCCTCAAGGACACCTCTTCTAGAGTGATACAGTCTGTCACCAGGTACACACATATTTCATGGTGAAGGGTATTGACCTCTGTGCTTCCAAAGGAACTGGTTATCTGCCACTTGTGTGTTTGATATCAAGAGTGTCCATTTTGTGATGTAATAATCTGGGGTCTGATCAACCAAGGAACGTCATTGAACCCATGAAATTGAGTCCATTAGGAGCTAGAAGTGCAGTCAAGAAGGGGTTGTCTCATTGACACGTTAGGTTATAATGGTTGCTATCCCTGATTTTAGAATCGGACATCCTGGGCTTTAATGTAGTATCTACTAAGGAAAGTTACTTAACTTCTGTGAACTTTAATTTTATCCCCTAATAGAATTTGTATCTTTAAGTGAATTGAGGATCAAATGAAATAAAATACACATGCACTCTGAATGAGCAGTACCTATAGATAAGTGAAACACAACTTTGTTTCTGTATTCTATTAGCTCTTTAAAATTTATTCAGTGGGAAAAGCTTTGTGCTTTTCTTCTGTGTGGAAATTATTATGAGCATGTCATATACTTTTTATTCTTAAGTATTTGGAAATTCTGGTGGCATTAAAACTATTTCTTTGCAAGATACAAATGTATACACATGTGTGCACATGCATGCACACACAAAGAAAGATGGAGAGACTTTTCCATCTGATGGTTAATTCCCTAAATGCCTGCAATAGCCAAGGCTAAGCCAGTTTGAAATCTAGAACCTGAGACACTGTCGTTGTCTCCCACATGTGTGACAGGGACTGAAACAATAGGGCCATCTTGTCCTGCCTTCCCAGGTACATTAGCAGGGAGTTGGATTAGAAATGGAGTAGCTGGGACTTGATATGATATGCCTGCATCCCAGGAAGTGCCCTTTCTCACTGTGACAGCCCCTGTGCTATCACTTTAAGTAACAGCCTACAGTTTTGAATCAGGAATTCAAATGTTGAATCTACTTCATAATCAACATTTTTAATTTTTGTTCAAGAAATTGCTTTATTCTCAACCAGGGCCAGGCAGGAGGAAGAAAATATGGCATTTGTTCTTCCCCTACCTCTTAGCAACTCGGTATTGGAGGTATTTGCACATAGGCAAATTGGCTGAAACAATCAGAATGAGTGAATGAGCTGCACTTTCTGTTCCTGAAGTGGCCTCTGTAGGGGCACTGGGATGTACCAGTTGGAGTGGTGTATTTGTTTATAAACCTTAGACTGAGCTGTGTTCTCTTAGTGATGCCCTTTGTTAGGGAGAATAGCTTCCGGGAGTCAACAGATGCCTGGTGGGCAGAAGTGTCCCAGTTCATAATGAACAAATGATTGAGAAAGGAAATTTTGGTGTATGTGGGTCATTTTAATGAACGCCCTTTTCTCTCTCACCTTTAGCTACACAAAGGGGGATTTAGACTTCACTTATGTTACCTCCAGAATTATTGGTAAGTGTCTCGTGTTGATCAACTACTCTTCGGCACAACTTTCAATGCCTGTCAGCAGACTTACATAACCTGTTTTCTTTCTTCCCTAGTGATGTCTTTTCCTCTGGACAGTGTTGACATAGGATTCAGGAATCAAGTGGATGACATTCGAAGCTTTTTAGACTCTAGACATCTTGACCACTACACAGTCTACAATCTGTCACCTAAGTCTTATCGAACTGCCAAGTTTCACAGCCGGGTAAGGACTGTTAACCTTAGAATGGCACTGTTGAAACCATAACGGGGAGTTTTTCCATTAAGAGATATCCCAAAAACCTTTGGCATTAGGCTGATAAAGCTGAAAAACTATACACTCTGGGAACTTCCGACCGTACAATACTTATTGGCATTTCTGAGATGTTGTGAAGTTTTTCCTTGAGTATTATTGCAGAAAGTGTGTCAGTGAAATACCATTCAAATTGGGGTTGCAGATCACTTGGTGGTTAGTTTCTCCTCAACACATTGTTCCTGAGGTTCAAATCAGAGAAAGAGATGACTCTGTAGGGCTGTTGGCTCCTCTTATACTGTAATACCAATTTTACTTTTGACCTTTTTAAAAAAAATTATTACTGCTTGGGTATCAAGATTAGACAGTGTGGTTAGACCAGCGCAGACACACCAGAATGTTTGTGAATACTTTCCTGGCCTTCAGTAAGACTGCTTGTTTCTTAAGTGAGGGGTAGCACATTAACATCCACTGATTCATTCCCTAATATCCACAACAGCTGGAGCTGGGCCAGGTCAAAGGCAGGAGTCAGGAGCCTTCTTCACCTACCATGTGGGTGCCAAGGCTCAAGGCTAGCTTTTGCTCCCTTCCCAGGAACAGTATCAGGGACCTGGATTGGAAATGGAGCAACTGGAACTTGAGCCATTGCCCTGGTGGCTCAGGTGGCAGCTTTACTTGCTATGCTATAACAGTAGTCACTTAAATTGATTGAGTGCCACCATTTTAAGTTTCTTTTTAAAGTACATGTCATCTTTGCTCTATCATTGTCCTCTTTTTTTTATTTTGTAAGACTCACTAAGTTAAAAGGCAGAGTTACACAGAAAAAGGGAGAGAATGAAGGAGGAAAGAGAGAGCGAGAGAGAGAGAGAGAGAATGATTATGAGAACATCCATCTGCTGGTTCATTTTACAGTTGCCTGAAATGGCCAGAGTTGGGGGCCAGACTGAAGCCAGAAACCTGGAACTTCAATTGGGTCTTACGGGTGGCAGGAGTTCAGGTAGTTGGGCCATCCTCTGCTGTTTTCCCAGGCATATTAGCGAGGAGCAAGATCAGAAGTGAAGGAGCCGGGGTTTGAATTGGTACCCATATGAGATGCTGGAGTTACAGATGACAGCTTAACCCATTTTGCCATTATGTTTGCACCATGCCATTGTTTTCATAGTTGAAACACAGTGGAAATCTTGTAAAATAGTTCTAGAAATTTTATATGATCTTGAAAGATCTGTTGCAATCTGTAACATTTTTCCTCTGAAAGTAAGTAAAGATATTATGTGCCACAGAAACTGTCATCCAGGTGACAGTGTCTTTGGATAGTACTTATGAATAGCAGATTCCTTAAAGATATCTTGAAAGGGCCTGACACGGTGGCCTAGCAGCTAAAGACCTCACCTTACATGTGGCTGGATCCCATGTGGGGCCAGTTCTAATCCTGGCAGCCCCGCTTCCCATTCAGTTCTCTGCTTATAGCTTGAGAAAGCAGTCGAGGACGGCCCAAAGCCTTGGGACCCTGCACCCTTGTGGGAGACCTGGAAGAAGCTCCTGGCTCCTGGCTTCAGATCCCCTCAGCTCTGACTGTTCCAGTCACTTTTGGACAAAAGATCTTCCTTTTTGTCTCTCCTGCTCTCTGTATATCTGCCTTTCCAATAAAAACAAATGAATCTTTTTAAAAAAGATATTCTGAAAGAGTAGACTTGTTAGTGTAACTGAAGGTTTTGTACCTTGACCCAGTGGCTTTCCAGAGGTACCAGGAATGACATATTGCAAATCTACCCTGTTTTGCTTTCTTTGCTCCAGAAGAGCAGAGGCATGTTTATTTTCTTTGATATCTGGAATAGGACCTGGTTTGGATGCTAAATATTTCCTAAAGAATAAATGTGGCAAGAATTTTTTTTTTAAAGATTTATTTTATTGAGGGTTTGGCATGATGGCTCAATTGGCTAGTCCTTGGATTGGCTCAGCTTTGGCCATGGCAGGCATTTGGGGAGTGAACAAGCAGATGGAAGATCTTTCCCTCTCTGTCTCTCCTTCTCTCTGTAAATCTGCCTTTCCAATAAAAATAAATGAAACTTTAGAAAAATGTTTATTTTGTTTATCTGAAAGCACGTATTACAGGTTCGGGGTGAAGAGAGAGAGTGAGTGAGAGAGAGAGAGAGAGAGAGAGAGAGAGACTTTGTCCACTGGTTCACTCCCTAAAGGACTACAAAAGCCAGAGCTGGGCCAAGCTGAAGCCAGGAAATTCTTCCAGGTTTCCCATGTGGGTGCAGGTACTCAAGCAGTTGGGCCATTGTCTGCTGCTTTCCCAGGTACATTAGCAGGGAAGTGGAGCAGCTGGGACTTGTGCCCATATGTGATGCTGCAAGCTGCAATTTAAGTCACTGTACTACAGAACTGGCACTGGCAAGAATTGTAAAACACTATAGACATGAAAGAGATAATTGGTTTTTATTCTCAAGGTGCTTAAGTATAGCTGGTGAGAAAAGGCACAGCATTCTACATGCAGGAATGAATGGTACTTATAACAGCTGCTAAGGGCATTCAGTGACAGGAGACAGTGACAACCAGACCTTGATTTATGAGGAAAGCTTGTCCAGGTGAAAGACGTGGGTCATTTCTGTTTGTGCATGTGTTAGAATGTGTCTCATGAAGTGCTTCATGGTCTGGCTTCTCTAGTTGCATTTTAGGTCCCAGTCAGTGCTGAACATGCTCTGTGTCTCCTTGAATGAGCTTTTTTCTTGCTGTGACACACACCACCCCTCCCCCCACTACCTCCTTTGATAGTCTAACTCCACTGAGATGATGATTTTCCACTTGCCAAAAGGATTTTCTATTATTTTCCTTCTTAGTACACAGGATTGTGCTAACTTTAGCTCCTCTCAAAGAGTTCCAGAAATTGACAGAATGGAATTGGTTTCCTCACCTGTCTTCCTGAACTTTCAGTTGCATTTCAGGCAGATAGTTCCAAAGCCTTTGGGTCGTGTTTTCATCTTAGCTTCCTTTCTCATTGGTCTAGATCACTTTTCAATCTACTGGTCATTCCTCTCCCCAGATTACTCTGTGGTTTTATTTACTTCTCCTTGTTGCATTAATTTAAAGTTTTATTGGCTCCCAAATTTCAGTCCATAATTATTAAAATTTTTTTCCTCCTTCCAGTTTAGTGGAGTACTAATGTTAGTAATTAGACCTTCCTGTGATAAATGTAGATGACCAATCATGGGACTGGTTATGTTATAGATTCATGGAGTCTCACTGTCTTACTGTCTTTCTGCGCCTTCAAACCTGAACTTAGTCACTATACACTGAGAGAGAGAGTGAGTGAGAGAGTAAGGAGTGAGTGAGTGGGGATTCAGATGCTGGCAGTGAGGACAGGCTATTTTCCACAAACTTTTATGTTGTTGAGAGTTGCTATTCCATGTTTTGATGAACTCTTACGTTTAGAAGCAATGTGGGCTTGCAGGCATTAGATAGAATAATCACACAGCTGTCGTCTTAGTGTTTGTATAAGTAACCAAACTAAAATAAGATTTTGTTTAGTCTCAGTTCATCAGAGGCTCCGACTCAAAATAGCAAATGGTAGATAGCTCCACATTCTAAGTGGGGTGCTAGATTACCTGTCCAGAACTACAGAAGAGTTATTGAATATTAGTTTTTCTACTCTTCACAGCCAACATCCAACACGAGGAAATGAAAGTACTGATGCTGACAGTGAAGTCCTAGGGGCAAGATACATCATTTAAATGGGATGTTCTTAATCTGGGTTAAAAAGATCCATAAATTTGTGTTTTGAGACTTCAGAGAACTTATCTATCTGCTTCAGCGCCATTAAATCATAAGCTGATTTCACTCATGTAAATCAGTGACATTCATTATATTCACAATGTGTGGAACTGTCACCATTGTGCAAGACTTGGACCTTCTGCATTGCCTTCAGAACATATACTGCACCTGTCTAGTACATGTTATGTGCTGGTTCAGTTTCTCCATAGCAGAATATCAGGAATCACTACTTCACATGTTTCTTGGCGTTGCTGTTGGCAAAAACTGGAAGTCAGATATTTTGGCCTCAAGATTTCAAGTATTGATTAATACTATTTCAGTTCCATCTGGACCCTCTTGTTCCTTCCCATTTGAGGCCTGGATAAGGAAGGAGCCCTGGGGGTAGCTGAGAAATAACTAACCCATTCTTACTTTATGTTGACTGCTTCTGAACCACATAATCTTGCAGGATTCCTCCTCTTTGGAAAAAAATTGATTTTTGAAAAAAAAGTTATTAAAAATGTGAGCTTCTAAGGGCTCATAATTGAACCAATGTATTTTAAAAATTTATTTATTTATTTATTTATTTGACAATCTTGACATAATTAGGGTAAAAACGTTCAAGCACTACAGGAAGATGGGCAAAAAAATTAGTTCCGTATTGTTTCCTTAATATAGCTGATGTAACAGGGGATTTTAAGGGAGAAGCCCCACCCAGTCTCCCACCCACCCCAGGTCCCAGATGTGGGACATGCTCAGAGGGTTTTGCTCAAGTGTTTTTTTTTTTTTTAAGATTTATTTATTTTTTTATTACAAAGTCAGATATACAGAGAAGAGGAGAGACAGAGAGGAAGATCTTCCATCCAGTGATTCACTCCCCAAGTAACTGCAATGGCCGGTACTGTGCCGATCCGAAGCCGGGAACCTGGAACCTCTTCTCCAGGTCTCCCACGCGGGTGCAAGGTCCCAAAGCTTTGGGGCCGTCGTTGACTGCTTTCCCAGGCCACAAGCAGGGAGCTGGATGGGAAAGTGGAGCTGCCGGGATTAGAACCGGTGCCCATATGGGATCCCGGGGCGTTCAAGGCGAGGTCTTTAGCTGCTAGGCCACACCGCCGGGCCCGCTCAAGTGGTTTTGATAGTTCAACAGTTCTGAATTGCTGCCACTCTCACCACTCCAAGCACGATGAGGTTGTTGAAGAATCCACTGATTGACATAGTCCATCATAGAGTCTCCGTTTGCCCAGTATTTTCATTGCCAACATATAGCTGAGGTGGTTGATTGACTTGTTCTGTCCTTTGTCTTTTGATGGTTAGGGTTCTGAGTCTGGAAGCTCGATTGGGGGGATCTTGAAAGAAACTTTGTCTGAGGTGTTCCCAGACCAGATTCTTGCATGCACCAGCAAGCACAGGGACTGGCACAGTCCATTGCCCCAATCAGCTGGTGGTTGCAATTGCTGGGTTGGTTCTGTTTCCATCCCTGTCTTCCACTGGAACCAATGGATGTTTGCAGTCCAGCCTGGTTCTGCCCATCACATGGCCCTCACATGAACCAGTGGAAGCTGCAGCCTAGTTGGAGCGACCCACAATAACCCCCACCAGGTGCGCCCCCTACCCTGGTTTGCCAGTATGTGTGGCAGACTAGTCCAGTCTGTCCCACATTCCCTTCTGCTCTCATACATGCCAATGGGTGTTAAAACCTTGTTCCATTTAACCAGCTCTACTATCCAGCCTTCACGGATGTTGTTGGGTGTCTGTCTAGCCACCTCAGCCCCTGTCCTAGTTGCCTGTGCCAGATGTGACCGCAGCACCCAACCAGCACACGTGAGAATCAGGAAGGGAGGGGACAAAGTCAGCAGGGGAATCAGGGGTCGTTCCCTTGCTGGACAGCTACTCCCACTGGAGAGCGTGAGCTGGGATGGGGGTAGACCAGACTAGGCAGGGCTACAACACCTGTGCACCTTATGTGGACCAGATCAGGGAAAAACTAGGCTGGGCAGATTATTCCTACTGGTGCAATCTACAGTTAGAGTGGGTGAGGGTTGTTGGGGCTTAGCCACAGCATCAGCTGGCAGAAGTTGGCACTGGGGGCTAGTTCTGTCTAGTTACACCACACAACCACCTGGAGAGTGCATAATCTGATAATGGGAGTGGCCTGGGAGGGAAATAGCGGGCTTCTCCCTCTTGGGTTACCACCCCCCATGGAAGGGCACAAACCAATGTATTTTTATGCCCTTTCCTTTGAGAGCTCACCAAAGAGGTCCCTAGTGCATTCTGTCATTTCTGCTTTGATAAAAAGCTGGTAAGAGGTTTCGCTGTAGAACAGTGTCCTTATAGCCTTGACTTCATCTAGTTGTGCTACTGTCATCCTGGAAGCAGTGGGAGGGAGGAACAGTCCCTGGCCTGGGAGCCAGACCACCAAGGATTTCCACATTCTAGTTCTTCAGTCTTATGTGAATTAGAAGTCTTAACCTTGATAATATACAGGTATCTCTTAAAGCTGTGAACACCCCAATAACTTAAAATACATTTATAGTTAATAATCATCATCTGGCAGGATAATGTAGTGAGAGTACACAAATTTTTATTTTTTGCATTAATGTAAAAGTGAATGGTTAAGTAACCACCTGGGGCTCTGGTGTCCCCTGTGAGAGTGCCTGGTTGAGTTCCCTGGTTGTATTTCTAATCCCTCTTCCTGCTAACATGGAGGGCAGCAGGTAATGACTCAAGTCTTGGGTCTCTGACACTGAAGTAGGAGATCAAGATTGAGTTCTGGGCTCCTAACTTTGACCTGACCCACCCATTGTTGTTATGGGCATTTGGGGCATGACCCAGCAGATGGGAGGTTTGTCTGTCTGTCTGTATTTCAAATAAAATCAAGGAGAAGTTACCTTGGTTCACATCTCAGGTGTTCCTTTTAGGGAAAGTTACATCACCTCTTCTGAGACTCAGCTCTGTCTCATCTCACATATTCAATGAGTGCCACAATTATAAGCACCTGTCTCACAGGCACTCTTTAGATTTTTTTCCTGTAGCTCCAGAGAACTATAAAAATAGCTTGCAGTGATTGAATTCCTTCTTGCAAGGAATAAACTTGATAACAATGTCTGGTTTAGAGACAGCATTCAGTAAGTGATAGCTTTGATTAAAACTGATAATAAAAATGCCACAATAGGTGATTGATTAAAATACCCTTTCAAAAACTGGGATGAGATTCATTAAATATAAGATATGGTACTGCAATTGCATTCATTATAGCACCTTTTGCTTTTATGCTTGGAATGGGGTGCTTTTACTTATCTTGCCTTATGCTAAGGGTGATGGTAGATAAAAATTGAGTGACATCTTATCCTGGTGGTGTTTGGCTTATTTTCCCCACTGGGTGTTAGCAGACTATTACCCATGTGGTGTTGTCTCATGCTGTGAGAGTCCAGAGGATGTTCAGGAGACTGGAATCGGCACTGTGAAAGGTCAGATTCTCAAGGATTATGCTTATTATTCGAAGCTATGAACCCTAGAGAACCACAAAATTAGCTTGCTGTGATTCAGTTCCCTAAAAATATTTTTGCTTTCTTTATGCATAAATATTTTACCCCATTAGAGCACACGCTTTTGTAAGAAATTCTAATGTTGTGTTTGCTTAATGGTATGTAATTATAGACCAAGTAAATATATATAATTACAGAGCAGTTTAAATGAATATTATTTGCTAATTGACTTAATGGTTCTAGAACCATCAGTGTATTGTAACAAGAGCAAAGTAACCAACTTTTGGCTGAAATTCATTACAGATACTAACAGTTGGTGTATGGAATAACATACTTTTCAAACCTTTAAAAATATTGTCCAAGAACTATTGCCTGTTAGTACCCACATTGAAAAAACCAAATTCACTTGTTTCATCTTTAAGATATTATGCTCATAGGGCCCAGCATGATAGTGTAATGGCTAAAGTCCTCACCTTGAACGCACTGGGATCTCATATGGGCACCGGTTCTAATCCCGGTGACCCCTGCTTCCCATTCAGCTCTCTGCTTGTGGCCTGCGAAAGCAGTCAAGGCTGTCAAGGATGGCCCAAAGCCTTGGGACCCTGCACCCATGTGGGAGACCCGAAAGAAGCTCCTAGCTTGGATTGGCTCAGCTCCAGCCATTGCAGCCACTTGGAGAGTGAACCATTGGAGGGAAAATCTTCCTGTCTCTTCTCTTCTCTGTATATCTAATATCTGCCTTTCCAATAAAAATAAATCTTTATAAAAAGATATTATACTCATAGATAAATTTAATACCAAAAGAGATTGCCAGTTTATTCATTTGTTTTCATCTTTATTATTATTGTTATTATTATTTCTTTTTTTAAATTTTGAATTTTATGGTACAATTCTGTAGAGTCTGGGATTCTCCCCCGCCCCCCAAATTCCCACCCTCTGACTTATTTTCCTCATATTGTTATAATAGTATGGTCCTTCATAAGGAGTTATAATTCCATCAGCCAGTTATTTAAGTGTGCCCAGACACCATCATCTCATTGTCTAGATATGTCCAACAGTTTCATTGGAAGGCCCTCTGTGATTTGGAAGTAGGGATGCATGTTACATTGTGTCCTTTTGTTTTTTTCGTTCATTCTTTCACTCAACAGATGTGTACTGAGCACTTGCCATTTGAGCAGCAAAATTACCAGTGAAAAAGTTGTGATTTGTTTTTTCGTGAAACTCAGTTCTGGAGGAGAGAATTGATACAAACAGTTCACTCAGTACAGCCTGACAAGAAACTTGCACTTGCTTCTTCTACACTGTACTACCTAATTTTCATGACAAACCTGTTATGTCATTTGTACTTTTCACTCTTGAGTCCTGGAGACGTTAGTAACTTGACTGAAACGAATGGTGTTTGGGCTATGTGTGGAGTGAACTGGTGGATGGAAGAGTTCTCTGTCTCTCCCTCCTTGTTTGTCACTCTGCTTTTCGAATAAATAAATCTGCCCCATAAAGCTATCTGAAGCTTGCTGAAGTCTAAGCTTATCACTGCTTAAAAGTTTAATTCATAGATGTACAGTCAGTTCAGATTCATGCCTAGTGTTTAGAGGCAACCACTATAATGTTATAGCAGCATGATTTATACCTGCGTTGCAGGACTAGCGCTGATCAGCAGTGCAGCTTATCAGTGCTGTCATCTGCAGAATGGAGATCGCTTTACCTTCTTCTGTGACTGTTGTAAGGACCAGGCCAGGCAGCATTCCTGGCACATAGCTGATATCCTCTAACGTGCTAACTAAATGTGTGTGTTAAATAACTGAAGATGTCAAGGATTACTCCTTCATTAAAGGACAAAACAAAACAAAACAAGACAAACACTACCCCTGGCTCAATATGCAGCATAAAATTAAATCTGAGATAAATGTGTAATGTATAGTGTAGAATCTGCAAAAACAATTCTATAATGACACAATAGGCAAAAAGATTTTATATTTATAGGAATTGTTATTTAAATTCGTGCAAGAGAAGGAAACCCAAATGTGTAGTCTGAACGCTTTAATTTAAAATGTATTTAAAAATCTGTTTTCATATCTTTACAGAAACAGAACTTTTAATTTAAAAAATTACTATGTTAAACGCCTCTTTTTCTTGTAGTTAGAACTTATTCCGAACTTCTCATGGCTATGCTGAAAGAGGTTGTGCTACTCATCCAGACTAAGTTTCTGGTAGGATGCTTGCCTGTGGGAGAAGAAATCATGGGGGAGTTAATTTTCTTCTGTGCTGTTCCCTTAGGTCTCAGAATGCAGTTGGCCCATTAGGCAGGCCCCCAGTCTGCATAACCTCTTTGCTGTATGTCGGAACATGTACAACTGGCTGCTACAGAATCCCAAAAACGTCTGTGTGGTTCACTGCTTGGTGAGTAACACTCATGTAGTTGTTGTTGTTGGTTTGGTTTAGTTTGGTTTGATTTGGTTTGGGCAAATGCAAGTGACTGTATACAAAATGATTAACTAGCAACTTTGGAGTTGAAAATATTTTATTTTTGATCCCATATCTGAGAGTTAGGTAATGAGGGATGTGGAAACGAGATGTGAAAAGCAGATAGGCACGCAGCGCACATTAGGCAAGGAAGCTTAAATGTGCTAAGTGTTGTGAAAAAGATAGAAATAAGAGCTATTGGGTGCAGATGTGTTATGTACATAAAATTTGTAAACATATTTGCAGATGTACTCCTCCTAACTGCTTGAGCTTGAGTGAAAGGAGAACACTTATGCTCCCTATTTACTAAATTGTATTTTAGAGCAATTCCTCATGGGACTGATGACTTTCTAACCATTATTTTGCTTGGATCCCTTTACCAAACCTTTTCCAAGGCCCTTTACTTGCCGTTTAAAATTCAACTTTCTGCAGAATCTTTGAGGCTTTCTTTGAATAAATATTTTCACAATAGGGGGCATTCATGTGGCCTTCTTCAATATTATTGTTTTCAGTGGTATTTAATAACTGTATCATACATGATAAGCTCTTCTCCCTGTCTTCCCACTAGACAGCATCTAGCAGGAAAGGTCTGTGTCTTTTTAATTTTTATATGCCAGATATAAAAATATTGCATAAATGAATACATAAAAATGAATATAGAAATGGAATCTGAGCATAAATACTGGAAGTATTTGTTATTTCTATAAAATATGTATAACTTGATATTTGATATGTCATTTAATATATATAAAGCTTGATTTATATATAATGTTTGATTATTTCCCTTCCTATTTTTTTAATCACTTGTCTGAAACAAAGGATAAAGTTGAAGAATTTACTTTTTTATTTCTTCCTTTTTTATTTTATTTTCATTACAAAGTCAGATATACAGAGAGGAAGATCCTCTGTCCGATGATTCACTCCCCAAGTAAGCGCAACGGCCAGTGCTGCGCTGATCTGAAGCCAGGAGCTTCTTCCAGGTCTCCCACACAGGTGCAGGGTCCCAAAGCATTGGGCCATCCTCAACTGCTTTTGTAGGCCACAGCAGGGAGCTGGATGGGAAGTGGAGCTGGTGGGATTAGAACCGGTGCCCATATGGGATCCCGGGGCGTTCAAGGCAAGGACTTGAGCTGCTAGGCCACACCGCTGGGCCCACTTTTTAATTTCTATCTCAATTTTTAAATTCTTGTTAGTAAAGGAAAAACCCTTTGTGTTTATTTTTGAGTTATTTTATTATTTTCCATGACACAGTTTTGTAGGTATAGGAATTTCCCCCTTTCCCTCCCCTGTCTCTCTCCTCATTCTCCCCATCATTTCTCCATACATTGTTACAGTAGTATAGTCCTTTAGTAACAGTTACAGGTTTAACATCGTGCTGTTTAAGTGCATCATGACATTGTTGGTATCATGGCCCATCGTGATAGCCTAGTGGCTGGAGTCCTTGCCTTGTATGCACTAGGATCCCATATAGGTGCCAGTTTGTGTCCTGGCTGCTCCATTTCCCATTCAGCTCCCTGCTTGTGGCCTGGGAAAGCAGTAGAGGATGACCCAAAGCCTTGGGACCCTGCACCCTCATGGGAGACCTGGAGGAGGTTCCTGGCTCCTGGTTTCAAATGGGCTCAGCTCTGGCTGTTGTGGCTGCTTCGGGAGTGAACCAGCAGATGGAAGCCCTTTTTGTCTCTCCTTCTCCCTGTAAATATGCCTTTCCAATAAAAATAAATAAATTTTTAAGAAAAAAAAGAAAATGTAGTGTTATATTATTAAGGTAAAGTTAAGGTTTGAGGGATTTTTCCTTTCAGAGGCAGAATAGATTGTGCCAGAGAAGAGATTACTTTTAGTGATTAATAAACTCAGAGAGCCTAGGTCTGACTGCTGTTCAAAGTGCTATGATGTAAGTTCCAATTCTAATGATAGAGTCATAAGGAATAAAAACCGAGAGTGGGTATTTAGCTTCGCCTATAGCTAAGATGCCCCATTCCCTCACAGGAATACTTAGGTTTGATCCTCAGCTCCATCTCCTAACTGCAGCTTCCTACTAATATGGACCCAGCAGGTAGTGGTGGTGGCTCAAGTAATTGGGTTCCTATTGGCCAGATGGGAGGCCTGGATTGCATCCCTGGCTCCTGACTACATCTAGGTTGTGGCTATTTTGGGCATTTAGGCATGAACCAATGTGTGAGAGATTGCTCTGTCTTTTTGTTTGCAAGTTATTTTCTTTTCTACAAAGAAGAACAAATAAGAAAAAAATAAGAGACGGGATTATTATGACACAGAATGTTCAACAGGTGTTGTACATTTAAAAACAATATTCATGGGTCTGGAGCAATGGCTCAGTTGGCTAACCTTCCCCTAGCATGTGCAGCATCCCATATGGGTGCTGGTTTCTGTCCTGGCTGCAGCACTTCCCATCCAGCTCCCTGCTTATAGCCTGGAAAAGCAGTTAGAGGATGGTCCCAAGTCTTGGGACCCTTGACTGGGGACTTTCACCCCACCAGATGTCAAGAGACAGGTCCTTGTGTCTCACTAGGTGAGCTCTACATTGTTGGGAGACACTTAAATGGCACAGTGATGGACTATAACTATTCATGAAAGACACTCATCGTAAAACTAGGGGGGAAATTAGTGGGGAGGGGAGGGAACTTATGGAGGGGCAAAGAAAATCCCAGTGCTTGTTAAACTGCCATTAGAAAAAACAATTTTGAGGCAAAAATCACCTCAGTTTAAGAGGCTCTCTCCTTACGAGCTTGTGAATTTCCTTTGACAGGATGGACGGGCAGCCTCGTCAATTCTGGTTGGTGCTATGTTCATTTTCTGTAATCTCTACTCTACTCCTGGCCCGGCTGTTCGGTTGTTGTATGCAAAGAGACCGGGGATTGGACTTTCACCATCCCATAGGAGGTAATGTAGGCTAGATGCAGCAATGGTGCAGACATGGTCTAATTGGTCTCATGTAGTGCTGGAAATCTACTTTGAAGGTACTTTTGTTCACTTTCTTTTAATTTGCTGGCATTAATCACAAGCTTTAGGAACAAATGGATTGGGTAGAATATTCAGGGTTTAATCAGTTTCATCAGTGCCCGTATGAGAATTTGTAAGTTTAAAATTGGAAGGAAGCTTGAAAGAATACATTTGTCTACCTCCTGAATTGCACAGGTGAGGAAACTGGACCCAGGCAGATTGTGCTTTGTCACAGATCTAACAAGACCTAAAGGTCATGGTCAGCGTATCAAACTTAACCCCAACCTACAGGCCTAGTTCCCCGATCCTTCACTATATGCTGTTGAAATAGAAGCAATAATGTGCTATGCTAGCCACTGAAGTTCATTCTGTGGAGGACACAGTTAACTAAAGGAACTCAAAAAGAGAGAACAAAGAATTCTAAGACTCACTTTTTCTTATGACTCTGATATAGAAGTGAAAAAAAAAAATAGATTACAAAAGGGAATCTGAAAAAGCTTAAAAAAGAAAACCGTTGTAGGTAACTGATTTATTCTCTTCCTTTTAGTCATATTTTTCTTTTCTTATTTAAATTGCATCTCCTTACTTTTTGGTTTGAAAGTACTCCTGGTGATAACATTCTACCCAAGTCAACTGTTAGTTGGTAAATTTAGTCTGTTAGATAAAGCAGAAATATACTTTTAAATATTTAGCTAATTGAAAGCTCTTGTAAACTTTTTGATCAAATAAACAGCCACTTGTCATTTTTTGGCAGAAGATGGTAGAGAAAAGCTTTCCACTATTATTTTTTGCATTCTCTTTGACACATTAATATTTAAGAAATTAACATTAAGTTTTTATTATAACTGAATAATTTGCAAGAACAGTTTGCTTGTTTGTTCCAATGTGATGGGCCCTAAAGGAGTGGCAATCTTCTGTTTTAGATACCTGGGCTATATGTGTGACCTACTAGCAGACAAACCCTACCGCCCTCACTTCAAGCCTCTCACAATTAAGTCAATTACTGTCAGTCCAATTCCATTCTTTAACAAGCAGAGAAATGGGTGTCGTCCTTACTGCGATGTGCTGATTGGAGAAACCAAAATATATTCCACCTGCACAGATTTTGAACGAATGAAGTAAGTCATGATGGTCTTTTTCATTTCTTGTATAATGCCTAGTTTAACATCAGAAGTAACCAGAAAATAATAATAATAAAAAAAAGGAATGCCATGGACCATTTTCACACGGTGAGGTGATTGATACAGGCTAAGGGACAAGTATAGACTACAATGAAGGGCGAGGCAGTGATAAAGGAAGAGGAATCTGGACATGTAAAAAGGAGATGGCTTAAATGGAAATTGTGAATCAAGGGTGAGTGACAATTCTAAGTAGGCAGATGGCAACATGTTATAGTTAAGAGTAGGTGCCAATGGAAAGTTTAGGGGTATGAAAAGACGGATGAGAGTAGTCAACGTGAAGTGAAATTAGGTAAGAATAACTTGAACTTGAGCAATGGTATCCAGGATCTTCAGAGAGCTTCACATTTTTGCTGATCCTGGTTGGATATTTTTGGTTCATTATGTCTCTGCTTTTAATATTAATTTAAGATTTGACTAAAGAAAACCTGTATATGAGGGATCTTCTTGTATATTATGAAAAAACTGGGTTGTGAAAATTCTTTTTTGCATCAAAATAATCTTATCTTTTGATTCAATTTTTCCATGAATTTTCCCTCATAACTAAGACTGGATGTAATTTTAGGAAAGCAGGAGCTCTGCAAAGATCAGTGATTACACTTCTGGCAATTCTGACAGGGTGAAGGAGGGTTTGTGTCAGACCAGTACCATTCCATTGCAGAACCAGTTTCCATTTAGTAGGCACTGCTTACACTCCTAATTTTGCTTAAAAAGGATAATGATTTCTGGACAGGCCGCTTGTCCAGAGGCACAGAGGACTATACCTCTGTCTGTGGGATTGTACCAAATTGGACTCTTTCGATGTATGCTTTGGTTTCTGTTTAAAGAGAATATCGCGTTCAAGATGGAAAAATCTTCATTCCCTTGAACATCACTGCTCAAGGAGATGTGATCGTTTCCATGTATCACTTGAGATCAACCATTGGGAGCCGGCTTCAGGCAAAGGTATGGTTTTGGGAAGAATCATGGCATCAAGTTTGATTGAGTTTTTATAGATGTATTTCTGAGTCTTTTCTCCACACCACTTCGGGCTTGAATGACTTATGGCTTTAAAATGAGAAAGAGCCTCCAAAAGTTTCTGCCATCTATCTCAATTTTATGAACAATGAAACAGACTTGATGAGGTTGTAACATGCCTAAAGTCCTGGGCACAATGCCCTAATCAGAGGTAGCAGCCCTCTGCTACCTTCATCTAACCATGCTCTTCAGAAGTGGTGTCTCTCTTACAATGTCCCATTTTGGTCAGTATACAGGGACAGAAGTCTACTAAGCATGTGGAACTAAATAATTGTATATTTTCTTTTCACAGAGATAAGATGCACATAATATAAAAGTTACTTTTTGAAGTGTACAATGAGGCAGTTCTTAGCAAATTAAAAAGATTGTACAACTTATTACCACTAGCTAATTACAGAACATTTTTGTCACTCCTAAAATAAACCCTGTAGCCAGTAGCAATCACTGCTCATCCCTCCTGCAGCATCCCCATTCCCTAACAGCCATGAATCTTCTTTCTGTGTTCATCAGTTTGCTCATTTGGGATTCTTCATGTATGTGTGTAGTCAGACAATACAAAGTCATTTGTGGTAACTTGAATTCATATTCCTTTGAATGATACTCTTTTGTATAATAGCTATACTTTATTTTGTTAATCTTTTCTTACATTGATAGATCTTGGGGCTATTTCCATTGTTTGGCTATTAGGAATGACAATTCAAATAATTATATTTTAAGTCATCAAATATTTTTATAAAATGTTCTTGCTAGGGCCCGGTGGCGTGGCCTAGCAGCTAAAATTCTCACCTTGATTGCGCCAGGATCCCATAATGGCGCCGGTTCTAATCCCGGCAGCTCCACTTCCCATCCAGCTCCCTGCTTGTGGTTTGGGAGGGCAGTGGAGGATAGTCCAAGACCCTGGGACCCAGTGCCCATGTGGGGGACCCAGTGTCCATGTGGGAGACCCAGAGCAGGCTCCTGGCTCCTGCTTCAGATTGGCTCAGCTCCGACTGTTGCAGCCACTTGGGGAGTGAATCATCAGACGGAGCATCTTCCACTTTGTCTCTCCTCCTCTGTGTATATTTGACTTTCCAATAAAAATAAATCTTCAAAAAAAGTTCTTGCCATCACTTAGGTGGTTATTGATGAAAGTAAACCTGTGTTCATAAGGTTAAGAAACTCAGCCTAGTAGGGGAAACTCACCCATGTATACATATCCTTGGTACTGTTTTAGAGGAAGGCTGAAGTGCTGCAGTGGAACTGTGGGGCCCGGAAGAGCTACAGACAGGAGTTAGCATTTCAAGGTGGACTTAAAGGATGAGCTCACCAGATTGGAGCAGGGCATCCTGGGTAGAAGGAATGCTAAGAGTCAAAGTGAGGCAGTGTGCAAAAGCTTGGAATGTTAGGGAATAAGCAGGCAACTTGCTAAGCATGGAGAAAAGCCAGAAAGCTAGACAGAAAGCTAGGAGGGTTGTTTAGGTGTCATAGGAAACAAGGATTCAAATATAGAAAGAGCTGAAAGTGTCTGGCTCCACAAAATGTAATCCTTGATTAGACTCTTTTTGTACTGATTGATTGTTGTGTGATTGTCTCATGTATTTTTAGGTGACCAACACTCAGATATTCCAGCTTCAGTTTCATAGTGGATTCATACCACTGGACACAACAGTTTTAAAATTCACCAAGTAAGTACTGCTTGAGCCCAGAATCTTTTTCCATCCATGAAGTTGAGAAATTTTGCGACTGTACAGTGCTGTGCTGCAGTCACCCCCAGAACACTGGTCTGCTAGGCCATTGATTGTCATGCACAGCATGGAGAGGCTGGGTGCATTTCAGGACTTCTGTTGGATATGACTTGTCTTAAAAAGTACACATGGAGTAGACTTCAAATAGAAAGGTCTGACACTCCACCTGAGGGAACAAGAGTGGGCAAAGAAGAAAGAGAGTCTCTAGTTGGATCCGTTATATCTGTGTGGTCCTTTGCATTTTCCAACAGGGATGGCAGGTCAAGCAGCTGTAGGGTATGAGAAAAGAATCAGAATGGATACCCAGACATTGTGCTGAAGCAGGCTTTCTGGATGACCCCCTGTACCCAACATTAACTCTTAGTTGCTGTAACATTAGGTAGCAAGGGAACTAACAGGGGTGGCAGAAGTTGGGGTGACAGTAGGTGTTGCTGAGCTAGTAGCTAGCTATTCAAGGGCTCAAGATAGTGGCTGTGAGCCCAGGTCAGATTTTAACAACTGATTCTGGCCATACCATCCAATACTTTCACATGCAATGGTGTCCAAGTCCTTTGACCAGGAATTAGTCTCCTTTTCCTCTAGATGAGGGAACTGAAGCTCAGAGAAGTCACTTAACAAATCTCATTGATGGTTGTTTCCTAGACATGTTGGTTGTTCAGAGTTTCTAAAAGCTAATCTAAGATAATCTCTTTACTGAACATCATGCTGATTCCACTGTTGGTCACTGATATTACTCTTTTAAATCCCTATTTAGGCCTGAGTTAGATGCATGTGATGTACCAGAAAAATATCCTCAGCTGTTTCAGGTGACGCTGGATATAGAAGTGCAGCCTAATGACAAAGTGATAGACTTAACCCCACCATGGGAGCATTACTGCACTAAAGATGTCAACCCCAGCATCCTCTTCTCTTCTCACCAGGAGCATCAGGATACCCTGGCCTTGGGAGGTATGAGCTACATGGTAGTGTGGTTTTTTAGGGCAAAGCCTCTGTGTTATTTATCCCACTGCCTTGCTGCCTAAGTCTCACTGGTGTCCCATTGCTTTTTTTCCTTGCAGGACAGGCACCAATAGATATTCCTCCAGACAACCCCAGGCATTTTGGGCAAGGTGGCTTTTTTGCCTCTCTCTGTTGGCAAGGTACTTCCAAGTGTTTGTTTAAGTTCCCATGACCCATTAATCTTGTTTTTCACTGCTAAAATGAAATCACTGACTCAGGCTAACCTCATAAGGAAAAGAAAAGCTCATTTAGCACATACTTTTAGAGACTGAAAGTAAAATGATGCAGTGCTGTTCTTCTTTTGGTGATTGCCTGTGTGTGACATCACATCATAGCAGAAGTTTGTATGGGACAGGAAGGAATCGCATCCTGGAACAGAAAGTCAGAACAGTTCAAGGATCAAGTTCACACTTTCGTAAGAACTTGCTTCTGTGAGAACTCACTCTGGGAAGTTAGTATTTTCTCCCAGGGGAGATATTATCTAGTGACCCAAGGACCTTCCCCAGGCCAAGTCTCTTGAAGGTCTCACCACATCACAGTGCCACCACGTTGGGGCCCAAGCCTCCAACACATGAACCTCTTGGGGGACAAACAACATCCAAACCATAGCAGACGGTTAGATGCTGACTGACTGGCGGGTTGTTCTGTAAAGGTAATTCAGAGCAGCACTTTGAAGTCACCCAAATCCCATCCTCCTTACTTTGTGCTCTTCCTGCTCGTTCCTTTTTTTCAAATCTGACAACTTCCATGCTTTCAACTCTATGGGTGCTGTCAGAATCAGTTTGTTTAAAAGCCCATTTTAAAATAGCTCTGTCATCTTCTTAGGTTGTGTTCCAGGCCATGTTTTTCTGGATTGATGATTAAGTCAGATGTTTCTTATGATCTCCCTTCAGGCTACCGACAACACAGAGGGCTTAACGATCTATATCATGCCCTCAACTATTCTAAAAACATAAAATTAGGCATTTCCCCAGGATGCTGTACCCACCAGCATGGCAGACCTGAGATCATGGTGTGAGGAAGGAAAAGATTTGACCTCCATGTCTTTGCTGCTTGCTTCACACCACAGCAGAAATTGGGACTCCATCACTATACTGTTTTCTCCAAAACCTTGGGGTATTTTCTGAATCCTCGGTATAATGCTGAGACTTGCTACCATCAGTAAACTGGCTTTGGCATCTGATCAATATACATTGGCTGTTCTTGTTTTAGTTTCTCTCTTTAAATAAAATTTCTATCAAGAGAACAGAATTCATCTATTTCAAAGATACGTTTCTAAGAAGGTAAAGATACTTACCTTTCTCTCCTCTTCCCATTCTTTTTTCTTTTAATTTGTGCAATAAAATACCTTCAGTTTATAATCACTGGCTTAGTATTCCATCAAATATAGGGTTCAACAAGTAGAAGAGTAACATGACTATAGCCATGGAATATGAGTGATAACCAAATCATAAGGTGTCAGTTTCATACATACATTCAGGACATTTTTTTCCGGTACTCTCTGTATTAGCTATTTATCTGCCTCACCATTTGCTAAGGCTAATGACAAGATTTGGTCTATAGTTGAAAGTCAGGATTTCATGTATTAAAGGGATTATGGACTGATTTAGGGGTGACGTAGGTAAAAATTCTCTTGATTGATTTTTTTATCTAATTTTGATTGTAAGACATATTTTTGTTGTCTACAGAAGTTTTCAGTGTTTGTGAAAAAAAAATTTTGCAAAATGTTAGTCAAGATGTTAGTTAAATGCCTGTGTCCCACATTGGGTTATTTGAATTTGATAGGAGGCTCCAGCTCCTGATTCCAGCTTCCTGCTGCTACAGACCCTAGGAGGAAGTGAGGATGGGTCAGTTAACTGGATTCCTGTCATCCAGACCTTGATGATTTCCAGAGTTACATGTTGGCTCATGTTGGGGGTTGTGAACTGGTAGATAGGATCTCTCTCTCTCTCTCTCTCTCTCTCTCTCTCTCTCTCTCTCAAAAACAAAACCAAACAAGACAAACAAAAATGGACAAAAAACCTAAAAGCTTTTCTTCAGAATTTTCTTTCGAGAAGTATGTTTCTTTCAAACTTAGAAACCACAGTGTAATTCAGGTCATGGGGGATTTCACAGGCCCATCTTGATATTCCTGACTTATCTTCTTTATACCAAGGGCTTTTAATAAAACTTCACTCTCAACTTTTCCCTATCACTTTAATTAGTAATATAGAATTAATTCCTGTAGATTCAGAGATCAGTTTTAGCACAGGTGCATAATTTCTTTTAAAAAGATTTATTAATTTTTATTGGAAAGGCAGAGTTACAGAGAAGAGAGATAGAGAGAAAGATCTTCCATCCACTAGTTCACACCCCAAATGGGGACCACAGTCAGACCTGGGGTGCAGCCAGGAGCTTCTTCTGGATCTCTCATGTGGGTGCAGGGGTTCAGTCACATGGGTTGTCATCCACTGCTTTCCCAGGACGCAGGCAAGGAACTGGATTGGAAGTGGAGCAGTTGAGATTCAAGCCAGTTGCCATATGGGATAAGGAATGGTGCTGCAGGTAGAGGATTAGCTTACAACACCATCACACTGCTCCACCATGCGTAATTTCTTATCTGAACCCCTCTGAGCCAGATGTTTGGTAATACAGAATATTTTGGATTTTATGAAGACTTGTATGGCATACAAACTGTATGTTGCAGTGATATCTCAAATAATCTGATCTCAAGCATATTAATGTTTCAGTGGAATAACATGTAAATAGTAACCCAGATTCAGATCAGTGGAGATGATTAATAATTTTATATGCATTATGATCTAATTTTTTTTTACCAAAGGTGTTTGCTAAACTTAGGAAACCTTTTCCTTTTCAGAGCTTTTTACATTTCAGAAGTAGAGGTAAATTTCATTGACCTGTTTGTGATTTGGAGCCAAGATCTATTTTACTCTAAGTAGAAAAGTTCCATAGGAAAATCATCTCAAAGGAGGCCAAGAGTGCATTGTACTCTAAGAGTATGAGGGTGCTTCAGAATGTGCTTATGAACAAATGGAATTAAATGATAGACTTATTCTGGTAAAAAAAAAAGTGTGGATATATTCATAGTTTTTCATGATACACATTTTCCATGAATTTTCTGCAGAGTCCTCAACTCTTGTTCCAGGATAGCATTATGGGCATTAAGACAGAGATATTCTGTTCACATATGAGGTGTGTGATTTTGTATGCTTCAGACTGCTGGAGAAAGACCTCACTTTTAGCTGTAGTCAGTGACAGACATCAGCAAAGGAGTAGGAGAAAATGTGACTGGAAAGTAGTAGTGGTAATAATAAATCCATCCAAGTGCTGTGTCTCAGTGTGTGCATCAGCAGGAAGAGGAGTTAGGAACAGAGTGAAGCATCAAACCTGGATGCTCTGATGAGGGATGCAAGAATCTTACCTGCTGGGCAGTGCCCACACTGGAGTTCTTGCCTGCTCTGTGCACCTGTGCTATCCTGCCTTCAGGTACTCAACAGTCATGGTTATGTGAACTATCTGAAGGTCTCATTGGTAAGGGTTTGAATGAACTGTTTGCCCAGAGATGAATTCTTTCTTTCTGGAGTTATGTGTGTATAATACACAGAAATCTGATAATGCTAACCACTTATTGGCATCCTCACCTTCCACAGATCAGAAATCGGAGAAGTCATTCTGTGAGGAGGACCACGCTGCTCTAGTGAATCAGGAAAGTGAGCAGTCAGATGATGAACTTCTGACCCTCTCCAGTCCTCATGGTAATGCCAATGGTGACAAGCATCATGGAGCCAAGAAGCCCAGCAAAAAGCAGCAGGAGCCAGCTGCCCCTGCACCTCCAGAGGAAGTGGACCTGCTGGGCCTCGAAGGGACTGAAGTGGATAAGAACTTCTCTCCACCAGTGGCTCCTCCCACCAACTCGGAACTGCTGAGTGATCTTTTTGGGGGCAGTGGTGCAGCTGGGCAGGCAGGGGTGGAAGATGTGTTTCACCCTAGTGGACCTGGTTCCACCCAGTCAACACCACGCCGTTCCGCCACCTCTGCCTCTGCATCTCCAACCTTAAGAATGGGAGAAGGTAATTTTTTCCATGTTGTCCTGTACCTCTCAGTTTTGAATTACACTCTAGGCCACACAAGCAGCAGTGACCTTTCCTAGTCAACATTGTGTGATAAGCATTTAGTAGAAGCTATTCTTGCACTTCAAGCTATGAATTTTGTTCTTTTCTCAGGCTCACAATATTCAATATGATATTCTGTTGTGATGCTGAGCCGTGTTAGGATTACACAGCTCTTAATCTCCAGGACAAACTACCAATGCTCTGCAGTAGATTGTGTCACTGAGCCATGATATTTGGAAAGTTAGATGTACTGAGTGAATTTTCTGCATGGGATATTATTAACTTACAATGGGCTTACTGGGTTTATTGTACACTGGTAAGCATCTGTATTCTTTCTTCCAAAAGGAAGTAGAAAGAACACCCAAGTCTAGAGTTCAAGGCCTAGCTTTGAACCTCAGGGCCAATGCCTAATTATCTGTATAGTCTTAAAGAAAATCTTTGTAAAATGAGGATAATACTTACCTATCAACATAATTAAAGAATAAATTTTGAACCCTTGTGTTAGGGTGTTCAACATTGTGCTTTTTTGTCATCGGGGAATTATGTCTAACTTGACATAAAGTGATATTAAAGGTGTTCCAAAGTAATGGTGAGAAGGTTTTAACATTCTGTGCCACTTGAATCCATACTTAGATGTATTGAACCGGTGCCCTCTTATGCCACTCTGTAAATCTGTTACCATTTTTATAGGAGGCATGAGGTTTTGTGAGTATTCAGTGAGTTAAAGTCATGCAGGAGGACTTTAAAAAGTTCATGAAAATGATATTAAAAGACAGATTTGTTGTGGGTGTTCGGCCTTTTGGCTGAGATACTAATTGGGATGCCTGAATTTCATATCAGGGTACCTGTGCTCAAGTCCTGACACCTAAATTTAGCCTGGCCTAGCTATAGGGAATGCTTTCTCTCTCTCCCTTCCTTTCTCCCTCCCTCCCTTCTCTTTCTCTCTCTTTCCCTCTTGAATAAATAATTTTTTTTTCAAAAATGGTGTTTGCTTTTATGTAAATTTTTAAATAACACATAGGTTTTTCCTAGTATAAATATTTCATAAATTTTTGCATAGGTCTCAAGTTTATTGCTTAAATTCAACCACCTGAAACATAATCAGTATATTCGCTACCCTGCAGGGCTAATCTGCTGCATAGCAGGTGTTAGAAGGGCGTTTAGCCGAAGAAGTCATAGCTGAAAACATTAAATCATAGATACTACCTGTGTTGTAAGAGTGAGATTTATTAAGATGCTTGCCATTACTCATCTGTTCTTAAGATGGACCAATCCCATAAACAGCATTAGCTACATATGTAAAGAAAGTGACATCTCACTACAAGGAACAAAAGGGAATTTTGTATTCTGCTCAGCAATGAGACTTTAAAGACAATAATGAGCATGTTCGTGTAGTTCTGGGTGGTTTTCATCAAACTGATTTCAAGACTATGAAAAATATGAGATGCCTTTGGGAAATTCCTGGAGTTTTGGAGTTGGAAGGCTTGAACTTGAGTTCTAACCTTACTGTTTCTTTGACGTTAAGCAGGAAATTTAGCTTTCTGGAACTCAAGTTCATCATCTTTAGAATGAAGATTAAATCAATTCTGTCTTACTAGGAGATGTTAAGGATCAGCTGAGGAATTCTTTATGAAACATGTAGATCTGAATAGGTGATACTATTCAAGGATACTTCAAAAAGTTCATGGAGGACTCAATACAGTAGCTTAGTGGTTAAAGTCCTCGCCTTGCATCCCGGCACAGATTCTTATGCTGGCAGCTCCACTTCCATCCAGCTCCCTGCTTGTAGCCTGGGAAAGCAGTCGAGGATGGCCCAAAGCCTTGGGACCCTGCACCTTGAGACCCAGAAGCCCCTGGCTCCTGGCTTTGGATCGGCTTAGCTCTGGCTGTGGTAGCCACTTGGGGAGTGAATCAGCAGATGGAAGATCTTCCTCTCTGTACCTCCTTCTCTGTGTAAATCTTCCTTTCCGATAAAAATAAATGAATCTGAAAAAAACAAAAGTTCGTGGAAAATGAAACTAAAAATAGCATATGTTTTCACAAACATTTGCCCTGATCTTCTTAGTTCATTCACAAACCTTTAATCATGTCTCTAAATCTGCATCTCATTTGTAGCAGGTTGTTGAGAAGCAGTGTTGGGAAACATTTGAATTCTATGGGATCTATCTAAGATTTGAAGAAAAGTTCAGTTTTCACTAATCTCACTTTGTTCTATTTCTGACTTTCAACTGAAAAACTACTGGAAAACTAAACTAAACTAAACCTGGTCAATATAGGTTTTACTGTTCATCTTAGTAGCAGTCTCCTTCACTGGTGTTTGTCAATTAATTCATTCAGTGTGAGCATTATTTGCCCAAGTTTCTATTGATTTATGTTAGTTGATCTCCTCAGTTGACCTATAAGCTTTGACGGCTTTTATTTTGTTATTAAGATTGTCCAGTGTGTAAGAGGGCCTTCTTTTATTATCTTTGTGGTTCAACTTACAAATAACCCAATAGCTTTAAAAAAAAAGAGATTGAATTATCCCTATGTGTTAACCTAGCAGGAAGTCATAAGCAGGCCCGGGATGTGGGTTTGGAGGCAGGCATCATTCTACTCATTCAAGTATTTGACCTAGGACCAGACAACAATGGTAACTCTTCAGTAATATTTATTTAATAAGTACACTTACAGAACATGGAGGTAAATCTTTCCTGTTGTTTTGTAGGTGTCACCTTTGACCCATTTGGGGCACCTTCTAAACCATCAGGTCAAGATTTGCTGAGTTCTTTCCTGAACACATCCAATGCTTCCAGTGATCCATTTCTTCAGCCTACCAGGAGCCCTTCACCTACAGTGCACAGTGAGAAAATATTTTCTGTTGTGTTCAGTGGGACATAGTTTTCTACTATGTAAGTGTGTATATTTATGTAGGTGCTCAGATATAAAAGCAGTCTGTAGGTGCTGTTTTTGGGAAAATACATGAAGCATCTGTCTTTTGGGTATTAATGATTCCATTGGTTTATAGATGGTTTTAGGATATCTTATAGGAAATAAGCCTGCTTAACTTTATCATACTCAGCTTCCCTAAAACTTTTTTTCTAGGGAATTTTTTATACTAGGGAATTCTTTTGTCCATAGCATGACGTAGAGCATATAATTTATTATGTGCTGGCAAAGAAAAATTTGCACTTTTAACTGATTGGAAGATGCTTTCTGATAGGACAAATCTGAGAAATGTGGGAGAATATAAGTCACAAATTAAATATATGTATATTACAATTTTATTAAATGAGTTTTCTACAGAACAAGTTTTGGGATATACCAACTTGACATATTAGAGCTCTTGTGTTTGAAAAGATAACAACTGACCACATGTGGCTGTGGAGCACATAGAATGTAGTTAGTCTGATTTAAGATATGTTTTATGTATTACATGTATAAAAATTTCAAAACATAGTACAGTAAAAGAATGTATAATATCTAATTTTTATGACTCTTAAAAGTACTATTTTTAATAGATTGTTAAAACTATTACAAGCTGGTTGAAATGTGTTGTTTGTCAGTCAGTATAGGCCAGCCCTCCTGTAGCCACGTTTTTCATTTTGGTCTGTATCATACTTGTGAGTGAAGAGAACACTTCATTCTCCTTGTTGGGAAAACAGTAATCACTCTATAGTCAGTGGTCAGTCAGTTGCACTATCCTCTTGCTGGGTAATGTTTAGGTGAGACTCAGATATCATGATGGGGACAGATTGCCCACCTCCAGATCCTTGAGGTATGACCTTCAGACTTCTGCAAAGCATCACCAATTTCCTGAAAATCAAGAGCTACTACATTTGAGTTCATATCTATTTTAAAGGGAAAAATCCCTTGAGACATAGTGTTAGGAGAACAAGTAAGCAAATTACCATAATGAGAGACAGAATGGAGATTAAGATACTACATGAGTACTTTTTCATTTGAGTAAATACTCCTGCTTCCCCCAATAGACTGTAAGTTTCATGAGAGACAATGTGCCTTTGAATTCTCAATTAACTGGTAGTTGCCTCTCGTATGTCAGGTTGTCTGAAGGATCTGTGAATTTGATTGTAAGATTGAAGTTCTAATGTCTACTTCTGTGTCCTAGTTGGAACTAAGACTGAGATCTGAGTTTAAAGGAAATAAGCACATGGCAGCAAATTGTCTATTTTCCTTTCCAGTTTGCATGGGTTATTATGGAACAAGAGAGGGAGTAAAAGAAAGGAAAGAATTGTTATTGCTGATAATTGTGCATTCATTTTATCTTCAAGATGAGATGGTGTAAGATGTTTTAGTTGAAACTAAAAATAAAGCAAGCAAATACAAGGCTGAGCTTGGTGCCTTGATGATTCTCCTAGTGGTGGAATCTGTGTATGTGAGTGTGTGTGTGTTTGTGTTTGAAATCACTTGCATTATTAGTTTAGCATTAGCATTTCACTCATTGACTTTTGGTGATAAAACCTACAAATAAATTCTAACAACATTATGCTTCTTATTTTCTTTACTGAATATTTCTTCTAATTCTATGTCTGGAATTTTTAGAAGAGTCATGATTATCTTTCTTGAATCTGTAATGAGTTTATTTGGAGTAACAACAGACATACTCGCCACACCAGCATGTGCTCTGAATGACTCATCCTTATTCATTCACGCCACAACGTGGGAGAAAACAGCATTGTGGCTCTAAGGAGATCATACCACTAGTATACTTGTAAATGCCAAGCTAAGGTTAATTGAGTTTCAGGTGTTTTTTTCTTTTACTGCCCACTCAGTGTTAAGAGGTGGGAAACACAAAGAGGAATGAGTTCTTGCCTTCCAGGACCACCTAAGCTAATGGAGACAGATTTGTGAACAGTTACAGTCCCAAATACATGAGTGAAAAGGTCAAACAGAGGGGAGCCAAGGAAGAGCAGAGACACATAGTGCATGGCTGCGACCATGACTAATGTGAACAACCACAGACAAGGTGGAAATTATCAAGTGTTACCCAGTGTGAGAAGGGGTTAGAAGGGGGACAGTGAGTCCGTTGGGGTCATAAAACACTGCAGGCTTCATAAAAAGGAGTCTGTCTTTGTCAGTGCAGAGAAATTGGTTTAGACATGGCTTATCCTCAGTCTGTTTCTTCTCCCGTTTGCAGCTTCTAGTACACCTGCTGTGAACATTCAACCAGATACTTCTGGAGGTTGGGACTGGCATGCAAAACCAGGTAAAGGTCAGAAAGTGATTTTTGTGTTCACACATGGTCAATTGCAGAGCATAAGCCTTTACTCAAGAGGAAGTTGGCACTCCAGTGGCGCATCTATGTCATGTGTGTTGATGTTTGCTAAAGATTACAATCTGGAGTGGCTTTTCCTAGTGCACTTGCTACTTGTTCTGTTAGCTAACTTTTCTAAGTGTGAATGTCTGTCTTGACTGTATCAATAGAGATGCGTGTATATATATATATATACCAATACCAAAACTGCTTGTATTTTCTGAAAAGCCTTTTGTCCCCCTCTAAGTTGTGTAAGTTTAAAAAGAAAAGTAAATTAATAAGTTTATGGCATAGATGAGATGCTGAATAAATGTGAATATTCTTCATTCTCAAACTACTTATTTGGGGATTGGATTTGTCTAATTTTTTAAAATTTCTTTTCCTTGCCAGGATGATGCTGGCATGTGTGACTTGTTCTAAACTGTACAACTTAAATGCACACAGATATATTCCTGAGCCAACACAATATGTTTATCACTGCAGCCTTCTGATGTAGTTGCTCTTTCCTCTTCTTGTTATTGTGGAGGAAAAAAACAAAATAAAATTTGTTCTTCCTGTAATTTCTAGGTATACATGATAGGATTCTCAAGCACCTGCACAGTGTTTTGTCACACACACGCATAGATGCCTTCATCGTGCGTGACAGAAATGCTACCTCTCACAGATAATGGCTCCCTTCACCACTCTCCCAGCCGCTGGCAGCCATCATGCTACTCTCCGTTTTTTGTGCATTTCACCTCTTAAATCCTCATACAGATAGACTCATACAGCATGAGCCATTTTCCTGCAGGCTTATTTCACTGCACTTTGTGTGCTCAAGGTTCCTCTGCTTTAGCCTGCATCAGAATGTTCTAATCAAGGCTGAATAGCACTCCATGGTGTTTACATGCTCCACTCTCCTTGTTTTTCTGGAGATGGGCATATGGCTGCTTCTACTTCTCGGCTGTTGTGAATCAGGTTGCAATGAATGTGAGCAAGCAGAGCCTTCAGTCCCCTTGAGTGTATGCCGGATGTGCTGGATAATATGGTAGTTCTGTCTTTTTTTTTTTCAAGGAACTGTCATGCTGTTTTCCACAGTGCCTATACTTTTTTACAATCCTACCATCAGGTCACCAGATTTCTAATTTCTCTGTATTTTTGGCTCTTTTTATTTGCTATTCTTTCTTAATGGCCATCCTAACAGATATAAAGTGATATCTCATTGTGACTTTGATATGCATTTCCTTGATAATGAGAGATATTGAGCATCATTTTGTGTGTTTTTTACCCATTTGTATCGGTGGATGTGTATCCCAGTATTTTGCCCATTTTTAAATCAATCTATTTGTTTTTCTTTAAAGATTTATTTTATTATTTTAAAATTTTATTTTGTTTTATTTGGTTTGTTTTTTATGTTATTTTATTTTATTTTTTATTTTCTGAAAGGCAGATTTACAAAGAGAGAAGGAGAGAGAGAGGTCTTCCATCCACTGGTTCACTCTCCAATTTGCCAGAATGATCAGAGCTGAGCCAGTCCAAAGCCAGGAGCCAGAAGCTTCTGTCTGTGTCTCCCACACAGATGCAGGGCTCCAAGGACCTGGGCCATCCTCTGCTACCTTCCCAAGTCATATACAGGGAGCTGGACCAGAAGTAGAGCAGCAGGGAGTTGAACTACCCGCCCCATGCAGGCAGAGTGTTAGCCTGTTAGGCCACCACATCAGCCCCAAATTGATGTATTTGTTAACTTGCTATTGAGCTGTAGGAGATTTTTAAAGTATTTTTCAATACTATGCCGTTATCAGATATTTTCTCCCATTGCATAGCTTGCCTTTTCACTCTGTTGTTTTTTTTTTATTGTGCAGAAGTCTTTAAGTTTAGTGTAGTCTCATTTGTGTACTGTGCTTTGATTATTTGGTCTCATGTGTTTCTTTTTTGTTTAGAAATCAGGGGTGAAATATTGAAGCTCGAAGACATTAAGCATGAGGCCTAATATTGTCCAGGCAGTAAGGGACAAAGCCAAAATTTAAATCCAGACCAGATTCCAAACCAATAGAATTGAGTGAAGTTGGGCAGCATGAGAAATGAACATTGGAAAGAGTAGTTCACACATGTGGCCAGCAAGTAGCATGCACATGTCTATGTCTCATTGTTACTGAAGGACACCATTCACCTGAATCAGTGAAGCAAGGTCCAGCAATGTGTTCCACATTTAATCTTCTGCTCATTTGCCTAGAGATGGATGGGCAGTAGCTCTGGAATCCACAATTTCACAATTCATCTTAGACAGCTGACTTATTGTCAATGATCTTATTCCTTTTCAGGAGGATTTGGAATGGGAAGTAAATCAGCTGCCACTAGCCCAACGGGATCCTCGCACGGCACTCCTACCCATCAAAACAAACCCCAGACTTTGGATCCTTTTGCTGACCTTGGGACTCTAGGTATGACCCTAGCAAGTTAAGATATCAGTAACACTTATGGCTCCACACCTCAGATCTAACTCATGTGTGTCCCAACAAGCTGGTATTACTATCTGGGATTTAAAATACTGTCTGCTTTTAAACTCTTTTGAAAGCTGAGATCACTTTTTAAATGGGAAATAGAAACAAAATAATACAACATAAAAATTTGATTAAGTGTCATAGTGCTGTTGAGGGACTAAGCTAGTGTTACAATGTAGGAGAAAAAATAGGGGGATGGTAGGAGTGCATGAAGATATAAGGAGAAATCCCTGAGCCTAAGGAACTATATCATGAAAAATAAAGATTTTTATTTATTTATTTTTATTTTTAAACTTTTATATATATTTTGTATTAATTACATTGCATTATGTGACACAGTTTAATAGGCTCTGGGATTCCCCCAACCTCTCCCCGTACCCCTCCCCCCATGGTGGATTCCTTGACCTTATTGCTGTATTACATTTCAAATTCAGCCAAGATTCTTTCATTGCAAGTGTATACCAAGCATAGAGTCCAGCATCTTATTGTCCAGATAAATTCGATGGTTTTTTGGGGAGATCATCTGTGGTCTGAAGGTAGAGCTGGCAGAATATCATCCTGATCAATTAAAAGCCACAGCATTAACATCAACAATTTATAACATTATGGAATTAATTGACATGATGTTGAGTAATCAGTATGTTAAAAAATGTAAGTTCTTAACCACATCCTGTGACTACTTCATTAACATTTCAGTTTTAGTTTATATACTACTGACTTATATACACCTTAAAATGGCTATAGGGTACTATTCAGCTATCTTGTGTCTATGCTCATGTTAGTATTTAGCAGTTTATAGTGTTGAAGCATAATTTTGCTGAACTTGGCAGATTTTAGAATAGTCTAAACTGGGTTATAACTCTAACAAGGCATATGTCAACAATTGAGGTGCAGAACAGTTTTAGGAGGGGTGTGCAGAGAAATCTTCAATACCTTAGTGAGAAGTAACTAATCTTTGTGTCCTACCTAGTAAGGTATGTGTGAGTCCAAGCTGACCGTTTCCTGTTTGGTTCTAAGCTTTCCTTGTTGTTTTCTGTCTATCTATTCTAATGTGTGTGTGTGTGTGTGTGTGTGTGTGTGTGTGTGTGTGTGTGTGTGTGTGTGTGTGTGTTTGGGGTGGGGGCTCCAGAGCTACCCTGATGGTCATTGCAAGAGAGGGTGGGGACCCAAAGTTGGAACTAAGTAAGGACCAGAGAAAGCTCCTCTCCCTAGTCCCGAAGGACGTTTATTGTTCTTCTGTTTCTGCGGACCGCTCAGGGTTCCTGGCTGTTGTTCCAATGACCTTGGATCCTGCAAGGAAGGATTTGGGCTTCTTCCATCCCATGTGGTAGATCCAAATGAGGGTGGGTAATCTCAGAGTTCTCGGCCTCAGAAGGCACTCCAATTCCTCATGGTCTCCTTGACAGTTGGGATGTAGTCCTTGGTACCTGTACTGATAATCCCTGGTGAGGATCCAGGAGTCTCCAGAGTTGGGATACAAGCCTTCTCCTGTCCACCTGCTCCACTCTGGGGTCCCCCCCTGCTCTGTGCATATGACCTCCTGTTTAGAGGTTATCAGGATCGCTCTTGATTCCCCTTGTATTTCTTTGTAGTTTTACTGTTGTCTAATGCTGATTTGAGTCTGTTGTCTATAAGTTATCTGCTATGTTCCTGATAGATTATACTTCACGTCTTCCTCACACATTCTAAGGAGATGGAAGATTTCTCTGCTCTCCCAACCCATTATGGAATAACACAGGGTATTGAAAGTATATTAGGTTTTACAATTTTTTATGTAGATCATAAGGAACTGTATTATGAAAAATAAAGATTTTTTAAAAAAATCACCATCATAAAATTGTATGTATTTATAGGGTGCTGCATGATGTTTTGTTCCATTTATACATTGTGTGTGATGTCCAATTAAGATAAATACATTTTTGAGCATTTAGCACTAAATTATAGCAAAAAGTACAAAAATCCTATTTTCTAATTTTTTTCTAAATAGAAAAATATATAGTAAATTAATCCTAACTTCAAGTTTTTCTAGGTGGAGAAATAAACAGTAAGCTAATAGCTTCACCCTACTATGAAACAGGACCCAGAATTTCTTATTCCTATCTAAGTATAACATGGTGTCCATCAGCTATCTCAGTTCCTCCCTCCTCACTTGCCTCCCCAGCCTCTGGTAATCACAATTGTATTTTTTAAATTCTATAAAATCATTTTTAGGATTATACAGATAAGTGTAATCATGTGATAACTGGCTTTCTGCACTTGAAGTATTTCAAGTAGTATGTTGACCTCTATCTAGTTTCATCCATGTTGCTGCAAATGACAAGACTCATTCTTGTTAATGACTAATATTCCATCATATAAATGTACCACATTGTCTTTAGCTGTCCTTCAGTTGATGGACACCTAGCTTGTTTCCATTCCTTAGTTATTGTGACTAGTGCTATGGTAAGCAAGGGGATACAGATGTCTCTTTGACAGATGGATTTCTTGTCCCTTGAAATGAAATATATATCCAGAAGTGAGATGGTTGGATCTTAGTTCTTAGGTAGTTGTATTTTCAGTTTTTTTTGAGGCACCTCATACTGCTTCCCACAATGATTATACTAATCATAAAACTTCTAAAAAAATTAAGTGACTTTCCTAAAGCCACACAGTGAGACAGTAAGAACTGTGCGTTAGAATTCTTGATTCATTAGCTGAGTTCCCTGAGAGTGAAAAATCTCCAGATTACATAGAAGCAAAAGGTAAAAGACAGTGCTTTTCTCTTTAAAATATCTCCCCTTTAAACACATTTGAAACAAAGACTAATGCCTTGGTTCCTCGAATGGATTCTGTGGTATAATTGGTCCAGATGTGGTTTGGAAGCTTAAAAAGCTCCCCTGGGAAACCACGTCGGTGTTTTCCATAGCAACTACAGCAAAGTCTGAAAGGAGTTAGAGAATGAAAAAGTTCACAGGTAGTCTGAGGTTACCTGAGCCAAAATGTGGGGGATCAGGGAGGGCTAGCGGAAGTGGCTTCTAAGGTGAAACCTGTGTTGTGATTGGCATATATTAGGGAAATAGCAGGCAATTTCATTGGCTCCCAGACTTGCTGGAGGTCTTGGAAACTCTAGAGCAGAAACAGCTTTAAAGTTGGTGAAGCTGAAATGGAGAAGGTGACTCATTCTGCTCATCCTAGCAACGATGTTCTGTCCTTGCCTATGAACTCCTTCATTCATTAGGTTTATGTCAGTCATTAGTGGGTGTCAAGCGTTCAGTATGTGGAAAGGAATAATATCCCTGTTCTTTGGAGCTTCCTTAATCAGCTGTAAAATATTCACTGTAAAAGGGGATACATAAGCTGGGACATTTTAAAAAAGCAAAGTTCCCCTGGTAATTCTGATGTGCACTCAAGGTTGACAACCTGCTGTAGTTTTAATGAGGGTAGCAGTGGCCTCTGGGCTTAGCCACTGCTTTGTATGCCTGTCATTTCCAAGCTTCAGTAGCACTAACAATTAGAATTGCTGAACACAAGTAGAGAATATCCTGCAAGGGCAGACATCAGAAGTCTGACAGTGTTGATGAGCCCCAAGAAAGCAAGGTCAGCATGTGTGTGTTCACTGTTGTGTGTCAGCCTGGCATGCGGATTGCTCTGAAGAGTTCCATCAGTGAACGAATAGATGACAGGGTCGTGGGAATGCGAGAGGTTTTAGCTTTTTTCATATCTATGGAAATTTCTTTGTGCTTTTGAATGTGTACTTGCTGAATTTTAAGAGTAAACACACTTAGAACAAAGTAAGCATACTTCAAATAGGAAGTGACACTTCAGTGCAGAATGAATAAGCACATCATCAGGGTGTGATGATGATGTGCACTTGGTGAAAGGATGCCATGAAACAGGCTTCCTGTTGTGAGTGACAGAATGAAATGGCATTGCCTCTCTCAATATAAGCCCTCCTGATACTTGTTGTGTTGCCAGATATTCAATGAGCTCTTATGATGTCCCAGGAATGTACATATGAATTTGAGACTTTTTAAAATCATATACAGTGTCTCTTAGTTTGCTTAAATCAGGGTTGTGAATCAGTTTCATATATTTGTGTTTTTGTAGTTTACATGTGACACTGATATAGCTTTAATTTCACAGACGATTCCTCAAAAGGAGCAAGGTTTTCAACCAACTCAGGAAGAGCAATGATTTTGTATATCCTGTTTTTAGTTATCTGCATATTCCTATTGGCAAGAGTATTAGCAAGCACCTTGTGGATGGCCAACATATATTGGTGGATGAATGTGAGAATAAGTAAATGCAATGATGAATCATATAATGATGAGTGAGAAATAGAGCTGGGACTCAAACCTGGATTGACTCTGTTCTCAAGGAAGAGGGGAGCAGGAGAACTGAAATGGGGATACAGGGAAAGTTTCTTCAGGACAAAGGTAGTAAAGAATGAGTTTTAGTGAAAAATTTGGAGATTTGGGGAGGAATCAGAAATGGTGGTGCAACAAATGCACATGGCCTTTGAAGATGAGACAATATGATCTGGTCCCAATTCCATTGGTTGGGTATGTGAGCATGAGTATATGAATAACCCTCTTCAACCCTTGCTTTCCTTGCCTTTAAATGGAGCCAGAAGTACCACTTACATCTTAAGTGTGTGGTGTAGTTCCAAAGGTACTAGTGTAGGTACTCACATTTTGGAAGCTGAAGAGCTGTGTAAATGTTAGTTATTTTATTATTACTGTTATTTTACCCTCATTATAGAGGGCCCTGGGAGATCTCATTTCAGCTTCTTATTTTGCCTCTTAAACTCATATTTTCCAGTCAGCCCACCGTATCTGCAGTGAGTGGTTAAAAGTTAAGATGGTAGAAACAGGGTTCTATCTAAATTCCTGGCACAAAGTAGTGCTATTTTTGGGTAAGCTTAAGTAAGACCCGTGGTCTTATTCAAAGTTGTCAAAACATCTGTTTTTTTTTTTCTCCTGAAATGAAATGGAAATCTGTTTCTGAAATTTCAAAACACCTTTACTTATCAATGAAGTTTAAAGTACTTCATTAATGAAAGAACTTACCTACTAATTTAATGGTTTACTCCCTGTTCTTGTTGGGTGGTGTTTACACCTGTAAAGAACTAAAATCTGCTTAGAAGATGGGAGTTTAGGGAGGGTTGGAACAGATGGAAGAGCCAGGGCTCTCCAGATTTGGACGCCAAGACACAGAGAAAGTCTCAGTTCTGCTACTTGCTGGCTGGGTGATTTTCAGAAACTTCACTTAGCCATTCTGAGCTATAATTCTTTCAACTGAAGAAAAAAATAAGACAGAGAATACATACCTAAAAATGTAGTTGAGTAACTATTAGGAGGGAAAAGTATGCTGTCAGAAAGGCAATTTCCACTGATGTCGCTACAGATAATCTCTTAATTAAATGTATTTATTTTAAAGGCAGAGTTACAGCGAGAAGAGGAGAGACAAAAGGAGAGAGAGTATTTGTTCATTGGTTCACTCCCAAAATGGCCTCATTGCCTGAGTCTGGGCCAAGCTGAAACCAGAAGCTAGGAGCTTCATTCGTTGTCTTACATGGGTGCAGAAACCCAAGATCTAGGCTATCTTCTGCTGCTTTCCCAGGCACATTTATAGGGAGCTAGATTGGAAGTGGAATAGCTGGGACTTGAACCAGTGCTGATAAAGGAACCTGCTGCATCACAGCACTAGCCCTGCAGACACAAGATACAAGAGTGAAAGACTACCCAAACAGCATTGTTTTCTTCCCACCTCATTTTGTTTTTGTAGGTAGTTCTACATTCGCCAGCAAACCTACCACTCCAACTGGCTTAGGTGGAGGATTTCCACCTCTGAGTTCACCACAAAAAGCATCTCCCCAGCCAATGGGTGGAGGGTGGCAGCAGGCAGGTGGCTACAGCTGGCAGCAGTCACAGTCCAAACCACAGTCCGGCATGCCCCACTCCTCGCCCCAGAATCGACCAAACTACAATGTGAGCTTCTCAGCCATGCCTGGAGGCCCGAATGAACGTGGAAAAGGATCTGCTAACTTGGGTAAGGATGACAATTTGGGCCGTACTTGTAGAAGTTCCCATCTATGCTGCCCCATTGCCTATTAGATGTCTGATGGAGACAGAAAACAATTACGATGGTTTCTGAGGTAATCTTACAGTCATAAGACACATTTGCCCTTGAATCCCAACCAGAATATGTGTCATGCACACTTAGTCTTTATTACTGTGTGGTTGGTGGATTCCCAAGATGAATGGGTCACCTGCGATGGTGTCAGCACCTGGGTTTGACAGCAAGTAAAAAATAATGTATTTTGTGTAGTGGGATCACTAGATTTGGGTTTATGAAAAGTCCTGTTTTGGTACATTTTACATCCCCTATAATGAAACATATAGGAATATGATGAAGGAACAGGTCTGCCTTTCTTCAAAACAAGAGAAAGACAGTTCTTCTGCCCTTCTAGTGTCAGCAGCTAATCTTTGTTGAGTGCTTACTATATATGCCAGGTGCTACCCTAGGCATTTTTCATGTATTGTTTCATATATTTTTTGAGACCAACTTTGTGATATAGATGAGGACTCTATAACACAAATCTGTAATTTCATGAGTTCATATGGGTTAAAAGTGACAGAGCCAAGACTTGGGTTCCAGTGCTCTAACTCCATTTGTTCTTTTTTTTAATATTTATTTATTTTTTATTACAAAGTCAGATATACCTAGAGGAGGAGAGACAGAGAGGAAGATCTCTGTCCGATGATTCACTCCCCAAGTGAGCCGCAACGGGTCGGTGCGCGCCGATCCGAAGCCGGGAACCAGGAACCTCTTTCCGGGTCTCCCACACGGTTGCAGGGTCCTAAAGCTTTGGGCTGTCCTCGACTGCTTTCCCAGGACACAGGCAGGGAGCTGGATGGGAAGTGGAGCTGGCAGGATTAGAACCGGCACCCATATGGGATCCCGGGGAGTTCATAGCAAGGACTTTAGTCGCTAGGCCATCGTGCTGGGCCCTCCATTTGTTCTTAATTGCCACCTCTATTGGCTGTGACACAAATGAGTCTTCACAACATCCACGTGATAGGAATTCCATTGTTGAGAATATGTAACATTATGGTTATATGGTTAATAGCTTCTGTACTTTGGGAATTCCATAGAAGCATGTAGCTTGCCCTCGATTTTTATTTTGAATGTAGAAAACATTGAGGAAGGGACAGATAAAAATCCCTAGCCTTGGAGAGCTTAAACTTAAGTGTGTGCTCCTGTTAGTGTATGGTGATGGCAGATGCTTGTCAACTAAAAATCAACTTTATGTGATGAGTACAGGCTGCTGGTCTGTTCTGTTTTGTTTTCTTTAGCGAACATTTAGATATCCAGGCAGCCATTTAAGCACTGAGAATGTTAAATGTTAACTCATTGAGTCTCACAACAACTTTAGAATGCAACTCATATTATTAACAGCATTCTTGGATTACAGATGAGAAAACTGAGGCACAAAGATGATGCGCAGCTTGGCCAAGGTCGTAGCAGTAGTAAGTGGCAGGGCTGGAATTCAAACAGGGAGTCTAGTTGCAGATTTTGTTTCTCACCATCATGCTTGGCTACTTCTCCAAAAGTACTGAGGAGGAAAAGAGCCCTGTGACAGATTAACACTGTCAGCTATGTGGCAGGAGTGTAGCATGAATGGGTGCAAGTGTCAAAGCCCAGGTCCTTGTCCCATCACTGACCCTGATTTGTAGTTAAGATGGGCAAATAGTAAGTGTTCTCCTTTGAAAAGAAGGTATAGTGGACATGAAATTGAATTTAGTGTTGTGTTCCAGACCCTAAGCCTAGTCTTGCTAGGCACCTGTTATGTATTTCTGGACAGATCTCTTAAGATCAGCGGTAAGACTATTTTCCTCAGCTGTAAAATGAGCATGAGAATATTTTTACCCTACTCGGAGGCAAAGGGTGAGGGCCTTAGTGCATGTAGGAGTACTAAGTGGTATGAGATGATGATGTGACATTATTCTTAAAAAGCATAATAATTTTCAAAAATTGTATTACAGAAGGAAAGCAAAAAGCAGCTGATTTTGAAGACCTGCTCTCTAGTCAAGGTTTCAATGCTCACAAAGACAAAAAGGGGCCTCGAACAATAGCAGAGATGAGGAAGGAAGAAATGGCTAAGGAGATGGACCCTGAAAAATTGAAGGTGAATGAGCCCCTTAACTCAGTGTGATTTTCCTGTATGGCAAGGTCATGTGACAAAGTCATGAACATGTGTGCTCATGTATGAATTCACAGGCATGAGAATCACTGTTACTTTAGTTCCTTCAGGCTACTGTAATGTAATACCATACAGATACTGTATGAGTTAGAAGCAACAGAGGCTGGAAGTTCAAGATTAAGGTGCCTACAGGTTTGGTTGTGATAAGGGATCACTTTCTGGTTCCTGAGTGGTGGTCTTTTCCGTGTGTCTGCCCATGGCTCTCTCAGATGTCTTTTACAAGGACATGTGTATATAGCTCATGCTATATAGAAGGTATTACCTTCATAGCCTAATCACCCCTCAGAGGTCCCACGTTCTAATAACAGGATTTTAATACTTCACTGGGGTTTCTTGTTTTGGTTTTGGTTTCGGTTTTTGCTGTAGGGAAGACAAACATTCAGATCACAGGACCCATGAAAGGCACTGATATTTTGGATGACAATTGTGCTTTTTAATAGCAGAATAGTGTTGGGGTTGCATCTATAACCCTAGTTAATATTTTTAGTAATGTAAGCTCTATTCCATAGTTTGGCAATCTAGATTTCCTCTTTACATGTGATTTTTGGCCAGTTCAGATGGCATTCAGATTCTAAAAATAAATCATTGCAATTTGATAAGAAGAGTGCATAATTTATGGTTCCTCTCCTTCCTTTTAATTAAACTACATTGACTGAACCACCCCCTTGCTCCAGAGAGACAAACACTTATGTCCACATGAGTTCCCAAACCCTGTAACTTCAGCCTTGCAGGTGGGGAAGGTAGAGGAGGGGAAGGTGAGGCCCAGAGTCTCCTAGCCTCACCATGGACTCCCTTCTTCAGCAGAGCAGGTCTACTTTGATCTGTTTGTAATTATGATGAGCTAAGATCTCTCTCTTGCTACCTGTTCCCACCTGCTTCTCTCTCTGTGGTTCTGACTTTCAAACAAATATATAAATATTTAAAGAAAAAAAAAGTGTAAAGTCCTGAGCAGGCATTTGAAGGGCAGTGAAGGCAGGAGGTGGAGGTGGAGGAGCATTCCTTGTGGAATATACAGGGTACTGGAGTAGGAATGGCTTTCAGAATCCTGGCAGGAGGCTTTCAGCTCAGAAAGCATTGCAGTTCCCTAATTCCCTCTGCATTTACAGATTCTGGAATGGATTGAAGGCAAAGAGAGAAATATCAGAGCCCTTCTCTCCACGATGCACACTGTGCTATGGGCTGGGGAGACCAAGTGGAAACCTGTGGGCATGGCAGACCTGGTAACGCCGGAGCAGGTGAAGAAGGTATACAGGAAGGCTGTGCTGGTGGTGCACCCAGATAAAGTGAGTCACATCTCTTGGCTGGGCCTGACTTCACTATTTTATGAGCATGGAGAAAAAACATCATACTTTGAATTTACAAGTCGATTAGGCAAAACATTCCATAATCCTAGGTCCATGGGGATAAAATCAGGCATTTTACCAAGTAATTCTATTTTATGAAGTAGGCAGAAAGAAATCAATGTGCAAATTACACATAGCAGGGATGTGAGATTCATAAAGAACTTACTTTCAGGGTCAAGGTCACCTTGAGCTGCTGTGGTAGTAAAAGGCTAAGATCTGGACAGAAGGAACTTGTCCTTCTTTGGAATACAGCAGCATGCTCAGCTCAGAGGCTGATGGGAAAGCCTTCACTTGTGGTTGGCAACAGTGGTGAGAATCAATAAAATATCCAAAATGGGCCTGCATTTATCTTTGCTTTGACTATGTCAGTTTGTGTTTTTATTAATGTGGGCTACACTGTAACTTCCACTCCCTTATGGTGCAGTGGAAGGCATCATACTGCCTTAAGGAGAGGGAACAGTAATTGTAGTCACACAGCCTGGCATAATAAAAAAATCAGTCAAACAAACAAACAAAAAACATTTCAGATGCTTAGAACCTATATATTCATAGTGAAAAGCTTAATAAAATTTGAGTCTGTGGTATATAATGTTTCTTTTTCTTTTTTTTTCTATAGGCTACTGGGCAACCCTATGAACAATATGCAAAGATGATTTTCATGGAGCTGAATGATGCCTGGTCTGAATTTGAAAACCAAGGCCAAAAGCCTTTGTATTAACTTAGGAGCTTTCGTATCTCTGCTGCAGACCTGTGCTAATGCTTAGTGTGTATCACAGTTCCAAGGTTTTCACAGATGAACCAAAAACTCCAGTAACTTGTTTCCAGTACTAGGCTTTTAAGTTACTCATGAATTAATTTCTCATTGATAAGGAGTGTAGATGCTTGGTTTCTGGAAGTCCTAACCAGCACATATTTAGAGCAGGAGAGAACTTTCAGTCAGAGGACCTCACTGAGTTCTCACATTCCAGCCTGCTCTTTGGGGAACCTATTCAGTATTTTGCATGAGGGAAAATGGAAAATAGAGGCCACCAGAGATGGAGGCTTAATGCCCAGCTCCTTGTCTGGAAATATGAGCAGAAATTACGAGAATAGGAGTACATCATGGTTTTAAATAATGGTTTTTAGATTTTTTTTTAAAGATAGAATTTCAACAATGGCTTTACAGACTCCAGTAACACAACTATCACATTTTTTAATATATAAAAAGGAAATGTATTATGACTTTTAGCATAATATGGGATATACTTTTGGGTAAAAAGGCCTAACAAAAATAAAAGAACATGAATTGTTGAAAGTAATTATACTACAGAGCCAATGAGCACCACCAAATCTGCCTGGATAAGTTCAAAAAACTCGTGAAGAAAGCTGGGCATCTGAAGACGCAGAAATCTGTGTTCCTGGGTGCAATTTTGGGCTGCTACTTTTCTTTCCCTTTAAAAACTGTGGTTGAGTAAAGCAAGTCTTAATTCCATAACATTTCTAGACCTGACTTGAAAGAAACTTCTGATTTTGCCATAAGACTTAACACTATTCCTTTTGCTTGGGAAAAAAGAACCTTCTTATCTAGAAAGAGCTTGTAAAGCAGTTGGGCCCATTCAGTTTTCCAGGACCAATATCTAGTTTGAGCTCTGTGTTCCCTAGGTTTCGGAGTGCTTGTAGATGGAGACTAGGAGACAACACCTACAGTCCTAGTCACAAGAAAGGGATGGTAGCAGTGAGAGCTGGCACATCCACAGCTGAGCCAGGTGGCTTGTCAGTATTTGGACAAATCAAGTGACCTTCACTCCATCTGAAGCATATGGATCCTGTGGATTACTACGTGGGGTTTGCTACTTAAAAAGTTGTGGGGGGCCCACAGCAATCATTCACATGGGAACCTTTGTGAAAGCCAAGCAAGAGTGAAATCTTTTCAGACCCTAAACTAGCTGGATTTCAGCTCAGTGTGGTGGTTGCTTTTCATTGTAAGAGGTATGCAATTTGCTCTCCTGTGGCTTCAACAGATCCCTTGGATGCACACACATGCAACATGCCATACACACACACACGCACACACACACAGCGCAGATGGGCATAAAGAATGTCATGTTAATCTTAAAAAGCTTATGTTTAGTGTTGTGAAAAGCTTTCAAATGTTGCTTTTAAAAGACAATCATGTTTTTTTCCGTTTGTTTTATTTATTTATATTTTTTTTGTGGCAAACTGTACCAGAAATGCAGCATGTCAAAACCACTTTAGGTTCTATAGAGCTCCCTCACTCTTTGCTTCCTCTCTCTCTCTCTTTTTGGTTGTAAAGGTTCATTATTTGTTTTACCCTTCACTGACAATGTGAAACTCGCAGAAAAATTTTCTTTTTAAATATACAGCTATAAACTGTTCAGGATAACCATAACTAGGTGTTATTTATTAACATACTATAAAATAATGTTTGGCCTAGTATGTGCTTGTCTTATTTAAAATTGGAATGTGAGACATGTTGCTGTGACCTGTTTTTTTTCTTGTTTACATTTGTAGATATTGTGTGAACTACAGTATATAACGTTAATAATTAAAGGACATTGTGTGGATGTCACGTACATTTTAAAATGGTAGATCTCGATTAGCTTTGTATCATGTTTGGATAATCCATCATGTTCACAGTTTCAAACCATCATTAAACATTATGTAATTAGCAATGAGAAAGAACCTCACTTAACCTATAATTTGGGAATTCCCCCAATCTCTTTCCAGATGAATTGTAACTCTGGACCTTATATATCTCAAAACTGACAAGATGTGCAGACACAACAGGTGTTTGTATTACTTTTAAATAACTGGTTGTGACAGAGCTTGTTGTTGATCTGATTCACCGTTTCATTCATATTTATTATATTTTTTGTTTTGTAAATATGTTACACATAACAAAATGTGACTGGTCTAAAATATTTGTAATGTATATTAAAAGGCTAAAAATATTTGTCGAAACTTGTTATTTGTGCACTTGTGTGAAATATGACAACACCCTGGAGTTATACCTTTTGGTGTGATTCGTTTTTTCTTTTTTGTTTGTTTGTTTTAATATTTGTTGTTTTGAAGGGCAAAATTACAGAAAGAAATAGGGAGAGACAGAGCCATCTTCCATCTGCTGGTTTACTCTCCAAATGGCTGCACAGCAGGGCTGGGCCAGGCTGTAGATAGGAGTCAGGGACTCCGTCCAGGCTCCCCATGTGGATGCAGCCCCAAGGACTCGGGCCATCTACCCCTGCTTTTCCAGATGCATTAGCAAGGAGCTAGATTGAAGAGGAGCAGCCATGTGGTTGAACCAAGGATTGAAGCCAGCACTCATGCAGGATGCCTATTGTTTGTAGGTAGTGCCTTGACTTGGCATACCACATTACAGGGCCCCATGGTTCACTTTTAAGGAAAACAAACAATATATCTGTACTACAGTGTAAAATAACTGAGGTAGTATTGCCAGGTTTATGTTTTAACACCCTCTGTCCTACAGCGAGCGAGCATTCTCTTTCTCTCTCTCTCTATCCCCCTTCATCCTCCCTCCCTCCCTCTTTTACACACACACACACACACACACACACACCTTTGATCGCACTAAATGAATATTCTTCATGGGAATAGACATAGAAATCTTGCTTGCCCATTTAGAATATTAATGGGTTTTCAAAAGTGCGCGAGGCAAAGGGAATGATCCTGGGAGTTTAGGACTTTATTATGGAAACAAAGCCTCAGATATTTTAGCTTTTTAAGGACCAAAATGGGATTTTCATTTGGAAGCAGATGCTGCAAATGAAAAGCATTTGAAGTCTCAAACCCTACATTGGGAAGGATGCTCTAGCTGGATCCCAGGGCCACTGATTAAATACTGTGTATGAGAGATTAATGCAGATTGTCTTCCAGAAACACTTATCACAGCAACAAGCCATCTAACCTGCAGGAAACACTTATCAGGGAATTGAGATAAAATAAACAGGTGTAATTGTCCTAAAGATAAACCATAGTGTTTGAGCATAGTGCTATATATATTAGCTTCAGACCATGAACTGTATTTAAATCCTGATTTTTTTTCCACTCACAGAGTGGAATATTGGACCTGTTTTTTGATTTTCCTCACTCTAAATTTCATCAACTGTAAAACTGTCCCAACAACCCTGCCATGGACGAATGAAGTCCTTCGTGTGTGTGTAAATTATTATCAACTGGGTTCTTAGCAAACAATGACTGCTGCTCTTGTTGTTGATGGTAAATGAGAGAGCATCAGTGAAGGTCAGTAGTGCAGATAGAATTAACTGTGCAACCTCACGTGGGGAGTGAAGAGTGTGAGGAGGAAAAGGCATCCAGAGTAATTTGTGCTTTATGACACTGCTTGCGCCACAAGGTAGACTGCGATTACACCATCGATGTGACACTCGTATCTGTCTGTCTTGCATTATCCTATGTGCCACTATCTACTCTCTCATCTAATTTTTTCTTCCTTTCTATTGGAAAGTCAGATTTACAGAGAAGGAGGGACAGAGAAAGATCTTCATGTGCTGCTTCACTGCCCAGATGGCCGCAACGGTCAGAGCTGAGCTAATCTGAAGCCAGGAGTTTCCTCTGGGTTTCTCACATGTGTGCAGGGTCCCAAAGACTCCAGCCATCTCCCATTGCTTTCCCAAAGGGAAACTGGACGGAGCAGGGAACTGGACGGAAAATGTGCTGGCTCATGGTCTGGGAAATCAGCGGGGGAAGCTCCTGGTTTCGGATAGGCCCAGCTCTGGCCCTTGTGGCCATTTTGGGGAGTGAATCAGTGAATAGAAGATCTCTGTTTCTGCTTCTCCGTGTTGCCCTGGCTTTCAAATGAAAATAAGTTTTTACAGTAGTATAGATCATATTTTGCCATGATTCCTTCACTGTGGGTATGGACCATGCGGAGAGTCCAGCATTTATTATCCAGATAAATTCAACAGTTTCACTGGGAGACCATCCTTGGTCTGAAAGTAGAGATGGTAGAATATCATCTAACAATATGGAGGAATTCAATATGGGAGGAGGACTTGGGGAGGGGCTGGGGGAATCCCAGAGCCTATGAAACTATGTCATAAAATGATATAAAATTTTTAAAAAATAAAAAAAATACAGTTTGCAAAAAATAAGTTTTTTAAAATTAAAATAGAACAAAATAATTCTTCCTATCCACAAACCACAGAGATGGCAAAGGGCGAGGGGCAAATTACAACGTTGCTGAAAGCTATTGAAGGGCTGCGACCCTAACCTTAAAGATGCCTGGCGCTTTGCCGCGGGCTAAACCACTTAACGCCCTTTGGGGTTTAGAGAACTTCCCTGCTCGTGAAAACAACTGGCCGCGCCTCCTTCGCCCCACTTTCCGCCTTAACTCCCGCGGAGTTAACTCCCCAGCGCCGGGCTACTCGCCTCCCGATGTACCCGAGGCGGCCCGGGGCCCGAAGTCGGACTGGAGCCGAGACCTCAGGTCCCAGACCGAAGGGCGGAATTGGTAGGAGGGCGCTTTGGGGGTTAGAGAGAGGGCTCAGGGCGGGAGTCAGCCTTGGAATGTCCGGCTGTGTCCGTCGGTGGTCCAGGAGCTTACCTCGGCCAGCTAGGCGACTCTCCGGCCCTGCGGGGGCGGGACTCTGACGACCGGGCCCAATAGGAGCGCGGCTCCGCGAGCTCCCGGGATGGAGCTGTGGGCGGAGTCCTAGCTCGGCGGTGGGGCGGGGCTCTGACTGACCGGCTTCAGGGCCAGTAAGAACGGGCTCTAGGCGGGGGCGGGACTTGAGCTGGGGGCGGAGTTGTGAACCGGCTGAGGCGGGCCTCTGCCTGCTGGGGGCGGCCTCGGGATCCATGGGAGGCCCGGGCCCTGGCGAGGGCGGCGGCCGGCGTTGGGGCCGCGGCAGCAGGAAGCCGGAAGCAGCCGCGGCCCCAGCTCGTGAGACATGGCCGGCGTTAAAGGTACATCCGCAGCGCACCCCTCCCCGTCGGCTCGCCTGCGGCGGGGGCCGCTACCTGCGCTCCGCACGCAGCACGCCGGCGGGGACGGCTTCCTGCAGCCTCGCTACCTTTCGGGGCCCTCCGGGAGGGGAGGCAGGCGCTGGCTCCTTCGCCCCTTGCTGATGAGGGTGGAGGGGCGTTTCTCGGACCCTCAGCCCTTCTCGGCGTGGCCACTGGCGTCGAGCTGTCACCTGCTGTCTCCCATTGCCCCCGGGCAGAGGCGTGGCCTGGGAGCGGCGCCTCCCGGGGAAACCGCGCCGGCCCTGGAGCTTCGGTCCCGGGCAAGCTGCTCCTCGGTTCCGCCAGCGTGGCCCACAGCCAGGCCTGGATGAAGCCGGGCTTTGACGCTTCTCCTCCTAGTTCCTGCTCTTCCAGTTTCCCATTGCTAACTTACAAAGGAGGCTTTGTTTCCAGCGTCTTCGACCTTGGGAAACTTAAACCTAATGAGTTTTCCAATGGGGCTGAGTTGGCCACGGGGAGGACGGGCGCCCTATGGGACGCATCCAGATGTGCTCCATTTCTTTAGCGCTTTCTCTGTTCATCTGTGGACGAGCAGGACTGTGGTAGTTGGCGCGGTGTGTGGGTGTATGTTGTTTGGATGGGGCAGTTGTTGCCACGGGGGTGGCAAGACCCCCAAGAGGACGGGTTGGAAGCAGTAGAGAGGTTATTGAAAAACTTACCCATACTTTAGCAAAGACCTCTCCGTTTCTAATCTAAAGAGAAGTTCTGGAAGTATAACTTGTTTCTCTGTTGGGGTGCCTATCCTCTTGGAATTTTGTTACGAAGATTTCTGCTCCCTAGTTATACGACATCTGGTGTAAATATGTTACTGTATACTCCAGCTGTATGGTGTTATGCATTTATCCGAGTGTGTGAACCGTTAGCAGCAGACACATTTTATCATTATTGCTGGCTGACTTCTGTACTATCAACTTAGTGAGCATGGTTTACTTGGATAGTGGCCAGTATGTAACGTATGCATTTGAAGTTGAAGCAGAGACTCAGTCAACAAGTAGTTATTGTTCTGCACGGTGTTGTCGGGACTAGAAATTACTAAATAATAATCTTTGTTAGAAATGAAGGTAAGAGGGAAAAGGACTAAGGGAATGCTTTTACTACTGCACAACTGTTTATGTTGAAGACTTGGGGTGGAAGGATAAATGAGCAGTTAGTGCGGGGTGGCAGAGCTGTGACTTGTGATAGTGCTGTGTTGAGGCATAGTATGTGCTCAGGCAGTGAAAGCATAGGGATAGAGTGGTGGATTGAACTGTGCCCCAAAAAAGATGATCATGAGTGTGACGTTGTCTTGAAATAGGTCTTGGCAGATGCAGTCCATTTCAGATGATCCTGACTTGAATATGTGACCTAATCCATTGGCTGATATTCTTGGACAAAGAGGAAAATTTCAACATGGTATTGTGAAGATGGGCAGAGACTGGGCTGATAGTGACTACCCGCCAAGGAGTACCCCCAGATCGCCAGCACCCATCCTGTGTTAGGGAATGGCAAGCCTGGGTAGTTCCCCGCAGCCTTCAGAGACAGCATTGGTCCTACCAGCACCTTGCATTCAGACATCTGGAAACATTGGGCTGAAGGCAATTCTCAATGGGAGTGTGTGTGGAATTGATATTGGATTCCTACTCAACTTCAGCTTTGTTTAATCATAACTAATTGTGAAAATTATGGATTTTTTTCCAGAAGAAAATTTGGATAATGTGATGTCCATGGTTTTGATGTATACCTTTATCAAAGAACATTGCTTAGATGATATGCCTGCCTCACTCTATATTTATTTATTTATTGAACACCTCCTTTGTCCAAGAACTTTAGAAGGATTATCTCACTTCTTACAAACTCAACAAGGTGGCACCATTGTTCCTCTATTACAAATGAGAAATCAAGTTTAAAGAGGTTTGGCTTCTGAAACCCCAGGTCATAGAACCAGTTGATGACAGAGTTGAAATTCACTATTAGATCTAACTAGTATCTGTGGATTGGGAATTGTTTCCCATGAAGATGTTTAAGCAGTCTTCCAATACTTGAAATACCATGGTATGCAGAGGCAAATAATCAAAGGTGTATTATAGGGAGGAGGAATTTGGGAATCACAGTTTAAGGAAGGAGGGCTTTCAACACTTAGAAACTCAAGGCGAAATGCCCTGCTCAGTTGGTGGTGAGATTTTCCCTAGAGTTGTATAGACCAGAGGGGATTCATATATTGCATAGGGACTGGGTCCTGGAATTCTGTGAGACCTTTCTCCACCATATGATTTTTTTTAAAGATTTTTTTTTATTATTACAAAGTCAGACATATAAAGAGGAGAGATAGAGAGGAAGATCTTCCATCCGATGATTCACTCCCCAAGTGAGTCGCAATGGCCGGTACTGCGCCGATCCAAAGCCAGGAGCCAGGAACTTCCTCTAGATCTCCCATGTGGGTGCAGGGTCCCAAGTCTTTGGGCTGTCCTCCACTGCTTTCCCAGGCCACAAGCAGGGAGCTGGATGGGAAGTGGGGCTACCAGGATTAGAATCGGCGCCCATATGGGATCCTGGCATGTTCAAGGCGAGGACTTTAGCTGCTAGGCCACACCGCCGGGCTCTCCACCATATGATTTTAAAGTGGCAGACAAAGGCAGGTATAATTGAGCTGCTATAGCAGATTATGATTCTAGGCTGTTTGGCTTGAACAACCCATATTTCTCATGGGTATAGTCTGGAGATTCGGAGGCCCAAGGTCAAGGTGTAGGCAGATCTGGAGTTTGGAGAGGGCTGCCTCCAGTTTGTAATGGCCAGTTTTTCTTAGTGCCTGCATATAGAGGACCCCAGAGATGAGGACAGCCTCTTTCTCCATCACTGTCTTCTTGCACATTGCACCATCAGGATTTTGTCTACACCTAATTGCCTCCCAGGGACTTTCAATGCCACACCACCAAAGGCTAAGGTTTCAGTATGTGGATCTACAGGGATACAAATGCACAGTCCGTTAGAGCAGTATTTTCAAATGCAATATCAATAAATGGCTAATTGCTTTGTTTACTTAAATTTGCTTTTTATTGAGACATGGTACATATGCATAAATACAAAATTCCATGGCCTGTAGAATTTTCACAGGGTTGAGCAACCATTAGTGCTCATCCCAAAATATTTCATTGAAATGTGTATATTTCAATATATTTCAATGAAGTAATATACTTTAGTAGTACTCCCACTTGCCCCATCCCCCTCCAGCTCCCAGCAACTATTGACCTGGTTCCTTTAACTCTTGATTTTGTTTTTCACAGCTCTTGTGGCTTTATCCTTCAGCGGGGCTATCGGGTTGACTTTTCTTATGCTGGGATGTGCCTTAGAGGATTATGGGTAAGTTTTCATTTCCAAAAGAGCTATTCTTTCTCTATGTCTTGGTACCTGTTAGCAAGGACGTTCGAAGTTTGGTAAATTTAGCACCAAACTCTAACCAGGGAGTTAACAAAGCCAAGATTATGAACCCACTTTATTCCCAGGTCAGATGTATTCACAGGGAAGAGCACTTTTCAGAGGTGACAGATTTGTTTAATAGTATTTGGTATGTGTCTACTCCAGACCAGCTGGGGTACGGTGGCCTCAAGAAGCTTCCAGTTCTAGTAGTGAATGAGAGGCCAACACTACAGTCAGCACAGCCGTAACTCTAGTAGGATGTGCGAGAAAAGGCATTTGACTTTCTGAGTTCCTCTTGGGACAGCAGAGTTTATATTGGAGCCAAGATTGGGTAAACAAGAGTTTCTCAGGCTGCTGAGTCAGAAGAGGGCATATCCACTAGATTTCTTTATTCATCACGACTGGTCCAGTGCTTCCCAGTGCTGGTTGCTGTTAAGGGTCTGTGTGGGACTAAGAAACAAGAAAGCAAAGACTCCACTCTCTCAGAGTCTGTATTTCAGTGTGGGAGATTGACAAAATGTACAAAATAATGTGCATTGTGCCAGTGGTGGAGGTGTGATGAAGAATTGAGGGCAGAGAAACTGAAGGGGAGATGGGCAGGGAAGGCCTCTCTGAGGGGCTGACACATGAGCAGAAATATCTAGCAGGTAAGGCCATGAGCCATGCAGGTCTTTGGAGAAAGGCCGCCTTAAACTGCAGAACAGCCAGATACTATGGCCCAGATGTGAGTTTTAGTTGCCTTTTCTTTTTCTTTTCTTCTTCTTTTTTTTTTTTTTTTTTTTTTTACTACAACTTAAAACCCTAGGCAAGTGTCTTTAAAGAGAAAAGGTGGGCCCAGCGCAGTGGCTTAGTGGCTGAGGTCTTTGCTTTGTACACTCCGGGATCCCATAAAGGCACTGGTTCTAATCCCAGTGGCCCTGCTTCCCAAACAACTCCCTTCTTGTGGCCAGAGAAGACAGTTGAGGATGGCCCAGGGCCTTGGGACCCTACATCCATGTGCGAGACCCAGAGGAGGCTCCGGACTTCTGGCTTCAGATTGGCTTAACTGGCCATGGCAGTCTCTTGGGAATGGCAGATGGCAGATGGAGGGTCTTCTCTGTTTCTCCTGTCTGTATATCTGCCTTTCCAATAAAAATAAATAAATCTTTAAAAAAAATTAGAGAAGGGCCCGGCGGCGTGGCCTAGCGGCTAAAGTCCTCGCCTTGAAAGCCCCGGGATCCCATTTGGGCGCCGGTTCTGATCCCGGCAGCTCCACTTCCCATCCAGCTCCCTGCTTGTGGCCTGGGAAAGCAGTCGAGGACGACCCAAAGCTTTGGGACCCTGCACCCGTGTGGGAGACCTGGAAGAGGTTCCTGGTCCCGGCATCAGATTGGCGCGTACCGGCCCATTGCGGCTGACTTGGGGAGTGAATCATTGGATGGAAGATCTTCCTCTCTGTCTCTTCTCCTCTCTGTATATCCAGCTTTCCAATAATAATAATGAAAAATCTTAAAAAAAAAATTAGAGAAAAGGCTTATCCAGCTTGGAGTTTTGTTGGTTCAGGTCCAAGATTGAGAGTGGTAGTGGTGGAGGACATGTGCAGAGGAATCACTGGGTGATTTACGAAGCCAAAGGAAACAGGCTGGGCTGAACTCTTATTTTTCTAATCAACCCTCTAAGGCCATATCCTCTGTGACCTAATGGCTTCCTATGGGCACACTTCCGAGATCCCATCATTGGATTAAGTCTTGACCCTCTCAGAGCCATTAACTTATGGCTTTGGAATTTATAGTTCTGATTGAGTTTAGGAGCCAAGCAATGTTCAGACCAAAGCAAAAGCATGTGGACTGTCCAGGAAACCACATGCGGTGCATTATGATAGAGTATAAGTTGTATTTGGGAAAGGAAGAATTTGTCAAGAGTGTAGAATCAGCCCATTAGAAAAGAAAGTTGGACCTTAAACTTAAGGCAATAGGAACTGTGATAGTAGCTTGTGCTTTGATGGGAAGGGGCTTATGTTAGAAATTCATTCTGGCTGAAATGTGAGACTAAAAGGAAAGTGTTACATTGTAGTCAGGGAGAACAGTAAGAGACCAGTACCATAAATCAAGCAAACTGGAGGGTCCTGGAATGGAAAGAAAAGGAGAACCTCATAGAGCAGAAGTGGTAGGTTTTGTTAATTGAGGTCAGGGTTCCACGAGGGGAGAGTGTAGTTGGGTATCTCCTAGGTGGATGATGTTTAAGATGATGTGTCTGACTGAGACCAGCTAGTTGTTATGACATGGATGAGTTCAAAACTATCACAAAGATTATTTAAACATAAAAAGGATCCAAATATAAGTAATACTTGATTATAGCTATATTTTTTCTAGCTTTAGGCATGTAAAAGTTATTATTGTCCTCATTGCTTGCTTGGAAATTGGAGTCCAGCGTATGGTTAAGGACATACTTAAACTGCAGTGGCAGAGATAGAAATCGAACTTTCATCCTTGCTGTCTTGACCAAAGATTTTTTTCCATTATTCCACAGCAAATTCCAAGTCCAGGTGTTTTAGTTCCATCTGATACACCATCTTTCTAGCAGGTCAGAAAATGAGCTCCTGTAAAGAAACTGATTTTACATATTTTAGTGATGGTGACTCAGGATCATCTTTATGTCAGAAGCCAGCAAACTGGCCCACAAGCCAAATGTGACCTGCTTATGACCCGCTGCCTGATTTTATAATTAAAGTTCTGTTGGAACGCAGCCGTGCTTGTGGCTGGTGTACTGTATTTCACTGCTTTTGCCCTGCCATGGGAGAGTTGAGTCATTGAGACAGAGACCTTATGATCTGCAAAATCCAAATGTTTACCATTTGGCCCTTTGTAGAAAACAACTAAGCAATCATTGGCCTACATGTTTGCTGACTAGAGTATGCTTCAGCCTTAAGTTTTGCATACAAACCAATTCAGCTTTTATTATTATTGGTGATTTACTGTGATTGGGAACATAGACTCTTTTAGATTACTTTTTAGATTGTTTTTCAGAAAACAGTTCTGTGTTCCAGGAAAAATTAAGAGTCCTTGGCAGTGGGGATGTCAGGTGATCCTTGCTTCTTCCCCTCTTTGTATCTCATATCCTTACCGGTGAAAATAAGGGCTTTGAACTAGAGTCACTAAAAGCCCCTTCCAACAGTATTGTTTGGTGATTGCTAAAACATTTTGTAATCCTTCTGTTTTAGAATTAGGAATCCAAACTCATGATAGATGGCAGCTTTCAACCTGTAGCTTTCTGAGTATCATCCTGCCTTCCTGGATCTGTGGCTAAAATGGCAAACTTTTATCAGTGTGGCTTCATTCCACACTACTACTGCTTGCTGACTACAGTATTATTAGGAGTGTTGTGATGTGAATTATTATGGTGAATATGTGTGTAAGAATAAGTAGAGGCTATTTTTTTTTCTTTTAAAAATGCAACAATGTCTGATTGATAAAGGCAAAGATATTGGTTTATTTTAAAAATATTTATGGCGAAAACACAGAAGCCGAATGACAGTGTTTTATAAGTGCAAGACAGTGGCATTTGGGAAGTAAAACAAATGCTTTTATACTGAGGTGTTATTGTGATCTCTTGTGATAAAGGCTACAGTCCATATAAAGCTCTTACTAATGAGCATATTTTTTATGTATTCCATGCTCAAAATCCATTTATTGTTTTGTTCGTTCTATATATTTCAATGGAGCACCTCATCCTAGGTCCCAGAGTTGACCAACAAAGAGAAATCAGATTGTTGCTCTTGTAAACAAGAAAATTGAGATGGGATAAGCGCATGGTACAAAGTTAAAAGGATTATATGCTCAGGGTAACATGGGGCACTTTAGAATGGATGATTGGAAAAGGCCACTTTTAGGAGACACCTTAGTTGACATTGCATGGTGTAAAGGAGCAAACCGAAGAGAAGAACATTCGAAGAAGAAGCCACAGCCAACTCAGAGGCCCCAAGGCAGGTTTGAGCTCAGTGTCCAAGGAAACAAAAGAAAACCGATATGACTAAAGATTAAGCAAATGAAGGGAAAATGTTCAAAATGGATGCAAGAACTAGACAGTACCATTTCATGGAAGGCTTTGCAGGACAAAGCAAGAAATTTGGGTCTTATTCTAACCCCCTGAGTTTTAAGCATGCATGCACCCAGAGCATCTTTACTGAATTGGTATGTGTGTAAACCCCACCGTGCTATGTTCTATTATGAGAGCAAAGAGGACTTAGTTAAAATTGTATCATTAAGTAAATTACAGCTCAGTAATAGAGAAAACTGTATCCTTTGTAGATTATATATTGTGTAGTTGACTAAGCTACATTCCTATTGATGAACTAATACTTTTGAAATCACTACTTATCTGTTGCTGGTAGATAACATGTTCTGATTATACAATTGATAAAGTAATTTGTTGAACTAGACATTTACAGTAGCAATGACTTGAAAACATGATATATCTTTTCATTTAAAACGTAACTGACTTTTCTTTTGGTATTTCTTCTGACAGCGTTTACTGGCCCTTGTTTGTGCTGATTTTCTATGCCATATCCCCCATTCCTCATTTCATCGCCCAAAGGGTCACATATGACACTGATGGGACCAGCAGTGCCTGCCGGGAGCTGGCGTACTTCTTCACTACTGGAATTGTTGTTTCTGCCTTTGGATTTCCTATTATTCTTGCTCGTGTGGCTGTGGTAAGTTTTCTTTTTAGTTGTTTTGTGCAGCTGTGGCTAGGGCTGTTTCAGAGGCTCGTGTCTGGGACCTCAATTTTTTTTGAGTGCTTTAGAGTTTTTACATCAAGGCCAAATGCATTTTTAACTTGTTTCTTCTTCATTTAAATCTGCCTGTCAACATCTTGGCAATGTTTTCAGAATGTTTGCTTTGTTTCTTTTACAAATTCTAATCATGCCATAAGCTTGCTAGCTTTTCCTACCTAATTTTTAAATTCCTGCCCCTTAAATCTTAGGGCAGTCCTTGGAGTCTGTACTAACACTGCTTTTCTAGTTGAAAAATAAAGAGTGTAACAAGCACTTCTGCACATTGGATCTTGGACTTAATTCTTAATGCAGGAGGCAGTGTGTAGGGATAACTAGATAGCTACAGTAGGCATTTTGAATAAGTTGGCATCATCATCTTCAATTAAAACATATCCCTTAATTCTATAAAACACCCATTGGGGGTTATTCAGTTCTTTGATATTCACTGTATTTCCTACTATTTACTTTTATTTCACCCAACTACATTCTATTTCTGTTTCATGAAAGTCTTATTTGGGACATCGAATATCAAAAATGTACCAACCTCAGTTACTCGTTCAGTAAATGTGTTTGGAACATTTGCAGTGAGTAAAATACCAGGTATAAGAGCTAGATACTGTCTCTGCTCCTATAGAACAGCGAAATTGGCATTATGGTAAGATTATAACTGTGCAATGTGTGATAATTGAGACAGTGTTGGACTACATGCAGTAGGAGCGCCTGCAGGCCACATAAAGCTGCCGAATGATTTGATCTGGCCCTACCAAGACAGACACAGCCTGGATTCACAAGTCTACAAATCTGCAGCGGGCTGATTTTTGAGTTGATTATTTCCTGTAGTCCACAAATGATGATATAAATGCCTGATGGCCCTTGGCAGAACTAAAAGATTCCCCATCCCTGGCCGTTACAGCCAGAAAGGTTGTGGAAGCTGATTAGCTAAGTGCTGGAATGCCATGCCAGTTTGAATCTTAGAAAATGAAGAAACACAGAAGGTTTTTGGATGAAAGACAGTTATAAACATATTTTTCTTATGCCTTAGATTAGCACTTTTTTCTGTAAGAGTAGCACTTCTTAAGTATTGCTGCAAATATATTTTTCCCTGTTTTTCAAGGTATAACTCATCATTGTATTTATTTTTAATTTTATTTTTTACTAATTATTTTAAAATTTTAATTATTTTATGATGCAATTTTATAAACATTGGGGTTTTCCCTCCCTCTCCCCCCGCACTCTCCATTGTTCTCCAGTCTTTCAATAGTCTTCTGAGTTATTTTTTCCCTTTCAATAGCTCCATCATGTTTGTTTTAGGAAGAAATCATGCATTGATGTTTCTGCTGGTTACATTAAGACAGAAATGCCCACTAGAGGGTACTCTCACCCCCAGCTGGGCTCCTACCAAGCTGGAAAGCTGCCTTCATTTGTATATAGGTTCTTATTTAAAATGTTTTCTTGCCTAGAAAAGAAACAAAGAAATGTAACTCTCCCATCCCTGTTTTCTATGAAAGAAGTTAATGTACAGAGAACATCCAATGCCTGATATTGTCTTTGGATTATTTGTAATCTTTCTATATATATTTTGGTTAAGACAAGTAAAAAAATAGGTCTAATGGTAGAAATATTGAGGATTATACTAAACTGAATTAACAAGCACCACAGAAATACTTGTGCTAATTAGTGAACAGCTCACTGTCTCCTGCCTGTTGCATTCTTAAACCTTTTCACAGCTTTGTGTAATATTTCATTGGAAGCTTTTAATGGCAAAAATGCTATCAGAGGTTTGCAAAGAGTGAAATATGAAAAAAGCAATGATCTAATGATTCTTTTCCTATGTTTCAGATCAAATGGGGAGCCTGTGGCCTTGTGCTGGCTGGCAACGCTGTCATTTTCCTTACAATTCAAGGTTTTTTCCTTGTATTTGGAAGAGGAGATGATTTTAACTGGGAGCAGTGGTAGCCCTTTATTCTGATAAAATGCATTGAGTTTCTTAGAATTTGTATTATGTGTACACACATGGGCACATGTGGTGTTTTACAATGGAATTTAATATGCTGAAATTTTTTTATACCTTTCTATCATGATCATTTTAAGGAAGTCTTCCTGAGACTTAGTTTTTATTGTCATTTACTCAAGTGAAATGATGTCATTTGTTCGCACAGTCCTGACACTCTCAGGAAATACACAAGTACAGTCTTACAGACAGCTGTCCACTGTGGCGTCTCTGCTCTTGCCCAGCCCTGACCTTGGGTAGGCAGGCCTGTTTATGTGCTGCAGAGCCTTGCATTCCCGAGTATGGTCTACATGCCAGGGATATCCCCTGCTCTCAGAAGCTTATTTAAGATGCAGAGTCCAAAGCCCCACCCTGGACCCTGTGCATTTTAATGAAATTCATAGTGGTTCAGACACACAGAAAAGTTCAAGAAACACTGTCACCAAGGAAAAAACATGACACACTACTGGTTTCTTGTCTTCCCCTTGGCTGAACCACTTCACCTTTGTGGGTGTGACCTGCTCATTTGAAAAAGATGTTATGAGGAGACCAAGTTTGCACTGTCTTCGATGTTTGTGAAATGTTCAACCCTGTAATTTACAGAGGTCACCTTTGTGGAAAGTCTTCTTAGGGGGTAACATGTACTGCCCTCCCATCATCTCGAAGGCAGGGACTGTTAGCTGAGGTGAGGCACTGGGCTGCAGGGGAAGGAGGCTGAGCTGACTCGGAGGCTGCCTTAGCAGGTAGGAGAAAGAACAGATAGGTCCTGCTTTCTAAGTTGGCTTTCCATCATGACATTTATCCCCCGTGTCATCCACCCACACTCCTCAGTGGGTCCTGATGCGCTTACCTTCTCCCTGGAAAGCAATGGAAGGCGAATGAACAAGTAGAATGAAAAGCGTTTCTTTACGTGCTGATGTACGTACTGTCTTTTGTGTCCTGTAAAGCACATCACTTTATGCCACCCTTAGCTCAGCCATTGGGAATACATGACATGCTGGCTCCCACAATCACAGGCTTTCTTTTTTAGCTTATCTTTTTGTCCAAGATCTGCTGAGAAAGGGAAATACAGGAAGCAGAAGCAACAGGTCAGAATATTACCAGTGGTTTTTAAAGATTATTGATGTACAATAACTAACATAAATCCACATGTTTATACCTTGAAATATGAAATTGAAGTAATCAGCACACCCTTCAGCTGCTGGTGTGGTGCTGGGACCAGAAGATGAAAGTGAAACCTCGAAGGATAAAGTGCAATGTTGTTATTTTTTTCTTCTTTACAATAATGTTGTTTGTTCTTGTCTGTGATCTTGTTTTTAATGTTCCATGTACATACAGAATTTTTATTTCCAATATTTACACTGAAGCATTATTTAGATACTTTATACTTTTAACCAGCATTTTTAATAATGACACATGTATCTATTGTATTGTAATAAATTTCACTTTTAACACAGAAGATCAGATTTACTTTTAAAGGTCTTTATTCTGATGTTGCCTTGGCACAGGAATGATATTTTGTTGGTTCTCTGAAGTGGGCAGTTTGAGCAGCAGTCCTTCCTGCAATGAAATAATAGCAGTAACTTTGAAGATACCAGTTTGGATATTCAGTTAGTTATAATAGCTATAATAGCTATTATTTTCATAAGATGGCAATAGAGACATATTCATGCTGCCTTTTACAAAGGTGTCTTTGTTGCACATTTAAGACCAAGGTGATCTTAAAATGGGTGTTTAAAGAATTGCCTCTTGATTATATTCCCAAAAGGACGCACTCATATGGAGTGTTTGAATAGAGTTGCTCTGTGTCCGAAAAGAGACATTTATTCTACAATGCTTTAGTATCATTGAAATAATAAAGAAGAGTAGGAAATTATACGAATGTACAATAGGGAAGTTTAGCCCTGGTGATACAAATCCTGGGCTTTTGTTCCTTTTTTGTTAAAGGATCCTTTTTCTTTCCTATGTACAGTAGGAAATATTTGAAAACTGAAAGCCTGTTGATCACACTCTAAAACTGAGAATACTAGCTTCAGACATTGCCTACAAGTAAACTGTCTTAAGAAGAGAGACCTTGTGACATCATAGCTGTCCCAGTGATGATTACTCAAGGGCAGACTGAGAAAGGCAATCTGTTATGCAGTGGCACTGGTGCTCTTAGTCCAACCATCCCCCTGCAGGCAGGCCCACTCCTCATCCTTGTTTCACTTGAGGAGGAAGAGATGCCTGCCTGAGTTTAGGGTCTCAGTAACACACTAATGCCAACAGTTTGGTAGTACAGAAGAGGGCTCCACTTTCTTAACAACAAAGTTTTCCCATGGGACTTCGTCATCCCTGTTCTTGCTGCCCTTGTGGTCAAGGAAGGGGCTCCTTGTGAGTTTCACTCCCATCCAGTCCCAGCTGGAGCTTGCCTGTGTTCTTGGCTGCCCCTGCTTCTCAGGTTCTTTCTGTCCCAAAAGCATCTCCTCCTACACCCTCCAACAAGCTTTGTCTTTTAAACACTGCTTTATTTATTTGAAAGAGAGAGGGAGAGACAGAGACAGATCCTCCGGCTGATGATTCATTTCCCAGATGGTTACAACAGCCTAGCCCTTGCCAAGTCTAAACCAGTAGTGTCATCCGGGTCTCTTATGTAGGTGACAGAAGCCTAAGTACTTCTGTTACTTTTCCCAGGTGCATTAGTGGGGAACTGGATTGTAAGCAGAGTAGTCAGGACACAAACTGGCCCACGTATTGGATGCTAGCTTTGTAAGTATTTTTTTTTTTTTTAAAGATTTATTCACTTTTATTACAGCCAGATATACACAGAGGAGGAGAGACAGAGAGGAAGATCTTCCGTCCGATGATTCACTCCCCAAGTGAGCCGCAACGGGCCGATGCGCGCCGATCCGATGCCGGGAACCTGGAACCTCCTCCAGGTCTCCCACGCGGGTGCAGTGTCCCAATACATTGGGCCGTCCTCGACTGCTTTCCCAGGCCACAAGCAGGGAGCTGGATGGGAAGTGGAGCTGCCGGAATTAGAACCGGCGCCCATATGGGATCCCGGGGCTTTCAAGGCGAGGACTTTAGCCACTAGACCACGCCGCCGGGCCCTAGCTTTGTAAGTATTAACTGCTAGGCCCTTCTAATCAGTTTTCCAAGTGCAGCTGATAACCACGTGGTGTTGAAAAGATAGCAATCAGATCAAACTTCTTTACGGGAAGAATGAATGGAGCTTTTACCAGTGCCTGATATGGCCAGCACGTGCTGCAGCTGTGTTTCCGTCAGAGCAGTATTTCCAAGTCAATGGCAATACATCCCAGCAGTAAATAGGAGGATGGGCCTGCCCTATGCCACCCCTTCCTCGGGGGAGTTCTCAGCCTGGTTTGCTTTTCACAGTTGTGTCTCCTCCACTTAGGAACCACTGGGTTCTTCTTACAGCCCTCAGATGTCCTTACTTCTGAGACGGCCTCCACAAAGCTTGGAGGGACTGACATGTTAATGACAAGCCTTGTGCTTTTGGGGAAGTACACAAATGGTGGTGTCACAAAACTCAGCCTTTTCAAAAAAATCCTTTTTTTCTGTTTAATTTGAAAAGCAGAAAGAGACAGACACTGGTATGTAAGACACTCCCAACTGCTGGTTCAGTCCCCATGTGGCTACTACAGCTGGGACTGGGTGAGGCCATAGCCGGGAGACTTAAATATAAGCCAGGTCTCCCACCTGAGTAGCAAGGTTCCAAGTACTGGAGGCATCACATGCTGCCTACTAAGGTGCACATTAGCACAACGCTTGAATCAGAGGCAGAGCCGAGCTTTGAACCCGGTCACAACAATATGGGTTTGGACATCCCAGGTAGTATCAACTAATGCACCAGAATATGTACCATACAAAAGTCAGATTTTATACCCTAATAGATCCTAACCATTTATAAGCATGCAAACATTTTCAAAGCATAGTAATTAGTTCACAACTGGAACGTATTAGCTTTTTATATGAATATATTATGCGTTTAATTTCCCTTTGTCCATTCTGCCTCATGAATATTTAATTGCAGGAATTCAGTGAGTAATAGTTCATGAGCTGTAATCTACTTTTTCTAAAAAAATATTTATTTTTGTTAGAAAGTAAGAAATACAGAGAGGAGGAGAGACAGAGAGGAAGATCTAACGTCTGCTGATTCACTCCCCAGGAGGCCACAATGGCTGAAGCTGCACCAATCCAAAGCCAGGAGCCTGGAGCTTCTTCTGGATCTCCCATGCGGGTGCAAAGTCCCAAAGCTTTGGGCTGTCCCCTACTGCTTTCCCAGGCCACAAGCAGGGAGTCTGCATTAGAGCCAGTGCCTGTATGGAATCCTGGCACATGCAAGGCAAGGACTTTAGCTGCTAGGCTGCCCTGCCAAGCACGGGCCCAAATCACAGCAGGAAGGTGAATCAGAAGCTGAACAGCCAGGACCCCCAAGACTCAAACCAGGCACTTAAGAGCTGTAGGCATCCTAGGGGCCAATTTATCTGTTGCATTAGGTGCATGATTAAATAATTTTATTTAATGTAAAAAGAGTTTATAGTTTACTTTGGCATACATTGTATTTGGGAAGGAAATGAGAACATTCTTTTTTTTTTCTAGAATTTTTGTCTGGATAATCTAATAATGAATTTGACTGTATTTGAGCCTGTGCTTACTGTAGTTGAAAAGTTTGTGAGGAATGTTCTGCTGCCTGGAGGTCATCCAGACCTTCATTCCAACCTCCCATGGCCAACATTCCCTTGGGTAAAGATGAGAGAGTGTATGTTGTGGGGGAGAGTTGGAGACTGATTCATTGGAATGTGCTTTTTGGGAAAGGATGAAAAACTTTCAATAACACTTTCAAAAAGCATAGTACATATTCTCAAGCCTCTCTGGGTCACTCTAGAAAAAGAATTAATGCAAAATTCCCACTTCAGGAAATAATGTCCTACTTGTGTATGAGAAATTTGGCAAAGATGTCATCTGATGTTTTGTGAGTAAATTTAGGTACTAGATTTATAAAGAAATTAAGTTAGATATTTCTTCATTTTGCCCAACTAAGCATGAAGTTAAACTTTTAGTAGAAGAGTGATAAAAAAAAAAAATAGCGTAACTATAAGAAATCCCAAAGGAGCTTTTAATCATCTATTCATGTAGGTGATCATTTTGAAATAATTATTCATTTTCAGTATTGGCCACAGAGGCAAAATGGTCTTGATCATAAGATTGCACATGTGGAAAACATTCTTGCAGACTGCACATTAGCTCTTCACTTGATCATATATTCATCAAAATTGAATAATTTAAGATGTTAACCAAATGTTACACTTACGAATTTTTTTCTCAAAATAGTTAAATCATGAAAGCTTTGCTTCAATGGTAGCCAGCTAATCATTTCCCTTTATAATGTCAAGCATAAATGTATGGCATGGCTTTAGTCATAACACTTCCATTTTATTGGAGAAACAAATTATGTCACCCTGTTCTGTGAAGAATTGACTGACCAAGGTTTGCCTCAGATCTGTGGACCTCTTGCCCCAACACCCTCAGGATTCCCCAACACATTCTGCCATCCTTGCTGCAGGCCCCAGTTTGGTGGTTCCTCTGCAATGCTTTTGCCAAAATTAGCTCACTGTTGTTGAAAATGAGCTCACAGGATTTAAACAGGCGTGGCTGATTCAAGATACCAAATGTAGTCTTGACAGTGCATCTCACAGTGGTTCCGTTGCTGACTCACTGCAAGCTAAGCCCCGCCTCTGTGACTGTGACCTTAACATTCTCTGTGCATAGGCTTTCTGTGATGGAAACCAACACTGCCTTGAGATCAGCCAGCCAGAGGCTGCAGGCACAGACACCAGGATTTATCAACTGGCCAATGAGGGGAAGTTGAAGGCTGTAGGAGGAATGTACCTACAACATTTTTGACCTGAGATGTATCAATAAGACACATCAATAAAAGTGCCACATAAAACACATTTATAAGGGATAAGTAGTAGTGTGAGGAACTGTAAGAGTAATGTGCTTCCAACAAATTTGCGATTTGGATAATGGAAAATTATATCTATTGTATGATAAAGAACACATTTTTATTTAACAAAAACCTCTCCTGCTCTTTCCCTACTGAGTCTTGATGATTTCCAGCTGCCTTATCTCTATAAATACCTTTTAGATGCAGCTGACTCACAGTGTAATCCTCAGCCCACACTTGTATAAACCCCAGAATTGTATATCCAACTGCCAGTAGGGCCTCTCCACTGGAAAGGCTAAAATAATCTCAAATTTAGCATATCCAAATTTAAGTTCTTGATATTCCTCCATTTTTCCAGTTTTCAGGCCAAAAGGCTTAACGTGATTGAGTATGTCTCCTTATTGCCCAACCCATACCTAATCCATCAGGAGATATTGTTGTTTCTAGTCTGAAAATATATGCATAATCAAGACAGATGTTCAGTCAAATGGTTAAGTTGCCCATATCCCGTATCAGGTGAGTCCTGGCCATCGTGGGTATTTGAAGAATGAACCAGTAGAATGAAACTCATTCTGTCTATGTCTTTACCCCTCAAACAAATACAGCTAACTAAATAAAAATGTAAAAAATACATACCCATACCTAAAAACACTCCTGCTAAACCACTGTGGTTCAACACATGCTTATGTTTAATCATTGCACCAGCCTCCCTGTGGTCTGCTTACATTTGCTTTCTACCTCCTTTAGTCTTAACGTAAGAGTGAGCCTATGAAATTAAGATTAGCTCATGTCCTCCTGTGTTCAATGGCTTCTTCTCTCTCTTCAATGTAAAAGACAGATAATTTAGTTAGAAAATGTGCAGAAGGTCAGATTAGGCATGTCTTCAAAGAAGATACCCAAATGTCCAATGAGCACATGAAAGCATGTTCAAAACTCTTAATCATCGGGATAATGTAAGTCAAAACCAGTATATCACTCACTTTGTAACTACACACACACACACGTATGTATATATGTGATGAAATGATATAATGAAAAAGACCATAACAAGTGTTGGGAAGGATATGGAGAAGTTGGAACCTTCATCGGTTTTCACTTGAGAATGTGAAGTAATAAAGCCTCTTGTTTATTTGTCAAAATGTTAAATACTGAGTTAGTGTGAGAAGAAAATATGCATCTCACAGAAATTTGCACATGAATGTTCATCATAACATTTTTGTAACAGGCGAAGAATGAAACAATGAAAAGGAGAGAACAGAGTGTATGTACACGATGGAAGGTTCGAGCCACAGTCCCGCCAACCCTGGCCGCTAGGCGCATTTGAGGAGCCAGAGAGAAGATAGGGGCTGCTTCTCTCTGTCTGCCTGTTGGTCTGTGTGTCCCTCTAACTCTCTCTGTGTGTTTCTGAAATAATTTTTAAGAATTAAAAATATATTTATTTTTAACTCACCTAAAATTTAAGATACATTGAAACACACAAAAAAATCAATAAACCATCTATTGGGAAGTGAAATTGTTTTTTAAAAAAATTTAAAGATTTATTCATTTATTTATTTGAAAGAATTAGAGAAAGAGGGAGGAGGAGAGAGAGAGAAAAGAGAAGAGGAGAGGAGAGGAGAGAAGAGAGAGAAAGAAAGATCTTCCTTGTGCTGGTGTATTTTCCAAATGGCCTTAACAGGACTGGGCCAGGTTGACATGGGGAGCTGGGAGCTTCCTTTGGGTCTCCAACATGGGCTCAAGGGTGCGAGCACTCAGGGAGCTGCTTCCCCAGGCACATTAGCAGGGAGCCAGATTGGGAGTGGATTGACCGGGATTTGAGCTGACACCATATGGAGTGTTGGCACTGATGATGACAGCCCAGCCTGATGTCACGACACAGGCTCTGCAAGTGAAGTTCTGTGCTAGCTGGGACCCTGGCCAGGTTAGGGTCATGGTGAAAAAGAGAGGGTTGAGTTGCAAAGTGGCTCTTGATACTACTTATGGGCATGCACCAATGAGGCGGTAGCAACTGAGCTGTCGCTATTGTTAACACTGAGGACTAAAAGAAAAGCAATGTCAGAGGTGGTTTTTTTTGTTTGTTTTTTTCTTTTTTCTATGCTACTATATTTTTTCTTTATTGGAATGTATCCTTATGCAGGTTGGAAACTGCTGAAAGCAATCCATTTTCTTTCTTTTATCCTAAGCCAAATCTGTCAGATTACAGTTCCCCATAGGATCTGAGATACTACAAGCAGTTATTCAGGTGCTCAAAAGCCTTCCAAGTCTCATGTACTTTGGGGCACCATTAGCAATTAGTGGAATTTGCATTCCTATGTTTTATCAAGTGAAACTGATTCCTGTTGGGTTTCGTTTCTTTCTTTTTTCAAGTCTGGAATGAGAAGTATTTTAATCAGGATAAATATGGCTAGGATGTGTTAGAAACTCAGAATAATTCAATGACATTTAAATTGATGAAGTTTCTTAAAGGAAGATTAGTGGAGTAAACTTAAAGAGGTTTATTGTATTTTGATTAAAAAAAAACAAGATTATTTTTGAACTGTATTTTAGCTTCTGCTTTTCAGTTCTTGGCAATTTAGGACCACGTGGTTTCTTATTAAAGATGTCTTCAGTTGCTTTTCAAGTTTTCCCCATCAGCTCAATGAGAAATTCTTGAATTCTTCCTTTGTCTTTGGGTTTTACACAGTTCCTGTGGGGTGGATGCTGGGTTCGTGAGCACAGGGGGGGTTGGGAATCTGGTAAGGCTTGGGTTACCTGGCCCTGGTCCTTGATCCTGCCCACGAGTGAAAAGGGTATAGTAGTGGCACACACCCTGATGCACTTGAGAATATGGCAGCCCATTTGGCACCGTTGCAGAGGAACTACCCCAGCAGATGATGACAGTAAAACTGTGGGTGAATGGAGACTTGAGTTCGATTTACGGCAGCCAATGGACATGCAAGGGCTGCCTCACCCCTGAATTGGCGAAATCGACAGCATTTCAGAATTATCCAAACCACTTGATCAGAACCCTCAGAACATGCACTATAGCGGAACCCTGGGTTGATACTGGGTGGTGGTTGCCCGTCCCTACGTACTGGGACATTTGGAAGGCTGTGTGTGGCTTTCCCCTTTGTCTCTTCCCTTCCCCCAGAGACAAGAAGAAATGGAGAATTAGGAAACAATAATTTCACCCATGCTTCCCTGATCCTCAGTCCTTCCCACCCTGGTCAATCCTGTAATCATCAAGCAAATAAAATAAATTTAATAAAAAAAAAGAATAGTGTCCAAGTTCACAGCCAAATTTAGATTACTGATAGTCTGGCTGTTGTTCAAAAGTGCATATCTCCTTAATTTTGGTTCTGTTATAAGAAGAAAATATTTCTAGGGGCTTGCACTGTGGAGTAGTAGACTAAACCTCTGCTTGTGGCATTGGTGTCCCACATGGGCGCCAGCTCGTGTTCCAGCTGCTGCACTTCCCATATAGCTCCGTGTTTATAGCCTGGGAAAACAGTGGGTAATGGCCCAAGTCTGTGGGACCCTACACCCACGTGGGAGACCCAGAGGAAGTTCTAGGCTTTGACCTTGAATCAGTAGAGCTCTGGCCCTCGTGGTCATTTGTGGAGTGAACCAGCAGATGGAAGACCACCCCTTGCCCCCAGTCTAATTTTATGTTGCAAATAAAAATAGTATAAATATTTTTAAATGCTTGTCTATTAAACTTTTTTACTGTAATGTAAATTTAAAAGATATTATCTCAAAAACTAAAACTAAAAAAAAGGGAGAGGGAAGGAAGGACATGAATGCCATTAGATTCTTAAGAATTGTTATCTACAAATCTATGTGGGATCTGTGAAAAACTGAGTAAAAATTTTAAAAATAAAATACTTTAAAAAATGCTAAATGGATGCAAAAAAATAAAAAACAAAAGCAATTCCTGTGTATACAGCATTTCTGCAAAAAAGAGTATTTTGTCAAACTGTTGTCTCTTTGTTGAATAAATTGTCAAACTATATTACTATAGTTTTAATGATTTTGTGACCATTTTAAAATTGCTTTTATATGGATGACCTTCAATATCTTTTCCTTTGATTGTTGTTGATAGCCCTTGTCTTATTTTTCTGCTGAAGTATGATGTTTTAACTTTTTATTTGTTGAACTCTTTTTTAAACATGTATTTATTTTTATTGAAAAGGGAAATTTATAGAAAGAAGGAGAGACAGAGAGAAGGATATTACCTTTGCCAAGTTACTCCCCAAAGGCCACAATGGCTGAAGCTGAGCGGATCCAAAGTTAGAATCCAGGAGCCTCTTCTGGGTTTCCCAAGTGTGTGCAGAGACCCGAGTACTAGGGCCATCGTTTGCTGTTTTCCTAGTCATACGCAGGAAGCTGGTGGAAGTGGCTCATCTGGAACATGAGCTGGCGTCCATACGGGATGCCAGCGCTCACAGGTGGAGAAATAGTCTGTTGAGCTATTTGTTGAATTCTGTGTTTAATGGAGCACTATATGCCTTTGACTACAATATAAATTTAAAAATTTATTTCAAAAGTAACAAATAAAATATCAGGTTGAGAAAAAAACTATGAGATAATGCACCTGTCATTTAGCTAGACTTAGTTATTCTATAATATGTGTATATTTCAAACCATCATGTTGTACATGGTAAATAGTACAAACTTTGTCATCTTAAAAAATAATGAAAAGATTATACTATTGTAATAATATAGGGGAAATCAGTGTGTGTGGGATGGAGTTAGGGAAGGGAAATCTCAGGGCCTGTGCAGCTGTATCATAAAATAATAAATAAATCAATTTTAAAAATCATGAAAAGTAGGTACCCTACTTTTAGATGGGTTTGGTTCTTGTGTTGATTATCTAATAAATTCCATATTCTCTTAAATTCCCCCCAAAAAAATCATGAAAAGAAAACTCTTCCTCAATTTCCCTGCTGTTGTCCTTTGCTCCATTTCTGTGCCAGGTTAGTCTGTGGATCTATATCTTCTTGAACAGAGTTAGGAAAGTGATGTTGTCATCAGAGGTATCAGTCACAGCCCAGAAATTCAGGTGCAGAAATGATCCTGTTTGAGTTATTTTTTCCAGACATTTGGTGCAGCTCCTGGCTGACTACACAGTTTGGCACCTTCCTCCCTCTGTGCTTCCTGAGCTAGCTCCTTGTGATGCACCTGTTTATATTCTACTCTCACTCTTGTGAATCCAGAAGACTCCCTCTTACATTTTTCTTATGTCACCTGAACTTCAACTCTGCCTCCCGTCTGATTGTGCTCCACACTTCTCAGTCTGGAAAGCTGGGGAAGCAGAGAACCCAGACCCCAGCAATATTTATCACAGCACCTGATTTCCAAACTCAAAGGGGGTTACACATTAGTTAATAAAAGGTAGTAACAGAAGGTGGACACAGCCACGACCAAATAATATTTATTGTTTTAGATTTATTTTTAAACTGTTTTATTTTCTTTTTTAATGTTGTTTACATAGTTGAGAGAGATGCACAACCATGTGGGCCTCTGATTAGGATGGGGAGGGCCAGATATGAGGGAAGGTGGGTAGGACAATTTTTTTTTTCTCTCCTGTGTCCAAGAGGGAGGAGGGAGTGGGGCCACCCTTTACTGTCAAACACCATCTCTCTATTCCCTGTGTCTCTCCATCTCTAAATCTGCTTTTCAAATCAATTTTTAAAAAAAGAAGCATTTGCTGATCACCCGCTGCATGTCAGATGTTACTCCAGGTGCTGGAAGTACAACAGTAAATAAAATCAACAAAAATCCCACTGTTAGGCAGGGACTTTTGGTAGGGAATCAACAAGTGAGTTACACAAGCAAGCAGTACGTTGTGAGGAAACTTGCAAAAGTACTTTGTGTTCTGTCTTCAAGGTCCTATGAATAAAGCATGCTTCATTTCCTGTTTCAGTTTTTTGAAGCAGAGCATAAGGAACTTAGGCCTACTTGGTTAAGATCTCCCCTGAACCTACTGCTTCCTGAGGGCCAGGGTCTTGGCACCCCATGGCGCAGGAAGTTTGCTCCTCCTTAATTTTTCAGTCACAGCTGCGTAAGATGAGCCAGTTGAGACGCTCATAGCGTTGGCTATTGTTTCTGCTGGTCCTTTTAAAATGGGAACAAATGAAATTCACCCTTTCCTGGTGAAATGCGGTGGATGGTTTGCTGCTGCAGATGTTATCTTCAGCATCGCCCTGTCTTTTCTTTAAAATTTCCCGTTTGTAAACTGATGAGTTTTTTGGGACACTGTTCTTACTAAATTTGCATAAAGCATCAACGACGTCACTGTTCTTTCATCCCACTTTACTATACATTTGATGTTTGTTCTTGCTTCATTTTTAGCAGGTGTCATTGATTTTTTTTAAAGTTGGTGGTGTCTCATTCTTCTTAGTGACTCAAACTACGTCCTGTTCAGACATAGCAACTTAGTGTATGTTAATTTTGGTGTAAATAAAAAAATCCTAACAATTTTTCATAATGCACAATTTTCATAAAACTTGGGGAAATGTTTTTGTATGCTAAAGGGGGGAGGAAGGGGATGTAGTTTGTGTGTATGTGTGTGGGGGTGAGTGATGGTGGATTTAATTTATGAAAGAGGCTATTTGAAGTAAGCAGAGACAGACTCAGGCAGCTAAGTGGGATTGGCAGTGGGGAAGATGATGCAGGAACACACAAAGGTGCTAGATGGAGCATACCTGCTGCTGGCATGGATGTTCGAGGTGGCGAGTGGAAGGAAGGGAGACGGTTCACGAGGGGTGGGGTGTCTCATAGATCTGAAGAAAGACTGGCGTTTTCTTAGAGATGAGCAAATCCTACAGGAATGGCCTGATTTAAGTCGTTTTGACATTGTTCTAGTTGTGTTTGAATGAAAACTATTGCACAAGCAGAAGAAAACAATGTGCTCTAGATCAACCGTGTTTAGGTCTGAAACAAGGAAATTAAAACAGCCACAGAAAATATAAATGAGTGCATTTGATTGGGACAGATGCTTGAGGCAGCACGGGTGAATCACAGAACCGCAGTCGTGCCTAACGCACTCAGGAAATGGCTTGGTCCCTAATTCATCGGTCTGTGTTGTTAAACTCCATGGAGATAAATGTAGCCCACAGGCGGTGGAACGGCATGAGTGCTTATGAAAACATGTTTTCATTAAAGCTGGCAAAGAACGTTGAGTAAACCAAAAATAACTGAATTTATGACTCAGTAGTGTTGACCTTGGAGTGCCAAATCCGCAGCAGTGACCACTTGGGTCAACTGTTCCCAGGACATAGGACAGATGGATTTACGGAAGGGGAGGAGGGAAGCTAGTCCTAGAACACAGATTCCTTGGGGCTGCCGCCCCCTTGCGGTGATCCTCTGGGGTGCACTGTAGGCACACCTGTTCTGTTGAAGAGGACAGGATCGCCAAGAGGAAAGTGATTTCTAAATATTAACCCTTGGGTTGCAGTCATTTAATTTATTTTTGGAGCAAGGGGAAAGTCATTATTCTAATAGCTGGCAACTCAATTCGTCTAAGGAGAAACCTTTATTCTTTGTTTAAATTCAGATTAACTATCTGAGTATGAAGAGCCAGGACTCTGACAAAAAGAGGGGTTTCAAAACATTGTGCATAATAGTGTGAAAGAATTTGGATTTACCATCTGAATAAAGAGAGGGGAAATGAGGGGGTGGGACGAAGCAGGATACACTAATTGGAGTCCAGGGAGGAAGATGGAGAGAAATTCTGGCCCAGAAGGACTGGCGCATGAAGCTACCACAGCACAGTGAGATGTTCCTTTCAGAATGGTTCTTTCCCTCTTACCCATTGCCTCTCCGTCCTTTGCTCTAGCTGCTCACTGCAAGTCTGTGATACACACTGTTACTGACTCCAGTATTCTGGCTTAGTTGAGCAGGCGGGGATATTTGCAGAAAAACAACAGTTGCATGCTGAAATTATTGCAGGCCGAGAGAACAACAAGAATGCACCAGACACAGGGTCAGATAAAGAATTCAGACTTTGTAACCTTTCCCCCTTAGTTCCTGAAAGATTTCATTCTAGTGGTTAATGTATTTGCAGTGAAATGTAAAAATGTTTCCATTCTCTTTAACCAGTATTAATTTCTTGAGATCTTCTTGCTTGTCACTTGAATTCTGCAGTTGATGTACATCTCTGGTATATTTGAAGTATGTAGATCAGCTTTTCATATTTTCAGGATGTAATTTTACATTCCTGCAGCATTTTAAGACCAGTTTGGCCATAACTCTAGACGCACGCTTCTAATTCATGGACCTGCACATGTGACCTTTGTGAACAGAAATTTGCATGTATAATCTGTGTTTGCTTGTAACCTTCTGATATATACTGCTTATATCCATAGATTCAAGTTGCTGAAGTGAATACCAATAAAAAGAAAACCTAGGCCATTTTCATTTGTTATACATGTTTGGTATGTTAACCAAAAAAAAGTTGAGTGGAACTGGACCTGGAGTTGAGTGACAGACAAAGTCACACCAAATGCTTCTCAGGTTTTCCTGGACAGGATTCTATTAAATCTGGGTTAAGACTCAAGCTGTAAAATAGAAAATGAAAAGATGATTCCCAAAATCATCTTTTGGGAATTTTGCATGATGGTGAACTTTGGGACACTAAAGTATTTTCAGCCAACACTTGCTATGAAGAAACTAATAAGGAGAAGAAATTTTTTGTTTTAGAACTTTATGAAATTCTTAGCACCATTTGTAAGAGCTCAGACTTGGAAAGAATCCAAATATCCATTAGTAGCGGAATTGCTCAGTGTAAACTGTTAACTTTATGTGATGAATACCACATGACATTAAGAATGAATGTGACACAGCCCATGCCTTTCTTAAGAATCATCAGCCAGTTTGCTTAAATGCTTGAATGACTACTTTATTCACCTGAGTGAATCTCACATAACATGCCAGGAAAGAAACTAGATCCTCACAAATGTATGATTTTCTTTTTTCTTTTTTTTTTCTTAAGATTTATTTATTGTATTACAAAGTCAGATATACAGAGAGGAGGAGAGACAGAGAGGAAGATCTTCCATCCGATGATTCACTCCCCAAGTGAGCCGCAACGGCTGGTGCTGTGCCGATCTGAGGCCGGGAACCAGGAACTTCTTCGGGTCTCCCACGCGGGTGCAGGGTCCCAAGGCTTTGTGCCGTCCTTGACTGCTTTCCCAGGCCACAAGCAGGGAGCTGGAATGGGAAGTGGAGCTGCCGGGATCAGAACCGGCGCCCATATGGGATCCCGGGGTGTTCAAGGCGAGGACTTTCACTGCCAGGCCACGCCGCTGGGCCCGAATGTATGATTTTCATCTCAATACCAACATGACTCAAAACCAGAAGACAACTGATGCTGTTAGAGGCCAGAACTGTGTTCTCCCAGGGCTACCATAACAGCCACAGCATGAGTGGGAAGGGTACTCCTGGAGTGCTGGGAGGTCTGTCTCTTGATTGAGTGGTGATTATATTAAAGCTCTAAGCATACGAAAGTTGATTACATTGGGTACTCACAACACGTAAACTTTTCTATATGTGTAATATGGCTCAACATAAACTAAGCCAATAAAAACACCTTGAAATACAAAACACCTGCAAAAGATTACTACTCAATTCAGCACACTCTGGCGGGGCAGGGGGCGTTGCCAGACATGGGAGACCATGCACACAAGCCACAGACAACCTTCCCTGGGTATCCATGGGGGACTGACTACACGAATCTTGGATTTCAAAACCCACAGCTGCTCAAATCCCTAATAAAACACAGGATCTAACCCATGCAACCTTCTTGGATACTTTAAAATCACAATTAGATAACCCATCCTCAGATAATATACAGGCTATTTAAATAGCTGTGACAAAACACTAGATACAGTTTCTTTTTAGGGTTTCCAATTTCCAGTTTGTTGAATCCATGGATGTGGGCCATCTTAGAGCAGCCATGAACACACACACTCGCCGGGTCACTGAGCAACCCACCTGGATGATTTGTCAGCCCTGTTCCCAGGGAACCCAGATGGTAAGGCAGGGATAAACATGCATAAATTCATCAGTTGTGTGATTCATACACATGGCTGTTTCTGCTCTTACCAAAACCCAATATCATACAAATATTGAACAGATTTTAATATGTGTAACTGTTCATAGACTACATGCGTACATATATTGGAGGGATAAAAGATGTGCAGTACTTACTTGGAGCAAAGTTCCAATGTATTGCAGAACATGTCAACTGTGATATTTAGAAAGATAAGACATTTCAAAATAGCAAAGGAGATAATCAGTAGAGTGAGACCCATTCAAGAGAATGGGAAAAAACATTTTCAAGCTTACCTGTGCGAGAAAGGATTAACCATTCCAAGTATATAATCAAAAAATTTACCAGCACCATCGCTGTCACCACAACTGCCATCACCACCACCAGGAAACCATGTGGATCTGGTGAAGAAATGGGCACAGTACCTCAACAGATAGCTCTCACAGGAAGAAATACAACCAACCAAGAAATACATCAAAAAATGCTCAACATCACTAGCCTCCAGCAAAATTCAAATCAGAAGCCCAATTCTCATCTCAAGCAGAACGATTGTTATCCAAAAGATACCTAGCGACAAATGCTGGAGAGGATGTGGAGAAGGGAGAACGCTTATATATTGTTGGTGAGAGTGTAAATTAGGGTTCCAGTGTGAGAAAGTGTGCCCCTTGTCTGCTGTAGCGTCTTACCAGCGCCCTCTGCTGACAAATGGCAGCATTGTACAATTAGCAAAGGAGAAATGTTCATAGGATCAGCCGTGGTATCACAACTGAGGTCAAAGGAGGATGAAAAGGAAGTTAAAAGGCAGCAAGTTAAGAACTGGCAGAACTCAGTACACATAGACTAGAAGGGGCCAGTGCTGTGGTATAGTGGGTTTAGTTGCCACCTGCAACACTGGCATTCCATGTAGGTGCTCTGCTTGATCCAGCTCCCTGCTGACCGCTTTGGACAAGCTGCAAGAACAGCCCAAGTGTTTGGGCCCATGTCACCCATGTCACCATGTGGGAGAACTGGAGGAAGCCCCTGGTTTCTATCTGGTCTAACCTTGAACACTGCAGCCATTTGGGGATTGAACCAGCAGATGTAGATAACTCCTTTTTCCCCCTCCTATTTTTTCTGGAACTCTGTCTTTCAAACAAATGAACAAATATGTATTAAAGGGTTATGGAGAATATGTTTTATGGAAAAGTTGCACATGAATTTCAGTTTCCCTTTTTACCCATATAAACTTAATCTTTCTATTTTCTTTTTTTCCTTTTTAAAAAAAGATTTATTTATTTTATTGGAAAGTCAGATATATATAGAGGAGGAGAGACAAAGAGGAAGATCTTCCATCTGTTGATTCACTCCCCAAGCGACCACAACGGCTGGAGCTGTGCTGATCTGAAGCAAGGAGCCAGGAGCTTCTTCCTGGTTTCCCATGTGGGTGCAAAGTCCCAAGGCTGGGCCATCCTCAATGACTTTTTAGGCCACAAGCAGGGAGCTGGCTGGGAAGCAGGGCCACCAGGATTAGAACTGGCACCCATATGGGGTCCTGATGCATTCAAGGTGAGGACTTTAGCCACTAGGCCTCGCTGCTGGGCTCAACCTTTCTATATTCTAGGAATGTGTTGAAGTCAAGGCTTCCTCATTTGACTTCAGGACTAGATGATATAATACAAAATCACTGTATCTCTAATAACTACTGCGTTTTTCCCCTGTTTAGTTTTCTTCATAATACCATTACATTTTCTTCATTTTTTAAAAAATTGTTCACCTGTTAACGTAATTAACAGCTGGAAACTAGTCTAAATTACACATCAGGAATAAAAGAACATGATGTGTGGTGAGTGTTCAGGAACAGTAGTGGTCTTTCTTTTTCAGCTGAAGATTCCGAGGCTCAGAGATACAGTGATAGCTCCAAGGATATGGACAGCAAGTGCCAGCATCAAGTGTCACTCAACGGCCCAGTCACTAAGCCTCTGGTCCTCATTGCTCTGCACTGCGGTGCTCTGGGAACTGGGAAGAATGTAGCTGGTGAACACAAATAAGCCAAAATAAGCCAGCTCTTGCTCCTATTCACCTCTTTATACATTTATTTCTTCACAGGGTTTAGATCAGGGTCCCTATTGTGTATGCAGAGACACAGACCATTAAGCACACTTGCCCCTGAAGAAGAGTCATTGTTCAATACCTTTTGGAGATGGAAATATTGGGAGAAGACAGAGTTACTGGGGACCTCTTTAAAGAAAGGATGATCTTTGAAATATTTTGGAAAATTATAAAGTGGCTGTCAGGAAAATAAAAATATATAAAATTCTTGTTTGGCACCTAGATCTTACTTTCTAATATCATTCTTCAGTAAAATAAGGCTAGAGTTCTAGGGAGTAATGGGCAATTCTAGCACTGGAGAAAGAAATATAAGGAGTCATTCAGAGTGTATCTTGAAAGTAAGGAAGTATTTAAAAATGTGAGGATGGGGGCATGGCCAATGGAAACAGGACACTATGCAGAGTTCCTAAGAGCCCCAAATAGGAAAGTTGGGCAAAAAAAAAAACCAGTAGTATGAAGCTATAATCCATATATATCCTTGATTCCACTGACCAATACTGACACAAATAAATGCATAATAGACAAGAAAGAATAGGCAAGTTTCCTGTACAAAATTCCAATTCATCTATGGAAGCATTCTGTCTTCACAGATGGAGTATAACTCCCTGCTCTTTAAATGGTGGGTGCACAGAGGCACTTCTGTCAAAACAGGATAGTCCAAAGAAGGGGGGCGAGCAACTTTATTGTAGAAAAACTTGATAAATACTACCTTGGGCAAGGTATCAATGCCACCATTAACAGGAGCTACAAGGGATAGGATGTGTTAACAATGGCATTTTATCTCTGTGGTCTTCCTCAGCAAAATTCATAAAACCATCGGAACTTTCCAATCGAAAGACATTTTAGAAGATGCCTGAGGAAGACCCCTCTAATTTGTGATGGCTGTAGAAAACAACAAAAATCTGAGAAACTTACAGCTTAGAGGAGCCCAAGGAGATGTGATGACACGGTGTAATGTAGTATTCCAGATGGAATCTTGGGAAGAGAAAGAAGATACTAAGAACTCAACAAGGTCTCAAGAAGTCTGAATAAAGCATGGATGTTAGGTAATCATGCCATGATATTAGTTTAACACAGTCACAAATGAGCCATTCTAACATAAGGCAACTCTATATGGGGGCATTTTAAAAAAAGATTTATTTTTTTATTGCAAAGTCAGATATGTATATAAAGCGAGGAGGAGAGACAGAGAGGAAGGTCTTCTGTCTGATGATTCACTCCCCAAGTGAACGCAATGGCCAGTGCTGTGCTGGTCTGAAGCCAGGAGTCCAGATCTTCTTCCAGGTCTCCTACATGGGTGCAAGGTCCCAGGGCTTTGGGCCATCCTGGACTGCTTTCCCAGGCCACAAGCAGGGAGCTGGATGGGAAACAGGGCTGCCAGGATTAGAACTGGTGCCCATATGGGATCCTGGCACATTCAAGGCGAGGACTTTAGCTGCTACACCATGGCGCCAGGCCCTGTGGGGCATTGTTGAGTGAGAATGATCTATGCTACCTCAGCAACTTTCCCCTGAATCTAAAACCATTCTAAAACAAAAACACCTACTGGAAAAATATGCATGGTAGAGCAGGAGTAAACATTTTTGTCCTGCAACACCAGGAAAAAAGAGAACTGAAGCAAAGTCCCCAGGGACTAGGACTTGCCATGGTATTGGAGGAAGGAGACAGCATGCGTCTGCACAAAGGACTGGAGCCAAGTTAGGCTATTGAGCTTATTTCTGCTCAGCAGCATCATGGCTTTTCCTAGAAGGAACCGTAAGTCTAGAGAACCATGTCAGATTTAACAATTCCTTGCAGGTGGAGTGTGTGTGTGTGTGTGTGTGTGTGTGTGTGTGTCTACATATTTTCAAACTCAAATGCTCAAAGCATACAGACAGGCAATTTAAATGAATGGAGCAAGCTGGTTGTAAGATATAACAAGGTGTGGTGGGCATGTTTGGTGACATTGCTAAGACACCTTGGGATGCTTGGATCTAGTATCAGAGTCCTGGCTCTACTCTTGATTTCAGTTAATGTACGTAGTAGGAGGCAGTGGCTGATGCTCAAGGAACTGGGTCCATGTTACCCGCTTAGAAGAATCAGATTGCATTCCCAGATCCTCACTTCAGCTTGGCTAAGCCCTGGCTGTTTTGCACAATCGGAGAATGAATTAGCAAATGGGATTTATCTGTCTGTCTTTGTTTCTGTGTCTTGGAAATAAATAAATCAATAAATAAATGGAAAGATGGAATTGTTGGGAGCTATACCCATCAGTAGATCCTAGCTTCCAAAGAAAGAAAGAACTGCTGTCAGTCAAGTGCTGGCTCATCCTGACTGCAGGAAGATGAGCTGAGGGGCCTCTTTTTCTGATGTTTCAAAAGAAGTTGGAAATCCAGATTTTTTTTAAAAAATGTGGGCAATTATACTTGTTAAACATTGGTAACTGTTTGGAAAGTTTTATTGCTATATATGCTCAAATTGTCCAAGATCAGCCTGAGAATACATGGCCAAGACTGTCCATGGACATTTGGGACAATGTAGAGCACAGCTGGAAGGTTCAGAACAGAGCAGGAAGGCTCATAGATGAGAGGTGTGGCCAAAAGCCCTAGGTTAGAAATCCCAGGGCAGACCCCAACACCGTCTGGTGTCCTGGAGAACCAGGGTAGATGTGGGATGGACTAGGCTAGGTCATAACCCCTACTGAGTCATGTGTGAGTTGTATGTGGGTATGGACGAGCCATGGCTGGGCTGAAACATCCAACAGCAAGAACCAGAATCGGTTGAAAGCCAGTCAAGAAAAGCCAATGTTCGTGCTAGGACAGGAGGTGAACTGAGTAGGGCTGGCTCATGGACCCACTGGTATGCACAAAACCTGGCATTGGGAGGGGTTCTGATGGAGGAGCCTGGGCAACTCCTCTGGCAGGACACAGTCCCTGCAGGTAAGTGCAAGAAGCATGATAGGAAACAGCCCAGGATAGGCCATGCAAAGTTTCCCACTGGCATACATTTGGCATGCGTCGGGGGCAGACTGGGCTGAATCAGTTCATGTCATCCACTGGCAAATCTGAGCACCAGAACAGAGTGTGGGTCGAGCCAGGTTCGGTTGCGACAAAAACCAGTGCAAAATATGGAATGCCAGGGTGAGGTTGCCTGTACTGGATGTGACTGCATAACCAGCCAGCACGCGTGAGAACCAGGAAGGGAGGGGGCAGAGCCAGCAGGGGGATTAAGGGGCTGGTCCCCTCACCAGACAGCTACTCCCACTGGAGAGCTTGGGCTGGGATGGGGGCAGACCAGACTAAGCAGGGCTACAACACCTGTGCACCTCATGTAGACCATATCAGGGAAAAACCAGGCTGGGCGGATTATTCCTGCTGGTGCAAGCAAAAATTAGAGTGGGTGAGGGTTGTTCGGGCTTAGCCACAGCATCAGCTGGCAGAAGCTGGCACTGGGGGCTAATTCTGTCAAGTCAAACCACAGAACCACCTGGAGAGTGCATAAACCGGGATAGAGAGAGACCTGGGAGGGAAATAGTGGGCTCTTCCCTCTTGGGTTACTACTTCCACTGGAGGGGACGAAAACTAGGACAGGGGCTGGGGTGGCTAGACAGAGAGGCACTCAACAACATCCGTGAGGGCAGGATAGTTGAGCTGGTTAGATGGAATTAAGCTTTAATACCCATTGACATGTACAAGAGCCAAATGGGATGTGGGACAAACTGGACTAGTGTGCTACACATACTGGCAAATGAGGGTAGGGGCGGGCATGGTGGGGGTTATTGTGGGTCGCTCCGACTAGACTGCAGCTTCCACTGGTTGATGTGAGGGCCGAGTATGTGCTGGGCAAAACCAGGCTGGACTGCAACACCTATTGGTTCCAGTTGAAGTCAGGACTGAAACAGAACCAACCCAGCAATTGTAACCACCAGCTGATCGTGGTGATGGACTGTGCCAGGCCCTGTGCTTGCTCGAACATGCAAGAATCTGGTCTGGGAATACTTCAAAGTTTCTTTGGAGATCTCCCCAATTGAACTGCTGGACTCAGAACCCTAGCCAAGAAAAGACAGAAGACAGAACAACTCAATCAACCACCTCAGCTAAATGTTGGCAGCTAAATACTGGACAAAGGGAGACTCTATGATGGACTATGTCAATCAGTGGATTCTTCAACAACCTCATCGAGCTGGGAGTGGCGAAACTGGCAGCGATTCATAACTGGTGAACTATTAAAACCACTTGAGCAAGTATCTCAGAGCATGCCTCACATCCGGGACTTGGGGTGGGTGGGAAACTGGGTGGGGCTTCTCCCTCAATATCCCCCTTTACCTCAGATACATGAAGGAAACAATATGGATATTATAGTCTTACCCACTTCCCTGTAGCCCCTGAACCTTTTTACTGTAATTAACTATGTAAGGATTGTCAAAAATCTAATAAAAAATAATTAAAAAAAAAAAAAAAAAAGAAATCCCAGGGCACTGGGCGACTGGGGTAAGGATTCATAAAGAGGAGCCTTACTGGCTAGAAAGTTAAATGGATGAATCTGAGCTTTGAAATTTATGATATTAGTAAGAGATGATCAATCCTTAGCCTTTTCTTGGAGACACGTGGCAGAAATCGGAAGTTATGGGGAGACATTTGACATTTATACCTATGGTTTCCTGCCAGGGAAAACATGGCAGAATGGATTAGTTAAGTAAATTAGTGCATAGGGTCTAACTTGAATGATTGCTTTCAGGTGAGCGACCATTGCTATAGATAGCCAAAGAGCATGTGTATTCTTGCTGTATTACATGATAATACGTACATTTCTTTTTAGAAGTGTAACATAAATGTATAATCATAAATATAAATAAAACCCTACTCTTAATTGGGGCTAAAGACACGTTCTGTATACATTCATTATTTTTCAGTATGCTAATCTCCTTTGTAGAGTTTATTTATTTGTGTTTTGTGAATTAGTTGTCTCATATCAGAGAGCAAATATGGGACATTTATGGTTTTGGAGCCAGCTTATTTCACTAAACATAATGGCTTTCAACTGGGACTATTTTGTTGCAAACAGTAAGACTTCATACTTTTTCTGTGGCTGAGTGTATTCCTTGAAAAAAGTGTACCACAATTTCTTCATCCATTTATTTGTTGACAGGCATATGGGTTGATTTCATGTCTTAGCTATCATGAATTGAGGCTGCTATAAACTTGGGGTTGCAGGTAATTCTCTCAAATGCAGATTTTATTTTGTTTGGATGTATTCCCAGGAGTGAGATGTCTTGGTTGTGTGGTATATCTATATTCAGGTGTCTGAGGAATCTATATCTTGACTTCCATAGTAGTTGTATTAGTCTACACTCTCAACAGTGGATCAGTGTACGCTTTTCCCTCTATATAGGACATTCTCACTGGAGTTAGGTGAAACCTCTCGGTGGTTTTTATTTATATTTCACTGCCAGCTAGAGAACCTGAGCATTTTTTAGTGTGTCCATTATCCCTCTGAATTTCATCTTCTGAACAAAAAAATGTGTTCATATCCTTTGCCCATTTCTTAACTGGGTTGTTTGTTTTGCTGTTGTTGAATTTCTGGAGTTCTTTGTAAATCCTGGTTATTCGTCTTGTATCTGTTGTGTCGTGTGCAAATATTTTCTCCCATTCCATTGGATGTATTCTTACCCTGTAGGCCAGCTCGCTTGCAGTACAGAGCACTGTAGTTTGATGTGTTCCCATTTGTTTATTTTTGCTTTGACTGCCTGTGCTTTTGGGATCTTTTTAAAGAAGTCTTTGCCTACACCTATGTCTTTCAGAGTGTTCCTGATGTTTTCTTTTAGAAATTTAATACTGTCAGGTTTTAATTTTAGAACCTTGATCCATTTAGAGATGATTTTTACATAAGGTAAGGTAGGGGTCTTGTTTTTTATTTCTGCAAGCCATGCATCTATTTCTAACGGTGCTAAGCTTGCCTGTTTGGGCCTAGTCAGAAGTGTTCCCAGGAGGACTCTATGTTTACAGCGATAAGCAAATGCTGCACCCATCCTCATTCTCATTCCTCCCTCAGTGCCTCTTCACCCCCAGAGGATTACTGCACCAACCCAGAGCTGCTCAGCTAGAGAAACCCAGGCCCAGCCTGTGCACACAGCACACAACTGTGACATTTGATGTGAGATTAAGCCGCAATTGGCAGGAAACCTTCCAAAGCGAGACATACAACTGAAACAAAGAAAGTAGTTATTCTGCAAGAAGGGGGTGATTGCCTCTCTCTGCCTGGCTCTCTTTCTTTAGGCACCCTTCCACCCTTTCCCTTAAATTCTAGTCCTTCCTTGGGTTTTATCTGAAACTCTCAAATCCCAGTGTGCCACTATTTGAACATATTCCTCTCTAAACAAAAACACTATACTTCGAAACTTCAAATGTTTATGGGACATTTGAATACCCCAAGAGAGGCTGAAAAATTTACTTTCCACCCACCACAATCTCCAAGGAGATCAAACATTACTTCGGGATTTACAATAAACCTATTGTGGTAAACGCACAAGTCAGAGGTTAAGAAGTTGGCAGTTACACATTTTAGGTTGGATTTTGCTATTTGTTGGCACTTCTTTACTAATGATTGACTTGAAGTTGGTATTTATCTGACTTCCAGCGTTTGGTTCTAGCTCAGGGCAACCTTAATCTCATTTTTATTATGTAAAGGCGCATTTATGGTAGTAGCAACTATTAGCATCCTTGTCAAAGTTATAAATGAATAGAACAAATCCTTAGTAGAGCCCTTCCAAGTCCCTTGCTGCCTTCCCAAAGGAACCAAGGGAAGTTGGCATTAAAGCATTTAGAAGGGGATGATATGAGTTTGAGAACCTACTGTTGCTATGACTTTGCCATTAGGATATGTGATGAGTTTTTTGATGCATAAGTGATGAAAATTAAGATTTATATGAAAAGATAAATAATTAATATTGCTAGTAACTAAATAAGTCTTTCCTCCAGCCAAAAATAGGCATAGTGGTACAGCCCAACCTGATCTCAAAAATGCCTAAAATATCATATAATAACTGGACATTTTTAAGCAATTGACAAGGAATATTTGAAGCCAAGGATTATTTGAAATCAGTGTAGTGAATAAAGTGGATAATCATTTGATGTCAGTGGTGAGCATGTACAAAAATGAGTGCAATAGCATCAAAATATGGGTCCCACAGAGGAACTCCCAAGCTGTCCTTTCAGTGGCAGTAAAGGACAATGTCCATGATGACTAATAAACCAATAATGCAAGATTAAAGCATGGCTTATTTGATAGCAATAAAATCTCTCTTGCTCACGTGAACATTCTGTTCATTCTTGGTTTCAACATTTTAATTTACTTCCATGTAAGAAGAAGCAGACTTCAATTATGATACATGAATTTATTCTGTGATTGCTTGTTGAGAACATTCCCCGGGCTGGTCAGCAGGAGTATGGTGGAGAATGCTGGAGATTCAATCCCTGTCCCCACAACTTCACGGTAACAGAATGTAGAATCAACAGGTTAAAAAAAAAGACAGATGATAGAAAACATTGCCCAAATTTTTTGAGTTAAATTTTTACTTTTCCCCAAAGGATAATCATGATAACAAGGTAGTCCTGGGAAGTATCAGAATATGCAGTAATGAAGCAGTGGCAGGTCTTGTACCTTTACAATGTTTGTGTCATTCATGACCTTTGTGCTTGGATGCTTTTGTCCACATGGCTTTAAAAATGATTTAATTGACCTGCTTTCCCAAAAGACCTTTGGCTGAATCTTTGATGGGCAAACAGAGAATCATGTTTTTAAGAAGGATCTGCTCCTTCTGTATGTCAGATTTTTAAAGAAATAAGGAACAAAAATGAAAAAAGAAAAAAACCTAAGGGGAGAGACCGAACCTAACTTTTAAAAAATATTTCACTTGTAGAGGAAAATTAACACACTAGAAATTTAACTCAAGTTCTTTTTTTTTATTAATTATTTTGCATTATGTGACAGTTTCATATGCTCTGGGAATCCCCCCACCCCTCCCCTCCCATCCCCCCTGATGGATTCCTCCCCCTTGATGCAGTATTACAGTTCAAATTCAATCAAGATTCTTTCCTTGCAAACATATACCAAGCATAGTGTCCAGCTACTTATTGTCTAGATGGGTTGAACAGTTTCTTGGGGAGACTATTTCTGGTCTGAAGTTAGAGCTGGTAGAATATCATCCCAGTCAATTAAGAGTCCCAATATAACATCAACAGCAATTTGCAATATTATGGAATTGACATGGTTTTGAGTAACCAGTATGTTAAAAAAAAAAAAAAGCAAGTCCTAACCACAACCTATGATTTGCTCATTGACATTTCAATTTTAGTTTATATACAGGACCTTCTGCTATATACCTTAAAATGGCTATAAGGTACCATTCAGCTGTCTCGTGTCTATTTCATTTTAGTATTTAGCCACTTGTTGTGTTGAAGTATAATTTTGCTGACCTTGACAGATTTTAGGATAATCTAGACTGGCTGGTAACTCTAACAAGATATTTGTCGACATTTAAGGTGCAGAACATTTTTTGGGGGGAGGGGTGGTGTGCAGGAAAATCCTCAACACCATGGTCAGGAGTGACTAATCTTTGTGTCCCACCCAGCGAGGCATGAGCCAATCCACGCCAGTGCTTTCCTGTCAGATTTCAAGCTCTACTTTCTGTTGTTTGTCTATTTATTTTAGTTTTTTTTTAGTTTGTATGATTGTTTGTTTGCTGTGAGGGGTTTTCGAAGCGATCCCGATGGTCATTGCGAGGCAGGGCGGGGGTCCAGAGGTGGAGTCAGGCTCAGACCAGAGAAAGCTCTCCTCCCTGGTCCCGAAGGACATTTATTGTTCTTCTGTTTCTGCGAACCGCTCAGGGCTTCTGGTTGTCTTTCCAATGACGTTGGTTTCTGCGCGGTAGTGTTTGGACTTCTTCCATCCCCTGCGGAAGCTCCGGTTGGGGGTGGGTGACCTCAGAGTACTCGGCCTCCGAGGGCATCCAATTCCCTGTGGCCTCCTTGGCAGTTGGGATATAGTCCTTGTTGCTCGTATTAATAGTTTGTGGTGAAGGTCTGGGAGTCTTCATGGTAACTCAAGTTCTTTTTTCTTTGATCTAATGTCAAAAAAGTTAGATTGAATTAACTCACTTGACAAATACTTCCTGAGCACTTATCATGTACTGAACCCGGTATTAAGATGTATCAACAGGAAAGCAGTATAGAAATGGCATCCTATGCTTTAGTTGGAGGCAAACTTATACCCATTTAGGTAAATACAGAACTACCCATTTTGAGATAAAGAAGAAAAATTATAGAATTCTATGAAACTACAGAACAGAGTAACCTCAGGCAGGCTGCAGGGTACTCAAGCAAGGCTTCAATAAGTGAATTTTTTAGGCAAGATATAAAGGATGAATAGAAACTGGTTTGGTCAGGGAATAAGAGAAGAGATTATAGAGATGGAGAGTAGTATATGTGCAGGATGCACTTAATGCTTTTTAAATATATTTTTATTTTGAATTTTGAATTATGTGGTATAATTTCATATAGGCTGGGATTCCCACCCCAGACAGATTTTCCCCATTTTACTACAATGGTGTATTCCTTCATAAGGAATCACAATTCTATCAGTCTCTTATTTAAGTGTACAATGTCAGACAGTCCAGCATCCCATTGTCTACGTGTGTCCAACAATTTCCTTGGGAATCTATCTTTCATCTGAAAGCAGGGATGCATGTTCCATTATACTCCCACATCTGGATATGAAATACACTTAACTTTAATACATTTCACTCATGCTGAGAAAATCTTCCAAAGTCTGAAATAGAAATGTAGCATCCTATGATGTTAGGAAACCTCATAACTTCACCTGCTTGAACAGAAATGTGTCAAGAGGACATCTTTAGAGGGGTAGATTTCATCTCTGTATAAATGAAATGCCCCCAGATAGGCTTGAGGTCAGCTTGCAATTACTCTTTCATCCTTTCAGATGAGATTCCAAACTTTCGTAGCATGGCAAACTCACCCCACTTTCCCTCCCTTGCCTTGGTAAATAAATATACGACTCTAAAATCTGTTTCAAAAGCTAAAGCAAAGAGCAACTCAGGTAATAAAAACATGGAAATGTGAGAAATGATTAAACATTCTTTTTATTTTATTATTTTTAAAATTAATTACATTGCATTATGTGACACAGTCCCATATGCACTGGGATTCCCTCCACCCCTCCTCAAACCCTCCCCCCTCATGGTGGATTCCTCCACCTTGCTGCATTACCACAGTTTAAAATCAGTCAAGATTCTTTCATTGCAAGCATATACCAAGCATAAAGTTCAGCATCTCATTGCCCAGACAAATCCAACGGCTTGTTGGGGAGACCATCTCTGGTCTGAAGGTAGAGCCGGCAGAGCACATCCCTATCAATTAAAAGCCCTGACATAACATCAGCAACAATTTACAACGTCATGGAATTAATTGACATAGTATTGAGCAACCAACATGTTAAAAAAAATGCAAGTTTTTTTTACCACATACTGTGACTCCTTCGCTGACACTTCAACTTTGGTTTATACATGACCAGGTTCTATACACCTTAAAATGGCTATAGGCTACCACTCAGCTGTTTCATGTCTATTTTCATTATAGTACTACATTTTACATACACTGTTTCTCATATTGACATCATGTCATCTTAAATTAAGGCAAACATGTGGTATCTAACCTTTTGGGATTGGCTCATTTCCCTTAGCATAATGGTTTCCGGTTGAGCCCATTTGGCCACAAAGAATTGCATTTTGTTTTTTTAATAGCTGAGTGGTATTCCATGGAGTAGATGAAGCATAGCTTTCTTATCCAGTCTTCCGTTGATGGGCATTTCGGTTGCTTCCATGTTTTTGCAATTACTGATTGTGCTGCTATGAACATGGGGGTACATGTTGGTTTCTCGTGAAACAGGTGTTTCGGATATATTCCTAGGAGTGCTATTGCTGGATCATTCTTTTAAAAAATAGCAAGGGAGAGAATGACTCAGTAAAGACATGTTCTTGTGAGGTAGTAAAACAGAGCACCTCAGGACTGATACTGTAATTAATAAACAGGGCTGTCATTTGCAAGAGAAGATGAAGTGGTCAGGCTTGTGGAGGGCAGTCTCTGTCCTGCTTCTTTCCTGTTCAAATATCCTTATTCCTCTGGGTCATTTAGCTTTGATGATAAATAAAGAGCACAAATACTTTGCTTTCAAAGAAAGTATTTACTTACTTATTTTCAGGTTATTTGCATATTTATTTAATTTTATTTGAAACATGGACAGCAGAGAGAGATTGACAGAGATGTTTTATTTCTTGGCTCATTGCCCAAATGCCCACAATAACTGGGACCATGCCAGATGCCCAGATCTCAAGCCAACTTTCCCACACTGGTGGCAGAAACCCAGCACAAGTAGTGCCATCATCTGCAGCTTCCCAGGGTATGCATAGGGAAATTGGATTAGAAAGTAGACCTGTGATTGCATATGAGAGCTGCAAAGTGTCTTGAGACTTCTATTAATAGCATCTATTTCTAAACAATTATAGCAGCCTATTGATTAATACATGATTTTGGTAGGTTTAGCCTCTAGTTTCAACGTTAATTAGCTATCACATTTTAGGCATTTCAATTCTCAAATTACCAGTTTTCTTATCTACAACATGAGGGAAATGATGTTGATGACACAAACACTTTTTAGAATTGTAGGAACTAAAAATGTGTTTATAATATCTAATATAGTATCTAGCATGTTTAATAAAATATTGTTATTTATTTACTATATCTGTGCCTTTTTAAACACCAAAAATAAAACAAAATTGAGCACAGGCAGTCAAAGCCAACATAAACTAAAAAGCTTCTGTACAGCAAAGGAGACTATCAACAAAGTGAAGAAACAACCAATGGAATGGGAGAAAACCTTTGCACACTCCATTGCTAATAGGAGACTAATTTCCAGGATTTACAAGCAGCTTCAGAAACTCAGTGACAGCAAAACAAACAAACCTGTTAAGAAATGGGTGAAGGAAATGAACAGACATTTTTGAAAGAACAAACCCAAATGGCTAATAAACACATGAAAAAATGCTCAGGCTCCTTAGCTGTCAGGGAATACAAATGAAAACCACATTGAAATTCCACCTAACTCTAGTGAGGCTGGCCTATGTTCATAACTCTACTAGCAACACCTGCTGGTGTGGATGTGGGGAGAAAGGTACTCTCCTACACTGTTGGTGGGAGGGTCAGCATGGAAAGTGCTAAGAGACTGAAAATTGATCTGGCATATGACCCAGCTATCCGACTCCTGGGAATATATCCAAAAGAAATGAAGCCTACATATGAGAAAGAGATCTGTAATCCTATATTTACAGCAGTAGAATCTACAGTAGCAAAGACATGGAAACAACCCAGATGCCCTTCAAAAGTGGATTGGCTAAAGAAATTGTGGTACATCTACTTCATGCAATACTACTAAACCTTTAAAAAGATTGAAACTCTACCATGTGTAACTAAATGGTCCCAGCTAGACACCAATGTGCTCAATTAAACAAATCCATTCCCAAAAGGCAAATATCATATGTTCTCTCTGATATAATGCAACCTTCATGCAAAATAAGATCAATAGCCTTTTCAATACTGTTTTTGCTACATCTCAGGGAATACACACACACACAAAATGTTTTTATTTTTCTTATTAATTTCCTCCTTGACTTATAGGCTACACAATAACATCATTTGCTTCAGAAACGTCTTTAGTTTTCTTTTTTATTTCTTAAGCTACACGTTGGTCATTCAATAGCATGTCATTTAACTTCATGTTGTTGTAAATTTTCTGTTTTTCTCTCTGTTGTTGATTTTGTTTTACAGCTTTTCATTGAGGGAATATATATTAATTGTGTAGTAGAGATTATCACATACAGATGTGAAGGTACAATGCAGTGTGCTTCTCTACTTCCAAATCAAAAATGGATTCCAAATGACATTGTTGAATGTATCTTGACAACAGGATGCTGGACTGTTTGCCAATGTCCATGCCTACAATGTCAGGATAAATTTAAATAGCAGAAGGATGGATTTATGACCGTTTATGAAGGACTATGCTATCGTAATGATATGGGGAAAGTGGTGGTGGTGGGGCAGGGATTTGGGAGGGAAAAGGAAATCCCAGAACCCAGAAAACCATATCATGGAATAATAAAATTAATTAATTAATTTAAAAAAGGTGACAATAAAAATGGATAACATTTCAATTCAACTTTGTTAAAATTTCATTGAAAACTTTACCATTAAATTGATGTTTCTATTCTAAAGAATTTATTAATTTCTAACCATGCCAAATACTTAATTGTTATTTCATATAAACTCAACACATGGGTGCATTTTGTTTCTATAGCTTGGCTGTACCCTGGCTAGCCTGTCCCCTCAGCATGGTTCTGGTTGTCCCTTTTAAAAATGACAACAGAAACTTCCTGAGGACATATCTCAAATGAACATGATTTTTGTCCTGGTCTAAACACTTCAAGCATTCTGCAAATATTCGTATGCGTTTTGTGTAATGTGCTGTCCTGAGAGCCGGGAGAAAGCAATGAACAGGGTGGGGACAATCCCAGAGTGTATGCAGCCTGTGCTGCAATACCCCGTAAGTGTGTGGTGAATGAAAGGATAAGCTGCCTTTGTTTGCAATGAGCTCATTCCCCTTGTCTTTGGCTACGCATTTCCCCTGCCTAGAAAATTCAGCATCTGACATTTATTCACATCCTTTACCTATTCTGTATCCACATCCTGTGCCTTTTTCAAGGTCTACATCAAACAGTATGTTCTCCATTAAGCTTCTCACAGTCACCACAAGAGCAGGAGAGGGTAGCTGAGCATTTATTGAGCTTGATGCTGACTTCTTTCTGCGTGGATTACATCACTTACTTCTCACATTCTCTATGAGATGTTTGTTTATAATTCCTTACTAAATAAGCCAATGGAAATTTTGGGATGATTCAAATTTATAGCTAAATTAAAGTATACCTTAAAATATCAGATTCAATGTACCCCAGACACACAGTGTTTGTTGATCAGAGCATCTAAATTGTAAGATGGGAAGAAAATGACTCATCAGGGTCATCTTTTGTATTTCTCTTAATTTTTTCATGTTGGAAAAATACATCTGCAATGTGGACACTATCAAGCTCTCTAGAACTTTCTCTAGATTCAGTGGTTATGTGGGCATGTGGAAATATTCTGTTTTCCACCTCATAAGTTAAAATCTGCCCAAATCTTTTATTTGCTTTTGCTTTTTCTAAGGTAAACAAGTCTATTTATTTTTGAGGCTTAGTGACTTGGAGATGGGGGAAGGAGGGAGAGGAAGAAAGAGAGAAGAGAGAGCAAGAGAGCGAGGGAGCCAGAGAGAGAGATCTTGAGCTGTCACTTGCTACATCCCAGAATGTATATTATGGGGAAGCTGGAATTGAGCATAGAACTGACTTGAACCCTGGCGCTTTGATAAAGGCTCAGGGTGTGCAAGTCATGTTTTATCTGCCATGTTAAGCACCCACCTCTCATCCTTTTTTTTTGAAATTCATTTTAGGAGTATTAAGATGACAGAATATGGTAAAGACACATTTAAACAGGAGAAACATTTGGCAGTGTGAAGAAGAGAGGGCACATTCCAGGAAATAGGAGAGGACAGAGCAACAGCAGAGGGGTGCCTGGAGACTGACACACACAGGAAAGCAGCAGACACAACAGTGTGGTGTTGCAGGGACTGATACCCCCGTGAGCAGTGATCTGAACTGCACCGGCCCCAGAACTACACCAGTAACCAGGTGGGAAGGACGTTAACCAGGTGGGAAGGAGGTGAACTCAGACAAAGAACTGTTTGTCCTGCTGGTCTGTTTGATTTGACCAGGAGCAGAGACAGAGTGGCAGATCTCAGAGAGACCGTGATGGAACAAGATGGATTTCCACAGCACAGTCTGCCACTAAGGCTGAATCAGGTGCCATTTTGTCTAGAGACAAAGACTATGGGACAGGACAGTGCATGCACTGAGCTGGCAGTGAACACATTTCTGGCTCAGTGAACTGTGACAACGTGGCATCCTACAGGTTCCACCCAAGGTAGGACTAGGTAGCCCTCAGATCTAACAGCAAGCAGATCAAGAACTCTAGTAGCAGCACATCAGGCACAGTTTTGTACAGTGTAGCAAAGGCTTTGCAATTGCAGAAACAACCATGAGCTGCACATGTGCTGAGCTGGGAGCGAACTCACTGATATTAGTGTGTTATACTGGTTCCACAGGCAAGATAATACCAACTGCAGCATCATATGGGTCAAAATAGGTCCGTGTGGCCCCCAAAATAACAACCAACAGGTTCCATCAAGATCACTACCACCAACAACCTAGCTATATAGGACACTTAGTGTCTCCCTAATCCTGAAAATTTCTCGAACTGGAAGTGGGAGAAAGATAGTACAAATAGCACAGCCTCAGCACGATTTCACAGGAGGTAGAGCATGGTGAGCCAAGAGTTGGGGCTACAGAGACTAAGGTGGAAATCTAACGTAAGAATCCAGACCTGGAATTCATTGAAGGAGTGTCACAAGTGACTGCAAACAAAGAGCCATATATCAACTGCAATAAGTAAAATCCAATTGTAGACCTGTGGATGAAACAGCTTAGAAACCTGTCCTAAGCAGAAGAATCTGCTAACCAGAAGTACAATGATCAACAGCAAAATAAACAAAGGCATAATGAATATTACTGAAGACTCCCCTGCAGAGGAGCAAAACCCTATGCCAACCTCAGAGTTCACTCAGGAAGACATCAAGAAAATGGGGGATACAGAATTCAAAACACTTGTTACAAAACTTCTAATCAACAACAAGAAGCACATACAGGGGTTCAAGAAATTTAAGGAACATGTCACAGAGGAAATGAATTGAAGCTGATCTATCAGAAGTGAAGAATACAGTGGAGAAAATTGAAAGTACAGTGGAGAGTCTCCAAACAGAATGAAGCAAGCAGAAAGAGAATCTCAGAATTGGAAGATGTTTCCTGTCACCGGGGGGAACAAACAAAAAGCTGGAAGCAGAGCTGGATCAGTCTAAAAAAGTGTTCAAGAACTGAAAGACACTATGAAAAGGCCAAATATAAGAGTTGTGGGAGTCCTAGAAGGTGCAGAAAGAGACACTGGGATTAAAGGTGTATTCAATGAAATAATATTGGAAAATTGCCCTAATCTAGAGAAAGAATTGGGAAACAAAATCCAGGAGGTGCATGGAATAAGCAACAGGGTTGATCAAAAACAGTCGTCACCATGACACATAATAATCAAGTTCTTTTCAATTGAATGTAAGGAAAAGATCCTTACATGTGCACGCAAAAAAAAAAAAAAAATCAACTGACACATAAAGGAATGCCAATTAAACTCACAGGAGACCTCTCACAGGAGTGATGTATTTTGGATTCTAAAAGCAGAAATTTGTCGTCCCAGAATAATGTACCCAGCAAAGCTTCCCTTTGCCTTTGAAAGTGAAATTAAATTCTTCCACAGTCAAGAGATCCCATGGCCTATGGAACTGTATCATAAAATGACAATAATAATTTTTTAAAGAATTGTTTATTTTTATTACAAAGTCAGATATAGAGAGAGGAAGACCTTCCATCCAATGATTCACTCCCCAAGTGAGTGCAACGGCTGGTGCTGCGCCGATCCGAACCCGGGAATCTCTTCTCGGTCTCCCACGCCGGATGCAGTGTCCCAAAGCTTTGGGCCGTCCTCGACTGCCTTCCCAGGCCACAAGCAGGGAGCTGGATGGGAAGCAGGGCCGCCGGGATACGAACCGGCGCCCATATGGGATCCCGGGTCGTTCAAAGTGAGGACTTTAGCCGCTAGGCCATGCCGCTGGGCCCGATAATAATAATTTTAAAGAAGAAAGAAAGAAAGAAAGAAAGAGAGAAAGAAAGAAAGAAAGAAAGAAAGAAAGAAAGAAAGAAAGAAAGAAAGAAAGAAATTAATTAATTCTTTGTAGTGTTTTTGTTCCCCAGAAAGCTGTTTGGTATCTTCTTCCTCCTTTCTTTTGAGCTGGTCCTAGCAATTTCTTCTCTGACATCATCTTTCGCTACCAAATGGCATTTGACTATGCATCACAGTTGCTAGAGGGGGGTTTAAAAAAATAGAGATGCCTAAAGATGTTCTTAACTGTTAAGCACATGAGCAGAACACAACACACAAAAATTTACTCCAAATCTATCTTTTAAAGATTATCAGCAATAGCACTTTGGTGTGCTTCTGTTTTAGCTCTACCATTGGCAGTGACAGTTGATTTACCAAAGAGCTCTTCCCTGATTATCTTATTTCAAGTTAGAATCCACCTCTAGTCCCAGTCTCAACTATTGGTTAGGATTTTTTTCTATTGAATTTCTCACTTTCTACTGTGTGTGTGTGTTTTAGATTTATTTATATATGAGAGTTTAGAGAGGAGGAATAGGGGAGTGACCTTTTATCTTCTGATATATTTCTTGTCTAGCTGCCTTGGTCAGGGCTGGCCCAGATGGACGCCAAAAACCAGGAGCATCTTTCAGGCCTTCCACATGTGTGACAGGGACCCAAGCACTCAGGCCATCTTCTGCTGCTTTTCCTAGGCCATTAGCAGGAAGCTGGATTAGAAGTGGAGCACTTTGGGTATCCACTGGCACCCACATGGGATGCTGGCATTGCAGGAAGCAGCTTCACTCACTGTGCCACAACACCGCCCCAATTAGTTTTAATTATTTTATTCTCCCAGAGTAATTTGTTTCCCAGCTCACCCCTGTTCATGTGCATACTAGAGTGTAAACTCCTTCAGGGAGCAGATGCTTATCTGCTTCATTCCCCGGCGTATCTACTTACTCCCAGAAGAGGCTCTTATCCCTTGATGAGTACATGAGTGATTGGAGCAGCCAACGTTTCCTCTAGAAATGGTGCACTGTTTCCAGCCCTACCAGAGGTATAAGGCAGATATGTGCCAAGGACATAGTTTTGATGGTCAGAGTGTTGAGGCATGTTTTAAAGGTTTCCTAAAGTCTCTGTGGAGGGCACTGGGGGTGAGGAATCTTGCAACACCAGGGAAATGCCCACTGTGCAAACACTGGCCAACAGCAGGTGCCACACACATGGACAGGCATGATAAAGACCCCCTACTCTTAAGTGGATTTAACAGAAACATTTTCTTAAAAATGCATGCAGCAGTCTGACTTTGCAATGAAAATAAATAAATCTTAAAAAAATGCAAGCAGCTATTGTTCAGTACTTGAGTACGTGACTTATTTCCATTACAAGTTCTGGAATTTATTCTGTGCTGTGTCCCAGCTCCTTTAGTTTCCATCTTCTGCCAGCCAGATTATCCAATTTTTGGAGTTGTAAAGAGCAGAGTGCTGCTATCAGAGATTTTTAGTTATTTCCCACAACTCTATCCCTTTAAGGGTAGCTTTTAAAGCTATGTGAGTCATTCTGAGTAGATGACATTGGGTTTCTGTTTTTAGTCAATGAAATAAATTGAAGGCTTTCAGGCATCATCAGCTCTCAAAACATGCAACAGGCCCTGAATGGTGTATGGGACGGGAATGGGGACAAGTGGCAGGATCAGCCCAAATGCAGTTTTCAGTGTTACCCTTCACTGGAGTTGCCTTACATGGAAATCCCGTTGCAGAAGACAGCTGGGCTTCCGTTGCAGAGAACTGCCCAGCTTATTGTTTGCTTAGGCTGCTGTTTAAAGCATCCTAGTTACTGCAACACCAGCCAGTTCATATTAGGCAAGGGACCGGGGGCTGGCTGGATTGGGCTAGGTTGCAATATCCACCAGCATGAACTGGAACTGGCAGAAGGCTGGGCTGACAAGCTGCAGCACCTGCTGACAAGTCAAGGTAAGGCAGACCATGGCAGAACCTGGTAGGGGCCTGCAGGGGCTTTCTGGCTAGGCCATTGCTCCCACTGATGAGCATGAGAACTGGGATTTGAAGGAAACCGGACTGGGCAGGGCTACAGAACCCATTGGCCCGTGTATGAGCCAGGTTAGGGGAAGAACCTGGCTGGGCTAAGCAACAGTATCCAGAATAAGTGCAGGATGGCTGGTCAGGTTTTGCTGAAGTATGAGTTAACAAGCAGGACTTGCTGGGGGCAAGTCTTATCAGGCCAGACACAAGATTCGGGGCTGGAAGTGGACTTAGTAGAGAAAGCACTCTTATTGGCTGCAGCTCCCACCAGAGAGCATGAGAACCAGGGCTGGAGTGTATCTGGCTAGACAGGAAGTAGCACCCACTAGTATACGTATGGTGTTGATCAGACTGAGTTAGGCTGCAGCATCCATTGAGGTATGCAAGAACTGAAGGGGATGTGGGATTGATTAGACCAGTCTGATGCATATATTGGCATGCACAGGAACCAGGGCTGGGGGCAGGCCTGGTAGGAATTATTGGAATTCTTTCCAACTAGGCTGCAGTTCCCACTGGTATTATACTGGTATTATGCAGTGGTGAGCAGGATTAAACTGGGCCATGGCATTCATTGGTTTGTGTAAGAGATGGGGCTGGGGACAGAACTGACTGGGTGACTGCAACCATTGGTGTGTATGTGTAAACTAAAATAGGTGATGGACTAAGCCAGATCCCGCACTGGCTGGCACACTGGAATGAAGTCTTGGGTTATCTCAGGTGAGGTTTCTTTGAGGCCCTCCCCCACTGCAACTAGATTGCTGGACTCAAAACCACAATCATGGGGAAAATCACAGGATCTATGGTCTGACCATGGAGTGAGTGTGTCAGAACTGGGCCTCCTTGGATGCTCAAGTCTGCATAGTGGACAGCATGTCCAGATGTACTTGGGGAACAGGACAAATCATTGAGGCCTGCAGAAGATGTTTGGTGTCCTGGATGGCATAACAAATTGGACAACTCTCCTGGCCAAGTCTTGAGAGCAAGTAGCTGGGTAAGTGGAGACTAGGGTGGATTATGCCAGCCAATGGACCTTGGAAGGATTTCCTGAGCCATGGAGCAATGAAATCAACAACATCTTAGAACTATGGAAACCACTTAAGCAGTACTCTTGGAACATGATCCACATCAGGGATCTTAGGATCATATCAAGTGGCTGGTTGCCATCGCCAGGTACTGATGTGGTTAGGTTTCTGGGAGCAGCCCTCTCATCTTCTCTCCTCAATTATAATTCGAGTTTACTCCAGCTTGAGGGAGATGCTTGAACTTTGGTGTTTCATTAAATTCCTTTTAAAGTCTAAGATTCCAGACGTGATCATAGGACACAGAGCTCCAAAATAAAATAACTGCATCTGAAGTTCCAGTAAATCTCAGAGAGAGGGCTTCCCAACAACTTTGATTACATTGTTCCTCATCCTATTTTTTCTCATATGTACTCTATGTACCAATAACATTACAGAAACATTCAAAGATACCCAAGGTGGCTTCAAAGGACCATTTGTAAGCCATTTTGTAGGTTGATTGTAAAACTGGTCTCAAAACATTTTCAGTTACATGGAATATTTGACTCTGATTTAAGGTAGTTATGCCTCATCCAAAACACTCTTGAACTTCAGTGTCTTTATTGCAATGTTTTCCTAATTTTTATTCACTGTACTCATTGTTAAAAAAAAATCCTTGATAAAGTTCTCTTTGTATAATTCATAATCCAACAGGGTAAATACTAGTTAAAAGTAGAAGTAAAATAGCACAGACTTAGAAGAAAATAATCACTTACAAACAAGTGTGTAGAGGCGGACACTAGGTATATTAATGAAGATGCAACTTGGGATGCCCACATTCCATATTAGAGTGTCTTTATTGGAGTCCTTGCTGCTTCACTTACAATCAGCTTCTGGTTAATGTGTAGTAAGTGTCTGCTCGAATAGTTGGGGCTCTGCCTGCTACATGGAGAACTAGATGGAGTCCCAGTTTCGTTGCTTCAACTGACCCAGACATGGCTTTTGCAGGCATTTGGGAAGTGAGCTAGTGAATGATAGCTCTCTTTCCAGCATTCAAATGAAATTTTAAATAAATAAAAATAAGCATATGATATATGTATTATAAAAACAAATGTTTATGAGCATATATAAGTAGTACAATAACCATACTAATGTTAATAAACTAGATTTTGAAACCTCGAGGCAAATAAAATGTTAATGTGAACATGTAGGTTAAGAGCTGCTCTAGTTTCATATACTCCTTGCTTACACAAGTATTTATTAAACTCCTTTGGGCCAGGTACTATCTAGGAAGTAGGGGTATAGCAGTGGATATTAAAGAAGTCCAGGCTTCCTTGGAGTTACTCATCTAGTGGGGAGATACAAGTATAAAATAAAAAACCTAGGTGTGGGAGCAACAAAAGTTATAAAGGAAACTGGAACAGGCTCTTGATTTTCTTTTTCATTTCATTTCTTCGGCGACATAGTAGTCATTCAGTAACATGTTATTTAACTTCATGGTGTTGTTAACTTCTTCTTTTTTTCTTCCTGTTTTTATTTTGTTTTGTGGCTCTTCATTTAAGTGGATATATGGTAACTGTGTAATGGATACTATCATATCTAGCAGCATGTTATTTAACTTCATTGCATTATAAATTTCTATCTGTCTTCCTGTTGTTGATTTTATATTGTGGCTTTTCCTTTAAGGGGTTGTATAGTAACCTTGTAATGGATACTGTCATATCCAGATGTAAGGATACAATGCAGTATGCATCTCTACTTCTAGGCAAAGATGGACTCCCAATGAAACTGTTTACTATATCTTGACAATAGGATGCTGGACTCTCTGTCATTTTTCATGTCTGCAATGATGGACATATGATTGTGTATGAAGAACTATACTATAATAATGGTATAGGGGAACTCAGTGAGGGGGGATGGAATTAGGTAGGGGATAAAGGAAATCCCAGGGCTTATGGAAGTGTACCATAAAATGATAATAGTAAAAAGAAGTAAAATTTAAAAAATGTCCAACTTTTTGTAATACTCTTAGTTTTGCCAAGGCTAGGTTTTCTTTGTTTTGTAAGGTGGAATCATAATATTAGCTTGTATAAATTGTTGCAAAACTTATAAGTCTTAAACTCTGTAAAATACTTATGATGGTGCCTGGCAGGTGATTGGTTTTCAATAGATGATATCTTCTAGTGTTATTTTCATTATGGGGCATTGTGATGTCTGTGATTTCTGTAGAAAGCAACTTGCAGAGTGGATGGTTGAGGGAAGCACTTTATCAGAATGTAGTACATTTTCTGGAAGTCTTGGTATTAAAATATGAAAAATATGTCAGTGTAACACAATTTAGCAAGAAACATGTCCTAAAGAAAATAGAACTTTTCCTATGAGGCTTCCTTCTGCTTAAATTCCTCTGTGCTTCTTAAATTACTGTGTTCTTGGTATAGAGCCTATTTTCCAACCCACTGTGAGTTTCCTGGACTTTCCCCATTTCTTTCCTGGTCATTTCATTCATAGTTGTGGTAGGAATGATATTTAGAGGAAAGAGAAATGAGAGAGATGGCATCTCCTCAAGATGAATGTAACATTTTAAGATCCCAGACAATTTTACAATACTTTTTCATTCCTTGGTAGACATTTTGTGAAAAATGACCTATTCTGTATATCTTCATCCTTGTATCTGAGCTGAAGTGCTTAGCATCCAGCTGTTGTGCCTTTGAAGGCTGATCTGCTTGAAATTTTGTCTCCACCCTCTTGGATGACTTTTGGAAGTATCTTCCAAGTTTCTTTCTCAGTGAGTTTACTCTGATTTATAATAAAACATAAAACATTATACTATTCTCACGATATTAACAGGGAAAATAATTCATCAGGCTCATGGAACATAGGCTCAAACTCTCAGGGGAGTCGCAAGAATCTGGACGCCTGGATATTTTGAACAGGATGCTATTTGGGAAGTAGAAGACTGGATGGATCCTGGTCACAAGACTATGACTCTGAAGTAAACACTGTTGGTCCATTAATACACATGGTTGTTTAATGTTCTTCCATTTCCTTCCAGATCTCCATCAAGTTGGCAGGTGAGTCCAGCCTGCAGAAACTGCTCCCAGTAGTGTAGAGGAATCTGCTCGATTAGTGTAGAGTGATTAGTATTTGCCAAAATTAAAAAATCTGTTTATAGTCAGATGCAGCTGTTTTCAACACACCCAAAGAACTATAGAAGAGACCCATTTCCAGCTAACAGCTCTGTGTCTATTTGTATTTAGAATGTGGAACTTCAGGGAAATATAAAGTTCTTGTGATGCTGAAGCGACAATGAGGTTTTATTATATATTTCACTAGGCAACTCATCATTGCTAAATGACTGTTTGGATGACTTATATCACCATTCATTTCTGTTTCAGCTTAAGACTCCAAACAGAATTGTGCCCAGGATTCTCAATGTGATGTGTGCTCCAAAATTTCTCCTTCTAGCAGAAAAACTTTTTTCCTATAGTTTTCTGAGTAGATAATGTCAGAATCTCTATGGTGTAAAAAGCAAGCACCCCTTTTAGCAAATAGCCAGATGTTACAGTTGGGAGTTACATAGGTCATCTTGATTATCCTATCATCTATCAGAGAAGACAAGGAAACATTTTGAGCTGGGAACATTGAGTTTTATTTTAATCAGCATAGTTGCTTTTTAGAAGGTATCTGTTAGGAGAATGTAAAGTAGTAAATTAGCCTGCTTCTAAAATGTGAAATGAGCTATAGAACAGCTTTTCAGTCTAATCAGCTGCCCACTTGCAACCCATTTTGTTTTCTACTACAAAAAAAAAATAAACTGAGTTGGATCTAAGTTGCCAATTTATTGATACATTTATATAGGTTAACTTTGGACACTGCTTCTAAGCATTCCAAAAAGTATACCCAGGTAATTTGTAAATTTCATTTCATGTCAATTATAATCTTGCTCCTTCTTGTATTGTGAATGTAACAGCCTCATTCATAGCTAATGCCTCTAGTGAGAAAGTGTGAGGATACAGTCTTCTCAATGCAAAAGAATGGTGAGGTGGGAAGATTGCATTATCTTTCCCCAAGTATCTCCAAAGCTCCCAGGCATCAAACTTCAAAATGTCATATTCTTTTTCCACTTCCAATCTAATATTACACTTTACTGGTTTTACCAAAGCAGTATTGTTTTCTGTTTGTTTCTAATTTTCTGTTACCATTGCCATATTCTTCACTCAGGCCTTCTTATTTCTTTCAATAGATGTTTCTTCACTATATTTTAACTTATTAATTCAACCAAAGCAAATTTGCTGGATGCGCTTGCCTATTCAGTTCTACCCCAGCCCCATTGTCAATGTGAGCTGATGGGTGTTGAGGCTTAGCTCAGCCCAGTCTGTTATAGGTCTGGTCTTCCTGCACAATAGCAGATGTCAAGATCCAGTTGGGGCGACCCCTCAATCACCCCAACCGGGCTCAACCCGACCCTGGCTTTTGCATGTGCTGGCATGTGCTGTGGCCTAGTCCAATCCATCCCACATCCCATCTGACTCTCATGCACACCCATGGGTGCTGGGTGCTGCAGCTTAGCTTAGCCCAACCTGCCCCCAGATCCAGCCCATGTATGTTAGTGGGTAATGCCACCTTGTCCAGCCTGGCCTGATTCGAGCTCTGGTTCACATGCTTACCAGTGAGAGTTGTAGCCCAGCAGGGAGTGCCCATAGTTTAACTATCAGGACCATTCCCAGCCCTGAATCTTCCACCTGCCAGAGGGTAATGTAGTCTATCCTGGCATGACTTGCACCCAGTCCTAGTAACTTGTCAGTGGGTGTGGCAACCTAGCCCAGACTGGCTTGCCCCAATCCCAGCTATCACATTTACCAGTGGAAGCAGTAGCCTAGAAAGGGATTTCTCAAGTTCCCTTACGAAGTATGCTCCAGCCCAGGGCTTGTGTGTGGCAGTGGGTGCTGTGACCAAGTCTGAGATGGCCTGCCCCCAATATTAGCATTTTCCAGCATGTGTTACAGCCTAACTCAAGCCTGTCTTGCCTCCAGTTTCAGCTCTTGCTGCCAGGTGCAGTAGCTTAGCCCATCCTGGCCCACCCCCAGCCCTTAGGTGAACCAACAGGAGTTACAGTTCAACTGTCCTGGCCTGTGCCCTGTTCTGGCTCTTGCTCATGCCAGTGTGTGCTGTGAACTGACCCAGCTGGCCTACACCCAGACCCAGCTCACATATGTGCCAACGAGTGCTGCAGCCCAGCTGGGCCTGCATCCACCCTCTGCTCTTGTGCTCACCAGAGGGAGCTATGGCCCAAGAGGGGAGTTTGCCAAATTCCCCTATCAGGCCTACTCCTAGTCCTGGATCTCATATGTGCTGGCAGATACTGTGACTCAGCCTGATATGGTGTTAATGGGCAGTACGGTGGCCTAACCCAACTGGCTCATGCTCATCCTGGTTCTCTCTGATGGGTGTTAGTCTAACCCAGCATGACCCATTCCCAGTCCTGGATCTCATTTGACCCAGCAGGTGCTGTGGCATAGCCCAGTCTGTCCCACACCCATTTTAGCTCTTGTGAGCACCAGTGGATGCTGAAGCCTAGCACAGCCTGGCTTGCCTGCAAACCAAGATGACATGCATTGTGACATGTGCTTCAGCTTTGCCAAGTATGGTCTGCCCACAGCCCTGACTCTCAAACTCATCGGAGGAAGCTGCAACCTAGTATGGGAGTCCCCAGATTTCCCCTGCCAGGTCTGTTCCCAGTCCTGGTTCTTGCATGTGCTGGTGGATGCTTCAACCCAGGCTGGCACGGCACACCCACAGTCTCAGCTTGTGCTGGTTGATGATACAAATTAGCCCAGTTAGATATGACCCACACCCTGTCCCAACTCTTTCGTGTGCCAGCAGGTGCTGTGTTCTGGCCCAGCCTGACCTGTCCCTAGACATGGTCCATGCAAATGCTGAGGAGTGCTACAGCCTTGTCTGGCTATGCCTAACCTGCCCCCAGCCCTGACTATTGTGCTCCCCAGCAGGAGCTGGGGCTTAGCAGGTATGTTCCCCAAATTCCCCTCCAAGGTCTGTTCCCAACCCAAGATCCTATGCATGCTGGCAGGTACTGTGGCTCTGCTTGACATGGTTTGATCTCCGTCCTGCCCTTTGCATCTGCTGGTGGCTGCCCCAGCTCTGGCTTCTGAGGCTGTGGAGTGAGTTCCACAGTAAAGTCTGGCTGGGGCCATCACCACCCTTAGCTCCCATGAGAACCTGTGGGTTCTGCAGTGTCACAGAGGCAAGCCCAAAGGTACCCTACAGAATCCGCCCCCAGAGCTGGTTCTCTCACTTTCTGGTAGGTGCTGTGGCTCAGCCTGATTTGGCACACCCCATGCTTTGAGATTCACAGTCAGATAATATGGCCTCTCCTAGTCAGGCTAGCCCCAGCTCACTTTTGTTGTACAGTTGATGCTATTTAGCCCATCCCGGGTCTCCTATGTGAGCAAGTGCTCTGGTCTTACTCAAACATGCCTTTTACTTCCCCCCGGACTAAACCACCATGTCTCAGCTTTCTTGTCTACTTGCAAGTACAGTGGCACAGTCCATGGAAGACCCTGAAGTCGTCATTCCTCCCCATTCGTCCCCAGCTGCTCCCACTCCAATACATTCCTAGACCCCCTTCCCCATACAATCTGTGGCTCCCATCCCAACTAAGGGCTGTGGTGGTGGTTACTGGCCCAGTGTTCCCCTGTCCTGCCTTCCCCACATATATTAAAAAAAAATAGAATAGGCAAATATGCCGGCACATTGGTATACTTAACACGGATTTAGCATTAACCAGGGACAGAATGATTGCTAACTACTGCTTGCTTTTCTCCCAGAAGTGTAACGCTTATCTAGGTACAAGGCAACCTATGCAACTGCCCACAGCTGTGGTGTACTTACAGACTTTGAATTGCTCATACACTATCTGTGGAGAGAGCTAGAGCTACATGAAGTAGTTTTGGACAATTTCTGTGCACTTTCTCTCTTATTTATGATATGCACTTGTATTCTGCTTGCTTTCTTTGTTTTCTTTCCAGGCATTTCCACATATTTTGCTGCTTCTTCCTTTTCTTAAAAAACTTGCTCGATCTTGTATTTTCCATAGTGGATTTTGAGTTTCTCTGTTCTTTTATTGAACGGATATCCCTGGGAAAGTTACTGCCTTCGTTTGCTCCCCAGTCTTGTCTGGAGCCAATCCAGTCAATGCCAGCGTTTCTCTCTTTTTCCTTCCAAGTGGGTCACTGAGGTAAATCAGTGATCTTTATTTGCATTTCTTTTCATCTGAAAATTTAAAGACACTTAATTGTAAAATAAACGTACCAAAATTTTCAGTTTCTTCATCGTTAAGTGTAAAACCCAGTAGTGTTACGTACTGTGTTGCGCAATCAGTTTTCAGAACTCTTTTGATCTTGCAATCTCTCTTTTTCTATTTTTAAGCAAGTATTTATTTGCTTGTCTTCCTTTGCCTGTTAGACCATAAGTTTCTTGAGGTCAGGGCTGAATTATTGACTATTTTTTTGGTCCCTTATCAAACTAGTATAATTAACTAATACTTGTTTTGATGAAGTTGAGTTAACTGATTCCCCTGATGTTTCAGTCCAATGTGCCATCACAGGAACTCTGTCCTAGTATTGATGTTGTAGTGAGCATCTTGAAAACATTTCCACTTACGTCAACAAGGGAGATGAAAATCAACAGAGTTAGAAGTTGGCGTAAGAGGTTGATTTCATCTGCTTTGGCAGTTTTGTTTTTTGGCTTATCTGTTACACGGTGCTGTTGTTTTTGTCCTGAGAGGTGGGATAGTTTTGCTTTGTTTATTTTAACAAGGCAGCAGGCCAGAAACACATAATTAAAAGGGGGTTTCTGGGCTGGCATCTAATTTTTCCAACTAAGTAGGCAACAAATAAATTGTAATTTCCTTTTATTTGAAGTACTGAATATGAACTGGAGTTTAACACTTCATGCTCATATTGGAATTGCATGTGGCAAATTGTGTCATGATTTTTGTTTTAAAATATGCCTGTAGTTTTAAACACCACTGGTGCTTGATTTCTTAATGATCTCAGAGAAATGTACTTTATCTGTCACCCAAGTCATTCAGGCTTAGAGGCAACTCTGTTATCTCCACACACCCATTTGACCACATATTTCCTGTTTCTTAGGTGGTCTGTGCCTCTTAAAGTCCCCTCTTGATCTAATTTCTAGCCTCTGAAAATTATTTTTCTGATCTGCATTTTGCCTCCATAGTTCTCCTACTTTCACTGATAGTGCACCTCAAAACGCCATATTTTTCTTGATTTCCCCAAAATCCCAGTTACTCAAGGCTATTGTCTATTAAGAGGTATTTAATGGGGGGGGGGGAGGGCCGGCACAAAGGTGGAGGTTACTGTATACTACTGTGGTACAGAAAACTTTAATCAGATACAAGGCAACATAACATTATTAAACTTTCTCGGCCACTGGAGATATTTTGGGGAATAATATTATTTTCTGAAGCTTCCATGATCTCCCACTATGTAACTGATCTCTGTCCATTTTGATCATTGTTCATCACTGAAATCCTAACCTGCTTCTGCTATCAGGTTCATGGAATATCACAATCCTTTCAAATTTATTCCTCTGTTAATCTTAATCTAGTCTCTATCATGACCTGGGATAGTCATGCCATAATCATAATGACCAGTGTTTTTTCCTTCTAAGAAGAAAATTATCTCTTGAGGAATAATTTAATGCTTTAAATTGCTCTATTTGCAGGACTGGGATGGACAGAAACCTGGTCAATTCAGGTCTCCCACATAAGCAGCAAGAACCAACTATCATTGAGTATGACCCCTGTCTCCCAGGGTCTTCTCTAGCAACAAGCTGCAGTCAGAAATCATTGGTAGATATTAAACCCAAACACTCTGATGTGAAAGACAGGCATATATGTTAATTACTAGGCCAAATGCTCATGTACACCTTCACAGCAGCTTTAAATGTGAATAAAAATGTCAAAGATGGCACACAGATTCCTTCTGTACCTTACATCTAGTTTATTATTAATACCTTACATTAGCATGGTTTATTTCTTTACTCAAAGACCTAATATTGATACATGATTATTAACTGTCCTTTATTCAGATTTCCTTTTGCTACTGTCTCATTATTGTTAAGGATTCCAACCAGAGCAACACATTGCATTTACTTGTCATGTTGCCTTGGACTCCTCCTAGCTATGGCAGTTTGTTACACTTTATTTTGATGAACTTGACAATTTTGAGGTATAATGGCTGAGTGTTTTGTGGCCTGGCCCTTGATTGAGATTTGCCTATTGTTATTTTCATGATTAAACTGGAGTTATGGCCACAAAAGTAAAGTGTTTTTATCATATTATACCAAGGGTATGTCCAATCAACATGCCTTATCAGTGGTGTTGTTGACCTTGATCACTGGGCTAAGGTTCTGTTTGCCCAATTTTCCCACTCCCAAAGTTTCTTTTTTCTCCTTTTTACATATTCTATTTTGTGGAAGGAAGTCATTATGTGTAGCCACATAGTAAGGGTTTGAAGATAGACGAGTTACTCAAATTATTTACTCATGTCACCTTTTTGAAGCTGGAGGAGCTACATGAATTATTTGGAATTCTGCATTATAGATTCAATTCATATCCTTCACTAATTTATTCAATCATTTAATGAAATCAGTATGTGTTTATACAATAGCTTATTGAATTAATATGAAATAATGGATATTAATTTAATATTCTGGGCTAAAATCCAATAGCTTATTGAATCAACATGAAATAGTGGATATTAATTTTATATTCTGGGCTATAACCCAATACTATTTAATTTATCTTCTTGTTCAGATATTTTCTGTTTTGGTTCTTGACCCTATTGACATGCTACTATTATTATGACTTTTTAAAAAAAATATTTATTTTATTTGTATCAGAGAGTCAGATATACAAAGACGAATAGAGACAGAGAGGAAAATTTTCCTTCTGATAATTCACTCCCCAAGTGGCCGCGGCGGCAAGAGCTACGCTGATTCGAAGCCAGGAGCCAGGAGCCTCTTCTGGAGCTCCCACAACGGTCCAGGATCTCAAGGCTTTGGGCTGTCCTTGACTGCTTTCCCAGGCCTCAAGCAGGGAGCTGGATGGGAAGCCAGGCTGCTGGCATTAGAACCGGTGCCCACATGGGATTCTTGTGCATTCAAGTCAAGGACTTTAGCTACTAGACTACCATGCTGGGCCCTATAGTGGCTTTTTTTAAAAAAAAATTTGAACACTTCCTTCCTAGCACTGCTCTAGACCACATGATCAGTCTTTTCTCTAGTAATCCTTATTCCTTTGATTGAAGAATGGTATTAACAACAAGAGTTAAGTGCTATACATACTCATTGCTACTTGTTGCTTGTGGCTTTTAGCTTATTTGAGCTGAACCAACCCTGTACATATGTATGTCTATAGACAGTTCCTGTTTGTATCCATCTAAATTAGTTCACACTGATTCACCAACTCTAATCTGTTCCAAGTGGACCATTCTATACGTCTTACCATTCAAAGAGAAGTCAAGCTCCCATCATTTAACACATGTTCATTTGTTACATGCTAGTTGTTATTGTTCAGTATCAGTGCATGTGTACAGGGATTTCACAATTGTTAGGGAACAATTCTGTCTGAGACACAACTTCATCAACTTGAGTAAGGTGCTTATATATACAGTTCTTTTTGTCTTTGGTTTCAAGAGTACTTATTGCTGGTTACTTAAGGCTGAACATTTGTTCCTCACTACCTTCAGTGACATTCATGGTTTAGACACTTGTAAAATAGTTAAATTTTTGGGTCATATTCTTAATTGCTTCCTGAAATCGCCTCAATAATTTTTTCAAATTTGTGTGTATTATGGTTTATATGCTGTAAAGTTTGTTAGTTTTTTTTAAATTACTTTTTCAGTTTTATTTGAAAGGCTGGTTTCACAGAGAGATAAGGCAAGATAGATAGATAGATAGATAGATAGATAGATAGATAGATAGAGATCTTGCATTTGCTGGATCACTCCTGAATGATCCCAATGGCCAGAGCTGAACTTATCTGGAGCCAGGACCCAGGAGCTTATTCCAGCAGGTGTAGGGGCCCAAGGACTTGGGTTATCCTCCTTTTCTTTTCTAGTCCATAATCAGAGAGCTGGATTGTAAGTGAAGCAGCCGGGACATGAACCAGCACCCATATGAGACGCTGCCAGTTCCAAGTGGAGGATTGGTTTGCTACTCTACAATGCTAGCTCGTAGTTCTGGTAGTTTTGGAGAAACAAAAAAATTAAATTGTATGTGTAATTGTAGTATCTTAAGAAATGTAATCACAGTTTCCAAAAAATCGCTCTGTCTTTTCACCATTCATTTCTCTCCCTGCCTCTTTTAACCTGAAAACACTGAATTTTAAAAATTACATGTACATGAGCTTTTTTCAAATGTCAGAGTTAGAAAAAAATGCAAATCATTTTAGATTGACTTCAATTATCAATATATGTATTTAATATTCATTAATGTTTTCAGATGGGTTGATAACACATTCCTTTTTATTGCAGAATAGTATTCCATTGTTTGGGTTTTCTTACATAATTTTCTTTTTTTTCCCCTTGATGAATGTGCTTTAACATTTCTTGCATTTCCATTTCTGATGGAGATTAATTCATTAATTTTGTGCTTGTTTGAGAAGGTCATTATTTAGTTTAAAGCTGGACATGTTATATTGAGCAACAAAAACTTAAGTAAACAGGTGTGTAATGTGAAAATTTTATGTGGCTAAGAATTGATTCATCTTTAATATCTGCTATTGCTATATTTACTGGAGACTTCAATTTTCCTTACTATTTTTTCTCCTTCATCACCTTGATTTTTCTTTTCTTTCCTTTTAAAATTATTTTAAATTCAGGTTAATTGAGGTATTATTGACATAGAATACAGTTCATCCATATTATTGTACAGTTGTGTGTGTCTAACAATGCATGTGGTCTTGTAACTACCAGCACAAGCAAGAAAGTGGAGTCTTATCATTCTCTAGAATACAAGGAGTTTTCAAAAAGTACCTGGAAAACGCATGTCATGAAAAAAATGCTCAAATTTGAATAGTTTTGCACTGAACATTTAAAATTTGATTTTCCATGACCTTTTCACAGTAAGCTCGTACATGGGAACAAAATGGCAGCAGTGGAAATTCTCTGTTTATTATCATCACTCTCAGTGATCTACTTGGTAAATGTGTGTTTTTGTGTGGCTAGAATTTCTATATTTCAGAAGTAAAATGATTCAGCAGCAATAGTCCAGTTAAAAATCACAAACTCCAGTTGCTATTAGTCATTTTAGGCTCCTCTTTCCAAAAAACAAGTAGCAACAAAGAGAAATCCTGGAAAGCATGCTTTTCTGCCAGAAGTGATGGGCTGCTATTGTAGGGTGACATTAGGAAACAACATATTGGCTTCAAAATGATCCACTAAGTTGTCTGGTGATGTTCCCTTGCCTAAGTTGACAGTAAATGCACAAGTGGATTAACCACATTCTGAGAAGAGGAATGATCATCTCAGGAACGATGAGTTTGAGTCCCTCCCAGGTAAGCTACCTGAATAGGGGGGAGCCTAGCTGAGGGTTAGAGCAGAAGGATAATGAGAAGAATCAGCAGTGGCTCAAAGATTAACTGTAGTTTGTTCTACCAACATTCATTTGGTGATCTTTTTCCCAAGTGATAAAAATTTTTATTTCACTTTTGAATTTTTAAAAATTATACAGTTTCATAGGATTTGGGATTTTCTTCCCCCCCACACACTAATTTCCCCTATATTAATACAGTAGCATAGCTTTTCATAAACAGTCATAAATCCATCATTGTGGGCATGGACAATAGCAGAGAGTCCAGCATCCTATCGTCAAGATATAGTTAACAGTGTAATTGGTAGTCCATCTTTGATCTGGAAGTAGAGATGCATACTGCATTGCATCCTCACATCTGGATAGGATAGTCTCCATTACACAGTTACTCTACATCCCCTTAAATGAAAAGCCACAATACAAAATCAACCATAGGAAAAAAACCTCAGAAATTTACAGTGCAATGAAGTTAAATAACATGCTACTGAGTGACTGATATGTAACTGCAACAATGAAGAAGAATATCAAGAACCTTCTTGAAGACATGGTATGACTTATGAGGCAGTGAAGAATCCAATGAGGAAAAAAACTGCTTTGAAGAAATGAAAATAAAAACAAAAACATCAAAATCCATGAGATACAGATTCTGTTGAGCTTTGTTGGTGCGATATGTCTCCTGTAGGTTCAGATAGACGGGTTTTGTATTTTTAATCCAGTTACTAATTTGTGTCATTGAATTGATAAGTTTAAGTCATTTACATTCAGGGTTAATATGAATAAGTGGCATTTTGGCCCTGTCGTTTTAGGGTTTTTCATTGTTTGATTTAGTCTCCTGTTGTTATTTTATTGGGATGATCTTCACATTTGCCTTTGGTTTTCTTTTTTTATGATTATATTTATACTTAGCAGTTTATAGTATTCAAGTGAGTTTTTACAGAACTTCGTGCATTTTAGGATAATTAAAACTGATTTATAATTCTAACAAGCCATATATTAACAATTTAGGAGTAGAACAGTTTTAGGCGGGTGCACAGAGAAATCCCCAACATCTTAGTTAGAAATAACTGAACTATGCATCTTACCTAGTGAGTTCTAGCAAAGGCCAAATGGGGAGCCTGACCAGTGGCCAGCTGACTTTGTCCTGTGTGTTCAAATCTTTCTATAATCGTCTCTCTGTGTCTGAGTTAATTAAGGGGCTCCTGAGCGAGCCAAGGTTGGAACTAAGTAAGGACCAGAGAAAGCTCCTCTCCTGAGTCCAGAAGGAAACTTTACAATTCTTCTGTCTCTGAGGACCTCCCGGGGCTCCTGTCTGTTGTTCCAATGTCATCAGATCCTATGTGGAGGGTTCTGGGCCGCTTCAACTCCATGTGGGAGATGCGATAGTAACTAGCTGACCTGAGTTCTCAGCCTACGAGGGCATTCAAATTCCCTGTGATCTCCTTGGCAGTCGGGATATGGTCCTTGGTGCCCAAACTGATAATCCTTGATGACGTATCCACTGCTTCTGTGGCAAAAGCACTTGGGAGGTTTCCGGGTGTCTCAGGGACTAGAATATAGACCTCCTCTTATCCTCTTGTTCTGCTCTGGGGTCCCCCTCTGCTCTGTGCATATGACAGGACTGCTCTTGGGCTATACTGTATGCCTCTATATTTTTGCTAATGCCTAATGTGGTTTAGAATCTGTTATCTGTAAGTCACCTGTTACAATATTGATAGATTATACTTAACGTCTTGCTCTCACACTCTAAGAAGGTGGAAAATTTCTCTGCCCTCCTGACCTATTGTGGAATAAAAAGTATATTAACAGCATATCAGGTTTTCAGTTCTTTGGTGTAGTTCACCTGGGGAGTTATCTTCTCCAGGGGATGCATTGTATTTGAAGCTGTTGTTGCACCTCTGGGGTCAGAGGAGTCATAGGGAAGCCCACAGTCTTTCAGGGGAATCTCAGAAAAGTCTAGAGATAAGAAAATAACCTTTGCCACGGGTTATTGGTGTTCCAGAAAACCAGTCATTTAATTATTTTATATAGAATACCAGTCATTTAATTATTTTATATAGGAATTTGTAAGGTACTAGCTGAGATTATAGAAAAGTGTTTATCAGCAGGAGCATTAAAGTCTCTTCGACGAATCGATAACCAATGAGAGGTGGACTGCATATAATAACTCTGGTAAAAATCGGCCTTTCATCACTTTTTAATTTTTATAGGACCGCTGGAGGCCAAGATGCTCTCCGCCAGCAGTGACTGCTTCCTTCCCAGACCTAAGTCTGTCTCCGGCTGCGGAGGGGGTGGGGGCGGCGGCGGCGGCAGCAGCAAGGCTGCTGCAGGGGCGCAGGGGCTGCGGGGATAGCAGGGGTAGTAGGGGCCTTTGGAAAAAGTGTGGATACTCAAGCCTGTCCTTCTCCCTCAGGAAAAATCCATATCCTTGGACTGATCAGGTCACAGATGTGAAGCTATCATTGCTTACCTCGGTTAGCACATCTTTGCTGAATTTGCCAAGGCATCTGTGGCACAAAATTGTCCTTCTCTTCCACCTGTCCAGTCTTGACTCTCTCACTGCCTTGCAGGTAGTGTTCCCTATTTTGGTATCCAACACATCAACTTCTTGCAAATCTCCATCTCAGCGTCTGTTGCCTAGAGGAAAGTAAACCAACCTTTACAAATACAACACACATAGATATTCTGGTTTTTCTTTTTTGTCTAATGCCTGAGCCTAAAATCTAAAGTGAGACGAATTCTGTGTTGAAGGCTAGAAAATAAAAATTCAATAAAAGTTTTGAATCTTGCAGTAAGAGTGTGACAGAGTCAGATGACATTCATCATGAATGGGCCTAACGGTATTTTTATGCTTTGGGAAGGCAGATTAAGTGTGATGGCAAGCAGCCATGGGGTTATTGAACAGGGACCAAGAACAGGTGAAACAGTGAGTTGTGTACAGCTGGATTCCTGAAGAAAGAAACAAACCCCCATCTTAAACCCACACTGAATGCATAAATGGTAATAACTCAGGAATGTCTTCACGAGTGTGGTGTTGCCCTGATTTTGCAACATGAAAGACGCAAGAGAATCTCATGGGAGATTTTCTGTTCTCTCCTACCTAGTGGGGATGGGGTGGGACAGCTGGTGGCAAAGTGACTAGATCGGATTTTCAGTTTTTGTTTTGCAGAAGTTGTTAGGTGAAAGGTTGGCCGGTCAAAGTGCCAAAGTTATGCTTTCCGTTTTTGTGGAGTCAGAGCTGCTTGGTAGATTCAGCAGGTTTCTTTGACAAATTCAAGTGATGGCATCTCTTGCTCATAGTGATTATAACCAGGTTTTTTTTTTTTTTTTTTAAATCCTACCATCCCACAATTCAATGTGCTAGGAACAAATGAAATTTATCATATTGAGTGAAAATGTGATATTTATACCATTTGTATTTATTTATCATATGACATATTGTGTGCTGTTCGGCTAGACTGCAATCTCTGGAAGGTAGGAATCTGTCTCTTTATGATCATTGTTGGGTGTCCAGCCCTGTGCTAGATCTTGACTAGCTGAGGTTAGATGCTCAGTCAATTCTTCATATGCTAGTGAATTTTGAGTAAGTCACTTATATCTAAGATGTTCCGTTTTCACATTTACTGCAGCATGAAAGCTATGTCACTTGACACATTAAAATCTGAGAAATATGACTGAAGACGTTTAAATGTGTACTGACTGGACAATTTACTTATTAAAATATTCATCTATTAGTCTCAATTTAGTCTGTTCCTTACTCCACATGACAGCTGTTCACATATTTGAAGGGAAAATCCAAATGTTTATTTTGGCTGGACTGTTTCAAGATTATTTCAGGTTGGGAACCCTTTTTGTCCTGTGCTATCCAGTAATAACCTTGTGCTGTAGGATTATTTTAATGTGAATATTGGATCTACAACTGAAAGATTTGTGAAAGCAAAGGCAGGCTGCTACAACATCTCTCTGCGATCTTGATAGAGGGAATGGGAATGTGGAAGAAAGAGCATTATGAGCTGTTTGTTTATAGACTCAGGCCCTAGGGCACATAAACAGGATGAAACCACTTATCTCACTCCTTTTGAGTATTTTTTTTTTTTAACAGATTGTGGCATTTTTCTAATTCTGTCCTCTTAGGGACAGTTCTTTAAACTTAGTCTTCCCTTTTCTAAACAAAAAATACCTTGTGGACTCATCTGCCTCTTGCATGATGAGATGTGAACTTATTAGGAATGTGAACTTATTAGGAGATGAGATGAAGTCTTACTTTATCTTAAAAATTTGAAGTTAAAGCAATATTTAGTGCACAGTAGGACGTTAGTCAACAGTTTTAAAGTCACAAATGAATGAATGTGATTTCAAGGCCTTGGTTACCATCTTTTTAAAGCATGTTACCGTGCTACTGTCCCTGATAAAACGTGGTATTATAAATTGAGCAGAAAAATCTCCATTTGTTGGGTGACTATTGTAGGATAGTATTTATCTGTTTAGTTTAGATTTTAAGTGTGTTTGAATTCAGACTAAGGATGCCAAAAGGCTATATCATCCTTTGTAATGTGTGTATAGAAAGTCAGAGACCTCTACTAAGTTAACTTAGCTTACCTAAAAGGTGGAATTTGTTCTAAGTGGCATTTTGAACGTTTTATTTGCTAAAATAGGGGCATCCCACCATCAAAAAGACTCTCCTGGCTAAAAATATATTGATGTCCTTCACAATCCTTCTTCCCACCATTCTGTGCTTCTTCCTTCCGTTAACTATATCGGAGGGCACTATCCCCACCTGAAATCACTTTCTCTCCTAATAACTATTGCTGTGAAAAATGTTGTGAAAGAGGGTGGTAAATGCAGAGTAGATGGGTAAACATAATGGCCCAAGAATGATGGTGATGAAATATGACATTTTGTGGTATTGGATATAATAATGCTTAGAAACAGGAATAGGGAAAACAGACTAGCTCTTTGCCATGGCAACAATAAGTGCATTTGTTACATAAACAGAGAAGGGAAAAACATTTATTTGGTCCCTGTGCCTTTTCTTCTTAATTCTCAGGTTCTTCTGCTTTTAGTTCAGATTCCGACTGCAGTCAGTAACCTTGCAATGACATCAATCGTTTCTTTAAAAGCTAGATATAGAGAGGCACATGCTTGACTTTTTGATCTTCTATGATTTAAAAAGAAATCAAGGAATTTTTTAAAAGCTCTTTGAACAATAGATTGGGTCTTCTTTTGTGAAAAAAAAATATAGAAGAATGCTTTCCTTAAAAGTTTGTGTCTTTATATTGAGACAACTACTTCCAAGCATGAATCAGGGTAGAGCTTTCTTTCCCATTCAGTATTACTAGAAAATTGGCTGGTTCATTCATATTTGTCTCAAGGGTTAATGGTCATCGGTGAGCCTCCAACAGAGAAGCACTAAGTGATCCTGACCTAAATGGCAAACCAGTGTGCACCTGAATAGCAGCAGTCCATTTATAAAGAGTTCAAAGAGTACTTTACTATGTCAAAATGCTCCTGATGTCTTCTGGTGACAGAGGAAAAAGAAAAGCTATTAAATGCTTATGATGATGGAACATTGTATTTTAGGAATTAGGAAAGAAGGGGAAATAGACAACAAGCCAATTTCAGTTGAAGTATACATTGAGTTTCTGAAACAGAATGGCTGTTTTTCACAATATTATTCCTTTCCTCTTCTGCAGGGAGAGTGGGTGGAAGAGGTGCAAAATCTAAACCTATGAAGCAATTCATCTAATAAGCTTTCTGAATGACCCAAAAGTTTAGCATGAGCTGTAATATGTGATGAAGTAGAAGCCTAAAAATGCACCCAATGTATGGGTACACATTTATTCACAACGCGACTTCAGGCAAGCTACTATGTGCCTTATCTACCACCTCTACGAATACATTAGTTCTCCTTTATCCATGGGATTTGTTCCAAGACTCCTAGCAGACACCTGGGACTTCAGATCATATGGAACCCTAGACAGACACACAATCCTACAGTACAGTTTAACTTTTAAATTAAAGAGACCAGCAACAGGTAGTAATAAAACAAAATAATGATCATAATATATTATAATAAGTTATGTTAATGTGATTTCACAAAAAAATCAAGACTTTTGGATTGTGATTTATGTTTAACAACCTAAGTATGGAAAGCAAAAGCGTGGATAGGGGCCTCCTACTGGATAATACGAGGACAATACATTCCATCAGAGAGGCATTGTTTGATTTATTTAAAAGCAAAGTAATCAAGCAGTCTGCAGGGCCTGGCATATTTCAGGCACTGCAGTGCATTTGTGTTCTCATTGCCTCCATAGTTCACAGCTGTAAGCTTCCTTCTGCCACCTCAACTTGCTTAGTTGTCTTTATGTACCATGTGTCAGGAGCCAGGGCCAAGTACGGACTCTTGGCGCTCTGGCCTGGCATGTGGATGTCTTCATAGCTAAGCCAAATGCCCAAATCCAATATTTCTATTTTCCTTTAGAACCACACTGAGGTAATAGGCTCAATTGTTAAGTTTGCTTACTTGAAAGGCAGATGAATATAAAAAGGGAGAGGAAGAGAGAGAGAGAGAGAGAAAGCTGGGTCCTAATTGAGGGCAGCCAGGTTTCCAACCAGCACTCTGAAATGGGATGTCAGTATCACAAGCAGTGGTTCAAACTGCTGTGCCACGTGCCTTTTCCAAGGTGACAGATTCTTTAAAAAATAAACATTGCTTTTGAAACAAAGAATAACAGTATTTAATATTGGAAGTTATATAAGATAGTTAACAGAGTGGTTCTCATCTTTGTCTACTTATAGAACGCAAAACTAATCCCCAAAGGAGAAATACATATGTTGCCTCTGATAGAAGGCAACATTCATGCAAAATATGAAACAAATATATAGGTAAACAAGTGTGTATATATATTCTCATAGGTGAATTGTATAATAGAGATTAGCATATCAGGAAGTGAAATATGTGGCAGTATGCCTCTTTACTCCTGAATAAAAAGATGCCTTCCAATGAAACTGTTGAATGTATCTTGCCAATTGATACTAGATTTTCTATCATCATTAATACTTGCAATGCCATGGTTTACTTAAATAGAAAAGTATTAGATTTGTGACTGTTGCTGAAGGACTATACTATTGTAATAATATGATGAAAATGGTAGTGGGGGAGAGAAATGGGAGAGAAGAAGGGGAAGTGGAAGCAGAATCCCTATATCTACAAAATGATATCGTGGAAATAAAATAAAAACAAAAAAATTAAAACAAGAAAACAAGAAAAATGATTACTTCAGGAAGTGGGATTATTGTGAGTCAAACTGCATGCCTCCCGAAGTCTGTAGAAACCTGAATCTCCAGGAGTTAGAAGGTGACTTTAGGCGTGAGGAGTACAGAGAGGTGATGAAGTTAAGATGAGGCCATTAGAATGGCCCTTAATCCAAGCTGAACTTTGTTCATGTAAGAAATGGAATTGCCATTGGAGGAAACACCATCTAAGGACAATGGCGACAATACCCTGCAAGCCAGCGCAGGAGGCCTTAGGAGAAACAACATCCACTAACATTTTGTTCCTGAACTTCCAGTCTTAAAAATTGCAATGTAAGAAAATATATTTCTGATGTTGAATCTTGGTCTTTGACATTTAGTTATGGTAGCCCTAGTGAATTAATATAGTCACGTAAAGTCTAACTTGACAGGCCTGGCACTGCAGCCTAGCTGCCTCCCTTGTGGGTGCCGGTTCGTGTCCCAGTGGCCTTGCTTCCCTCCAGTTCCCTGCTTGCGGCCTGGGAGAGCAATAGAGAATGGCCCAAAGCCTTGGGATCCTGCATGTGCATGGGAGATCCAGAAGCAGCTCCTGGGTCCTGGCTCGGCTCTGGCTGTAGCAGCCACTTGGGGAGTGAATCAGCGGGCAGAAGATTTTCTTCTCTATATATATGACTTTGCAATAAAAATAAATAAATCATAAAACAAAACAAAACAAAACATTAACTTGACTAGCTTGACTAGATACTGCTTTGGAACTGAGGGAAAATCTTTCTTGCGGACCGACCTAATGTCCTATTGGGTAGAAAAAGAAGCAGTGAGAATAAGCAAAGTATATGTCTGGCAGGATTAAATGCTACAGAGAGAAGAAAATCAGACAGACTGTTAAACGGTAGTTTTTGTGGGTAATAAAGGCCTCCCTATGAAGGTGCTATTTTAGCAAACATTTGTAGGTGGTGGTGGAAAGAAGCATGAACACCTGTGAGTGGACAGAGCAAGTGCCAAGAGCCTCGCCCCTTGTTTAGAGTCAGATCATGTCCAAGAAGCCAGAGAGGGCTAGAAATAGAGTGTGTGTGTGTGTGTGTGTGTGTGTGTGTGCAGAAAGGAATAGAGGGAAGGACCGACATGACATAGTGGATGAGAGAATAAAGCACGTGTGTAGGGTGGGAGTGGAGATGGAAGAAGTCAATCTGAAAATGTTAATTTTATAATTTTAATTTACAGAGTATTCTGGAAAGAAAAAATTTGGAGTCAAGAAATAGACCAATTATTAGTGTGTAGAAAAGGAGGAGGGTTGAATAGGCAAAAGACACAGGATATATATTTTTTTAAGTGGTGGAACCATCTGCATTCTAATACTATGAGGATGAGTGCTCAACACTATGCATTTGTCAAAACTCAGAATTTTACAGTGAGCCTCAGTACATATAAGCTTTAAAAAAATATTCACTTGTTTATAGGAAAGAGTTTGGGAGCAAAGGAAGAAGGGAGAGAGGGGAAGAAAGAGAAAGACCTCTTATCTGCTGATTCATTCCTCAAATACCAACAACAGGTATTGGGTCAAGCAGAAGCCTGGAGCTAGGAACTAAAGGTTACATTCCATGGGTGGCAGTGATGTAACTGCTTGAGCCATGACATGTTGCCTCCCAGGGTGTGCATTAGCAGGAAGTTGGGTTGAGAATGGAAAAGTTCAGGTACTTTCAAGCAGAGTCTTAACTGTGACTTCAAACACCCTGAAAAAATTCTTTTTAGGAGCATCATTTAGGATGTTGGAGGGATTCTAGGATTGAACATGACAAAGCAATGTTAGAAATGTATGAAAACAAAATCTCCCTTAAGGGACTCATGGGAAAAGTCGTTGATTATAAAATTTCCTATGGAGGAATGAGATAAAAATTCTCAAATCACCATACATGAACTCTGGAACTGAACAATTAAGCAAATGGAATGAGGGAAGTGGGAGGCAGTTTTATGGCTTTGAAGCAGCAGTTTACAGGTAGACAAAGGGGGAAGGCAGGAATGATCCTCATGAATTGGAGCTGGAAGCATCAGTGTGAATTCATGCTTACACTGAGACACAGATGTTTACATATGAAAATATCTCTAGCTACACATACATAGGAGCTAGCTACACACACACACACACACACACACACACACACACGTTAGCTAAAATGGTCCAGGAGCAAGGACACATTTTTGATCCATTCTAAGATTGTTCCAGTTAAGGGAACCAGGACTCCTTGGAGAAATAACTGATCATCAGGAATTATACCAGACAAGCATGTTCTAAGGATTCAAGTAGTTCTTGAAATATTCACAGTAATGGGGCATGTCAAAGGATGACAGGGACCAATGCAAATAACTGCTACTGGCCAAAGATGAAATAATTTGAGCAACAAAATGAATCATTGAATTATAATGTAGACTATGAAAGCAATATCTGTGAACCTACATTGGTATAAATAAATAAATAAGTAAATCAACAAACAAGAGTGACCTTTGTAGAACCGTCTCTCCTCTGTCTTCCTGGAGGTGCATCAGAGTTCTGTAGTTTTTCAGTGTCAGCTGTGCACAGTAACCTCCTTCCAGAAAGTACAACATGGAAAGGGGAAGAACAGCAGCAGTAGGGATAAAACCTGATCATATTACTTGAGTCATGTGGTCGTCAATATTCACAGTGGTAATTCCTGTTGATGGTGCACACTCTTGTTTTGATGTAACGAGGATGGCACTTCACCTGTCTGTTTGGTCCTCCTAAATAACACAATCTAACCATGAGGTAAGTCAATTGTAACTGAGGAGCACTGCACAAAATGCCTCAATACTCCTCAAAACTGTCAATGCCATCAAAGAAATTGCCACAACTCAGGAGCATGGCAGCTACAGAATGTAGCATCCTGAAGAAGAAAAACAATATAAGGTAAAAACACATAAGATCTGAATAAAGCGTGAATTTTAGTTGAGAAAATACTGCTGTGGCTCGTCAATGGTCAAAACTAATGAAGGATGCAAGTGACAGGAAATACATAGTATAAGGCAAGCTGGCGCTTCATTCCTGTATCCCTGAATCTCCTAAACACTAGCTTTGTTTTAAAAGTATTCCAGCCTACATTCTGCTTATACAAATTAAACTGAAATTTCTGGGGGGTGTGAGCCAAACATTAACATTTTTTAAAGATCCCAGAGGCTATAAAATGTTAGCAAAGTTTGGGGATCTCTGGGATAGAACTCCATGAACCATGGAGGCTGTTACATATTGGCACTGTTACATCCATGCACAATGTTCCAAACTAAATGAAAGTGTGAAATGCGGTGTCTATTTTATACCTATGTGAAGTCGAATTTTTGATAATGAATGTGATAAAAATAAACTACTGGAACAAGTTGCCCATTTAAACACCACTTGATGTTGCACTATTAAATTTGGAGTCTCTAATTGATGAATACATCAAGCATATAATTACAAGCAATATTGTGTCTTAAAATTTCTCTTGTAATTTTCCTGAAGTTGGAAAAAAAAAAAAGGCACTCATGTGCATGCCTCTTGCTTTGTCGGATGGCTGCCCCTCACAGTAGGTCCTGCAATCACTGTGATCCCCTGGTTGTCCAGTGGTTTTGACTGACCTTATGAACTGCAAACATGTGGGTTGCCTTTCCGTTTGATTTTCAGTTGGTTTCAGGCAGGATACAGCAGGCAGATAGCAGGTTTTAGTTCTACTCTTTACTCCCCATCACAGTCTGGCAGTGGCCACGTTTGTTCCAACTCCTGTCAGCCCCAGCTCTCCTGTGGCTCTGGCCACTGGGTTCTCCTTCCTCAGGAGAGATGTTTTCCTGTTGTTACTAGCCTCTGGGTAACTCACTGTCCCTTGTTGGATTTCAGTCTTTGACTTTAATGTATGCTTTTTGTCTGGAATATTTGTACTTTAACTCTTTTGTGGAGTGTCAGAATTCTGATTTAACAGTGATTATACAGTTCCCAACTCTCTCTTCTTTGGAAAGATGATACCCTGACATCCCTGCTTAAGTAAAGACCAAGTCCTACCCACCCTTTGGTCTTAACATGTCCTCTTCTTTGTGAAATGATGTTGACTGTAGAAAATAATATTTTTGCTCAGTTCTGATTTGGCAAAAGGAAGAGCTGGCAAACATAAACTGCTTCCCCACACATTTTTGAAATTTCAGTTTTGAAACAGGATCTGGGAACCATCATGCTAAATGAAAATTCAGCTTTGAGGCATTAAGGGAATATGGTTGCAATTCATTTTACCACAAAAATCTTACAAATCTGGTGAAAGTCGCCAGTGATGGTCACAATAGACACATAAGTTGCTGGGCTTAGTTGTTTGTGTAACTGATGTCCCACTCCTATTTGAGAGCAAACTAGTTTGAGGGTGAAATAGAAGATATTATGAAACTTAAAGTAGTTATTTTGCGTGTCTGTTGGCACAGAAGGAGACTTGGAGCACACTATGTTTTGAGTCTCAGAAAATACAGACCAGGATGGCATTTCACTGCCGATTTGATGGTGGGGAACAGGCAGGAAAAGCAAATGAGTGCACCTGGATGGTTAAGCAAACAGTTTTTAAATGAAAGTTGGTGTTTGGGTTTAGTGACTTGGATTTTCCATCTTCACAGGTCTGGAAATGTTTGCATTTGCACAAACCCAAGTTTTCTTCTTATTATAAATAATTATAGAAGTTCATTTATAGATGACTCTGTCACTAAGCAACACATAGTGGACATTTGTGTTTATTGGTGCTTTAAACAATGTGTTTCATAACGTCAAGTACATTGCATCTATAATTGAAACAAAAATTTTAAAGTATCTTATGCTTAAGCAGGGTACAGGAACTTAGTGTATTTATCATGATTCAGTCTTCTTGACTTAATTTTTTTCCATGCTTGGGATATATACCCTTCTTTGTTTGGGTATTACATGAATTTTGATGGTGTAGGAATTAGTATATGGTGGGTTTTTTTAGTTCTCATTTGTTTAAAAGCCTTTAAAATTATCTTATTCTCATTTCTATATTTTTAGCTGAAGACACAAAGCCATCTTTTAAAATTCATTATTTTTCTTTTTATACTTTTAAAGGGGGAATTTAAAAGGGCTGCACAGTATACTTCCAAAGAGGATGTTTGTAAGAGTTATAATTCAAAGCAAGCTGGTGTCTATATGAACACAGAAGAAGAGTTAAAGTTTTCTTCCTCTTTAGATTGCTACTATGGAAATAAGCCAAGAGGAAGTCGAGCACTGATGTATTCCTTCCTTTATTTGATGATGGGAACCAGTCTATGAAAACCTGGGAATAAGTGGCAGCATGCTTTCCAAGGAGCAACTAATAAAAAGGAAAGTTAACCAATCTCTTTTCTATCAAGCCGCAGAGATAACAGGTAGGAAAGTGGCTAGTGGTTTTAGGGCTCCTAAGGGTTATTTGAATATATTCTCTTATATGACTGCTGAAATCTTCCTGTTTCCTTGAAATAAAAATTACCAGTTTTGGTTGAGCGATTATGTTGGGTAGGACCCTATAAAGAGTGCACGTGAAAAAAATGTGACTAGATTTGACTTCAGTGAGAAGAGGTAAACAGAAAAATTCTGAGGTAGCTTACATGATCAAAGGAAGAGTTTATCAACCAAGCTTTAGCAGGGCAAGAACAGGGGCTCCAGGAAGGACTAGAACTTAGGCCTGACTCAGCATTCTCTCACGTGGTCTCTGCTTCTTCTCTGGAGAGGTATATTTTGAGATGTGCTTTGCTTGAGAGTTTGCTGTCATTTGCCATGTAACCCTTGTTTGCTATTGGAACTTCTGTGTCCATTGCCAAAGAAGGAGATGCTATTGGAGACTATATAGCACATTGTGTTTTGAGTCTCAAAAATACAGGGTGGATGTAGTGAATTCAGGCTCAGAACATTGGGAGAGTTGCCATACTTTAGGCTAGACAAGTCAAGAAGGAAGCAAAGAGAGCTTAGTCACCATCCCAGTGGGAGAGGGCCTGGAACCCAGCAGTTGATTGCATTACTAGTCAACACAGATTAGACATTCATGGTTATTGATGTTTACAAAATGCATTTAGTTGGAAGACATAATGAAATACAAAGATGGACAGAGACATACTCTATTCACTGGTTCACTCCCCAAATGCCTGGAACAGCCTGGGCAAAGTTACACAGAAGTTGAGAGACAAGATCTCTACCCTTATCTCCCATAAGGATGGCAGTTGTCCATATACTTGAGCCATCAGCTGTTGTCTTCCCAGGTGCAGTATTGGAGAGCTGGATCAGAAGTGGAGTAGCGAGGATTTAAATCAGCCTGCCAGCTAATTTAGGATGAGGTGTCCCAAGCCACAGCTTAAGCGACTATGCCACAATGCCTGTTCCTTTAGAGGTGTCTCATGTAGAAGAGATTTTATGATATCAAGTATAGCCAATTGATAATTACAGCGAATCTTTAAAGTACTCAATGACGTTCAGATCCAAGACCTGAATTCTGCCCGGGAGGAGCAGTGGGTTTGAGGGAGTTTTAAGAGTTGAGAGGATCAGAGTAGAGGAACTGTTGTCCTCCATCCTGGGCAAGGCCATGGGTAGAGGGAAGACTCGAAGGTTTTCTGCAACTTCTGGTAGCAGGGAGGTCTTTAACATGAACTGTGTGGTGAAGGTAGTTACAGTTGAAGCAGCTTTGTGCAAGCCCAACTTAACTCAGGTGTAGAAGCAGCAAATAATCCTTAAGCATAGCATATGCAGACACAGTGCTGGGTTGTGAAAAGCCTCAGCATGGTGTCCATAACCCAGAGTACTGCTTGAGAATACTTCGTGATGCACTTTAGAGAGATGTTGAGAAAAACCAAGGACATTTGGTAATCTTAAAGTGGACTGTGGCATGAACCCATGTAGATCAACACTCCACAAACAGGATGAGGAGTCAGATGCCATGTAAAAGAGATGAGTGAGGATCAGAACTTCTATGTCTGCGGGTCCACTGTTCCTTATTTAGCAGTTAAATGGGAATCTATTAAGTTAATACTAATTTATTAATAGTTTATTTAGATTTATCAGTAGGTAAAATAGCATCTTATTGAAGAAATTAAGTTCTGTTGCACCAAAAAAATTTAAACAAAAACAAAAATTATCTTAGATTATTAGTTCTGAGCATTTGCTTATGTGGCCTATATTTAGGACTGTCTTCCATGGCAAAGCATGCTGTTTACCTGTGGCAGAGAACTTGGCTGCTAGTGACTGTAGCTCAACCATTTATGAAATCATCCCTCACTACTCGTAAAAGATTGGTTCAAGGATTCTTGCTCATGCCAAATTGATGGTCAAGTCTCTTATAAAAATGGTGCAGTATTTGTGCAATGTACACTGTTTTGAATACTTTGAATTACTTTGTAATATCTAATACAATGTGTTATATAAATAGCTATTATGCTGTATTTTTTAGGGAATCATGACAATAAAAAAATCTGTACTGACTCAATGTGGAAACAGGTGTTTGAATATTTGCAACAAGCATTTGAATATTTTCAATTGGCATCCTTGAACTTGTGGATGGGAAACCAGGAGGCAGGAGGCAGAGTGCATTTACCATCTGAGAGGAAACATGTGTCCACTCCTTTGCCTCTCACATCTGGCAGCCCCATCCCAGCTCACATCGAAAGACTGCAGGACTCACTTTGCCCATATCTTCCAGCTACAGTCAAGAGTGTGATGTATCAGCCGAGGTACAGAAAGCTATAGCCATATTCTCGGTGGCTTCTGACCCCAGGATGCCCTAAAGACAGTCCCAATTGAGCCTTGCTTTTGGAGTCAATCAAAGAGCAGTTCTACAAACCGAAACACTTTAATTAGAGGGAGGGGAGTAGGAGAGCTGCTGGTAAAACCAGTTTAAATACAGTTCTCTTTCTAATACAACCTTTCTTTTTTTCTTTTTAAATTGATTACATTGCATTATGTGACACAGGTTTATAGGTACCATGGCGGATTCCTCCAATTTGGTGCAATATTACAGTTCAAATTCAGTCAAGATTCTTTCATTGCAAGCATATACCAAGCATGAAGTCCAGCATCTTATTGTCCAGGTAAGTTCAATGGTTTCTTGAGGAGACCATCTCTGGTCTGAAGGCAGAGCCGGCAGAGTATCATCCTGATCAATTAAAAGCCCCGACATAACATTAGTAACAATTTATAACGTTATGGAATTAATTGACATGGTATTGAGTAACCAATATGTTAAAAAATGCAAGTTCTTAACCACATTCTGTGACTACTTTATTGACATTTCAATTTTAGTTTATATACAACCAGCTTCTATACACCTTAAAATGGCTATAGATTACTATTCAGCTGTCTCGTGTCTATTTTCATTTTGGTATTTAGCATTTTATAGTGTTGAAGCATAATTTTGCCGGACATGGCTATTTTTCGGGTAGTCTAGACTGGCTTATAACTCTAACAAGACACGTGTCAACAGTTTAAGTGAACAGTTTTAGGAGGGGTGTGCAGAGAAATCTTCAATACCCTAGTGAGGGGTAACTAATCTTTGTGTCCCACCTAATGAGGTATAAGTGAATCCACGCTGACCGTTTCCTGTCTGAGTCTAAGCTTTCCTTGTTGTTCTCTGTCTACTATTCTGGGTTTTTGTTTGTTTGTTTGTTTGTTTTGAGGGGTGTCTGGAGCGATCCTGATGGTCATTGCGAGGGAGGGTGGGGACCCAAAGTTGGAACCAAGCGAGGACCAGAGAAAGCTAATACAACCTTTCCAATAAAGGTTTCTTTAATACCACATTGATATGATCAAGCTAAGAAATTAACATAATGTACAAAATATTTTATCTTTCTTGATTCATTAATTTAGAACTTGAACTTAGCCAGTGGAAAAAAGTAACACTTGACCTTTAAATTGTAAATTCATATACTGTGCAAGAGCTTGACTATGAAAGTTGGCATATAGGTCATTGAATAGGCCTGGTGGTTTTGCTTCAAAATCCCATTATACACCTGCAGAGAACAAAGTGCTTTGTGCAATGTGAAAATTGGTTTTCAGTATGGGTGTACACATCATCAGAAGGATCAGAAATATTGGTCTCTTTCCTTTAAGGCCCAGAAGGAATTAAAGCTAAAATGTATTACAACAAAAACATCATTTAGTTGTATAATTCTAAAGTCATTTTTATTCCAGTCAACTATTTGTAGCATGCTTTACAGCTAATCTTTCAGCAGTGATTTCCCATGATTTATTCTCTCAACATTAGTTTTTAATTATATTGTTTAGGTTCAAAGAAATAATAATTTGACTTAAGTATGAAATTAAGAGAACTTTATGTCCCTGCCCGCCCCCCCCCCCAGTTTGATGCCTACTTCTGGTAAACAGACAAAATAATAAGAAATTTAAAGATGTGGCATAAGGTATGAAAAAATCATAAACAAAAAATTCTTAGGGGTAAGTCAACTTCAAATTCATGTTCTGGTATCAATTTAACCACGATCTTGAAAATAATTTAGTTTTAGTAAGATGGAAAGAAGCAATCCAGATGACTTGCCTTTGAATTCCAACAGCATTGTGACCACAATGTACTCAGCTGCTATCTCACTGCTGTGGTGTGGTGTGGCAGTCAAGATAATATTTTTCCGTATTCAAGTCAGCAGCATTCCAAAGGGCCACTGAAGGTGTGCCAACAGGCCTGAGCATGTTCTTCAGTCCTGGGGTAGGCCATTCATGGCTTCATGCATGGTTGTAGTTTGTAATATATTCCTAAGAACACACAGATCTTATGTGGATATTGTCAAACTATTGCATTTTTCCTGATTATGAAAATAACATTTGATCACTGTGGGTAACTTGAAACGATGCAATGAGTTTGTCTATTATTCTACAATCCAATGCTATCCACTGACATTGCAATGTTTCCAGGCATTTCTCTTTCATTTCTTTCCACTGTATATGCACATGACTTATTTATTTAAAAGTCAGAGAAAGATACAGAGAGGGATGAAACAGGCAGAGAGTGAAGGAGAGAGAGAGAGAGAGAGAGAGAGAGAGAGAGAGAGAGAATGAGAATTGATTCTGATTCTAACCACTGGTTCTCTCTCCGAGTAGCTGCAGCATCCAGGTTTGGGTTAGGCTAAAGTATGGAGCCAAAGCACTCTATCCCCGTCTCCCTAAGGTGTTGTGTGGCAGGGCCTTCTTTCATTACTTTCTCAGGCAAATTAGCAGAAATCTGGATCAGAAGGAGAGTAGGTAAGTTTTGAACCGGCACTCCGATAAAAGATACTAGTGTCACAAGTGGTGGCTGAAAACACTTTGCCATTACACCAGTCCCTGCATATATATGTGTGTGTGACTGCAGAACAGAATATAACATGTACTCTATTCTATTATAATAATTATAAGCATTATAATTATTATAATAAAATAAAAAATATAAAATCCTTTGAGAGTGTGGACATACATAATTCCTATGATGTGCTCTATGGGAATTTAGAATAAAAAGCCTTCTTTGGTATGTTACTGTTAAATAGAACTGTAGGTTTATAATTTTTGTAAGGTAACTAGTCATAAAATAATTTGTTCTTTTAGTTATTTTGTTTTTGTTCTGTTAATTAGTCAAATGGAAAACTATAAAAATTACCTTTTATACAGCAATCCAAAGTGTATCACTTGGACGATTTCCACATCTTTACTGCCATAAATAGTTTAGGGTAAATAAAAAGACCTAAAATTGGTAACACACAACGAGGGATAGGTATTACGGTTTAGTGGGACTTGAAATATTGGCATCCTGTATCAGAGTGCTGGCTTAAATCCCTGCTACTCTGCTTCAGTTTCCTGGTGATGGGCCTGGAAAGAAAGTAGAAAATGGCCCATGCACTTGGGCCTGTGTCACCCACAGGGGAATCCAGGATGGAGTTACTGACTCTGTTTGGGACAGTGGTTTGGGGGGGCAGGGGAAGAGCAGATGGAAGATTTCTCTCTCTCTCCCCTGTTAGTTACTCCGCCGTTCAAATATATAGAAAATTACATTAAAAATACACAATCAGGGCTGGTGAGGTTGCCTAGCAGCTAAAGTCCTCGCCTTGAATGCTCAGGGATCCCTTATGGGCAGCGGTTCTAAACCCTGTCAGCCCCACTTCCCAACCAGATCCCTGCTTGTGGCCTGGCAAAGCAGTTGAGGACGGTCCAAGGCTTTGGGACTCTGTACCCACATGGGAGACCCAGAAGAAGTTCCTCGTTCCTGCCTTTGAATCGGCTCTGCTCCAGCTATTGATGTCACTTGGGGCGTGAACCATCAGATGGAAGACCTTCTTCTCTGTCTCTCCTCCTCTCTGAATATCTAACTTTGCAATAAAAATAAATAAATCTTTAAAAACATACACAATCTTTTCCTTTCAAAGTATTTTTATAGCTAAGTGCTCAAATAATCATTAGATGAATTGTACAGTGTTGTGAAATGGTGAAAGAACATGTAGGACAGAATAAAATACACAATTTCAGAAAGTAAGGAAAAATGTAAAGGTGTATTTACATTTAAGCGACTTTGAGTTGTCTGCCATCATTGAAGAAAACACGGTGAAGTTAGCTAGATTGATGAGTTGGCCCCATTAAGTTCACACTTGTTTTTGTAGGCAGTGTAGAACCACAGAGCATAAAAAGTACCTTAAAAATGCTATATAGAACCTAGAGTTCCTAGGAATGACATGGGCATGTGTATATAGGTAGGCATTCATAGAACTTTCCTAAACATTGGATATTTCCTAAACATTGGATATTTCTTTTATAAATCATAGTGTATTTTTATTTTACACCCAGTACACGTTCTTAGAACTTCTTAGAAGAGCATAGGGATTTTCTAAAGTATCTCTAAAAAAATTAATAGTGGATTCTTCTTAATCATTGTTTTGACAAGATATTAAAGTTGGACAAAATTTTATTTTCGAGATCCAGGAAGGGAGGGCAGAGCCAGCAGGGGGTTTAAGGGGGTCGTCCCCTCGCCAGACAGCTACTCCCACTGGAGAGCTTGGGCTGGGATGGGGACAGACCAGACTAAGCAAGACTGCAACACCTGTGCGCTGCGCGTGGACTAGATCAGGGAAAAGCCAGGCTAGGCGGATTATTCCTGCTGGTGCAAGCATAAATTAGAGTGGGTGAGGGATGTTTGGGCTTAGCCAAAGCATCAACTGGCAGAAGCTGGCACTGAGGACTAATTCTGTCAAGTCAAATCACAGAACCACCGGAAGAGTGCATAAAACGGGACTGAGAGAGACCTGGGAGGAAAATAGTGGGTTCCCCCCTCTTGGGTCACTACTCCCGCGGGAGGGCATGAAAACTTAGATGGAGGCTGGGGTGGCTAGACAGAGAGGCACTCAACAACATCCGTGAGGGCAGGATAGTTGAGTTGGTTAGATGGAACTAAGCTTTAATACCCACTGACAAGTACAAGAGCCAAATAGGAAGTGGGACAGACTGGACTAGTGTGCTACACATACTGGCAAACCAGGGTAGGGGTGGGCCTGGTGGGGGTTATTGTGGGTCGCTCCAACTAGGCTGCAGCTCTCACTGGTTGATGCAAGGGCCGAGTGTGTGCTGGGCAAAACCAGGCTGGACTGCAACACCCATTGGTTCCAGTGGAAATCAGGACTGAAAACAGAACCAACCCAGCAATTGTAACCACCAGCTGATCGGGCCCTGTGCTTGCTAGAACATACAAGAATCTGGTCTGGGCTTGGCAGCATGGCCTAGTGGCTAAGGTCCTCGCCTTGATCCCATATGACCGCTGGTTCTAATCCCGGCAGCTCCACTTCCTCTCTATCTCTCCTCCTCTCAGTATATCTGACTTTGTAATAAAAAAAAATAAATAAAAAAATAAATCTAAAAAAAAAAAAAAAAGAATCTGGTCTGGGAATACCTCAAAGTTTCTTTGGAGATCTCCCCAATTGAACTGCTGGACTCAGAACCCTAGCCAAGAAAAGACAGAGGACAGAGCAAGTCAATCAACCACCTCAGCTATATGTTGGCAGCGAAATACTGGGCAAATGAAGACTCTATGATGGACTGTGTCACTCAGTGGACGACGTCATGGAGTGAAACTGGCAGTGATTCATAACTGGAGAACTATTAAAACCATTTGAGCAAGGATCTCAGAGCATGCCCCACATCCGGGACTTGGGGTGGGTGGGAAACTGGGTGGGGCTTCTCCGTCAATATCCCCCTTTACCTCAGATACATGATGGAAACAATATGGACATAATACTATTACCCACTTCCCTATACCCCCTGAACCTTTTTTTCCCGTAATTAACTATGTAAAGATTGTCAACAAAAATAAAAAAAAATAAATAAATCATATTTTCAACAATACCAATGGAAGTAGGTATTTCTTTTTTGTTTGTTTTATTTCTCATGATACAGTTCCATATGCTTTCTTCTCTAAAGATCTGGAAAATGGGGAAGTTTTCAATGTTTCATCTTGCAAAGAGGTTAACCATAAGGTAAGTAGATACTGATAACTGGTTTAGTGCCTATTAAGGGAAAAAATGAATGGTCAAAATACAAGAACATAAGAAGTTCCAGGTATGAATGAAGGCTAAATAGAAAAATAATAAATAAATACAGTGGACTACAAGGCAACAAATGGTTTTCTACAGAACAGTTACTTTTCATGACAATTCAAAGAAGTGGTTACTGTCTCTATTTTATAAAAAGAAAAGACAAGGAAAAGAGAGACTGCAAGGAGTAAGGAATTTCTCCAAAATCTCACAGAGAACATGCATAAAAACTCAGGCAAACAGCATGCAGCACCCGCATGCTTGACATTTCTGCTTCTGATGCATGAAAAACAACTTCAATATGTTTTTTGTAATTGGAATTTGTAATTGTTTTATGTGCAGTTATGTGCATATCTGTAAATATCTGTGTGCACATATAACTTTCATATGCATTTATATTCATAGTTCCATACATGCATAAATGCTTTAAATGCTTGATAATTATGCATATAAATAATAATAATAATTTTATTTTATAAAACTTTCCAGAAACATGTGTAGTACCACAGACAGGATGAGACATTGCTTTAACTAAACGTATAATCAGTGAGACTGGTATTGTGGTATAGCGGGTAAAACTGCTTTCGGAGATGCAAAAATCCCACATGATCACCATCTTGAGTCCCAGCTACTCCACTTCTGGTCCAAGTCCTTGCTAATGTGCCTAGGAAAGCAGCAGATGATGGTCCAAATTTTTGGGCCCTTGCACCATGTGGGAGTCCCGTAAGTTTGGGTTTCTGGTTTTGGCCTGGCAGATTCTGAGCCATTATAGCCATTTGGGGAGTAAACCTATTGATGGAGGATCATCTCTCTCTGTCTCTCTCTCTCTCACACACTCTCTCTCTTCCTCTCTGTTTGAAATTGTGACATTCAAATAAATAAATAATCTTAAAACAAAAGACTATTGTCAGTTCAACTATCCTTTCCAAATGTTCACTGCATTTGCATATATGTGCTTTTGAGGTCCACTTTCCCTTTAGGAAGAGGATTCTAATCTTATTTCAGAGTGTTTCTTCATTCCCAGCTTTAGTTCTTTTGCTGCAGTGAGACCATATTCCAGAAGTAGACAAATGACTCATACTGGACAGTCATCACATTCCAACTCATTGGTCACATGGTTGGTTCACGGATGGGGCACCATAGTAAGTCAATGAGTGAGATGCAGACTGGTAGTTATAAACTTAGAGATTGATCATTTAAAAATTTTAGGGTCAAGGAGAGAGGAGAGGTAAACCAGGAGAGAAAGAATTCATTGCTATGAATGTTTTTCAAGAGTTTAGAGAGAAGTAATGCACTAAAATGAACTTAATATTTGAGTGATGTTTATTTTTTTAAACCAATAGCCAAATTTGTGTTTTTAAACTAATGAAGTAGTAGTTATTCGTTTTTTTTAAACTAATAGCCAGATGCTTGGATAAAATATTTCATTCACTTATAAGTAATTCTAAATTCAGATATGATTGATTGCTTCCTGCAGGACCTGATTCTGTGTAAATAGGCATCTTATTGATTTTTTTTTCAAAAGAGACAAGATAGGTGATCTCATTAATTTCTTTTTCACATCAAAGGTTTACTTTTACACATTTTTTCACCATTCAAGAAAATACTCTGTGAGTCAGAGTGTCAATCTGTTTCGCTCTAGTAAATCCCACGTTCTTATTATAGAGATGTTTTTCAGTGTGGTAGTAATTGTCTGACTGATTGGTGGGGATTTATTTTTATTCATGTATTCATTCCCAACTGTTTGTCAGGCATCAGACACACACCAAGCAATTGTCAGAGGAAATGAGATTCAAAGGTGGCCCCCAACCTAGAACGTAAACCAGGGCTATAAGAAGCCTCTGACTCAGCGCTTGGTGTATAACAAGTGCTCCACGAGTGACCGCATTATCAGAACACCACACCTATAAATGTAGGATGTATTTCTGTAGCTATGGTTGTTCATATCAGCCCATGCTTGAGCTTCAGTATTACCTATGATTCTCACAAGAATCAAGGGCTGGGGCATTTGTGCCTCTTTCCCACTGGGCAGCTACTGCTGATGCCTAAGTAAGGATATTTAATAACATCAATAATTATACTTGGTGCTAGTGCAATGTTGAATAGCAGTGCTGGAAGAACAATCCGATACCACAGTGAACAATGATGTTCGTCCCTATTAGTTTATTAACTGGGGTTGGTTAAATACTGTCTGCCTGTCCTCTTTCTCCACCAAATGTGTGTATATTACGCCCTGAAGCCTGTGAAGGTGACCTTGTTTGGAGAAGGGGGTTTTGCAGATGTCACTGAGTTAGGAATCTTGAGATGTGACTGTGCTGGATTCCCTGGAGGTCCTAAACCCAACGGCAGGAGTTTTCAGAATAAGCCAAAGAGAAAAGAGTATGCACACATAAGAGAAAACCTCTGAATGATGGAGGAAGAGATGGGCATCATGCAGACTCCAGCCCAGGAATCCCCAGAAGAAGCAAGCCAGGGTCTTCCCCTAAAGAAGTGGGAGAGACAACAGACCCATGGCTACCTTGGTGTTGCAGGTCTGGCCTGTACAGAAGGAGATAGTAAATCTCCGTTGTCTTGAAAACCATGTTTGTGGGAACTTGTAGCACCCCTAGATAAATGTGGATAAATTTAGTATTCTTTCTGTAGTGTTTTGTTTCGTAATAATCAGGGGAAGCCAGTATGTCTATCACAATTCTCATCTTTGTCCCGTAGAGATATTTGTCTTTTTTTTTTTTTTTTTTTGAGGTTTGTTGAAAACCCAAAGGGTTGCATTCCTGGTTACTTGTTTGCTTTACTCTAAGATGCCAATGGAAGCCTTTTTTTTTTTTTGAAAGGCAACACAGGAGACACAGAGAGAAAGATTTTTCTTCCCTGGTTCACTTCCCAAGCGGCCACAATGGTTGGAGCTGTGCTGATCTGAAGCCAGGAGCCAGGAATTTCTTCCAGGTCTCCCACGTGGGTTGCAAGGTCCCAAGGCTTTGGGTCATCCTCCACTGCTTTCCCAGGCCACAAGCAGGGAGCCGGATGGGAAGTGGAGCAGCTGGGATTAGAACTGGTGCCCATATGGTATCCTTGCACATTCAAGGTGAGGACTTTAGCCACTAGGCTTCCGTGCCAGGGCCCTGGAAGTTTTTTTAGTGTGCAGGTAGGACATATCTTTAAAAAGTGGCTTTGAGAAACGGTTTAGAGACCCAAATATTCTTTTTTTAAAATTTCTTTAAAAATTTATTTAATATTAATTACATTGCATTATGTGACGCAGTTTCATAGACTCTGGGATTCCCCCCACCCCTCCCCAAACCCTCCCCCCATGGTGGATTCCTCCAATTTGGTGCAACATTACAGTTCAAATTCAGTCAAGATTCTTTCATTGCAAGCATATACTAAGCATAGAGTCCAGCATCTTGTTGTCCAGATAAGTTCAATGGTTTCTTGAGGAGACCATCTCTGGTCTGAAGGCAGAGCTGGCAGACTATCATCCCGATCAATTAAAACCCCTGACATAATATCAGCAACAATTTATAACGTTATGGGATTAATTGACATGGTATTGAGTAACCAATATGTTAAAAAAAATACAGGTTCTTTTTTAAAAAAATTAATTACATTGCATTATGTGACACAGTTTTATAGGTACTAGGATTCCCTCCGCTCTTCCCCAAACCCTCCCCCCATGGTGGATTACTCCACCTTGTTGCATAACCACAGTTCAAGTTCAGTTGAGATTCTTTCATTGCAAGCATATACCAAGCATGAAGTCCAGCATCTTATTGTCCAGATAAGTTCAACGGCTTGTTGGGGAGACCATCTCTGGTCTGAAGGTAGAGCCAGCAGAGTATCATCCCGATCAATTAAAAGCCCCGACATAACATTAGTAACAATTTATAACGTTATGGAATTAATTGACATAGTATTGAGTGACCAATATGTTAAAAAATGCAAGTTCTTAACCACATTCTGTGACTACTTTATTGACATTTCAATTTTAGTTTATATACAACCAGCTTCTACACACCTTAAAATGGCTATACGGTACTACTCAGGTGTCTCGTGTCTATTTTCATTTTAGTATTTAGCATTTTATAGTGTTGAAGCATAATTTTGCCGGACCTGGCTGTTTTTTGGATAGTCTAGACTGGCTTATAACTCTAACAAGACACGTGTCAACAGTTTAAGTGAACAGTTTTAGGAGGGGTGTGCAGAGAAATCTTCAATACCCTAGTGAGGGGTAACTAATCTTTGTGTCCCACCTAATGAGGTATAAGTGAATCCACGCTGACCGTTTCCTGTCTGAGTCTAAGCTTTCCTTGTTGTTCTCTGTCTACTATTCTGGGTTTTTGTTTGTTTGTTTGTTTGTTTGTTTTGAGGGGTGTCTGGAGCGATCCTGATGGTCATTGCCAGAGAGGGTGGGGACCCAAAGTTGGAACCAAGCGAGGACCAGAGAGAGCTCCCCTCCCTAGTCCGGAAGGAAGTTTACTGTTCTTCTGTTTCTGCGGACTGCTCAGGGCTCCTGACTGTTGTTCTGATGCCCTTGGATCCTGAGAGAAGGATTTGGACTTCTTCCATCCCATGTGGTATATCCAAGCGGGACTGGAAGACCTCAGAGTTCTTGGCCTCCGAAGGCACTGCAATTCCCCGTCGTCTCCAGGGCAGTTGGGATGTAGTCCTTGGTGCTCATACTGATAGACCTTGGTGAGGATCCGGGAGTCTTCAAGGTTGGGATAGAAGCCTCCTCCTGTTCCCCTGCTCCACTCTGGGGTCACCCCTAAAATGCGGGTTCTTAACCACATCCTGTGACTACTTCATTGACATTTCAATTTTAGTTTATATACAACCAGCTTTTATACACCTTAAAATGGCTATAGGGTACTACTCAGGTGTCTCGTGTCTATTTTCATTTTAGTATTTAGCATTTTATAGTGTTGAAGCATAATTTTGCTGAACCTGGCAGATTTTAGGATTGTCTAAACTGGCTTAGAAATCTAACCAGGTGTATATCAACAGATGAAGTGTAGAACAGTTTTAGGAGGGGTGTGCAGAGAAATCTTCAATAGCTTAGCGAGGAGTAACTAATCTTTGTGTCCTACCTAGTAAGGTATGTGCGTGTCCGCACTGACCATTTCCTGTCTGGTTCTAGGTTTTCCTTGTTGTTCTCTATCTATTCTAATTTGTGTGTGTGTGTGTGTGTGTATGTGTGCGTGCTTTGGGGTTGGGGGCTCCAGAGCGGCCCTGATGGTCATTGCAAGAGAGGGTGGGGACCCAAAGTTGAAACTAAGTAAGGACCAGAGAAAGCTCTTCTCCCTAGACCGGAAGGAAGCTTACTGTTCTGTTTCTGAGGACTGCTCAGGGCTCCTGGCCGTTGTACCGATACCTTGGATCCTGCAAGGGAGGATTTGGGCTTTTTCCATCTCATGTAGACCTGAATATTCTTTAGAAGGTGTCGCTGGTCCTCGAAGTTTATTCCTAGCTTCAGGAAGTCTCATATGGTTCTCCCAGGGGCTCAGCTTCCTAACTGTAACAGTGCGGGCCCAGGCGCACTAGCTTCTGGGTCTACTCTGGCCACTTACTTGCGCTGTGTGACTGTTTTCTTTTTCTATGAAACCAGTGTTCGGAGGCCTTGAAAAAATAACCATCTATCAGATCTGGAATATGACCACTTCCCTTTATTCTTTCGTCCTTGCCCTGTGAAATTCCCATGTATCACCCAGCATGGCAGGTGTCTGTATGAATTCCTGCTTATGTGTCAGTTCTCTGACTCCTTAACTCAAGGTCAACCGACACAGGAACCGCACCTAGCATATTGTCTAGTACAAAGTGATCCTCAACCAAAACGCATGAAATAAACAGAGGAGTGAATATTTTGAGTGGAGAGTAAGAACATGTGCTTTCTAATCTTCGGCTTGGTCAAAATAGACAGTCAAGGACAGATCTTCATATAAGTGTGTTTTTTTTTAATTGTTTATGTGAAAGAGCACTAAATTTCAGTCCTGCAAGATGAGTGGTCACTCAGTGCAGTCCTTTATGGTCACTTAGTGCAGTCTCTTATCCCCACCCTCTCCCCATATTCACAAATGCCCTCTTTGGCCTCCTGACATGCTCAAGACGCTGGCTTGGTGTGTCCTGGTAACAGGAAACTTAGTACTTCTCCAGTTGAAATCATTTCCATTTAGCTCCCGGTTCAGGTTCCCATTCCTCCCAATCCGTCCTAGCTTTATCATAGCCTTTTCTACACCTGCTGCAACAGAGTTCTGCAAGTCCGCGGATGGGAAGGCCAGGGGAACACCCCAAGGACAAGCTCAAGTCTCAGGGAGGCCAGCTCAGGGTGGGCGGCTAGAGCTGACCGCTGGGAACTTGCTACGCCACCTTCCAGAGGTCCTGCTGCCCAGCTCCCTCACCCGCAGCCTCACGCAGCACCCGCCCCACTGCCGCCGTCGTCCCGGGTCACCTGCGCGGCCATCCCCGGCGTCCAGGGAAGGCGGTCCCCGCCCCGGGGCCGCTGCGGAGGGCGTGGGGCCCGTGGTCAGCTGTAACGCGGGTCCCGCCTCCTCCCCACCGCGGCCACCCCTGCTCAGCCCCTCCTCTCTCCTGGTGTCTTGCGCTCTCTTGAGAGCTTCCCAGCACTGTCGGCGAGGAGTTTGGAGCGGTCCGCTGCACAGCTCGCGGCAGGCCAAGCGCGAGGGAGCCAGCAAAGGAGCAGCGCAGGTGCCAGGGAGCCGGGGCAAGCGCCATCTCCGCTTTCCACCGGGGTTGTACTCCAGGATCCAGTGGAGGTAGGCTTTCCTCATCTGCGTCCCTTACCTCTACCTCTTCTCGTTAGGGGCAACTCGGGAGCAGAGTGCTGCGATGCGTGCAGCTGGCGGAGAGCCCGCGGGCCAGTTGGGGGGACCGCCAGCATTCTAGTGAGACCGCCAGGGTAGAGAAGCCCGGCCCTGCCGGCGGTCGTGTGGGGTGGGCGCGGGATGACTCTTGGCCCACCGTGCTAGGAGATGGAGCGCCCTGTGCCCGCACCTGCGGGGGACGGTGGAAACAAAGTCCTAACCTGACAAACTTCTTTTCCAGATCTCCTGCCAACTCTGGAAGTGGAAGGGTCTGACGTGAGCCAGTAAGTCGTGGAGCCCCCAAGGGAGGGTGTGTTGGTCTGAATGGCAAAAGAAAAAAACAATTGTACGGTAGGGAGTGTGTAGATTCCAGCTTCCGTTTCCCACTCATTCTCTCTTCCTGCGAGCCATTGCGAAACCAAAAACACCCCCAAAATACAAACAAACTCTCCCTCCTCCCACGCCAGTCACCACAACAGCGCTTCTTTGTATCTTTGGGAGACAGAAAGAGCCCCAGAGCAGAAACCGTTTTGGAAACTCCAGGTATGATGATGCGGGCTACGAAAACTGGTTACTGTGGGCTGTGGCTCTAAAAGTTGTGTTGACAAATGACGAGATGGCCCTCCTACGCCCCAGAGAGTGGTACATTCTGAGGATTGCCTGCAGTGGCCTCCTCCGTTAAAACCCAATGGAACAGGTACTCTTTGCGAGCTTAGGACTTGGAATCAGAATATCTGAATTTTGGTTTCTTATCCCGTTTATCCACTGTGATACTCTTACCAGCTTAACCCGTGGGCCTCACTTTCCTCGTGTTTCAACTTAGAGGGTTGGGCTAACATAATCTCCGAGGGCCTTTTTAATATTGTCCAAGGTATGTCCCAAACCAAAAATGTGTAAATCTTTAATTCATTTACCTGTTATATTGTTAGCGTCATAATTTCATGAAATTAAGGGGGAAAAAAAGCATAGCTATATTGAGCTTGGCATTGACTTATACTGCCAGGATTTGTTGTAGAGGAAAGCATTTATAAAACTCAGGAATACGTGTGCTATATATGTGAGTATCTAGTATCTCCTTTGAGAATAATTTAGAATCACATTTTTCATTAGGTTACTATTTGTAACATTACAAAAATTAAGTGGAATTAGCACAGCACATATTCAGTTTCAGAATTACACAGCTGGAGGAAATGGAAATTATTTTGGAGGAAAAGAAAAATTGTCTGTTTCCTGACAGTGACTGCTCTTGAACAGTGTTTGGTGCTTTTTAGCACAAAGTTGTGGGCAGAACATTGTCAAAGTGGTTTCAGACCACTTTGGAGCCTCTCTGAAATTAAGTGCAATAGCAGTGATGCTGATTAGAGACATGCATTTAATTGTCTTGGAATGGATCCCGAAAAATAGCAGAGGTTAGTGTAAACAGGTAAGCCAGAAATTAGGAGTTGACATCCACTCAAAAGCTATAGCAGGAGCGGAGACTATCAAGTGTCAGCACACCTTTTGTCTTTTTTGATTAAAACCTGTTCGCTTGTTTATACAGGAAATGTTTAGAACAGCTTTTGTCACTACTTGCAATGTTTCACAAATAAGATTTTTAAAAATTATTTGAGAATTAGTCATGACTGGAGGACTTGGAAGTGCTTCTGGTTCTCTGATGCCTTTTGCATAAAGTAATAAAGTAATTTATTCTCACCCATGTATACATTGTGTGCGGTTTGGGAGAGTGAGGTGGATTTGAAGTACTCTAATGAACACACTGAATTTGTATGAGATGCACTTTTGCCTTTGGGTTGGAAACTTGGTGAACCATTCAGGCATTTTCAGCTTCCCCTCAGGTACTTCATCTCCTTTAAAGCAGATGCTCGGTCAGTTAAGCAAGTTGCTTGTTGATTCAATAAGGAGTAGCATTGCTGAAGCATCCTGACTGCTGGCTGTTTGCAAAACAACGGGCTGGTGGATACATCAGGCCGCCCATGGCCCAGGGCCAACTCATTCATGGCTTGGGAGTGATATTGTGCTTGGCAGAGGCTCTGTTCCTCTTTCGTAATGTGTGGCCTTACTCTCTCATGGATTTATCGAGGAAAAACAGTCATCTTTTCACTCTTAGATCATTACTAATAGAACAAATGGTCTGTGTTTGTGAAATACAGTGTTTCTGGGAGGTCTAGAAAATAAAACCTAAAAATATTCACACCAGAATGGAATCCTCTTGGCAGATCCCCGACCCTTACTGCATTTTTTTCATGCTGAGAGCCAAACACATATACTCCTGGGGAGTTAAAAATGAAGAAAAAGGCTTATAGTCTGTCCTAATTCTCAAGATTTTATGTGATTTACAAATTCCGACTGTAATTAAACTAGAAAGGCATAAGTGTTTACCTACTGGACAAACTTAGTACATACATACTTTTGAAGTTTCGATTCAAAATTGATCTGCTTATAACTTGGAATATCCTCCTCATGCCTTTTTGGTGATTGCATTCACATTATCTGTTGTGATTTCACACACAGGATGTTACTCATCTTTACAATTTTGAACACTTTGAACTTTTACTTGTTTATATTGTATAGATATGGAGAAGTATATCTAAGGAATATACTAGCTAACAAAACAATACATTATAATTGACAATTGTAAAGCTAATACTCCATTTCTCACCCACTACCCAAGAAAGGGAACATGACAGATACCCACAAGTTTCCTCACCACAAGCCTAATTTTACCTTTGGAAAAAAAAACATTGTATAGATGTTCTTTCATAGATTTACTTGCTTACCTTTATGTTTGTGAGATTAAGCCATTTTTTCTCTTCTGCTTAAAGCAGAACATTTGAAAAGAGTTGTCTGTATTTCCATCTCCCCTATTGTGGTTTTTTTTTTTCCTTCACTCATCTTTGTACCCCTAGTGTGAAGTAGGGCCTAGCACGCAGGAACTGTTCAGTAATTTCTGTTGATTGAATGCTGCTGCTTGTTTGATTATGTTACTGGGTTTATTCCATTTTATGAATAATACATTCATTTAAAAATTGATTCTGATTACAAATTCTCCCTTCCTCTTTTTCTTCTTTTTGTTGCTACTGTAAATGAAGCTGCTATGACCCATCATGCAGAGATAGTAGTTCCTGTAGAAGATGCTACCTGCCATCAAATATGTTTTATTTTTATGAATACTGATGTAACCAGGTGCTTTCCCCCTTTCAATTATTATTGAAATTAGCTATGTGAATTTTTTTTAAAAAAAGATTTATTTGTGGAACCAGCGCAATGACTCTACTGGCTAATCCTCCACCTTGAAGTGTGGCGTCAGCTCTTTGCTTGTGGCCTGGAAAAGAAGTGGAGAATGACTCAAATCCTTGAGAGTCTGCACCTGCCAGAGGAAGCTGCTGACTTCTGCTTTTGGTTTGGCTCAGCTCTGGCCATTGTGGCCATTTGAGTAGTGAACCAGCAGATAGGAGATCTTTCTCTTTCTCTTTGTAAATCTGCCTTTCCACTAAATTATTTTAATTTGAAAAGAAGATTATACAGAGATAGATAAGTTCTTTTATGCATGGATTCACTTCCTAAACAGCAGCAACAGCCAGAGCAGAGCTGATCTGAAGCTAGGAGCTAGGAGCTTCTTCCAGGTCTCCCTGGGTGCAGGGGCTCAGGAACTTGGGCCAGCTCTGCTACTTTTCTATGTGTAAAATGAGAGATTTTTGGGGGAGTGGAGCAGTGCCCCTATAGGATACTGGCATCATAAGTGGAGGATTAACTTGCTGCCCACTGGGCCAGCCCCATGTTGATTTTTAAAGGGTTAAACCAAAATTGTGTTAGCGTAAGTTATAGCCATATTAAATGCCTATTTTTGTGTGTTACATAATTTCATTTACTGATCTTATTAAAAATTAAAGATAATTATGTGAGATGACCTACACCTTTCCTTAGACACATTGTTCTTGTGTTTTGCATTAAGGTTATGCTAACTATAAATGTGGATTGGCAAATGTTCATCTTATTCTGGTCTCTGTACTTTGAATATTTTGTAAAAATACCTGATTTTTATGCATTGAATTTCCTCCTTGTTAATAGGAACATTCAGGCTTATTTTTTATTTTCAAAATTGACTTGATTTTAGTAAATTATGTTTTCTAGGAATTCATCCATTTCCCATAATATTAAAAATTCATTGATATAAACTTGATTCTCTATAATTCTGTATTTATAGCTTTTTTCATTTTTGATATTGGTTATTTGTACTGCTGTTTAAATTTCATCAGTTTTATTTGCCCTTTCAAAACACCTTATAAAACAATTTTATAATTGTTGATGTTCAATCTTATGTATATTTTATTAACTTTGTGTCTTTATTATTTCTTTATTTTTTTTAAAGATTTATTCAGTTTATTACAAAGTCTGATATATAGAGAGGAGGAGAGACAGAGAGGAAGATCTTCCGTCCAATGATTCACTCCCCAAGTGAGCCGCAACGGTCGGTGCTGCGCTGATCTGATGCCGGGAACCAGGAACCTCTTCTGGGTCTCCCACGCGGGTGCAGGGTCCCAATGCATTGGGCCGTCCTCGACTGCTTTCCCAGGCCACAAGCAGGGAGCTGGATGGGAAGTGGATCTGCCGGGATTAGAACCGGCGCCCATATGGTATCCTGGGGCTTTCAAGGCGAGGACTTTAGCCGCTAGGCCACGCTGGGCCCAATTTCTTTATTTTTTAAAATTCAGCTTTCACTGTTGTAACAGCTTAAATGAATGTTTTATCAAATACTTCATTATAATGCCATATAAGGAATAATAGTACATAAATTTTTCTGCCCTTTTCTATTTTCTTAAACATTTATTTTAAAAGTAGAATGCTAGAGAAAGAGGAAAAGAGAAATAGAGAGGGAGAGAAAGAGAGATCTTCTATTACTGGCTCATGCTCCAGATGATCACTGTAGCTAGCACTGGGCCAGGCCAAAAGCAAGAGCCAGGAATTCCATCCAGGTCTCCCACATCGGTGGCAGGAGCCCTCTACTTCCCCAGGACTTGACCTGGTTTTGATATGGGATGTTGGGGTCATAGGAGGCGACTTAATATGCTGTGCCACAACAGTGGCTCTCAATCTTTCTTCTTTAAAAATATATTTACTTATGGCTTTGAGGTTTTTTTAAAATATAAACTTCATTGCCTGTAACAAGCCTTTTTAAATGAAAGATTTATTTATACATCTGCAAGCAGAGTTACAAGGAAAGGGGAAAGAGAGAGACAGAGAGAGAGATTGATCTTCTATCTGCTGGCTCATTTCTCAAAAGGCTATGGTTGGCTAAGGCTGAAGCCAGGAAGCAGGAGCTTCATCTGGATCTCCCACATGCACGTTGGGGGCTCTGTGTCTGGGCCATCTTCTGCTGCCTTCCCAGGCACATTACCAGGGAGCTGGATTTAACATGGAGCAGGCAGATCTTGAAAAGGCACATAATGGAATTTCAGTGTTACAAGTGGTGACTTTACTTATTATGGCACAGCATGGGCCCATGAAATAGTTTTGAGATGCTGTTTTTACTAACACATTCTTATTTTTGCATCTTTTTTTTTTTTGCCCAGTGGTTTGCTTAATAATATTTTCATTAAGATCTTAACAAATGGCATTTCTATAGCTGTGTTTTTGTTTATTTTTGTCTTTTAAAATGCTATGACCTAACAGCAGCTAATCATTGGGTTCATCATTTCAATCCTTGAAATTTTTTGAAACATATTTATTGCCTTTGCATATACTTTTTGTTCTTATTGCTGTTTTAAGAATTATTGAAAGAGCGACAGAGAAAGGAACAGACAGATATCTGGGTCAGGTGCAAGAGAGGCATCAAGAACCCCATTAGGGTCCTCAGTGTGAGTAGAACCCAAGTACTTGGGCCATCTTCTGGGCACCACAAGCTGCAGCTTAAACCCATTGTACCACAATGCTGGTTCTTGATCAATTTTTATAAATGAAATGATATGTGACCAGTAATTTTTAGTGCAGATTTCATGTAAAATTTATTAGCCTTGTTCCAATCTTGTATATCCTCATGTATTTTTTTGAGACTGCTTATTTTCACCATTGTTGAGGGAAGCATATTAGAGTTTGTACCATATGTGTGTGTTTCTGTGTTTTTCTTGTAGCAGTTTGTTTTTTCACTTTATACATTTGAGGTTACTTTATAATGCACATGTTATTTTGGCACTGCATTATAATATGTATATACATTTTAAACGTCCATTTCTGCTTAACTGAAATATTTCCCACTTTGGGGTAACTTTATTTCTCTGGGTAATCCATCCATTGAAAAATTGACTTATTTTCATTTTATTTGAGAGAGAGAAGGGGTATGCATGTGTGTGTGTGTGTGTGTGTGACAGAGAGAGAGAGAGAGAGAGAGAGAGAGTGTGTGTGTGTGTGTGTGTGTGTGACTGAGAGAGAGAGAGAGATCTATCTTCCTTCTGCCAATTTTCTCCTTAGATATCTGGAACAGTCAGGTTTAGGCCAAGTGAAGGCAGGGTCAGTCTGGGTCTTCCAGGTGATTGGAAGTGACTCAGTCGTTGAGCCATCAGTTGCTGCCACATACAGTGAATATTATGGGAAGCTAGAATTTGAAGTGAACTAGGACTCGAACCCAGGTACTCTCATATGTGATTCAGATTTCCCAACCAGCATCCTAACCACTCTGCCAGACTCCTGCCCCAAGAGCAGTTATTTATTAAGATATTATAACTTTGATATCTTTTCATTAGAGATTCTCTTCAATTTACATATAAAAACTAATGATGTATTTAGACTTGTATTTACAGTCCTGTCATTATCTTATTTTTAGTAAGTTCTGTATTTGAAGTAATTTTTATCAGTCCAGATTTTGCTTCACTGTTTTAAAAGTAACTATTTCTATCAGTTATTATTGTAGAAGTTACCCTATGGATACCTTTTAATAGTATGAATCAACTTTTAATAGTAATGAATTCAAGAATATACTTGAGCTCTATTTAATACCCCCTTGACATACATTTGAATATCTTGAATTTCATTTACTCATTTAACAAATATTTTGAGAACCAAATATGTGGACATCTTTGTTTTTGTAAAATATGACAGAGGAGAAACATTTATCAAATGAAGTCAGTAAAACCTTAGGAAGATGATAAATGTTATGGGAAGAAAGCAAAACTATAGTTAAACCAAAGGATTAGAAGTAGATTAAGGGGTGAGGGGAGAAAAGTAGATTGAGAGGAATGAGAATGAATAAGAAAATGAGAGATCATGAGTGAAAGTTAAATAGTGTGGGCATATGCCTGCACCTGGACCAATAATTTGTTTTAATCTTGTGTGGACATACAAGTGTTTCTTTTTTCTTTCTGTTTGTACTACATGTTGGTTAAAGGTTTGAACCAAATAGAGATTCACAGGAACTTCCATAATGATAATATAATTGATTTTAAGAATGTAAACTCACGTGTAGGAACAGCTGTTACTAAATATCTGTTTTGTAAAGGCATAGGACAAGTTGGTTTTTATATTTTCTCATTTTTGCTTTAACCAGCAGCTGTTATTTGGATGTCTAAACTTATGAACATCTAGAAATCATAAATATGATATAATCAAACAATTAGAATTCTGTGTGCAACCACGTAAGTTCTGAACAAAACCTATCAGTTTATAGGAAATAAAAGAAAGAATTAATCATGTAATACATAAATACACAGATATGTTTACACACGTAGAGTGTGCTTATGCTTATAATGGAGAGAAAACACATTGACACACACATTAACAACCAATGTTGCTGTTGCTGCTCTGTTAGCAAAGTAGTATTTCTTTGAGTTATGGCATGTTGATCATATTAGACTTGCCAAAGAGGTAGCTGAGAATTTCTGTAGTGAATTATGAGCATCTCACAATAACTTCGCTAATCAAAAGTATGAATAAGGGGCATTTCATAATTAGATTGTAAAATAGTCAATAAAAAGTAGTCATTTTCTTGTAGGATGGCTGTGGCCAGGTTGTTTTCTCTGATGCAAGAAAGCATTTGCGCATGAACTATGGGTAATGTTGATAGAGCTATGGATTTGTTGCTGCCAGAGTGAAAGTTTGCACTTGGAGAGGCAGTGTGTGCATGCATGATAGTGAACTGTGTCAAATGTAATTGTAGGTTGTTCCTTTATGTCCCAGAGGAGCTGAATATTCATAGGGGGTGACTTTTAGGGCAGGGTTGAACTAAATATTCATAGGGGGAACTGTATGAGGAGGTACTTGGATTCTTGTAAGTTTGTTGTCTTTTTGGGGAATCTGGAGGTATCATGGCATGCCACTCATGACAATTTTATTATAATGCCATTATAGTAATTGTCTATAGATTGTTACAGGAATGCAGTCATAAACCAATTGCAAATTTTCAACTGGCACTGGTTCTAGGTGATATTTTTTTCAGAAATAGTTCTCTTCAACACAAAGCAGGGGCTGGAAGGTAGTGGTTTGGGTCGGGGAGACAGGGTTATGGGCAAAGAGCATTGGGGGAAGGCTGGTAAAACCTCTCAGCTCTCTTTGCTAGCTAACTGGCAACATCATCTTGTCAACCTCAGAGATTTTTCATTCCTTAATCTCTATGAAGGATTAAAGAAAGTGATTCTTAATGTAGGTTATGCAACCACATAATTTCTGAGCCAAACTAGCCAGTGTTTAGGAAATGAAAGAAAAAAATTAATCATGTACTACATAAATACATAGATATGTTTACACACATAGAGTTTACTTATGTTTATATTGGAGAGAAAACATACTGACACCCACATTAGCTTCCTAACTGTAATTTCATACTGTGTAAGGGTATTGCCTGCCTAGCTAATAAAAGCAAATTCCTTGCTAATTATCTAAAGGTTCCCCTGGGGGAACTGGAGGTTTCTCACCGAATTTTGGTAGTGGTTGGAGTCCCTGTTGATAATCATTTTGACATGAAACTATTGGAACTATTAGATTCTGAAAGAGACAAATTTGACGATTAACACAAGAGTAAAACCACATCAGCACAGCAGAAAAGGGGGAGCACTTTTTTTACTTCTCATATGGTGCAAGCTGCAAGATTTTTCTTTCTGAAATCTATGGGGTCACTTTGAAGATAACTTCTTTTGATATCTTCTTCTGCAAGCTCACTATTGTCAATATGAATTCAGCAGGTTTTATTAATTGCTGTGCACACATACAGTGAGTATTTCAGAGCTGGTTCGTTGTCCCTGAGCAAAGGAATCTAAAGAATCTTGTAGTTACCCTAGAGCCTGCTCAGTAGTCTGGTTTACTAAGATTTTATTCCTTTTGCTATTGTGGTAGAGAATTTACCATGAAGTTTCTTTGCCCATGGAATTTCTCTAGGAAGACAGGAGAAGTAGGAAAAGCATGTCAATTAGAAAATGTAATAGCCTTAGTGCCTTTCTCTTTAGAAAGAAGTTTATGGCAAAAGCAAAGTATTTTGCATATATTTTAGCTTTTAAAGATATACTTGAGTCCCTCAACTGGCTCAGAATAGTATGCAGTTATCCCCTAGGGTGTGCCTATGTAGAGTCAAGGGACAGAGGATTCATTACCGACAGATATACGCAGCTAGAAATTCCTTGTAATATACCTATGATAGGAGTGCTAAGTAGCATCAGACAGTGTCCTCTCTGTTGAGGTTGTAGTTGGCTTGCAGGCTCCCAAGCTTTGAACAAAACCAGATCTTCCACAGATATTGCTCATTTATAATTTTCGGAGCTGGCTCTGGAACAGTCTTGTTCCCATATTTTGTCTGGGACTTCTTTACCATGCTGGTTGTATGGTTTATTTGATCTGGGTGTCTGAATCAAATAGGAAGTTGAAGATGAGGAAGGTTCTCCCATATTACATTCTTTTTTTTTAAGATGTATTTTTATTGGAAAGTCTACTAGAGATCACCTGCTCCAGCGTCTCTACAGAAGAGTGAATCCACTTTTCAGTATCTTTAAATGTCAGAAGAGTAGCTGCCCTAGAACTTGATGTGCTTTGAGAGAGCGTGGTATTTAGTAAGGTTTTCCTGTTAGCTATTGATTTCTTTTAATCACTACAACTCCTTGTACTTCCTGTGGAATTTGAACTTCTTGATGATTTCCTTGATCAAAAGTGGAGTGTTAATAACTTCTCTCAAGTATTCTGACTGTTGACAGCCCACTGAGTCCAATTACTTAAAGGAGTAGAACATTAGTCATGGAAGTAGAACCAATTTTGGGGTGAGTACACGTGGGGGTTATTCCTTATATTTTATCTGAAAAGAGCGTAAAGGGCCTATTAAATTAGGAATTCCCAGGGCTAGCATTGTGTAGTGGGTTAAGCATCCACCTACAATGCTGACATGCCTTATGTGCACCAGTTAGAGTCCTAGCTGCTCCGTTTCCAATTCAGTTCCCTGCTAATGTGTCTGGAAAAACAGCAGAGAATCGCCCAAATCCTTAGGATCCTGAACCCATGTTTGAGACAGATGAGGCCCCTGGCTCTTAACTTCGGCCTGGAACAGCCTGGCTGTTTCAGGATTTGGAAAGTCAATGAGCTTGAGTAGGTATCTGTTTCTCTTTCACTCGCTTTCTTTCTATAACTCTGCCTTTCAAACAAATAAAATGAATATCTGAAAAAAAATAGGAATCTGTAGTGCAGGGTCTGTTATCAACAGACTCATAAGCTTTCAAAAGTCCTCATGGCATTAATTAACAAGATTTGGAGTCTCCACTTTGCCTTGTGATATTGACCTTGATGAGGAAACCTTGCCTTGTGATTTAGAAGAATTGTGATGGCGTCAGTGTATAGCCTATTCAGGCATGTCCTGGACACAGACCTGAGGATCTACTCTATTTTGGGTTTTAGTAGAGATAATTTCAAAGTTGTATCTTGTTTCAGGGTTTGTCATCATCCTAATGAAAGAGTTAGATTTAGCATCAATTAACTTAAGCAAAATACCTGGATAGAATAGATCTTTGCCTATGAAGGGAGTCAGACATTCTAACATCACCAAAGAAAGTGATGGGACATGAAAACATCATTTAAATGACAAATCAGAGAAAGAATAGATTGTTTTTAACTGGCTTTTTATTACATAATCAGTTAATAGTTAAAGAAATACATTTATGTGCAGATTTAACTTACTTTGTTGGTTGAATGCCTGCTTGAACTGAATTTTATTGGCTTTTAAACACCTAGGTCTATAAGTCATAACCTGTTCTTTGTAACTTTTGAAATTAATTTGTGAAAAAAGAACAGTTATATCGAGAGTTAAAATACTTGAAACTGTGTTTTCAAAGTGACCCATGCTTATGCCTGTTGCTTGATTTGAGTTATATAGCCAATCTTCATCCTAAGTGAAATAATAGAAGTGAGCATTTTCAAAATGACAAGTTACTACAAACATATGGTTGTATTTATTTTATTAATTTTTTTGATACTTAGCATCTTTCATTTCTACAACAGAAAGAAAATGCAAAAGTCAATGGCAGAAAGATGTCACTGAGCTTGTTCATCAAAGCCACAAAACTATCAGATTTTCTCTTTTTTTAAAGTTCTATTTCCAACTTGTTTAACTGAGCACACATGCTCATATAGTATTCTGCAGAAGCTTATTTGTTATTAATATAAAAGGAACAGACTTCATGTAGTTCGCAGATTAAATTCTCAGAGTATAATGATATTTCCTTCCACCTCTCCATCCCTGCTTACTTTTTTTTCCTGTCTACTTTTCTTTCTCCTTTCAAGTTGAAAAGAATTCATGGGAAATCTTGTCTTTCTAGTCATTCTTAGCATTTTCATTTACTTTTAGTAAGCTACCAGGCTTCCCATGAATTACTCTGATAACTTTTCAATGTAAATACATATACCAGTTCTATTGCTCATCTGCAATAGAACAATAGGTTTCCAAAATAATTTTGGAAAAATTTCTTCATTTATTAAAAGCAAATATGCCACTATTACTTACGCTAAACTATTTGTAGTATTACAATCAAAATAAAAACTTTAGAAAATAAGGGAAAGTAAAGCAATTAGCATGAAAAAAATGAAGATAGAGATATTAACTGTTGGACTAACGTTCTATTTAGTCAGAATTATGAGTGCTTAAAATTTAGCTATAATTATCCTGTGTTATCTGCCTTCATTTCTGAAGCACAAAGGAGCTCTGCACTTTTAAAATTATTTGACTATATGTAGTTTAAGTATCTACTACATATAGTATGTATCAGTGAAGAAATTATAACATGATTCCATGGAGGATGTTTTTCTGACACTGATCCAGACTATTGCAAAAGATCAAATTATAATTACCTTGTCATTATTTTCTTTTAATGTTTTCTTATAATGTATATATCTGGGTTTTTTGTGTCTGCGTACATGTTCTTGATTTACTGCTGTTTTTCAGGGCACATCTATGAAGTAAGATGATTTGTCGAAAACTCTGCGTGTTTTTTTTGCAGTGGGGTAAGTTTGGTATCTTAATTCTGTTATGTAAAGCAGAGATTTTGCCCTTGGTGAGCTATTTCACTTATTGAGTCGCATTTTCTAGCAAAGAGTTTTATATTCTCATAATTATAATACAAACCAATAATATCTAAATGTGAAAGTGAAAATCTTCCACATCTCCTGAAAATAAGCTGTTGGTGTATCTTTTGGGGATATTAACATACACGCTTTTCTTTCTGTATGTTTCTCCATCTCTCTTCCTCTTACATCTGTAATTGCTTAAATAGAACTGGTGCCTGTATTTTGTTCTGTATGTTTCATTTCCTATGTAGCAGGTTTTCAATTTATCATAGCAGTTTTTTTTATCATCTTTTATCAATATGCTTGTTAGTTTAATGGTCACATGACAATGCTGTGTATGAATGTGTCTTAATTTATTTGACTGATTTAAGATTAATAGGATTTTTTCTGCAGGAAATGATTGTACATTGAGAGCTAGGCCCTTGTTTGAAATCATTATTCTGTACATTAATTACTGAAGAGGAATTTACATATCGACTACTATACACATTTTGAAATTCTGTATGATTGTTCTCTCCTCCTTAGAGCATTGTATCATTTGCTTTCCGAAAATGAATATTAGTATCTAAGAGTGTTCTTTTATCACATTTCTGGCAAATGAGCACATTGTCATTCCTTAATCTTTTTTTTACTTTTTAGAAAAGCAAAATACAGCATCTTATTTAAATTTTATTTATCCAATTATTTATGATATCGAGCATTTCTTGCCCATTTGTATTTCTGATATGATTTTAAAATTTCATATACTTTGATCATTTTTGTTGTTTTATTTATTTCAGTTGAAATCTAGAAATTTCTAAACTGTAATATTTAGCCCAGTACATAGAACTAATAAAATGCATATATGAAGAGATTTATTAGAAAGAATTAAGTCATACAATTATGAGAGATATGCAATCCCAAGATCTACAGTCAACAAGTAGAGACATAGGAGAGCCAAAAGTGCAGTTCTAGCGCAAATTGAGAGATCTGAAAACCAGGAGAGCTGATAATTTAGATTCTCTCTGAACAAGATACCGGACAGAGCTGATGTTTCAGTTCTACCAAAGGCAGCTCAAGGCAGTCAGGCAAAGACTCCCCCTGTTAACTTAGTGTTATTGAATTTGTGCTATTCATGCCAAATCATCCTCACAGTTTAAAGCTGGAATGACATTTGATTACATATCTGATATTCCATGGGTTTAGTCTAGTTGATGCATGCATAGTAAGAACCATAATGAGCCTCAACAATTTTTTTTGGCCATTGTTTAATTTTTAACTTTATTTTATTTTTACAATACTGAAATTTATGCACATTCAACAACACTGATCTGATGTACACACTTAAATATTTGATCTGTTAACATTTAAATACTTTAATTTCTTTTAGCAAATGTGGCATTACTCAGGCACAGCCATTCTGTATTAACTGCTGATCAAATGTATAAGGGGTCTTCCAAAATTTATGGAAAACGTGTGTTATGAAAAAAATTACGGTGACTTCACATGGTTGTTTTAAACTAAAGTAAACTGATAGTAACTTGTTTAAACAGGATCTAATTAAGGCCCTGAGAAGGATAAGAAATCAGTTTGGAAGGAGCTACACTATCAGAGTATCATGAATTCTGTTATAATTGAGTTAGAGCTCCAACTCTTGGTGAGGTTGGGTGGAAAAATGTTGAAATCATTTACACTTTCCAATAATCCAGAGAAACTTGATTAAAAAGAAAAGAGAGAGAGAGCGCGAGCGAATGCGTTTTTAGAAGGGACAAGACAAAGTTGAAGGATCCCACAGTGGGAGACCACCCAAATCAACTTGTGTGGAAAAATTTAGTCTTGTTTGTATCCTACTTGAAGAAGACTGAAAATTAGCAGAAGAAATGATAATCAGCAGCATAGGCCTAAGAATGGTTTAGCTTACACAGTTCTTACTGACATATTAAAGTCGAGTGGACTTTAGGCCTGAATCAGCTGAGGACAGCTTTTTGGGATGCTGAAGTATTTTACTTGGTGACTTTCTGGAAGGGCAGAGTGATAACATTCACTTATTGTGAAAGAGTTTTCAGAAAGTTAGCCAAAGCTTTATCAGAAATACACCAGGGAAAGTTTCCCTTGATGACAATGCTTCTCCTCATTAGTATCATTAAACAAGAGCAGTTTTACGAGAATTTTATTGGGCTAGCAGTAGACATGCGTCTTACAGGTCTGATATGACTCCTGCTGATTTCGTTTTCTGATCTTAAAAAAAATCTTGAAAAAGCATCCATTTTTCCATAGTTAATACTTGTAAAGCAGGAAGATTATGTTGGAATGGTTAAATTCCCAGGATATTCAGGCTTTTAGGAATAAATAAAGTGACTGCTATCATTGCTTACAGATGTGCAAAAATGTCCTGAAGTTAATGGAGTTTATGTTGAAACATAAGGCTTATACATTTTACATTTGTGTTTTAATTCCAGGTTTCCCACAAATATTTTGGTTACCTCTCACGTAGTTTGCAGATAGTTCTCCTATAGTTTGTCTCTTCACCTTAGATTCGTTCCCCTGCTACGTGGAGGCTTTCTATGTTGTAATCTTATTTGTCTATTTTTGCTTTTGTTGCTTGTGCTTTTTAGAATATATCCAGAAAATCATTGCCTGGATCATCGTCATGGAGCTTTTCTTTTGTTTCTTTCTAGTAGTTTGATAGTTACAGGTCTTACATTTATGTCTTTCTTAATTCCAGTCTTATTTAGATTGTATGCCAAAGTTTTGGAATTAGAGTCAGGCTATTGCTAAGAAAGCTGACTGGATCTGGCAACTGTTACTTGTGTATCAACTAATTCTAGGCATATAATTTAATACTTGAATACATAGGGGCTATTATTATTTATCATACTTGTCTTCTTTGTTACATGTACTGATCTCATTCATTGCTACTGTTTCCTACGGTTGAGGATAGTTCTACTGTTAGAGATTAAAACACAACAACAGGGCTTGGCAGCGTGGCCTGGTGGCTAAGGTCCTTGCCTTGATCCCATATGGCCGCTGGTTCTAATCCCAGCAGCTCCACTTCCTCTCTATCTCTCCTCCTCTCAGTATATCTGACTTTGTAATAAAAATAAAATAAATCTTTTAAAAAAACAACAACAAAAAAACAAGAGAATATCAAATAGAAATAAACCATTTTCTTTTATATTCTTTAACATTTTTTAAATTAGTATTTTTTTATATTATTATTGCTTGAGAGGCAGAATGACAGAAAAATCTCTCATTGGCTGGTTCAACAGCCAGAGCTGGGCTTGGCCAATGCTACGAGCCTGTAACTCAGTCCTGGTCTCCCATATGGTGGCAGGTACCAGTGATTTGGGCTATCCTCCGGTGCCTCCTGAGCTACACCTAAGCGTGAAAATGGTAGTAGACATGGATCTTGAACTCAGGCTGGCACTTTGGTGCTAGACATGGCTTTTTTTTTTTTTTTTTTTTTTTAACGATTTCAATAGGAAAGTCAGATATACAGAGATAAGGAGAGACAGAGAGGAAGATCTTCCGTCCGATGATTCACTCTCCAAGTGACTGCAAAGGCCGGTACTGCGCCAGTCCGAAGCTGGGAACCAGGAACTTCCTCTGGGTCTCCCACGTGGCTGCAGGAACCCAAGGCTTTGGGCCGTCCTCGACTGCTTTCCCAGGCCACAAGCAGGGAGCTGGATGGGAAGCAGGGCCGCCGGGATTAGAACTGGCGCCCATATGGGTCCTGGGGCATTCAAGGCAAGGACATTAGCCACTAGGCCACGGCACCAGGCCCGAGACACGGCTTTTGCAAGTGCCCTCTTAATTGTTAAGCCAAATGAGTATTTTCTGACATGTTTTAGATCCAATTTTATGAGATATATTTAACAAAACTCTTCATTGCCTTTTCTGTTGTATAATTTTCATGAGACTCTAATGTTTCCTAATGATTTCTGAAAGGCTTGTGGTTTCATCATGTTTTGGGAATTAGGAACGCTCTTTGGTTATTTTATCTAACTCACAAATGCCTTCACATGAAAATTTTGGATCTTGTTTAAAATTCATTTACAGAAAAAGAAGTAGTTATAGAGGAAACATGTAAAAAAATTATGACTCATTTTTAAGTTAAAGTGATTGAATACTTTTGTGTCTGTGGCATTTATTATTACATTTTAGATTTCAACAATTTTGAAAGATTTAGGTTAATTTTGCAAGTCAACTGAATCATTCAGTAGTCAGCTGAATCCTTGTCAATGTGCAGGTAAACACATTCACAACATATATTTATTATATGTGCACAAAATAATATAATAAAATAGTGCTTTTATTTAGTACTATCAGACATTCATGCCTTTGTAAATAAAGTAAAACTTCTGTACTCATGAGGTGTTCTTATTTCAAAAACATCTGTTCAAATGATAGGAGTTTGGAGATATACAACTGCAATGAGCACTTACTTTTGGTGATGTCAGGGATCTAATTTTCACCAGTGTTGGCACAATAATGTAAGTCATTGTTGGCTTAGTTTTTGTTTCTACACACACCAATGCATATCTATATGCTTATGTTTACACAAATAAATGCATTCTTAATAATAATTTCCTATATGCTATTTTAATATTTCTACATGTATGACTTTCATAATTGGTAAGCATATGAATTCTTAAAACTTCTGCTTTTTTATATTTTTAAATATAATTTTTTTCACATTCTCTTTTTTCCTTCCTGTATCTGGAGCAAGGCGGGAAATAAAGGGAGAAGCCACACCCAGCCTCTCAACCATCCCAGGGTTACCGTTGTTGTGGGGCCTGCTTCTATGTTTTTGCTCAAATGGTTTTGATAGTTCAACAGTTCTGAGTTGCTGCCAAGCTCATTACTCCAACCACAGTGAAATCTTTCCAGAATCCACTGGCTGACATAGTCCACCTTAGAATCTCTGTTTGCCCAAATTTTCACTGCCAACACTTGGCTGGGGTAGTTGATCAATTTGTTCTATCCTCCGTTCTCTGTTATGGTACCAGGTATCCTCTGCAAGTTCTAATGTACCATCATATCCTCCATGTGCTACGCTGTCCACTGTTTTGTCTAAGTCACTGAGGAGGTCCAGGTCTGACACAAGTACTCCAAAGTTAGATCATGGACCCTGCAAGTCTCTACATGGCTGGAGTTCTGAGTCCAGTGATTTAGTTGGGGGATCCCTAAAGAAACCTCAGCTGAGATGATCCCAGGCCTGATTCTTGTGTGTGCCTGCTGATACAGGCTCCAGCACAGACTGTCACCCCAATCAACTTACACTCACACTGGTGGTTGCAATTGCCAAGTCAGTTCTGTCTCCACCCTTGTCCTCTACACAAGCCAATGGGTTTTGCAGCCCAGCTCAATCCTGGCCACCAAACACTTGGCCACGTCGACCAGTGGAAGCTGCAGCCTAGTTGTGGCAACCCACAATAACCTCCATCAGCCCCACTCCTACCCTGGTTCCCATGCTTGTCAATATGTACAGCAGATTGGTGTAGTCTATCCCACATCCCATTCAGCTCTAGTGCATGTCAATGGACACTGATACCTTGTTCAACCCAACCAGCCCCACTGTCCAGCCCACACGTCTGTGAGCAGATGCCACTCTGTCTAGCCATGCCTGCCCCTAGTTCTGGTTTCTATGCTCACCACTGGGAGTGACAACCCAAAAGGGAGGTGCCAACTGTTTGCTATTGTGCTCATTCCCACTCTAGGATCTTGCGCTCTCCAGGATGGATCTACAGTTTGACTTGACAGAATTTGCCCCCCCCATGCCAGCATCTGCCAACTAATGCTGTGGTAAAGCTTAACTAGCCCACATCCACTGTGACTTACGCATGTACCAGTAGGAACAGTTGACCTAGCCTGGCTTTCCCCTGATCCCACTCACAAGAGGCCACCAGGTGTTATGACCCTGCCCAGCCTGGTCTGTCCCCAATCCCAGGTTTCATGCTTACCAGTGGGAAAGATGGTCCAGCAGGGAAGCTCCATGCAGCCCCCCTACTGTGTTCATTCCCTCTCCCCAGGTCTGTTAGCGCTGTGGCCCATTCTGGCATGGCCTGCCTCACCTTGGCATTTGCCAGTGGGTGCTGTAGCCTGGCCCGGTCCGATGTCGCCCCCATTTCCAGCTCATGCTGGTGGGGGTTACAGCCTCGTCCAGTCCAGCCCAGCCCAGGCAGCCCCCAGTCCCAGCCCTAATGTAAAATGACTGGTATTGCAGTCTGACCCGGTCTTACCCACACACCATTCTGGTTCTTGGATTTTTCAGTGGGTAAGTGGTACTCCATTGTCTGGATATACCTCAGTTTGTGTCGTCATTCACCTAAGAACATCCTGATAGCTTCTATCTTCTTACATTTTTACATTTACCCTAACTCTTCAAAATTCTCATTCCATACAAATCCATACAAACTTCTCAGAATTCCAATTGCTCATTAGTCTGTCTATATATGTGGCAATACTGTTGGTTATTTGAGTAATTTGAAAAGGGTATTATGAGAGCTAATTATTATTTTATTTTCAAATAACTTGCATATTTAACTTTTGAACATTCTGGAGAGTGAAGAATTATGAGAGTATTCCTAATTTTTATGTGTTTAAAAGTGATAATTTGATCAACACGATTCCTATAAGAGATATGTTGCACATCATTTTGTAGAGAGTGCCTTAATTAAGAGAGTATCTTATAGGATGTCTTCTATATGGAGGAATATCTAGCCATCCTCACACTGGTGACAGATGCTTTGTAAGGAGTCAGTGAAAGTAAAGTTATTTGTGTTACTCGTTTTAATAAATGCAAAAGAATATTTTATTGCTTGCTTAGCTGATTGTACATATAGATATTTATCATTTGGCTGGATGATAGAATTACGTTAATTTGCAAAAGGAAAATAGTGTGAATATCTTTTTGTTAGAATACAAAGATAGCATGCTAGATTATTGAGGAAAAATAAAACCCGTATTTCCAAAAGGAGATGCCAGGAAGTGGAGGTGCTTCAATAAATAAGTGAACATGCTTAATTATTGACCACTGAAGAATAAAAGTTACTCATTAGACAATGATTGAGCATTTAGAATATTAAGTAATCATTACTGAATACTACATGGTCTAATGTCACATACTTCCTCTTTAAGTCTTCATCAAAATGATTTCTTGTTTTTTGTGTGTCTTTTTAATGTTCTAACAGAGTTTGTTTGCGTGATAACTGGATTTAACTTGGCATATCCAATTCCTCTCTGGAAATTTAAGTTGTCTTGCATGCCAGCAAACGCAACCCATGACTCCTTCCTCTTGCCTTCTGGACTCTCTAAGAACACTTCAAATTTGAATGGACTTTATGGAGCAGTTGTTGAAGATGAATTTAATTCCAGTGGTACATATTTTTCCAACTTATCTCAAACAACTTTCCACTGTTGCTTTTGGAGTGAGCAAGATACCAACTGCACTGTGCATACAGACAACACACAAGGGAAGACAGTTGTTTCAATTGTAAATTCCTTGATTGTTCAGCAACTAGGTAAGTATTTCAATGTTCCAAGCACTAGCTTTTCAAAAGTTACATTGAACAAAATGTTTTAATTCTCTGAAATCTTGTAAAATATGTACCTTATGAATGTGATTTTAACATATTAACAAATTTGCTTTGGAACAGGAATAACACATCTTTATTTTGTGAAATAGATAAAATATCAAATGATGAATAATACTATAGAATCTGTTAAATTTTGAAATGTTTATGAATAATTGTATTTTTTAGGCAAGGAAAATCTGAAACAATATACATTTTTGGAACAAGAGATATGCTGTTTGAAGTATAACGCATACTGAATTTTAGCAAGGGTAGTTTGTCATTCATCTGGAAATAAAAACAGCAAATTTATTTGTTTCCTGGAAACTTTCCTAGAAAGGATAAATATAACAGTTAATTGAGTCAGCCATATTAAGAAATCTACAGAATGAAAAATCATTGCAATGTAGATTAAACAGAGTTTCTCAAGTAATACTATTAAGTTTTGAGCCAGGTAGTTCTTGCTTATGGGGAGTTGTCCCATGCTATGGGATGGTGAGGAACAACCCTGGACTTTAACTACAGATACCAGAAACCTTTCCTGCTTGGTTATAATGGTCTAAAGAAGGAAATCACTTAGGGCTGAGCACTGTTAAATGGGAAAAATTTTCCGGTGTGTTGAATAAAGCTAAGCATAAATTATGAAGTAAACTTTTCAAAACAAGTTGGTAGTTATAGCTCCCAGTTTTGATCCATGTGTATTATGTGGAATCTATGCATGGATTTCAAATTTTTTTCTGTTTCAAAATAAGTTTCCACCTTTTAATAAAAGCATTTTTTTTTTTAAGATTTATTGTTATTGGAAAGCCGGATATACAGAGAGGAGGAGAGACAGAGAGGAAGATCTTCCATCCGATGTTTCACTCCCCAAGTGAGCCGCAACGGGCCAGTGCTGCGCTGATCCAAAGCCAGGAACCTGGAACCTCCTCTGGGTCTCCCACGTGGGTGCAGGGTCCCAAAGCATTAGGCCATCCTGGACTGCTTTCCCAGGCCACAAGCAGGGAGCTGGATGGGAAGTGGATCTGCCGGGATTAGAACCGGCGCCCATATGGGATCCTGGCATGTTCACGGTGAGGACTTTAGCTGCTAGGCCATGCCGCCGGGCCCTAATAAAAGCATTTTTATAGAATAAGAATGAGCCTAAATAGTTGGGATGCTAGTGGCGAGTCATGAAATAATAAACAGTTATCCGGGATGAAGGTGAATTATTACTGTGCTGTAGCTTTTAGTTTTACATGACAAATGAAGGTTAGCAACTAGTTATGTTTTAGATGGGTTTACATTTTGACAGCTGAAAGTACCAGGTTAACTCAGATTGAGGATTTCATTGCATTTTTCTGCCAAGTAGGTTGCGTACTTCATAGGGCTCAACAGGGTTGCACAATTTTTCCAGCTGTAAATCCTTCTGGTTTGGGGAAATGAGCATATATCAACGTTGTCTTAAGTCAGTCTTAATGTTGTAATGATTTTTACTAGTTGCCATTCTTGCTTTTTAAATTACAGATCAACAGTTGTCTATCTTCATTATTATCAGGTGAATGTTTCAGTATGCAGTGAAATCTTTCATCAGTTATATTTAGGCCCATAACATTTCAGTGATGCTCATTAAGTTTGAAGGTGAATCACTGTCCCTTCATTTGCAAAAGCAGACACATAAACATGTCTCTTAAGTTGCTTGTACTTTGGTAGTGCTCCTTTTTTCCTATGAGAAAGTGGGAATAAACGGATATATAAGTGTTTATGGATATTTTACCCTCCTTTATCGGCTTGAGATTAAGCAAATATTTGAGAAGCAATAATTGAATTGAATTTTCTTTACATGAAAGGAAACTGAAGACCAAAGAGACTAAATTATTTGGGCGTGTACATACCGCTAGTTTAAGCATGCCCTTTCTCTTTTAGAATGGGCAGTGGATGTCGTATCAGAACATTGCTAAATTTAATTTAGCTTTTCTCTTTCACTGAGTTGCTCAGAATGTTTTTCAGATTTATTCTAGTTTATTTTTAATTTAGGTGCAAACTGGAACATACAGTGCCAGATGAAGGGGGACTTGAAATTATTCATCTGTTATATGGAGTCATTACTTAGGAATCCTTTCAAGAATTATGACCTTAAAGTTCATCTTTTATATGTTCTGTAAGTACCAAATAAATAAACTAGGACATTGTTATTACCACAATTCTTTCAAAGGTAAGGGCTTCTATATATAGAAGTAAATGATGAAACCTCTATATTTCTTTTTATATCTCTGTCCATTTAAGGAGAGCGGTTTGTATGTTTTTTCATACAGCATTCATTTTATTGGGTTCTTGTTGATTCAGGTAGCAAGATAAAGCAGATATGGGTGACCATATGGTCTGAAGGAAGTGTGAACTCAAGTTAGAGAACATAGATATATGAATGGAAAGGAGGGAAAAGACCTTAATATGTTTTACTAACTTAAAAATATTAGCATTTAATATTTACTTATCCTTGGTAGAGAGCCAAGACACTGATTTTATTTATCAACTTTAAAATGGTTTGATGATTTTTATTGCATTGGAAAGAGAGAGAAAGAGACAGAAATCTTACATCTTTTGGTTCACTCCCTAAAATGCCTTCAAACACCAGGGCTGGGCCAGGTAGAAACCAGGAGCCTGTAACTCAGTCTGTGTTTCTATTGTCTGTAGTAAGAACCCAAATACTTGAGACATCACCTGCTGCCTCCGGGGGTGTATGTTAGCAGGAAGCTGGATTGGAAGCCCAGGGCCAGGGCTGAAGCCAGGCATTTTGAAATAGATTATAGATGTTTCAAGCAGTGTCATAACTTCTAAGCCAAACACCTGCCGCCCAAGCTGGTAATTTTAGACAGCCACATACCATTTGTCTTCCTATAACTCCAGTGATAATATACATCATTTCTATGTGAATTTTAGCTTTTAAAAATTGTTTTCTTTTAAAAAATTATTTATTTCTCTGAAAGAGTTAAAGAGAGGGAAAAACAGAGCCTGCAAGATCTTCCATCTATCGATTGACTCCACCTCGATGGCAAGGGGTGAGCCTGGCCAAAGCCACGAGCCAGAAGCTTCATGTAGGTCTTCCACGTGGGTAACTGAGTGCAGACACTTGGTTCATCTTATACTGTTTTTCCCAGTCCAGTAGCAGGGAGCTGGATTAGAAGTGGAGCAGCTGAATCAAAAGCTGGTACCTCAGTGGGATGCTGGTATTGCAGAAGGCAGTTACCTGATATACCAGCACCTAAAATGATTTTTATTTGTTCTTTAATTTGATATTTAAAAAGAAAAAGATTTACCTCTTTGAGTTCTACAGTTGTTTAGCCTGTGCCATCAACTACCACATACATAGTTTAGATACTATATTGGTAAGATGAAGAGAGGCAGAAAGTGGTGTACGGGTTAACAGGGACGGCAGGTTGGATAAAGGAGAGTTATTGCTTAGTGGAATTGAGTTATGGAAGTTGAAAGAAAATTCTGATGTTGGATGGTGATGACAGTTGTACAACAATGTGAATGTACCTGATGCTAATAAAACCTTACGTTTAAAAAGGTAATTTTTATGTTGTGTATATTTTACTACAATAAAAATTGTAAGAGAAAAAGCATGTTAGAATGCCACATGTTACCCTGTAAATATCTACAGTTCTTATGTTTGTTAACTCTTTTTTGTATCCTATTTTATCTTATTTAAAAAATTATTTAATTGATTTTATAATACAGTTCTATATTCTCTGGGATTTCCCCTCACCTTCTCCCTGAATCACCTTCACCTACTGATCTTTCCTATTTTATTACAATCATATAGTCCTTCATAAATAGTTATAAGTCCATCATTCTGCTATTTAAATATATACTGACATTGTAGGTATGGACAATGGTAGAGAGTCCAGCATCCTATTGTCAAGATATACTCAACATTTTTATTGGGAATTCATCTTTGATTTGGAAGTAGAGACGCATACTGCATTGTATTTTCACATCTAGATATGATAGTTTCCATTACACAGTTCCTCTAGATGACTATATGTATATGTATGTTTACCTGTATATCTATTCATCTTGTGTTTTGCATGAAGGTTGCCTTATATCAGAGAGAACATGTAACAGTTGCTCAATTGTGAGTGGATTCTATTTGCTCCAGTATAAGCTAGACCCTTTCTTGTGTGTTCTGTTGTTTTTCAAGGACTTTATTATTGTCATCATCCTGTCTTGCCTACAACAGTAAGTTTTCTTTGCAACTAAGAGACAATGCTGTAATAATTCACATTACACAATGAATCTTCTTGATCAAACATTTCCATCAAGTAATCCCTCAATTTCAACAACTCCTTTTTTTGAAGAAAACAGTTTAAACAGTGTGAGTACATAACCTCCTTAAGAAGTCAGTAAAAGTGGTCCTGGCAATAAGGAAATAAAATGGTTTTAGATTACTTCCCTAACATAAACAGCTAGACAAGTGTGGGAAGTAATTATTTTCAGACATAGAGCAAAGACAAAACCACGGTTTCTGAGAAGGAAGCAAATTGAGCCCTCATCGTTATTGAATCTTTCTAGACTGCAGGCAGGAACATGCACAGCGCTGGGGGCATAAGCCAGCCCCAGCAGTCTCTGCATTGAGGACACAGAAGTGTAAGTTCAGATAGTGCTAAGAGGCTGCAGTCCTGGGGGGGCAAAGTGCTTGGAAGAAAAAGCATACAGGAATTTTCAGTGTGAATGCTTTGACTTTTGAGCTGAACACTAATCTGGTCATGAGATTGAGGTAAGGTCTAGGAAGTGGGCAGTTATTAGAGAGCTGCAAGTATATTTATTATTTAAGTCATTCAAGGCTCTGATTCATACAAGTTCTTGTAAAGCAGATTAGGTAGAACTTATTGAGTATCGATGACATTTTGGAAACAAAACAAAACAAAACAAAACAACAAAACAACCCTCCCAAAACCCAACTGCTGTTTTTAAGTTTATCCAAATTATCTCTAAAGATAAGGCTTTTCCAACATCTTCCCCGAAAGCTTATAAGGCTTTAAGGACTCAAGTAGTGCCTAAGTAACTTAATTGATTGCTGAAACACAATCCAACACTCTTTAAAGCAAAATAGTACAATAGCATACTCAAAAAGTGGAACCTTTACAGTGTCTGCCATCTAGTAAAACAGTACTCGATAAATGAAAAGGAAAGTGTGACTTAACCAGTGGAACCAGACACAGAAATGACAGAGGTGAGGGAATTAGCAAAGAGAACTATCATCTTCATGCTGCATGCATTCCTAATACACAGGAAAGCATGGCAGTAGTGATGAAGAAAAAAGAAGATACAAAAGGCCAAGTGAGATTTTCAGACAAAAATGTATTCTATGACAAGGAAAGGCCTGTTATTCTTTAGGAGTACAGACAAAGGCTCTAAACAATAATTAAACTGCAGGATGTTAAATCTTGGTTATAGCAATTAAATTGCTTGCACTCTGTGTATTATCACAGATCAGGGAAAAGACATGAATGAATTTGCCTTTTGAGGACTGGCTTATTTCACTTAGCATAGCAGTGTCCAGATGGGTCAATTTAGTTGCAAAAGAAAAGATTTCAATTTTTTTTTTTAATGACTGAGTAGTATTGCTCATTTTACTGAGCTGTCTCTCAGCGTTACAGGTGTGTGTGTGTGTGTGTGTATATACATATATATGTAGATATGTATCTTCTGATTTTTTATATATACTTTTGTTTTCTGCATGTACGCATGTGAAGAAAATGAATTTATTCATACAAATGTGTCTCATTCTAGTCCAAAATCACGTTGTTCAATCTAGACTTTTGCTTCCCTTCCCCCCTTTCTCTGTTCCCTTCTTTAGCAATGAGAAAGGTGGAACCTTTCCCCGCATTAGATTATTTATTTACTCGGTCCTAGAATTGACGTGAGATAGTTTTGGAGCTGGAATTGATAACCCATGCCACTGTGAAAAGCAAAACCACGCTAACTAGATTTCAGCAGAGTACTGTTTACACTCGTTTGTCTTTACTAAGGCCAAGGGTTATGTCACCAAAATATTATGTTCCAAAGTAAATTGGAATAAGTTTTCTCTCTCCTTTATGGGATTATGTCATTCGCTTGCCAGATGTCAAGGTCTTTTTTCTTTTTTTTTGCATGCTTTCTCTCTTTCTTTTGTCTTCCTCCACCCCCATTTTCTCTTTTCTCATCATTACTGATTTTCCATTTGTTGGTGGTATCTTACATCTGAAGAATACTTTCCACTTTACAGAATATTTCTCTTGTCTTGATAAGGTTTATGTAGGTCAGTGCTTTTCACGTGGGCCTGATTCAGTAAGCTTGCAAGCCGACCAAGACTGTTCATTGCAAGCAGAATTGATAGCCTTGGGCTTACTAAATTTCTGGGGATGGCAGTTTAGTTTAGCAGTGCTCCAGGTAATTCTTCTGATGCAATTAGTCTGGGACACTAACTCAGTCCGTAAGTGATTTGAGATGGAAAGATGTATTTTTTGGGTAACATTTCTACAGTTCTATATATTACCTGAGATTTAAAATAATGACTTGATGAAATGTGATTTGCAAAGCTAAAGCTCTTTTTTGAATTTTTCTTTCTGATTTGTCAACTAAATTTGGTAATTGTTTATGTAACAAGAACTCAGGTGGCATCCATTTGATGTTCTTATAAAATGTAGGGTAGTCATGTAAAGTAAATTTTAACTGTGTTACAAACCTCACACTTTTGTTTTAACTGTTTAGTATATATTTTTCTTTTTGCTTACATTTCATTCTTTGGTTTCATACCAGATTTTAATTTTTCTTTAAGAAAGCCATTTTGTAACAGAAAAGAGACCAATTCACCAATTGGTAATTCCTTTAACATTTTTAAGTAATGCAGTTTTCATGGCATAGTACTTTTTTTTTCTTTTTTTTTTTTTTCATTTTGGGCTGTCTGAAAAAAGTCTTCATTTCATCTTTAGTTTGAAGGCCATTTCACTGGATGTAGGGTTTTAGGTTTGCAGCATTTTTTCCTTTTTAACACATCACTGTGATTTTTGTCCACACCTTGTTTATGTAATTTCTGACGATAAACTTGCTGTAATACTTTTTTTTTTCTGATATGTTCTCTTACCCACCGTGGCTCTACTCCCGCCACCGCCTGCCGTCTCAATATTCTGTAAGTCTGGTGTCGGTAAAGTTGACTTCAGTTTGGACATAGTGTCCTTAGTATGAAACCTACCTAATCCTTTTACTGCTGTGTTAATATCAGTTCTTCTTTTTAAATACAGGCCTGAAGTGTTGGAAGATTTTTTTCTGGTCCCACAGAAAGGCAGTTTTACCAAGGTTCAGTGCAACTGCAGTGTTCACGAATGCTGTGGGTGTCATGTGCCTGTGCCAGCAGCCAAGCTCAACTGTCCTCTTCTTGCATATTTCAAAGTCACATCTGGTGGAATGTCTTTCCGGTCCCCTCTAATGTCAGTTCAGCCAATAAATGTCGGTAAGTTGTATGTAAAGTGGTAACAGTTAAACACCTGCCATCCAAACAGCTTAAACATTGTTTTCAAGACTTTTCTTGAGCCTATTTCATGTGGACATATTGTGAACAGTAGTTAAGCACCAGGGGATGCCACGAGTAACTTCTGTGATTTAATGTCACTGAAACATCACCTAAATTCTTTTTTTTTTTTTTTTGAGAGCATGCTTTCTGTCTTCTTTCTTTCTCTCTTTGTTTCTCTCTCTACCTGCCTTCCTCCCACTCTCCCTCCCTGCCCCTCTCTCTTTTCCTACCTTCATCCCTATTTCTGCTGACAATGCCAGGGTCTGCTGGTGCTACATTTATTGCATGGGCTTATTTGTGTTGTGGGTTATTTCAGTAGAAGTGTCTTGAGTGTTGAAGTCAATGAATAATGCTACATTTTTAATGGTTTTATATATTTTACAAATAATGTCCTTGTACCTTATAACTTACTAAAACAAATGAAGTGGTGAGGTTGGAGGGAAACTTCAAATAAGCTTGAGAAAAACTGGTAGTTTTTTTTTTAATAGCAGGAAACCACATTTTTTGAATTCTGCCTGCATTTTATTCAGATGTGATTACCCTGAAAATCACTTGACTTACAGTTACTCTTTTCCCCTTAAGTGAAACCTGATCCACCCTTGGGATTGCATATGGAAATTACAGACAGGGGCAATTTAAAGATTTCTTGGTCCAGCCCAACCCAGGTACCATTTCCACTTCAGTATCAGGTGAAATATTCAGAGAATTCTACAATTATGAGACAGGTAAGTATATTTTAATAAATATAATGAAATATGAGGGATAACTGAAGAATTTTCAAGTCCTGTAGAAATTATGTTCTGCGTACTAAGTATTCATACTCAGCAGAATGAATTTTAACTGAATATTATGTTTTGTAGATAACCTATATAAAGATACTTTTAAAAGTTCATGGGAAATGGAAGAAGAAGATTTATTTTTTTGCCAAAAATTTTGCAGAAATTTTGGTTTTGAGAACGTTGTAGTGTGTGTTTATATAAACTTAGTTGGCATAACTGTTTTCTTTAATTTATTTTATTTATTTTTAAGAGTATTTGAGAAAAAGTGAGACCTATGGCATAGGTCTTAGTGTTGCTACTTAATGTAGTCAAGAGGCCTGGTAAACTCAGATGTGTGAGGGTGCATGATTTTTTTTTACCATATGAAATAATGACAGTATTATAGTATAAAAGGTATAAAATCTGTAATTCAGTCATTAATTGTTTGTTAAATATTGTCACAATTGTATGTGATGAAAGTGTCACTGCAGACTTATAATACTTTGCCTATTATATCACCAGGTAATAGGAATTTTTCAACTTTGTTATAATGTCATATGTGCTGACTGTAGTTGACCAAACTTTCATTATGTAGCACATGGTTGTGTGTGTGTGTGTGTGTGTGTGCGCGTGCATGCATGCAGCTACAGAGTCTTGAATTAATGACTAATTTTTAAAATCTAAACATTACTGGTATTACATATCATGCTTAGTTCTGAAAATACTAAAGATTTGCTGTTCATTACCATTCAGTTAAAATTTTTTCTAGTTGTCATAATTTTTCTTGGTTCCATGGACATTTTATTGATTAATACATAAACATTTGCTATTTTGGTTACTGGGTTGTTTAATTCCACTGTGGCTAGGTAACTACTGTGTAAGCCTTTAAAACTATGCTGAGACTTGCTCATGATTAATTTTGTCACTTCATGCCCCAATAATTTTAAATAATTTTTAACAGGCTAATGAGACTGTCGTAGCTACGTTCCTGCTGGTGGATAGTGTGCTCCCAGGGTCTACATATGAGGTTCAGGTGAGGGGCAGGAGACTGGATGGGCCAGGCATGTGGAGCGACTGGAGCACCCCTCAGATCTTTACCACTCAAGGTATGGTTAATGAATTTGTCTTTGATATATTATAAGCATCTTAAACCTTATGGTGCTGAAACAAAAGGGGATACAATATTAACTTTGTATTAAAGTTTTGGACAGGCTGATTTGGTTATTAAAATTATATCTGATTTCTAGGTTTGTGTACATATAGTAATACTGGAGTTTTTTGGTATCGCATGAAAGATTAATATAAAATTTCTAATTTAATATTTGTAAAAACTGCTTGTATTGATTTCCATAAATTATATTTGAAAGCCTTGTGTAACTTGTATTTATCTGACATTCATTTCAAATTTTAAGACTTTGTATTAAAATTGCGTATTTTCCGAAAAATTAATGTTTGGTTACCAATGCTTTATTTTTGAGAGTTTTCAATGTTTCTTTGTCATATATTTGAAGTTATTTTTAACATTAGAAGAACTACCTCCTTATGCAGATGAGGTTTAGTGTTCTAATGAGAAGTTCAGGAGCCTTGGAATTGTGCTGAGCTGTGACTGTAGAGACACCTGCTTCTCTTGAGCTTGTCAGTGTGACAGACTTCTATTTATTCAAACTCTTTATTAATTACAGAAATATGGAGACAGCAAGCATCGAGTGAAGCATGGAGCACATATTTAACCCACTTGACCCAATAAGTTTATTTATTGTTTGCTTACTGCTTAATACTGGTGGCTTAATAGCCGTATGGAAATTTTTACAAGTCCTGGTCTCTCCACTTAGTTGCAAAGTTTCTTAACCTTTCTGTATTAATCTATTTCCTATTGTTGTAATAGACTATTTGAACTCTGGGTTTGATTAAAAAAAAAAGATTATTTAGTGCATGGTATTAAATGCTGACAGTCGAAGATTAAGCAGTCATGTAAGTTGTGCCTTTCGTAGGGTAGTCGCAACAATGGTGAAAAAGTAGAAAAAGAACTGAGTGCATACAGAAGAGACCAAATCTATGGGCTGACATCATTCATAGCAATCCACTCTTGTGAGAACTCTCTCAGTTGGTCTTCAAGACTAGCATTAATCCCTTCAGAGTGTGGTTCTTTCGTAATTTAGCTGCCCTCCATTAGGTCCCATATCCAGAAGCAAGGTTACAACACATGCACCTTTGGGGGCAAGCCATGTTTAGATTGTAGCATTTACCACACTTCGACATTCTCATAGGTGAAATAAGTATTTTTATATGGATAAAATGAAATAATGTACATAAACGTACATAGTAGGCACTCAATAAGTACTAAACGTTATTAATTCATACTTCATGTATTCTAAATCTCATAATGTACTAAGAGTGGGAGATTAACATATGTACAATTAATTGCTTAGCACCAAACAATATTGTGAGAGAACTTAAAAAATAATGGAAGCAATGGGAGAGCTAGGGATCTTGGTTTAATAAGTTTAATTTTTTACCTTTATTCCTCAAATCATTCTCATCTGTCTTCCTCAAGTCATTATTTACTATGACTAATGTATGTATTTTGATGCTGAAAATTAAGCTCTTGAGACTGTTCTAAAGAAGGCTAAATCTACTATTCTTAACTTTTTATAATTGACTAATAGAGCTGGGAATAAAGAGGAATGAATTAACAATATCAAATTTTGAAGATGTCCCAAGTGGAGGTTTGTAAATACTTGTATGGGGTGAAGTGGGTGAGACAAGAGAGGACTTTTACCAGAGCAGTAGAAGGCCTTAGCTCCTACCTCTGCTGAGGGAACTGTGCCCTCCCATCTTTCTGTAAATGTCGACGGAAGTGATTACGTCCACAATGGAATGACATCATTCCTTATCACTTTGTTTCTTTTATTTGAATTGGAAGCCTATTTTCCATGATGAAGAAATTCTGAAAAGACCCTGTTGGTTTTCAAACTGTTCTATGATTCAAATTATATATTAAGATTTCTTACCAATAATAATTCTTTTGACTGGTGCTTTGTATAGTGTGCTAATCCTCCACCTGCAGTGCCAGCATCCCATATGGGCACCAGTTCGTTTTCCAGCTTCTCCACTTCCCATCCAGCTCCTTGCTTATGGATTGGGAAAGTAACAGAAGATGGCTCATGTCCTGGACCCTGTACCTATGTGGGAGACCCAGGGGAAGTTGATGGCTCCTGATTTGCGATCTGTTCATCTCTGGCTGTTTTGACCATTTGAGGAGTGAACTAGGGGATGAAACAACTCTTTGTCTCTCTCTCTCTTCTGCAAAATCTGTCTCTCAAATAAAAATAAATACATCTAGGTCTTGGTACCAGAGCCTAGAGCCTGAAGTCCTCGCCTTGTATGCACTAGGATCCCATATGGGCACTTCTTCATATCCCGGCAGCTCCACTTCCCATCCAGCTCCCTGCTTGTAGCCTAGGAGGGCAGTTGAGGATGACCCAAAACCTTGGGAACCTGTGCCTGCGTGGGAGACCAGAAGAGGCTCTGGGATCCTGGCTTCTGATCAGCTCAGCTCTGGCTGTTGTGGCCATTTGGAGAGTGAATCAACAGACAGGAGATCTTCCTGTCTGTCTCACCTCCTCTCTGTGTATCTGACTTTTCAATAAAAATAAATATTTACTATATGTATGTATAGTTTTTAAAGATACATCTATACACTAAACAAAACTAGGAAAGAATAATAATTCTTAGCAGTATTATGTATGTAGTTGGATTAAGGTGAGAAATTCAATCCCAGATAATATAATGGATTTTGTGTTATATTTAGTTGAGATAGAAAGAGTGATTTACATAGAGCCCTTATCCACAGGTTTACTCCCCAAATGACTGCACACTTAGAGCTTAACCTACAGCAGTGATTTTGAGGTTGTTTCTACACATCACAACTCTTAAAACATAATTGAACCTTGGTACCTGGATGGTGTGTAACAGAAAATGATGTTTCTACAACTTGTGAACTTACCAAATTATAGGGATTTGAATTTAGATATTTAATATCATTGCATAATGACGATTACCAGAAAGAAGCAATATGTAATGTTGAGTCATTCTTTTGAGTGAATTCATGTATTTGCATTATTGTTTCAAAATACTATCTGCATTTCATTTTATTGACCTTTTGGTGGTAGGGGAGCGGAGAATAGATGTTTCCTGATGTAATGCTGCCATTGCAAGCAATATAAATTATCAGTACCTTTATAGTTGCAACCTTATAATGATATAATTTTACCCACCTGGAACACAGTTAATAAAATACTACCTATGTCTAATTAAGAAATTCTTGCGAATTCTGTTGAGATTAATTGACTAGATTGTAACTATTCGGCTTTGGGTGTTTAGAGGAAAATCTAGGACTTTTGCCAGAACTTATAAAGCTCATAAATACTAGATTTAGATTGTGCCAAATATTAAATCCTTAGAAATGCTGAATTTTTGTAACTTGTCATTAACCACATTTTTGTTGCTACCAGAGAAGTGAAAAGACCGATTTTAGACAATTATTATAATTCTTTTTGACAACTCCTATAACGGATCAGAGAAAATATTTCCCACCTTAGAAAAGAACAGGTGCATCTGCCCCAAGAATAAAACAAAGTGTGTTTTCTGGAGCTATCATAAACACATTTAAAAATAACTTATCCAAAATGTTTTGATTCATAAATTATATTTTTGAGCAACAACAATATTTACCATTTGAACATTCGTTTAACAAGATTTGTTTTGTAGATTTTATAAAAGGATTGTTAATTGGTCATAAGAATAAAAATCATTTTTTATTACTGCACAAATACTACATAGTATTTCATGAGAATGAAATTTATATTATTTTATCGACTAATTATTCAACATTTGCTTCTTGTCAATCTCAATGCATTTTTAAGTTTCATCAATTGTCAGGTTTACATTAACATGCTTAAAAAATCTAGCTAATATTTAATCACACCTAACTACTATGGTTTTAGGCTTATTTCTCAAGTAAACTTTGTTATTTGATTTGATTTTGAAGTGAATACTTTGAAGTTTTGCCCTGTCATCTGTAGGACAAAAAGCTTCAACTTAATTTATGAAAGCTAATTTATTCTGCGTCCTTTGTGTCAGTTCAGTAATGAGGGTGTGGAGCGTGTTGGAGTGGATGAAGGCACTCCCTGGAGGGCAGTAAGGAGTGGCCAAGTGACGCTGACAGCTGTCCTGGCTTAGTTGTCCTCATCCTTGCTCCTGTGCTTAATGTAACTTCATGATGCAGGGTTTTTCTTTTTTTCCAGTTTCTTTTTGACTAAAAAAAGAAAAAAAAAAGTCGTACACAATATAAGTATAAAGCTATTGAAAATTAGCAGGTGTTACAGAGTAAATGTAGGCACTAAAAGCATTAGGTTTTTTTTTTTTTAATATTTTTCGGTTTGTTTTGAAGCATAATCCAAGATAGGTATAAAAACAGTTTTCACATTTTATCAGTAAAAAATGGCTTGTTATAAATCATGTTGATGAATGCACTGTGACAGAAAAATTTCTGTCATTTAATCTTGTTCCTCATTGAAAATAATAAGCAAAATAAATAATAAGCAACACTAGAAACATAAGAAATAGTACATGGCCATAGAAATTATGTTTTATATTGGTTTCTCTTAATTGACAGGATATTGGTTATTGAATAACTCAAATGACACTCTAAACAAATATTTTTACCTTTCCCAATTTCTTGTATTGGTAACTCATTCATATTACTTTTCCCATATAACTTTCTTATTTATTCTTCACTTTTCTACTTCACCTGTTCATTAAAATAGTAACGTATACAATTGGAGTGATAGCAAAAATCCTTACTCAGAATTTTGTCTCATGGTGATCTGTTTTAAGAATTCATTCTAGGGCCCAGCGGCGTGGCCTAGCAGCTAAAGTCCTCACCTTGAACATGCCGGGATCCCATATGGGCACCGGTTCTAATCCCGGCAGCTCCACTTCCCATCCAGCTCTCTGCTTGTGCCCTGGGAGAGCAGTCCAGGATGGCCCAATGCACTGGGACACTGCACCCGCGTGGGAGACCCAGAAGAGGTTCCAGGTTCCCGGCATCAGATCAGCGCAGCACTGGCCCGTTGCGGCTCACTTGGGGAGTGAATCATCTGACGGAAGATCTTCCTCTCTATCTCTCCTCCTCTCTGTATATCTGACTTTGTAATAAAAATAAATAAATCTTTAAAAAAAAAGAATTCATTCTAGGTTTTACAGATTCTTCAGACAGGGTCTGTTTGGGAGCATTGATTGTGGAATTAAATTATATTTCATTTTGGCTCATTTTCTACCTACCAGTTACAGGTAACAAATATCGACAAGCATTTTATGATGAATAAGCTTTTGTGTTTAGATAACAGTGGTGGTGTTCATGGAATAAGTTACAGAAAAACTAAACAAATGTATAAGAACCAGGAATCAGTTGTCTTGTTTCTTAGTATGATCATCTTATTTTTGGCTCTGGAATGTGCTGTGAATATATGAATATATACTTATATATTTAATATGTACATACATACATGCATTATAGTTATACAGTGCTACAAATTGCTCTGTGAGCTTTTCTGTCTGATCACCTGCTTTTCTTCCCTGTTTAGATGTCATTTACTTTCCACCTAAAATTCTGACAACTGTGGGATCTAACGTTTCTTTTCACTGCATCTATAAAAATGAGAAGATTTTGTCCTCAAAAAAGATTATTTGGTGGATGAATTTAGCTGAGAAAATTCCAAGAAGCCAATATACTGTTGTGAATGACCGTGTTAGCAGAGTTACTTTTCCCAATGTGAATGCAACGAAGCCTCGAGGAAAGTTTACCTACGATGCAGTATACTGCTGCAGTGAGCAGGAATGCCATCATCGCTATGCAGAATTATACGTGATTGGTAAGAATTTGGAGGTTCCATTTGCTTTGTTTTTCATGAGATAATTTTCATGTGAACCCTAGTTTAGAGTCCTATTGAAGATGTAAGAAAGATTTTTTTTTCATTAAAATTTTTTGGTGTTTTTGCTTTGTATTAATATTTTAATGTGTTTTAAATAGATGTCAATATCAATATATCATGTGAAACTGATGGGTACTTAACTAAAATGACTTGCAGATGGTCACCCAATACAAGCCAGTCACTTGCAGGAAATACATTGCAGTTGAGGTATCATAGGTATGTATTATTTTTCTTGTTTTATATTTCTTTGGGTTTGATGAGCTAAAAACGTAACTTTTTAAAGATTTATTTATTTATCTGGAAGGCAGAGTTAAAAAAAAAAAAAAAGAAAAGGGTAAGGTGAGTGACAGAGAGCGTATTCTTTCTGCTGGTTCACTCCCCAAATTGCAGCACTGGTGAGGATGGGGCCAAAGCCTAGAGGCGGGAGCTTCATTTGGGTACCGTGTGGGTGCAGGTGCCCAACACTTGGGCCATTTCCCACTACTTTCCCCAGGAACATTAGCAAGGAGCTGGATCAGAAATGAGGCAGCTGGAATTCAAACTGGTGCTTCAGATGATGGCTTAATCCACTGAATCACAGCAGCAGCCCTGAGCTAACAATTTTCTATACAGCTACCACTGTGCCAGTGTTAGTCTTATAAGTTTTCTTTCTGAAAGAGAAAGATTGAATATGATAAATTCAGAAGTTTCTGAGGGATTAAATCAGTAATTCTTGAGAACATTCACAACTTAAGACAATTACAATTTTTTACCTCATGTTATCTGTTCTGATAACCTATTGTTTATAATCGCATTTTAACTCTGACATAAGCAAATTTAGTTTATAAACACATTACGTTAGTTTATATACATTTTAATTTTATGTACAGAATTTTCAAAAGAAGATGTGGAAGATTTTAAGAGTTTAATATCATTTGGCTAAGAATCAGTGTTACAGAAAAAAGAGATAAAAAGATATGAGACATAAATGCCTGGTTTGAATAACTAGATGAGGTAACTAAGGAAATAAACACTAGTAGTTCTTAAAAAATAATGTGTTATGGGCTCGGCAGCGTGGCCTAGTGGCTAAGGTCCTAGCCTTGATCCCATATAGCCGCTGGTTCTAATCCCGGCAGCTCCACTTCCTCTCTATCTCTCCTCCTCTCAGTATATCTGACTTTGTAATGGAAATAAAATAAATCTTTAATAAATAAATAATGTGTTACGATAAGTAACAATTTATGCTTAATTCCATAATTAAAACATGAATTTCATTTGGAGAAAGAGCTAGAGGGAAAGGGAGACACACACACACACACACACACACACACACACACACACACACACTACTGGAGCCATCACTTGCTGCTTTCTAATATGTACATTAGCAAGAAGCTGGGCTTAGGCAAGGACCTGGGACTGGGCACATGGCCTTCTGTGACGGCACATTAACTGTCAGGACAAATGCCTCTCTTGGGCTTATTTTTACCCATTTTATTCTAAAAACAAATAAAGGCATTTTTTTTTACAGTGTTTTCCTCTTTACTACAAAATGTTCTGTTTGAAATGCCATCCTTAATTAGGAGAAATGTATATTTATATTTCAAATATTCCATAGTAATTTTCAAGTATTTACTGTTCTCAAACACTATGGCTTAATCTTTAAAAATTTATGCTGCAAGTGTACAATTTGTACATCATTCTCATTTTTAAAAAGATTTATTAATTTATTTGGAAGTCAGAGTTACAGAAGGAAAGGTGTTGGGAGAGAGAGAGATTTTCTATCCATTGGTTCATTCCTTAAATGGTGACAACAGCCTGGCCTGGTCCAAAGCTGGGAGCCGGGAACTTATTCCACCTCTCCCAAGCCCTTGGGCCGTTTTCTCTGTTTTTAACAGGTCAGTATTAGCAGGGAAGTGGATCAAAAGTGGAACAGACAGGACTCAAACTGGTGTACACGTAGGAAGGTGGTGTCACAGGTGGTGGCTTAACTCACGTGTCATAACATTGCCTTATTAATTTATTCTTAATTTTCAACTTGAAAAACAAATCATCCCCCAGTCTCATCAAATTCTGGGATTTGAATTCCATCCCTAACACTATAGTCCATTCTCATGAAGTACTAGAAAAACTGAAATAAACTCTGCTTGTCTCAAACTGCAGTAATCGTTCCTCTGCCTAGTGGATATTTTTTTTAATCGAGGGCAAATTGCTGGTATGCTACTTGCTTGTAAAGTCTGTCTTCAGGGTTTTCTCAATGGTTCTGCCATGCGAAAATGTGTCAATGGAGGACGATTATCTAAGTCCCTTGTCTTATTTATTTTACTGACATTTACACAATAACCATGGCTTGCTTGAGTTTTGTAGCCTCTCTAAAATTTGACCTGATAGGACTGCAGGGTTTTTGTGACAATTGAATATGTTTCATTTAATGGAAAGAAATGGTGCCATTTTTCTTCGTAAGCATTTGTACGTGTCAGGGCTGTCCTGACCACAGTGGTGCCGACTTTTTCTACCCAAGAAGTTCCTTCATCCCTCTTTTTCTCCCTCTCACTTCCACTTTCACACTTACATGCCTGCAATTATGACTGTAATTTTGAGAACATAACAAAAAAGTGTTATAAAGTTGAAAAATGGAAGATGAAGACAGATTAATTTTCCCCTCTTCCTCTTCTCTCCTGGCTCCCTTTCCTAGAGGAAGAGTATCTGCTACATTACCCATTTCAACATCAGATTCAGGGCAGATAATGACAGAAGAACTTTTTAAGAGAGAAGAAATCTTTATATGTCCTGAGGTGGAGTGTTGATTTCGATTCATTTATAAAAAAAAAATCTTGCTAGATTTGGTTGTATGATTCATATACATATCAAGGATTGGGATTATTTCAGTTACATTAATTAAGTAGAAAATAGGTGTCCATTGTCAGTTGAGCTGTAACTTCTGTAGGTTACGTTCTCAACGTGTGTTAAAAATGTAAGTTCTTATTTACAGTGTGAAGAATTCACCTTTCTTCCACTCCAGGAATGTGTCATTACTTTTGATCTATACGTTTCAGATTGTATCATTAATATATAATGAAAGTATACCTTTCAAGCTATTGTAGGCTCTATCTCTAATTAATTCTTATCTTCTTGATAGAACATTTATTTCACTTACATCCCTACTTAGTATCTAATGAAATGTTTAATAAGATTGCCTGTTTCTGTGTAAAGATATAAATTGGGACACAGCTGAGAATTCAAGAGTGCCATTCTGTCAGATCCTTTGTTTTTAGATGTAGCAAAAAATTTCTACTTTAATGAAAAAAGTATTATTCAAAATTTTCTGACTATGTTGTAAATTAATCAACTACTTTTGTTTTTCTTAAGGAGCACCCTTTATTGCTCTGATATTCCATATATTCATCCCAAATCTGAACCCAAAGAATGCCATTTGCAGAAGGATGGTTTCTATGAGTGCATTTTCCAGCCAATCTTTCTATTATCTGGCTACACAATGTGGATTAGGGTCAACCACTCTTTAGGTTTACTGGACTCTCCTCCAACATGCTTCCTTCCTGATTCTGTGGGTACGTGAAACTATGTTGTGTGTCTTTATTTTTCTCAACAGATTTGGATACAAATAGATTCATGATTCATGCACTTTCTATTTTTTTATCACAACAGATTTTGAAAAAAAAAAAAAGAAATATTTCTATTTACAGTGGAAACAAGATGATAATTAACCGGGAAAGTTTGAGAAGGTTTTAGTCTTGTGTCAATTTTTAATTATTTGTAGTGTACCTTTTTTAGTGATTGGAATATATTTGTCATGCTATTTAATATTTTAACATGAATCACTGTGAACAAAATTTAACATTTTCATAAATAATGTGCTATTTCTTGTATTTTTCTGGTGGACACAGGTAAAACATATGGTATTTTCTTCTTTTTTTCTTACTCCATTTACAGTTATTTCTGTTTGGTTAGGTGACAAAGCTTAAGGTCAGAATCCTGTGGTCTCTTGAGGGACATCAATTATCTGGACTAAATGACAGCCTCAGTAAGAAAGACTTTAGAAGAAAGGTGGCATTCTGAAATTAGAATGAGAAGAACATATGGTATTTTCAAAACTCATCTGGCAACACCCCCAAATCTGAATTGGATATTCTTTTTTTTTTAAAGATTTATTTATTTGGAAGTCAGATTGAAAGAGAGGGAGAGGGAAGACAGAGAGAGAGTGAGACAGAGAATCTTCCATCTGTTGGTTCACTCCCCGGATGGATCCAATGGAGGACCAGGTGAAGCTAGGACCAGATGAACTTCATCAGGATCTCTTTTGTAGGTGTAAAGGATGCAACCACTTGGGTTATTTTCTGTTATTTTTCCAGGCCATTAGTAGGAGCTGGATTGAAAGTGGGGCAACTGGGACAGGAACCAATGTCCACACAGGACTCAGAGCAGATAATCCAGACATGATCATGGAATTCAGTGCTGTGACACTGACATTTGGTGTCAGAATGAGCTTCAGAGCTCCAGCTTCATTTTAAATATGTCGAACTTTCGTGTTACTTTTTACTATTTAGGAGTGACCTTCAAAGTAAAAAATTTAAGATTAAGGATGGCTTGTGTAGTGGATATAAGCCTAAAAAATGTTTTGGCTTAGATCTGAGATCAATCACATCAAAAAGGGTTAGAAAAGAAGAAAGATGACTTTTTTCTTTGTATCTTTATGATTTTTCCATTATGCCTTTAAAAATGTCTTGCCTGTTTGTGTGCATATATAATTATGTGTATATATATGTATATATACTTACTTTTAACAAAATTACTTTCAATTCAGGTCATTTTTGCCTCTGTAGCTGCCCACTCAAAGCTTCTTCTCCTAATTATAGAAAAATGAAGATTTACGCTGAGACTGTATCTTTGATTTTGTGTATGTGCTGCTGAAGCAAGCATGTATCTGTGATTTTGAATGATCAGAAATACCCAATGATAGCAAAAGTTTGAAACTCATGCATGTGGAATTTAATGGAATTGCTTTTTTTGTCTTTAATTACAGATCTATAGAAAACATTTCCTATTGATATATATTGGGTATTGAATATATAAACATTTGCATGTGAGAGTCAAGGGGTCAATTTCCAGTTAGGAATGGCTGTTAATTTGCAAAATGACATGGATAGTGTACTGGCTATCTTCAGTCAACATGTTTATTTGCAAAATAGATAGCCTTTTTCTTATGTAGGACAGATAATTGTAGGGGGTAAAATGAGAAAGATTTGAAAAGAGATATTGCTTTATAAATAACTAATTAAAACTGAAGCAATGTATCTAAGTATTGTTCTTGTTATACTTAATAATGTCTTTCAAATTTCTAGTGAAACCATTGCCACCATCCAGTGTAAAAGCAGAAATCACTGTAAACATTGGCCTGTTGAAGGTATCTTGGGAAAAGCCAATTTTCCCAGAGAACAACCTTCAGTTCCAGATTCGCTATGGCTTACATGGAAAAGAAATACAATGGAAGGTACTTCCCACTTTGAGATTTCTTCAACTTGCTTCACAAAATGCTATTTTTTATGTTTAAGAGTTTTACTGAATATTATTACAAGGACATCCTCCTGTTTGTGTAGCTATTTTCACTGAGTAGTTTAACTCAAGTTGAACCCTTTTAAGGCACACAAATGTCATTTCCCAAAATGTGTGTCCTAAAACAAATTGCTCCCATATAAAGTTCCTTGAAATAAAAAGCAAATGACTGAATAACTTTAGTAAACTGTATTACTAACTGTATCATCTAGTATAGTATCACAGTGTATTTAAATATTAAAGGTTGAAAAGTGTCCACATTAAAGAAATTTTTGCAACTTTACCCAAATTTCCTAAACTAATTTTTCCAAGGAAGTCTTCTTCCTCTAATGTTTTTAATAAGCATCAGTACACAAAAACTCAGTGAGATGCATTTTGGAAGAAGCTCCTTTTGTTAAATATCTGGAATCAGATTCATACTAGCTGTGTGACAGCAGCCTGCAAAGACTTGGAAGTATCAGGAACCCTAACCATGCCATTAGATCACAGTGATTGTAGCTGAAACGATTGCAGTGATGTACCTACTTATGGAGGAAGACACTGTATCAGATTCTCACATAGCTTCTGTGTAACTAGTAATTTAAAATTCCTAAAAGTAGATGAAGATCAGTAGTAGGATCAGAGAGTGTTAGAGAATGAGGCTGTAAGTGAACTAGGCTGAAATCTTTATGCCATCACAAACGCAAAGACACAATCAGTAAGAAAATGCTGACTTGAAGGTGCTCACAATCATAGCCTAACATGTGACTATTTCTGAACCTTTTTGTGGGAAAGTATTAAGGTTTAAAATTAAATGCTCCTTGGAGTCCTTGAGAAGCATATGTGTTTAATACTTTCTTCAGTTTAAGGCTTTGATTTGTTTTCCAGGTGTATGAGGTGCATGATGTAAAATCCAAATCTGCCAGTCTCTCAGTGCCAGACCTGTGTGTAGTGTACATTGCTCAGGTGCGCTGTAAGAGGCTAGATGGACTGGGATATTGGAGTGATTGGAGCAAGCCAGCCTACACGGTTGTCACGGATGTAAAAGGTTTGTAGGGATTTCCGGAACATGTCTTCAAAGTGCTTACAGATATGTTTTCTGTTTGACTGGAGAATATGCCTTCTAAATGACATTAACAATTACACTTCTTGTCGTTTTTGCAGCTCCTGTGAGAGGACCTGAATTTTGGAGAATAGTTGATGGAGACATTACTAAAAAAGAGAAAAATATCACCTTACTGTGGAAGGTATTCTTGCTTCTTATATTTTCGTTAATTTACTCTATATTCTTAAAAGATAATCTTGTCATTGTTCATCTCTAGAATGTTCTGCAACCACATGTTTTCGATTCATTTTTGAAATGTCTTTGCAAATGGCTAAAATGAGTCATTGGAGCTTTGGCTTGGAATTAGGAAGCAATAATTTCTTCTCAACATGCTACAGTTATATCAGTCTGTACTATTTTGGCAAAATCATTTTGAATCCTTGAGTTTCTGTTTTCTCATGGTATCCAATATTGCTTTAGTTCAAAATGTTATTCATATTTAGTACTGAACATATAAACATGACCTTCCTCATATACTTTGAGGACCTCTAAAACATAAAACATATAAATAACCATATAAATGAAAATAATTAAGTGTTTAAAAAGGAATAAATAAATGGATTAATGAAAGTTTGTTGTGTGTTTCTTTTTAGATAAGGAAATTCTACCTCCATCAATTTTTTTCCTGTTTTTTAGAGTAAAACTTTTTAGTAGAAAAATGTCCCAAATGCATTCTCTCATTATATTCAAATGATTATCTGCTTCTTTTTACATTTTTTTCAATTTTTAAAATGTCTGAAGAATTTTATTTATTTTTTTTATTGGAAAGGCAACTTTACAGAGAGAAGGAGAGACAGAGAGAAAGATCTTTCATCCACTGGTTCATTCCCCAAATGGCCACAAATGGCTGTAGCTGAGCTGATCTGAAGCCAGGAGCCAGAATTCTCTTCCAATTCTTCCATATGGGTGCAGGGTTCCAAGCTTTTGCTCCATCCTCTACTGCTTTCCCTGGCCAGAAGCAGGGTATTGAATGGAAAGCGGAGCAGTTGGGATATGAACTGGTGCCCATATGTGATCCCGGTGATTGCAAGGTGAGAATTTAGCCACTAGGTCATCACATCAGTTCCCATTGTCTGGTTCTTAAGAAAAAAATCCAAAACAGGGAACACAAATTTTGTTTGTTTAGTAACTGTCAAGACATTTTTGCTGAGGACATGCTCAGAGCCAGCTTCCATCTGTTGTACCTCCCCAGACTGAGAGCCTTGTACAGGTTTTGTCCTACCTGCAAAACCTCTTTACAAGAATGCTAACCTGAATTCTCTGAATTCTTTCGGTAAAATAGCACAATACTCCCAAAACTAATTCATTTTTCTGCTTACTTCAGCCCCTGAAGAAAAACGATTCATTGTGCAGTGTGAGCAGATATGTGATAAATCATTACACTTCCCAAAATGGAACATGGTCAGAAGATGTGGGAAATCACACTCGATTCACTTTCCTCTGGACAGAGCAAGTGCATATGGTTACAGTTGTGGCCATCAATTCAATTGGTGCTTCTTCTTCCAATTTTAATCTAACATTCTCGTGGCCTATTAGCAAAGGTAAGAAGAGAAGAATTCATTACCTCTTATACGGATACAGAGATACAGAGCAGAAACCCACTGCCCGCCCTATTGCTCATGCTTTGGAAACTCCTCCCACTGTAAAGGATCCCCCTGAAATTACCTGATTCTGAGTGTATCTTTCACCCTTTGCTGTCTCTGCCTGAAAAATAACAAATGCATCCTACACTGCTTACGTAACACAGACCTCAGGTTTCCCCATGGCAGAATGTTGTTGAAATAGTATTATAGTAAATGAAAACATTCTACTACATCTAACACTTAAACCTTTGAACATTGTAGGTCAATGTTTCTCTCTCTGTGTCTCATATACATACATATATATATATGCACACAGAAGCATATGAGTAAATGTTTAAGAATAAATTCATATGTATAGTGTTATATATGAAGACACTTAGAAAAGTTCATGAAAATGTGTGTAAAATTAATTTATCCTTTGTTTATATTTTCCTGTGAATTTTTTAATTATCCTCATAGGTATGTACAATACTAACACAGTATGTTAAATAGATGCTGATTAACTGCTGACACTTGAAAATTACTGTGGGCTTCATTTGATATGAGTAGTGTGTGCAGTGGGACTGAAGGAGGCAAGAGCAAGTCCTCACCAACAGCAGTGGGTACGGGGGCAGGTTAAGTTTTGCTCCTCCAGTACTGGAGTTGCCTCTCTCAGTCAGGTTAAAAAGGACATGGGAAAGCCCTGTGCCAGTGGCCTAGTGGCTAAAGGCCTTGCTTTGCACGCACTGGGATCCCATATGGGTGCCAGCTCTAATCCCGGCAGCCCCATTTCCCATCCAGCTCCCTGCTTGTGGCTGGGAAGGCAGTTGAGGATGGCACAAAGCTTTGGGATCCTGCACCCACGTGGCAGACCTGGTTGAAGCTCCTGGCTCCTAGCTTCGGATCAGCTCAGCTCCAGCCATTGTAGCCACTTGGGGAGTGAATCATCAGACGGAAGGTCTTCCTCTCTCTCCTCCTGTCTGCATATTTGATTTTCCAAAAATAAATAAATAAATAAATAAATAAATATTTTAAAGCTCATTTATATATTGCTCACTGAGTATTTGCTGAGTGCTATTCCAAGCACTGGGGATTTAAGAGTAAATTCATGCCTCTCCCATAGTGGAAGAAAAACTTCTGTGTTCTAATGGGAGTGATGGGCAGCAAATAAATTAATACCAGTTGGTGTCAGATAGAAACAAAATCACATTAAATAAAAGTAAAGTGAATGGCTTGGTGACCATAAATGGTCTTTCAGTTGTGGTAATATCTGAGCCAAGTCTTGTTGACATGGTATAGAAAATGACATGGTGTTGGTATGGAGAACTGAGAAAAGTGGAGAGGAAGGTTGATAGTTGGCCCTTGGTTCCTCATGGGAAGGACAGGTATCTTACCTGCCAGTGTGGAAGTCTGCTGGAAGCTCTTGGCTGAATCTCTCTGCAGGGTATGTTGAACAGATTTGTCCTTTGAAAGCATCCCTCCCTCAGGAGAGAGGAATTTAGAGTGATTGAGTAAGCAGTGATTGAGTAAGCGGCTAACAGACTTGTGACACCTGCTGAGAACGCTTTCTGGATGATACACAATTTCTTTCTTTAGATTTTTGGGTAGCCTCATTTTTCTCCCCAATGTTGTACATTCCCAGATCTCTCCTAAAGGAGAGATCATTTCTAGGTGTTATATTTACTGGTATGCAGTATTTGTTTTCTCTTACTTTTTTCCTCCCTCAGTAGGCAATAAGTTTCTGAGAATAGTAGATTTTTATTAATTTTGAATTTAAAAATAAATTTCCTTCTCTTCCCTTCAGTGAATTTTGTGCAGTCACTCAGTGCTTATCCTTTAAACAGCAGTTGTGTGTTTCTGTCATGGGTACCTTTGCCCAGTGAATACAACCTGATGTATTATATTATTGAGTGGAAAAATCTTAATGAAGATGATGGAATCAAATGGCTTAGAATCCCATCACATATTAAGAAGTATTTTATCCATGGTGAGTTTATTCTGACTTAATATGTTACTTTCATGGATTAAAATAATATTTATAGCAGCACAATCTACAACAACAAAGACATGGAAATAACCCAGATATCCATCCAAAGAGGAGTGGTTAAAGAAACTGTGGTACATCTACTCCATGGAATATTATTCAGCAATTAAAAAGAATGAAATTACGCAATTTGCAAGTACATGGTCCCAACTAGAGACCATTATGCTCAGTGAAATAAGTCAATCACCAAAAGAGAAATACCATATGTTTTCTCTAATATAAGGAATCTGTCACGTAAATTGGGATGTACAGTGTGGAGTAATGAAACTACCATATCTAGAAGTGAAGACACAATGCAACATGCATCTTTGCTTCCAAACAGAGGATGGACTCCCAATGAAAGTGTTGGATATATCTAGACAATCGGATGATGGACTGTCTGACGTTGTGTACCAGTATTGTCAGGCACACTTAAATAGCAGACTGATGGAATTGTAACTCCTTATGAAGAATGTGACATTATTGAAAAAATCAATTGGGGGGCAGAAAATGAGGGGAGGGGAATTCCAGACTATGCAGAATTGTATGATAAATTTCAAAAATTAAAAAGGAGAAAAAAATAATAAGGAAAATTACTAACTCATATAGCATAGACAGTCAATGTAGACTCTAAAGATAATCCTATCATGGTGTATGTGATTGAATCTCCTCATCACTACATTTAACTGTTTCCTTTGGCCTTGTTTTCACATTATTTCATACACTTGTACTTATATAATTTGTCTCTAGAACTTTCGATGATTGATGTTTTAATGTATTAATTTTAACATTGAGAGTGCTTCATTTTTAGATTTATTATTGGAGAGGCAGAGATACAAACACATACACAGAGGTAGAGAACTTTGGATGTGTAGAAAAGACAGCTGCCATTTTCTGGGCCACTCCCCAAGCATCTTCAGTAGTCTTTGGGGCCAAAGCTGGGAGAGAGGAACTCAATCCAGATTTCCCACATGCGTGGAGTGACCCAGCTACATGATATCATCATCGTTTCCTTCTCAGGAGCATAAGAAGTGGAGCCAAAAATTGAATCCAGGCATTCAGACATGGGACATGGGCAACTTAACTGCCATCTTAACCACTAGATCAAATACCTGTTCAGCCATTTTTAAGTAACATTTAATTCCAAAATATGTTTAAACTGTTTGCTGAATAGCATTTTATGTTGCCTCCAGAATTAGTTTTTAAAAAAATTTTTAAAATAGCTTTTGTTATCTATTGTCAACTTGCATCCCTAAGTATATATGAACCTATAATACTATTAACAGTGAGTAGGAATGCTGGGCTGGAGCCCTGAGGATCTAGGATCTGGAGAGCTACGTCTGTATAATCTCTCACAGTTAGACTAGTGAAACCAAGAGCTAAGTGAGTATGCAGTACAAAGAACTTCATTAGTTTGTGGTAAATGGAATTGAAAGATAGGTTTATGTTGGCACAAGAAATTTTTTATTTCCATGCGTACATGTGAAAAGCTCATGAAAAATATGTATTATAGAAAACTACATATGCATTCCAAAAAGTTTTTGCTCCAAAATAAACATCTTTTAATTCTGTATTTCCACAACATTTTTTTTAATTTGAAGCACTCTAACATGGTACAACCATACTGCATCTCTAAGTTTGAGTAAGACTTAGAAGTAACTTAAGAAGGAAGGTTATAATTGCCACGACCTTATTACTTAACCTATTGCAAGAACTTCTGCCTCTACTTCATTCCAGATACCTAGAGGTTATCAGGGTACATTTGTTTACAAATTACCATGGAGAGCTTAATCATTGTCATTGCTGTTTAGGTGGTGGCTCTGCTTTTCCTTAAGCCATGGGGATAGAGAATGTTTGCTTCAATGAGACCTGTCCGGGGACAGTATTCACATATCATTAGTATTTATAAAACTCATCACTTGATTCATGTTGAGCTCTGCTGCAGGGATGAGAATTTTCTACAAATCCAAAATATCTACATTCAAAGGCATGTCTCATCTCCACTTACCTCTCTGCTGCATATGCCTTCACCAGGGTTTAGTCTCCAAGTTGTGTTCAATAGGGGCACTAAGCAAGCTATATTTTCTATGAAAAGGAAATATTGCCTGCTTTGGAAATAAGGGAGAGAAGATACAGCATATTGCCCTAGCAAAGAAAATGAACAAAAGAAACAGCTTTTACTGCCTGAACCTGACCTCGGGAAATTGCAATTGTGTGAAAGATTTCACAAGAAGTGTTTGGAAAATTATTGCTACTGCTAGACAATTTAAAGTGCTTAAATTAGTTTTGAAACTGCTCAGGTCATCAATTCAACCCATAAACAACAGCTGATTTATATGTTTGGAAATACAGGATAGTTGTTTTCATTCTTTTTTAAGAAATATAGGTTCTACTCATTTATATTAATTTAGTATAAATAAATCTTTCCTGTGTTTTTCTCCTCAGATAATTTCATCCCTTTTGAGAAATATCAGTTCAGTCTTTACCAAGTATTTATGGAAGGAGTGGCAAAACCTAAAATAATCACAAGTTTCACCCCAGGTAATACTTTAAGCTTCTGTTCACATCAGTGTGAGTGTGCATTTCCCAGTTTCTGGAGGGAATGTTACCCTCAGATCATTCTTTTCTGATGGAATTACTGAGCAGTTCAGATTCTTATCTAGATGTTTTATGGGATATTAAATGGAGATATTTTTCCTCTCAAAGTAAAACTGGAGAGATACAGAAATGAATACACTAGGCATCTTGCATTTTTGATTTATCTTACCACATCTGAAGTGCCAATATCTGATTGCATTATTATTTCCAAAAATTTTCTTTAAATTCAAGAAAACAGCAGTGAAGTTTTAAGAGAGGAATGTTTTATCTTATTTGAGAATAGAAATAATCTTAAAAACTTATTTATAGGGCCCGGCACGGTGGCCTAGTGGCTAAAGGCCTCACCTTGAACGCACTGGGATCCCATATGGGCGCTGGTCTAACCCCGGCAGCCCCATTTCCCATCCAGCTCCCTGCTTGTGGCCTGGGAAGGCAGTCGAGGACGGCCCAAAGCATTGGGACCCTGCACCCACATGGGAGACCTGGTTGAAGCTCCTAGCTCCTGGCTTCGGATCAGCTCAGCTCCAGCCATTGCAGCCACTTGGGGAGTGAATCAGCAGATGGAAGATCTTCCTCTCTCTCTCTCCTCTGTATATTTGATTTTCCAAAAATAAATAAATAAATATTTTAAAGCTCATGTAAATATTGCTCACTGAGTATTTACTGAGTGCTATTCCAAGCACTGGGGATTGAAAAGTAAATTCATGCCTCTCCCATAGTGGAAGAAAAACTTCTGTGTTCTAATGGGAGTGATGGGCAGCAAATAAATTAATACCAGTTGGTGTCAGATAGAAATAAAATCACATTAAGTAAAAGTAAAGTGAATGGCTTGGTGACCATAAATGGTCTTTCAGTTGTGGTAATATCTGAGTCAGATCCAGCAGTACAAAGGGGTCGAGGGTCTCGAGCTGAGACATCTGGTGTGCAAAGGCCCCGAAGAGTGAGCCACTTTGGTGCTTAAGGCAACGGCAGTGAAGTCAGTGTGCGTGAACACCACAGGCTGTTGGGAATGCTAGGATGGGTTCCCCTGCAGCAGATGCTGAGGCAGCCTCATCACAACTTCAAAACAATCCAATGCAAAACATTGACAAAGCAACAATTAAAAGAAAAAAGCACAACCTTCAAATGAAAAACAATGAACATGTATGTACGTTTATTCTCAGAGATGAACTGTACAATGGAGACTAGCATTGCAGTACGCACCTCCACTCCTGAATGAAAGGGCTCCCAGGGAAACAGCTGCATACACCTTGACAATTTGATGCCAGATTTTTTTTAACATTGCCTACAATGCCGTGCTACACTTACATGACAGAACGTTAAGCTTGTAATTGTTATTAAAGGCCTATACTATTGCAGTGATATGGGGGAAATGGTGGGAGGGTAAAATTGAGAGGGAAGAAAGGGGGGAATCCCTGAAAAATAATAACGAACAATAAAGATAAGTTTGTAAGCTAACCATACTTTTATCTTCCTTTTTATTTTTATTGTTGAAGTTGATATAATTTATGATGAAATTAAAAAAACCTTCTGTGGTTTTTGATGCAGAAATAAATTAACACTGTATTTAGCCTCTGAGCTCTGTAAATTATATTTATTTTTTTCAGATAATGTTGAGAAATTCCAGAGTGATGCTGGTCTATATGTAATTGTGCCAATAATTATTTCCTCTTCTGTGTTATTGCTTGGAACGTTATTAATATCACATCAAAGGTACTGTATTTAATGTTCAGAATCTTAGTGGCAAAAACACTTAAGAATATTTAAAGCTGTAATGGAAATCATGAATGTTAAAGGATTCTAAATATTCCGTGTATATTCAGCATACAGTTAAGATGACATAAAAAGGAAAGACCTGTTTTCAGAAAGAAATATTTTATATTGCCCTGAGACACTAAAAATTGTAGGAAAAAAATCCAATTTTAAATCCAGGAAATAACAGGCTTATAGTGGGAAATTCTGACAAGTATTGTTCTTCAAGGTGGCATACATGGCTTTCAGAGTTCTGCAATTTGGGCTGAGAACTTCTAGTGGAGAAATGGACTTTCACAGTGGACTTTCAGTGTAACCTGGAGCCATGAGTGCACTCATGGTCAGTAGGCACTGTGTCTGTTTATAAAGCAGCGACATGGCCCCACTCTGCTAGCCAGCACAGGGTGTTAGATTTCCTGGCTAATTCTGTGGGTGCATCATTACTCTTGCTAAGGAGTCCATATCAGTTGGATTATTTCACAGATCTGTATAGAAACTTTGTCTTCAAGCAAAAAAGAAAAAAAAAGAGGTGATTTTACAATTTGAATGTATTTTTTAGTCAAGTGAACTGATTGGAGTCATAGCAAGTAGAATTATTTCTGACAACTACTTCAAGGTCATTTATAATATTTTTGTGAGAGGACTTATGCAAAGTGTCTAGTACCATGCTGAACACATTATTTTCAGTGATGTTGTCTATCTCTATGATTGTAATGAGTGTAAATTTTGGTCTAGATAGAAGTTTGGTGGAAACATTTATGGAATAGAATGTAAAAATGAATCTGACCTGATTTCTGTTCTGTTTTTCATTACCTCTTAATGTTTTCAGTATGAATATTTGTCTGTAATTCTGATTTCATGTTTATTCTTTGTAGAATGAAAAAGCTGTTTTGGGAAGATGTTCCAAACCCAAAGAATTGTTCCTGGGCACAAGGACTTAATTTTCAGAAGGTCACTTTTTAAGTTTTCTTAACCCAGAATGCATAACACAGCAATGTAGCTACACTATGAATTCTTGAGCTGTAAACATTTTTAAATTTTAAAAGATCTAATTTTTTCCAAATTTTATTATCAAGATTGAAGATATATAATTTATTACATCTTTGCAAAAAAATAGCAATATAGGAATTTGAAAGCAAGAGGAAACAAAATTCAGTTGATAGATTATCATATGAGTTAGCGGCCGAAATAGCTCAGTTGGGAGAGCGTTAGACTGAAGATTACCATATGAGAATTGACGTATCTTGTGTATTACAGTACATGATAAGTAAATACTAGAATATTAAGGGTCAACTCTAATGGATATTTGAATAAACTTTTATATTTAGGAAAAAGTCTGGACTCAATATATTTTTCAAGCATATTTTAATTTATTTGAGAATCATGGTGGGGAGGCAGAACAGATGGCACTCCCATCCTTTGGTTTACTCCCTGAACTCCTGCAATGACAAGGCCTTGATGAGTCAGAGCTTGGAGCTCTTCTGCAGGAGGCAGGAGCCCAACTGCTTCAGCTAATGTCACTGCATCCCAGGGTCTGCATTACTAGAAAGTAGAGTCTGAAGATGTGGGCATCTTCACAGCTAGGCTAAAATGTTCCATGGGATCAATATTTTTAACCTTTGTAGTTATCTCAGTTAATGCAAACTTATATAATCTTGTCCTCAAATGTTACCATCTGAAAAAATACGCGACTATCATGAAAAATTTGTGAAGGTACTCAAGCAAAACTATTTTATGATCAATTAGTCAAAAATAGAGATTTGTGCATACTTCTTTAAATGAGACATTAGGCAATGTTTTGCTAATTCGCCTGAATTCTCTTGAAGCAAGCTGGCTTTCCACACATATACTTAGAAAAAAAAAACAAATTAAATTTGTATGTCAAATACACAATTTTTTAAGCTATGATTACTTGGGTTACCTTTACATTAATCACTTGTTAAGAAGCCTTCAGTTGTTTCCTTTTGACCCCTTAAGCTAGGGTCAAACTTCCTCTCAGTATGCTGTTTTCCTCCTCATGCAGTTACTTCTGTTTCTGGCTCTGGTTGTACTTTTACTAATCCTTTCCACAAGCACAGAATCTTCCTCATCCACAAAGATCTTGTCCTTGGCTCTTCTTTCCTTGAAATTTCTGCCCCATTTGAGTTTCTGCAGCATTTTATATTTGATTTATTGTGGGTAAGACTGAGTTCTAGGATCATATTTTGTCTTATGTAAATATTTGTTAAGCTATTCCAGTTATAGGCAAGATATTGAAGTACTGATGCATTAAATAGTTACCGAAAATTTTTTTTTTAAAGATTTATTTTATTTTTTTATTACAAAGTCAGATATACTGAGAGGAGGAGAGATAGAGAGGAAGTGGAGCTGCCGGGATTAGAACCAGCGGCCATATGGGATCAAGGCGAGGACCTTAGCCACCAGCCCACGCTGCCGAGCCCTGTTACTGAAAATTTTTAAGATTGTCCATTTATCTATGTGAAAGTTATTGCAGTTCATTCTCAGAATGTTTTATTCACCTGTCAGCATCTCAGTTTCCTCTCCTGCAAAATGAGATTAATAATATTATTTTATTGAATCTTTTTAGAGATAAAAAGGAATGGTACTTGTGATATAATAAGGATTCTATAAATATTACTATTTTGCTTATTTAAGTTCTGTGTCTACATTTTATGTAAATGCTTGTTGTATTCTTTTGTTTATGCTTGAGATAAGAATTGCTATCTCCATTTTGTAGAAGAAAAAACTGCGCTGATAGTGGTTAGGCAATCTGTTAGAGCTGGGATTAGTTTACCATTTGGCTGATTTTGGCATCAATTTTTTAAATTCAACTGACTGATTGTGAGAAAGGCATTTAATGTCCCAACCTAGTACATGCATTGATATGGATTTGCAAAACTAAAGCAAAATATGAATAGACTTCTCTACTACTTGTTTAATATAATGAATAGAATATTTAAAAAATTCTACTTCATTTAAAGATTTTGCTTGCAACCCACTGCATTGATTTCGTGGCATTTAAATGGCCTATGTTTTGTAGTTAGAAATCTGCTATTTGCTTATCTCAAAAATTTTCTAGCATATAAATCTATATTAATTAAGGGGAAGATTGTCTCTCTCTTAAAAAACATTTATTTTATTAATTTGAAAGGCAGAGTAATAAGAGAGAATTTGTTACAGAAAGAAATCTTTCATCTGTTTGTTCATTTCCCCAAATAGGCACATGGTCAGGGTTGGGCCAGACTGAAGTCTCTGAACTCTTACATAGGACCAACCATGAAAATGATTTCTGTGTGTGTACCAGGACAAGACAAAGGAATGGTGAGGCCCAGGTCTGCAATATACATATATAGGCTTAATAGGTATGCTAGGAATAAATAACTAAATGTGTTGGGAACATTTAAACGGTGAGGAAGAATATAACAATAAGAATATAACAATCTTTATTAACAAAAATTCTGTTAAAGAAAAAAGCTTTTTTCCCTGTTCTGCCAAAAGTTTTTAAAGAAAAATAATGCAGTCCAAACTCCCTGCATATTACTAGAAAAGACAATTTGTCTTACGCCTTTATGCCCTTATTGTGTTATTTCATTTTTTGCAGACCTGTTTGCCCTATATTTTCTTAAGATAAACTTGAGACTCAGAGTAGTTCAATAGCTTGACAAAAAGAAGGACCTTCCATCCACTGGTACGCTCCCCAAATGACCACAATGGCTGGAGCTTAGCCAAACCGAAGCCAGGAGCCAGGAACCTCCTCCAGGTCTGCCACATGGGAGGCTTTGGGCCGTGCTCTGTTGCTTTCTAAGGGCGTAAGCAGAGAGTTGGATGGAAAATGGAGCAGCCAGGACACAAACCAGTTCCCATATGGGATGCTTGCGGTTGGAGGTGGAGGATTAGACAGTTGAGCCAAAACATCGCACCCAACAGTGGTTTTTCTTAAGATGGTAATTTTATGTATAGAAAATATTTATTTTTTCTCCAAATTCAGATTTTTATAACATTTATTTTTATGCGAATGCTGTGTAACTCTAGTTCTTAAACGTCCAATATGATTTATAAAGTGTTTCCGAAATAATTTTTTACATATTTAAAAAATTTTTTAATTTACTTAAAAGGCAGATTGTAGGTAGAGCATGCATGAGAAATGTCTTCCCAATGCTGACAACCTTGTGCATTTAGGCACGATCCCTGCTAGCACCAGCTGAAGAACTGTGTGCTCTGAGATATCTCATAACTTTGCTTACACAAAGGCACAGTAGGCGAGCCCTATCCATACACAGCACAGAACTGTCACTGTGTCCAGTTTTCCACCGCAGGGCTCCCTTCTTGCTGGGTTTTCATTAACCATTTCTGCTCTCTATCTCCACTGCATTCAGCAGGCATAACTGACTCTTCAGCTGCGGCCCACCTTCAGCTCTCATTGCTTATTTACTTTGTTATAGACTTTTTCTGATGTTTGCTTTTAGAGATGAGTTAAAAGATCCTGTGTCAGATCCTGTTTTTGATGGTCTCTATTCAGTTTATTCAAATATGTTTATTCTAACAAATTTGAACTTCACACAATGAAAGACTATTATCTTGATTTGTTACCTTTTATCTTTTGCATTCTGTGGGTTTTTTCTTCTGTATGTGAACATCTGACTTTTTCTGATTATTGAAGTCTTTTCTGGTTCACTTTTCATTCATTTCCCTTTCATTCATTTTCTTTATTTCCCTTACAGTATTTTATTTTTCATCCTCTATAATATGTTGTTGTTCAAGCCTACTCTTTTGTCTACATTCATGTCCATTTTCGCAAATGTGTATTCCACTTTACTGACTTTAGGAAGGCTAACGTTGAAATCAAGTCAGTTTTTCCTTGGGGTCTGAAGTCTAGCTTAGGTTCTGCATGCTGCTAGTAGGTCTCCGGAGAAGCAGCTTGATAACCTGTGGATTCCCAAAACATCCTCCTCACAGACTAAGCCAGCAGCATCCCTGAGATGGCTGGTGCAGATCCATACATGTCTGGAAGACCTGGCATACGTTAGAATTAGAAATTCTGTTTAGAAGGAGCCATACATCTTATGCCCAGAGTGCATGTTATTGAGCCTACAAGTGTGTATTTCCTGCCATTAAAATGTGACTTCAGTTTTTAGTTGATTGTCTTGTTCCTTGTACCCCTCAGCTTTTAAACAATCAGAAAGAAATATGAATTAGCCATTTCAATTCTGTCATAGCAAGTAGAACAAGCAAAACAAAGAACATGTTCTTCCTTTTTTCCATTTTCCGCTGTGTTATGGGAAGATTGTTGGATTAGAAAAAAAAAAAAGGGACTAAGTTGGGGTTTTCCCACTGTGTAATTAGGGGGTGTAACTTGATGCTAATCATCTCAGTGGGGCTCTTCTTGTTTTGTTTGAAAAGGGAGGAGATTGAAATTTTGACCAGTTGAATTCTTGTGGGTTTTTTTTTCTGTACTAAAAGACTCTGTGATAATGGACCTGTGAATCTGTTCTTTGCCCTTTCAATTCTTCTCTTTCTTTTCTTCCTTTTCATTGCTATACCCTCTTATCCTTTCTTGTTTCAAATTCTCTAATAGCCCTCTGTTTTCCTTCCTTGTCTCATTTTTTTTTTAGCTCTTCCTGCAATCCAGTCTATGTTTGCCTATTTTATTTCATCTGTCGCTTTTCTGTTTCCGAAGTAATCAAAACCGCTCTTAGAGTGTCATGTTAAGCCATCTATTTGAAAAATGGGAGACACTATTTTAGTTAAAATGGTTCCCTTTCCTAAAGGGAAGTGTTACTACCACAGAACATGAGCATCTACAGTCAAGAGCTCATGCCTGACAGAAAATGTTTTGATATCTTTTATCTTTGGCTTTCTGAATGATTTTTTATTTTGCTTTCTTATTTATTTTATCTAAACAGAGAACGGACATTCTTTGAAGTTAATCATGATCACTGCAGATGAACCCATTGTACCAACTTCTCAACAGTCTGTAGAGTATTAGAAGATTTTTACATTATGAAGAAGGGGAACAAATCTAAAACAATTTCGATTGAACTGTTGAGAACTAACATATGGTGGATAATGTTGATTTAGAACTTAAAATAGATGTGTAAGTTTTGGGTCAAGAAACAGGTTTAAGTCCAATTAATTTTGGGTGTATGATTACCTTTTAGGTCATATGAAGTTTGAAAGTAATATACATGATATTTGGTGTTTGCTTTATAATTTTTCTAGTCATAAAGAACTTAAAAAAGTTATACCTGTTGTTGTCACTATGTACTTGTTTGATACCATCAAATCTGTGGTAGTCAGTAATGTGACTAGGTAAACTTTAAACTTCCAATTTCTTTCACAGAAGTTTGCAAATGCAATCATTCTAAGTACAGAATGCAGTAGAAATGCTTAGTTTTTATTTTTAATGTCCAATTTTTAAATCTTTGCTTCTTTTGTAGAAGCTTTGGTGTGTGAATTGACTCACTCAATGTTCTTTTGAATGTCTAAAAACTTTTATGTCTAATTTTGGCCAACCTGAGAATTTTAGCTTTCAATAACCTTGAAATGTCTTGTCCTCAACTTCTATTTTAGCTCAAAGAAAGCCAGAAGTTGTGGTCTGTGCTTGTCACAGGACAGTTAAAGTTATAGTTCCTATTAGTTTGACCCAACATATTCAGGTCAGATTGCCCTGTTCTGAAAAGAACATTAGGTCTGGTCCAGCCTCTTGTGAAGTTCTTACCTGAATTTAATTTATTTTTATTGAACTACCTAAGACTTCTGGCAGGCAGGGAAGTAGGCAGGGATACAAGAAAAAGAAGACCCTTTGGCACTTTTATAAAGAGTTCATAGTAAGAACAGGACTTTTTCTACTGAAAAAGGAGCACCTGCTAGTACAGTATATTTAGGATACTAAGGATGGTGTTCTGCTCACATTCAGACTAAATCAAAGCTTCTATCTGATGAACCTATCACACTTAAATTTTAAAATATATGTGTAAATCATTATATTTAAATGTTATTCAAAGTTTTATTTGAATATCAAAAAAACTAGAAAATGGGAAGAATGTGTCTTTTTCCCTTCACTGATTATTAACAAATATTACTGGAAAATATAAGTGTGGAATTGTGAAAAGAAGTCAGAGAAATCCTAACAGATGAATACTTTTATATGTGCCCAGATTTTTGTAAAATCTCCAAAAAAATAGATGCATAGAGTGAAATATGAAAATAGATATAGGAAGTTTTGCTCTCCATATTCTATTCTCATAGAAAAAGAGAAACATTTGTGGTAACACAGTATTTGTTATTACATGGTATTTCAATATCTACATAAGTGCATTCTATGGTTCAGTGTTTGATGTATTGATTCTTTTATAGGGTAGTCACTAATACACTTCACTTAAAAGTTTAAATGTATGCTAAAGAAATTGTAGCTTTATATGGAACATACATGCTTTATCAAAACAGTTGAATATTCTATTATTTCAGGCAATATACCTGAATTTATTCTATTAGTTTAAAATTATTGAATTCAAAAGTTGAATTATATACATGACATGTAGGCTGAAAAAACTTTCTGTATCACTTAACTTAGCTCTGTTAATTTTCCAGTATGATGTATTTACACAATTTTTATTTTGCATTTATTTTTTTCAGTGTGTTTACATTGTATGAATTGAGCTTTTGCACACAGACTCTTGATTTGTAGATGCCTCACAGGACTTTTGTTGTGATGTAACCATTATTTCTATAAAAGCATGATGTGCATTTGTCTTGTGTATTTGTCTTCATTTCACATGTCCTGCAGTATATACTATTACATGAAGTTATTCGTAAAGACAGTCTATGATCATCTCTTTCAGCACCATTGTTTCTAATGGAAGGTATTATTCTTTGTCTCAAGAATAACATTAGGTTTATGTTCTTAGTACTGGCTTTTTTTTTAACCATCACACTATATTTTATAACATAAGAAAGTATTATAACCATCTTTGAAACCGTTGCTTTGCTTTTCTCTTTTTGGTTTGATGTAATTTTTTTTTCTACTTAGGGGCTTACGTTTTTACTTTGTGGAAATGTAATTTGTTACAAAATATTATAAATTCTTCACAGGGCAATATTTTCCAATATTATAGTAGCTAATCTTTATTGAGAACTTAGTATTCACAGCCACTACTTCATTTATTTCTAGCCACAACACCATGAAGGAAGTGCTTAAAATATTTTAAAAGATGAATAAACTGAGACAGGTTTATGTACTTATTCACAGTCATAGAATTAGAGCTCAAGCCTAAGTCTTTCTTATCCCTTTTTAAAATGTTTTGATTACCTTTTCCCTGTAATTTTTTGTAATAATCCGTGTGTAGTGCGCAATGAGTAACCAGTGGTTGACTTTGGTTCTTTAGTATTAACCTTACACACTTCCATTTTTCAGGCATGACACATTTGAACATGATTGAGCTTTAAAATGTGTCTTTTCTTTTAGCCAGAAACGTTTGAGCATCTTTTTACCAAGCATACAGAATCAGTGACATTTGGCCCTCTCCTTTTGGAGCCTGAAACCATTTCAGAAGACATCAGTGTTGATACATCATGGAAAGATAAAGAGGAAATGGTACCAACAACTATGGTCCCACTGCATTTGACATCTCTGGAGTTTGAACAGGATTCTGTCTGCATTAGTGACGCAGTCAACAGCGCTGACTTCTCAGAGGCCGAGAGCACCGAGGTTGTCGGTGAGGATGAAAGTCAAAGACAACCCTCTGTGAAATATGCCACACTGATCAGCACCTCAAAGTCCAGTGAAAGCAGCCAAGAGCAAGGGCTTCTCAGCAGTTCGACAAGCAAGTGCTTCTCTAATGAAACATCTCTGCTGAAAGATTCTCTCTGCAACAACTCATGGGAGATCGAGTCCCAAGCATCTTGTTTATTATCAGATCAACAACCCAGCATGATTTCACCACATCTTATGTTCTCAGAAGGATTGGACAAACTTTTGAAACTGGAGGGAGATTTCCCTGAAGAAAATGATTGTGAGAAGTCTGTCTATTATTTGGGTGTGACTTCGATCAAAAAGAAAAAGAGCGATGTGTTTTTGACTGAAGAATCAGGAGTGCTGTGTCCATTTCCAGCTCACTGTGTGTTCACTGACATCAGAATCCTACAGGACAGTTGCTCGCAATTCACAGAAAGTAATTTTGACCTAGGAACTTCTGGTAAGAAGACTTTTCTGTCTTACATGCCTCAGTTTCAAACTTGTTCCACTCAAACTCAGAAGATAGTGGAAAGCAAGATGTGTGACTTAACTGTGTAATTCCTCGAAAGACCTTGTGATATTAGATGAAATATAATAGATACCTTTAGAGTTTGAATGAGGGTGAACAAACAAAAATGTAAAAGCTACATTTGAAAATGATTTTTTTCCATCATTAATGTTGTTTGTCCTCCCTTGGAAATATAGAGAGAAATGTGAGGAAAATTTCAGGTACCTGCCGATGTACATATGCTCTTCTCAGTATTCTATTCACAAGATCTCTTGCTTCTAGCTATAAATCAGCCCAAGAAACATTGCCTATAGTTAATATATTTATGTACAAACAGCTAATCTTCTAGATTACACCAACACCCGAAAGAAGGCTTCTAACTGACATTTGTGAAATGTAGTTGTTTCAGGGGTTTTGGTTAGCCATGAGTTGCCTTTGTTTTGTGCATGCATATACATACATACACACAAGTGAGTTTATGCCTAAAAAGTGTCCGTGTACATTTTGAAAGTATGTGAAGTGTTGTATTTTGTGCTACCAAGACTGTGATTTGAAGTATGTACTTCACTAAATGTTGAAGATAAATAAGGAACTCTTGTCTAATGAGTTCTACTTGTGAAGGCTGTCTAGTAAAGCAATCATTATGTGTTAATCTAGGATGTAAGCTGTAGGATGACATCACCTACTACAATGGTAATATCTGCAACCAGTATCTTAATGACAACTGAAATGAAGCACTTTTCAAAACAATGTGAATTTTAACTGCTTCCTAAAAGTTTCTGAAATTATCACTTTCCAATATAGTTAGAAAATATCACTCTGGAATCATTGTCTTTACCCATGATCAATTGCATATATACTTTTTCTCCCCCTCATGTACTGAGTATTCTTTACATAAACTACCAACTGTGTTAATACTGTACCTCAGTTAATTAGTGCAATAATTGTACGAGACATGAAATTATTATTAAATCCCTTGTAATGACAAGGAGATCGACTAATTTACCCAAGATCACAGGGTTTTTGGGTGATTGAACTAGAATTAACATTTAATTATATGTTTTCATAGTAATAATCATGTTTTAAATCTCTAACATATTAAATTACAAATCCATCAAATACATTGACTTGTAATAAAATGAAGTTTCTTAAGTAGAAATATAATCTTGGATGGAAATAAGTGAGAATTAGATCTCATTCATGCTTTTGAGGATTTAAAAAGAATCCAAAAGAGTATTACTTATTTCAACTTTTATCATTAGGAACCACAAAGATTACACATTGGGTAACAAAAAAGCACATGAATGTCCAGTGACAAGAGGAAAAAAAATTGAAAATCATTAGTATTCCAATGTAAGTACTTTTGTGCTTAAAAAAAAGTGCCTATGGGTTTCTAAACAGCATTAGAAATTCATTCTTAGACAGAATTGTATTGATTTCAGTTTTACCCTAAACAAATCGCTACATCCCATCTGTCTTCTAGTTGTGCCATATGACCTGAGCAGTTCTAAGCAACAATGGTGGTCCCAGACCCCAACTGATTTTTTTTTCATATTTTATGGTCATTATTACTCAACTGATTAGAATTGTTTCAAAAGTATGATAATACTTCAAGAAGTTCATGGAAAAAATGGAAGTAAGAGATGTTTCTTTTGATGAAAAAGTTTTGAAATCTGCGTAGTTTCTCAAACTCTGCTCTTTGTGCTTTTTGAAGCCTCTCTGTTTTCATCTCAGGATTTCACACACTCAGCTTATGGCTTCCTTAAAAGAAAAAGGTAGAGTGTACATACCAGTATGTGTATGTGGTGTGAAAATGTTCATTCCACACAAATACAAATGGAGACTTTTTTCATTGATTTTTTTTGTATCTTTAGAGACTTAAAAACAGGCAGAATACTGTGAAAATTTTGTGTGGAAATTTTGGTAATAGTGTTTTGCGCTTATGCTTAGTAGGTATTTAGTTCAAGATACAGTAGAGAAGAGATAAAATGTTAAATTTTGCCCCATTCCTCATTGCAATTGGAGATTAATGACAAAGTGTGACCATTGAGGCACAGCATTCTGTAATCTGTGACCCAGGACAACAGGAAGAAAAGCTCCATGTTATTTGTATGCTAGAGTAAACTCAAGAGTTCCAGAATCACTGTAGTGGTGCAATTCTGTGTTAAAACGTTAGTGAGAACATTAGCTTGAGATTATTATCATCCTGGCAGCTTCAAGCAATCCAACAGTAAAAGCACGTCAGAAATACTGGAATTCCATGGCACTGGCTTCATCGTGAGGGTGAATTAGTGCCGGTAGCTTGAGCTGCTGGTGAATGGATTTACATTGTATTTACCATTAGTATCCTTGCTTCCCAGTTTCTACTTTGAAAGATTCTTTCATGACACATATTCCCCTGTGAGGGTTAACTGACACTAAATAGCGTTTTTTAATATAAAATATGGAGACAATTTGGAATGTTTTATAATTTAGAAAGCCAGACATTCTACAGCTTTTCCAAGGGTTTGCTTAAAAAAAAAAGTTGAAGAAGCAATGATCCGAAATAGGGAATCAGGATTTGAAAATCTTGGAAATTTTGAACTTCAAAATGTGAGACTTTTCACTGTTTGAAGAGCTTAATTTGCAAAAATAAAGCATTAAGCAGTCTCTATAAACCTGAAATTCACAAAAAGAAACTAAGAACTTAACAATTGGAGCAATGGCTTCCAATTTAAATAAGTTGAAGAGAAATCATTTGTGAGGATTCACAATCTTACAGATTTCCTAGCTAGAAATCTCCTAAACCAAGGATATAGAGAGTGGAGGCACCAATCACCCAGACTTAGGTTTACCTGTTGGACTCCTTTATCATTTATGGAGATGAGCTATATGTTGACAAAAGGCATAAGACCAGACATGGATTTCTTTTTAAATCTAGTGTGCAAGTGCTATAGCGACATAGATGGCTTCAAACTAGCTGGAGACTCTAGGTTGAGACTAAGCGTTTTTAACACTAAGCCTGACACTTATACTTGCTTCAATTTTTCCCCATAAAACTAAATCCCTCTTTCCAAATTTCAAACACATGTTCACATTCCTTCAGAAATATTGATACTAACTAATCAAAAGCTAAAGATTGACCAACTTTAGGCTTTAGATGTTGTTGAGGGTTATGTATACAGGACTAATACACAGAGTTGGGTAACATGCTAATGAATGAACATACATGGAACCAGAAAGTTCTATGTCACTTAGATATGGATGAAAAATATCTCTTCTTAAATTATTTTCTTTGATAATTAAGATTTGTATACTTTTATTTTTTAAAAGATCACCTTAGTTTAACTCGTCTAAAGCATTCATTACTAAGAAATGCGTTCCCAGTTTAAAAATAGTAAATGAACCCTATACATCTTACTATAGTTAAAACAATTGTATTTGAGGAAACGTTTAAGCATACTTACCAAAAATTAGTGATGAATAATATAAAAAACGAGGCTAACTATCTCAGTAATTTTAGTCTTTCTTTAATAACTAGTTTAAAACAGTAAAACACTGCTGTACCTAGTCACAATGTTCGGGGAGTAACTTAAGACACAAAAGCCCATTAGAACTGAAATGCTATTTTCATGCATGTATATGAGCTTCAAGAAATGGTTTCCATAGGGGTTTTCTATTGAATGACTTATTTTTATACAAAGTTTATTAATATTTATTTTAGAAAGCTGCTGAAAATGTCTATTTTTCAAAATTAATTATGTTTAATACATATGGCACTTAGTTCAATTTTGTGAGGATTTTGGCAGGATATTTTTCATAATGTTTATTAGAAAAAAACTGGAACTAAGTGAATTTGGATGATATTTAATTTTATAGTGATACTTATATTGTAGATGCTACACTTTGAAAATATGTTGTTAAGTGTTTGATATGCAGTTAACATTTTCTCTTTAGTCTCAGTTGGTATCTTAACAAATATAAATATAAGCACCAATGTATGTATCTCTAATTGTTCTACAAAATTTAATTATTCTAATTACCTAAATTTTCTAAAGTTACAGAAAAGGCAGTCTGAATTGTGATCTTATGTTTTCATCTTTTTATCGTTATGCATCATGAGCAATGTTACTGTTTTGAGAACTAAAAATCCAAATAGAATTACTATGAATTGATTTTAGATTCATTTTATTCATTTGCAAACTGAGTAAATTTTTGAAAATATGAGGAAGTGATTCTTATAGTTTATATAACTTTTCATTGATTATTAACCTTTAGTTGTATCTTCTTGATTCCTTAAATATCTATTTTTGCATTTGAAGGGGTCTGAAAGCATTTCAGAGCCAAATACTTTCATTTATTGTACCTACTCCAAAGATCTTCCCGCCTCAAAATCTTCCTGACATCACAGTTGCTCACAGTGAAAGATTACACACGCCAATCTTGAAGAGTTCTTTTATTTTGCTTCCTCAGTTCTTTAAGTAACCTTGATTTAGAGTGATTTATGACATGTATTTTGTCATTTAGGTTTCTAACAATGTGAGTTTTTGCCGCTATGTGAGGTGTTCAGATCTATTGTCTCACATTGCAGGATTAAAATGTAACTAAAATACACACAGCAAAAAATATCTCTAATAGTACTGGGGAATATAAATAAATAAGATGTGATACTCTCTCTTTGTGCATCATTCTATTTCTGCTCTCTACAACAACTTTCATTGTTGTTATTCCATGAATCCTTTCAGAAATCTGTATACTTGGGATAATATTCTGCTCGCTGTTAGGCACCCTTTCCCTGCATCAGGAGAATCATGGTGATGTTTTTATCTGCTAAAAACTACCTGTGTCATTATTTTCAATGGTTGCATAATATTTCCTTGTACAAAGATTTCACTGTAAATGATTGATTTAAGTGTTCACAAATGGTTAGTATTTTTAAATGTATTATTATGAGCAGTATAAGAAGTGAGCATTCTCATATATAATTATGCCCTGTCATATGTTCACAAAACTACTTGATAGGACTAATGGGTGCAAAGGTGAAAACACATTAGTGGATCTTTTTTTGATACTTTAGTATGGTAAATGTAGTTGAATATTAAGTTTATTAATTAAGTTTATTAATATTAAATGTAGTTGAATATTAAGTTTCTTCAGTTAAAACCATTGGGGTTTTTTTCCTACTTTTGTATTCCTTGCTTAATTTTCTAACTGGCTATTAGAATTCTATTCCTTTACAAGAATTTTTTTTTTTTTTTACAATTGTGATCTGAGTCTTTGAGATATGTACATGTAGTATAAGGTACAAACCTTCAGTATAAAGCTTAAGGAAGTTTTACACATTTCCTTCTCGATAAATACCAAGTAGTAAAATTGCTGCCTCATAAAATAGGCTCTTTTACTCTCTTTTGTTCCAATGTCTAATTCTGATAATTTTAAAAAATCTGTATTTGATATTACTGGTTATGTCTGTGGCATATGTTGCTAAATGTAGTAAAAACCATTCATTGAGTCCTGTCCTTATAATAATTTTAATGGATTTTAACTGTGTGTTCAGATGTTATGTTTTCTTGTACTTCATCCATGTTTTCCTTTAGTTTCAAGCTTATTATAGTCATTTCCAACAGCTTTGCATTTATACTTCAACATGTAAACAATTTCTGATTCTATTCACTGTTTTAGCTCTATTTCCTGATCACATATATGGAATATTTTTTGTTTGATTACTATAGATAATATGTTGTAAAGACTCTGGACTTGTGATCTTCTTTTAAAGAATATTAGTTTTGTTTTTTTACGGAGTTAAACTATTGACTAATCACTTTGATCCTACTAGATTTTTTAGACTGTTTCAGGGAGGTTCTATTTCAGTCTTATGTATTCTAAGGCATAGACAGTCTTTATTATCACCCCTTGGCATTCCCTTTTTGGGGTGGTAGCTAAATTTTCCTGATATTCTCAAATATTTTCCATTCTGGCTGAAGTGAAACTGTAAAACTTTCCTAACATTATGCTCTTATCAATAATCTGCTTTTAATTCACAAGTAGCTCATTTCTAAAAAGAGATGCTGGACTTTTACTGAAAGTTTAGGATTTGGCTCATAGCCCAGGGAACTCTTACATGGATTCTTGCAGTTTCTTGTTTCTCATCACTCATTTAGAGAATGTTGCCCACAAATCGAAATCTCTGCCAATTAAAGCTTCCAATGAGACTGCTTCTGCTCCCTTCGGCCCTGGTTTCCTGCATTTAAAGAATAATTTTAGGGAGAATGCCATGGTAAATTTGGGATTATTTTTTGTCGTTTCTTCACTCATCTTTCTGGACTATCTTTTGTCTAATGCCAGAAAGAAACTGCATTCTATACTCTTTCAGTAGTTGTTTTTGGAAAATAAAACCTACACAATTACTCTGCCATGGGTACTAATGGGAGTGTTCAAGAATCCTTTTTTTTAAATCAGAATCTATTCATTTTCTGTCATATATTTAAATCTTTTAGTTTTTCAGTTATATTTTGACTTTGTAGTATTATTGCTTTTATATATTCTATCTTCTTACATTGTTACATTTTCTACCTTTTTAAGTTTTGCATTCTATTTAGAAGAGTATTATAAAATCATAAAAATTAATAATGGATTTTTCTGGTGTTTTATGCTATGATCTTGGGGTTTCTAATTTTGATTTGTATGGAATATATGGAATAAGGTTCCAGCTTTAATTTTTTTCAAGTGGCTAGTTAGTTTTCCCATCATATCTGCTTATGGGAAAATAATAAGTGATCAAGTTCTTATTACACTCAGTTAAAATATCACAATTTACTATTTAGCTCTTTCTAATTGTTCTCTTTCACTGATTGTTCAATCTATTTTTCTCCACTACTTAGTATGCCAAGCACTACGTCTGCTCAATAAATTTTATTATCTGAGGACTAGACTCTTTGCTCACTATACCTAATTTATATTCTTACCAGAGTAATTTTGGATTAATTAAATTTATGAAAAAATTATGTTGATATTTTAATTGCAGTTAAAAATGTTGAAAATGTTGAAATGTTGAAAAATGTTGAAAAAGTCATGATTGCAATATTCTATAAGGTTATATGTTGATAAAAACAATTTTGGGTGAAGTTATTACTTGTATCTAGATAATGATGGAGACAAAGAAATTATATAATGTATGTAATATTAAATCCCTCCCAGAACCCACCTTTGATATTACAGAATAGGAATTTTGGCATCTGCTTGTCTTAATACAGGCCACTATGACAAAGTTCCACAGACAAATACTTATTTGTCATAGATCTGGTAGCTGGAAACTCAAGAACGGGGTGCCAGCATGTTGGCATCTTGTGAAAACCAAAAATGCTAGAGTAAAATTTTGGGATTGGTATAATCTCAAATTCTTCAACTCTTAGATGTGCCCCCATTTAGACAGCTAAATACTCGATTATGGTAATCCTAACTATAAAGAACTAGTCCTGGTGATATTGTCACTGTTGCTTCCATCACTTAAATTCCAGATATAGAACACTTGGAAATCATAGTGTGCTTTATGGGACAGCAAGATACGATACACTTCTGTCTTACCACATCAGGATAACTGCATGGTAGCAAATGGCTGTTGTTGTGGACATGCATCTGCTTCTTAAAAATCAGATAGAAGTCGTCTTTATCCAGCAATGTAGAAATCTCTCCCTAAATGGCATAACAATGTTAAATTTAAAATAATTATTTTAATGTACGGCTGCTTGAGCAGAAATTAAGGGGAATCCAGAGCAGAATGCAACATTGGAGTCAGCTACCCTCTATGACATGTAGTCTAGCTGTGAGTGGAAGTGGAATAGATGATGAATCAGTGACCTCAGAAGTAAATGGGGTAAAACTGTGCCCAGTAGGGGAAGGCAGTAAGGCACATGTACCTGCTGTACTCATTGCTCTGGGTTGAGCTGAAAAAGTAAAAGTGCTAATAGGAATATGTATTGATTTTATTTCAAGTTTTGTCCCTACAGAGGTAAGAATTTGAGGCAGAGGCATGAGTACAGGTGTACAGGTGAGAGCTGGACAGCTTCAAAAGTCAGAGAGGGAATGTATGTTCATATGTGAGTATGAACAACTCCAAATGGAGAAATACCTGCTGTGAGTGGACTGGAGTTTCCTACAAGGAGAAAGTGTGGGAGGAGGCCAGAGAAAGGGCCAGGGATTAAGAAGCAAAAAAGAACACTTTCAAGGATAACAACCCCCTTTGTGTGCCTGGGAGTGGGATTTCAATAGAATATACAAGTAGGGTAGAGTTTGGGTTTAGCGTTCATGAGGCTCTCTGGGCATTTCATGGCTCTAGCACGTGGAATTCAAATTTCTACATGGCTTTAATAGTAACTTCTCATTCCTGGTCTTGGATGAGGCACCACTTCATTATGGGAACGTGGACATACTGGATTGACACTCAAGTGACAGGGATAGAATTGCAATGCATAACCAGAGGTAGAATGGGGAAAACCTTACGGCTCATGTGCTCCTATCTCATCTACCTAGTTTATGCATATCAGAAGGAAAAGAAAAGCTGCTCCGAAAATTCCAACTCGTAAGTTCGCATCCACTTAGATTTCTGTCCTCAGATTTTCATGCACATCACTTTGGGATTGGAGTTCATAACTACCAATGTGGTTGGGCCAAATTTAAAAAATGAAATTAAAAAGTGAAATAATCTAAATGTTAAATTTTAGGAGTTCTAGATTGGCTGAACCTTTAAGATATATAACACCAATAAATGTAAGTGGCATTTTGGGGAATCCACCTTTTAGCCAGACTCTGATGACTTCCAAGTTCCAAGGAACGAAGGTCATTAGAAAAATCCATTAATGTACAAGGACATGTTCAATTAAGTGTGAGTTAACAGGAACAATAGATGTCAGTGTCAGAACCACAAAGACTGCAAAACCAAGCCGAGAAAGCTAGAGGAAAAAACGAAAAGATGTGGTCTTTGATGAGAGCATTGAACAGCTGAGTCTGTCTCCCGACTTCCTTCTTCTGAACTCCTGAAACAGAAATTGCGTTTTGTCTGTATTTTAAGCCTTCTTTACCCCAGGATCCTACCGATACCTGAGAGCACCTCAACTAATAGAAAGATATTGATTTGGGAGTGAGATAACAGTGTTCACAAAATAGCAACGCAGTGTGATTCCTTCCCAGGAGGAAGAGGGCAGCTTATTATATTTCTGGTTTAGGGCAATCAATCCTACTCAATTGAAAACAAGGGGGAAACCAATCATTTTCACATTGAGAGAAACATATAAACATTAACACAAAGCCTGAGCCCAGTAAAAATAAAGAACACTTAGTATATTTTTTTTCCTTTGGAAATAATGAATGCAATTATAGACTTAAATTCCTGACAGCACACCATGCTTAAGAAAGGAATATAAAGATAAGTAAGCAGCTATTGACCCCAAAGCCTAATATAGATGAAGAAAACTTTAGGAAAATTGAAAGGTCAGCTCAGATTCTCTATGAGAATTTCAGGATTTTTTGATACAGGAAGAATGTTCCAATTTTTTCTCATAATGCTGAATGCCTTTAGAATTGGTTTTATGAAAGTGCCCAGTAAATTTTCTGTAGTAAGTTAGCATGGTGGTCTGTTTAGCTCCTGTGTGATTTGGTGACCTTTGGAGGCCCTTTCCCTATCTGGATTTCAATTTCTTTACTGATGAGTGAGAACTTGGCTTTATTTAATTTCTCAAATATCTCTTTTTAAAGTACAGATTTAAATATATACTTTTTATATTATATGTAAAATAAATGAATACTATACAGAGTATGTATACAAGATGTTTATATATAGGATACAAACCTAGGCACTTCTCACGAATTTTCCTATAACAAAATGGGATGCAGGTATCCCAAATGCTATGTTAGTTGCTCCATCTACTGCCCATCCTTCTGAAGCAACTTTCAGACTCGGAATTTCCAGGGTAACATCTCTTTGCCAGGACCCCTCTCCACTGAGATTACCAAATTCAATGGTGAAAACAAAGCAGATGCTGAGCCAGTGGAGCATTTTTCACTCCCACATGTATTTTCGCTTTGACTTGGCACTATAGGTTCCTCTGCTGCGCTGGTTTTCATTTCAAAAGCTCTCCTGCAGCAGTACTTCATGGGCTTTGAACCATGGTCACATACACAAATGTTGGTGAGCCTCTGAGAAAAGTTTCATGTGGGTTAAACTGATGGGAAGTGTCAATAGCTTGTTAGAGGTGATAATAGAGTTACTGACAGGTGAAGCTGCTTGTAATTTCACATGGACTCTTTACAACACACTACGTAATGGGGAGAAACAAATGTGCATACGCTTACACACATTTTGAAACTACACATATATGCATATGTAGTATGGATGTGTGCATGTATGGATCTTTCTGGATTTTGGGACTTGGGACATGGGAGCACTGTTACATGAAAAACATACAGATGACCAAGGATCAGCAGTCCAAGGCAAGGCGTATGTTGTAAGTTTTATACCCATTCTACCCAGATCTCTAAGCAACCTTAGAGAACAGACAATCGTAGGATTATTTTGTGTACAAATAACACCTGGTGAGACAGTTTACACAATATAGTAATTATAAATATACAAGGCAGGATTCTTAAAGCTTCCTATATCTCATGAACTTGCATTGTTTTTCTAGGTCGTTAGGCTATGGTTGTTTTCCAAGGATAAAAGCAAGACTGGGTGGGGAGCGGGCCAGAGAACACTGGGCAGAACTTATTAACTAGGCAACGTTCTGGGGGGTGTTTTTAGCAGTTGCCTTTAAGTGCTTGTCTCCAGGCCTTCCCAAAGACCAGAGGTACTTCCAAGGTTCACGACCCAGTTATCAGGTTTTAGTATGTACTCCTCCAAGCACCTTATGGCTATATATATATATATATAATTAATGCTGGTTGTCTATATTCATGAAATTTTAACTAATAAATCTGTCACCTATAATCTTTTTTGTTCAAAGTCAGTTACAGAGAGAGACAGAACTTCTATCTGCTGGTTCACTTTCCAGATGGGTACACTGGCCAGTGCTGGGTCATATTAAAGCCTGGAAACAGGACATGGGAGTATTGTCTCCTACATGTGTGCAGGGGCCTAAACACTATAGCCATATTCCGCTGCTTTCTCTAGGCCAATAGCTACTCTGTGTTGAAGTTAGATGACTTAAGATATCAAATACTGGTATTATTGACTATAGACTATAAAACAATTACTGAGAATGTATCCACTAGCTTTTAGATTTGCATATTCTTCTGACTGGAATTAAGAGTATTAATACTGCTTTAGAATTTCATTTCTCAACATACACTTTTGTGTTTTTTTTATGATCTTTACATAGCTGATTAGGGCACAAAGGGTCAAGGGCTACAGGAAAGTGGGTAAGACCATTGTTTCCGCATTCTCTTTTTTCCTTCCTATATCTGGGGGAGGGGAGAGACAAAAGGAGAAGCCACACCCACTCTCCCAACCATCCCAAGGTTATGCTCTGAGGGCACTACTCAAGTGGTTTCAATATTTCAACTGTTCTGAATTCCTGCCAATCTCGCCATTCCAAGCACAATCAAATCTCTTCAGAATCCACTGGCTGACAAAGTCCACCTCAGCATCTCCAGCTGCCCAGATTTTCATTGCCAACACTTGGCTGGGATAGTTGATCATTTGTTCTGTCCTTCGTTCTGGTACCAGGTATCCTCTGAAGGCTCCAATGTACTACAATATCCTCCATGTGCACCCGGATATGCTGTCTACTCTCTGTCTGAGCCACTCAGCATATACTTTTATTCACCACACTGCAAACAGGAATTTGGACTTCAGTTCCATATTCTCATGAACAGACTTACGTTTTACGTTTTTCCTATCCAGCTTCCTGCTAAAGTACACCTTGAGAGACAAGTACTTGGATCCTTGGCATCCACTTTTGAGATCCATTAGAGTTCCTGTTTCTTACTATGGCCAGGCCCTATTCTGAGCTCTTTTGGCCATTTGGAAACTGAGCTGGCAGATGGAAGAGTCTCTCTCTCTCTCTCTGTCTTTCAATCTCTCTCTTGCTGCAGTTGCTGCTCTATATTTCAAATAAAAAACACTAAAAATATTACATTCTATGCCTCTCCATGCCCATGGAATATAATTTAAGGGTTCCCTAAGAGCCAGGTCTGTGGGTAGGCTGGGTAGGGTGACCCAAAGGAATGGTGCTACAGGTTTCCTCAGACCAGGCTGCTGTACCTGCTGGTGTGTGCAAGAGCCAGAGCTAGGGTGGGCTGAACTGGGAGCCTATAGGCTAGTGTACCCGGGGATTCCCTGGTCCAGGACACAGCACAATCTTGGGAGTGGAAAGGCACTAATGGCCTTTTACATAAGCAAGCATCCTGTACTTTCATGTCATGCTGGCCTCAGACTCTTCAAGTTCTCTGATTTCAAGGATTAGGGCCTGCGGACACATGGTCTGACCTCAGCACACATATTGGGTCATCCCATTGCTGATTCCTGTGCAAAGAAGCTACCAGCTTCTCAGAACAACAATGACAATACAGGGACACAGTCTTTGGCACTGGCTTGAAATTCTTCAGCTTGTGGAAAAGATCAATTGTCTAAATTACAGCTTTCTGAATTCTGGGGTGGATAAGCCTCATGCCCACAATCAGCAGGAAACAACAGAAGATGTGATGAATGTACATCCTTTAGCAATCCTTAAGCTAACGGATCAGAAATCTGAGTAGGGAATGAAATGGGATTGCTTGTTAGCCAGTTTAGGGTCATGAGTTGGAAGCCACAAATCCATTGCTCTATGTAACTCTCATCTACCTGTCAATCAAATAACCTCTCCTCCAGGGTGTCCTTCCCCCACCAGGCACCTGGGGGCAGTATCATGCAACCACTGACCTTCCCAGTCATATATGTAGCCTGGCAATGTGGAGGGTGCTCTCTTCCCACAGACACCGGATTTTCTGTGTTAGGACATTTTTCTGTTTCCTATTTTTCCCCTCCAGTCCCACTAAAAGCCCTGAACATGGCCCATGAATCTTTGTGATCTTCTCAGTCTATTTTTTTAAGATTTGTTTTTTTATTGGAAAATCAGATATATAGAGATATGCAGATATACAGATAGTGGGGCTGCCATAAGAACCTGTACCCATAATGGATCCCGGCAGGTGTAAGGCGAGGACTTAAGCTCTCCTCACCGTTTAAATAAGCCTTATGAAATTAAGTAAAAATAAAAATAAAATTATAGGAATTACATTCTGTATCTGCCTTAAAATTGAGGACCTGAATCTTAAGTCTGTCATCTTTTCATTTCTGAGAAATTATTCATGAACACCCACCTTATTTGGCCAAGTGCTAATCTAGAGTGGAACTGGAACTGGAAATGTGTCAGTGACTGAATCTACTCTACGGAAAGCTAATCATTGCCTCTGTCACAATACAAACTCATGGATGTGTGCCGTGGCATCTATATTTCGGAGTGTATATATATTCAAGTTCTTCTATGTATTCTGCTGTCGAAATACCGGAGGGAGATGGTTGGATTGGTTTTGTTGATTTCCAGCATGCATTTCATGTAATCATTTATGTTTTCCTTGGCCAAAGACTCATCATTGATGTCTTTATTGGTTAGCACTGTAGAAAAATTAAAATTGCCTGCTGCCTTTTCTGCAGGTAGAGAGGGAAGGGAATTTAAGACCATTGTACCTTGAATGCTGTATATACCAGCAATCATGGGCTTCACTAAGGCCCTCTTCCCAACTACATATAGCATTATCACATTCCTTCCACTTCATAATTTCATTGTCAAAACGTCAGATGAAGGCATGATTCATACCTAGCAAATAACGCCATGGAGACAGGTGAACGCTGGAAGGAAGCGAAGTCTTGGTGAAGTGGGTGGTAGTTAAGGGGTTGTGGCTATCCTTTCAGAGCTGCCAGGCACTTAATTTCTGGTTGGGGGCACTTGAAGTGAGAAACGCTATTTTTTCCAGGGTGAGCTGTGCATTAGAGTCCTTATGATAAACCAGGTGCTCCAGTTCCCTAAATTCCCTTTTCAGTAACTTTAGCAATGTGGACCGAGCATTGTCTGTACAAGGCTCTCTGTAGTGCCGACTCTGCTCCTGCAGAAGTGAACAGTCTTCTCCCAGGTGAAATGTAAAACTGAATTCAGCAGTTCAGCCAGATATTCTGGCCAAGAATGCCGGAGCATAAGGAAATCAACACAGGTGTTATGGCTGTGGGGAGCATAATAGAGTAGAAGAAGAGAAACCTGTAGAATTTCAGACCCAGAAGGAAGATATTCATGTTTAGTACTACAGAGGGGCATGAGAGATGCAAGTCTACCCTGTTACTGTTAACTTCTTCAGAGGTGCACACACCAGAAGCAAGAAAAATACATGAATCTAAAACATTAGATGTGAGGAAGTCAGCTTTTTAAATAAAATCTGCAGACCTTTAACGTCAATGCTACTTTACAAAGCTGATCATTAGCTCTGAAACTGTATCCAGTTAACCTAATTACGTGCATCATGTAATATACAGATCAATAAGCTAGCCATTGGCTTTGCTGTTTGTGAAATAGTTAAGCTAGTTCCAAAGCTCATCTTTTTGTGGGTTGGTTGAAGCTGGAAGGCAAAGGTAATCCAGGATAAATGGGTAGTGTTACATGTTTGTGCTGTTTTGTTGTAGTTGGAGCATCTGCATTGTAGATCAACTCACTTGTATGACAGTGTGGCTTACTCAGGAGGTGGCTAAGTGGGTGAATACTAATGGATTGTTGCTGGAAAATAAAGACAGGCAAACTTGCAGTTTCAAGTTCACCACTAAAGGTAATTTTTGAGATCAAGTGTCAACTTTTGAAAGCCTAGGTAAAAAATGTATAACTATTCATTTGGGCTGAGGAATCTTTTTTTCTGTGACAGGCCATTTGGAAACTTATAACATAATTCATAGGGGCTGGTGCTGTGGCATAGCACGCTAAGCCACCTCCTGCAGAACTGACCTCCCTTTTGGGAGCTGATTCAGTCTGTGTCTCCTGGTCCAAGCATGTTATAGAAGCTCAGGGTGGCAACTCAGGCAAAACGTGCAGTCACAGCAATTTGATAAATTTTATCAGTTCTTTGAAATATGTAAATTGATCAGCATAATTATGTCAAATTAATAGTATTAATTATTATGTAATAGTCAATCAACATATATTACACATAACACATAAAATGTATAGTGTGATATATACTAGTATATATCATTATATTAATAAATTTAATAACTATCCTATTATCTCAATCAATACAGATAAGTATTTTTTTATATTTTACTATATTTTTTACAATCTTTACATAGTTAATTAGGGTGAAAAGATTCAAGGGCTATAGGGAAGTGGGTAAGACTACGTCTTGTGATGTAGGGATCAAGGGGTAGAGGCCTCAGAGCTGGAGATCCACCTCCAACGTTCTGCCCTCCTGGCAGGGGCTGTTCCATACTCACCTCTCTCCCAGTGGGGTGTGGCAGGTGTTTGCTCCCAGACTCCAATGGTGAGTACAAAAGAAATTCCCTACAGCTGTGGATCAGCCTCAGTCTTGGTCACCGGGTGCCTGCCTCAAGTGTGGGCATGTCTGGGGAAGGCTAATTTTGTTTAATTAATTCTATAGTTCTGTTGCTTTGCTGTCGTATGAGCTCTGGCCATCCCTAGAGGTCTGCACCAAGCAGTGTCTTACTTTAACATGTGCCTCCAGTGTCCGTGGTAGAGCCTCGTACCGGTTAAGTCTTTGATAATTTTTATTCAAACCATGTAGATCTGAGTGAAATGTTTCAGACAGTGCTTGAACTCCACAAGGCAGTTGAAAAATGAACTAAGGAAAACTCTGGGTTTAGAATCATTTTCTATACCTCATTTGAGCTGGTTGAGATGGCATCACCCCGATCCCCAACAGATTATGTGTTTATTCACTTTACTTATCCTAAAAGAGAACATTTACTGAGGACTTCCAACGTGGCAAGTGTTGTGGTGGCCACGGTGGCCACCTAACTCTCAGGATCTCATTGCAGTCCTCCTAATGGGAAGATGGGAAAAGAAAGCAACTTTTCCAGAAACTCAGCAGGAGTTAAGAGTCAGAAGCAGTCTAGTTCCTCGAGGTGTGTATCAAAGCCACCCTTTCACACAATGTGTTCATCATAGAAACAGCCCTTCCCAACTTTGAGATGAAACAGCATCATGCTGTGCCAACTAGATTGGGCAACGTGGTGAGGTCAGTGGATCTTCCCTCCCTGAATTTTCAAGTGGTCAGGAAGCAGCCATGGAGTGAACACAAAAGTAAGACTCGCAAAGTTGCTCTGGAAGTGGTCAGAGGTAACAGTAAACACTGTGAAAAAAAAAAAGTTCCGAAGCTCCCTGACTTACGATAGGGTAGCGCTTGGATTGAACCCAGTACAAGATGAGCTATTCCCATTCGGAAAACGCATTGAATCCACCTAACCTGTTGAATATCACAGTTGAGCAACATGACACACTGGAGGATATCTGTTTTTGCTTGGGTTGCATGAATGATTGGAAGAGATACTTATATTGTAGGCATAACGCCTACCCAGAGTAAAGGTCAAATGGACACGGCATTCTGCTGACAGCATATCATTCTCATAGTCAACCGAATTAAAGTGTTCATGCCGCCCTAACTCTCGGTTTGCGTTGTGCTTTGCTGCCACCTGCTGGTCAGCTAAGAGAAGGTAGAAGAACGCTTTACTACTGGTCAGAGCTCTGGCTTCTTTGGCGAGATCAACCCTGTCAACCACAGCTGATCTCAGGGAGCTTGCACTTGCGGTCCTGGTGTGAAACTTCCGGATGTCTATGAAAGATTCTAAGTCAGGGACACTTGTACCAATGCCTGAATTGCAGTTTTCAATTGGTTTGCAGCCGAGGCCTCGCCTCTGGGTTCTTGGAATCTTTGTTGGTAAGCAGGTGGAAGACTCCCAGGGATGCCGCTTTCCGTCTCCCTCCCCCGCCCAATGCCGAGCGGTGCAGACTGGTTCATTTGTCCAAATGCGAGTTCCTCTTGACCTTACTTACTTCCCCAGAGACTCCCCTCGCGGAATGTTTGTCTTCTTCTTCTTCTTCTTCTTCTTGTTATTGTTATTTTTTAAAATTGGAAAGTCAGATATGCAAAGAGGAGGAGAGATGGAGAGGAAGATCTTCCATCCACTTTTTCACTCCCCAAGCGGCCTCAATGGCAGGAGCTCCACCGGTCCCAATCTAAGAGCCTGGGGCCTCCTCTGGGTCTCCCACCCGGGTGCAGGGTCCCAAGGCTTTGTGCCATCCTCGACTGCTTTCCCAGGCCACAGGCAGAGAGCTGGATGGGAAACTGGGCCGCCAGGATTAGAACCGGCGTCCATATGGGATTCTTGCGTGTGCTAAGCCAGGACTTTAACCGCTTGGCTACCGTACTGGTCCCCTCTTTATTTTTTTTTAAAGATTTATTTATTTTATTACAAAGTCAGATATACAGAGAGGAGAGACAGAGAGGAAGATCTTCCATCCGATGATTCACTCCCCAAGTGAGCCGCAACAGCCGGTGCACGCCGATCCGAAGCCGGGAACCAGGAACCTCTTCCGGGTCTCCCACGCGGGTGCAGGGTCCCAAAGCTTTGGGCCGTCCTCAACTGCTTTCCCAGGCCACAAGCAGGGAGCTGGATGGGAAGTGGAGCTGCCGGGATTAGAACCGGCGCCCATATGGGATCGCGGGGAGCGTTCAAGGCGAGGACTTTAGCCACTAAGCCACACCGCCGGGGCCCCCTCTTTATTTTTTAAAAGAAATGCAGATTTACCGAGAGAAGGAGATACAGAGAGAAACATCTCTTGTTCACTGGCTCACTCCCCAGGTGGCCGCAAGGACCAGAGCTGAGTTGATCCGAAGCCAGGAGGCAGGAGCTTCCTCCGGGTCCCCCGCGCAGACGCAGAGTCCAAAGGCTTTGAGTCATTCTCCACTGCTTTCCGAAGCCATAAGCAGAGAGGTGGATGAGAAGCAGCTGGGATATGAATCCATGCCCATATGGGATCCCAGGGATGCAAAGCTAGGATTTAGCTACTGAGCAGTCGCACCGGACCTTTTTGGCTTCTACCATTGCCCCATCTGGAGCATGCTTAGAACCTGAGACGCCCCGGGGATGTAGATCTTCTCAGAGGCCATTTAGGACCTCTGTGGCTGGCACATCTGCTTGTGTACTGAAGCAGGAGGGAGCCCCCTCATCCAGGAGTGTGTATACTGTGATAGAGCCTCCAGGCAAAGCAGGTGGGTGGGACGGGGATAGGCGGGCGAGGGGCAAATAACCTCCAGGAGGAGCCAGACCCAATCCATGCAGAGGCCCTGGAAAGCTCCTGTGAACCATTTTAGAGGGCCTGTTTTAGAAGCTGTATGTTACTTTCCACAATAAATCTGTGGAAAACACTAGAAGTAGTGTGTATGTATAAATTCTCACGTATGCAGAGAATATAAAATTTGTAACAAAAGATGAAATATTAGCAGTACTTATATGAATATTATGGGATTATTGCTTTTCCTTCACCTACATTTTCTAGGCTTTTTTTTCCTGCAATGAACATTTATTACTAGTGTATTATCTTTTAGTCTGGTGTGTGTTTCTAAGACGGCTTGTTTTCATCGTTTTGAAAGAGAGAGACAGAGCTTCTAAGCACTGCTTCACTTTCCAAACGGTGGCAACAGCCAGGACTGAGCCAGGATGAAGTCAAGCGCCTGAAGTCCATCTTGCTCTCCAACTCAGGTGTCAAGGGCCCAGGCACTTGAGCCATCATCTGCTGCTGGGACTCAAACGGGCAGTCTGATGCGTATGTTCCCAACCGGGGGCCTCACACACTGCATGGAACTGCCCACCCCATGCCTGAAACTTCTGGTTGTTGTTGGTAGGATGGATAAGGATCTCTCTCAGGCAAGAGAGAAGAAAAACAAAAATAGGCAGCTCTGTTTCATTTCAGTTTGTGCATGATGGTTGCTGTGGTTACAGGAGGAGGGCGGAGCTTGCTTCCAACGTGGTGTGTCACTCTGACCTCAGACTGGAACCCAGAAAGGGCAGCAGAAGTCCGGCATGCCCCTCAGGCAGTAGAGACACTGCTGCACCAATGACGGACACAAGCCAATATGTCTCACTAAATAAGGTCCGAAGTGACACCTACTTCAGCTTCCATGTCAAGAGGGTTTTAAAAACCCCTGCACATTCTTTCCTCGCCTTTTGGTTCCTTTGCAGCTGCTTCTCTACATATGTCTCTCCACCACAAGGGAGAAAGGCATGTGAATTTTTTAAATGAAGACCATATATTCTTTTCTGTCCTTGGCTGATATGTTTCTTCATGGATGGTCAGAGAATCTAACAGTTCACACCAGCAGTTTGAAGACAATGCGCAGTTACTTGCCCTCTGGTGATATCACTAGTTATCAGCAGCTGTTGATGCTGGGACCCAGGGATCTGGCACCACATGCTAGATCTCCTTTCCATGTTTACAACATTTTCTGATATCCCTGGAAGCAGCCCTGCTTCTCACTGGATGGCCTGCCAGCTAATCTTTAAAAGTCCAGGAATTGTTTCTGATTGCAAGTTTTCCCAGCTTTGGAGAGATCTGTTTTGTTTGTTGTTGTTTTGTTTTGTTTCTCAGAATGAGCTACGTTATGTCATAGAAGCAATGTATTCGGAAATTCTCATTGTATGGAGGGGGTAAACAGAAGTTTAGATGCATGGAACTTGCTCATGTTTGTGTGGCTAGTAAACAGTAAATCCAGATTGCACAGCTCAAGATACATTGTGGGGCATGGGAGGCATCCTCTTGGAAGGATCCCTTCAGTTCTCTCTTTTAGTTATGAAAGTGTTATAGAAGTTTGTACCCATTCCCTTGAAGGAAAGCATAATAGGATATTTTGAAATTTGGCATTGACTTCTGGCTTACTCATGGAAGGCACATGCCTTGTCTCTGGGGAAGAAATCAGTAAGTGTCCATGAATTTCCTGGATGCAAAGAGAATGCACTTGACCTCTTCATCTTTGAGTGGTAAAGTTACTGGAAACTTTCTGCTGGATTAATACTCTCAGTTGATACATCCCCTGGTAGCATGGGAGAGAGTTGAGTTTGGATGCTGGAGGGTTTTTACTGCATAGGGAGGCATCACTGGTTCTCATCCACAGTGTTAACATCTACCATAAGAGGCTTTGGATAGCAGGTGGATAGAGTGACTCATTGAGTCATCTTCTTTCCTCCACAACATCATTGCTTGTGAAAATGGGCCCATAAACATATGGGTCATTTTGACAGGAAGAGATGCTATTTTCAGATCCAACTGGTTGAGTTTCTTTTCTCTAAGGCTGATCTATTTCTGTTTCCCTGGGTGACCAACACAGGAAGTCTACGTCCTTTGGGAGGCCTGGTACCAGAAAACTGTGAGGTTCTGTGTTCAGAAATTTTTAACAATTTCAAGGCAGCAACAGAAGAATGTTAAGTCAAGTGTGGGCACTCATGCGAATGGGGCCTTGTGTAACTGCCCAGTTGCTGGTTAGTAAAACTAGGTCTGACAAGGTAACACCATCGATGTGGAGTGGTGGGAAATTTGCCATTGTGAGAACTGATGCCTCCTCCAAGTATGGATTTGTCTCCATTGCCTGTAGGATTCCCAGGGCTTGTGGAAATCATGAACTATTGATATGATAACTGATACAATAATATGATATCTAGCAAATTATTTCTTTATACAAAGGGTTTGAAAGGGAAACAACTACAAATACATGACCACTTGATTCATTAGTCATACTTTCTTTTATTACATTTTGCTCATATAGATTGCTTGTTAACTTCTTTTTAGTTACCACAAATCAGGGAAAACATGATATGTGCCTTTTTGTAACCGTTTAATTTTACTAAGCATAATGGTCTTGACTTACACTCATTTTGTTGCTAAAGACATCTTTTCATTCTTTGTTATGGGCTGAATATTATTCTACTGTGTACTACATTTTCTTTGTCCAGTCATCAGGTGATAGACATGTGGATTGATTCCATGCCTAGCTATTGTGAATTAAACTGCTACAAACATGAGGGTACAGGTAATTCTTTTATATGCTGATTTAATTTCCTTTGGGTAAATCCCTAGGAGTAGAACACTGGGCAATATGGTGGATCTACAGGAATCTCAATACTGTCTTCCACAATGGTTGTATTAAATTAACCTCACCAACCTGGATTACAGGATCTCTTTCTGCATATCCTTGCCAGCATTTGCTACTTACTTTTTAAAATTTTTGGATAATGACCAATAAAAAAGAGAGGAAGAATCATTTATTTTACTTGAAAAAATTACAGAGAAGAGAGAGAGAGAGGTATCTTCCATCCACTGGTTCACTCCCTAAATAATCACAATGGCAAGAAGTAGGTTGATTTGAGACTGGGAGCCAGGAGCTTCTTCCGGGTCTCCCTCAAAGGTGCAGGAGCCCAAGGCCTTGGGACATCCTCCACTGTTTTCCAAGGCCATAATCAGGAAGCTGGATTAGAAGTGGAGCAAATGGAATTAGAATCAGCATCTACATTGGATGCTGGCACTGTAAGTAGAGGATTAGCCTGCCCACCATGCCCCCTGGATGATAGTTATTCTAACTAGAGATCATTCTGTTGTCGCTAGCACTTAGCAGTAGACACCAATGGGACAATCACTGTGGCTTAGGAGGTTAAGCCACTGCCTAAAATTCTGACATTACACATGGGTGCCGGTTCACGCCTTGACTGCTCTACTTCCAATCCAGTTCTCTGCTAATATGCTTTGGAAAGCAGTGGAAGATAGTTCAGGTCCTTGGGCTCCCACAGCCTTGTGGGAGAACCAGAAGAAGCTTCTGGCTCTTGGCTTCAGCCTGGCCCAACCCTGACCACTTCTGCCATTCAGGGAGTTAGCCATCAGATGAAAGCTCTCTTTCTCTCTCTGTCTCCCCCTCTCTCCATGTAACTCTGCCTTTCGAATAAATAAGTATTTAAAAAGTGAGGCCTTCTCTATAAAAAATAAAACAAAACAATGTGGGTGCCCTTATGCCACTTTGGTGGGCTTTTAAAGCTTCAACCACAAACTCTGGACAGCAGGACTCAGGGGTGAATATTATATGCCAAGAAAATCAATGGCCAGTATACCTGAAACTTCCAAAAAGTTCATGAAAAACATGCATTATGAAAAGACCATATGGATTAAAAAATTAAAAATAAACTTACCTTATTTAGCTCCACTTTCAAAGAACTTTCTAAAATACCTTTGTGTGTGTGTTTGCCTCAGCAGTGCATATACTGAAATTAGGACAACATGGAGAAGATTAGCCTGGCCCCTGCACAAGGATGATGTGAGGATTTCCATATTGCTTGAAAAAAATTAAAATAAAAACAAAAACCTTTGTGTGGTGTTAAGCTCTCAGTACCTGGAATATATGGATATAGGAAACAAGAGATGGCAGTGAATTTGACCTTTTCCCTTCTTTTGATTCAGCTGGGGAGTCGGTGCTTTCTGACCCCACAATCCTGAACTCTGCTGAGTAGAGGTCCTTCTTCCCTGGGGAGTGGAGTCTCCTCTTTCAGAGTGAGTCTCAGTTTGTGCATGGAATACCTGGATGGCCATCTGGTCGGTTTGGATTCCTCATGCACATAACCTATCAAGCAAATAAAGAAGTTCATGTACTTCTTGGCATGTTTGTTTGCGATCACCATGAGATGCTACTATTCCAGCCACAGCAGGGGGAGTAGCAATGAATATTTATGGAACTCAGAGAATTCGTTAGGTTTTCTCTTTTTCTTTCTTTTGTTCCAGCCTCTAGATTAGGAATTGGTAAAATGTTCTAGAAGGGCTGGATAGCAAGTATTTTCAGCTTTATAGATTATTCCTTCTCCTTCATAGCTGTTCATGCCTTCCTTTGAGCATGAAGGTGGGCACAGACTACACATAAATAAATGAGCAAGGTCATGTTCCAGGAAATGTTATGTCCATGACATGCAGCTGGCCTAGGGCTACCGCTTCTGGATTTAACCTTGAGTAAACAAGAGGAAGATGTTAAATGCTGTCACACAGTCAGCCAAATCCAGGATGTGGCAAATTGGACAGAACAAATGACTTGATTGCTTTAGCACACAAATGTTATACAAAGAGAAAGCACTTCTATTTTTAAAGAGATGAAGAAACACAGTAATAAAATTCAATATGTTGCCCTCTAATTATAACAAAATTGATTATCAGGAACAATTAAACATAAGTTGGGAGTAATATGATGATAAGGAATTAAGAACATTTTACTGGATGTGGTGATATTAGGTTATATTAAAATCAAGGGCCTCATCTGTGAGCCATACATATAAAGTAAGGTATTTATAATAAATTCATGCCATATCTGTAATTTGCTTTTATTTAGTCCAAGAAAAGAAAAATAATTTTATGTGTGTGTAGTGGTAGATAGGCACTGCAAAAATAAAAATGACAAAATGTTGATATAGTATTTTCTTTGCTTTGGGAACACCTGTAATAAAACATTTAAAATAGCAAAAATAAGATTTTATTTAACAAAAATATTGAAGAAATTGCCATAGCAAATTTCGTGGTCCTCTACTCTTTAGGTAGCTGATAAATGAAAAAAAATATTTTGCCTAACTCTATAACTATCTAGTTTCCCCATTGCCTTTGTCCCACTATAGCCTCTGCTGTATTGCTAAACCCATGGGAAACACTGTGCTCTGTTAACTTTTATTTCCCACCATATTCCTTTATTTTTTGAGTTAAAGTGTATTTGTTTATCACGTAGAGAAGCAAATAAAAGGAGCCTGTCACTCATACCTCATTCCCATTTCACACACCTTAGGGACAGTACCATCTGAATGCTGGGCACATGCCCCCCCGAATGACTCACATACCACCAAGCTAGTAAGGGTGTGACTGGCCACTTCCAACATTAACCTCAAGGGTCTGAACTTAAAAGCCTCTGTGACATCACCTTTAATACAGAGAAATGATCTCGGTTGCTTTTCCTGCATGCTGTTGATCATTCTCTCTCCTGTTGTAATGTGATCAGATGGGAGAGAAAGTTGTCTCTAGTCCCTCTCTTCATCTTAGTTTCATGATCTTAGGCTTTCAAGAAGCATGGTAGTGCATGACTTGACTTGGATCCTAAGCCCATTTCTCATCTTTTCCATGGAAAACCATGGGCCTAGGATCCAAAGCAAGCACAAAACATGTTAGAAGTTTAGCCTTAGTTTAACCATAGTCTTTAAGCCAAGCCAGAACAGATAAAGGGCCATGAAGGTTGAGTGGGGAAATTTATCATCTCTGCGTATCCTTTTGAAGGACAACCTGCTTAAGGTGAGGGGTGAAAGAAGTTTCTGTCTTTCGGCCAGGTGCCATGGTCTAGTGGCTAAAATCCTTGCCCTGCACACTCCCAGGATTCAATATGGGCACAGGTTCGTGTCCTGGTTGCCCACTTCCTATCCAGCTTCCTGCTTGTGACCTTAGAAAGCAGTAGAGGATGGCTTAAAGCCTTGAGACCCTGTATGCATGTGGGAGACCCGGAGGAGGCTCCTGGTTCCTAGCTTCAGATTGGCTTCCTGGCTTCCCCTGCTTTGCTCTACTTGGAAGACCTCTGAACTGTGAAGTTCCTGAGAAAAGTTTGAGTTAATTTGTTTCTCGATAATGGTCACAAGTGTATCTTGGTGGAACGGAACCCTTTCATCCTAAGGTTTACGATTTCAGATGTCCCTGAGAAGCACTTCTATGGCACATGTAAACAATCCCATTGTTCCGATGATTTTCTCCAGCCGTTTTCAAAATGATATTCTTTACCTTTAGAATTTCAGTGGTCACTGTGGTTACACAAATACCTCAGAAAGCCTCTAAATGGAGTAACATCCTTGCCCTGCACACTGGTAGAAGGAGCTTTTCTCAAAGTCACTTTGTTTTCTGCAATGATTTCTTATAACACGGATAAATGTGCCTTCAACCAACTAGTTGATAGTGCCTACCTACTCCTTGCTACCTCAGCATCCATGACAGAATTGCATGAGGTATTAGTAATGATACATCACTGCCCCAATTAATAAGAAAGATGATAACAGTAAAGTTTTGCAGGTTATACCATTATATTTACAACTGACATGGGTGGGTCTTGGGAATAAGGTTACAGAGGACACAAGCGGAGAGTCTTATGTAACACAGATTATGTTGCAGATATTTTCTGTGCCAGTTTAAAATTCCAAACAGAGGATGTGTGAAACATCTTTGTAGCGTGAATTCCAGGAAAGGGTGCTGGCTTATGAGGAATTTATGTCACTCAATAGGAAGGGCTCTCCATGTACCCACCTCATATCCATGAATTTTTTTTCCCAATGGGATGTTGCATTTTGCAAGTATACCACGATCATTCTCGAGATAACACTTTTTAAGTAGGCACTATTTATGGCCACTTACGAACATGCCTGACTTGTCCATGGTAACACAGCTGCTAAGAGGCGTGATTAGAATCGAAAGCAGCGTATCTGATTTTGGAGCCCACACTCTTCATTGCTTTGCTGGCTCTTATATTTTCCAATTGGAATTGTATCTTTATTCATTCCAATTATTCTTCCACAGTCTAGCAATGACAGGCATTTAAGAAATGCTTGTTTAATGAGTTAACATCCTTAAAAACGGATGATCCAATTTGAGCTGTGAATACCAAAGTAGCATACACTCTAGTCAGTTTTTTCTACTTCTACTGTTGCCACTTTTCCAAACCACCATACATTTTGAATGGACTCTTTCATAACCCACTAACCGTTCTCTGTATGCTTGGCTACCTCCAATCTGTCCTTACTGCAACAAACAGAGTTCAATAAAATGCAAAGCCTTTCTCCCCTTACAATCAATCATGAGTTGATATTCAGTGGGTTTCCACTGCTTCTAGAATTGAGGGCCAAATCTTTAATAGAGCCCATTTACTCTCCCTTCATAACATGTCTGCCGTGGCCCTTTGGAGCTGGCTCCTCTGCTTGCCTCCTGCCCTCTACCACAGGAGTTACGCCCATTCTGCTTCCTCTGCTGGTCCTCTATCTCTTCATCTTTCAGATCTCAGGTTAGTTGTCTTCTTCGGAAAAGATCTCACAGACCCCTAGGGCATCTTGAACCTCTACAGTACTGGTAATTGTTGCAGTATTACAATCATTTGGTTTGTGGGTTGTCTCTTCCATTCAGCTGTAAGCTTCATGAGATAAAGGTTATAAAAAACTTTCCTTGCTTTTGTAAAGACAGTCACTGTCTATGCCCAAGTAGTCACTGATGACATAATTATTATGCAAATGTGGGAGTGGGATAGCGTGAGCTTCTGCTTTCTTATGTTCCTATCCTCCATCCTTATGATGTCTGGAATTTCTAGGCAATTATTTTTCTCAAAGTACCATGAGGTTTCAAATGGATTGTGAAACTTTCGGCATAGCTAGTGGCAGGGCCCAACTTTAGGGATGCTCACAGTTATGATTAACATAGAATGTGTTTGGCAGGTAATAAAAGGAAGCCAAATGCCCAAACGGCTGGTCACTGCCACGTGTGGGCTGCCTTCTTTCTCTTTTTATCACCAACTTTCATATTCCCTCAAGTGTGAAAAAAGTCCGGACTTAGATTAACTGCCCGCCTGAATGTGGCTGGAGTCACTGATTAAAAGTGAAGATGAAACTCCTGGCTTCAGTTTCATCTGCTTGAACCTCATGCCTGCTGGGCCACAAGCTGAGCCGCCACACAACCTGCTGGCAAGTCACGTGTTACCTGATGCTATGAAAAAGGTGGCATTTGTTCCTTCAAGTGAGAGAGATGACCAGCTCATTAGCAGCCCAGAAGAAAAAACAAAATTATAATTGGATGTGTGCATTTAACACTTTGACCAGTTAAAGTATTAATAGCAAAAGCACAAAGGGGTGGGTGTGTGTGTGTGTGTGTGTGTGTGTGTGTTGAGCAGTGCCTATCTACATCCCTTAATTACAAAGAATCTGTCACTGTGCACAAATTCAATTTCATGAGATGGAGTTGGTGGGTGCTGTGCTGACTCTCCAAAGTACCTCTGTTCTGAAGCACTGGAGTTTTCATCTGGTTCTTCTGTGGTCCCTCTGGCTCCGTTTGTTAAACTGAAACCAAGAGAGGCAGAGTACATACTGTTAGAGCACATTATTAAAAAGTATTTCTCCTCCGGAAAGGGAGAGAAACCAAAGAGAAGAACAAAGCTTTTCTCTACTGGGGCACAGGATGTTTGTTTTCTAAGAACTTTCAGCACTTAAGATACAGGAAAATTCAATATACTCTCATATTTCTAAGGGAAAAAAATGAAATGTGCTAAGATGGTTATTTCTATTCAAATGGTACTCATCATATCTAGCCTATGTTTCTAGTCCACTCTGGGGGAACTTCGTTTGTCTTACAGCTTACTTTGTTTGAATTTAGAAGTGTTAGAATGTTAGGTACTGCTTGAGGTTAAGAATTTTGGAGTCAGACTGTGAAATTTGTTACCTAAATATTTCTCACTTTGATATCTAGAATGCCAGACACAATTTTGTAGAAGCTAAAATTACCTATCAAAGTAAAGACATTCACTTTTCTAGGTTATCAAAACAACTTTTAAAGGAAATAAGTTGGCATATAACACAGAATGCATCCTGGAGAAGACCTGTATCTGCCTTGTTCTTTAATGAATGGAACAGCATGCAACTCCCAGCAATCCATCAAGAAAATGAGATGGCTCAATGCATGACTCTTTCCTTTTTTTTTTTTTTTTGCAATATTTATTTACTTGAAAGTCAGAGTTTCAGAGAGAGAGGGGGAGAGAGAGAGTGAGAGAGAGAAGGGGAGAGAGAAATATTTCATGCACTAGTTCTCTCCCCAAATAATAACATGGCCAGAACTGGGCTGATAGGAGGCTAGGGGCAAGGAGCAGCTTCCAGGTCTCCCACAGGGGTGCAGGGGCCCAAGTCTTGGGTAGTTCTCTGTTGCTTTCCCAGGCTATAAACAGAGAGCTAGAACAGAAGTAGAGTAGCCAGCACACCAACTGGAGCCTATACGGGAAGCTGGTGCCACAGGCAGAGGATTAGCTTGCTGTGACACAGTATTGGCCCCAATACATGACTCTTTCAATGTTTCTGTGATTATGGCCACTATCGCTAGCCTCTCATTTTTGGGGGGAATTTGGGAAGATCTTTCTTCAGTGTAACCTAACATTAGACAGATATCACTACCACCTGCCTGCACAACAGCATCTATACAGTCTCTGTGTTTGTACTGGACAATTTTGTCAAGCTGCCATGTTTACCAGTGTGTGAATTCTCAAATTAGCCTTGCTGCTGTTGGTCCAGTTGACCTGGGTGAAACCTCCAGAATGCAATGCTTCTGTGTCTATACCTCACCAGCCTTATTCCTATGGGTTTGAGTAGCTCTGTGACCCTCTTTTATTCTCCCCCAGGGGATTTGTTTCAACAGTAACCAGTCAAAGGAAAGGAACAAACAATATGACTGTGAATTTTATCTCTGCCTCGCATCTGCTACCATGCTACATGCATATAGTGTGTTCTTCCAGCTCAAAGAAATTAGCATTAATAACCAATACTTACTGAGCAGTTATGTGCTTGTCATAATTCTAAATGCTGTGCCTATTTCAGCTTATTTAATTTTTATAAGAACCTTAATAAGAAAGTACTATTATTATACTCCTTTTCACTGAAGATAAGCAGATTAAGCACTGTGAAGCAAAGAAAATTGCCCTAAGGTTAAGCAGCAGGGTGTTCATCTAATTCCAGAGCTATAGCCCTAAGTAGTTTGCCACAACTAGTGTCAATTTAGGTAGGAAGAATATTCAGTCATCCCACAATGGTTACGTTTAGTGACTGATGGTCATTCTGATAGAAAGGGAATTCATTCTGATGGTTACTTATTTTGAATATTGGCTCTTCTTTTGGGGACGTTGAAAAGGAGATTCCTGGCCACCCCTTGGAACTTTTCTGTAATTAAGTGCATGGTGCTGCTCCATTTGGTTCTAGATTCCTATTCAACCAGTTCCACAGTGGATGGTAGTTGGCTATCATGGATACAAAGGATACTAAGGCAAGATTTTGCTTTCAGTCTATTGAAGACAGGACTCGATTATAAAATAAGACACAGTGTTTGATTCAGGATTATAATTAAGAATTGCAGACTTGGGAAGTGAATCATTGGACGGAAGATCTTCCTCTCTGTCTTTCCTCTCTGTATATCTGACTTTGTAATAAAAATAAATAAGTCTTTTTTTAAAAAAAAAGAATTGCAGACAAAACTATTTTGGAATACAAAAAAGGGAAAATCTTTAAGACTTTTCATAAATGAGATTTGAGTAAGCTGAACCTTGGATGAAATGCTGGGGGCATAATGTGGTTAAATACAGCCCAAGAATACCATGAATGCAACAAACAAGTCCATCTAAACTGGTCTCTAGCAGAAACAACAGCTAATCACCAGAAGATGACAGAGTTCAAACCCTGAAATTCTGTGAGGTAAAAAGTTGATTAAATGTGGGCGTGAAATTATGTTTCAGGGGTCACTCTCCAGAACCCTGACTGCTTTCTCTTCTTCTTACATCTACAGACAACAGATGTTTTCACTGAGTACCAGTAGCATATCTGACTAATGCATGTAAGAGGAGATGAAGAAAACCATTCTTGTAATGCTCAAGATACAGAAAGAGAGGTACCAGACAGGAGAGATAGTAGTACAGCTAAGTTACTTGGGGGACAGTGGCGTCACTCTTTTTAGATCAGGAAATCAGAGCATGAAGAATGCATGTAAATCCTAGTGCCTAGGGCTTTGTTAAAGACTTATTATAAGTTCAAATTTTCGCTTTGCTTTGCCTTATATATAAAATAGTGGGGCAGTTTTATTTTTGAAACTTTTTGTGTTCCACTTTTCTCATCTGTAAAATGAATAAATTGTATTTATACAAAAGAAATAAATAATATTTCATAAGGCCATTGCAAGGTTATTTATTTAAAAATTAAAATAGTAAACAAGTAGATAAGAATTATGCGTTACTATAGTTTTAATCACTTTGTGACTATTTTGAAGTTTATATAAGTCAAGTTGAACATCTTTTCATTTGATTATTGTTTATAAGTCTTGCCTATATATCTGCTGGACTATGGTCTTTTCACTTTTTAATCTGCTGAACTCTTTTATGTAACATTAAAAGCCAGAAGGATGTTTGGTACAATGCCATCCAATAAGGGAGTGCCTAGCTTTGGGCACTGGCTCTGTTCCCAATTCTAGTTTCATTTCAGTGTATACTCTGAGAAGTAGCAGGTACTGGCTCAAGTACTTGGGTCCCTGCTACCCATGTGGGAAATCTGGAACGGGTTCTTGGCTCCTGGCCCAGGACTGGTCCAGCCCTAGCTTTTGTGGCATCAGGGAATTGAAATATCAAAAGGAAAATTTTGTTTTCTGTTTTGAGTTCTGTCTCTCCTTTTAAATAGAATTAAGATAAATAAGAATAAAAGAGAAATTTCCGATTGTATTCAATAAACATGATCTTGGCTTTCCTTCTTCCTCAAATTATTTATCCTAGGAAACTGAAGACCCCTACTTAATAGGAGGATCATTGCTCTAGTCCCAGGGGAGGATAATAGCCTACTTGTGATTCTAAAGCCACCCAGAGGTTTGGGGTTTTGATTTTTTTGGAATATAATTTGATGGACTCAGGGATCAGACTACTAAGGATTTAATCCTCACTTTATGTGACCTTTGATTAAACTCTTGGTGTGTCAACTTCCTCTCTTGTAAAATGGAAATAATACCTACCCTTACTAGGTTCATGATTGGGTTTGAAAAGTGAGAATTGACAAAGCATTCAGAATAGGGCTGTACATGCAAGCATGTGCTAACGCTTAATATGCTGGCCTCTGATTCTCTCTTTCTCTCTCTCTCTCTTACAATTAGAGGAAATGGTTTCTTCTTTTTTTGAGATGAAACTTTGTCAGGCCCCATGTCTGTATTCATATGCCTGGATTCATAACTTAAAAATGCCTGATCCAAGACACCATTAACCAATAAACTGCCAGCCACCAGGGAAAGGAGAGGCTCTGCTCTCTGCTCCTCTCCTGAGAATTGGCTGACCAGGATGTCTGCTGGTCCTGACCCTTCTCAGTTGGTTTCATGATTTTGCTGTTCCTGGTGGACTCACACTTGTGCTGCTGCTGGGAACTGAGATGACTTTGGTGTAGACAATACTAAGCCTTTGACTCACACTCTGCCTCCAATCCCAGCCCCTGCTTTCCAGCAAGCTCTTTATTGGTTCTTCTTTATCGGAGTTCTTCATTCTCCCTATTTGCCAGAACTTGAATTCATACTGACTTTTCTGTGTGTGGCTCATACTATAACCCCCTAGTAACAGGTGCTATCCCTTGTCCAGAAGAACTCTCCAATCGCTTGCTCACTGCAATGTGGCTCTATCTAGTCTCCACTCAGAGGCCACTTCGGTTTGATCCAGGTGAGGGCCATGCAGCATCCCTGTGTTTTTCTGCTTTAGAGGACCAGTTGAAGTTCTACAGGCCAGCTGAAGCCCCATTGAAAAGCTAGGAGTGACTGAGTGGAAGCTTCCCTCACTTTGGTATCAGGTTAGGGTCTCACAGCAAAGCTCTTCTTTCACAAAGCACTCTCTTCAGAAGTAGTGAAACCCTCCCGTCTCTGTATTTATTCCCTACATTTTTGTAGACTTTACCTGCAATTTAGTATGTGCTGTGAATCTGATTTGTCAATACTGATATGCAAAAGGTCTCCTTTTAACATTCTGTTGCTTTTAAAAATGGACAGAGAACAGTCTACAGAATTCATATTCTCTTATCAAAGAACTGAAGAGTCAGGTGAAAGGAAGCAGCTGGCAATTTCTTTATTTTGAAGAACAGTATGAAAGAATCACCTGTATAGAAGCAATTAGAATTAAAAAAAAAAAACAACTAACTGGGTTAAATCTTAGAAGATGGCAGAAGTCCAAGCCTGATGCAAGCCTCTTTTCCTTGTTGCTTGTTTCATACAACCACCCAGAAAGAATGCCAAGATTCTGCCTTAGGGACCTGCTTGAAAGCTTTTCACAGTGAAATGAATAACATTTTGACTTTTTGGAGTGGCTTTGCTGAAAATAAGCAATTCTCAACACGTTTAATTTAACCACAAAATAATGAGGAATATAGATTTATATTAATAGTAACTAAAAATTTGATTTGGAGCTTTATGATGGCTGATTAAATAAAGAATAATCATTAACACTTAGGGTTTCATTAAAATAAAATTGATCTTCCTTGTGCTATTATTTTTTTAAATTTTTATTTAAAATGTTTATTTATGTGAAAGAGTGGCACAGAGAGAGAATGGATGAGAGAGAGAGAGAGGGGCGGGGAGGGAGAGAGAAAGAAGGAAAAGAGAGAGAGAACTCTTCCAATCATTGTTTACTTCTTAAATGTCTGCAACAACTGGGCTGGACCATGAACTCTATCTGGGTCTCCTGCATGGGTGACAGTGACCCAAGTGCCTGAACTGTCATGTGCTGACTCCCATGGTATGCATTAGCAGGAAACAGGATCAGAAATGAGGGTGGGATTCAAACCCAGACACTTAGATAAGGTTTTGATTGATGTCCCCATGCACACACCACAATGCCTGCCCCCTTGTCTTTTTAAATCCAGTATTGACTATTAAATAAAAAATGCTATTTAGAAGGAAATTATCATGAGGGTGAATAGTTAATATTTACAGTATGGAAAAGCAGATACATTTTATGTGCCCAGTGCAACATAATTGTTATAGTTTTTTTGAAGAATAATTTGAGAAAAAAATCAAAGGCCTTAAAAAAGCCTTTAATTCAGTAATTCTCTCCTTAGAAACATAGCTTAAAGAATGAAAACAAGCAAAAGATATTTTTCCAAAGATATTTTTGTCTGTAGAGAAGTTTGAAAACCCCAACACTTTATTAAGGGTTCACTAAGTGATAAATTTATATGTCTAGTGGAATCTTTTAATATTAGAATATGAAACTATATCAATAAAGAAAATAAAGAACAGATTAGTACAAAGAAACATGTGGACTCAAGTTCCTTGTTTATTTATTTATTTTTCACTCTAGGTATCCTTATTTCATTAGAAGCCCTCATTTTGTATATCAGCTATATGACTCTATTCTAACTTTTTATCATAATACATTTATTTATGAGTTTATTCTTTACCATTGCATAATCGTAATTACTATAGATCTGTAATGAGTCTTGGAATCAAGTAGTTTGTTTCAGCTCTGTTGTTCTATTTCAGAATCATTTAGACTATTCCAATTTCTTTGATTTTCGGCATAAAGTTTAGAATTGTTTTTTTTTAATTAATTATTTTTTTTTACAATCTTGTCATAATTAAGGTAAAAAGATTCAAGCACTACAGGAAGATGGGCAAAACAATTAGTTCCATATTGTTTCCTTAATATATCTGATGTAAAAAGGGATTTTAAGGGAGAAGCCCCATCCAGTTTCCCACCCCAGATCCCAGATATGGGGCACGAGATTCTTGCTCAAGTGGTTTTGATAGTTAAACAGTTATGAATTGCGGCCACTCTCTCCACTCCAAGCACGATGAGGTCGTTGAAGAATCCACTGATTGAAATAGTCCATCATAGAGTCTTCATTTGCCCAGTATTTTCATTCTCAACATATAGCTGAGGTGGTTGATTGACCTGTTCTATCTTCTGTTTTTTGATGGTTAGGGTTCTGAGTTCAGAAGCTCAATTGCGGGGATCCCCAAAGAAACTTTATATGAGGTGTTCCCAGACCAGATTCTTGTATGTGCTAGCAAGCACAGGGCCCGGCACAGTCCATCGCCCTGATCAGCTGGTGGTTGCAGTTGCTGGGTTGGTTCTGTTTCCATCCCTGTCTTCCACTGGAACTAATGGGTGTTGCAGTCCAGCCTGGTTCTGCCCATCACATACTTGGCCCTCACATAAACCAGTGGGAGCTGCAGCCTAGTTGGAGTGACCCACAATAACCCCCACCAGGCCCATCCCCTACCCTGGTTTGCCAGTATGTATGGCAGATTAGTCCAGTCTGTCCCACATCCTATTTGGCTCTCGTACATGTCAAAGGGTATTAAAACCTTGTTTCATCTAACCAGCTCAACTATCCAGCCTTCACGGATATTGTTGGGTGTCTGTCTAGCCACCCCAGCCCCTGTCCTAGTTTTTGTGCCCTCCCATGGGAGTGGTAACCCAAGAGGGAGGAGCCCACTATTTCCCTCCCAGGCCACTCCCACTCCCAGATTATGCATTCTCCAGACGGTTCTGTGGTTTGACTTGAGAGAATTAGCACACATTGCCAACTTCTGCCAGCTGATGCTGTGGCTAAGCCAAAACAACCCTCACCCACTCTAATTGTAGATTGCACCAGTAGGAACAATCCGCCCAGCCTGGTTTTTCCCTGATCTGGTCCACATGAGGCCCACAGGTGTTGCAGCCCTGCCTAGTCTGTTCTGCCCCCATCCAGCTCATGCTCTCCAGTGGGAGTAGCTGTCCAGCAAGGGAATCACCCCTTATTCCCCTGCCGACTCTGCCCTCTGACTTTCCGATTCTCACATGTGCTGGTTGGGTGCTGCGGTCACATCTGGCACAGGCAACCTCACCTTGGCATTCCATATTATGCACTGCTTTTGTCGCGACTGAACCTGGCTTGTTCTGGTGCTCGGATTTGCCAGTGGATGACGTGAACTGATTCAGCCTGGTCTGCCCCCGACCCATGCCAAATGTATGCCAGTGGGAAACTTTCCATGGCCTTTTGTGGGCTATTTCCTTCCATGCTTCTTGCACTTACCTGCAGGGTCTGTGTCCTGCCAGAGGAGTTGCCCAGGCTCCTCCATCAGAACCTAGTATGCCAGATTTTGCGCATACCAGGGGGTCCATGAGCCAGCCCTACTCAGTTCACCTCCTGTCCTAGCAGGAACAGTGGCTTTTTCTAACTGGCCTTCAACCCAATCTGGTTCTTGCTGTTGGATGTTTCAGCCCAGCCACGGCTCATCCATACCCACACACAGCTCATACACGGCTCAATAGGGGCTGAGACCTAGCCTAGTTCGTCCCACATCTTCTCTGGTCCTCCAGAACACCAAAAGGTGTTGCAGTCTGGCCCGGCCTGGTACATCTTGTCCCAGTCCACACTTGTGCCAATGGAGACTACAAGTGTATCCTGACCAGAACACAGCCCCATTCCAGCCCGTGCACTCCTTAGTGGGAACCTCCACCCAGCTAGGGTGTCCCCTTAGTTCCCCAATTGCGCCTGTTCCCAGCCAGTGTTCAGCATGCCAGTGGCTGCTCTGACTCAGCTTGGCACAGCCCCTCATCTGTCGCGACCCCTGCCTTAGACACTGTGGCTCATCGTCCGTGGCTCACACAGACCAGTTGGTACAAGAACCTAGCTGGGCATGTCTTGTGCTCCATTCTGGTTTCCAATCTTACTTGTGGGCTAAGGTTTGCTCAGTATTGCCTGGTGTGCCCATTCCATCGCCTTTCCATACATTGACAAGCCATTGGAGCTACTTTGCCCAGCCTGTCTGACCCACAGGTCCAGACCACCTGTTCACCAGTGGGAGTTATGACTCACCATGGTAGCTTCCCAAGTTTCTCCCCTTGATCCATTCCCAGACCCAGTTCTCATACATGCCACTGGGCTTTAGGCCAGTGCCTGGCGCAGTCTGGCCCCCCCCCCCTTGGCCTTGTATGAACTGGTGAACATTGCAGCCCAGCCCACCCCACACCCCACTCAAAATGCACACTTGCGCGCCGCTGCCCCAACCAGTCCAGACTGCCATCGGTTCTCCAATCTGTGATCGATGGCAGGCTCCCCGGTCACACCTAGCTTAGCCTACCACCACTCCATCTCTTGAAGTAACATGTGGGGCTAGAATTTCCTCAGGGTTTGGCCCAGACATCCCCCACAGAATCTTCCCCTGGATATGGTTCTCTAGCGTGTTTGTTAATGTCATGGCCCTGCTTAATGTGACTGGTCTCCGCTGGGTCAGTTCTGTTTCCAGCCCTGTCATCCACTTGGACCAATGGGTATTGTCGAGCTCGATCCTACCCACTTCATACTCGGTCCTCATGCAAACCAGTGGGAGCTGCAGCCTAGTTGGGGTGACTCCCCACAACCCCCATCAGGCCTGCTCCCTTCCCTAGTTCCCATACTTGCCAGTATGTACCGCAGGTTTGTTCAGTCTGTCCCACCCCCCATTAAGCTCTGGTACTTGTCAATGGACACTGAAGTATAGTTCAACCCAACCAGCCTACTGTCCAGCCCACACACATACTGGCAGGTGCCTTTCTGTCTAGCCACCCCTGCCCCTGTCCTGGTTTTCATGCTATCCAGTGGGAGTGGCTACGCACGAGGGAGGTGCCCACTATCTCCCTACTAGGCCACTCCAACTTCTGGATTGCGCACTCTCCAGGTGGTTCTGGCATTTAACTTAACAGAATTTGCCCCCGGTGCCATTCTCTGCCATCTGATGATGTGGCAAAGCCCTACCAACCCTTGCCCACTCTAATTTTGCTTGCACCATTCGAAGCAGCCTAATCAGGCCCTTCCCAGATCTAGCTCACATGAGGCTCACAGGTGTTCCCCTCACCTGTCTCAGCCTTTGCCTTCAATGCTGTGGCATAGTATCCCTGCCTCCTGTAGCCCAGTTGTTGTAAGAGCCTGGGTTGGAATGACATGTGCTGTATCCTGATTTCTACACTTTTTTTGTGAGTTGAAATTTGTTTGGCCCTGCCTAATCTGCCCCCTTCCAGTTGCAGCTCGGCCCACTCCACATCATGTTTTAGGATTCTCCTTCGGGTGATGCTGCCTTGACCTGCCCAGAATGCCATTGGTTCCTTTCCCCATAAGTGATGGCAGGTGCCATGGTCACACCTAGCTTAGCCCCTCACCACCCCAGCTCACGAGCTAACCTGCAGGACTTGTATTTCCACAGGGTTAGGCCCACACTTCCCCCATAGAGTTTAACCCAGGACAAAATTCTCTCACATGCTGGTAAGTGTCATGACCATGCCTAACGTGACCAGTCCACTGTTCCATCAACCAGTCAAGTAATGGTGCCAAGCTAGGCAGGCCCCATCCATAGCTTTGGTGTGGACCGGTGTGTGGCAGTCAATGATGCTCTATGCTAATAGCCCTTCTCAGGATTCCTAATTTGGCTGGTGATTCAGTCTGGCTCAAATAGATCTTATGGACATTCCCCTCCAAATCATCAGGTCTCAGTCCCCATGCTTACTCAAAAGTTTCCTAAGCAGCAATTCCATATCCTTTTTTTTTAAAAGATTTATTATTATTGGAAAGCCAGATATACAGAGAGGAGGAGAGACAGAGAGGAAGATCTTCCATCCGATGATTCACTCCCCAAGTGAGCCGCAATAGCCGATGCCGGGAACCTGGAACCTCTTCCAGGTCTCCCACGTGGCCCAATGCATTGGGCCGTCCTCAGCTGCTTTCCCAGGCCACAGGCAGGGAGCTGGATGGGAAGTGGAGCTGCCGGGATTAGAACTGGCGCCCATATGGGATCCTGGGGCTTTCAAGGCGAGGACTTTAGCCACTAGGCCACCCCGCCGGGCCCAGCAATTCCATATCCTAAAAACCCCAGAGCTTGCCCCTGGGTGGCCAGCAGGCAGAGCCTGGCACCATTTGGTACACTGGCCGCCCAAAGCCAAGGACTCAGTCACTGCCTTCCAGCAGTGGTTTTCGTCTGCTGAGTCCCCAGTCTCGGATCCAGCCCGGCAGGGGCGCCTCCCACAGATGCCACTCTGTGGGGGGTTGCCATCCACCCCCCAAACCCAAGGCCCCGAATCCCCTTGTTAATTTTTAAATGCATATATTTACCTAGAACATATATATGGAGCATGAGCCAATGTCTTGTCAGTGGTTATCACTGAGCATTGGGATTTTGAATGATGTACTTCTTCCCTATCTGCATTCTCGAGTTTTCTCATATTATGATTTACAAATATTTGAATAAAGAGTTAAACAGGTTTTATGTATTCTAGTAAAGAGAAATACTATCATAGAGAAGAGTTGTGTGAATTCAGAATTAAATATACTTCAATATAAGAGAAAAATATAACAGTGCTTACAGAAACAACAAAACTGAAATTCTCTTATCAACAAATGTTGATCTTCTAATTGTGTAGTATGAGCAGCAGAGAGTTAAGTAAAAGTTTTTTTTTTAAAATAAGGTCACAATAAAGCATTTTTGAGTAGAGTATTATTTAATTTCCTATATTATGGATGTTTTCAATAGTCCATCTGTTTATGTTAATAGATTTTGAATTGCATCATCTGTTTTCTTACTCACTGGAGAAAATTTTAAAATTTTTGTTTGTTTTGTTACCGTGATGGAAGATGTCCACTGTGTTGAATTAGCATGGGGTGCATGTTAGTTTCATTTCCTTTGGGCTCAGTAGAAACTTCCAGAATCACCCTTATACCAAACTCTTTCAGCTATGATGCACTTTATTACTCTTCTGGGCAAATGTTTTAAGAGAGACTTTCTGGAAAAGCAAAAACTCCCAACACACCATTTAACACGCAAGACAGAAAATTAAGCTGTCATAAACTGCCAACATTATTGTCTTAGGCCCAATTGCATTGGTAGTATCTGTTCAGAATAGAGGCCAATAACTAAAAGAAATGTCCTCACTCTGTGCGTGCCTGAGACAGAACTGTGCTCACACTGTTATCTGTAAAGCATGAAAGGGATAAAGGGTTTGTGGCACTGAATGGAAAATCATTATCAGGTCTCTGCTAAGAGCACAGGGGAGAGAACTAATGCAGTAAGGCCAAGCTGGCTTCTCAGAATATGGTTATTGAGCCCCTCACCCTCCTCCCTCAACCCTTCACCTTGTCACTTTCTCTTTTCACTTGACCTGAAGCTATGACCTGTAAGGTGGAACAGTGATAGATATATAATTTCTGTAGGAGAAACAGCTAAACTACACAAATCAACTACCGGTACATCTGTAGGAAGAGAGACAACTTTCTTCCTAGAAAAAGCTCTCTGAAAAGTGGTTTATTCTGTGAACAGAGAGAAGAATGAAGAGCAAAGTCCTTGGTATGTGCACTGAATAAAGTTAGAAATGGAGGCGCAGCATAGGATCATTTAAAAATGTGTACAATTTTGCTAAGAAACATGAAAAGACATAAAAACATAAAAACATTCAGTGATGTGTCTTGCTTACAGATGGGAAATCTATTATGAAGATGTTAATCCCAGATTAATTTAACCCTCAATGGAATTCCAATTGGGATTCCCTAAAACAGATAATTCTAATGATAATCTGCAAGTGGAGCTGTTGGACACAGTGCAATCAGCTATTTCAGTAAATTAAATTTCACTGCAGCACAGTCAGTTTTCCTTTTTACATAATAGCTGTGGCACTTTTTATTCTACAAGGCCAAGTTGGGTAGCTGTGAGAGAAACCCTAATCTCTGAAAAGCCCAAAATGTTTTCTACTTACAAAAAATAAATATAGAAGAGGGGGGAAAAAGGAAAGACAAGAATACATTGAAATGAAAAATGAAAGGGAGCATGCAGGTTGACATTTTAAAGAACAATAAAGTCTTAACATCAAAAGTTCCCTGTTTCCAAGCAACATATGTTTTCTCGCATTTTAATGTTCTGAAATTGATATGAAACACCCTTAAAATTGGTAGAATGAGTTGGGTCTGCTTATCCAGTAAACAGAAAGTCAATCAATAACATCTGGGTAGTGGAAGAGAGGAAATATTTACTGCAAAGCTCAGAGCAAAGAGCCAGGTAGCCATCACTTAGTTCCTAGGCTATCTGAGGAGTTAGGAGTGAAAGTTTTGCAGATGAAGTCAGAGCTGCAAGATGCATGCTCAGCTTGTGTTGGTTAGCAATATGTCCTTTAGTGCATCTTGAAGATGGTAGAGTGGGCATTAGACATTGCAATTACATGCAAATGTTAGTTAGCTTTTGACGCATGCCTGGGGTTCCTGGAAAAGAAACTCCCTGAAGCAAGATTGAACATGGATACATTATCTACAGGAGAAATAAAGGACTTTATGAATTCACTGATTGAAAAAGCTGCAGGATCGATAACTGGAAAACTTGTAGAGACAATGGACACTACTCCCTTTACTCTACTTAGTGTTTTTTTTTTTTTTTGCAACTTTTGAAGCAAGAGAAGGAAACATTAAGATAAGGAGTGGAGGATGGGAGACCCCAGGAAACTGAGACCTGATGATATCTAACATGTGCATTCAAAACTTTGTATCGGTTCTTGCTCAGCTTTAAAATTAATGTGAATGAATAAATATCAAAATGTATGAATAGTATTTATGAGTACTATGAAACAGAAATAGATGAATAAATATAGGAATAAATTTACTACCTATCGGACAGAATAAGAATTGCTACTACTTGTACTCTGCCAACTTCCCATAGAAATTATCCTTCATCTTTGCCGCAAGTTGAAGTTACGTAGATTGTGAATAGTGTACACGTTTATCTAAGGAAAAACTGGAATAATTTCTTTACATGAAAAGCATGAATATGCTATACATTGATCCTAAGGAAAAAACTGGTACCATGTATAAGAACTTATTTGTAAGGAGAGTAGCACAAATGTTTCACGCCAAAAACACAACCAGCAGCATGATTCAAAGTTTGTAAAATTATTGTTCCATACTTGTCTCTATATGCACATTTCTGTCGAATCATCTACTGTTCTGTGAAGCTAGAAGGATATGTAATGAACTGTGAATAGTTATGGTCACGTTGGGAGCTTATTAGATTTCTCATGTTTTACTTTTTTGTTTTTAAAAGATTTATTTATTTTAATTGGAAAGTCAGGTATACAGAGAGGAGGAGAGACAGAGAGGAAGATCTTCCATCCGCTGATTCCCTTCCCAAGTGGCTGCAATGACCGGAGCTGAGCCAATCCAAAGGCAGGAGTCAGGAGCTTCTGCTGGATCTCCCACGTGGGTGCAGGGTTCCAAGGCTTTGAGCTGTCCTTGGTTGTACTTGGCCGAGACCTGGATGGGAAGCGGGACTGCTGGAATTAGAACCAACACTCATATTGGATCTCAGGGAAGATTGGTTCAGGGGGAGGACGTTAGTTGTTAGTCTACCTACTGTGCTGGGCCCTCCCATGTTTTTCTTATGCTTCTTAGGTATTTAATCATTTTTAAAAGATAGTTATGAGAAGTGATTAATTCATTGGAAATGTGAATTGCATTAAAACAGTTTACATCAAGTTAATAGGACATGCCTGAACACTGAGGATAAAATATCTGTTGATTGATGCATAACCCGATAGACATTGTTAATGATGAAGAGATGAAGCCTTCAGTGACTTGTCCATCTCAATTTGAAGAATGCCCTACTAAATTTGTTGGTGTCCTGCTAAAGACCAGTAATTAGCAGGAAAAGCAATAGCCAATGCTACAGACCATTTCCATTGGTGGTTAAAATGGAAATCTTTAACTGGAGCAAACATTCTGCAGGATGGCTTCTGAAACTGTGTGCCCAGATTAGCTATGGACAAGAGGAGATATTTCAGTGGGAATTTTAAACAAGTGAATCAAGTTTCTTTAAAGCATTGTAGCAGGAGATGAGTGAGGGCTTGTTAGTTGCTGAGTCATCACCCAGTGGAGTGGTAAGTCTGTGTCTGTGAAGTAAAATTAACGTGTGTCATTGTAAAAACAACAACAACAACAACAACAAACCCAAAGGAGTGAAATAACAAACTTAGAGGAAGAGTGGGGAGGAAGTGGAATGTGTGAAGGCTTCTAAATTTCTTTTGTGATATATGTGGAATTTGTTCACTCTATTTATAAATAAAATAAATTAATAAGAAAATGACTTTTCCAGAATGGCCCTGAAAAAAAAAAAAGTAAAATCAAAGTAATGATTATCAAGAGGTAGAACTGATCTAGTAAAACAAACAAACAAACAAACAAACAAACCCAAACTGGCCAATAGTCAACTTGAGGACCAGGGCTCTGTGTGATGGATCAGACTCTTTGCTTATTGATTTCTGTGTAGCCAAAGAACCACAGTTGCTTATTAAAAGAGTGTTTTGAGAAAGTTAGCCAAAGTTATAGCAGAAAATGCCCTGGAGAGCTTCACAAGAGAGATTTTTCTCCATCAAAACAATGGTCTTAATCATTCTCCTCATTAAAACAAAGGTAATTTCGTGAGAGTTTTGATGGGAAGTCATTAAGCATCCATCTCAAAGTCCTAATATAGATTCTTCTGACTTCTTTTTATTTCTCAATCTTAAAAAAAAAAAACCAGCCTTTAGAAAGTGTCCATTTTTCTTCAATTAATAATGTTAAAAAGGCTAAGTTGACATAACTAAAATCCCAGGATCTTTAACATTTTGGGACAGGCAAAATAGCTGCTATCATCACTTAAAAATATATCTTTAAATGATGGGGGTTATGCTGGGAAAAAGTTTCTATTTTTACCTTTTAATCCCAACTTTCATGATTTTTTGAAGCCATTTTTATTTATTTTTTAAAGATTTATTTATGTTTATTGGAAAGGCAGATATACACAGAGAAGGAGAGACAGAGAGGAAGATCTTCCATCCGATGATTCACTCCCCAAGTGACCGCAATAGCCGGTGCTGTGCCGATCCTAAGCCAGGAGCCAGGAACCACTTTCCGGGTCTCTCACAAGGGTGCAGGGCCCCAGTACTCTGAGCCGTCCTCGACTGTTTTCCCAGGCCAAAAGCAGGGAGCTGGATGGGAAGTGGAGCTGCCGGGATTAGAATGGGTGCCCATATGGGATTCCAGCACTTTCAAGGTGAGGACTTTAGCCGCTAGGCCACCCCGCCGGGCCCTGAAACCCTTTTAAAAAACAATTTTTAAAGAAAGGAAATATATTTCAATTAAAATAAACCCAGAAGCAAATGCCAAATTGGAATGCTTTTTAACCATAAACACAAGAAATCATTATTGTCTTCCACATTATGCATTACTCATCCACAATATCAAAAGATAAACCTCCAACATGCACATAGCAATCATGAAGAGGAAAAATCACAAAAGTGTATGGCTTTAAAATTAGATTTCTCTTCCTAACAAAGATAAAACTACTTGAAGATTTATTTTGTTGATTTGAAAGGCACAGTTACAGATTGAGGGAGAGACAGAGTGACAGAGTATCTTTCATTCGCTCCCCAGATGGCTCCAGTGGCAGGGCTGGGCCTGCCAGAAGCCAGAAGTCAGTGGTTTCTTCCAGGCTTCCCATGTGAGTACAAGGGCTCAAACACTTGGACCATCTTCTGTTGCCTTTCATAAACACATTCACAGGGACCTGGAATAGAAGAGGACTAGCTGGGAGTCAAAATGACACACGTATGGGATGCCAGTATTGCAGCTGGTGGCTTCACTTGTTGCACTACAACACTAGCCCCACAATTTTTTTTATAACTTTTTGATTTGTTGGTTTTCATGATACAGTTTGGTAGGAATAGGGGTTCTTTCCTTCTTTTTTCCTTCCTTCCTTCATTTCTCCCTCTTCCCATTTTACCTCATGTTATCACAATAGTGTAGTCCCTTAGTAAAAGTTTAACTTTCTGATATTTAAATGTGCTGTTTGTCTCTCTTGCACAGTCTATACACACACACACACGTGTGTGTGTGTGTGTGTATTTTGGTCTTTGCATAATGACTCTTATAGCAGAGAGAACATATGATATTTGTTCCTTTAGGTCTGGCTTACTTCATTGAGCAAAATGTTTTTTAGCTGGGACCATTTTGTTGCAAATAGTGATTTCATTCAGTTTATGGCTGAGTAATATCCCACAGAGTATATATATATCACATTTTTTATCCTTTCCTTTGTTCATAGGCATTTAGAATGTTTCCAAGTCTTCACTATTGTGAATTGTGCTGCTGTAAGCAAAGAGTTGCAGGCCATTCTTTTGAATTTAGATTTCATTTCATTTGGATATATTCCCAGGAGTGGGATGGCTTGGTCATATGGCAGGTCAATTTTCATTTGTCTGAGATTTCTCCATATTGACTTTCATAGTAGTTATACCAGTTTACATTCTCACCAACAGTGAGTGAGGATAACTTCAACTTCTCTCCCACAACCTTGCCAGTACTTGTTGTTTATCGGAATCTCTATGTAGGGAATGCTCATGGGAAATATGAAGAACCTCACTGTTGTTTTTAATTTACATTTCCCTAATAGCTAGGGAACCTGAGCATTTTTCCTGTGTTTATTAGCCTTTTGAATTTCATCTTCTGAAAAACATCAGATTAAGAAGCTTTTGTACAGCAAGGGAACTGGTCAATAAAGTGATAAGGCAATCAATAAAATGGGAGAAAATCTTTGCACACTACACAACAGATAGCAAGCAGACTAATTGCTACGATCTATAAAGAGCCTTAGAAACGCAACAATATCAAACCAAACAATCCTGTTAGGAAATGGGCAAGGGATGTGAACAGATATTTTCCACAAATTTCTTAAAGGTTACTTTTTTAATGCAGAGTATTTGGCAGGCAGATGTTTGAGCAGCACCTCATTTGTTTGGATTCATATTTATATATGGAAGGATTTGGGCTCGACTGACATTTCCGACTCTAGTCCTTTTCTCTTATTCTGTATATGCAGCATGACACAAAATTTGCAATGTAGTTATACATTTTATAAACTTGAATGCAAAACTACTGGGAATATCGATACTTTTGAATAAGGTTTTTTTCTGCTTTTGCAACTTTTCTATAGTATGTATTTACAAGGTAATTAGAAAAATGATTTGGAAAACATGAATAAACAATAAATGTAACAAGTTAGTGAAACTAATTTACGACTTCATTTAAAAACCCTTCCTTCCATAAAATAATGGTAGCTAATAATTGTGTTTAGTCTTTTTATTTTTTAATTTGTTTTGTTTATTTTTTTTAAATTATTTATTATGTTGCATTATGTGACACAGTTTCATGGGCTCTGGGATTCCCCCATCCCCTTCCTGGGCTCTCCTCCCATGGTGGATTCCTCCTCCTTGTTGCTGTATTGCAGTTCAAATTAAGTTGAGATTCTTTCATTGCAAACATATGCCAAGCATAGAGTCCAGCATCTTATTGTCCAGATAAATTCAACAGTTTCTTGGGGAGACCATCTCTGGTCTGAAGGCTGAGCTGGCAGAATATCGTCCCGATCAATTAGAAGCCCCAGCACAACATCAACAACAATTTATAGCATTATGGAATTAATTGACATGGTATTGAGTAATCAATACATTGTAACAGTGTAAGTTCTTAACCACATTCTGTGACTATTTCATTGACCCTTCAATTTTTGTTTGTACACAGAACTGGCTGCTATACATCTTAAAGTGGCTATAGGGCACTATTCAGCTGTCTCGTGTCTGTTTTCATTTTAGTATTTAGCAGTTTATTGTGTTGACACATAATTTTGCTGAACTTGGCAGATTTTAGGATAATCTAAACTGGCTTATAAATCTAACAAGGCCTTTGTCAACAGTTGAGGTGCAGAACAGTTTTAGGAAGGGTGTGCAGAGAAATCTTCCATCCCCTAGTGAGGAGTAACTAATCTTTGTGCCCTATCTAGTAAGGTATATGTGGATCCACGCTGATCATTTCCTGTTTGGTTCTAAGCTTTCCTTGTGTTTCTCCGACTATCTATTCTTTTTTGGGGAGGTGGGTGGGAGGCTCTGGAGCGATCCTAATGGTCATTGCAAGAGAGGGTGGGGATCCAGAGTTGGAACTAAATAAGGACCAGAAGAAGCTTCTCTCCCTAGTCCCGAAGGAAGTTTGCTGTTCTTCTATTTCTGCAGATCCCTCAGGGCTCCCAGCTATTGTTCTGTTGACCTTGGATCCTGCGAGGAAGGATTTGGGCATCTTCCATCCCATGTGGTAGATCCAGACGGGGCTGGGTGATCTCGGAGTTCTTGGCCTCCGAAGGCTCTCCAATTCCCCGTGTTCTCCTTGTCTGTTGGGATGTAGTCCTTGGTGCTCATACTGATAGTCCTTGGTGAGGATCCGAGTCTTCAGGGTTGGGATACAAGCCTCCTCCTGTCCACCTGCTCCACTCTGGTGTCTCCCCTGCTCTGTGCATATGACCTCCTGTTAAGAGGTTGTCAGGATTGCTCCTGGTTCCCCTTATATGTCTTCGTAATTTAACTATTGTTTAATGCTGATTCGAGTCTGTTGTCTATGAATTACCTGTTATGTTTCTGATAGGTTATACTTTACGTCTTCCTCACACATTCTAGGGAGATGGAAGACTTCTCTGCCCTCCCGCCCATTTCCAAATGCATTAAGATATTGTGATGTAATCAATGAACATACAATTAATGTGAATCAGACTGCTTATGTTCAATATCAAAGAACTGTAAAACCTAATATAGTCTTAAGACCCTAAGCTACTTGTGTTTAGTCTTAAAACAATTTACTTGTTGAAAATTATGGCTCATGGTGCTTAAGCCAGTGATTGCAAGGTAAGTTGAAATTATGTTATCATAGAAATTATACAAAACATTTGGGAAGAAGGAGGGGGATTGAGGAAGGAGGGGTATACAGTCATCTTCTTAGAATTGCATTTCTGAAATACATGAAATTTTGTCTCTTTATATGAATTAAAAATAAAAAGGTAAAGAAGAAAAATGCTGATTAAAATGAACTAATGTACCCTGACTCAAAAAGAGCTGAGGTAATATCCTGACTTTTTTGTATGAGTTTATATCATCCAGATTCCAAGGGATTAAAATATATACCTTGCAGAGCTGTGGAAGATGAAAGTTCCTTTATAAACCAATGCGCTTGAGACAAAAATATGTTTTCAACCAATGGTGAATTTATCATAAATTACATACAAAGAATTTTAGGTGTGGTTATACACTGAATCTCCTGTAAACAACGTATTTGCAACATGAATTAAGAAGACAGAAATTATACTGAATTCACTCCAGTTATGGCAAATTTGCTGTCAGACAACTCTCATATGCCACTTCATCTTATCAACTTGTGGTACCCTGGTTAAGTGTTAGAGTCTCCATTGAAAATAATGGTTCAATAATCCATCATTTGTTTCCTTTGAAGTTTTGCATTCCTTTTTTAACAAGTTTTTTTCTTTCTTTTTTTTTAATTGGAAAGACAGATTTACAGAGAGAAGAAGATACAGAGAGAAAGATCTTCTGTCTACTGGTCCACCACCCAAATGTCTGCAATGAACCAACATGCATATAGAATCCAGTTACACACAAGGTGAGTGTTTAGCCACTGAGCTAACAGGACAAACCTGAAGTTTTACATTCTTTGTGACATGATGAGACTCTGGATGGATGAGGCACACACGCATGTGTGTGTGTGTGTGTGTGTGTTTTAATAAGGGAAAGACTATTTTGAACAAGGGAATGGAAAGAAAGACGTCATATGGTACTAAGAAAGAGACCATATGGAAGTGTGGTGCCTGGGAATGGATTTTTTTGAGTCACGGAAAACTATATTCCATTTGGAATGTTCAGTTGCACTCAAATTTGAAGGCCAGTATTGAAGAATGGAATGGCTTTACCCAACATTAAATTTTATATAAAGGAGCAAAGGAGAGCAAATTAGGTTTGAACATATAAAAATATAAAATGGATTAATTTATACAATAGTTGAAACAAGTAACATCTGAGTAAGTTTAAAAGAGAGATTATTAGAAATAGCTTCTGAGGTCTTTATTATACCATATTTAAGAGTCTACAACAATATCCTTTCTTTAAAAGAGAAGGTTGTAGTGTGACCAGTGTAGTATGAACTGGAGTTTAAAAATGCAACACTTAATTAGAAAAGAAACAGATAGAAGAAGAGGAACAACTCAGTGCCTTTCGCAGCAACTTGTGTTCATTAAGGGAACCATAGTTCATATCAACTTCATTCACCTGTGGGTTTTGTTTACAGACGAATCATCCCAATCAGGAGGTCCTCAGGTGATCACCTCCTGTCCAGAAAGGGGAGAACAGAGCACCTGACCAACTGCTGCAGGAATGTGTGCCGCTTAAGGGTCTGGCCCTGCCAACCCCAGACCTTGTCAATGAAGTATTGCTTTGTATAGCTTCCATTCTCAGACAGTTGGCATTAGACTGTCTCTGTCCTTCTCTCAAGTCCCTCCTTAATAACTTGCAACATCTAAACTTTTATTTTAAGAGCAACACCTGTATCTGAGAGCTTTGGCTTTTGGCTGACTGTTTTCTTGTGTATAGAACACCTTAGTGGGGGTTTTGTTCCCAATATACTTAGCTTCTGCCTGTGGCAAGTTGGGATTTACAGAGTTTAACTGTTTGGCTAAGGGGAAGTAACAAAGTCAGGGCACAAATTCAGTCTTTTGGCTCTAAAGATGTTTACTAGCTAAGAGCCATTACCAACATCAAGTGAAGTCTAGGGCCATTTTAAACAACATTTTAGATCTTTTTTAAAGATTGGTTTTTAAACACAGTAAAAACATAATTTTTAAGAGTTTTAGAAAAAAAGCATGTGGAATAATAAGGTCAGTTTTTTCGTACTGTTCATATATTATCATCAAGCTCCAAACCCTAGAATATTGCTATTTAACTTTTAAAGCCCATTTATGGAATACGATAATAACTTGCCATCAATGATGACATCATAATAATTTAAATGACCAAGACTTTCATATGAATTATTCAGTATTCTATTTTGAGATGTGAAGTATTGAGGACATAAAATGATACTTTTAATATCTAGCTGGACAATAGTACTTCAAGTTAATTAGAAATTAAAGCCAATATATTATTTTCCAAAGTTTTCTTTCTTAAGATGCTCTTATTTCATGGATTTTCTCCCAATAAAATAATATGATATCTGCCTACTGCCAATCAGAGACTTGAGCTATTCTTTGGGAATAAGTTATCATAGGAAATTGAGACTAAATATCCTTGTGTGAAAAATAGAAATATTTTAACACACATCATGCATGCCATTTTATAAAGTATCAGTTTACAGATACAGTTTTTGCATTGCTATTTTTTATAGGAACTATTTTGTAAAATGAAGTCAATATCTTCAGCAATATTTTCTGACATTTAGTGAATCAATACACAGTTCTTCCACAGGGAAGGCCTCTAAGGTGTGCAACCTACAGCCTGTGGGAGACCCCTTTTCAGAGACCTGGATAATTAATTGTGTCCCATCACTGCCAACTGACAAAGGTACTAAAGCTCCTTTCCCATCCATGAAAACAGTGGTCCTGTTATGAAAAACAAAATAGAGGTTGTTTTTTCATACTACAGCCTGTCCATTTCAACAAGATGTAACATACTCACGAAATAAATCAGTGTAATTTCCTAATTAGAAACACACCACCCCCCTCCCCCAAAAATCTAAGAGCAATGACTTCTTTTGTTTTATCATTCATTTTCTTAAGTCTGGAACACAAGTAGGAGATTATCTCTTGATAAGTACTTTGAATGAATGGATTTAAAGAAACTACAGAGACACTACAGAATTTAGGAAAGAGAAAGAATTGCAGAGAACTATTAAAGAGAAGCATAAAATTGAAATGTTTCCAAAGTTCTGAGATCAGGACAAGTGCCATTTACTGATGTAAAGTGAACTAAGAAAAAAAAAAAGCCACACAGTGTTTCTGATAACGCTATCTGAAAAGAATCTGATCAGTAAACTTCAAGATTACCTCTCTCTCTCTCTCACTGGCATTTAAGCAATTTTGATTGGATAATGATAACAGATACAAGTAGTGGCTCTTTTTCCTTTAGATTGAGAAAAATATTAGCTGGCATACCTATGTGGAACCTTCTACCACATCTGTATCTACAGACATGCCTAATACCATGACACCCCGAAATCTAGGAAGGTAGTCTGAAGATGGAGCAGGAAAGCCTATGATAATAAGGTCTTGTGAGTGATCTTCAATACACTTACAATGAGATACAAACTTACCTTGCCCTGTGAGTTACCACAAAGCTCCAGGACCTCATCTCCTGTTGCTCTCTCTGTTTGCTCTCGAATCTCTGGAGACACTGGCTATCTTTTTATTTCTTCAAGTCCTTTCTCTTTGGCCTTTTCATTCATTAGTATTTATCTAAAGCAGCTTCCTGCTTGCCTACAATAACTTTGCAATAAGTCAATTAATTTACTTCATTGCACTAGATTAAATTCTATTACTTGCTTATTTCTGACTTATTTATTACCTATCTCTTGCTATCAGTACATAAACTCCAAAAATCCAAAAAGTTTGTTTTGTTATATCTCCATTTCCAAGAATGAGAGCGTTCTGTTAATTAGAAGCCAAGAAAGAGGGAGAGAAGGAAAGGAAAAAAAATGAAAGATGCTGCAATGCGATGAAAAAGGAGAGAGAGGGGTAAAGAAGAGAAAAAAGTAGGCTGATTTGGCCATAACATGAGTTTAGGGATATTCTAATGATAACAATTTGATAAATTGTCTGTAAACTCCTCCAGAATGAAAATTTTGCTAGGCACAAAGATCTTGCTGACATTTCACTATTGTATTCCCATTCTCTAAAACAGAGCCTGGAACAAAGCACTCAAAAAATATTGGCTGAATTAATGGGCACATGATGAGCTAAATGTAGGAAGTTCCACGAAATATGAAGAGACAATGATATTCTGAATGACAAGAAGTAATTTTTCCTAGCATTCAAATTTGAGGATACATGAAAAAGAAAATTGTACATAATGGTAAATCAGGCCTAGAGAACTCTCCTGTGACAATGTTGAAAATAGCCACAAATCATTCATATGAATGGTTCAAATTTCTCATTCTGCTCTGTACTGAATAAAAGAATGCATGTTAGTACCTTGTATGGTTCACGTACTATGCTCAGAATGTTCACCTGTATTAACTTGCCAGGCCCTCAAACTAGATCTTCTTTCATAGACACAAGTGTGTCTTGCTTTGCAAGGGTTCCTGGAAAGTAAAGTTAGAAAGAGTTGTATTCCGTCCAGGTGGGTTTCAAAACAGTTTCCTTCCAAGTGTTCCAAGACCCTCAGTTTGTCCATTTATATCCACAGATCCACTCAGGAACTGAGAAGTTTTCTGGGTATGGGGTTTTACACTGTTATTCACTGGGTATTAAGTAGGTACGGATATGTTTGATGGATTCCTATGACCATGATTGAGCTGGCTCTTAGGGAACAGAATGGAGCCCTGATTATTACCAAACAATATGGCTGATTTCAGAGGGACATAGTGGAGTCTTTGGGGATGCATTTGGGGCTGGTAATGAAGCTGCTTCACCTAGCTGCTCTGTGGAACTGTTTGCACCTTGGGGAGAAACAGGCTGCTTTCAGGTTTTCAGTTCTGATAGTAGTAGAAAGTGGTTGAACACAGATGCTTATTATCTCAGCAATGGCTCTTATCAGCACAGTGAATACTTTATGCCCTGTTCTTGAATACAAATGCCAGGGACACCTTTATCGCTGCTGCAGAAAGTCCTAATGCTTCCATGGCCAGGCTTCTTAGAAAATGTTACAAACACACAGATGGGCAGCCCTTACCTCATTCTTTCCTTCTAAATCCGGACTTGCAACAGTCAGGGTGCTTATGGAGGCTGAGCTGTAAATGTGCGTAAGAAAGGTTGTTTTTAGTGTTCTACCCTCTGAAGTGCAAAGAACCAGTCAGCAACATCTGCTACAGACCACAAGTGTGACTTGAAAGTCATGATTCTGGATGCCAAAAGACCTTGTAGCATAAGTAACTGAACACATGAAGGGTGTTCTTATTTTTTTTCATTTTGTGAGATTAGAAACAGAGATCCCTGGCCTAAAAGTGCTGGGAGTCACTCCACACTATGCGGACCTGCACGTAGGAGATGCTCTGAGAGAGCACCTGGAACCCTCCACGCCCTGCAGTCCTGGGCAGTGGGAATGCACCGAAAAGCACCTAGAATCCTCCATGTCCTGTGGACCAGATGCAGGGGGCACACCCAGAGAGTGCGTTCATTCCCCCACACCCTGCGGTCACGTATGTGTAGGGCACGTGCTGAGAGTATGCCTAGAATCCACTGGGCCTCGGAAGTGGCGCCCTGCAGTCCAGTGCACTGGGGACACACCAAGAGTGACTTGAATACTCCCGTGCCCTGCTACTCCATGCTTGCAGGCTCCGATCTCTGCAGGGCAGCGCTTGGAGACCCCTCAGCACACCGGTGCCTGGGTCTCTCAACAAGAAACATTAACGCAATGGGGAAGAGGTACCAGAAAAAGTAGTGATCCAGAGGAGAGAGCCAGCACCCCACCAAAAAGGACCAAAAGCCAATATCTATTTTGGAGATGCGAGATGAAGACATGGAAATTCTATCACACAAGAAATTTTTAAAAATAATGGTAAAATTCATCAGAGACAATGAGAAGAACTGGGAAGACTTCAAGGAATTTAAGAACCACATAGTCACAGAAGTACAACAAGTGAAAAGCAAAATCCTTGACTTAGAGCACAAAGTTGAGAGTCTAACCAACAGAATTAATACAGAAGAAGAGAGGATCTCTGAAAGTGAAGACACGCAAAATGAAGATACCCAGTTCATTAAACAGCTGGAGACAAGTCTGAACAAAGCCAACAAGACCATATAAGAAATGAAAGACAACCTCAGAAAATCGAATATCAGGATTATTGGTCTTCCCGAAGGAGTGGGAAGAGAGTCAGGAATGCAAATGGTGTTCGATGAAATTATACAGGAAAACTTCCAAAACACTTGGAACATGAACCCAGCCCAAATCCAGGACGGTCAGAGAACTCCCAACAGATACGACCCAAAGAGATCTTCACCCAGACATGTGGTGCTCAAGTTCCACTCCAACGAAGACAAAGAAAGAATCCTGAGACAAGAATGAAGCAGAGAAAAGATCACACACAGGGGAAAACCAATCAGAATCACTGCTGACTTCTCTGAAGAGACCCTACAAGCAAGAAGAGAATGTACAAAGATCTTCCAAATCCTGAATCAGAACAACTGTCAACCAAGAATAATGTACCCAGCAAAGATCTCATTTGTATTTGAGAATGAAATCAGATACTTCCATAGCAAAGAGAAACTAGAAGAATATGCCAGCACAAAACCAGCTCTACAAAATCTCCTTAGAAATGCACTAAATCCAGAAAAAAACGAGGCAAACCATAAGCAAAGATGGCAAACAGGAAAGTCTCCCCACTAAAGTTCACACAAGGAGGGGCAATTACACAGATACCAACCCCCAGAAAAACACACACGTATGGCAGGGCAAAATCACAACCTCTCAATATTAACTTAACACAAATGGCCTAAACTTACTAAACAAAAGAAATAGATTAACAGAATGGATCATCAAACAGGACCCAACTATCTGTTGCCTACAAGAGACACATCTAACCAGAAAAGACTCGAAGAGACTGAAAGTGAAGGGATGGAAAAAGATATTTCACGCCAATGGACGAGAAAAAAAGGCTGGGGCAGCTGTCCTAATTTCAGATGATATAGACTTCAATCTGACACACATCAAAAAGGACAAGGAAGAACATTATATGTTGGTGAAGGGATTGATCCGTCAGGAAGTAATTACCATTGTGAACATATATGCACCAAATTCCAACGCACCTAGCTATGTGAAGCAATTACTTACGGACTTAAGGGGAGACATAGGTATGCACACAATAATTGTGGGTGATCTTAACACCCCACTAACAACAATAGACAGATCAACAAAACAAAAACTCAACAAAGAAACAACAGAGCTCATACAGACAATAGAACAACTGGACTTGGTAGACATTTATAGAACTTTTTATCCTAAGGCCACAGATTATACATTTTTTTCAGCAGTGCATGGCACCTTCTCCAGGATTGACCACATGATAGGACACAAAGCAAATCTAAATAACTTCAAAAAGATAGGAATCATATCATGTACCCTCTCAGACCACCATGGAATGAAACTGGAAATCAGCAATTCAAAATGCCCCAGGAAATACAGAAACTCTTGGAGGTTGAACAATATGCTATTAAACAAACAATGGATCAGAGAAGAAATTAAAGATGAGATCAAAAAATTTATGGAAACCAATGAAAACTCTGACACAACATTCCAAAACTTGTGGGACACTGCCAAAGCAGTGCTACGGGGTAAGCTCATTGTAATTGGAGCTCATGTCAAGGTCCAAAAAAGGTGCCAAATTCAGGAACTAAACACACACCTCTAGGAATTGGAAAAACAGCAGCAGAAGGGCCCCACACACACTAGGAAACAAGAAATCATCAAAACAAGGGAGGAGATAAACCAAACAGAAATAAAAAAAAAAACTATACACAACACCAACGAATCAAAAAGCGGTTTTTTTGAGAAAATAAACAAAATAGACACCCCACTGGCCTGACTAACAAAGAAAAAACAAGAGAAAGCAAGAATTAACAGCATCAAAGATGAAAAAGGCAACATAACAACAGACACTGCAATCATTAAGAAAATAATTAGAAATTACTACAAAGAACTGTACTCCAACAAAACAGAAGATCACCAAGAAATGGAAAAGTTCTTAGACTACCACCACCTACCAAAACTTAGCCCAGAGGCAACAAAAGACCTGAACAAACCCATAACTGAAGCAGAAATTGAATCAGTGATTAAAAATCTCCCAACAAAGAAAAGCCCAGGCCCAGATGCTTTCACTACAGAATTCTATAAAACATTCCGAACAGAACCCCAATCCTCTACAAACTCTTCAAAACAATAGAAAAGGAAGCAACCCTTCCAAACTCATTCTATGAAGCCAACATCACCTTAATCCCAAAACCAGATAGAGAACTAACAGAGAAGGAAAACTACAGACCCATCTCTCTGATGAACATTGATGCTAAGATTCTCAAAAAAATCCTAGCCAATAGAATTCAAAAAAACATCAGACAGATCATTCACCCAGATCAAGTAGGATTCATCCTGGGAATGCAGAGATGGTTCAACATTCGCAAATCCATAAATGTAATACACCACATCCAAAAACTGAAAATGAAAAATTACACAATAGTATCAATAGATGCAGAAAAAGCTTTTGACAAAATCCGACACCACTTCATGCTAAACACCAAGGTAGGCATAGAAGGAACAATCCACAACATAATCAAAGCAACATATGAAAAACCCAACGCCAGCATCAGACTGAATGGAGAAAAACTGGAACCCTTCCCACTGAAATCTGGAACAAGACAAGGATGTCAGCTCTCTCCACTGCTATTCAACATAGTCCTAGAGGTACTCATTGAGGCCATAAGACAAGAAAAAGAAATCAAAGGAATTCAAATAGCAAATGAAGAAGTCAAGCTTTCACTATGTTCAGATGACATGATCCTTTACATAGAAAAACCTAGAGACTCAATACAGAGACTGCTAGAACTTACATGAGAGTTTGGAAAAGTTGCAGGGTACAAAATTAATGAACAAAAATCAACAGCCATAGTGTATGCGAACAGCCCCAAGATGGAAAAAGATCTAACCAGCAAGATACCATTCAAAATAACAGAGAAAAGTATGAAATATCTAGGAATAAATCTAACCAAAAATGTAAGAGACCTATTTGATGAAAACTACAAACTACTTAAAAAAGAAATTGAACAAGACCTCATAGATGGAGTAACATCCCATGCTCCTGGATAGGTAAAATCAATATCATTAAAATGTCTATACTACCTAAAGCAATATATACATTCAATGCAAACCCAATCAAATTGCCCAAAACATTCTTCATGGAACTGGAAACAATGATCCAAAGGTTCATCTGGAAACACAAAAAACCACAAATAGCTAGAACCATCCTGAAGAATAGAAAGTTAACAGGGGGAATCACAGTTCCGGACCTCTGGACATACTATAGGGCAGTGGTTATCAAAACAGCCTGGTACTGGCACAAAGATAGAAAGGAGGATCAATGGAGCAGAATAGAAACACCAGAAGGGAACCCACACAGATACAGCCAAATAATCTTTGACAAAAAGACAAACGACAATCCAGGCAAATGGGAAGATCTGTTCAACAAATGCTGTTGGGACAACTGGTTAATAGCCTGCAGAAACAAAAAGATAGACCCACATCTCTCACCATACACTAAGATCAAATCTAAATGGATAAAAGACCTAAACCTACATCCAGAAACCTTCAAACCTTTGAAAGAAAATGATGGAAATACCCTGCAAGATCTAGGGGTAGGTCTTGACTTCCTAAAAGGGACACCAAAGGCAATAGCAATCAAGACTAAAATAAACATGGGAGCTCATCAAACTAAGAAGCTTCTGCACAGCAAGGGAAACAATTAGCAAAGTAAAAGAGCAACCCACAGAATGGGAGAAGATCTTTGTGCACTATATAGGTGATAGAGGGCTAATCTCCAGAATATACAAAGAACTCCAAAACAACCAACATACCAAAACAAACAAGCCACTCAAGAAATGGGCACGGAAATGGACAGACATTTCACAAAGGAACAAACCGAAATGGCAAACAAACACATGAAAAAATGCTCAAGTTCCCTGGCAATAAGGGAAATCCAAATTAAAACATCAATGAGGTACCACCTAATGCCAGTAAGATTGACCCACATACAGGGAAACACCAACAACACTTGCTGGTGAGGATGCGCGGAAAAGGGAACCCTACTCCATTGCTGGTGGGACTGCAGGTTGGTACAGCCTCTATGGAAATCAGTATGTAGAACACTCAAACATCTTAAAATCTGCATACCATATGATCCAGCAATAGCACTCCTAGGAATATATCCAAAAGACCTGTTACACGAGAAACCAACATGCACCCCTGTGTTCATAGCAGCACAATCAGTAATTGCAAAAACATGGAAGCAACCAAAATGCCCATCAGCAGAAGACTGGATAAGAAAGCTATGGTTCATCTACTCCATGGAATACTACTCAGCTATTAAAAAAACCAAAATGCTGTTCTTTGTGGCCAAATGGGCCCAACTGGAAACCATAATGCTAAGGGAGATGAGCGAATCCCAAAAGGTTAGATACCACACATTTGCCTGAGTCAGACTGCTTATGATCTACATCAAAGAATTGTAAAACCTAATATACTTTTAATAGCCTATGTTATTCCGTAATGGGGCGGGAGAGTGGAGAAATCTTCCATCACCCTAGAAGTTGTGAGGAAAACGTGAAATATTAGTTACTCCTCACTAGGATATTGAGGATTTCTCTGCACAACCCTCCTAAAACTGTTCTGCACCTAAACTATTGACATATGTCTTGTTGGAGTTATAAGCCAGTCTAGACTACCTGAAAGAAGCCAGGTCCATCAAAATTATGCTTCAATGCTATAAGAGGCTAAATATTATAATGAAAATAGACACAAGACAGCTGAACAGTAATCTATAGCTATTTTAAGATGTATAGAACCTGGTAGTATATAAACTAAAATTGAAATGTCAATGAAGAAGTCACAGGATGTGGTTAAGAACTTGAATTTATTTTTAATATATTGGTTACTCAATACTATGTCAATTAATTCCATAATGTTATGAATTGTTGCTGATGTTATGTTGGGGTTTTTAATTGATCGGGATGATACTCTGCGGGCTGTACCTTCAGATCAGAGAAGGTCTCCCCAACAAGCCGTTGAACTTATCTGGACAATAAGATGCTGTACTCTATGCTTGGTAAATGCTTGCAACGAAGGAATCTCAACTGAACTTGAACTGTGGTTATGCAACAAGGTGGAGGAATCCACCATTAGGGGAGGGTTAGGGGAGGGGTGGGGGGAATCCCAGTACCTATAAAACTGTGTCACATAATACAATGCAATTAATTTTAAAAAAGTGCTGGGATGGCATATCAGAGCCAGTACTATCCAGGACTAAAGATATGTAGCTCTAGTGCCACCTGAGCAGAAGAGGAGGTTGACATTCCCCTGATGACAGCTGTCATAGGGAACTGTCACTCCTGAAGATGTGGGCTCTAAACTGAGTGTGATTGATGAGCACGTGGAGCTCCTTTTGGGGTTCTGTGGAGAATGTGGGCCCAGGAACTGTCACCCAGCAGACTTCCTTGGTGATTCTTGCACCAAAACCAATGCCTTCCTCTCAACTTTGGAAAAAAGAATGAGACTAGTAGTCACCGCTGGTGATACTGAAATCGCCCTCTAACAGAAGCGTAGTGAATGTTCCCTGAAATACCTTGCTATGTAAAAAATTGATTGTTACTTGAATACGATCACTGTTGTGGTAGAAGGAAGGAAAGTGAGTGTAATGGAGGTTTGGTAGACAAGTAACATGTCAGCTACAATCTCTTTGTTACATAATTAACTATTTTCCTGCAGGGAAAATTATGAGAAAATTATTTTTCTAAAGGCTGAGGGATATGTTGAAGAATGAGGGAGCATCCAAATGCTCAAGAAAAATAGGGGAAGTTAGAAATGAATGAGATGAGTTGGACTATTCCAAAGAACAGAACCCAGCAGGGAATCTGATGTTCAACAGGCACAATGTGTCTGCCACCAAGATATGAAGCCTGCTAAGTTTTTATGAAAAGGTCCTCTGAAGAGGAACTACAGTGCAAAGAACTCAGGATGTAGAAAGATACCAGGGCCTAGCTGGAGGAGGGTCTAGAAAGAGAGAGACAGAATAAAGTGACAAGTGAAAAGGGAAACGGATGAAGGGACCTCCGGCTTCTAATTAGTCAGTGGAAGGTGCTGTTGCTGGGATACCTGTTCAAGTACTGTGGGGAATTACGATCGCTGGCAGCTGGCTTCTGAAGAGGAGTGGCTCTTAAATAGCTCACATCCTTTGTACCCTCAGCCATTAAAAATCACATTTAGTGATGAGGGATTCTGAAGTCATAGCCTTGTGTTTCCTGCCTACGAGCAACCTTTACTGCTCCTCTGTTTTGCTCCTGCTGACTCGGAAGCTGTGGACCTGAGTGTGGTCTGTACCAGAAACAACAGTTTAACATTCTGTTTCATCCAAACTTTGCCCTCAGTTCCAAGTCAGGAACCACAAACTTCTGCTGTGGTCCCATAGCACTGTGCAGGTGTTTTCCCACAACCCTTTCAAGTCTCAGCTCTCCATCTCCAGTGGGTGTTGTTGTTGTTGTTGTTGTTGTTGTTGTTACAGGTGTGTGAGAGAGCGCCCGTGGGTCCCTGCCTGCTTGCCGTATGTGGGAGGTCATAGGCACAGGCACACTGTCTCCAGGGAAACCCCTGTCTATGGTTACAGCTAACCTAGATGTCACTGGCCTGTTCACTAGTCATACAGTTGAGGGCAGTGAGTTGCACCCCAGTCTGTCTTCTCTGTCCTTGGAAGAATTGTGCTGGGACTTCCTTGATAAGCAACTCTTTGAAGTCAGATGAGGTCTGCACTATCGGCCAGCCTACCTGGTATATGGTGACTCTCTGCCTACTTGCCAGCCGTGAGTGTTGTACATGACCTATTGCATCATGACTGGAGGGTCTAGAGAAATAGACATGCCTTCTAGCCAATTACAGTTGCTGGGTGGGAGGATTGTCGGGAGACACCCTTCTGACTTCCCTTTCTTAGTCTAAGTTTGAGCTTGCATTACAGTAAACGGACATGCTAGATCAGACTATCTCCTGTGATTCTTGCTGCTGAAGAAGACTATCATCTCACTCCCTCAGTGGTCATGGGGGCCTGCTGAATAGGAAACCCCCGAGACAGGTGACTGACAGCATTATGAGCAGATATACAATTATCTCTGAATGCATGTTTCAGCTTTACAGGTGCCAAATGGTCAGGTACTAGTACATAACATGTGGGATATTTACATTTAAATGAAGCAGTTTATCTAAGCAATTTAGCAGTAGCAGTAGCCTTCTCTTTGTTCCTGCTTTTTAGAAATGTATTAAAAAGGGCCTGGCGGCTTGGCCTAGCGGCTAAAAGTCCTTGCCTTGAACGCGCCGGGATCCCATATGGGTGCCAGTTCTGATCCCGGCAGCCCCACTTCCCATCCAGCTCCCTGCTTGTGGCCTGGGAAAGCAATCGAGGACGGCCCAAAGCCTTGGGACCCTGCACCCACGTGGGCGACCCGGAGGAAGTTCCTGGTTCCCGGCTTCAGATCGGCATAGCACCGACCGTGGCAGCTCACTTAGGGAGTGAATCATCGGACGGAAGATCTTCCCCTCTGTCTCTCCTCCTCTCTGTATATCTGACTTTGTAATAAAAAATAAATAAATCTTTAAAAAGAATTTTAAAAAAAGATTTATTAAAAAGAAAAAAAAGGAATGTATTTAAAAAAGAAGAAATGTATTCCAACTGTAGATGCCTGATTGAAGTTTTTTTATGCTTTGTAATCTCTTTAGGTTCCTTGCAGCAACTTAATATCTTGGTCCCACTCTCACCTCTCCATTTAAAATATTATTCTAACTCTGGTTCCCATGGATTACTAGAAAAGATTTTCCTATAACAGCTTGGTTGTGCTACTAGCTCCATCACTCCAGTCCTCACAGTGGATGGTTCTAAAAGCTAGTATACATATAATTGTGAAGATCTCTTGGCTCTTTAAGGGACAAAATGATGTGTATATTGTATTTACAGGGTGTTTATTATAAACTCCTATGGTAGTAATTTTATTATATTTTTAAAGATTTTAGAGGTGGGGTGAAGGAGATAGTGAGATAAGGACAGAAAAGCACATTGACTGGTTTACATCCCCAGTGCTGCTACAAGGATTGGACTGACCTCAACTGAAGCTTGAGCTGGGAACCCAGTCCAAGTCTCCCTTGAGATGACAGAAATTCAATGACTTGAGCCACAACCACTGCCTCCCAGGATTTGCACTAGCAGAGTCATATGCCAGAGTCAGGAGCTTAACCGAGGTACTCCCATTGGAATATGAAAGTTTTAAGTGGTGTTTTCATGGCTAAATACGCTCCCCTACAATGTATTTAAATTAAGATTAAATTATACATACATTCATTTATGAACCAAAGGCAGGAAATACGGAACAGGTTGATTTCCCTCTGGAAAGATCCTTACGGAAGAAGAAAGCATAGATGCTGGATGGCAAAAACAACAGACATTTATCATAATCACCAGCATGGAAATTCTATAAATCCAGTTGTTTATTTACACAAAATATTTACGTTTCAACCATGTGTAGTGACTCCCTATAATTTCATATTGCCTTGGATTCACTTTGAATGAGTTTAACTTTCTTATGTCGAAAGTGGGTTTAATCACCCTTTACACAATTTCTAATTCTTCTCATCTCCCAGGTTAATCTTGATACCTGCTTTCTGCACTCTCCTCCCAGCAGCTGCCTCCCAGTAGGACAGCTAGATACACACCATTGATTTATTTCACTGATCCCGTATCCCACAAAGATATGCTACTTCAGCCACCTCTCACAGTATGACCCCATTGGAGGATTTGTACCACATTGCCCTAAACCCACCGATTAGAACTCTTCACAGGAAATCTGTTTTGGTAGCTTTTGGATCATGACGAACACTTCACTCTCTCTCTCTCTCTCTCTCTTTTCTCCCCATTTGGTCTCTTGGATTGACTCCCATTTCTCATCAGCTCCAGGCCTGTTGTTGCCTGTTTCTTTCTAGGATTTGTAATAAACCGGTTTTTCAAAAAATGTGTTTTGTTATCTCCTTTGTGTTTCACCTGATCAGAATCCCCCCAGCCCAAAAGAGTGGGGTAGGAATAACTTAAACACAGATGGGACAGAAACCACCAGTTTCTATAAGCCTTCCCAAATTTCCTTTGATATGGATACAACTTTAGACTGATACAGATATATAACACGAAAGGCACGTTACAAACATTCAAGATCAAATCCCCAGAGCCCCAGCAGAACAGATCTGACTGTATAGTTACTCTCCCAAGGAAAACCTCAAGGCCAAATTAGAAAACAAAATGCAATACTCTGTAATTATATCTTTGAATTTCAAAATAAAATTTGCTGTAATGGAATCTAGAAATCCTAGACCCTTGACAAAAGACATCTTGAGAACCTCATATTTCATGTTGGTTAATTTAAATATGTATATAAGTAGCTCAGAAAGCTCACGAAAGAATGGAAAGAAGTTTATTTTGTTGCAAAGTTTTTGAAGCCCAAGCATAGTTTCTTCATAATACACATTTTCCATGATCATCATTAAGACTCTCTGTGCCAAGATTTCAAAGATTTTTTTGCACCAAAATAAACTTACCTTTTTATTTCATTTCCATAAACTTTTTGAAACTTTTCTCATTTAAGGAGGGAATTATTTTGACTGACTTAACTAAGTCACATCACATTCAGTTAGCCAGTTGACATAATTTTTTTAAAAAGTGAAGAACTGTCAAAATTTCCAGGGAAACAATCCTATGAAGAGGATTACAAGTGTCATCGGAACATGTGCTTAATTACCATTATGTATCAGATTATAACAGGTAGTCTTAAACTAAAAATATTTTTAGAATGGGAGATATTGTATCCTGGTTAGAGAAAAAATACATCTTCACCTGCTCCTAGAGTGTTCAAGTTTTTACAGTAAGTATGCACTCTTCCACATGCACAGAAACACTTGATTTGGAAAGTGCTTCATTGCTTCACAACATTCTTAGATTTTTAAAAATAATAACTGAAATATTTTCCAACCATACACAGTTTTGACAATTCCCTGTGCACAAACAGAAAACAAAATTACTGGTCATACCTTCACCTCCCATCTAGCTTCTTAGGGCAGACAGGGCCTTAGAGAAAAGAAAAGAAAGATCTGTGATTTCAATTACTCATGGTTCCTTCTGTAGATTTACAGAGTGCTAGGGTCACCTCTGAGAGATGAAGATCCTGTGGGTAAAAAGTATTTCACAGATACTTGCTTTAAGCAAAGTAGAATCATTTTGCTTTTCTTGTATTCTTAGAACCTACACCTGGCTATGATTCTGTTTCTCCCAGGTTTATACTGATTAATTTTATGGTTAATTGTGACTTCAGATATAAAATTCTTGGGACACCAGCAGTTTTTCTGAGAGATCTTTCTGCTTTTCCCAAACTTTCAGAGGAGGTAAGAGAGAGTGGCAATCACCATTGATCCTGTAGATAGGCTACAGGTGTAGGCTTATCCAGGGAGCTTATAAAATTCATGAATTAGCAAGGTGTTGAAAGTCAAGTGTACCAAAATCATCCCCCTTTATCTGCATTTTTGCTTTCCACATTTTGGTTATCTGCTGTCAACTATAGGTTGAATACATTTAATGCAGACTCCTACAAATAAGCAATTAATATGCTATAAATTGTGCATTACTTTGAGTAGTGTGATGATATCTTGCATTTTCCTACTCTGTTTCACTGAGATATAATTATTTTTTCAATGTACACACAAAGTAATCACTACCCATGCCTTAGTCACCTAGGAGCTGTCATGTTACTAGATCTACTGTCAGAGTGCTGGGGGCAGACAGGTCCAGGTTCTTATCTATGATTCACAAAAGAACTCAAGGAAATATATACATAAGAGCTAGCAGAGGAAAAGTATTTATTAGCAAAATAAAATGCACACTCAAAGGGAGTGCAGGCATGTTCTAGAGTGAACTGCAACCCATGGGCTTCTAGGTCATATCTTTATGTTTTCTGGAGGTATAATTATTTATAAAACATCCTTCAAGGAATTCCAGAAAAGACCAAAGAATTGTGTTATATATCTTCCATGTGCTAGTTCATATACAAGATGGTCTCAAAGGTGCGTGCTGGGCTAACCTGAAGTCAGGAACTTCATCCTGGTTTCCCAGAGGGGTGACAGGGCCCCAGTCACTGGGACCATGTATTGTTGCCTTCCTAGGCCATCAGCAGGGAGATGGATCAGAAGTGGAGCACCTAAGACATGAACAGCACTTACATGGGATGGTGGCATTTACTTTATATGCCACATTGCCAGCTTCCTTTTATTTTCTTACCTTGTCATGTGAATCGTTATTACTATTTTTATTTTAGAGAACCATGTTTCAGTGTGATTTTTGTTGCTATAGAAAAGTATCTAAGATTGTATAAAGGAAAGAAGTGTATTGGGCTTGCAGTTCCAGAGGCTCAAGATCATGGCCCCAGTATCTGCTGAGCTCCTGGGAGAGCCTTGTGCAAAGCATCACAGTGGTTGGGTAGCACACAGAAGAGATTGCTGGGGAAGAGATGAACAAAGAGGGTAGGGAGAGATCAAATTTGCCGTGTGACATCTGTTCTGTGGGATCTAAGACCAGCATTAATCCTGTCAGAAGAGTGGAGGCCTCAATGACCTAAAGCCCCACCTCTTAAAGATTCCATCACCTTAACACCCCTACCATGGGGGACCAAAGTTCAAGTACTTGAACCTTTGAGGCATACATTCAGGACAGATGCAAACCATAGCTAAGAGGAAATAGGTGCTTGAGGAGCATAATGACTGGTCCATATGCATGGTAAATTTTCTGACTCAACATATCATGACTTTTCTTTTTTTTTTTTTTAAAGATTTATTTTATTACAAAGTCAGATATACGGAGAGGAAGATCTTCCATCCGATGATTCACTCCCCAAGTGAGCCACAAAGGGCCGGTGCGCCGATCCGATGCCGGGAACCAGGAACCTCTTCCGGGTCTCCCACGCTGGTGCAGTGTCCCAACGCATTGGGCCGTCCTCGACTGCTTTCCCAGGCCACAAGCAGGGAGCTGGATGGGAAGTGGAGCTGCCGGGATTAGAATCGGCGCCCATATGGGATCCCGGCGCGTTCAAGGTGAGGACTTTAGCCGCTAGGCCACGCCGCCGGGTCCCATATCATGACTTTTCAATCACACTATGAACTGAGACAAAATAAATGGGTAAGAAAGCACTTTTCAAAGGAAAATTGTCAGTTTTATGTTCCAATTGACTTATTTGGGCTGGATGCCAGAGAGAGAGAGAGAGAGATAAAACACAGCCTGTTTTCCTTATTTAAAAGCGAAAAATAAAAGAATTTTATTTCTGCTAGGCCATTTCTATTAGCAAAAAAATATATTTTAAAAGGAAATTAGATGTCAAAATACATAGTTACTAGTACAGCTGTACGTTCAAGTCAGTGTGATCTGTATCTACAATTTCTACATTATCTCTTTTTTTTTTTTATGGTATTGTTGTTGACAATCTTTACATAGTTGATTGCGGTTTTAAAAAAAAGGTTCAGGGAGTATAGGGAAGTGGGTAATACTATTATGTCCATATTGTTTCCATCATGTATCTGAGGTAAAGGGGGATATTGAGGGAGAAGCCCCACCCGGTCTCCCGCCCACCGCAAGTCCCGGATGTGGGGCATGCTCTGAGATATTTGCTCAAGTGGTTTTAATAGTTCTCCAGTTATGAATCGCTGCCAGTTTCATTCGATGAGGTCGTCCACTGATTGATATGGTCCATCATAAAGTCTCCGTTTGCCCCATATTTCGCAGCCAACATATAGCTGAGATGAATGATTGACCTATTCTGTCTTCTGTCTTTTCTTGGTTAGAATTCTGAGTCCAGCAGTTCGATTGGGGAGATCTCCAAAGAAACCTTGAGGTATTCCCAGACCAGATTCTTGTATGTTCTAGCAAGCACAGGGCCCGGCACAGTCCATCACCCCGATCAGCTGGTGGTTGCAATTGCTGGGTTGGTTCTGTTTTCAGTCCCGAGTTGCACTGGAACCAATGGATGTTGCAGTCCAGTCTGGTTCTGCCCAGCACATACTCAGCCCTTACATCAACCAGTGGGAGCTGCAGCCTAGTCGGGGCGACCCACAATAACCCCCATCAGGCCCACCCCCTACCCTGGTTTGCCAGAATGTGTAGCAGTAGACCAGTCTGTCCCCCATCCCATTTGGCTCTTGTCCTTGTCAATGGGTATTAAAGCTTAGTTCCATCTAACCAACTCAACCATCCAGCCCTCACGGATGTTGTTGAGTGGGCCATTTCTATTGACACCACCTACCCCTTCTATTCCACATGTAACTGTATTAGGAGACATAGTATCTTGTCTTCCACCTCACTTGTGTTTGTATAGGGTGATCTTCTTTTACTAGGATATTTGGTCACAGAGAGCAACAAAAATATACCCAAATGATGGCTGTTTCTGTTTCTTCTTTTCACCCCTAAATGATGTCCAAAAGTGGCTGATTCACTCAACAGGAAAAAGGGCAGATGGAGTTTATAATACATCAGTATGTGGAATGGAAAATAGGAGACGCATATCAGGAAGAAAGCTTCCAGAAGAAACATTATGATAGAACATTTATTAAATAAATGTGAGTTCAAACATATCTCATCCCTGAAAATTAAGTTAAACATAAAACCTTGATGCACTTCCTATTTCTGAGAGTTCCTGTCTAGCTTTCCTGAAACTGTCCAGACAGGGCTGGGTTAGGCTCTTTCCAGTATTTCAGAAAACAAAGCAGCATCAAGAGCAAAACCCTGGGCTTCCTGTGTAATATTTTAAAATGCTTGTACTGCTTAGATCTTTCATTCAATATGTATTTATCAAGTCCCCCAAATGCATCAGATTCTGAATCAGACAAGAAAATGTTAATTAGTACAGTCAACTGCTCTGTTACTAATTAGTATTCAAATACTCATAGCACTGTTTAGTTTGGTTTCTCCTGACTCCCATAACCAACCAACTGGCAGATAGGTCTGACCTCAGGGCAGTTGCTTACATGGACCAAATGGTTGTACCCCTTCCCTCTCTCTTCTTTCTCTTTCTTTTACTTATTTCTATTTTCTCCATTTAAAAAGGGACAGTAAGATACCTAGTTACACCTGCGTATTAACTTGATTTTTAGAAGCACTTATTCCCCAAACGTGCAATTTTAGCCACAAAGAACTCTGGGCTTAAATCCCTACAGAGTTGTTTCTGGAGAGGCAAGCAAATTTCCCTCAATCAGCTGCCGCTAATTGAAAGTATCCTGCTTGGCCTGAAGATGTTCTCAAATGCAGATCATGTGGTTGGGTTCAGCTATTGATCTGCTATGGCCATATGCCAATCACTAGGGCCAGGAGGTAATGAAGGGGAAAGAAGACATAAAAGGTACAATATAATATAGAGAATAACCTCCATAAATGAGAATAAGTCATCAGTGTACTATTGTAACATGTGTTATGTGAAAAACTATCTAAAATTTTATATTTGTTTGAAATCAGGTAAGGTTTCAAAAAAAGTATAAAACAAATGATCATAAGATCCAAAACTGATTAAGTAAAAGAGCAAAAAAACTTGAGATGTCTAATCAGCTTTTTCTAGCTGTCAATATTTATCCGTCTTTTGCTTATTATTATTTTTCTTGTCCCCAAGATTCTCTTTATTACACTCCAATATATCCTTGTAGTACAAGTAGTTCTCTCACTGTTTCCACAGTAGCAATTGGTTAGTTATATAAGTTTGAATTCTTTTTCTCTGTTGCTTTCAATGAGAGCAGTGACAAGTTTAGTACAGGGCCTGCATATAGTAAACATTACATAAATGTTAATTTAATGAATAAAATTAGTCAAGGAGAATAATTATATGCTCTTGTTGCATTCAATAGTTACAACGATTTTTAAATTTTTGGTGTTAGGCAGGTCAATTAATAATAAAATTGTGAAGTATAGTTTTGGCAAATTTGTACATTGTGAATTTCTAGAGGGTTTAGAGGTTACAAAATATTCAGATACTTAAGACAATAGTCACATAAAAGGCTACTGTTGCAAATATCTCTTTAAATTGCCTCTATTTTCTTAATTACTCACATGCCTAGTTTTAAATATCTTGTAAGTGGAATATTTCTACTGTATCTCCTCGTGAAATTATTTAAAGATTGTGCACCTTTCCCTCTTCCCCCGAAAGACCTGATCTCTGGTTCCATTGCCAGTATCTTCAGGTCTGTGCTGGTATTGATTCTTGACAATTTCACCATCTATGTGGAAGATCCTATGGAAACCTTGGCCTCTAAGTTCCTCACCCCTGTCTTTTTCTAGTGGTTTTGAACCATTCATTTGACACATTCACTGCCATGATTATCTTCTGGGTTTGGTCATGCCACCCAACACCAGTATCTTAGTTTTGAGTATCTCAACTTTTCAAACACCCTCTTCTGTCTTTAAAATTCATTTCCTCTGAGATACTCAGGTAATGACTGTTAGATGTAAATTATACTAATTCTTCCATCCCTTTCAGGTTGTTGAGTTCATCCCACCCTTCTCATGTTCTAATTCTGTTCCTTATTCCAATAGATTCATTATAGTCCTCAGTGCTCCACTATCTATTGCTCTTGCATGGATTTAGCAAAATTATGGATAAAGAAATTTTTGTATTTATGTCTGTATCAGAGTTGCTGTATTGGTTGGAGAAAAAAGGAAGCACAGTGACTTTTCTCAGTTTAAGCTCACTATTTGCAGTTGCAATTGAAACTCTCAAGGCTTATCTACATCTATATCTGACTTTATATTTTCCAATTGCTCATTCATTTTCAAGTTTCCCCATTTATTTTTAAATACAATACTCTTAATTCCTTCTTCATCAAGAAAAACAAGATCAATCATAACAAAAATTTTCTGTAGCTTTCCCCAAACCCACTTACCAGCCTCCCTAAATCTCTACTTCCTGGATTCATTTAAAGCACATTTGTGCACTGTATCGCTTCCCTCCACAAGAATAGACAGATAATGCTATGAAAAGTCTCCCTCTTCTCACACATCATCATTTTTCTTTGTTTTGTTTTAGAATGGATTATTCTCCTCCATGAGGTACATGCTAATCCCATGGGGGCGGGGTGGAACTAAACTAAAACCAAAACACTCTTCCTTTCTCCACTAACTTCCAACCTCTTTCCTTTTTCTAAAGATTAGTTTTTTATTTTGAAAGTTACAGAGAGAGAGAGAAAGAGAGAAGAGAGAGAGAGAGAGAGAGAGAGAGAGAGGAGAGAGATCTTCCATCTACTGGTTGCTCCTCCAGATGACCACAACAACCCAGACTGAAACCAGAATCTGTGCTCTTCTTCCAGATCTCCCATGTGGGTAACAGGGGCCCAAGAACCTGGACCATCTTCTGCTGATTTTCCCAGGGAGATTAAGCTATTCGCTATGTTTACAACAAATTCTGAGGAATGGTTGTCTGTGCTTGCTCTTATCTATTGTGTTTCCCATATTTTCTCTGGGTTTTCCTCCTTTTGGGAATTTGTGTATGCCAGTCCATAGAATCAGCCTTGTCAGAATCATGGGTGATCTCCTTAATTTTTAGATTAAGCCATTACTATTTTATATTCTTTAACTTTTTTCCATTTGACTTCAAGACTGCCAATCTTTTGGCATCCTTTCTGACTTGTAGATGGTCCATGCTTCTGATTCCTAAATAATGGAATACATTGATACCTACTCTTAGATCTTCACTCCCCAGGTGATTTGATATATTTGGATGATTTTAAATAGCATGTACATACTGATGACATGTATTATTTCTTCATTCTAGATTATTCCCTGAACTCCAGACTTTTATCCAACTGCCCTCTTGATCTCCCCACTTGGTTTTTTACTTTGCCTGTCAAACTTATCAGGCAGATCAAATCCTCGCCATTTCCCCTATAGTTCTGTCTCTCTCACAAAATAGTATCTCCATCGTTTCAGGAATTACCATCACTAATGCTCTTGTTTTCTTCATATTCTCTATTAGAAGGTTCTGCTGGCACTAATGACCACTTTCCCTCATTTTTCCACTCTCTCCAGATCAATATATTTTAGATTATTGAAATATACTATGGTTGGCCTCCATGCTATTTCCCTGAATATTTAGTTACTGTGGCCAAATACTTGAGGTTGGGTACTTACAGAGCAGGCAGGTTTGTGGAAGCCACATTTTAAAGGCTGGAAGTCCTAATACCATAGTTCTAGCTCTAGTTCTGGTGGTAGCACTCCTTCTCAGGTTACATCATCTGAGTGTGAATAGCATGATGGACAGTAAGAAATCACGGTGAAGGATGACAGGACAGCCCACAGGGAGGGGTCAGTTTTGAGGCCTCTCTAAGTTCTGCCTCTTTTAATAAGTACTTGCTTCCTATTCAGGAAAAGAGAAAGAGGTGGGAGAGTGAGGGAAAGAGGAGGGGGTGGTGTGGGGGGGTGGTGGGAGAGAGGGAAAAGGAGAGAGAGAATGAGAGAGAAATTTCATTTTTTAATTCAGTCCTCAAATTTACACTACAGCTGGGGCTTGTTACATACCGCAAAAGCTAGAAGCAGCCAGGACTGCATTGGTGTCTTGTACATGGGTGGCAAAGACTAAAAATAGTTGATCTATCTGTTACCCCCAAACTGGGCAAATGGAGACTCTATGATGGACTATGTCAATCAGTGGATTCTTCAATGACATCATCATGCTTGCAGTGGTGAGATTGGCAGTGATTCATAGCTGGTGAACTATCAAAACCACTTGAGCAAGAATCTCAGAGCATGCCCCACATCTGGGACCTGGGGTGAATGGGAGACTGGGTGGGGCTTCTCCCTCAATATCCCCTTTACCTCAGATATATGAGGGAAACAATATGGAAATAATAGTGTTACCCACTTTCCTATAGCCCTTGTACATTTTTACCCTAAGTAACTATGTAAAGATTGTCAAAAATATAATAAAAAAGAAGAAAAAGCTAAATTTCGCCAATACTTTAGTCTGTCCAACCACAAACTCTATGGCCACTTCTATAATTTATCCACTTGCTCAATCCACTCCAGTCCCTCTGATGTCCTTTGAATATGTTGTTCTTTGAATCCATAAACAAAGTTCTGTCTCAGATAATTTGCTCTGGCACTCTTTGGGATGACTTTCCACTAGGAAAACACAGGGTTTATGCCTTAACTTTCATTCCTTTGTTCAAATGGTACATCAAGCTGTCATCTCATACTATTATTTTTAATTTATGCCTTTTAGAAGTTCCCATCCTTATTCCCTACCTCCTATCCACTATTAAGGATAAGAGGATCATGTCTTTTCTGTTTATTATCTATACAGAACATAAGCTCCATGAAGACAGGGATTTTATCTCCATCATCTGGAATTACGCTTTGTTTAATATCACTAAATACATTTCTGTGAAAGAAATGAATAAATGCAACATTTTCATGCAAGTTAAAAAATAAAGAAACTTCTAAATATTTAATAGTCTGGTAATGTTCAGAAAAGTTGTGGCAATTAAGTCAAGCTTCTAAATGCTGAAGTGAATGTATCAAAATGAACATAAAAAGAAATTTGGTGAGAAGAAAAACTTTACCTATGTGAAAAATGATGGAAAAATAATAGACTGATTTTCTCTAGAAAATAGTTTTATTAAAACCTGCACATACACGCACAGTTCATAAAATAGCACGCACATACATATTTATGATTAAGTTTGCAAATATGTAGGAATAACAATGTTGGAAAGAAAACTGAAACACTACTGATAGTTACTATTAGTATTACTGTGAAAGGATTAATTGGTTTAATCAGCCATATGATTAGTTTAACAGAATCATGAAAAAAAGTGGAATTATCAGTATCTGCAAATCTGCAAAACTATGAAATCTCTAGCTTTTTCTCTTTATAGTATTTTCTGAATTTCTATCACAAGCCTCCACGGTTTAGGTTTTGAACCAATGATTGTAATTTGGTCAGGAAAACAGTGATGAACTGATGTGTTTTACTCCTGAGTCTGACCTATAAAGCCCTTGCATAGGTCTTACTTATTTTTCTTTCACAGAAATTCTAGACATGTTTTAAAGATAGACCTAAAACTGCCCATGATTGCAGAGTACATGGAAATGAGTTGAATAGATAAAATATAAAGTATAAGGAAGATTAAATCACTTGAGAGAATCATTGTGGCCATTGTAATTGAAGCAACTAAGTCTTGGTAAGAAAATGCCTATTTTGTTTCAGTAACCAGTTGAGAAGAGAATTCTGCAGCGGGTACAATGCACCAAGACCTTGACCTGCTGTCCTTTTGGTGATGTGTCCCTCCACGGAGGCTGACTAGAGCAATATTTGACTCTGACATGATTTAAACCTCAAAGTAGAGCCTGTCTTAAAGGAACTAACACAAACCTTCAGTTGATTATGCAATCCAAACAGGCAAACAATAGCTGTGTGTAGTACTGCATTAGAAGAACTCCAATTCATAATGCAGGAAGCTAATAGATCACTTTTTAAAAGTTTTGGAAGGAATCCAGAAAGGTAATAATCCTGGAAAAATATGATTAAGTTCTTCATGGAGAATTCAATTGCAATTCCTGGTAGTGTGTTTATATACTAAATAGGAACTGTGTGCTTTATAGCTTACCTGGTCATTATCAAATGAATGTTTGCCCTTGAAGTTTGAAAATGAAGTGAAGTAGAAAGGAAATTATTTATTCTGTATATGGAAGAATAAACTCAAGGAAAAGAAATCATATGATTGGCTCAATGAAACTGCCTAAAATAAGGACATTTATCTTTACATTTCTGCTTATGAACTCTCCCTTATACCCCGCCCAGATCTTAGATACCACCATGTGCTCCTATATAACACACAAAATGTGAAAGCCAAAATCAAGTTATTCTACAGACAGGGATTTATTATTCTTAAGGAGCACATATATGCAGCCATAGAAATTATGAAGAAGACTTGGCATGATAGCGTAGCAGTTCAAGTCCTTGCCTTGAATGCGCCAAGATCCCATGTGAGCACCCGTTCTAATCCTGGCAGCTCCACTTCCCATCCAGCTCCCTGCTTTGTGGCCTGGGAAAGCAGTTGAAGACAGCCCAGAGCATTGGGACTCTGCACCCACGTGAGAGACCCGGAAGAAGTTCCTGGCTCCTGGCTTTGGACTGTCGCAGCACCGGCCATTGCGGCCACTTGTGGAGTGAATCATCAGAAGGAAGATCTTCCTCTCTGTCTCTCATCCTCTCTGTACATTTGCCTTTCCAATAAAAATAAATAAATCTTTCTAAAAAAGAAAAAGAAATGATGAAGAAAGTGTTATGAGTTTAAAAGTGCTGTCTTTTTAATTTGCTTATTATTTGCGTTCAAAGTCTGTGATCTGCTGGTGTGAGTCACATTCTGTGAGGCTTTTTGTCTTGTTGACTTTGTGCCCAGCTACTTTTTAAATTTTCTCTGTTCACAGCAACAGCCAATACTGCACATTCAGAATTCTATTTTGTCACCCTGCTGTAAAGGTTCATTCCATTTTTAAAAAGGAGACATCAATATATAGCTATTTAGAGATTGTAAAAAGGGTTGAGTAGTATATATTAATCAACTAGGCATTCATCAGAAATTAATTGCTTTCAAATATCAGAAAGTGTCAATAAACATTTGGTATCTTAGTATAGTGAAATTACTGGAAGATTGGAATCTTACTGTATGAACTGTTCTGTTACAATAGCACTGGTGAAAAGTTTACATTTTTATAATACCTGAATGCAAGGTAACAAAAAATATTGAGCTATAGTGTCTCTCTGTGTGAAAAAATGGTAATTCTTACGAAGAAACCCCAGATAGGATCATGTAAGTATCTTGATTTTTTTTCCACTGAGAAACTTGATACATCTTCAAGAAGGAATCAAATTGTTACCAATATCTTTTGTGAGCAGAGACAAGGCTATAACCCTTTATTTTTAGCCTTACAGTGATCACTTTAATTTCCTTTTATCAGCCTATTGGCTGTCTTAAGTTTTCAGAATGGCTTATTTTAAAACTACTTTTATAGTTTTACTGAAGTTCTTCACTTTATCTGGTTTAATAGTATTATTTCAAGCATATTCAAAAAGCTATTCTCCAAAGAAAACCATGGCAAAATATCAGAAGCACCTAAGAAGCATTTCAAATCACATCTTTTTCCTTTTCTTTTTTACTAGTATATTCTAATTTAACCCTTCATTTTGCTCTTGAAAGTTGCTTTGGAAGGCTCTGTATTAAGGTTTTTGTACCTATCAAGAATTACTGAAAATATCGTTGTCTCCTAAGTCTTTTTGGCAGCATGTCAGCTAAGATAGCAAAGATTTTACTGACTATGAACTAGAGTCACAAATCACCCATGCTTAGCAGAAACTAAATGAGGACAATAAAATATGAGAAACAAATTAGTTTTAATATTCTTTTCATGTTAATAATCTCCAAACTGTTACAACAGTGGCATGGAATTTGAAAATGCATTCATCATGTACAGTCATGTTCCCAAGTGGTTTATTATGAAAATATTTTAATTGTACAAAGAAGTTTCAATTCATTCCTTCAAGATATCATTACTTTGCAGAATAACTATAAGATGGGACAGTGATTCTCTGGGATATTCTAAGGTTTTTAATCAACTTTGAAGAATTATGTGATCTGCTGGAAGATTATAAGTGATTGTTATATTTACAAATTAACTAGATAAAGAAAACAGCAAGTATAAGTACCTTAGAGGCAGCTTAGGTGTTTTTGAGAACAAAGTCTGGGAACTGGGTATGTGCCAGGGAGAGACCTTCTGGATACATGAGCAGAATGAAGTGAAAGAAGAAAGAGCAAAAGCATATGTCAGACTTTCCTGACGAAGCATTGGGTGTCTCAAGTCTCTACACTTTAAAATCGTGACTCTGTGAAAGTTTTGCCTTCTCTTAGCTTTGCTCTGTGCTTTTGTGTGGGAGTGTTCTCTTCCTGATGCAGCCTCCCCGGGAGAGTCGCCTGCCCCATTGTTAGTATCCTGACTGATGAGCCTCTACTCACTCTCATGGCTGTCTCCCACCATAGCTAGCTAGATGAGCAGGCAAAAACAAGATTTTATACATTTTATACATTGACACAAAACTATAATCTAGAGTAAAAATCTAGATCTTCTTCCTTGGGATTATGGAGTTGAAATTCAGTTCCTGGATAGAGAGAGAGAGAGCCAAGCTGGAAAATCATGAATGAAAAGGCTAAACATAGATCAGGGAAGATGCGTCTATGTTATTTTAAGAAGGTATAAAATGTCAACCACTCTAACGTAAAATGGATGATTAAGAAAACTGCCTAAAACTTGAGAATGGACACACAAAAAAATCACTGGGTGTTTCGTCATCTAGTCACAGGGATTGGATTTCTATTGATTTGAGTAACCCAGTGGAAACAAAGGTAAGTTAAAGAATTCAGCCACTGAGAGGCGTACTATCTCTATCCAGTGGGACAGATACAGCAAAAGTTGTGATTTATTTGCCTTAGAAAATAAGTACCACTTCTTCATCTAAGCCAGCTATTGAAATCTAACATTACTTTCTTAAATTATATAATTCTTGCATCTAAATGGGCTTTAGGAGACTATTTTAAAATCTTTACTTAATTATTAAATTGCACAAAATATTTGATGCATGTTTGTCATATTTGTATGGAACAATATTTTAAAATATCTTGAATATTATTCTTTAACTATTTTGCAGATCATCCACACCCACACACAACCCAATAAAACTCTCCCAAATGAAAGGAATAAATTGAATCACCATGGCTGAACACATTATAGGCCATTAATCCCAGATACAGCTTTTCTTGGCTCCTAGAATGAATTTCAAGGGATAAGAGCACTTCAAGCTTTGTTATTTCTGAGTTCTTGCCTGTAGTTTCATCTTCTCACTTTGTTTTCTCGTGGCTGATGAACTGCTCTCTACGGGGGGTAGGTAAACAGCTGGATTGCCTGTGTGCTTTGACCACTGGGTGACTGCAATTGTAAGAATAATGGAAGCCTATTCTCTACTCAGGGGAAGTTGGAGAATTCAGCTGACCTATATTTTTTTGTGTCTGTTCCTGGGATTAATTTATTTCAGTTAAGAACTCCTTACTTATTAGAAAGAAAAATGATTGAATTGCAGACCTGTGGGTGTTTATTTCTGATATGTGGCTGAATTGTGGAACAAGCTAAAATCTGCATTTCTGTGTTTCTGAGATCTGAGTAGCCTTTACCTTTTGTTGTGTGTGGGATGTTTTCCTTATCCTACAAAGCATTAATTAGATAATTGGATTCTTGTGGTCCTTAAGTTGCTGGAACATTTTTGTCTTATTTGATGAGATAAACATGTGGTTGTGAAAATAGAGTATTTGATGAACTCATGAAAATAAGAAAGCTGAACCTAGAATTACTTTAAATGTGCTAGGCTTTAACAGAGCAAAGTCTTTGCTTAAACTGCCAGTTTAGAATCATTTTTATACAAGAATCCCAGTTTCTCTAATCTGACAATATTTGAATACATTAGTCTGGCTTACCAACTTTCCCTTTTAAACTCAATCGTAGCCTTTGTCCTTGAAATTTTTATTATGGAAAGTAAGCATATTAAAAATTTATGTCTGTTTCCCTACTAAATATTAAATTTCTTAGTTTATACCAAATTCCTGACCAAATCTGTTAATATTATGAATAATGCAAATTTGTGTTCAACTGATTGGTTCATAATTCCCATAAACATTTTATGGCAGGAACTGGGTTATTAAGTATATCAGCTTAATTGTACTCCCCCAAAACCCTTAAGCAATTTGGATAGTTGTATACATGTTAAATATTATTTTTGAATGATGTTTGAATAAACTGATAATTTATTGCTGAGATGGATACTAAAATTTGATCACTAGAAAATATATGAAACTTACTATCATATACATTAGCATAAAAGTAGAATTTGGCCACCATTGATAAGAAATTGAGTTAGGATATTACTTTCCATGTAAAATATTGAAAATCTCACATAATGAGGTCTGTTTTTTTGACTACTTCATATCTTTTTACTTTCATAAAAAACAAAATTTCTTAACTTCTAGAAGAGCTAAGTTTCCACTATATGCTTTTATGACTGTTCCAAAAAGTATAAGTTTCTCCTTGACTAAATTGGCATCTGTTATTTCTCAGTTATGTAAAACCCAGTATTGATCAGTGTGCCCTGATGTGTCTCATTTCTTTTTTCTTTCTTCCCTTCTTTCCTTATTTCTCTTTCCCTTCCTTCCTCCCTCCCTCCTCTCTTCCTTCTTCCTTCCTCTTTCCCTCTTTACTTCCCTATCTAGCTTCTTTCCTTCCCAGTACATAACATATGTGAACAGTGTAAAAAAAGAGGGCCAATATTCCTATATATCAGTCAGATCATGCCTTAAGACAACAGTTGTTCAAAAAGAAAACTAATGACATTTTGTAATGTTAAAAGGATCAATCCTTCAGGCAGACATGAAACTACAAACATGCAAGTGTCCACTGACATAGCTCCAAAACACACGAAATGAAAATACTCAGAATAGCAGCAGAGACCTCAGGAGCCTTCTTTTGCTAGTGGAAAGAGCAAGCGGACTAAGCAATAAGTAAGAGAATAGCTTAGTTAACAAAATAGACCAATTATATTTCACATCTGTAGAAGTTTCCTTCAACAATAGGAGAATATGTATATTTTCACGTGAGACTATCAAATATTCTCCAACATGAACAATGTGTTGGGAAAGAAAACAAGCCTCAATAAATGTAAAAAGTATTGAAATAATATAGTTTCTCCACTGATCATAACTGTATTCACTTTTTCATTATGAAATAAAATTAGACATCAATAGCAGAAGAACATTTTGGAAATTCACAAATGTGTGGGAATTAACATACTACTACATAATCATTTAGTAGCTGAAGAAAAATAAAGATAAATTAGAGAATAAAGTGAAATAAATCAAAACACATCATACTAGCACTGACAGAACGGAGTGTGATCAGTGCTTAAAGAGAAACTTGTAGTAACAGAATACATTGAAGGTGGAAATATCTTAAATTAACAACCGTTTAATTTTGAGAAACCAGAGAAAGTACAAACTAAATTGGAATAAAGCAGAAGAAAGGAAATAAAAAATCCCTGACTGAAAGTAGTATAATAAACAATTGAAAAAATAAAGTTGTTTCTTTGAAAAAAAAAAAAACAAGCAAACAAAAACCTACAATGACAAATTAGGTTGAACTAGAAAAAAAAAGAAAATTCAAATTAATAAATCAGTAATGTAAAATACGTCACTATTCATATTCTTGAAGTTTAGAAAGATTTTTTAAAAATTAATATAGTATCAGCAAAATTTATTTCGTCAACAAATAAGACCATTCAGATGAGGTATGAAAAGCTCTGGAAAGACTTCCTAGAAAGATAAACACCTTAAGTGGAGTAGGATTTTATAAGACAGTAGAAAAGACCTACAGAAGCAAAATGATTTTATTAGCAATAAAAAAAAAAAAAAACTTTGCACAAAGAAGCTCAAGCCCAAATGTGTTCACAGAGTTCTCCAAGCTTATGGCCAGTAATATCCTGATACCAAGACCAAAGAAAGACTTGAAAAGAACAGAAAATTCCTCAACAAAATACTATTTCTGTCGTTCCTCTACTTTATCAACCTGAATACTATTATCAATTGTTGGAACTGATCCTCGACTTACATGCCTAACTTCTTCTATTGATCTAGTTCAAAAAGTATGAATCATTGGATAGAAGATCTTCCTGTCTCACCTCCTTTCTGTGTATCTAACTTTCCAATAAAATTTAAAAAATAAAATCTTTTTTAAAAATTTAAATAATAAATAAGTAAATAGATAAAAATACTGCAATTCAAGTGCTTAGTCAGCACGTTCACATGTTACATGCTTGATTAACAATGATTGGCTGAATGAAAACAAGCCTTCTTTTATAATTTTCATCATTACATAAGGATTTGTTTTCTGTTTTTAAGGTTTAATTTTAATAATTCCTACATAACTCCGAGCATTGTCTGCCATTTCCCACCTACAGACTTAACATGATAAGATGAAACTGAGCTTTTTGAAGTAAATATGCTATGTGCAAACTCATATTTTTCGTAACAGATTTTCTTCTGTGGTATTAAGAGCTCTTATGATGAGACTAAAAGTTACCACCCCCAATCATTTGATAAAAACACATTGTTATAACTTCCCATGAAAATGACAAGGAATTATAAAGTTTCAGAGAATATCAGACCATTGGTTAATAAATTATAATGTTCAAGTTGTCCCGATTCCTGAAGGAAATACGGCTGGTGGTCTTACTGTGGTCAAGCAAATTGATTTTCAAATTCTTGCCAAAATATCAGCATTCGTTTTCTCACTTGAATTTTCCAACAGCGCTCAGGATTACATATTACTGTACATGTTATAAAAACCGAGGCTGGCACCATGGCATAATGGTAAAGCTTATATTGTCAGCATCCTATATGGGCACTGATTTGAGTTCTGGCTGCTCCACTTCAAATATAGCACCCTGCTAATGTCCCTGGATAAGCAATGAAAGATGGCTTAAATGCTTGGATCTCTGCACCCATGTTGGAGAACTGGAAGAAACTCTTGACTCCCAGGTTCGACCCAGCTCAGCTCTGGCCATTGTAGCCATGTGTGGAGGTGAATCAGCAGATGGAAGATTTTTCTCTCCCTCACTTTCTCTCTGTGTCTGTAGCTCAGACTTTCAAATAAATAAATAAATAAGTGTTTATAAAATACAAATAATCTTGGGGTCAATGTTGTGCAGTGGGTTAAGCTGACATCCCATCTGAGCATTTGATTGAGTCCTAGATGCTACACTTCCAGTTCAACTCCCTGAGAAAGCAGTAAATGATGGTCCATGTGCTTGGCTTGCTGCCACCTGTGGGAGGGTTGGATGGAGTTCCAAGCCCCTGAGTTTGGTTGGTTCAGTCCATAACCAGTGGACAGAAAATTTTTCTGTCTACCTCTGTCTGTCTTTCTTTTTGCAGTTCTATCAAATAAACAAATCTTTCAAAAAACCCAAAAGAATAACTGCAAATTAAAGTAATCAAGGCTTTAAACATTCTCTGACAACTGTTACTGAGAGGATACTAAGATATAATCTAACTTTAAAAAGATTGTCAACATGAGTTACACTGTTAGTGTCCTGGGTCTTTTTTGTAGATAAAATTGGAGAACTTTCCAATGTTGTGTGTCATAATCTCAATTGTGTTTCAGAAAACCAGAGGAACTGAAATTTATTTATGAGATAGATTGTAAGAGGAATATGAAGATTTAAATTGTCTTGAAACCATGTTTTTGTCAAAGTTGATCGTGATCTGCTTATATTTGCTCTTCTGAGAAATGGGTCATAGAAGTGAAACCAGAGCAGATTAACAGTTCTGATTCCACAATTACCTTTCCTTTGCATTTTCGCTAGGGGTTCATCAGAGGATGACTCTGCTTTCAACTAAGGGCTGACGTTTGAGGACAGCTGGGTTTGTAGATGCTATGAGTTCAGCAGGGCTCAACTCCGTGCTTTGACAACAACTAAACTTGGCCTGAAGCCCAATATAAAAGAGCTTTAAAGCAGGACTATGGATAATATATATCATTTGTTTAGATGTTGTCATTCCTTTTTAATGGTGAATATCTGATTAATTTATAAAGAGGAAGACTGTATAGCTGAAATAGCCATGTGAATCATGCTTGCTAACATGATTATACCTTGCATGTGAAAATTAGTTTGACCTTTTCATACAAAGAAATCACTTGTAATACTATTATTGTTCTGTGACACATTGTATTCTGCTACCTTCCTCCAACAATCAAAGAGAGCATATCGGGTAATGCACCTTACATTCACTGACTTTGTATTTTATTTAATGTTTAAATATATAATAACTATAATTTTCAAATCAGTGTAAAAAATTATACAGAAGCTTGTCACCCATGTTCTGGACGCATCATATTTCCATTCTTTGCCTTTGCTTTTGTAGCGCTATTTTTGTTTAATATACCTTTCTCATTTTAATTTCACTTTCAGAATATAAAAATTTTCTTTTGTTACATAATCAGATTTCTCACTCTGGTTTTTATGACATTGGCTTTTGGTTTAAAATTTTTGTTCATGTTTTTTTTTCTTGGATTTTTCTTATTTATTCTTCTATATGGAATCTGGACTTTGCTTTCCTTGCTCCTAAAATGTTATGTTTTTGGAGGGTTATTTTGAATTTAACAAATTGGTAACTCATTGTCTTTATGATGTCCATCTGTTCAAGTACATAAACTGAATTTTCATGTTCATATTTTCCTCTACGTCCTGTTGTACTCGAACATCATCTTCTCAGTACCGGTTTTATACATTCCCTGGTTAATTTATTTGTAGGTAGTTCAATTTTTGTGTTGGTAATGTGAGATATTTTATTCACTATGTAATATAATCGTTATTGCTTGTAAATATAAATGTTTTTTCTGTATATTGATTTGATTCACATTATTCTTGATAATTTTCAATGAATTTTCTTGGCTTTTCAACGAGTTTTTCTCCTAAAAATTGTGAAGATTTATTCTTGTATTAGAGTTCTCCCAAGAAACAGAACTGTAGAATACACAACACACACACACACACACACACACACACACCCCTTACAGACACACACATGCAACTTAAAAATGCATAATGAAAAACATGCATTTTTCATATCACCTTTTAATCCCATTTGCAATGAATTTTTAAGGTACACACACAGAAGCTTCTGGTATGGTGTGAGCTCACTACTCATTCCCATTGGCAAGACAGAGCAGTCCCATGTTCTACCATGTGCAAGCTGGAGCTCTGGAAAGCCAGTGGTGTATTTTCTTTCTTTTTTTTTTTTTAAAGATTTATTCATTTTTTTTTTTTTTATTACAGCCAGATATACACAGAGGAGGAGAGACAGAGAGGAAGATCTTCCATCCGATGATTCACTCCCCAAGTGAGCCGCAAAGGGCCGGTGCTGTGCCGATCCGAAGCCGGGAACCTGGAACCTCTTCTGGGTCTCCCACGCGGGTGCAGGGTCCCAATGCATTGGGCCGTCCTCAACTGCTTTCCCAGGCCACAAGCAGGGAGCTGGATGGGAAGTGGAGCTGCCGGGATTAGAACCGGCGCCCATATGGGATCCCGGGGCTTTCAAGGCGAGGACTTTAGCCACTAGGCCATGCTGCAGGGCCCCGGTGGTGTATTTTCAATCTGACTCAAAACAGGAAAATACATTGAGTGGGAAAGGCCATCTTTTACCTCAAACACTCAATGGGAAAGAGAAAATCTTTCCTTCCCTGGCCTTTATGTTCCGTTCAATGGATTGCATGATGCCCGGATGCATCAAGGAAAGCAATCAACTTTTCTCAGTCCACGAATGCAAATTCTAATCTCTTCCAGAAACATCTGCATAGACAGATCCAGAAATAATGTTGTTCCAGATTTTAGACAAAAATCTCTGCCAACTTACCTGAAAATTAACAATCTCAAACTTCCTTAATTCCAATGTTTGGACTTTTAAATTATTTCTCTTTTCTGCACTTAATTATAAACCCAGTAAAATGTTGATGAATACTTGTAATACCAGTATTATTGTGTTTCCTCCTACTTTAGTATTAATATATTTAATTTCTTATCTGTAATATGGCTTTGTCCTGAGGTAGATGTCTTCATATTGGTACGCAGGTATATAAGAGCCTCAAAAAGTTCATAGAAAATGTAATTTAAAAAGAAAAAGAAATTTTAAAAAATTTAAAAATTTATTTACTGATTTTATTGGAAAGTCAGAGATACAGAGAGAAAAATCTTCCATCTGCTGCTTCACTCCCCAAGTGCTCACAATGGCTGGAGCTGAGCTAATCCAATGCCAGGATCCAGGAGCTTCTTCCCAGTCTCCTATGCAGGTACAGGGTCCCAGACCTTGGACCATCCTCTAGTGCTTTCCCAGGCCACAAGCAGGGAGCAGGATGGGAAGTGGAGCAACCAGGATGTGAAACGTGCCCATATGAGATCCTGGCACATGCAAGGTGAGGATTCAGCCACTGGGCTATCATGCCAGGCTCAGAAAAGGAATTTTACTTAAGCTTTTTGAAAGCCCGTTGTAAAGATAATGGAGAATATCTGTAACATTCAGAGTGACTGTTTAATTTTTCAAATGCCATTTTAATGTCTTTAGATACTATTCTATGGTTTTTACTGTTTACATCTTTCCCCATTATTATTGACATGAGTAGATTTATGTTTTGAATTTCTGAGTAAGATTAGTCAATATTTTTCATTTATGTGAAAATCTTATTATCTTTTGGTATCAGTGCTGCATGCTTTAAAAAATTGAATCGGAAGTATTCTTTCTCATTTTCTGTACTTTCAGGTTGTTTAGATAGCATAGGAGCTATTCATGCTTTGGAGGTTTAGTAAATTCTTTTGAGAGAAATGTGTTGGTTTGGTAATTTATTGAAGTGGGGCAAAGGATCAAACTTTTCTCAGTTTCTGTTTTTCCACTGGGTTAGTTGTAGCTAATTATAGCTCTCTGAAGTATCCATTGTCAGTATCTTCTTTTCTGTCTCCACCATAGTCACTTGCCTACTTCTGCTCTTCCAAGAGGCATTAGGTAGGGGAAATCAAAATCAAATGCTAGAAATGAACAATTCAATAGCCAAATAAAAGTTACAGTGGAAAGCTTTAACAATAGAGTTGGTAAGGCAGAAAAATCTTGGAGCTAGAAGACAAACCCTTGGAAAAAAATCTCAGGCAAAAAAGAATAGAAAAAAAATGAGAAAAGCCAAAAAATGTGTGCAAGAATTATGGGCTAATGTAACATAACCTAACAGATGTGTCTTGGGAATTCTTGAAGGCATGGAAAGAGAATGGATTAAGGCTTGTTCATTGAAATAAAAACAGAGAAGTTCCTAATACAGAGAAAGAAAGGGGTATCTAAGTACAGAAAATACATAAAACTCCTAACAGATATGACCAGATAAGATCTTCATAACGACACATTGTAGTCAAACTTCTTGAGTAAATGCGCATAAGAGAAATTTGACAGATTCCCTTCAGAGAGTCTCCAGAAACCATACAGGTTATGAGGCAATGGAGATGCATAGTCCATAGAAATCATAGTCAGTAGAAATAAATCTATTTCTAAGGATTAGACACAACATATAGAAACCTATGGGTTACAGCAAAAGCAGTGTTAAATGGGAAGCTCATATCAAAAAGTACCTATATCAAGAAGTTAGAAATGCATCCAATAAAGGTTTTATCAGTGAATCTCAAATGTCTTTAAAAAAGGACAATATGTTAAAAATAAATGCGAGTTCTTAACCACCTTCTGTGACCACCTCATTGACATTTCAATTTTAGTTTATACACAACACATAACATAATGATGTAAATTTTTGCTGATGGTATGTTGGAGCTTTTAATTGATCAGGATGATACTCTGCTGGCTCAGCCTTCAGACCAGAGAGGGTATACCTAAGAAGCTGTTGAACTTGACTGGACAATAAGATGCTGGACTCTATGTTTGGTATATGCTTGCAATGGGGGAATTTCAACGGAACTTGAACTGTGGTTATGCAACAAGGTGGAGGAATCCACCATGGTGGGAGGGTTTGGGGAGGGGTGGGAAGAATCCAAGTACCTATGAAACTGTGTCACATAATACAATGTAATTAATGAATAAAAAAAATATGAAAAAAAGGACAAGCAAATTAGTAGAAAGAATTAATATTAAAGAAATTTGAAGTCCCCCAAAGATAAAGGAGGTCAGTAAACTGAAGAACTGTTTTTTTCTATTTGAACAAATAAAATCAACATGTCATACTACTGGTTCAATTAACCAAAGAAAAAATATCCAAATCAGTAAAATCAGAGATGAAATGGGAAATATAATGGACACCATATATATATACATATATATATACACACATAATCAGGAACTACTATAAACAGCTATATGCCAATAAATTAAAAAATATAGGAAAAAATTGATAGATTTCCAGACAGGCATAATCTATGTAAACTGAGTAGTGATGACATAGAAAACATAAATAGATTATTAACTAAGAGGTGGCATCTCTGATAAAGACACTCCCAACAAAGAAAAGCTCAAGGATCATTGGCTTCACTGCTGAATTACATCAAACTTTCTAAGAACTAATTCCAATTCTCCATTATTCAAAACAATTGAAAGGCAGGAAACTACCCAAATTCCTTCTAGGAGATGAGCATCACCTTAATTCCAAAATCTGAAAAAGATGTAGCAAAGACAGAATACAATATCCCCAACAAAATATTAGCTAATTGAATCTGACAATACATCAGAAACATCATTCACCATAACCAAATAGTATTCATCCCTGGTATGCAAAAATGGTTCAAAATATGCAAATCAATGTGACCACCTTAATAAGTTGAAGAATGAAAACCATATGATTTGGGCTGCCACCATGGTGTAGTAGGCTCAACCTCCACCTATGGTTCTGGCATTGTATGTGTGCACCAGCTCATATTCCAGCTGCCCAACTTCTTTTTATTTATTTATTTTTTAATTGGAAAGTCAGATATTTAGAAAGGAGAAACAGAGAGGAAGATTTTCCATCCAATGACTCACTCCCTAAGCAGTTGCAACAGCTGGAGATGAACCCATCCGAAGCCAGGAGCCCAGGAGTCTCTTCTGGATCTTCCACGTGGGTACAGGGTCCCAAAGCTTTGGGCCAACCTCAATTACTTTCCCAGGCCACAAGCAGGGAGCAGGATGGGAAGTGGGGCTTTCAGGACATGAACCGGTGCCCATATGTGATCCTGTCACATGCGAGGTGAGAACTTCAGCTGCTAGGCTACTGTGCTGGACCCCAGATGCTCAACTTCTGATTCATCTCCCTGCTTATGGACTTGGAAAGCAATAGAGATCAAGTCCTTAGATCTATGTACCCATGTAGGAGGCCCTGAAGAAGTTCCTGGATCTTGGCTTTGGATGTGCTCAGCTTTGGTCTTTGTGGCCTTTGGGGATGTGAATCAGTGAATGGAAAATATCTTTCTCATTTTGCCTTTCAAACAAAAATAAGTCTTTAAGAAATGAAATAGCATCACTTAAAAATAAAAATAAAAAAGCCACATGATTATCTCAATAGATGCTGAAAATACATTTGATAAAATACAACATCCTTTCATGATAAAAAAAAAGTTTAAGAAAACTGGGTATGGAAAGAACATTCCTCAACACAATCTAGTCAATGTATGACAAATTCATGCCCAGCATTGTACTGAATGAGGGAAAATTTGGAGGCATTTCTGCTTAGACTTGAAATTAGACAAGGATGTCCATTCTCACTTCTGCTATTCAATATAATCATGGAAGTTTTAGTCAGACTCATTAGGCAAGAAAATGAAATCAAAGGGATACAAATTGAAAAGAAGGGAATCAAGCTACTCCTGTTTACAAATGACAGATTCTTTATGTAGGGGAACCCAACAATGCTACTAAGAGAATGTTGGAACTCATAAAAGAATTCGGTAAAGTTGCAGAATGTAAACTCAGCACACAAAAATCTTGGTATGTACTAACAACTCCATGGTTGATAAAGAACTCAAAGTTAGTTCCATTCACAATATCTGAAAATTTCTGAATACCTTGGGAGAAATTTAGCCAAGAATAGAAGGGATCTCTATGATGAAAATTACAAAACATTGTAAAAAGAAATAGAAAATATCAGCACATGGAAAAACCTTCCATGTTCCATGTTTGGTTGAATTAATCTAATCAAAAATTTCTGTATTACCAAAAGCAATTTATAGATTCAGTGAACTCCCAATAGAAATACCTATGGCATTCTTCTCATATATAGAAACACAAGAAATCCAAAGCAATCTTAACAACAAAAACAACCGGGAGACATCAGAATACCAGATTTGATTTATTGCAGAGCAGTTGTAATAAGACGGCCTGGAATTGTCATGCTATCATATATGAATGTCTATGGAACAGAATAGAAACTCCAGAAAGGAACTCAAACATCTACTGCCAACTACTTTTTGTCATGTGAAAGGAGATCAATTCAAGGAGAATGGATAGTCTCTTTAACAATTGGTGGTGGGAAAATTATATCTACATCTACAGAAGTGTGAAACAAAACCCCTACTTTACACCTTATACTAAAATTAACTCAAAATGGATCAAGCATCTAATTCTACAACATGATACCATCAAATTAGTATTGGAAATCATTGAGGCCATGCTGCACTCATAGGCATAGGCAAAGAGTTCTGGGAAAATATCCCATAAGTACAGGCAATTAAAGCAATGTATGAGAATCCTCAATATTGCAAGGGTTGAATTCTCCAACATTTCTCTAAGGTGAGAAAAATTGAAGAAATCATGGAAAAAATTAGAATAGATTTTGGTAATCTTCAGAGCTATAATAAAACTTTGTATTTTCTATGATTATTTTATATTTAGATATTTTTGATTCATTTAATAATTATTTAATATATTTTTGCATCTTTGAGCACTATTTCACAATTATATTTTAGTTTTAATCATCTTCTCACCTAAAAATTCATTTAGACTCTTCTAGATTGCTTAATTTCTTTCTTGTACTTTCCTTATATATTTAGAATTATTTTTCTGACTTTGTGATTAGGTGTTCAATTAGCTATTTAAGTCATAGCACACATAATTTTTCTACATTTTATTATTATTATTATTATTATCTTATGATACAATTCCATAGGATCCTGGCATTTCCCTTATCCCCTCCCCAACTCCCTCACCCCCACCTAGTTCCTCTATATCATTACTAACATGTAGTTCTTCATACACAGTCATATGTCCATCATTGCGGGCATGGACAATGGCAGAGAGTCCAGCATCCTATTGTCAAGATATAGTGAACAGTTTCATTGTCAGTCGATCTTTCTCTGAAAGTAGAAATCCATACCACATTGTGTCCTCACATTTGGATGTTGGTCTCCATTTCACAGCTACTGTACATCCCCTCAAATGAAAAGTCATAATACACAATCAACAATAGAAAAATAGAAATTTAAAATGCCATGAAGTTAAATGACATGTTACTAGATATGACAGTCTCCATTACACAGCTTCTATACATCCCTGTAAATGAAAAACCACAAAACAAAATCAACATCTGGGAGAAAAAAGAAATTAACAACACTATGAAGTTAAATAACATGCTACTAAATGACTAACATGTACCTGAAGAAATGTAAATCAAGAACCTTCTTGCAGAAAATGATGCTAGTGTATGATCTATGAGTCATTGAATGATTTAATCAGAAGAAAGTGTTTTGAAGAGATGAAACTAACAGAAAACAACAAAATCCATGCAATATAGTTTCCGCTGATTTTTCCTGGTGAAGTGTGTCTCTTCTAGACAATAAAAAGATGGGTTTTGTTTTTAATCCAGTCTACTAATCTATGATGTTTGATTTAGCTTAAGTCATTTACATTCAGGGTTAATATGCATGAATGGTACTTTGGTCCTGTCATTTTAGGAATAAGTTGTTCATTGGTTTAGTCTTCTGTTGGCATCTTACTGGGATGTTCTTCCCATTTGCCTTTGGTTTTGGTAGGTGCTATTCCTCTTCTCCGTCAAGAGAACATCTTGAAGTATCTTTTGTAGGGCAGGTTTGGATGAGGCAAATTCTTTTAACTTTTCTTTACTGTGGAAGAATTTTATTTCATTTTCAAAGACAAAAGAAAGCTTTGCTGGATATGTTATCGTAGGCCGACAATTTTTTCTTTTAGAATTTGGAATATGTCACTCCATTCTCTTCTTGCCTGTAGAGTTTCCTGTGAGAGATCTCCTGTGAGCTTAATTGTCATTCCTTTATATGTCAACTGATTTTTTTCACGTGCACATTTGAGGATCTTTTCCTTATGCTCAATTGAAGAGAACTTGAAGATCATATGTCTTGGTGAAGATCACTTTTGATCAAGCCTGTTGGGAGTTCTGTGCCCCTCCTGGATTTTGTTTCCCAATTCTTTCTCCAGATTAGGGAAATTTTCCTTTATTATTTCATTAAATACATTTGCAAACTCAGCTTCTCTTTCTGCACCTTCTGGGACTCCCATAGCTCTTAGATTTGGTCTCTTAATAGTGTCTTTCAATTGTTGAATACTTTTTTTGTCACGATCCAGCTCTGCTTCCAGTTTTTTGTTTGTTTCCCCCTGATGACAGAAAATATCTTCCAATTCTGAGATTCTTTCTTCTGCTTGCTTCATCCTATTTTGGAGACTCTCGATTGTACTTTTGATTTGCTCTACTGTGTTCTTAATTTCTGATATATCAGCCTTGATTTGCTTTATTGCTTCCTTAAATTCTTTGAACTCTTGTATGTGCTCCTCATTGTTGATCAGAAGCTTTAAAATGAGTTTTATGAATTCTGTGTGCCCCATTTTCTCAATGTCTTCCTCAGTTAACTCAGTTACCGTGCTGAGGTTGGCATAGGGTTTTGCTGCTTTGCAGGGGAGTTTTCAGTAATATTCATTGTGCTTTTGTCTCTTCTTTTGTTCTTGGTCATTGTACTTCTGGTTAGCAGAGTCTTCTCCTTGGGGCAGGTTTCTAAGCTGTGTCACCCACAGGTCTACAATGAGATTTTACTTATTGCCATTGGTACACAACTCTTTGCTTGCAGCCACTTGTGCCACTTCCTCCAGAGAGTTCCAGGTCTGGTTTTTATGTTAGATTTCCACTGTGGTCTCCACAGCCCCAGCTCCTGGCTCACCACTTACCACCCCCTGTGATACCATGCTGAGGCTGCACCATTGTCTCTGCAACCTTTATCCCACTTTCAGTTGGAGCAGGTCCCAGGATTAGAGAGACACCAGGTGTCCTATATAGTTAGGTTGTTGGTGGCACTGATCTTGTCGGAACCTGTTGGACATTAGGTCTGGGTGCCACATGGACCTATTTTGACCCGTATGATGCCACGGTCGGTATTATTTTCCTGTGGGACCAGTGCTATTCACGGACCTCAGTGAGTTCTTGCGAGCTCAGCACATGCGCAGTTCACTCTTGTCCCTGCAGTCCTAAAGCTATTGCCACGGCGTACAAAATGGCACCTGACATACCACTACTAGAGTTCTTGATCTGCTGGCTGTCAGGTCTTAGGGCTACCCAGACCTGTCTTGGGGAGAACCTGTAGAATGCCACGTTACTGCAGTTCACTGAGTCAGAAATGAGTTCACTCCCAGCTCAGTGTATGCTCAGTCCTTTCCCTTGCCTTTGCCTCCTTACACAAAATGGCTCCCAATTCTGCTCTGGGGGGCTGACCAGGCTATGAAATCCACCCTGTTCTCGCACTGTCTGTCTGGGATCTGCTGTTCTGTCTGTGCTCCTGGTCAAATCAAACGGACCAGCAGGATGGACAGTTCTTTGTCTGGGCTCACCTCCCAAGCTCCCAGTGAAAGTCCCTTCCCACCTGGTTGCTGGTGGAGTTCTGGCTGCTGGTGGAGTTCAGATTGATGTTAGCTGAATGCCGCTGGAGGATCAGTCACTGCAACACCACACCGTTGTGTCCACTGCTTTCCTGTGTCTGTCAGTTTCCAGGTACCTCTCTGCTGTTGTTCTGTCCTTTCCTATTTCCTGGAATATGTCCTCTCTGCTTCATCCTGATTAAATGTTTTTCCGTCCAGTTCAACCCTATTCCGCCATCTTGATTCTGCTACACACAGAATTTTGATAAGCAGTGTGATCATTATTTTCTAAAAATTCTAGTTTTTTCAGTAGAAGTTTGAATTGTTGTGGTGGACATATTTTTATCTTTATGATTTTTAAATGAATTTTCAGTTTTGTGATATTTTGACCTTAGGATGTTTCAACATGATCTTTTATCATTGTGTATTACCTTTGTGGGATAAGAAATGACTAGTTTTTACGAACCTTATTTATGTCATCTCTTCCCTGCCTTTCTTGGTTTGTGCTTTGGTGATCTGCTGATATTAAAATTTTTGTAAATACGTCTCATTTAGGGAGAAATTGCAGCTCACTGAATGAGAATAGACTCTGGAACAAGACTGAGTGGGTTAAAATACTGGCTTCTTGGTGCTGTGGAGATAGCCTAGCAGCCACATCCTTACCTTGCACCACTGAGAGCCCATATAGGCACTGATTCTTATCCCTGCTGCTCCACATGCCTCCCAGCTCCCTGCTTGTGGCCCTGGAAAGCAGTGGAGGATGGTCCAAAGCCTTGGGATCCTTCACCTATATGGGAGAACCAGAAAAAGCTCCTAGCTTTTGGCTTTGGATTGGCTGAGTTCCAACTGTTAGGGACACTTAAGCAGTAAACCAGCAGATCAAAGATCTTTCTCTGTTTCTCCTTTTCTCTGTATATCTGTCTTTCCAATATAAAATAAAAATAAATCTTAAAAATTATGTAAAAACACTGGCTCCTCTTTAACAAGTTGTATAACTGTTTTAGCTTCCCATTGCTAGAATAAAACAGACAAGAAAAATAACTTTTGAGGGAGGCAGGTGTATTTTGACTCAATGTTTTAAGGGTTTAGAGCCCAAGATTAGGCAGCTAATTGATTTGGCATCTGGTGATGGTGTTTACTCCAGCGACTCCCAAGGCAGCATATGGCAAAGGGGGGCCATGCATATTTGTATTTCCTTATAAAACTACCATATTTGATCATGTGGCCTCACCTCAACAAATTGATCCAATCTAGTTCCTTAAAGTTCTGCTTCTGCACACCATTAATGGATTTCTTCTTTTTCAAGAGTTATTTTATTATTTTTATTGGAAAGTCAGATATACATAGAGGAAGAGAAACAGAGGAAGATTTTCTCTCCATTGATTCACTCCCCAAGCAGCTACAATGGCCGGAGCTGTGCGTATCTGAAGCTAGGAGCCTCTTCCAGGTTTCCCACATGGGTGCAGGATCCCAAGGCTTTGGACCAGCCTCCACTGCTTTCCCAGGCTACAAGCAGGGAGCTGGATGGGAAGTGGGGCCTGTGAGATTAGAATGGGCGCCCATATGGGATTCTGGTGCGTGCAATGTGAGGACTTTAGCCTCCAGGCAGCCACATAGGTCCCAATGTTTGTTTCATTTTTAGTGCCATTGATACAAACATTTGAGAAACAAGCTTTTAACACATGAGCTTTGGAGATACATATCAAACTGATATACAAATCATAACAGTTACCTTGAGTAAGTTACTTAATATGTACCTCAGTCTTCAGTATGAAGGGCATAAGGATACTTACCACATGGAGTTGTGTCGAAAGCCAATTTAGCTCATATTTAAAAGTGGGTAGGGTAATATCTGGCAACAGTAAGTTCTGTGCAAGTGTTTGCTTTTTAAAAATTTTACTCATTACAAATTTTACAGCCAAGTTCCATTGAACACTGTCTTTCTCCATTTATCTAAGCTTTGATGGTCCTTTTCAGAATTTTCCTTATTGTATTTTTGTTTCACACTTTAGGTTCCTTCTTTATAACTACTCACCTTAAATGCTTTGTTTTCCTGGTCAAAGTTTGAAGAAAGTTCCTCAAGGAGACTTCAAGATGACTTCCTTATTCTCAAACCAAAAAGGTCCTGATTTTACAGCAAATTGTTGTATTATTGACCTCCCAGCCCCTCCAAGATACCATCCTAAATTTATGGTCTTTTAAGCCTCCAACATTGGTTCTGAATTTCGCTCTGTGACTTACTTTAGCCAAAGGGTATTTTCATTTTTAAAAGCTTGAAAGAACGTGAATCTAAAGCTTATCCTGCCTCTTGCTAGGGCAACCCCTCTGCCTCCAGCTGCAAAAACCTCAGTAACTTCCCAGAAAGATGTGCTAGGTGTCTATATCACCCCTCTATTGCCCAGATACATGAATGAAATCTGTTGATACCCTGTGGAAGTTAAAATTTGGTAGCTTTTAATGTTACTGTTTTACTAGTTTGTTAGGCTGCAATAGATTATAGCACCATTTTTACTGCTGCCTCAAGAACAGACTGTGTTGGGCCCAATGCAGTAGCCTAATGCTTGAAGTCCTTGCCTTGAGTGTGCCTGGATACCATATGGGTGCTGTTTCCCAACGAGCTATCTTCTTGTGGCCTGGGAAAACAGAGAAGGATGGTCCAAAGCCTTGGGACTCTGCACCTGCGTGGGAGACCCAGAGGCTCCTGGTTCCCGGCATTGGATCAGCAGCCGTTGTGGCTGCCTATAAGTTGAATCAATGGATGGAAGATCTTCCACTCTGTCTCCCCCTCTTTGTATATCTGACTTTCCAATAAAAATGAAGATTTATTTTAAAAAAGTTCTTTAAAGAAAACCAGACTCTGTCTAGTAATCATGGTGTCTCCATAGACGGACTTCTGCTGAGTGTCTATAGATAATTAAGTCAGGAGACCTTTTACCAAGAGTTGTATGCTTCCCATGTATTACAAATAAGGAATAGAACTTCCAGATTTTTCAGTGATGCCATCACCTTCAGGGCCTGCAGTTTCACAATCTGGTGTCTCCTCTCCACTTCCGTCTCCACGCATCTCCTCTGCTCTACTGATTTTTTCTTTCATCTCTACAGCTCCTGCCTTTTCCTTATGTCTTCTACCAAATATAGCTCAATGCTTTTGACAACCTTTATCAATATTTTGGAATTTGTGGCTAAAATCTGCATAGGTTGGCTAAAAGTAACATTTATTTGTTTTTTTTCACAGTTCTTGTTCATTTATATGACTTTTGTGGATAGGAAAGATGTTCAAATAGCTGACATTATCATTATCATGCTGGAGTATATTTAATTATTTTGTAACTAAAACCATTCAGGAATTTTTTTCTAAACCTGCTGTGATAGCCTTGAGAGTCTTGATAATCATAAATATCTTCAGAATGCAAATATTCAGAGCAGTGGAGCATGCCTACAAGGTGACTCTCTTTTTCCTGGACTGAATCACAAAGTAGGTTCCTTTCCACGTACTCTTTTTATAGTTAAGACGTGTAAGTAATGAATCCTCACTGTGATTCAGAAAAAAGATTATATTGGCACCACTTTGCTGTTGGAGGGTGTGCCAAACCCATGACTACTTTATGGAATTTCCTGGCCTCTCTCCAGATGCTTATCACATTAGTATTACCAATTTTGGCTTTGGGCTTAATTTCAAGGCAATCAATACGGTGGATGATATAGATTACAAAGAAACAAGTCCAGGGAGGTATAATTACTATTGGAGGCTTGGCAGCATCTCAGCTATGGAGAGCTGTTTGTTGGGCACTTGGGTGGATGGCGTTTGGAAATGTTTTCCAAACACCACGAAGGGGAAGCAGAGCGGGGTAAGAGTCCATCCAGACCCCACCCAGACCCCACAATGATATGCTCCCAAGTACGCCTTTCATTGCACAGGTTGATGCCACTTGTTTAGCAAGCTCCTATTTGTCCTTTAATAAACATTTGAGATGTGATTTAATTCTCCCACCCATGCTCTGTTCTACATAGAGAAAACCGATTTCATTCATGTAATTGGCATATGCATTTGTTGTGTAATAACCTGTATTGCTTATGATGGGCTTTGGCCGTCGCTGTTGACATGAAACACCAAGCTCCACGAGTACTGTGGCTGTGTGCTAGCCAGCTCCATGTCCTCAACATCTGTCACAGGTTGGTCAGAGCACAACAGGCCAGCCCGTATCAGTGCTCACTGGAAACAATAGGGCAATTGATTAGCTTTGTCCACAGGTCTCTCTGAGTTGTAGCTACTTAAGCAATTTAGGAAAAGTCGTCTCATCCTTCTATTTCCCTCCTGTTTTCCATATCCCCTTCCGTCTTTTCTGTCACTCCAAAGGGCAGAAGGACCCAGGAAAAGGAAGCCTTTGCTCTCCCACGTCCCTCTTCATCACGCGTACACACACACACACACGCATTTATGCACATTGTATAGCAGAACTGTAATCAGTTTCCTGGGTGCCTGTTGCTGAGCCACACGAATTCCCAAGTTGTGGGAGCCACTCCCAGGGGGTCCCTGGTGGAGTCCCAGCCTTGGGTTTACAAACGCCAGAGTCTTTTGTGCAACAGAACAAGTGGGCTCCCATGCTCGCGCCGGCTCCCTCCCTCCGCTTTACTCGTTTCTCGCTCTTCTCTCCTGCCACAGCTTTAGTGTTCCCCCATCCCAGTCCCTGCTGCAGTCCATACCTTGCTGAGCCCACAGCTAGCAGATGCCCGGAGAGGAACTGCCACGTCCCAGAGCCGGCGAATGGGAGCAAGCGTGGGCGGCGAGGGGGCGGTGTGTAGTGACAGACGCCGCTGGGATTATGAATGGGGGCGGAGGGAGGGTTGGCTGTGTGGGTTCAAACCCGGCTCGGCGGCCCCGGTCTTCGGGGATGCACGCACGCTGTGCGTAATCCTCAGCGCTGGCGGCAGGGAGATGCCGGGAGCCACCAGCGCGAACTGAGCGGGTTATTTTGCCTAAGTCCCTCAGCACCGCGGGCCGAGGACCGCGGGAGTCGGCGAGGTAGGTGCGGGAGAAAAAGAAGCGAGTAGGGCCGCTTGCCCGGGTACCGGGGACTGACAAGTGGTGGCCTCGGCAGTTACAACCTACTACACAGTGGCCAGTCCCCGCCCGGAGCTGGGGCGCGCAGCGCGGCGGTCCCAGTGGCCCTCGGGCTGGCGGGATCTGGACGGGGCTGTGGAGCGTCGGCGGAGCTGAGCGGAGCTCTGGGGCGCGTGGCCGCGGCCTCGGTCGTCCTGGCCCGGGTCCCTCACGCCGGCCCGTCCGCGCGCTCCCTGCAGCCGCTCTGGCCCGCGCGCTTCCCTGTGCCGCCAGCCCCACCGGTTGTGGGCTTCTTTCTGGTCACTGGCAGGGCTTCACCCAGGCGTTCCCCGGAAGGGTGCTTGTCCCCCGGCGTGCCTGGGAGGTTCCGGTCGTGTTGCCCCGGGGCGAAGCCGCGCCAGAGCCCGGCGTCCAGAGCCCGGCGTCCGGAACCCGGCGGCCGCCGCGGTGCAGCAGAGGCGCCTCAGGCAGCTTCCGCCGGGGTAGCCTGAGGTAAGAAGTGCCGAGGAGACTGCGGGTTTATTTGCTCTCTTTTCTTACTTTGGACAGCGAGGCTGAAATGAAGACTGTGGGTGCTGTGGGGGCTGGGGGTGATGGTGAGAGGATCAGAGGAGGGAATGCGGCCACCCGGCCAGGAGGGTCGTCTTGGCGGCGTCGTTGTTGCTCTTCTCAGGGAATCCGCCATCCATTCCCCTTCGCAGCGCGCCCTGCTCTGCTCCGACCCTAGGACCCCTTCGTGGGTCACCTAAACGGAGAGCGCCTCGGGAAGGTGGGGAGAGGCAGCAGGATTCAGGATGCTGGATGGGTGAGTGGTGCCCAGCGGTTGACGGTGGACCCGGACCACGGGCGCTGGTGGAAATCCCGGGTACCCAAGAGTTTGCTGGGGTGTTGCTCCTTATTGGTTCTGCGGGTGCCAGTGGCTGGGGCTCAAAGGAGGGTGCATCAAAGCCGCAGCGTCACGCAGTGCCAGGAAGTTTTGGGAGCTCTGCCTGGTGAGGTGGCCTGGAATGTGCTCCAGCCCTTTCAAAGCGACCGGAGTGCATGCATGTGTGTGAGGGGCCAGAGCCTCCCTCCGTCACCTAGCCCCACTTGCCTCTTTGCTTTCTCTTGCCCTTCTTGTTTTGCTTCCTTCCTTTTCTGTATAGACCACCTTCCACGTGCCACACTTAAAACTAAAAATTCCCTGTGGCCAATAGCTCTAAAGCAAGAATGAAGAGGAGTGCACAGAGGAAGGAAGCTCTTAATTACAGTGTGGTTCATTTTTAAGTATAAGTATGCACGTTCCCCAGGTGGTTTTTAAACAAGACTTTGAGTCTTCACCTAAAATTACATTACATTTGCATCTTGTTTACATCACATGCATGTGGCACTGCTAAACAGAAACGGTAAATCTATGCATTGCACATATTCCACCTGTGTGAGACCTAATTATTCTTCACAGTGAAAAATTCTTTGAAATTTGGAAGTTTCGTGGGGTTGGAAATCCGTGGCCCGCATATGTGAATGGAAAACATATTGAATTGAAAACTAAAAAATTAAGCAAAGTCCAGATGCTGTTCTTTTTTTTTTTTTTTTTTAAGGATTGTACATCGCCTACTTTGCTTTCGCTAAATGCTTATTTTTGTTTCTGGCATATTTGATTAAAAATAAAACTATTTGAGAGTTTATAAAGGCTTCTACTTGACCTCAGCTGAAGGAAAGGGGTTTGGGATATACTTGTGCAGAATTGACAAGAAATGGGGAAATCGTGGAATTTTGCTTCACAGAAATTGAGGAGCACTCTCAGAATACAGTGTGTGACGACATTCCGTGAGAGCTTTCGCCTTGAAGTTCAGCATAACAAAACCAACTTGTCAAATAAAGACTTGTAGTACTTAGTGATGTCTTTGCTGCTGTTTCTGTTATTCTTTAAACAATGGAATGGCAATTTTTAGTTTGCAGAACAAGAGTATGATTGTTCAGTGGGGTGGAATTGTAGAAAGGGGACGGTGAATGCACTGAGGCTGTTTATATTTATCCTCTTCTATATTGTTTATTGGAGTTGTGAGCTGAACAGTTTTGCAATGTGTCTACTTAAATTTTTCTCAGCTGATTTCTCAGTTTATTTCTGGCTTGACATATTTTACAAAGGTGAATTTATCTTAAATTTCTTGAGAGGCAACCACATGGACATGCTTGTTTCCTTTTGGAATAGAGTTGGTTTTGATTTGAAGAAAAATCAATCAATCGTATATGGTGTTCTGTTTTTGGAATCCTCTGCCAGTCAAGAGGCAGTATTTAAAAGTAACAGGTATTCTGCGTGTTATACAGTAGATGGATAGGACTTGTTGGATAAAATTTCTAGGTACAAGAACCATACAGAAGTGATATTTTAATTTTCGTTTACAGACTGCACATTTAGTATTCACCTAGATTGCTCTTTATATGTGACTTGATTTATTGTTGTTAGGGAACAAGATTTGACTATCTTTTATTATCGTTAAAGTAAATTCCAACATTTATTTTCAAAGAAAATTGAAGTTGCACAATGAAGGTGCAGGTGTGTTTTTGGTCATAGGACAAATGGGTTTCTTTAAATGTTGGTTCTTGCAACCACGTTCTTATAACATGGCTCACACTGATGGGTTGCCCTGACTGCTGTGCACACTGTCAACGGACAGATCCTTCAGGACTGTGGGAACTGCAGAAATCCCTCTTGGCCAATGTCATACTTCTGTCCAGGGCAGACATAGATCATGGTTGATCCTTGCAGCAGTATCAAGGTCAGACCATCTTAAAACTAGATACCTCTGCAGGATGATTTTATCTCCAGAGCTGCTTGTGAGACTCACCGTGTAGTTCCACTTCTCCCCTGGCTCCTTTCTACTTCTTTCCTCATATTATATCAGGGGTTAACAAAAAAGTCCTTAAGGAAACTGCACATCAAATCTTAATTTCAGAGCTAGCTTGTCAGAGAAATCAGCATTTGGTGATACCCCTTTACACACTTCTGTTTCACCATTAGTCAATTTATCTTTGAAATGCAGTGTCTTTTCTTGCTGGGGGAGCATTTTCTTGCCCTTGGGCTTTTTCTGTCCCTGTATCCTTTTCTTTTTTGACTTTTGCTGGATTTTATAACATTTATGTAGTCCCTTCAAAAAATATTTATTTATTTTTATTAGAAACATAGATAAAGAGAAAGAAGGAGACACAGAAACAAAAATCTTCCATCCGCTGATTCAGTCCTCAAGTGGCCACAATGGCTGGAGCTGAGTTGATCCAAAGTCAGGAGTCAGGAGCTTCTTCTGAGTCGCTAGTGCAGGCACAGGGTCCCAAGGCTTGGGCTGTCCTTGTCTGCTTTGCTAAGCCACGAGCATGGAGCTGGATGGGAAGCAGAGCAGCCGGGACAAAAAAGAGCACCCATATGGGCAAGGACTGTAGCCACTAGGCTACCGCACCAGGTGCTGTAGTCTTTTCTGTCTGTTTTTCTGAATTTTATACATTTGATTCTTATCCTTTAAGTAGTTTGTTTTATAATTTTTCATTCATATTTTGTTTTAACATCTGAAATTGAACCAAATGCATACTTTTGAATACTATGGGAACATTATAATTTAGTTATGGTTCTGATTGTATTTTTTACATAAACTTTTATTTTTATTTGAAAGACATATTTACAGTTAGAAGGAGAGACAGATCTTCCATCTGCTGATTCACTCCCCATATAGCCAGAACTGAGCTGATATAAAGCCTTGGAGCCAGTTCCTTCTTTTGGATCTCCTTGGTGCAGGGTTCCAAGAGTTTGGTCTATCCTCTACTGACTTTCCATGCTACAAGCAGGGAGCTCGATTGGAAATGGAGGAGACAGTACATGAATCAGCCGTCATTTGGAATGCCAGCATTTCCATGTGGAGGATTAACCAGTTGAGCCATGGAGCTGGCCCCTTGATTGTATCTTGTATTTCTTCTATATATTTTTATTATTATCATTTTATGATACAGTTTCATAGGCTCTGAGATTTCCTTTACCCTTCCCCAAATCCCTAACCACCACTGAGTTCCCCTATATTATTACAATAGTATAGTTCTTCATAAATAGTCATAGGTCCATCATTGCGGGCATGGACAATGGCAGAGTCCAGCATCCTATTGTCAAGATGTAGTTAACAGTTTCCTTGGAAATCCTTCTTTTTCTGGAAGTAGAGATGCATGCTGTATTGTATTCTCACATCTGGATATGTTAGTCTCCATTACACAGTTACTATATATCCCCTTAAATGAAAAGCCACAAAAGAAAATCAACAGCAGGAAGAAAAATAGAAATTTACAATACAATTAAGTTAAATAACATGTTACCTGAATGACTAATATGTCACTGAAAAAATAAAAATCAAGAACCTTCTTGAAGAAAATGAAGTTACTGTATGACCTATGAGTCAGTGAAGAATTTAATGAGAAAAAAAGCTGTTTTGAAGAAATGAAAAAACAAAAACATCAAAATCCATGAGGTATAGTTTTCGCTGATCTTTGTTGGTGAGATGTGTCTCCTGTAGTCAGCAAATAAATGGACTTTGTTTTTTTAATCCTCTCTACTAATGTATAATGTTTGCTTGATGGGTTTAAGACATTTACAATCAGGGTTATTATGAATTGGTGGTAATTTGGTTCTGTCATTTTAGCAATGGGTTGTTCATTGATTTAGTCTTCAGTGTTATTTTTACTGGGATGTTCTTCACATTTGTTTGTGGTTGGTTTTGAAGGGTGCTGTTCCTCTTCTCTGTGAAGAGAAGTATCGTTTTTAAGGCGGGTCTGGAAGAGGCTTATTCTTTGAGCTTTTCTTTACTGTGGAAGAGTTTAATTTCATTTTCAAAGACAAAGGAAAGCCTTGCTGGGTACGTTATTCTGGCCCAATAAGTTTTTTTGCTTTTAGAATTTGGAATATGTCTCTCCATTCCCTTCAGGCCTGAAGAGTTTCCTGTGAGAGGTCAGCTGTGAATTTAGTTGTCATTCATCTACATGTCAATTTATTCTTTTCACATGCACATTTAAAGAACTTTTTCTTATGTTCAATTGAAGAAAGGTTGATTATCATGTGTCATGTTGAAGATCGCTTTTGGTCAATCCTGTTGGGAATTCTGTGCCTTTCCTCAATGTTATTTCCAAATTCTTTCTCCAGACTATGTAAATTTTCCTTTATTATTTTATTAGATGCATTTTAAACCCAGCTTATCTTTCTGTGCCTTTTTGCACATAACTCTTATATTTGGGCTTTTAATAGTGTCTACTAGTTCTTGAATACTTTGTTTAGCTTGACTCAGCTCTGTTTCCAGCTTTTTGTTTCCCCCATTATAACAAGAATTATCTTCCAGTTGTGAGATTCTTTTGCCTCCTTCATCCTATTATTGAGACTTTCCACTGAATTGGTAGCCTCAGCTCCTGGCTCACCACTTTCCTCCTCCTGTATCTCCTGCTGAGGCTTCACTGTTGGTACGATCTTTCTCCCCCTTCTAGTTTGAGAAGTTGCCAGGATTAGAGAGACAAGAGGTGTCCTGAAAAGCTAGGTTGTTAGTGGTGCTGATCTTACCAGAACTTGCTGGCCTTTAGGTCTGAGATCCACACAGACCTATTTTGAGTTGTAGAATGCCTAAGTCAGTATTATTTTTGATGTGGGACTAGTGCAATGCACTGAGTTCGGTGAGTTCGCTCCCAGCTCAGCACATGTACAGCTCATCTTGTCCCTGCAGTCTCAAAGCCTTTGCCATCCTATATAAAATGATGCCTGATGTGTCACTAGTGGAGTTCTTGATCTGCTGGCTGTTAGGTGTGGGGGCTACCTGGACCTATTTTGGTGGAACCTGTAGGATGATGCATCGATGCAAAGCAATGAGCCAGAAACGAGTTCACTCCCAGCTTAGTGCATGTGTAGTCCTATCCTATAGCCTTTGCCTCCCTACACAGAATGACTGTTGTGGGCATCTGGGCTATGAAATCCACCCTGTTCCTGCACTGCCATTTTGGGATCTGCCGCTTTGTCTCTGCTCCTGGTCAAGGCAAACAAACCAGCAGGATTGGCAGTTCTTTGGGTTCACCTCTTGAGCTCCTGGTGAAGTCTCCTCACCTGGTTGTTGGTTTAGCTCTGGCACTGGTGGAGTTCAGTTCACCAATCACTGATTACCACTGAGGTCACTGCAACATCACAATGTTGTTCCGTTGCTGTCCTATGTCCATCAGTTTCCAGGTGCCCCTCTGTTGTTGGTCTGCCTTCCATTTCCTGCAAAGTGCTCTCTGCTACACTCAGGCTAATGATTCTCCATTTGTTTAAATGTATCCCTACCCTATTCCACCATCTGGATTCTCCTGTATCTTGTATTTCTTAATGTTGAAGTGATATAGTTCCTCCATGTTTTTGTCTTTTTTACAAATAATTAGCTTATTTCATTTGATTGTTTTACATTCAATGCTTACTTTGCATATTTTTTAGATTGTTGCTTCACCAAGCATTTCTAATATTTTGTTGTGGAAGTAGTTCTTGCTTAGACATGTGAAAATGAAGATTTTTTGGGGAATTTAAAAATGTTATTTTATCTTAGCAATAAAATAATAGATTAGATCATTTTGAAGTAGAATCCTAAACTAATAATTGTTCCTCAAAATACTTTAAATATCTTTAATATCTTTAATGCTTTAATAATACTTTATTAATACTTTAATATCTTTAATACTTTAATATCTTTGTCATGATAAGAGATTTGTTTCTTGGCTGCTAAGATTATTGTCCATGATATTCTGAAGTTTTACTGTGAGATATTCTATATGTGTTTATTTTTTTTAAAGATTTATTTATTTTTATTGGAAAGGCAAATATACAGAGAGGAGGAGAGACAGAGAGAAGATCTTCCATCCTATGGTTCACTCCCCAAGCGGCCGCAATGGCCGGTGCTGAGCCAATCCGAAGCCAGGAACCAGGAGCTCTTTCAGGTCTCCCATGTGGGTGCAGGATCCCAAAGCTTTGGTCCGTCCTCCACTGCTTTCCCAGGCCACAAGCAGGGAGCTGGATGGGAAGTGGGACCTCTGGGATTAGAACAGGCGCCCATATGGGATCCTGGCACGTTCAATGCGAGGACTTTAACCACTTTGTTATCGCGCAGGGCCCCAACGTGTTTATTTTTATTGTTCTTTTTTTAGATTACTTGTATTTCTTTAATGAGCTCGTTTGTGTTTCTTGAATTGTCAAAATGTTGTAAAAATATTTTATGTATTTCTTCTCTGTATTCTATTTTTATAATTCTTAATTAGATGTATTACCTTCATGTTTTATCTGTCGCATCTGTTATCTTTGTATTGCTTTTTAATCACAGAATCATTGACAGCATGTTTGTTATTAAATTATCCTTTGAGCTTTAATTTACTTTTTTATTTCTAGACTTCTGTTTGATGTGTTTTCATATCTACCACCTGCCCCTGGCACTAGCTAAGGATGTTTCTGTTAAACCTTTTACTGCATTTTTTATCATTATCCTTTCTTTATTATACTTGTCTGTAGTTTATAATGTGTTTAATATTTTTAATCATACTTGAAACTTTTCTGAGATAAAGAGAGCAAAATAAAACAAAGCAAAATATTTGCACTTCCTTAAGGTCTCCTAGGTAAATAATGAGCAATTCATTCTTACAGTTGTTATTGTTATTAGAGGCAATGAACTGTTTCTCTCTGGGTTGTTTAAGATAGTTTTCTTCATCTTTTAGTTTTCAGAAATTATGATATTTGTTGATATGGATTTCTTGTAGCTCTAGTTGAAATTTTATTTGCTTCTTTCATCTGTAACTCTGTCTTTCATCAGACTGATGAGGTGCTGGCACCATTTCTTCAAATACTTTCTCAAGCTTTTGCTCTTATATTTTTCTGTGACTTCAATCATATGAGATTTGAATCTTTTTTAGTATTTTTTCTTTCAGCCTAATTTCTCTGTGTTGTGTAGATTTGGTAAGTTCAACCGATCTGTTCTCTGATTCTGTCTTCTGTCGTCTCTATCATTGGGCCCATCCAATGAGCTTTTTTTAAGCTTCCTATATTTTTCAATTCTAAAATTTTTATTTGTTTCATTATATAGTTTATATTTCTTTCCTAATTGCATTAGCCAGCCTTTAACTGCTAAAAAATCTATCTGAAATAAGTTCTTTATTTTGGTTTAGATATGTTAAAATTCTTGTTCATATCAAATGTCCCCGCTGGTTTGGCATCTGGTGATGGAATTCTTGCTGGCAGAATCCTGAGGGGGAATATAGGTGTTACATGAAAAGAGGAAGCACTTGACTTTCTATATCTCACTTTATAAGGACACTGTGATTTGACTGTGGAAGTTTCCACATTAAAAACCTAATCAAATCTAATCTCTTCCCAAAGCTCTCCACCTTTAGATAGCATAATTGGATTTCCCAGCCTCTTGATACCATTAAGCTGAGAGTTTGGAAGCCAAGCCTTTAACACATGGGCCTTTGAGGGAGTGCAAACTAACAACCAAACCAATAACACTGAGATTTTTTTCCGTCATGTATTTCTAGGGAATTGATATTTATTGTTGAAGCATTTTAAAAATGCATGCTTTCTAGTTCTTGTCAGATAATTCTAACATATGATTAACTTAAATCTTGGTAACAGTTGATTGCCTCTTCCCATTCAAATTGTGATCAGATCCATCACTTGAACTATTAGGTTGTGAATTTTTGGGTCCTATTTAAAACTAAATTTTAGCAGACAATCTCATTAAGGTTTAGCACATAAATCATGGTCTATTTTAAGGGCAGTTTGTTGGATCACAGATTATTTTTCAGAGGTCTTATAGTACTGTTTTTTTTTTTTTAAAGATTTATTTTTTATTTTTATTACAAAGTCAGATATACTGAGAGGAGGAGAGATAGAGAGGAAGTGGAGCTGCCGCGATTAGAACCAGTGGCCATATGGGATCAAGGCGAGGACCTTAGCCACTAGGCCACGCTGCCGAGCCCCTATAGTACTGATTTTAACTGTGTAATTTAGTATGTGTGCTGAACAATACTGGTAACACATGAAAAGGCAGAAAAAGCTTCCCAAATCTGGGCTTTTTGGGGTTTGTAGTTATTGAGTAAGGGTTTTTCAGCATGCATAGATAAGGAATCTCTTAGACTTGGAGGTTGTTGTGGCAGGTGCTTTGAAGTCACTTGATATTGTCATTTCAATTTCAGGTGGAGAGGAGGAATGACCTTATGTTCTGGTAGGTTAGGTGTTGGGAGGCTACACGCAATTCACCTGACATTGGATATTGAGTCAGAACATTCTACTGCTTCATTTTTTTTTCTTTTTTTTTGTTCCGTTTTGCTCTTTACACCATTCTGAGTCCTTGTTTGGCTGCCTTTTATGTTATTTCTAGAGTTTGTAGTTGTACTTATAGGAGTTGGGCATGATGCAATAAGCATGTGCCATATTATCAGGATTGGAAGTGTTAGTTTTTGCAAAACTAGTCCCCAGAGAATTACCCAATAGTAGAGTTGAAAATACTAATTTGGTTTTCCTTTGGTGTTGCATTTGTTTTAGAGATTTTTTTCTTAAATCTTATATTAATTCATTATTACTGTAATCAAATATCCAGTCATATCAATGAAAACTAAGAAAAAATTCTATGTGATATTTTATATGGAACATTTTTCTCCAAGTTGTTTTAAAGTATTTGAGAAAAATAGTGCTTGTTTATCTATTGCCATCTCTGCAAGAAATGTTAAAAAAAATCCTTTCCCTCAGATGGATACTTTAAACCTTTCAGAAAATAAAGGACACTATTTGCACAAAGAGCTTGCTTGAATTAAGGATGCCAGGTTCTCCTGGTGTATAACACAGTGCCAACACAAGAAATTATTGTGTTTTCAGAACTGAAAATGATCTTAGAGATCACCTACTTCAATATTGTCGTATACTCAAGAAAACAGATCTTGAAAGGTCATAACAAAATCCAAGTTTTCAGTTCAATAATGGGAAGGCTTGTTTATTCTGATGACTTCTTAGTATCTCCTGATTTTATGTTGTCTTAAAGACATTAGAACTGTCTTCCTTTGAGAAACCATAAGAACAATTTATAGCAAGAATTTTCAGCGTGATTTTCTAAAGATAAAAAGACTCCGCTAAGTTGTTGGTTGATGGTTCTTTTAGAACACAGTAGATGGGACTGGATATTTGGTGCGGCAGGTTTAGGTGCTGGCTTTAGTCCTGGATATTCTGCTTTTGCTTTTGCTTCCTAGTAACTCACCTAGGAAGCAGCAGATGAAGTTCAAATACCTGAGTTCCTGCCACTCAGATAGAGGAAGCAGATGGAATTCCTGCTCTTGGGCTTCAGCTTGCTTCAGCCATGGTTGTTGCAGTCTCTGGGAACTGAACCAGCACATTGGAAGCTTTCTTCCTTCTGTCACTCTGCCTTTCAAATAAATAAATAATACATTTTTAGATATATTTAAAAATCTGATGGATATGTGGATAAATTATCAGCAAAATGAACATATGCTCAAAAAATGGATCCAAAGTTAGAGTAATGAACTGCTAAAGAAGATCCCCACGTGTTGTTTTTTTGCTGGTTTTGTTTGTTTGTTTTTGTTTTTGTTCTTTCCTTGTCATGTGTTAACTCTGGTCTTTGGTGGGCTAAGTGATTTAGGGAAAACTAATAATTTCATGTTCAAAATAAACCTTGAAGAACAATAAAGAGGGGCAAATGTGCTGGACATAGCGTGCTGGTCCGCTGCAGGAAGTGTTTTCCTACAGATTTGAGAGAGCCAGGAGGTGGGAAGGATACATGACCAACAACAGGTGGTCAAGCAGACTGTGTGAAAGAAAACAGGCCAACTCAACCTACAGTGCTTGCTGTCTTCTGTCCGATCATGCCCATGCATACACGTCCTACTTAGGCCTCCTTGGAAAGATTCTTCCATCTGCTTCTTTCTGCCCTCACTCTTTTACTGTGAAGAGAAACAGTCCCATTTTGAGTTCGTTCCTTGGAAAGACATCTGTGGAGTTGTTTAAAGCTAATTGTATACATATCACATGTTAGGGACTGGAAAAAACCTTTTAGTTGCATTTTCTGTATTTACTGAGATCATATTTAAGGGTTAAAAGAAAATTTACTCCAGGTTTTTCTAATATGCATCAGAATAATTTAGACTGCTCAATGATAAATATCTCTGAATTGAAAAATCAGGGAGTAGTGTCAGTATTTGGTATAGTAATTGAAATTAATCCAAACAAGGCTGTATATTTCAAAAGGAGCTCCTGCATAATTCTGTTGACTAGAAGTCTCCATTTGAGATATCAGACTGAATTGTCTTATATAGCTGTAGATTTATCAAAATGAAAGAGTGCAGAAAGCAAGAAGGCAGTATAAAAAGAAGAAGATAGTAGAATGAGGCAATGTTTTTCTAGTGCTTAAACATCTTATACATTTCAAAAATGTAAATGGGCTTTTGTGTTCAGGGTCCCTCTTTAGTAATTGAATAAAAACAAGGAAAAGTCTGACCTGAGTTGCAGTGCTGCTATACCATTAATTAGGACTGTGCGGTTTGCCTAAGTCTCAAGGCATAAGATAAGATGTTGGATTATGATAATCTGTAAAATGTTCTCAAGCATTATAACTTGGTGAAAGATAAGTGGATTTGATTTGACAAAATATTATAGACCGTCTGTGACTGACCATTTTTAAGTGTTTCAATAAAGCTATCCAGTAAATTTTTAAATTTATTGGTATAATGCCTTGATTTGTTTAGAAATTTGTAATAGCAAGAAAAACCATTGTTGGCTCAGCACATAGTACCACTTGGGGAGTAAATACTGTTGTCAGTGATGCTGGAGGTGATGATGCTAATATGGGTGAAGTTAGAGTTAATTGGTCTAGAGTTGGAGCAGATAGTGTAGATTGACTCATTCAACCTTCATTCATTCCTTTCATACATCATTGTCCTCTGGTACAGGTTGGAAACCAAACATTCAGTTTTCCGGGCTTCCCTGAAGCAAGGAAGAAACCATATGATAAAGATTACATGAATATTTTTGGATAGCACTTCCTTTCTTGAACAAAAAGACGAAGCCTCTGAAAGAGAATACTTGCCCTTAACCCTTAGATTTTTTTTTTCAAGTTTTCCATGGAGTGAAGATTTCTGGGTGAGCTGTGACCTTGCAAGCATGAGGAATGAATTGATATGTTTATGATGATGAAATAGAAAAACTTATGTAGCTTGGGTGCTTCCTTATATCTTTAAGATACGTCGTCTCTGCATTGTCTACATCCAGACTTATTACTATCCCATGAGTACAAAAAAAGCCCCTTAATTGTTTATTTCATTATTTGTTAGGTTTTCTATTGCTCTCACCCACTTTCCCAACTGCGTTTATAAAATACTTGTTAACATTTGCATTTTACATCTTTGAAAGATGAAATTAGTGTCTAAAGATCTTTGTAATTACTGATGTTGAACTGCAAAATGTTCTAATTCTGAAGGAGCTTGGATGTGAACGTTCTAGGTAGTTTGTAAGATTTTTGTTTTATTGTTCAGAGCATAAAGAATGACATCAGACTACAAGGGTTTCTCTTTTGTATTGCTTAGAGAATATTTCATATTTTATTCAATGAGTGAAACTTATTTGAGGAAAATTATTTTTATACATCACACATCCTACTTTGCTAAAGTCTTTGGTAAGACTGGGATATAAAAGGAGAATACCAATGAATCTTTTAAAAATGTATTTTGGGTAGTAGGAAAATGTATATAGCAAAGCGGATTTATTTATTTATTTTTTTAGCCTTGAATGTAAGCTTGTTTCCAGAAATTTTTTTCTGATTTCACAGTTTCATAGGACTGAGAAATATTTTAAAAGGCCACAGAAAGCTGGCCTTTTCAATGAACAGATTTAAATGTTTGAATTTCTTTTTGTTGTTTGATATACCATGTGCTCACATTCCATTTGGGATTTGCCTGACAAGTGATAGTTAATGTTCATATCAAGCCATATAATGATAGAAAAACAGTGTCGCTCGGGATATATTGGTGATATTTTATCAGTTGTGATCACTTTAATTTGGGAATAACCAAAAATTTAACATTTAATGATAACAGATGGAAAGTTTATTTTTTATGCAGCATAAGATAGCTGGAGGGAATGATATTTAATAACAAGGAAGTTTATCGAGGATTTGGAACCTTTCTTGATCTTGGCTATCCAATTTTAAAAACATATTATTTATTTTTGTTGGAAAGGCAAATTTACAGAGGAAAACAGAGAGAGAGAAGTATTTTCCATCTGCTGGTTGACACTCCAAATGGCTGCAATGGCTGGATCTGAGATGATCTGAAGTCAGGTGCCAGGAACTGCCATTAGGTTTCCCATGCAGGCGTAGGTTCTCAATGCCATCCACTGCTGAAATGGAGCAGTCAGGACATGAACCAGTGCCCATATGAGATGCTGGTGCTTGCAGATAGAGGATTAGTCAGTTGAATTATTATGCTGGTCCCTTGGCTGTACTGTTAATAGTCTGGAAAGACAGTGAATTTCTCATATGTGGAATTTGCACCATGGGTAGCAAGAACAGGCCAGGAATAGGGCTCACAACAGCAGAGTCTGTCCTTTTTTATGTGGAAATGTTTAATTTCTTCAGTAGATGCATCCTGTAGACTATTGTTAATAGCTTATTGACCAGAACTGTGACAGTGGCCATTCCTAAGTGCAAGGAAGCATGAGAGCTCGATTTTACTTTTTTTCATTTTAACGTGGGAAAATTGATTCCTTTTAAGATCTTAGGATTCTGTTATGTAGCAGTGGAGGGAAGAATAGATTCAGTCATGCATTGCATAATGGCATCTTGGTCAATGGCTGACTGAGTATTCAGCAGTGTCTATATCATACAGCCTCAGCAGGTAACAGGTTATACCATCTAGGTTTGTATGAGTTCACTGTAGGGTTGTATTAGGACACAATTGCCTAGTGATTTGTTTTTCTAAATGTGTCCCTATTGTTAAGCAATGAAAGATTGTGTTGTGTTGGCAGCCACTGTTGTTATTGCATGGTAAGACTTTGAATTTTTTCTCAGGAATTTATATTCTGAGTATTTTTGAAAATATGACAGTTTAAAAATGGTTATAAATTTGTATTTGTATTAAATTCCTAAAGGTAAAACAAGTTATTCCAGTTCTCTGTCAAGGTGTCTGACACATAAAATCTAAAGTATGTATCATAGTACTTAACAGTTACTAGTATTAATGTAAAAATAATATTTTTCCATACAATCAATAATGAATACATGAATTTAAAAATGCTATGAAATTCAGCAGTAACAATTTATACATTCTGTATTCATGAAATAGTGCACTTTGTTTTTGTTTAAATTTGCATCTGTATAGTTTGAATTACTTGATTGTCAAAATTGCTTTCATTTCTTTGAAACAGACTGAAAGAGAGAGAGAGTGGGAAGAAAATAGAGAAAGGCATGGTGAGAGAGAGAGAGCGATAAAGAGAAAGAGAAAGAGGGACACATCTGTTGGTTCACTCCCCAAATGTCTGTATTATTTGGGGCTGGGTCAGGAGTAAAGTCAGAGCTCACTTGTGGGTGGTAGGATCAGCATCGCTTGAGCTATCACCAGTGAATACTCAAGTTTTCTTTAGCAGAATTTGAAATTGGAATCCATTCTGCCTACTGAACCCAGGAACTCTCATGTGGGATTCAGACATCCTAACCAGGATCTTAAGTGTTAAGGGAAATACCTGCCCTCTTTTTTTCCAAACATTTTTAATGACATGTATGAACAGTATTCATGATCAGAGGATTATTGTATACAGAATAAAACTGGCTGAATCCCAGAATTTCTACTTTGCAATTCCAAGTAATATATTGGCAAAATATTCTGAGTAATTGAAGGTTTCTTTTTCTTTTTTTTTTTCACTTTATCTTTTTTTTTAAAACTTTTTCCATTTTTTATTATATTTTAGACAATCTTTACATAGTTAATTAGGGTAAAAATGTTCAAGGGCTACAGGAAAGTGGGTAAGACTATTATTTCCATATTGTTTCCTTCATGTATCTGAGGTAAAGGGGGATATTGAGGGAGAAGCCCCACCTAGTCTCCCACCCACCCCAAGTCCCGGATGTGGGGCATGCTCCGAGATTCTTGCTCAAGTGGTTTTGATAGTTCACCAGTTATGAACTGCTGCCATTCTCACCACTCCAAGCACAATGAGGTCGTTGAAGAATCCACTGATTGACATAGTCCATCATAGAGTCTCCATTTGCTCAGTTTCTCACTGCCAACATTTAGCTGAGGTGGTTGATTGACCTGTTCTGTCTTCTGTCTTTTCTTGGCTAGGGTTCTGAGTCCAGCAGTTTGATTGGGGGGATCCCCAAAGAAACTTTATCTGAGGTGTTCCCAGACCAGATTCATGTGTGTACCAGCAAGTACAGGGTCCGGCACAGTCCATCACCACGATCAGCTGGTGGTTGCAATTGCTGGGTTGGTCCTGTTTTCAGCCCCGACTTCCACTGGAACTAATGGGTGTTGTAGTCCATCCTGGTTCTGCCCAGCACATACTCGGCCCTCACATAAACCAGTGGGAGCTGCAGCCTAGTTGGAGTGACCCACAATAACCCCCACCTGGCCCGCCCCCTACCCTGGCTTGCCAGTAGGTGTAGCAGACTATTCCAATCTGTCCCACATCACCTTCTGCTCTCAAACATGTCAATGGGTATTAAAGCTTAGTTCCATCTAACCAGCTCAACTATCCAGTCCTCAAGGTTGTAGTTGAGTGCCTCTCTGTCCTAGTTTTTGTGCCCTCCCATGGGAGTGGTAACCCAAGAGGGAGGAGAGGAGCCCACTATTTCCCTCCCAGGCCACTCCCACTCCCAGATTATGCACTCTCAAGGTGATTCTGTGGTTTGATTTGAGAGAATTAGCCTCCAATGCCAGCTTCTGTCAGCTGATGCTGTGGCTAAGCCCAAACAACCCTCTCCTGCTCTAATTTTGTTTGCACCAGTAGGAATAATCCGCCCAGCCTGGCTTTTCTTTGATCTAGTAAACATGAGGCTCACAGGTGTTGTAGCCCTGCTTAGTCTGGTCTTCCCCCATTCCAGCTCATGCTTTCTAGTGGGAGTAACTGTCCAGCAAGGGAATCCCTCCATATTCCCCCTGCCGGCTCTGCCCCCTCCCTTCCTGGTTCTCACATGTGCTGGTTGGGCACTGCGGTCACATCCGGTAAAGGTAACTTCACCTTGGCATTCCATATTGCGCACTGCTTTTGTCGCGACTGAACCTGGCTTGAGCCACACTCTGTTCTGGTGCTCGGATTTGCCAGTGGATGACGTGAACTGATTCAGCCTGGTCTGCCCCCGACCCATGCCAAATGTATGCCAGTGGGAAACTTTCCATGGCCTGTTTTAGGCACTCAGCTAAGATGTTGTTTATCCATGTAAAGAATGGTAATGGATCTTTTTTGTTTAAATTTTTGCCTATTAAAATTGGGTGAGGCAAGAGCTCTCAGTACACTTCAGAGGGGTATTACAACGATAAATGAAATAATGGATGTGAAATGCTTTACCGTGCTCAAATGATGCTGTGTGATTTCTATAAATAGCATTAGTAATGTGTAAACAAGATGATGGGTAATCATTTCTAAGAATGAGTATCATAAGTAGGAATTTTGAGTGTGATCCTCAGTATCAGTTTTTTTGAAAGAGCAATAGAGCAACACATTATTATCATGTTATTGCATTGAAATATCCAAAGTGCACCTCGTGATGCAAATAAAGCATAAAGAATACATAGAAAGGTGATTCATTAAATATTGCTACATAGCAATAGATTTTCCTCACATTTGAAATGTCCTTTGGGTCTTTCCAGCAGTTAGTGGAATGGGAATCTTATTAAAAATGTATGCTTCCAGCTAGAAATTTGAATTATAAAGCTAGAATGGAACTTCTAAACTTGTATCTTGGAAATAGTGAGGTTTTATTAAATTCATAAAAATCTTGAATAAAGAGTTTATCCTCAATAAAAGCTTTTTGTCATACTCTTCACCACATTTAGCTGCATTTTTATTCCTTGAAAGGCAATGTATCATAGGAAATTGTTACTTATGTTTTAAAAGAAGATTAATTTTATTTTTATTGGAAAGGCAGATATACAGAGAAAAGGAGAGGCAGAAAGAAAGATCTTCCATTGACTAGTTCACTACCCAAATGGCCACTCTGGCCAGAGCTGAGCTGATCCAAAGCCAGGCACTAGGAGATTCTCCTGTGTTTTCCATGTGGATGCAGGGTCTCAAGACTTTGGATCATTCTCCAGTGCTTTCCTAGGCCATAAACTGGAAGCTGGCTGGGAAGTGGAGCAGCTGGGACATGTACCGATGCCTATGGGATGCCAGCATTTGCAGGTAGAGGATTAGCTGGTTGAGCAATTGCACTGCCCCAGATCTGTATTTCTAATCTAAGTGTCCTACTGTCTCTGTGTTGGTGACAAGGGGAAATGAATTGGATTTTATGGATAAGAAGAAGACTCTTCCTTGAACCAAGGAGCAAGGTTTGTGCTTCAGTTTTGCCACTGCATTATCTGTATAGTTATAAAAGTTATTCAATTTTTTTTTTAGGTGAAGAAGCATCTGGAAAAGTGCATCCTTTTTCACTGTATGTATTGTAATCCTCAAGTAATCAAGGCAGCTGACCAGTCA